>NC_088384.1:34578125-35819062 GCF_037993035.2 Macaca fascicularis
CGCCACCATGCCTCGCTAATTTTTTGTGTTTTTAGTGGAGACGGGGTTTCATGGTGTTAGCGAGGATGGTCTTGATCTCCTGACCTCGTGATCCGCCCGCCTCGGCCTCCCAAAGTGCTGGGATTACAGGCGTGAGTCACTGCACCTGGCCAGGACCCCTTTTTCTTACATTTAGGATCCTCAGTGCCTAATGGAGTTTGTCACCAAGCAGATGTATCAGAGTTTATGGGAAAAAATTGTTATGGAACTCGTGAACCCACATCAGTTTTGAAAGTGTGTAATCAGTCCTGGGAAATTTTTTTTTTTTTTTTAAGCGCCATACCTTCGAGTCTGTAGGTATTAAGAATTTTGTCATGCAAAAGACTCTCTGGAATATAGTAGCAGTTTATAAGCCCAGAACTAACAAATCAGAATCCTTGCATTCAGTAGTCATATTGCCAATAGATTGTCAGAAAAGGAAGTTTAAGGCTGTGGTTTAATTTACACATAGTTTAGAGAACTAAGTCCATTTTTTTCTGAAGTACTGTGCTAGGAAAATTCTCTTACTAAAGCACACTCACTGTCTTATGAATCTTCTGAGATGAGCAATAAAGTGTTTTCCTGGCCAGCTCATGCCTGTAATCCCCGCACTTTGGGAGGCGGAGGCAGCTGGATCACCTGAGATCAGGAGTTCGAGACCAGCCTCACCAACATGGAGAAACCCTGTCTCTACTAAAATACAAAATAGCTGGGCATGGTGGCACATGCCTGTAATCCCAGCTACCCGGGAAACTGAGGCAGGAAAATCGCTTGCACCCTGGAGGCGGAGGTTGCAGTAAGCCGAGATTGTGCCATTGCACTCCAGCCTGGGCAACAAGAGCAAAACTCCGTCTCAAAAAAATGTTTTTCGGCCGGGCGCAGTGGCTCACGCTTGTAATCCCAGCACTTTGGGAGGCCGAGGTAGGCGGATCACGAGGTCAGGAGATCGAGACCATCCTGGCTAACACGGTGAAACCCAGTCTCTACCGAAAACACAAAAAATTAGCCGGGCGTGGTGGTGGGCGCCTGTAGTCCCAGCTACTCGGGAGGCTGAGGCAGGAGAATGGCGTGAACCCAGGAGGCGGAGCTTGCAGTGAGCGGAGATGGCCCCACTGCACTCCAGCCAGGGCAACAGCGCTAGACTCTGTCTCAAAAAAAAAAGTTTTTCCTTGGATGCTTCCATTTCCTTGAAAATATCTTTTCATTTTATTCTTAACCTGATATGCACTAAGAGTGGGTATTTCTTCTTCATTTTATGGTTCTTGTGCTAATCCCAAAGGGTAAATAGAGATGATAAAAATAGTACCTATGGAGAAGTGTAAGAAATCATACAATATTCTTTTTTTTTTTTTTTTTTTTTGTTTGTTTGTTTGTTTTTTGAGACGGAGTCTCGCTCTGTCGCCCAGGCTGGAGTGCAGTGGCGCGATCTCGGCTCACTGCAAGCTCCGCCTCCTGGGTTTACGCCATTCTCCTGCCTCAGCCTCCTGAGTAGCTGGGACTACAGGCGCCCGCCACTGCGCCCGGCTAATTTTTTGTATTTTTAGTAGAGACGTGGTTTCACCGTGGTCTCGATCTCCTGACCTTGTGATCCGCCCGCCTCGGCCTCCCAAAGTGCTGCGATTACAGGCGTGAGCCACCGTGCCCGGCCAGAAATCATACAATATTCTTACAGAATGAAAGGGTTTTTTTAAACCTTTTTCACTGCTTCTTCTGTTCACTGCTTCTTCTGCTTCTTTCAATATAGGAAAAGCTTGATGCAGTAGAAAAGTAAAATACACTCCATATACTCTTAGTGGCCGCAGTGCTCATTCTCTCCCTCTTGTTCCTTTTCTTCCCTCCTTGTCATAATATATTGAAGACTAAGGCTTCCATAGGAAAAACTAGTATAGAGATAAAGCTGTAGTTCCTTGGAATCTAGATTTAAAAAAAATTTTTTTTTTTTTTTTGAGATAAAGCTATCGTTCCTTGGAATCTAGATCAAAAAAAAATTATTATTTTTTTTTTTTTTGAGACAGAGTCTTGCCTTGTTGCCCAGGCTGGAGTGCAGTGGTACGATCTCAGCTCGCTGCAACCTCTGCCTCCTGGGTTCGAGCAATTCTCCTGTCTCAGCCTCTCCAGTAGCTGGTACTACAGGCGTATGTTACCACACCTGGATAATTTTTTTGTATTTTTAGTACAGATGGGATTTCGCCATGTGGCCAGGCTGCTCTTGAACTCCCAACCTCAGGTGATCCGCCCACCTTGGCCTCCAAAGTGCTGGGATTATAGGCGTGAGCCACTGCACATGATCTATTGTTTCTTTTTTTTGAGACAGCCTCACTTTCTTGCCCAAGCTGGAGTGCCATGGTGTGATCTTGGCTCACTGCAACCTCCGCCTCCTAGGTTCAAGTGATCCTCCTGCCTCAGCCTCCCGAGTACCTGGGATGACAGGTGCCCGCCACCATGCCCAGCTAATTTTTGTATTTTTAGTAGAGATGGGGTTTCATCGTGTTGGCCAGGCTGGTCTCGAACTCCTGACCTCGTGATCCACCCACCTTGGCCTCCCAAAGTGCTGGGATTGCAGGCGTGAGCCACAGCGCCCGGCCTATTTTTTATTTATGTAAAATTGAAAGAAGCAATCTTGTCTATTTCCTAAAGCCCTTCATGCTACATGAAAGCTTGATGAGGACAGTGTGAATTGTTTACTGTATTCTCATAAGTAAATAGACGAAGCACCAAGCCCATAGTAGATGCTTAATAAATCCCGAATTCTCTGACTTCTCCATTGCATGAAAATATTTGTGTATATTTGCCTTTTTTCTAGGGAGTATGGTAATTTATTTCATCAAATTTACAAAGAAACCTGACTCTTAAAAACCTTGATTAGTGAGCAGGAAGAAGAAACTGTTTTTTAAAGGTCAAATTTTCTGCCTTCGGGGTGGAGTTAAATGTCCTTAAGGGGTTGACTATATCTGTTCTTGGAACTCTTAAAGAATATGACCATGTTAACTGTAAATAGGCTTCTGACCTGGGTTAGAATTAGTGCAGTTTGCTCTAGGCTGTGCTGGTCTGGTCAAATCTGGTAGCCAAGGGTTCAGCAGAGTGTTAAAGGCAGATAATCCAAGTCTGAATCAGGGTTCACCTTTAGAGGCCAAACTTGTAGCATTTATAAACACCGGTTTTGATTACTGTATTTAGTTAAATGACTTTTTTTTTCTTTTTGAGACAGAGTCTTGCTCTGTCACCCAGGCATGATCTCGGCTCGCTGCCACCTCTACCTCCCAGGTTCAAGTGATTTTCCTGCCTCAGCCTCCTGAGTAGCTAGGATTGCAGGCTCCCGCCACCATGCCTGGGTAATTTTTGTATTTTTAGTAGAGACTGGGTTTCACCATGTTGGTCAGGCGGGTCTTGAACTCCTGACCTCGTGATCCTCCCGGATTGGCCTCCCAAAGTGCTGGGATTACAGGCGTGAGCCCGGCTAGTTAAACGACTTTTAAAATTCCAGATAGAATAAGTTCAGGGAAACTTCAAACTAAACTTGTAGGGGCCGGGCGCAGTGGCTCACACCTGTAATCCCAGCACTTTGGGAGGCTGAGGCGGGCGAATCACAAGGTCAGGAGATCGAGACCATCCTGGCTCACTCGGTGAAACCCCGTCTCTACTAAAAATACAAAAAATTAGCGGAGCGTGGTGGCGGGCGCCTGTAGTCCCTGCTACTCGGGAGGCTGAGGCAGGAGAATGGCGTAAACCTGGGAGGCGGAGCTTGCAGTGAGCCGAGATCATGCCACTGCACTTCAGCCTGGGCAAAAGGGCGAGACTCTATCTAAAAAAAAAATAAATAAATAAATAAACTTGTAGACACCATTACCATGACCCCCTCTCACACTCCCAAATTTGTGGGGCTGATCTTTTAAGCAAGGTCAGTGATTTTCCACACATGTAGGTCTGGATTAAGTACCCTAAATTTTTCAAGGCTCAAGATGTTGTAAGTAGCGTGTTATCTCTAACATAGGTTTGATCATCATAACTTTCACGCTGCTTAAAAGTAGGGTTGGCGGCTGGGCGCGGTGGCTGAAGCCTGTAATCCCAGCACTTTGGGAGGCCGAGACGGGCGGATCACGAGGTCAGGAGATCGAGACCATCCTGGCTAACACGGTGAAACCCCGTCTCTACTAAAAAATACAAAAAACTAGCCGGACGTGGTGGCGGGCGCCTGTAGTCCCAGCTACTCGGGAGGCTGAGGCAGGAGAATGGCGTAAACCCAGGAGGCGGAGCTTGCAGTGAGCTGAGATCTGGCCACTGCACTCCAGCCTGGGCGACAGAGTGAGACTCTGTCTCAAAAAAAAAAAAAAAAAAAAAAAGTAGGGTTGGAAACACAATGGTGACCGTGGAAGTTGGAATCCAGAGTGTGTAACAACTCAACTGCCAAAATAAAAAAAAAAAAAGTAGGACGACTCCAAGATTTTCGATAAAAAAACTGTCCCTTCTAAAATCATCCTATATGTTTTTTGTTTCATTTTGTTTTGTTTTTTTTGAGACAGAGTTTCCGCTCTTCTTGCCCAGGCTGGAGTGCAGTGGCAGGATCTCTACCACAACCTCTGCCTCCCGGGTTCAAGTGATTCTCCTGCCTCAGCCTCCTGAGTAGCTGGGATTACAGGCATGCACCACTATACCTGGCTAATGTATTTTTAGTAGAGCCAGCGTTTCTCCATGTTGGTCAGGCTGGTCTTGAACTCTCGACCTCAGGTGATCCACCTCCCTTGGCCTCCCAAAGTGCTGGGATTACAGGCATGGGCCACCGCACCCGGTTGGTTTTTTATTTTGTTTTGTTTTGTTTTGAGACAGAGCACTCCGTTGGTCTTGGCTCACTGCAACCTCCACCTCCTGAGTTTAGGTGATTCTCCTGCCTCAGCCTCCCAAGTAGCTGAGATTACAGGTGTACCTGGGATACTTTGTATTCCTTAGGATACCATCACGCCTGGCTGATTTTTTTTTTTTTTTTTTTTTAGTAGAGCCAGGCCTTCACATATTGGTCAGGCTGATCTCGGACTCCTGACCTCAAATGATCTGCCCACCTCAGCCTCCTTGTATGTTTTCTTTAAGACTTTGGTGCTAGAAGGTTGTATTCTTGCCTCACTTTTAAAAATTGTAAATACATAACAAAACTTACTATCTTTTTTTATTTTAAGAGACAGAGGTCTCACTATGTTGCCCAGGCTGGTCTTGAACTCCTGGCTTCAAGCAGTATGCCCATCTTGGTCTCTCAAAGTGCTGGGATTACAGGTGTGAGCCAATTATGCCCAGCCTTCTTAACTGTTTTTAAGTGTACAGTTTGGTAATGTTTTCCTTTTTTTTTTTTTTTTTTTCCTGAGACGTCAGCCTCCCAGGTTCAAGCAATTCTCCTGCCTAAGTCTCCCAAGTAACTGTGATTACAGACACACACCCGCCACCACGTCTGGCTAATTTTTGTATTTTTAGTAGAGACGGGGTTTCACCATGTTGGCCAGGCTAGTCTCAAACTCCCTACCTCAGGTGATCTTCCTGCCTTGGCCTCCCAAAGTCCTGGGTGGTGTGAGCCACCATGCCTGGGCAGTATTGTTTTCTTTTCTTTCTGTCTTTTTTTTTTATTTATTTAAGTTCTGAGATACATGTGCAGAACGTACAGGTTTGTTACATAGGTCTACACGTGCCATGGTGGTTTTTGCTGCACCCATCAACCCGTCATCTACATTAGGTATTTCTCCTAATGCTATCCCTCCCCTATCTCCCCACCCAGTAGTGCTTTCTTAATTCGTTTTGGTACACCTATGTATACTTAAGATTTATGATATCTTGTATTACATGGAGAAGCTGCTATGGGGATTGTTTACAGATTGGTAAACCCTAAAAAGTATCTGGGATACCTCGTATTCCTTAGAAGTCTTGAAACTCCCAACAGATTTGCATTCATTCACAAATTTTTTTTTTTTTTTTTTTTTTTTTTTTGAGACGGAGTCTTGCTCTGTCGCCCAGGCTGGGGTGCAGTGGCCGGATCTCAGCTCACTGCAAGCTCCACCTCCCGGGTTTACGCCATTCTCCTGCCTCAGCCTCCTGAGTAGCTGGGACTACAGGCGCCCGCCACCTCGCCCGGCTAGTTTTTTGTATTTTTTAGTAGAGATGGGGTTTCACCGTGTTAGCCAGGATGGTCTCGATCTCCTGACCTTGTGATCCGCCCGTCTCGGCCTCCCAAAGTGCTGGGATTACAGGCTTGAGCCACCGCGCCCGGCCCACAAATTTTTTTGAGCACCTCCTATGGTGGTGGTTATTCCATGTTCTGGGTTCACATTGCCATAAAAGACGAGATCCCTATACTCAGTGGTGCTTACCTTTTAGTGGGATAATTAATAAAATGAATTAATGACCTAGAGATCCTACATCAAATTTTAGCTTTTTTTTCTTTTTGGATTTCATCACTCCTTCTAGGTAGAGCCCTTAGGAAATGAAGCTACCATCCTATCCCACAGCCAGTGAGTTTGATGAGCTGTGTTGGCTGGATTTTCACTTGGGTGTATTTGATATCTGCCACAAGAGATGATACTTCATTTATGAGTCTGAGTTGGATGAGTCATCCCAAGCTCCATTCAGAAGACTTCATTGGACTTTTTTCTCCAGTTGTAGCTGGTGATCTAGAAACCTTTATTTTTTTATTTTTATTTTTATTTTTTTTTTGAGACGGAGTCTCGCTCTGTCGCTCAGGCTGAAGTGCAGTGGCCAGATCTCAGCTCACTGCAAGCTCCGCCTCCCGGGTTCACGCCATTCTCCTGCCTCAGCCTCCCGAGTAGCTGGGACTACAGGTGCCCGCCGCCTCGCCCGGCTAATTTTTTGCATTTTTAGTAGAGACGGGGTTTCACAGTGTTAGCCAAGATGGTCTCGATCTCCTGACCTTGTGATCCACCCGCCTCGGCCTCCCAAAGTGCTGGGATTACAGGCGTGAGCCACCGCGCCCGGCCCGGCTAGTTTTTTGTATATTTTAGTAGAGACGGGGTTTCACCGTGTTAACCAGGATGGTCTCGATCTCCTGACCTCGTGATCCACCCGCCTTGGCCTCCCAAAGTGCTGGGATTACAGGCTTGAGCCACCACACCCGGCCCTAGAAACCTTTAACAAGTTCCCAGCCTCATAGTTCAGTTGAGGATAGGGACAAATAAGCAACAGTTACAAGTTTAGGTGCCATGGTAGAGGAAGCACAAAGTACTCTAGGTACAGGAGAGATTTCCCTAAGGAGGTGATACTTACACAAGTTGAGGCCCGAGAAGTTAGCTGAGTGAAGAGGAGAAGAAAGAATGTTCCGAGTGGAAGGAACAGCATGTTTGAAATCTTGGAGATGAGAAAGAATGGTGAGCTCAAGGAACCGAAATAAGTTTAGTGTGGCAGGAACTAAGAGTCTGAAGATGGTGAGTAGTGAAGGGTTTGTTGTTTCATATGATGCTTGAAAGGTAAGCAGTGGGCTGGGTACGGTGGCTCACACCTGAAATCCCAGCGCTTGGGGAGGCCAAGGCAGGCGGATTGCTTGAGCCTAGTAGTTCAAGACCAGCCTGGGCAACACGGCAAAACCCCTCTCTACAAAACATACAAAAATAAGCTGGACGTGGTGGCATGCACCTGTGGTCCCAGCTCTGGGGGAGGGGAGCTTAAGGTGGCAGGATCACCTGAGCTGTAGAAGGCGGAGGTCACAGTGAGGCGAGATTATGCCACTGCACTCCAGTCTGGGAGACAGAGACACTGTCTCAAAAAAAGAAAGATAAGCAGTGATAAGATCCTGTAGCTTCTAAAATCTTTATCTTAAGCGGGGGTAGAGTGTTACATGATAAGATAGACATTTTGAAAGCATCTCTCTGGTGGCAATGTAGAGTAATTAGAACAAGAATAGTGGCAGAAGACAAATTTGGAAGCTGTTGTAGTAATTCAGCTGAGAGATGATGATGGCAAGGACTATGGTAGTGGCTCTGACAGTGGAGTGAGGTGGGCAAGGTAAAGAACTATTAAGAAGGCCGGGCGCGGTGGCTCACGCCTGTAATCCCAGCGCTTTGGGAGGCCGAGGCGGGCGGATCACAAGGTCAGGAGATCGAGACCATGGTGAAACCCCGTCTCTACTAAAAATACAAAAAATTAGCCGGGCGCGGTTGTGGGCGCCTGTAGTCCCAGCTACTCGGGAGGCTGAGGCAGGAGAATGGCGTGAACCCGGGAGGCGGAGCTTGCAGTGAGCCGAGATCGCGCCACTGCACTCCAGCCTGGGCAACAGAGCGAGACTCCGTCTCAAAAAAAAAAAAAAGAACTATTAAGAGAGAATTAATAGGACTTGGTGATTGGTTGGATATAAGGACTGAGGTAGGAGGAATAATCACGGTTGGGTGTTGGTGCTAATCCCTGAGAGAGAGCTCAAAGTGAGAAGTGGGGAGAGGAGTGGTGAGCAGTTCAGTATTGAGTGTGTTGAATTTAGATTACTATGAGTAGGATATTCAAAAAGGACTGTCTAGGAGGCAGAGTGGAAGAGTAGGGCCCCAAAGGAGACTGGAAAGGAGAACAGGAGGAAGTCATGGAAGCAAAGGGAAGATTGTTGAAGAAGGGAAGGTTGCTCGCGGGGCGCGGTGGCTCACGCCTGTAATCCCAGCACTTTGGGAGGCCGAGGTGGGCGGATCACAAGGCCAGGAGATCGAGACCATCCTGGCTAACACTGTGAAAGCCCGTCTCTAGTAAATACAAAAAATTAGCCTGGCGTGGTGGCGGGCGCCTGTAGACCCAACTACTCAGGAGGCTGAGGCAGGAGAATGGCGTGAACCCGGGAGGCGGAGCTTGCAGTGAGCCGAGATCGCACCACTGCACTCCAGCCTGGGCGACAGAGCGAGACTCCGTCTCAAAAAAAAAGAAAAAGAGAAGGTTGCTGAACACATCAGCTGATGCTGAAAGATCAAGTAAGAAAAGGCCAAGATCAAGGGGCGAGGAGATTGTCACTTTATGAGAGAACTGTGAGTGGAGTACAGAGGAGGGTGCAAGTGGGACTGCAGTGTTGAGAGAAAGAGGTGCTCCAGTTGAAAATATAAATATAGGCCGGGCGCGGTGGCTCAAGCCTGTAATCCCAGCACTTTGGGAGGCCGAGACGGGTGGATCACGAGGTCAGGAGATCGAGACCATCCTGGCTAACACAGTGAAACCCCGTCTCTACTAAAAAATACAAAAAAACTAGCCGGGCGAGGTGGCGGGCGCCTGTAGTCCCAGCTACTCGGGAGGCTGAGGCAGGAGAATGGCCTGAACCCGGGAGGCGGAGTTTGCAGTGAGCTGAGATCCGGCCACTGCACTCCAGCAAGGGGGACAGAGTGAGACTCCGTCTCAAAAAAAAAAAAAAAAAAAGAAAATATAAATATAGATAGCTCTTCAGCATACTTCCTTAGAGGTGGAGAAGAGAAAGGGAGGGTGCTGGCTAACTTGTATTCCAAGTTCCTTGAGAGGAGGATGAATGTCCTATTTATGTGTTATTGAGTAATGTATCTGGTCTATTTGCTAGAACAAATTTTAGATCCTAAGTTTCCTGAGAATAGGAATGATCTCACTTATCCTTGTTCTCAGTGCCTAGCACAGTGTGCATTCAGTAAGTGATTGACTTTTTTTAATTTTTAGTAGAGACGGGGTATCATTGTGTTGTCCAGACTAGTCTCCAGCTCCTGACCTAAAGCGGTCCTCCCTCCTTGGCCCCCCAGAGTGGTAGGATTACGGGCGTGAGCCACTGCACCTACCTATGATTGATTGTACAATGAATCAGAAAATATATTCCCATCTTGTTAAATTAAAAAATAAAATGTTTTTTCCTTATAGATAAAGCATATGATGGCTTTCATCGAACAAGAAGCCAATGAGAAGGCAGAAGAAATAGATGCAAAGGTGAGATTCATTTTCTAGTTTTAAGACGTTATCAAGGTTTCCATATTGTTTTGCTTTGCTAAATAATATTGTTAGCAAAACTGTTTAACAACAGATTGCATAGGACTGATAAAAGTCTCTTTCTTCCTCCCCTCCTTCCTTCCTTCCTTTCTTTTTTTTTTTTTTTTTTGAGACAGAGTTTCACTCTTATCTCCCCAGCTGAAGTGCAGTGGCGCAGTCTCAGCTCACTGCAACCTCCGCCTCCCAGGTTCAAGTGATTCTCCTACTTCAGCCTCCTGAGTAGCTGAGATTACAGGCACATGCCACCACATCCAGCTAATATTTGTATTTTTAGTAGAGATGGGGTTTCACCATGTTGGCCAGGATGGTCTCAATCTCTTGAGCTCTGCCTGCCTTGGCCTCCCCAAGTGCTGGGATTATAGGTGTGAGCCACAGTGCCTGGCTTCTTCTTTCATTTTGAGACAGAGTCTCACTTCATCACCCGGACTGCAGTGCAGCAGCCTGATCTCAGCTCACTGCAACCTCTGCCTCCCAGGTTCAAGCGATTTTCCTGCCTCAGCCTTCCAAGTAGCTGGGACTACAGGCATGCACCATCACACCTGTCTAATTTTTGTATTTTTAGTAGAGACAGGGTTTCACCATGTTGGCCATGGTGGTCTTGAACTCCTGACCTCAAGTGATCCACCCTCTTGGGCCTCCCAAAGTGGTGGGATTACAGGTGTAAAACACCGTGCCCAGCCCTATTTATTTACTTTTTTTTTTTTTTTTTTAGATGGAGTCTCGCTCTGTCACCCAGGCTGGAGTGCAGTGGCCTGATCTTGGCTCACTGCAAGCTCTACCTCCTGGGTTCACGCCATTCTGTTGCGTCAGTCTCCCGAGTAGCTGGGACTACAGGCACCCGCCACCACATCCAGCTAATTTTTTGTATTACTATTATTTTTGTGTGTGTGTGAGATGGAATCTCACTCTGTCGCCCAGGCTGGAGTACAATAGTGTGATCTCTGCTCACTGCAACCTCTGCCTCCCAAGTTCAAGTGATTCTCCTGCCTCAGCTTCCCCAATAGCTGGGATTAGAAGCGCCCGCCACCACGCCCAGCTAATTTTTGTATTTTTGGTAGAGACAGGGTTTCACCAGGTTGGCCAGGCTGGTCTGGAACTCCTGACCTCAGGTGATCCACCCGCCTCGGCCTCCCAAAGTGCTGGGATTACAGGCATGAGCCACCGCGCCCAGCCAATTTTTTTTATTTTTAGTAGAGACGAGGTTTTACCACGTTAGCCAGGATGGTCTCAATCTCCTGACCTCATGATCTGCCCGCCTCAGCCTCCCAAAGTGCTGGGATTACAGGCGTGAGCCTGGCCTTTATTTACTTTTTAATTTAAATTTTACCTTAATAAATTCTTCATTGGAAATGTCTGTATCTTTAACATTAAAAAATAAATTTTCCTTTCTAATTGTTGTGATTGCCAGTAAGTGTCCTGAAATTTTATGTTAGAGGGTAGAAAAGTAATGGATGGTTCATTTTCTCATGGAAACCAAAATTCAAATATTTAACAACTGTGGTGAACTGTGATAGGTGACTGGAGAAGGTTGTAGTGTTTCATTGTTTAGCTTTTTTGTTAATCGGTGCTCATTGCAAAAAAATAAAGTTTAGGCCGGGCTTGGTGGCTCACGCCTGTAATCCCAGCACTTTGGGAGGCTGAGGCAGGTGGATCACCTGAGGTCAGGAGTTCAAGACCAGCCTGACCAACATGGTGAAACCCCGTGTCTACTAAAAATACAAAAATTAGCTGGGCATGGTGGCACGTGCCTGTCATCCCAGCTACCCGGAGGCTGAGGTTGGAGAATCGCTTGAACCCAGGATGCAGAGGTTTCAGTGAGCCGAGATCATGCCACTGCACTCCAGCCTGGACGACAGAGTGAGATCTTGTCTCAAAAAAAAAAAAAAAAAGGTTTGTAAGTATATAAGGTATAAAATGAAAACCCCACCCATTACAAAGGTGTCCTTCCATCAGCATTTAGAAGTTTTATCTACATTTCCAGTTGCACATTGCTTATGCCAATTTATATTCCTTAACAGTATATCAAAATGTTCTTTTCTGAAGGTATAATCATAACACGCATTTTTTAAAACTTACTTTTAAAATATTACCAAAATAAGGCCGGGCGCGGTGGCTCAAGCCTGTAATCCTAGCACTTTGGGAGGCCGAGATGGGCGGATCACAAGGTCAGGAGATCGAGACCATCCTGGCTAACACGGTGAAACCTCGTCTCTATTAAGAAATACAAAAAACTAGCCGGGCGAGGTGGCGGGCGCCTGTAGTCCCAGCTACTCGGGAGGCTGAGGCAGGAGAATGGCGTGAACCTGGGAGGCGGGGCTTGCAGTGAGCTGAGATCCGGCCACTGCACTCCAGCCTGGGTGACAGAGCGAGACTCCGTCTCAAAAAAAAAAAAAAAAAAAAAATTACCAAAATATGGCCGGGGCAGTGGCTCAAACCTGTAATCCCAGCACTTTGGGAGGCTGACACAGGTGGATCACCTGAGGTCAGGAGTTTAAGACTAGCCTGGCCAACATGGTGAAACCCCACCTCTACAAAAAATACAAAAATGAGTTGGGTGTGGTGGTGCATGCGTGTAGTCTCAGCTACTCAGGAGGCTGAGGCAGGAGAATTGCATGAACCCAGGAGGCAGAGGTTGCAATGAGCTGAGATCGCACCATGGCACTCCATCCAGGCTGGGTGACAGAGGGAGACTGTCTCAAGAAAAAAATTAGTAAATAAAATAAAATATGACCAAGATATATTGTTTAATATTTTCATTGTCCTTTTAGTACAGCCTTAAATTTTTATGTGCCTGGTACTGTAGAAATAAAACTCTCTGAAGCCTTGGGCTATTTGGTGAGTTTATCATTTAAGGAAGAAAAGATTATTTTCCCTCCCATTAATACATAACAGCTAATAGGATATTGCTTAATATTGTTTTGATGGTCAAATACAGAAGTCCTATTTCAGCTATTATTTCAGTAAATGCATTTCTTACTTTTTTTTTTTTTTTTTTTGAGCCAGAGTTTCACTCTTGTTGCCCAGGCTGGAGTGTAATGGTGTGATATCGGCTCACTGCAACCTCCGCCTTCCAGGTTCAAGCGATTATCCTGCCTCAGCCTCCCGAGTAGCTGGGACTACAGGCGCATGCTGCCATGCCCAGCTAATTTTTTGCATTTTAGTAGAGACGGGGTTTCACCATGTTGCCCAGGCTGGCCTTGAATTCCTGAACTTAGGCAATCCACCCGCCTCAGCCTCCGAAAGTGCTAGGATTACAGGCGTGAGCCACTGCGCCCGGCCTTAGTAAATGCATTTTTGTCTCAAGTATTTATTTATTTATTTTTGAGATGGAGTCTCCCTCTATTGCCCACGCTGGAGTCCAGTGGCGCAATCTCGGCTCACTACAACCTCCACCTCCTGGGTTCAAGAGATTCTCTTGCCTCAGCCTCCTGAGTAGCTGGGATTACAGGTGCCCGCCACCATGCCCAGCTAATTGTTTTATATTTTTAGTAGAGACGGGGTTTCACCATATTGGCCTGGCTGCTCTGGAACTCCTGACCTCATGATCCACCTGCTTCAGTCTCCCAAAGTGCTGGGGTGCTGGGATTACAGGCGGGAGCTGCCACGCCCGGGGTTTGTTTTCTTTTTTTTTTTGATATGGAGTCTTGCACTGTCGCCCGGGCTGGAGTGCAGTGGCACGATCTTAGCTGACTACAACTTCTGCCTCCCAGGTTCAAGCGATTCTCCTGCCTCAGCCTCCCGAGTACCTGGGACTACAGGCGCCCGCTACCACACCTGGCTAATTTTTGTATTTTTAGTAGAGATGGGGTTTCACTATGTTGGCCTGGTTGGTCTTGAACTTCTGACCTTGCGATCCGTCTGCCTCAGCCTCCCAAAGTGCTGGGATTATAGGCGTGAGCCATGGCGCCGAACCCATAATTCGTATTTTTAAATATATGCCACACTTACCCATGAGGGAAAAAACTTTTTTTTTTTTTTAAGATGAGTTCGCTTTTGTTGCCCAGGGTGGAGTTCAATGGCGTGATCTCAGCTCACCGCAACCTCCACCTCCTGGGTTCAAGCATTCATCCTGCCTGTCCCTCTTGAGTAGCTGGGATTACAGGCATGCACCACCATGTCTGGCTAATTTTTTTTTTTTTTTTTTTTTGTATTAGTAGAGATGGGATTTCTCCATGTTGGTCAGGCTGGTCTTGAACTCCCAACCTCAGGTGATCCGCCCACCTCAGCCTCCCAAAGTGCTGGGATTACAGGCGTGAGCCACCCTACCTGGCCAGGATCTTCTAAACTTTCAAGTTCTATGTCATTTTTATTGGCCCACTAACAAGCTAATAGATTAAGTTTCGAATGTGTGGTAATTTTTTTCATGTGCAGAATATTCTACCCAATTATATCCTTTAGTAACTTGTTGGTTACTGTTATCCTTGATGAAATTTTTAGTTTCCTGGTGCGTCATTTATAATGAAAATTGCTGATCTTTCCTTTTGAATAAATTAGAATCCTTGAAAATGAGTCACAATAAATTTTGTTTTATTTATTTATTTATTTTTATTTTTATTATTTTTTGAAATGGAGTCTCACTCTGTCGCCCAGGCTAGAGTGCAGTGGCCAGATCTTAGCTCACTGCAAGCTCCGCCTCCCAGGTTTAAGCCATTCTCCTGCCTCAGCCTCCCGTGTAGCTGGGACTACAGGCACCCGCCACCTCGTCCGGCTATTTTTTTTTTTTTTTCTTTAAATAGAGACAGAGTTTCACCGTGTTAGCCAGGATGGTCTCGATCTCCTGACCTCGTGATCCGCCCGTCTCAGCCTCCCAAAGTGCTGGGATTACAGGCTTGAGCCACCTCGCCCGGCCAATTTTCTGTTTTATATATGAAATTAGTGTTCATGGCCGGGCGCGGTGGCTCACGCCTGTAATCCCAGCACTTTGGGAGGCCGAGGCGGGCAGATCACAAGGTCAGGAGATCGAGACCACGGTGAAACCCCGTCTCTACTAAAAATACAAAAAATGAGCTGGGCGCGGTGGCGGGCGCCTGTAGTCCCAGCTACTCGGGAGGCTGAGGCAGGAGAATGGTGTGAACCCAGGAGGCGGAGCTTTCAGTGAGCCAGGATCGCGCCACTGCACTCCAGCTTGGGTGACAGAGCAAGACTCTGTCTCAAAAAAAAAAAAAGAAATTAGTGTTCATAAGCAAGTAACCCAGGTCACCAGCTGTTTAAAATTGTTAATCAAAACTTGATGTGATGAATTAATATTGACTAATTTCCCTGTAGGCAGAAGAAGAGTTCAACATAGAGAAAGGTCGGCTTGTGCAAACCCAAAGACTAAAGATCATGGAATATTATGAGAAGAAAGAGAAACAGATTGAGCAGCAGAAGAAAATGTAAGTAGATCCCGGTTGCAGTATTAAGCTAAGAAGTTTTCCGAAGTCATGAGATGAAGACGGAGCAGGCGCTTTGGAGTCAGGCATATATAGATTCAGGTCTTAACTCGACCACCTGCTACTAATCTGACAGATTGTTTAACTTCTCTTTCTTCATTTGTGAAAATCAAAGCTTGACAGGATTATTCAAAGACGAAACTGCAGGCTGGGCAAGGTAGTTCACGCTTGTGATCCTGATGCTTTGGGGAGGCCGAGGGAGGAGGATTGCTTCAACCTAGGAGTTCAAGTTCTTTCTCTGCAGTTTTAAGTTGTTACTTACGCTATTTTTCAATACCATTTTGCAGTCAGATGTCCAATTTGATGAATCAAGCGAGACTCAAAGTCCTCAGAGCGAGAGATGACCTTATCACAGTGAGTAATTAGCCCCTATTAGTTATAAAGTTATTACATGTTTATTCGTTTGCCTATTGTAGATTACTAGTTAATATTAATTAAGGAGTCGATTGAATAATTTTTAGAGAGAAAACATTCAACAAATTATTATAATAAATACAAAAGTGAATAAGAGCCAAGCCCTGTATTGAAGGACTTTCTGATCTAACGAGCATGTAAGACTCTCCTGGATCATAGCACACACTATGGGTGGACTGCACAGTACGCGAGGGTACAGGGAGCAATGAGACTAGAAGTATCGGATGGTTAGTACAGAGGCCATGAGTGTGAGGCTAAAGAACTTCACCTGTTTTCAACAGAAAGCTGTGGAAACTTTGGTATTATTTTGTGGAGAATATCATAGATAAGGCTCACGATATAAGCATGCAGGCTAAATTTAACAGGGAAGAGGCTAGAAAAAAGAAAACCATATGGAAAGTATTACAGTCCTCTAAGGAAGAGGGCAGAAACCTCCAGAAGCATACCACTTCGTTGAGAAAGTGTAGAGCTATTTGGATTATATTCATAAACCAAACAGGGATGCCTGCTGTTTCCACTGTTACTCATTGTGACTGTAAAATAAAAAGTAGATCTCTCTATAATAACTACTGAAATTATTAAATTACTAGGAGTAAATCCTATATAAAAACAGGTCTAAAACTAAAAATCTAGAACTTGAATAAATGGAAGACATACTGTTTTCTTAGATGAGACAGAAACACAAACCGGTATTCCAAGTTGTCAGTTCTTATTAGATTGATCAGTTCTTATTAGATTGTCACTTCTTATTAATTGATGGTGGCAGTGAGAACTGAGTCGCAGTGTTAGTGTTGATGGATTTTACAGGAAGACTTTCCAGACATTGACTGACTGCCTTTTCTTCCAAGTCCATCACTAAATTCTGAGTATCAGGTGTGGATGTGCTAGGAGAATGGTGGACCCGTTAACAAAAATGGGAAGTCAAGATGCTGAAATGTTTTCTTAAGAAAAATAACGCCGGGCGCAGTGGCTTACACCTGTAATCCCAGCACTTTGGGAGGCCAAGGTGGGCGGACCACGAGGTCAGGAGATCGCGACCATCCTGGCTAACATGGTGAAACCCCGTCTCTACTAAAAATACAAAAAATTAGCCGGGCGTAGTGGTGGACGCCTGTAGTCCCAGCTACTCGGGAGGCTGAGGCAGGAGAATGGCGTGAACCTGGAAGACGGAGCTTGCAGTGAGCCAAGATCGCACCACTGCACTCCAGCCTGGGCGACAGAGCGAGACTCCGTCTCAAAAAAAAAAGAAAAAAAAAAAGATAAATAACTAGTTCTTTTTTCTGTTTGTTTGTTTTGGCATCCCTGGGTAGGCTTGACTTTTGGACATGTTTGAGGGGCCAAGAAACCTCCAGACGTAGGTGTCAGTGAGGATGTTAAGTGTAAAGGACTGATACTTAGGACACCACAGAGATGATTTACTAACATAACTTCCATATTACTTCAAATGATAAAAGTTGCCCCAAATTTAAGTGCTTTATCTGCTTTTAAACTCCAGGAATATGGGAAGATACAAAATCTGTTGCCGATTTATCTTGCCACATGGGATTAGCTCATCCCCTTTAAAATACAAAAGAAAGAGTCAAGAGATTCCTGGGGAAATGTTGCCTGCAAAATGTTAATGGCTCAGGACAACTGTTATTTTCTGTCTTCACTAAAGTGTCAATAATCAGGAGTTGATTTCCTTCCAGAGGATTCAAATTCCTTTAGCAACTTGGATTGACTGAACTAATTTGTAACCAGCTTTTTTTTTTTTTTTTTTTTTTTTTTTTTGAGACGGAGTCTCGCTCTGTCACCCAGGCTGGAGTGCAGTGGCCGGATCTCAGCTCACTGCAAGCTCCGCCTCCCGGGTTCACGCCATTCTCCTGCCTCAGCCTCCCGAGTAGCTGGGACTACAGGCGCCTGCCACCTCGCCCGGCTAAGTTTTTGTATTTTTAGTAGAGACGGGGTTTCACTGTGTTAGCCAGGATGGTCTCGATCTCCTGACCTCGTGATCCGCCCGTCTCGGCCTCCCAAAGTGCTGGGATTACAGGCTTGAGCCACCGCGCCCGGCCGTAACCAGCTTTTTGAGACGGAGTCTCGCCCTGTTGCCCAGGCTGGAGTACAGTGGCGCAATCTCAGCTCACTGCAACCTTTGCCTCCTGGGTTCAAGTGATTCTCCTGCCTCAGCCTCCCGAGTAGCGGGGACTACAGGTGCCCGCCACCACCTGGCTAAATTTTTTTTTACTTTTAGTAGAGATAGGGTTTCAGCATGTTAGCCAGGATGGTCTCGAACTCCTGACATTGTGATCCACCCATCTCAGGCTCCCTAAGTGATGGGATTACAGGTGTAAGCCACTGTGCCCAGCCTAAATAATTGTATGTCTTTCTTTTTTTTTTTTTTTAAACGGAGTCTCGCTCTGTCGCCCAGGCTGGAGTGCAGTGGCGTGATCTCGGTTCACTGCAAGCTCCACCTCCCGGGTTCACGCCATTCTCCCACCTCAGCCTCCAGAGTAGCTGGGACTACAGGTGCCCGCCACGACGCCCGGCTAATTTTTTGTATTTTTAGTAGAGACAGGGTTTCACCATGTTAGCCAGGATGGTCTCGATCTCCTGACCTTGTGATCCGCCCGCCTTAGCCTCCCAAAGTGCTAGGATTACAGGCATGAGCCACTGCGCCCAGCCAATAGTATGTCTTAGGGAAGGTAGTTTGTTGTAGAGGGGCTTGGGGCTTAAGAGTCAATCAGCTATGAGTTTAAATGTCAACTCTGCCATACTCGTTTGTCTCAATTACTGTTTCCGACCCTCAGTTTTCTCTTGTATTCATTATCTACGTTATGTATGTACGTTATAATGTTTGGTTCAGAGTACTTATGAGAATCGAATGAGAACACATGTAAGTCCTCTGGCATGTAACATTTGTCATATCGTATTTAAGAAATGTTAGTTCCCTTTCTCCATCCCCATCTCCATCTCCACCAGTGATAACCCTTTCTTCTCACAATAGGCCTGTGTAGATAAAATATTCTTAGTTTAGGCCGGGCGCGGCGGCTCACGCCTGTAATCCCAGCACTTTGGGAGGCTGAGGCGGGCAGATCATGAGGTCAGGAGATTGAGACCATCCTCACTAACGCGGTGAAACCCCATCTCTACCAAAAATACAAAAAACTAAGCAGGCGAGGTGGCGGGCGCCTGTAGTCGCAACTACTCGGGAGGCTGAGGCAGGAGAATGGCGTGAACCCGGGAGGCGGAGCTTGCAGTGAATCGAGATCCTGCCACAGCACTCTATCCTGGGTGACAGAGCAAGACTCCGTCTCAAAAAAAAAAAAAATATATATATATATATACACACACACACATATATATATATATTTTCTTAGCTTATTATCCTAATGCCCAGAAAGCCTCTTGACTATAGTCTTTTCATTATTTATGCCCAAAGTAAAAAATGACAACTGTGACATCTACTGCTTAGATACTATTATTTGTATAAGTCAAAAAAGTTTACAGGCATGTAATGTCAATGTCTTGGCAGCATTCCTAAATATAAGTAGCAAGGGCTATAACACACAAGGTTATAGCAAAAGGTTATAATCTTAGCTAATTAATAGGCTTTGTAATTAGGTTTTTACTTTTTTTTTTTAATGCTGCCTTTTTGAAGGTTAATAATAAGAGTAGAAAGGATTCTGAGAAAGATCATCTAATGTATTATAGAAATGGTTTTGATGATACATTCTCTGATGCTGCTGTGTCTTAGATGGTATCCTGACCTTTCGTAACTGGATGTAAACAACCCATAGGTTTAGTGGATTTGACTTTACTACTTTTTTTTTTTTTTTTTGAGATGGAGTCTCGCTCTGTTGCCCAGGCTGGAGTGCAGTGGCACAATCTCAGCTCACTGCAAGCTCCGCCTCCCAGGTTCACGCCATTCTCCTGCCTCAGCCCCCCGAGTAGCTGGGACTACAGGTGCCCGCCACCACGCCCGCCTAGTTTTTTGTATTTTAAGTAGAGATGAGATTTCACCGTGTTGGCCAGGCTGGTCTCAAACTCCTGACTTCGTGATCTGCCCACCTCGGCCTCCTAAAGTGCTGGGATTACAGATGTGAGCCACCGTGCCCGGCCAGATTTGACTTGACTTCTAATTTTAACTTTTATTATTTCTTGCCCTTATTTTCTCTTTGCTCTAATTTTTTAATCCACTTGTTTATATTTTATTAGCTATTTTTTCTAATTTGCTTTTTAAAAAGTAATTAACATTTTCATTAGATATACTTCTGTAAGCTGCCTTAAATCTATTAAAATACATAAAAAATTACTAGTTGGCTTTTAGAAGGATTTTTTTTTTTTTAAAGAGGCAGGGTCTGGCTATGTTGCCCAGGCTGGAATGCAGTGGTACAGTCATAGCTCACAAACTCCTGGGCTCAAGCAGTCCTTCCCACACAGCCTCCTATGTAGCTGGGATTACAGGCAAGAGCCACCATGCCTGGCCTCAGAGGGAAAATTTGAAGCGGCATAGATAAAATTCAGATCATGGCAGGGTGCGGTGGCTCAGGCCTGTAATCACAGCACTTTGGTAGGCCGAGATGGGCAGATCACAAGGTCAGGAGATCGAGACCATCCTGGCTAACACAGTGAAACCCCGTCTCTACTAAAAAATACAAAACAACTAGCTGGGCGAGGTGGCGGGCGCCTGTAGTCCCAGCTACTCGGGAGGCTGAGGTAGGAGAATGGCATGAACCCGGGAGGCGGAGCTTGCAGTGAGCTGAGATCCGGCCACTGCAGTCCAGCCTGGGTGACAGAGCGAGACTCCGTCTCAAAAAAAAAAAAAAAAAATTCAGATCATTCATTCATTTATCAAATACCTGAATATCAGTGCTTCTCAACTTTTTTCCCTTCTCTCTGGAATATTCATATAGTTATATTACGTTTTAGTTACCATCTCTCATGACACACAGTGGTTTTCAAATTTGGACGCGGAGGATATTAAAAGAAAGTGCAGGAGGCCAGGCACGGTGGCTCAAGCCTGTAATCCCAGCACTTTGGGAGGCTGAGACGGGCGGATCACAAGGTCAGGAGATCGAGACCATCCTGGCTAACCCGGTGAAACCCCGTCTCTACTAAAAAATACAAAAAACTAGCCGGGCGAGGTGGCGGGCGCCTGTAGTCCCAGCTACTCGGGAGGCTGAGGCAGGAGCATGGTGTAAACCCGGGAGGCGGAGCTTGCAGTGAGCTGAGATCCGGCCACGGCACTCCAGCCTGGGCGACAGAGTGAGACTCCGTCTCAAAAAAAAAAAAGTGCAGGGCCAGGCGTGGTGGCTCACGCCTGTAATCTCAGCACTTTGGGAGGCCGAGGCAGATGGATCACTTGAGGTCAGGAGTTTGAGACCAGCCTGGCCAACATGGTGAAACTCTGTCTCTACTAAAAATGCAAAAAAATTAGCTGGACTTGGTGGCATGCGCCTATAGTCCCAGCTACTCGAGAGGCTGAGGCAGGAGAACTGCTTGAACCTGGGAGGCGGAGGTTGCGTTGAGCTGAAATCCCACCACTGTACTCCAGCCTGGGTGACAGAGTGAGACTCTCTGTCAAAAAAGAAAAAAAAAGGAAGTGCAGTTGTGTGGAATGAATGTGTTTTAATTTCTACTTAGGATAGTTTTCCAAAATACAGTAATCCATTTTCTTTAAGTGATGGGCTAGCCGAGTGACATGGCTCATGCCTATAGTCACAGCAGGTTATGAGGCCAAGGAGGGAGTGTGACTTGAGGCCAGCAGTTTGAGACCGGTCTGATAGACATAGGGAGACCCTGTCTGTACAAAAGATTTTTAGAAATTAGGCAGATGTGGTAGCACATGCCTGTGGTCCCAGCTACTCTGCAGGCTGAGACAGGAGAATCTCTTGAGCCCAAGAGTTTGTGGCTCCAGTGAGCTGTGATTATGCCACTGCATTTCAGCATAAATGACACAGGGAGACCCTGTCTCTGAAATAAAAATAATAAATAATAGAAACAAAAGAAATGGGCTAGAGAAAAATAATTCTCTTTTATGACCTTGAAAGACAAAGGAGTCATTTAGTTCATACCACACGTCTTCCCCAGATTTAGTCGCTCTCTGAGTTTGTCTGCTGACTTTAAAATTGTTGCAAACAAAATTCAGGTTTTGATACTCATGTTATCCCTCAGTTGTCACTCTTCTATTTTCATGTCATAACTTAGCTGGGTTCCCTTGAGGAACTAAGCTGTTTGAATTTAACAGTACATTGACCGGGCGCGGTGGCTCACGCCTGTAATCCCAGCACTTTGCGAGGCCGAGGCGGGTGGATCACAAGGTCAGGAGATCGAGACCATCCTGGCTAACACAGTGAAACCCTGTCTCTATTAAAAATACAAAAAATTAGCTGGGCGTGGTGGCAGGCGCCTGTAGTCTCAGCTACTCGGGAGGCTGAAGCAGAATGGCGTGAACCCGGGAGACGAAGCTTGCAGTGAGCTGAGATCGCGCCACTGCACCCCAGCCTGGGCAACAGAGCAAGACTCTGTCTCAAAAAAAAAAAAAAAAAAGAATTTAACAGTACATTTATCCCATGTGTCCTGTATTGTGCTAGCCCCTCTAGGAGGAGTCTGCAGTCTAACAGGACCTGGACAAGATAATATATCTCCACTGCAGCTGTTTGAGCATGACTTGAAGAATTAGTCATGAGATGGGAGACAGAATGGAGAGAGCAGTGTGAGTGAAAGACCGAGGCCTGAATTTGACATGTGCGGGAAATGGAGGTAGTCTGGCAGAGCGAGTAGTGGGCAGAGAACAGGCCACATATTAGGGTCTGATGAGAAGGGCCTTGAGTGTCTGCTGAAGAATATGGACTTTATCCTTTTGGCTAATTCTGGTTTTTTTTTGTTTGTTTGTTTTGTTTTTTTGAGACCAAGTTCTGCTCTTGTTTCCCAGGCTGGAGTACAGTGGAGCGATCTTGGCTCACCACAACCTCTGCCTCCCGGGTTCAAGCGATTCTCCTGCCTCAGCCTCCCGAGTAGCTGAGATTACAGGCATGCACCACCATGCCTGGCTAATTTTTTTGTATTTTTAGTAGAGATGCAGTTTCTCCATGTTGGTCAGGCTGGTCTCGAACTCCTGACCTCAGGTGATCTGCCGTCAGCTTCCCAAAGTGCTGGGATTACAGGCGTGAGCCACTGCACCCAGCCCTAATTCTCTAACTTTAATGGGCATAAAAATCACCTGGGGGACCTTGTTAAAATGTAAATATTCATTCCCATTTCCAGAGACTTTTATATTCTAGTCAGGAGTCAGCATTTAAACAAGCAGCTCAGGGTAATCTTGGTGCGGGTAGTCTGAGAACCACACTTTGAGAAACAGTGTTTAATGGTTACATTTATGTTAGAGAAACACCACTGGTGACCATGTGGAGTAGAAACAAGGAGGGTGTGGCTTGCCTTCCTGGTCAAGAAGTAGAATGGTGGCAGCAGAAAGAGAAGACAGGCCTGTTCAGAGATCCTAAAAAGGTAGGATCTGTAGGACTTGGTGACTTACAGTTGTGATGAGTGAACGCAGAGGAGTCAAGAATGATGTAAGGGTTTGTAGTCTGGGCAACTGGTAGATGGAATGAAGATTAGAAATATAGGAAGAACAGGCCAGACGCGGTGGCTCATGCCTGTAATCCCAGCACTTCGGGAGGCCAAGGCAGGCGGATTGTGAGGTCAGGAGATCGAGACCATCCTGGAAAACATGGTGAAACCCCATCTCTACTAAAAATACAAAAATTAGGCCGGGCGCGGTGGCTCAAGCCTGTAATCCCAGCACTTTGGGAGGCCGAGACGGGCGGATCACGAGGTCAGGAGATCGAGACCATCCTGGCTAACACAATGAAACCCCGTCTCCACTAAAAATACAAAAAAATTAGCCGGGCGTGGTGGCGGCGCCTGTAGTCCCAGCTACTCGGGAGGCTGAGGCAGGAGAATGGCGGGAACCCGGGAGGTGGAGCTTGCAGTGAGCCGAGATTGCGCCACTGCACTCCAGCCTGGGCGACAGAGCGAGACTCCGCCTCAAAAAAAAAAAAAAAAAAAAAAAAATACAAAAATTAGCTGGGCATGGGGGCAGGTGCCTGTAATCCCAGCTACTTGGGAAGCTGAGGCAGGAGAATTGCTTGAACCAGGGAGTCAGAGGTTGCACTGAGCCAAGATCATGCCACTGCACTCCAGCCTGGCGACAATGTGAGACTCCATGTCAAAAAAAAAAAAAAAAAAGAAAGAAATATAGGAAGAACAGGTAAGGAATGGTGAAAAAAACGTTGCGTTTGAATTGCCTTAGGATTCCAGGTGAAGCTCCATGAGTCTGTTAGGAGAGAAGAGGAGCTTATGTGGAGGCAACACAGAAGTCCCTGCTGAAGCTGTGGACAGAGATGAGAGCCCTGTGGTTTTGGATGGAGAATTAGAAGAGAAGTGGGCCAAATAAACTGAGAAGCATCAGTTTAATAGAAAATACATTGCTAAGGAAACGTGGGGGGAATGAATACAGTTATGTTGAATACAGAGAAGCCAAGGGAACCGCAAACTTGAACAAAATGGTCTCTAAATACAGTGTTCAGTGTTTGAGAGAATCACAGTGGGAAGAGCATGGTGGTCTTTGGATCTTGCAGTCAAGATGTCATTTCTTACATTTGCCAGAGCAGTTTCACTGGACTGATGAAGGCAGAAAGCCAGATTGTTATGGCGTGAGAAGGGAGAAGTGCGTGTGAGGTGAGGAGCTAAAGGCAGGGTGCATGGCCTGTTCACCAGCTGGGCTGTGTGCTTTAATCTCTTTTGGAACCAATCCAAGTATACTGTTGCATGCAACTTGAATTCAGTATATAGCTTGAGCCTTTATTTCTCTGACTTATAATGAGAATTTTGAGAAGATAAACATTTATGTAATTTCAGTTATTCTAAAGATACTTGTTTCTTTTTTAACCGCTTACAGTCTTAACTTCTTGCATCATTGAACCCTGTAAAAGAGATGTGGAGCAATGAGGAAACAGACTGTGAGATGATATAGATCAAAGAGGATTCAATCTACATAAAAGCATACATACATGCTTTGAAACAGACTGTGAGGTGATGTAGATCAAACAGGATACAATCTACATAAAAGCACACATACATGCTTTGAAACAGACTGTGAGGTGATGTAGATCAAACAGGATTCACTCTACATAAAAGCACACATACATGCTTTGAATGGATTTTGCTATTTTGAAACATTTTACTTCTAGTTTATCCATAGAATAAGAAGTTGTGAAAGGAAAGGAAATTGTCACGCAATTAGAAAAGGATATTGACAAAAGATGGAAGGAAGGGGGTAAATACAGAACTGGAGTAAAAATTAAAAGAAAATGGTCAAGCTGTTTGCTGCTTTGTTCTAAGTTGCATAATCCTTTATAGATATTTTTCTGTATTGATCCTTTTTCCTTGCCTGCCCAGGTGTTTTCCAGGATTAAGAGTGCACGCTTTGGAATTCCTTTGAGGTTTAAGTTCCATTTTTACCCTTCCCAGCTGTTCAGTGGGCAGATTTTTAAACCCCATTGACTCCTTTGAACCCTTCATTTCCTGTTAAAAAATAGGAGAAGACCAGGCACCATCCCTTATGCCTATAATCCCCACACTTTGGGAGGCTGAGGCAGGAGGATAGCTTGAGCATTCAAGACCAGCCTGGGCAACACAGTAAGACCTTGTCTCTACCAGAAATTTTAAAAAATTAACCAGGCGTGGTGGTGTCCCAGCTACTCTGGAGGCAGAGGCAGGAGGAGTGAGCTATGATTGCGCCACTGTACTTCAGCCTGGGTGACAGAGCAACGCCCTGTCTCAAAAAAAAAAAGAGAGAAACATCCACCTGAAGCTTATTTAGAAAAAAATTAGATCACCCAGGTAAAGTGACTAGTATAATGCCTGAAACAAAGTGAGTGTTGAATGAATGATAGTTCTTTCTTATCATTTCCCCAAACCTCAAAACTTACTCATAAGTTTTCTTTTTTTTTTTTTTTTTTATTTGAGACGGAGTTTTGCTCTTATTGCCCAGGCTGGAGTGCAATGGCGCAATCTTGGCTCACTGCAACCTCTGCCTCCCAGGTTCAAGCAATTCTCCTGCCTCAGCCTCCCAAGCAGCTGGGATTGCAGGCATGCACCACCACGCCTGGCTAATTTTGTATTTTTAGTAGAGATGGAGTTTTTCCACGTAGGTCAGGCTAGTGTCAAACTCCCGACCTCAGGTGATCCGCCTGCCTCAGCCTCCCAAAGTGCTGGGATTATAGGCGGGAGCCACTATGCCTGGCCATAAGTTTAAGTTTTCTTCTCTTTTCTTTCTTCTTGAGATGGAGTCTCGCTCTGTCACCCTGTGTGGAGTGCAGTGGCGCGATCTTGACTCACTGCAAGCTCTGCCTCCCGGGTTCAAGCGATTCTTCTGCCTCACCTCCTGAGTAGCTGGGATTACAGACTAATTTTTTGTATTTTAAGTAGAGACAGGGTTTCACCATCTTGGCCAAGCTGGTCTCTAACTTCTGACCTCAGGTGATCTGCCTCCCTTAGCCTCCCAAGGTGCTGGGATTACAGTTGTGAGCCACCGCGCCTGGCCAAGTTTTCTTTCTTAAAGGAGAATAAATAACCAGTAACATTTAAATTCTGAGACATTGGTACTGAAGTGGAGATTTCTATTGCTGTGGTTAGAGATGAAATAGAAATAAATGTCTTTGGCCAGGCTCGGTGGCTCATGTCTGTAATCCCAACACTTCGGGAGGCCAAGGAGGGTGGATCACAAGGTCAGGAGTTCGAGACCAGCCTGACCAACATGGTGAAACCCTGTCTCCACTAAAAATACAAAAATTAGCCGGGCATGGTGGTGTGCACCTGTAATCCCAGCTACTCAGGAGGCTGAGGCAGGAGAATCGCTTGAACCTGGGAGGTAGCGGCCGCAGTGAGCCAAGATCGCACCACTGCACTCCAGCCTAGGCGACAAAGTGAGACTCTGTCGCAAAAAAAAAAAAAAAAACGAGAAAGAAAAGAAATAAATGCCCACTGACTCCTCAGACTAGGCAGGGCCACGGAAATACGGTTTTGTTGTTGACATCATCATCAGGTTTTGGTTTCCTGCTTTTGAGGAGCAAATTCCTAATATTTTCAGAATCCTCAGGACAGTTAGGTTCAGTTGGACAGATTTTCCCTTCCAAACTCATAAAATACAGATAAGCCCACATGTGAACTGTAGTAGTTGACAGTGAGAGACAGCTGTGGAACCAGAAAGTTATTTGAGCTTAGAATCACATCAAAGGGTGTCTCACTGGAATGTTAGTAGCTTATCACACTGATGGTAATTATTGATATTATTTTCCTTAAAAAAAAAAGGGGGGGGTAATCTTGTATAAATGTTTTAATAGCTTGCTTTTCCAAGTTACACCGTGCACATCTTCCCATGTCAGTCACTTGTGTCAGTTTCTGAACTGATGGTTACCTGAGCTGTTCTCTGCTAGGCCGTGGACTTCCTGGGAGCAGAGATGGTGTTACATGCTTCCGTGGACCCAGCACAGCCCCTGCTTTATCTCAGATCTCAGGGAATGTGTGTTGAATGAAATCCCAGCAATAAAATATGAGGCAGCTGGGCGTGAGCCAGGGTCAGCCGCACAGTGGGTTCTGAGCTGACTGCCCAGATGGGTAGATAACTTTTATCTGTTCTCATCTTTGTAGGACCTACTAAATGAAGCAAAACAGAGACTCAGCAAGGTGGTAAAGGATACAACCAGGTACCAAGTGCTGCTGGATGGACTGGTTCTCCAGGTACCCTCACAGACCAGATCTACTGTTGATAGCCACAGTTCTGAGAAAATTTAGCGTGCCTATTAGAGACCAGCTCTATTTTTCCTGCTTTCTCATCATAGTTTTTTCCTTTCACCATTTTTTTTTTTCTTTTAGCTTTTTCCCTTCCACTCTTGACCATACCTAAAATGTGTGCTGCATAGGAAAATAGTAAATCTGTCTGGTTGGATAAGACTTCCAAGGCCAGGCGCGGTGGCTCAAGCCTGTAATCCCAGTACTTTGGGAGGCCGAGGCGGGTGGATCACGAAGTCAGGAGATCGAGACCATCCTGGCTAACATGGTGAAACCCCGTCTCTACTAAAAATACAAAAAACTAGCCGGGCGTGGTGGCGGGCGCCTGTAGTCCCAGCTACTCGGAGGCTGAGGCAGGAGAATGGCGTAAACCCGGGAGGCGGAGCTTGCAGTGAGCCGAGATCGCGCCACTGCACTCCAGCCTGGGTGACACAGCGAGACTCCGTCTCAAAAAAAAAAAAGACTTCCAGCCTGCTGCTCATTTATGTAGTCTTACATGACTTAAGGGTCAAATTTGCTTGCAATGGCTAGCTTTACCACCTTTACCAGCTTTACCAGCTTTAAATTCCCTTAATTTGATTTTGCCACTAAAATACTTGCTTTAGATTTAGGATTCCAACCAAACACTGTATATGTTTTAATTGTTTACTGCTGAGCTGGGAATCCTTATTTTACTTATGTTAATTACAATAATATTTGTCCTCAGCTTGGTTGATGTAATATAAGGCGTCTGCATGAATTTTGTTTCTACGACCAAAGGTTTGGGTTCATTTATCTGGTTTGTGATAGATTGATCTTTCCATGGTCTCGTGTGGTATATGCCATCTGTTAGTGGAACCTACCAGGGGAAGTTTTTCCAACCTAAATGAAAGAACTATAGAAACATCCTATTTTACAAGTTGCTTTATTTATTTATTTATTTATTTTTGAGACGGAGTCTTGCTCTGTCGCCCAGGCTGGAGTGCAGTGGTGCAATCAAGGCTCACTGCAAGCTCCGCCTCCTGGGTTCACACCATTCTCCTGCCTCAGCCTCCCGAGTAGCTGGGACTACAGGCGCCTGTCACCATACCCAGCTAATTTTTTTTAATTTTTATTTATTTATTTATTTTTGAGACGGAGTCTCACTCTGTCACCCAGGCTGGAGTGCAGTGGCGCAATCTCGGGCTTACTGCAGCATCCACCTCTCAGGTCCAAGCGATTCTCCTGCCTCAGCCTCCCGAGGAGCTGGGGTTACAGGCGCCCACCACCACGCTCGGCTAATTTTTTTTATATTTTTAGTAGAGACGGGGTTTCACTATGTTAGCCAGGATGGTCTCGATCTCCTGACCTCATGATCTGCCCACCTCAGCCTTCCAGAGTGCTGGGACTACAGGCGTGAGCCACTGCGCCGGGCCTAATTTTTTACTTGTTTTTGGAGACAGAGTGTCACTCTGTCAGCCAGGCAGGAGTGCAGTGGCATCATCTCTGTTTACTTAAACCTCCGTCTCCTGGGTTCATGCCATTCTCTTGCCTCAGCCTCCTGAGTAAGCTGGAGTTATAGGCGTGCACCATCATGCCAGGCTAATTTTTTGTATTTTTAATAAAGATGGAGTTTTGCCTTGTTGCCTACCTAGGCTGGTCTCGAATTTCTGAGCTCAGGCAATCCGCCCACCTTGGCCTCCCAAAGTGTTAGAATTACAGACCTGAGCCACTGCACCTGGCCTGTTGCTTTATTTTATAGTTTGCATTTTCTACTGATTGTATCTACTATTTCTTCCAGGGTTTGTACCAGTTGCTGGAGCCCCGAATGATTGTTCGTTGCAGGAAACAAGATTTCCCTCTGGTAAAGGTAAAGAACTTAGGATAATTTTTTATCTTTTTCTTTCTCTTTCTCCCTCTCGTTCTTTCTTTTCTTTCTCTCTCTCTCTTTCTTTCTTCCTTTCCTTCTTTCTTTCTCTCTTTTTCTCTCTTTCTCTTTCTCTTTCTCTTTCTCCCTTTCACTCTTTCTCTTCCTTCCTTCTTTTCTTTTTCTTTTTCTTTTTTTGATGGAGTCTCACTCTGTTGCCCAGGCTGGAGTACAATGGCAGTATCCCAGAGAGTCTGGTCAGCTCTGAGTCTGAGTTCTCCACCCACCTCGGTCCCCCAAAGTGCTAGGATTACAGGCGTGAGCCACTGCGCCCAGCCTATTTGCATTTTTATTATAATTTGTCTCCCTAAGTTACTTGTGCACTAGGAAAGAAAGTGCCAGCTAGAGAACATAGATATTCATTGCCCTTAACTGTACATTCCCCACTATAATAAGAGGTTAGAAACCATCTCAGTAACCCAAGTCTGTGTTTATACTGACAGCCTCATTTATTAACCTGTAAAACAGAGCTCAACATCATCATGGAGAATTCACCAAGGTGATGTCATTCAGTGGAGGGAGGTTTCAGTTGCTCACTAGCCTTCTCTAGATAACACTGTGATATTTCTGGGTGCCAAGCAAGCTTTTTCTTGAAACTTCTACAGTATCAGTGTCCAGAATTGGTGATCAGCTCTCCAAAGTGGTGCTGCATTAGATTTGAAAACAAGGAACTCTTGAATAGATGCATTGATTTGTTCAACAAAGTAATACTGTCAGAGAGAAATGTGGTCTTCAGTTCTTCCAAGAAAGGATTTACATGGTTACCTGAGTGTGCACAATATTGTTCAAAGACAAGACTTTATTATGTCCACCACACTAATTGCAAGGTAGCAGTAAAAACTCACTTCTCTTTTTTTCTTTTTTTGAGACAGTTTCGCTCTGTCACCCAGGCTGGAGTGCTGTGGCGTGATCTTGGCTCACTGCAACCTCCGCCTCCCGGGTTCACACCATTCTCCTGCCTCAGCCTCCCAAGTAGCTGGGACTACAGACGTCTGCCACCACGCCTGGCTAATTTTTGTATTTTTAGTAGAGACGGCGTTTCACCATGTTAGCCAAGATGGTCTCGATCTCCTGACCTCGTGATCCGCCTGCCTCAGCCTCCCAAAGTGCTGGGGTTACGGGCTTGAGTCACTGCGCCGTTTTTTTTTTTTTTTTTTTTTTTTTTTTGAGATGGAGTGTTGCTCTGTTGCCCAGGCTGGAGTGCAGTGGTGTAATCTCGGCTCACTGCAGCCTCCTCCCCCCGGGTTCAAGCAATTCTCCTGCCTCAGCCTCCCAAGTAGCTGGGATTAGAGGCGCGCACCACCATGCCTGGCTAATTTTTTGTATCTTTAGTAGAAACGGTTTCACCATGTTGGCCAGGCTGGTCTTGAACTGACTTTGTGACCTGCCTGCCTCAGCCTCCCAAAGAGTTGGGATTACAGGCGTGAGCCACTGCGCCCAGCCTTTCTTTCTTTTTTTTTTTTTTTAATTGTGGTAAAATATACATACCATTTACCATTTTAACCATACATTGTGCCATTAAGTACATTTACAACATTGTGCAGCCATCACCATCATCCATCTTCAGAACTTTTCCATTTTCCCATAGTGAAACTTCGTGCTCATTAAACACTAACTCTCCATTATTTCTCTTCTCCTTTCTTCTCCCCTGTTCACCTCATATAAGTGGAAACATTCGTATTTGTCCTTTTGAGACTGTTTGATTTCACTTAGCATAATGCCTTCAAGGTCCTGGTAGTGTGGGTCAGAATGCCCTTCCTTTGTAAGGCTGAATAATATTCCACGGTGTGGGTGCCCAACATTGTCCTGACCCGCAGCGTGGGTGCCCCACGTTGTGCTGACGCGCGGCGTGGGTGCCCCACGTTGTGCTGGTCCGCGGTGTGTGAGCCACGGTGTGGGTGCCCAACATTGTGCTGACCCGCGGCGTGGGTGCCCCACGTTGTGCTGGTCCGTGGCGTGGGTGCCTCACGTTGTGCTGGTCCGCGGTGTGTGAGCCACGGTGTGGGTGCCCCACGTTGTGCTGACCCGCGGCGTGGGTGCCCCACGTTGTGCTGACGCGCGGCGTGGGTGCCCCACATTGTGCTGATCCGTTCATCTGTCACTGGACACTTGGGTTGTTCCCACCTTTTTGCTACTGTGAATAATCCTGCTGCAAACATGGGTGTGCAGATATCTGTCCTGCTTTCTATCCATTTGTCTGTATTCCCAGAGGTAGAATTGCCGGATCACGTGTTAATTCTGTGCTTCATGTTTTGAGGACCGTTGTACTGTTGTTCTGATCAGAACCATCCTTGTGGGTATGGCATGGCACCGCTGTTTCTGGTGCCTGCTGTCCCCCGCTCATCTGCAACTACCAGGTTAAGCTCATGTCAGCAGCCAAACTTCTCTTCCTTCTCTTCTCTCGTTAGGCACCTCCAGCTTCTAACACTCTCCGTTGGGGGGATAATGTATCTTCCTCCTGCTGATCCATGTTTCACATCTGATAACTGCCTCTGATGTGTTTAATCATCTGCCAAGCCCCGTTAAATCTTTTTTTTTTTTTCCCCCCGATATGGAGTCTCGCTCTGTCACCCAGGCTGGAGTGCAGTGGTGTGACCTTGGCTCACTGCAAACTCCGCCTCCCACGTTCAAGCAGTTCTGCCTCAACCTCCCAAGTAGCTGGGATTATAGGTGCGCGCCATCACGCCTCGATAATTTTTGTATTTTTAGTAGAGATGGGGTTTCGCTGTCTTGGCCAGGCTGGTCTTGAACCCCTGACCTCGTGAGCCACCACGCCCAGCCAAGCCCTGTTAAATCTTGACAGAAACCATTCGCGTCTCTTCCCTCTTGTGTGCAGACTGCGTTTTTCCTCAGTGACTGTGCCGTTCTACATTCCCACCAGCAGTGCCTCTGTTCTTTTACATGGCATAAATGGAAATATCCTTGCTTGTAGAGTCTGTTGAATTTTTGGATACCTGCTTCATAGTTTCTAGTCATACCTCTCATTGTTTTCTGTATTTCCAGGCTGCAGTGCAGAAGGCAATCCCTATGTACAAAATTGCCACCAAAAATGATGTTGATGTCCAAATTGACCAGGAGTCCTACCTGCCTGAAGACATGTAAGGAGTATTCCTGCTGCTAACAGCCACCTTCTCTCCCTGGGAGAGTGGCCTTTATACTGGGCCTTTTGCAAATGGTATTTTCACCAACACACTCTTAGACACAAGGCTAGAGCTGTGATGTGTTCTACTTGCAGCTGCTCCTGTTGTTCTGGCCGCGCTCTGTTGTTCTCCTTTGTTGGCCGGCTAAATACACTCTAAAAGTCTAGTTTCATCGGGTGTGGTGGCTCACGCCTGTAATCCCAGCACTTTGGGAGGCCAAGGCGGGCAGATCACAAGGTCAAGAGATCAAGACCATCCCGGCCAACATGGCCTAGGGAGCCAGACTCGCTCTCATACCAGCCCACCCTCTGCTCACAGTCCAGTCCTGTCTCTACGAAAAATACAAAACTTAGCTGAGCGTGGTGGGACGCACCTGTAGTCCCAGCTACCCAGGAGGCTGAGGCAGGAGAATCACTTGAACCCGGGAGGCGGAGGTTGCAGTGAGCCAGGATCACGCCACTAGACTCCAGTCTGGCGACAGAGTGAGACTGCATCTCCAAAAAAAAAAAAAGTCTAATTTATGGTCACTGCATTCTTTCTGTGGGGAGGTGGCCCCTAGAATGAAAGCTAGGACTGGATCTCTGTATTGGATGCTGAGGTAGGTACTCCCTCCTTCTGAGTAATAGTTGTCAAAACAAGAATTGTGTATGCCTAGTAATTAGGTTCCTTAGAGATAGAATTGCAAGTACGGGTGGTTTTTTTTTTTTTTTTTTTTTGAGATGGAGTCTCGCTCTGTTGCCCAGGCTGGAGTGCAGTGGCCAGATCTCAGCTTACTGCAAGCTCCGCCTCCCGGGTTTACGCCATTCTCCTGCCTCAGCCTCCCGAGTAGCTGGGACTACAGGCGCCCACCACCTCGCCCGGCTAGTTTTTTGTATTTTTTAGTAGAGACGGGGTTTCACTGTGTTCGCCAGGATGGTCTTGATCTCCTGACTTCGTGATCCGCCCATCTCAGCCTCCCAAAGTGCTGGGATTACAGGCTTGAGCCACCGCGCCCGGCCACGGGTGGTAATTTTATGACTGTGAGGAAATGACAGAACATTTCTCAGTGTAGTTGGAGTAGGCAGTAGAAACTCCTGACAAGGGGAGAGCCAGCGTCATTTTATCGATTTCACCAGCCTGTCTCAGGCCACCTAGCCACACCACTAACATTGAAGAAAGTCCCTTGGACGCTTTTTTTTTAATAGACGGAGTCTCGCTCTGTCACCCAGGCTGGAGTACAGTGGCATGACCTCGGCTCACTGCAACCTCTGCCTCCTAGGTTCAAGCGATTTTCCTGCCTTAGCCTCCTGAGTAGCTGGGACTACAGGCGCCCGCCACCACGCCCGGCTAACTTTTTGTATTTTTAGTAGAGACAGGTTTCACCATGGTAGCCAGGATGGTCTCAATCTCCTGACCTCATGATCCGCCCGCCTCGGCCTCCCAAAGTGCTGGGATTACAGGCGTGAGCCACCGCACCTGGCTTCTTTTTTTTTTTTTGAGTCAGGGTCTCTTTCTGTTGCCCAGGCTGGAGTTCAGTGACACCATCTTGGCTTGCTGCAACCTCTGCCTCCTGGGTTCAAGCAATTCTCCTGTCTCAGCTTCTCAAGTAGGTGGGACTACAGGTGCCCCACCGTGCCCAGCAAAGTTTTGTATTTTTAGTGGACATGGGCTTTCGCCATGTTGGCCAGGCTGACCTCAAACTTGTGAATGGAAACAATCCATCTGTCTCGGCCTCCCGAAATGCTGGGACTGCAGGGGTGAGCCACCACGCCCGGCCAGCAGTGGCGTCTTTTATCAGACACACATGCAGTCGTGATAGGGCCTTATCAGTGATGAGCAGGATTGGGCTTAAGAAATCATTCAGATGAGGACTCTGAGTGATTTGCAAACTGAGATGAAATCCTCCCTTTTTCATTTTGTTGGGGAGGGCTGGCTGTGATAAAACAGGTTCTGTAACATAAAATCAAATTGACACAGGCCGGGCGCGGTGGCTCACTCTTGTAATCCCAACACTTTGGGAGGCCAAGGTGGGCGGATCACCAGAGGTCAGGAGTTCAAGACCAGCCTGGGCAACATGGTGAAACTGCGTCTCTACAAAAATACAAAAATTAGCCAGGCATGATGGCAGGTGCCTGTAATCCCAGCTACTTGGGAGGCTGAGGCAGGAGAATTGCTTGAACTCAGGAGGCAGAGGTTGTAGTGAGCCGAGATGGCGCCATTGCACTCCTGCCTGGGCAACAGAGTGAGTCTCAAAAAAAACAAAAAAACACAGTGTCACCTGGTAAATGAGTTATTGAGATGAATGCAGTCAGTTCTCTGTATCTTTGGGGTCCACACCTGTGAATTCAACCAACTTTTTCTTTTCACTCCCTAAACACTACAGTGTAACAACCATTTACATTGTATTAGCTAGTTTAGGTGCTATAGACATGATTTACAATATAGGGGAGGATGTGTGATGGTTGTACGCAAATACTACACCGTTTCATATAATGGACATCTGGGCGGGGATGGGGGTGTCTTGAAACCAACTGTGCATTACATCTTCAGAAGCTTTTTCAGTTCCTTTCAGGCCTGTTGCTTAGGTTGTGCAGTCTACACACCAAGACGAGGGCATTCCTCTGCGGGAGTAAAGGGTACCTTGTATCTTTCTCAACTCTTTGAAAATGATTATTTCCTGTGCTTTTTTTTGCAGAGCTGGTGGAGTTGAGATCTATAATGGGGATCGTAAAATAAAGGTTTCCAACACCCTGGAAAGCCGGCTGGATCTCATAGCCCAGCAGGTGAGTGTGGCGGTACTTCTTGGTAGTTGGTCTGCTGGTACTTTGAAGTGGGACAGACAGCACATGTCCATTCCCTGGTATTTGGGATTTGTTACTGTCTTTCCACATTTTTGGACTTTTGCTCAAAAAGAATGAGAATTGGGCATGCAGTAGCATTTGCTGAGGTGATAACATTTACATGAGGGTGAATTTGGGTTCAGAACAAGGGTTTTGTTGACCTAGGATTCAAATTTGTACATTTTACTACATGTAAGGTGCTGACAAGTTCTTTCTGTAACAGGAATCATGGAAACTAAAGCAAATACTTGTGTTTTGTTTTGCTTTTTTGAGATGGAATTTCACTCTTTTTTGCCCAGGCTGGAGTGCAATCTCGACTCACTGCAACCTCCATCTCCCAGGTTCACGTGATTCTCCTGCTTCGGCCTCCCGAGTAGCTGGGATTACAGGCACGCGCCACCACACCGGCTAATTTTGTATTTTTAGTAGAGACGGGGTTTCACCATGTTGGCCAGCCTGGTCTCAAACTCCTGACCTCAGGTGATGCACCCGCCTTGGCCTCCCAAAGTGCTGGGATTACAGGCGTGAGCCGCCGCACGAGACCGCAAATACTTGTTTAAAGGAATTATCATAAAGCTGCTGGCTTTTCAGATGTTTCCAGATTTGTACACATGAACTCTAGGAGACAAGCCAGGAAAATTCTATTTGTTCTAAAATGCTGGGCATCTTCTAGCCTTCTAGGGGTAGTCTATTGCTGTGGCTGCTAACCTACTTATTCCCTGACCTAGATGGGCAGTTTACTGTTTATGCAGATACTTGTCTTATAACTAAAGCACTTTCACCTTGATTTTTTCATATTCTGGTAATTTAAACCTCAGAACATTGTTTCCTAGTAGCCACTGTCTCATCCAGTATCATAGCCACTACTCACTCACGGATATTTGATTAAACCGAAAAATTCAGTTTCTCAGCACACAATAACCAGCTGGAGCTGGAGCTGCCCTGTTGGACAGCAGAGCCTTAGAAATCCAGGGTTAAGTCCTCCTAAGGATTCATCAGTGGCTGTAGCAAGTGCTTCCAGCCTAAACTGGCATTGGAAGTGTTCTGTGCGGCCGCTGTGGCCACAGTAGGCACTCAGTAAATGTTTGTTGAAGAAAGAGTGTAGGTGACCTAGCATATAGTGGTGAGATGATGATAATGAGTTAAGTCTGAGATAGTAGTGACTTTAGGGTTTTTTTTTTTTAATGTGTCCCTTTTGTAAGCAGCCTGAACCCCAGATTTGGGATGAGTTAAGCTTCTCACCAATGAATGTGTTACTGTGCTTCAGGGAACGAAAGGGTGGCTTTGATGTGCGTGGCTTTGTGCGTCCTTCCCAGCCGTGTAGGTGCGTGGCTTTCCACCTGTGGTTAAGATGTGCGGTACTCTACAACTCCTCCAGCTGACATTGCGTGTTTATTACACTTTCTCCCCACAGATGATGCCAGAGGTCCGGGGAGCCTTGTTTGGTGCAAATGCCAACAGGAAGTTTTTGGACTAAGCCTTCAGGAGGTGGAGCTCATCCTCAGCTCTCCCGCTGTGATGTAGAAGCTTCTGATATTTGAAGAAACACGAATGTCTCTGTAGCTTCCTCTTTACTGCCCCAGTATTGCTCTGTATTTATCAGTGATGCCCCTCCTGTCACTCATGCCTTGCCTAATTGTTCACAGTGGTGGAAAGCTTCATGTAATATGATCAGGACCCACCTCCAGTTCATCTGAAAGTAACACAGTGTCCAGCTGGTTCTCCAGCACTAGGGGAGGGGGCGGATGGTGGTCGCGTGGGCTTCCTGGGTCTCCACTCTCCGTCTGGCCTAGAGGTGATGTTTGGTGTTTGGCCCTGCAGTCCCCACTCTTGAGGCTTATTAAGGTGCGTGTGGCGCACCACTCCTTCCAGCAGTAGTCGCTTGACTGTTACCTGTTTAGGCCTAGAAGTTTTCCCTCATCTGTAAATGTGATTTAAAATCTAAGCCATGAATATGCTTTATTTATTAAAAGAGTTACATGGATTTAATGTGATTTCTAGTGTAAAGCACTACAAATTTAGGTTTTGACACAGTCAAATTCTGACTGAGGCACCTAGAAAAGAAGTATTTTCCCAATCCCCGTGGCACTTGATGGTGACAGCTGTCAGCACCTGGACCCGTTAACCCTCTGGGTGTCCCCTGGGCTGTTGCTCGTCGTTCCCAGCCCATCACCCGCGAGGGGAGCGTTCTTTCCACCCTTGTGATCTGCCACACACCCCACATGGCTGTTCAGTGTGGGCTGGCCTCTAGAAGCGCTGTACAGCTTTATCGAGGAAATAGTTGTGTTAGTGTTGCCCGAGTGAGAAAAACCAAGTTTTTTTTTTCTTTTTTTGAGACAGAGTCTTACTCCATCGCCCAGGCTGGAGTGTGTGGCGCGATCTCGGCTCACTGCAAGCTTCGCCTTCCGGGTTCACGCCATTCTCCTGCCTCAGCCTCCCGAGTAGCTGGGACTACAGGCGCCCGCCACCTCGCCCGGCTAGTTTTTTTGTATTTTTAGCAGAGACGGGGTTTCACCGGGTTAGCCAGGATGGTCTCGATCTCCTGACCTTGTGATCCGCCCGCCTCGGCCTCCCAAAGTGCTGGGATTACAGGCGTGAGCCACAGCGCCCGGCTCAAAAAACCGAGTTGTTTTGGAGCAGGTCACTGTGTGCTGGAACCAGATCCTTTCACAGAGGCCCTGTTCTTCCTCCCCTGCCCCATGTTTTATTTTTCTGTAAGTGACAACTAAGAGCTGCCCAGGGCCTTGCAGCTAGTACGTGGTGGAGCTGGGACTTGAACTGAGGTCTGTCTCCAGGGCCCATACTCTAATGCAGTTCTCATAACAGTGAGGTTCCCAAGGCTGACCATGTTGGCGCCATCCTCTTCGTCGTTAGGCCAGGTTTCACAGTAGGTGGGACTGTTGTAAACACCAGCTCATGCAGCAGGTGCTGGTTTTCTTAGGACTTGGCCCTGCTGCTGTGACATTACTTCTCCTGTAGCAGCCTATGGGGCAGGAACCGAGGTGCATGAGGACAGCTCTCACAGCAAACTCAGCTCCTCAAGACGACGCACTTACGAAGGGATAGAATCAAGGCTTAAAGCCCAGTGTCACTAACAAGCAGATGTTTCCCTGTGGCTGTGTTCCTCCACCCCCATAAGTAACAGTTTGAAGAGTCACGGGGGTCTGCTTCTGTGCCCTTTTTAATGTTGGGGTTTGAAATGGACGTAGAAAAGCAGATGGTGACACCGTTCACCGCAGCCTGTGCTGTACCCACTGATGAACAGATGAGATTGTAACCGTTCACCTTTATTTCAAATAGTGTTCCTCGGATACAGGGAGGGGTCTGCAAGAGCCTGGGCTCTGGAGGAGGGGCCGGGCTGCCCAGTTAGAGCCGGCCTCAGCCCCCTCAGCCATCCAGGGATTCGAAAGGGAGCTTGGTCTCAAACGAGGCGCTGACTTTGAGGACTTTCATGGACCCTTGAACTTCTGATCCTCCTTTTCCTCAAAAATCAGTGCTAGGACTCATAAGTTATAGAGTCCAAGATTAACAATGCTAAATCCTCAAGCTGACTGAAGATTGCCGAGTTTGACTGAGATGTTAAAATATAGAAACAACCCTTCTATTTTGACTACCTGTTAAGGTGCTGCAATTAATACAACTAAAGTACTACTCTTGTTGAAAAGTAGGTGGGTAGGGGCTTCTGAAAGCCCCTGGTAGCTGTGCCCACAAAGGAAAATGAGTGTAGACACACAGGGGAAGAAGGCTGTGCTCGACTTGTTAGAGTATAGGGCTGTTTCTCCTGAGACTGAGGTAGCGCTACAACGCAGAGGACAAGGCAGGCCGGAGCGGCCCCGCCTGCCCTTGTCCCCTCTAGGCTAAGTGAAATGGGCTAGAGAGAGGGTGGCGAGTGCAGGGACCTGATCTCCAGCTCCGTCTACTCAAAACACTTTAAGATGCGCTCTCCAATCCCAATGAAATAGACCCCTTGAGCAATCCCAAAGAGAGGTGCTATGACCAGTGCCCGGCAGCCAGCGCCTTTCATGAAGGCAGACGGTCCCTCCTGAATCCAGAGTTTTCTGGGGAGAAAGAAGAGCCGGTGAGCTGATGGGCAGGGGCAGTCTGCCAGCAGCCCTCGGTGGCGGCCTCTCCATTTGTGCACCGCTCTTTTGAGAATAGTGCCTTCCCAGCAAGAGCGAGGGGCCAGGGGTGTGGGGCTGTGCCTCGCCCGCTAGGTGCGTGCAGGTTGGTTACTTATGCAGTTGGGTCAAGGCCTTGGAAATAGGCTTGATGTGCCTAGAATCTTTGGTGAGAGACGCTGTGGGGATACCACAAAGAAGAAAAAGGCTCCGAGTACCCTGTTTTCTCTGAGAGGTGAGGGAAAGACAGACTTCTGAGAAACCCAGAGCCCAGCATTACAGCTGGTCTCTAAATCTGACCTAGGCATTCACCCATGCAGAGGAACCGGTCCCAGCCACCATTTGAGGGGACACTGGCTCTCACCTGGCACAGTCGGTGATCCCACTGTACACGTCCTCGCCCAGGCCTTTCTTGAGGGTTTGGATTCGAGTTTTCAGAACTAAATGAAGTAAAAGTTAAAATAAGTGGTGAACAGCTTACCTTTGGTGTCCTCCCCTCAACACGAAGTGGCTGGGTCCTCCTTTAGAGCTACCACGTGTAAAACTGCGTCATAGGCTGGGCACGGTGGTTCACGCCTGTAATCCTAGCACTTTGGGAGGCTGAGGAGGGCGGATCACGAGGTCAGGAGTTCGAGACCAACCTGGCCAACATAGTGAAACCCCATCTCTACTAAAAATACAAAAATGAGCCGGGCATGGTGGCGTATGCCTGTAGTCCCAGCTACTCGGGAGGCGGGGGCGGGAGGATCGCTTGAACTGGGGAGGCGGAGGTTGTGGTGTGCTGGGATTGCATCACTGCACTCCAATCTGGGCAACAGATTGAGACTCCATGTCAAAAAAAAAAAAAAAGGTCGTGAGACCAGTTCTGCCGTTGTGTGCATTGTGTGATCTGAGTGGAGGTCTTCGTCTTTGCGCCTTAGCTATAAAATAAATGAGTCACGTTACCGTGGGTTTGTTTGGTTTTGTTGAGACAGGGTCTTGCTCTGTTGCCCAGGCTGGAGTGCAGTGGCACAGTCACAGCTCACTGCAACCTCGACCATCTGGGCTCAAGTGATCTTGCCACCTCAGCCTCCCCAGTAGCTGGGACTACAGGCGCTACCACCACACCCAGCTAATGTTTTTACTTCTTTTAGAGACAGGGTCTCACTTTGTTGCCCAGGCTGGTCTCAAACTCCTGGGCTCTTGTCTCGTCCTCCCAAAGTTTCGGGATTACAGGTGTGAGCCGCCGCCGCACCTGGCCAGGTTACTGTTGGTATAGGAAGTCCGCCCGCATGTTTGGGGAGCTGCGGGCAGCCCTAACACAGAGGGAGGCATTGTCTTCTCACAGTGGGTTTAGCTCCCGCCTTTAGCCCCAAATTTTATGTATTTATTTTTTTGAGATGGAGTCTTGTGCTGTCACCCAGGCTGGAGTGCAATGGTGTGGTCTTGGCTCACTGTAACCTCCACCTCCCAGGTTCTAGTGATTCTCCTACCTCAGCCTCCCAAGTAGCTGGGACTACAGGCACCCGCCACCACACTCAGCTAATTTGTTTTGTATTTTTAGTAGAGACGGGGTTTCACCATGTTAGTCAGGATGGTCTCAAATTCCTGACCTCAGGTGATCCACCCACCTCGGCCTCCCAAAGTGCTGGGATTGCAGGCGTGAGCCACCACACCCGGCCAACCCCACATTTTAAAAGATCAGCAATAATTTACAGCTGAGGCTCACAACTCTTCTGAGGGGATGAAAAGCTAAAGGAATCTTGAAGGTGAGGGGATGTGTCAGGGATGAGAAACAGAGGGAAAGTCTCTTGAGCCCACTTTCTCCGGAAGGGCCTTTAATGAGCCTCTGCCAGCAGCCAGATTGCAACCCCAGACGGCTTCCAGGGTCGGGCTGTTCCATCTGTAAGCGCAAAATTAACTGTTCATCCTATAGAAAGGACACGTCTCCCACCTCCTTACCATCTAGAGGCGTCACTGCGACCGCAGCTACGGAACCTGCCACACAGCCTGACACGAAGGAATGTGCAAAGGACGCCTTACCGGCGAGCTCGTTGAACCCCAGGTGGTTAAGGTTGGCGAACAGTGGGAAGTAGATGATGGAGAAGGGGATATCTCTGCAGAAGACGGAGGAGAAACTCTGAGCTCCGAGCCGCCCTGGGGCTGCCGCCCAAGGTGAGACGATGAGCTTTGCTGTCAGCTATGGGGCTCACAGAGAAGCCGCTGGGACTCACCCCTTCTTCAGTGCCCGGGACAGCAGGGGACAAAAGGGCTACTGCCATCTGTCCTGCCCTCCCAGCTCCTTCCTCTGCCCTGCAGCACCTGCAGCCTCTTGACTGCCAGAGGCAAGTCCGAGGCTGGAAACGTGTTCTGTGCAGGGGCAGGCAGGCCAAGGGAAGATGAGGGACATGGCCACCCATTTACTAGGAACTCTGCAGTCCTCTGTAGACAGGGGCTTTCTTAGGTGCCTTTGGGCCACAAAACACGCAGCCTTCCTGTGGGGCTGGTCATCGCTACGCAAGGGGCCTAAAACTTCAGTCTTCTAGGTACCCATTCTGTGCCACCCTGGCCAGTTCTGGGCAAAACAGGAAGCACGGAAATCGTCTGCTCACCTGGATTTGGGTGTTCTGGGAAGGACACAGCGGCAGATAGGACAGCCAGCTCTCCGGCCCTCATGCCCTCCCCCATGCACTTGTCCTAGGGAACCGGAAGAGAGGCTCACCTGAGGAGGGTGGCACCCAGGCCCTTGTAGAGCCCAGCCAGGCCCTGGGTGCGGAGCAGCTCCCGGGCGATGAGGGTGGCAGAGGGGCGTTTGTGGGTGGAAGCCGAACCCGTTGTGTAGGACCTGGAGGCGGAGGGTGCTGAGGCTGAGCCCTGATGATGGACGGCTGGAAGGGAAAGGACAGACCCCATCACTACCTGGTCCCCGACAGATGCGACAAAACACTCCTGAGTGTGGCTCTCAATCCCTGCCCCTGAGGCAGTTCAGAGGCCAGGCTGACACCTCGACTGGCATCCGGAAGAATGTCCTAATTTTAGAATGTTAATTTTTGGCCCTAAGGATGTCTTCCTAAGGTCTACAGTATCTCAGGAGCTATCCCAGTGCTGAGAACGCTTCCCAAGAGCACGGCCACAGCCTGGCCCGCTTGCTTCTCCGCCACATTCCTTAGGGCTCCATTCCTTGCCCTCCCATTAAAACTGGATTTGATCTGGCTTCCATTTCTAAACCATTTCTCAGCCTATGTAGATCATTTTTATTTTTACTTATTTTGGGTTTCTTTTTTGCAGTGGTGTGATCTCAGCTCACTGCAACCTCCGCCTCCCAGGTTCAAGCGATTCTCCTGGCTCAGCCTTCCTGGTAGCTGGGATTACAGGCATGCGCCACCACACCTAGCTGATTTTTGTATTTTTAGTAGAGATGGGGTTTCACCATGTTGGCCAGGCTGGTCTCGAACTCCTGACCTCAGGTGATCCACCTGCCTTGGCCTCCCAAAGTGCTGGGATTACAGGTGTGAGCCACTGTGCCTGGCCTGGGTGATTTTTAGACACAAAAATAATTTGTTGCTTTTCACCGTTAGGCAGAACATACGTGAAATTCCCATGCCCTAAGGTGCTAATAGGATGGAATGTCTCCCTCAGGCTTCCATGGCACCTCCTTCTGCTCGCCCTCCAAGATGAGGTGAGCAGGTCCGTCCCACCCTTCCCTATTTGGTAGAATTTGATTCTTTAAATAATTCAGAGCCCATCATTTGGTAAGTTCAATATTACTAATTACAATGGAATTATACCACATTTAAAATGTTGTAAGGTGGCTGGGCGCGGTGGCTCACGCCTGTAATCCCAGTACTTTGGGAGGCCAAGGTGGGCAGATCACCTGAGGTCGGGAGTTCGAGACCAGCCTAACCAATATGGAGAAATCTTGTCTCTACTAAAAATACAAAAACAAAAATTAGCCGGATGTGTTGGTGCATACCTGTAATCTCAGCTACTCAGGGGGCTGAGGCAGGAGAATCACTTGAACCTGGGAGGCAGAGGTTGTGGTGAGCCAAGATAGCACAAATGGACTCCAACCTGGGCAACAGAGTGAAACTCTGCCTCAAAAATAAATAAATAATAATAAAATAAATAAATAATAGTAAAATAAAATGCTGTGAGGCCCATTAACAACAATGGGATTTACGACACCGAAATTCTGTGAATATTTATTTTCCTAAATCTGTGTTTGAGAAGCTTTGCTTAGATTATAAGTCCTTGCCAAAAGGAAGCTATTCCCAACGACGTCCCAAATTTGTTTGGTATCCACCAGAAAAATATTTCTTTGAGATGGAGTCTTGCTCTGTTGCCCCGGCTGGAGTGCAGTGGCGCGATCTCAGCTCACTGCAAGCTCCGCCTCCTGGGTTCACACCATTCTCCTGCCTCAGCCTCCTGAGTAGCTGGGACTACAGGCGCCCGCCACCATGCCCGGCTAATTTTTTGTATTTTTTTAGTAGAGACGGGGTTTCACTCTGTTGGCCACTCCTGACCTCGTGATCCACCCGCCTTGGCCTCCCACAGTGCTGGGATTACAGGCGTGAGCCACCGCGCCCGGCCGAAAATATTTCATACTAGGAATCTAGTTATCACGCACATTTTCTTTTTTTTTTCCTTTTTTTTTTTTTCTTGAGATGGAGTCTCGCACTGTCGCCTGGGCTGGTGTGTGCAGTGGCGCGATCTCGGCTTGCTGCAACCTCCGCCTCCTGGGTTCAAGTGATTCTCCTGCCTCAGCCTCCCAAGTAGCTAGGATTACAGGTGCCTGCCACTATGCCTGGCAAATTTTTTGTATTTTTAGTAGAGACGGGGTTTCACTATGTTGGTCAGGCTAGTCTCGAACTCCTGACCTCGTGATCCACCCACCTTGACCACCCAAAGTGCTGGGATTACAGGTGTGAGCCACTGTGCCCGGGCCACATTTTCTTTTTTTGTGGTTTTTGTTTTGTTTTGCTTTTGTTTTTGTTTTGAGACGGAGTTTCACTCTTGTTGCTCAGACTGGACTGTGATGTCACGATCTCTGCTCACTGCAACCTCTGCCTCCTGGTTTCAAGTGATTCTCCTGCCTCAGCCTCCTGAGTAGCTGGGATTACAGGCATGCGCCACCATGCCCAGCTAATTTTGCATTTTTAGTAGAGACGGAGTTTCTCCACGTTGGTCAGACTGGTCTTGAACTCCCGACTTTAGGTGATCCAACCGCCTCAGCCTCCCAAAGTACTGGGATTACAGACGTGAGCCACCACACCCGGCCTGTTTTGTTTGTTCGTTGTTTTTTTGAGACGGGGTCTTGCTCTGCCACCCAGGCTGGAGTGCGGTGGCGCAATCGCTCACTGCAGCCTCAACCTTCCTGGCTCAAGCAATCCTCCCACCTCTGCCTCCCAAGTCCCTGGGACCACAGACCCACACCAACACGTCCAGGACCACAGCCCCACGCCAGCACATCCAGGACCACGGCCCCATGCCAGCACATCTGGCTAATTTTTGTATTTTTTTAGAGGCAAGGTCTCACTATGTTGCCCAGGCTAGTCCTAAACTCCTGAGCTAAAGTGATCCCCCCATCTCGGCCTCCCAAAGTGTTGGGAGCCACTGCACACAGCCTTTGCACAAATTTTCTTTTCTTTTCTTTTCTTTTTCCGAGATCTTGCTCTATCACCCAGGCTGGAGTGCAGTGGCCTGATCTTGGCTCACTGCAACCCCCGCCTCCCCAGTTCAAGCGATTCTCCTGCCTCAGCCTCCCAAGCCGCTGGGACTGCAAGTGCACACCACCACACTTGGTTAATTTTTGTATTTTTAGTAGAGAGAGGGTTTCACTATGTTGGCCAGGCTGGTCTCGAACTCCTGACCTCAGGTGATCCGCCCACCTGAGCCTCCCAAAGTGCTGGGATTATAGGCGTGAGCCACTGCACCTGGCAGGCACATATTTTCTTTTTTTTTTTTTTTTTTTTTTTTTGAGACAGAGTCTTGCTCTGTCACCCAGGCTGGAGTGCAGTGGCCGGATCTCAGCTCACTGCAAGCTCCGCCTCCCGGGTTTACGCCATTCTCCTGCCTCAGCCTCCCGAGTAGCTGGGACTACAGGCGCCCGCCACCTCGCCCGGCTATTTTTTGTATTTTTTAGTAGAGACGGAGTTTCACCGTGTTAGCCGGGATCGTCTCTCGATCTCCTGACCTCGTGATCCGCCCGTCTCGGCCTCCCAAAGTGCTGGGATTACAGGCTTGAGCCACCGCGCCCGGCCATATTTTCTTATGGTAGTAATCTAGGTGCAGGCTGCAAACAATTAACTTTAAGTAATTAGTTGATCAATATGAACATGATTTTCCCCATTGTCATCTTTACATGCACCATAATTTATTGATATCCTATCTTTTACTTCTTTCTAAATGCTTTTGGAATACTAAACTTCTTACACAGGTTGAAAAACTAAACACAGTGGGGACTCATCTGTGCCTAACTTTATTCTCCCGCAGTTTTATTTGGTCCAGGCTGGTCTGATTCAATGTAGAAATCTGGTAGAATTCTTGCACAGCACATGTGCACATCTGAATTGAGGAAGGGAAGGGCACTGCATGGACTGAGGACTGTATGCCCGTTGCCAGGTGCTGCATTAGGTGCATTATGGGTTAGTGTATTTAATTCGGTCGCTGTGGTTTAGCCCTAAGGAGAGGCCCCCACATCCCTTCCACGGTTGGCCAGCTCTAGCTTTTACTATATGCGTTGTGGCATCTACACCACTCCATAGTGCTTGCTTTTTTTTTTTTTTTTTGAGACAGAGTCTCGCTCTGTTGCCCAGGCTGGAGTACAGTGGTGCGATCGCTCACTACAACCTCCGCCGCCCGGGTTCAAGTGATTCTCCTGCCTCAGCCTCCCGAGTAGCTGGGATTACAGGAGTGTACCATGCTGAGCCAACACCACTCCATCGTTCTGAGAGGACCAGGATTTAGGAAAGGGCCAAACTTCTCTTCCAGGAAAAAACAAAAGAATGAGAATGATTTTCTTATCCCTTTTTATGCCTTTCCACCAAAAGCCAGCTTCTACAGCACAAAATACTTACTGACTGGAGGTTTCAGTGAGCCAGTCATTGGCATTTCTCTCTTTTTTTTTTTGAGATGAAGTCTCGCTTTTGTCCTCCAGGCTGGAGTGCAAATGGCGTCATCTCTGCTCACTGCAACCTCCGCCTCCTGGGATCAAGTGATTCTCCTGCCTCAACCTCACGAGTAGCTGGGATTACAGGCACCTGCCACCATGCCTGGCTAATTTTTGTATTTTTAGTAGAGACGGGGTTTCACCATGTTGGCCAGGCTGGTCTTGAACTCCTGACCTCAGGTGATCCGCCTGCCTCGGCCTCCCAAAGTGCTGGGATTACTGGTGTGAGCCACCACGCCCGGCGGCGTTTCTTAAAATCTTTAGGAAATCAAGTCTAATTGTGAAGAAAATATGACAGAAGCATAAAGTATTTTCTGACCCTCTGAATCAACATTCTCGTTTCTGCTATTTGTTCTGGAGCTGGCAGCATTGATGAAATGGGTAACCATAAACGAAGACTTTTTTTTTTTCACACCTGGCTAATTTTTGTATCTTTAGTAGAGACGGGGTTTTACCATGCTGGGTGGGCTGGTCTTGAACTCCTGACCTCAAGTGATCCACCTGCCTCGGCCTCCCAAAGTGCTGGGATTACAGGCGTGAGCCACCATGCCTGGCCAAAGACTTCTACCTGCTTGGAAAGTTGACTGGTCACACAGCCTAGCAAATGAGGGTGGGATGTGGGATGTGCCTGGTTCCAATCCCAGCCCTTTACTGTTCCCATAGGAGGTGGGGACAGGCCTCACCCAAGCGTCCAGCATCCTGCAGCTGAATCTTGAGCATTTCCATGGGAGAGGTCACCACCACCTGGCACATCCCAGCCCCACACCCGGCAAGCATCTCCATCTTCAGGTTCCGCTGCATCCTATGGGAACAGGCGTCAGGCTCCTTCAGCCGCAGCTGCCCTCTTGTGAGAGGGGGACTTTCCCTGGATGGCCTCCGTGGCTGCCACTCACCCAGCTGGGCAAGTCATCAGCTAGCCCTTAGTTGTGGTCTCTGTACTGACGGGACTAAGTTGAAAACAAAGCCTGCTAGGGAGGTAGCACTGCGTAGCACAGTGACAGAGAAACTACCCAGGCCAGGCGTTGTCCCTGATCCCTTCAGGAACATCACTGGGGCAATGTGAGGCACAGAGAGAGCTAGAAAGTGTTTGGGGACTGATTTGTTTTTCCTGAGACGAGGTCTCACTCCGTCGCCCAGGCTGACATGCAGTGGAACCAACATGGCTCACTGCAACCTTTTTTTTTTTTTTTTTTTTTTTTGAGACGGAGTCTCGCTCTGTCGCCCAGGCTGGAGTGCAGTGGCCGGATCTCAGCTCACTGCAAGCTCCGCCTCCCAGGTTTACGCCATTCTCCTGCCTCAGCCTCCCGAGTAGCTGGGACTACAGGTGCCCACCACCTCGCCCGGCTAGTTTTTTGTATTTCTTAATAGAGACGGGGTTTCACCGTGTTAGCCAGGATGGTCTCGATCTTCTGACCTCGTGATCCACCCGTCTCGGCCTCCCAAAGTGCTGGGATTACAGGCTTGAGCCACCCCCCCCCGGCGGCTCACTGCAACCTTGACCTCCTGGGCTCAAGCGGCCTCCTTCCTCAACCTCCTAAAGTGCTGGGATTACAGGCATGAGCCACTGCACCCAGCTTGGTGGCTGATTTTTAAAAATTTATTGCCTAGTTGATGGATTTGTCGGTGTATTCTATATTGTCTATATTATCTGTCACACTTCCAAAGTATACCAGCTCGTTCTCTGCCTTCACTCTCCAGCAACCCTCAGCCCTGGGTGCACATACTGAAATGCATGCAGGCAGGTAAAATGAGGCACATTTGAAATCTTTTTTTTTTTTTTTTTTTTTTTTTTTGAGACGGAGTCTCGCTCTGTCGCCCAGGCTGGAGTGCAGTGGCGCGATCTCGGCTCACTGCAAGCTCCGCCCCCCGGGTTCACGCCATTCTCCTGCCTCAGCCTCCCGAGTAGCTGGGACTACAGGCGCCCGCCACCTCGCCCGGCTAGTTTTTTGTATTTTTAGTAGAGACGGGATTTCACCGTGTTAGCCAGGATGGTCTCGATCTCCTGACCTCGTGATCCGCCCGTCTCGGCCTCCCAAAGTGCTGGGATTACAGGCTTGAGCCACCGCGCCCGGCTGAAATCTTCTTCCTGCCATCTCTCCCAAAAAACACACAGTGAAGGATCCAACCCCACTCCACCTGGCCATACCCATCTTCCATGAGCAGCTGCCGGAAGAAGTCGTTGGCCGCCAGCTTGATGGCCTTCTCCGGAGTGACCAGAGTGAGGTTCACAGCAGCCCCTGGAAGTGAAGGACAAGATGGGGAGTCAAGGCCATCCCAGAAATAACAGTTCCCCGGGTCTGCCCCTCAGCCCTAGCCAGGCCAGTCTCTGAGTGAAGGGCATCTTGGGGGCCAGGTGGGGCTCCCGGGCCTATTTCACTGAAATAACTTTCCATTCCCACTCCCTACCACATTCTCTCTTTTTTTTTTTTCGAGACGAAGTCTGGCTCTGTAGCCCAGGCTGGAGTGCGGTGGCGCGATCTCAGCTCACTGCAAGCTCCGCCTCCCGGGTTCACGCCATTCTCCTGCCTCAGCCTCCCGAGAAGCTGGGACTACAGGCGCCCGCAACCACGCCTGGCTAATTTTTTGTAGTTTTAGTAGAGACGGGTTTCCACCGCGTTAGCCAGGATGGTCTCGATCTCCTGACCTCGTCATCCGCCCGCCTCGGCCTCCCAAAGTGCTGGGATTACAGGCGTGAGACACCACGCCCAGCTCCACATTCTCCTCTTTTTACGTATTTTTTTCTTGCGGACTCCTCAGTCTGGTTATCAGGAAGCCATTTTATTTTTGTTGCTGCTGGTGGGGTCGTGGATGATAAACCAGCAGTTCCCAGTGACAGGCGCCAGGCGCAGGGACTGGGGTTCTGCTCCTCGGTGCCGCACAAGCCAGTCCCATTGGCTGCTGGCTCCGGGCTCTCCAGGGTTTGTGTTTCGCTTCTCGGTGGCACAGCATATGAGTTCCTGCTCAACTCCAGCTTTGGATCCACTGTCCAAGGTGGCCTGCTGGCTGGGGGCCCCGCAGGGACCGTGGCAGCGCTGGACCGTGCTGGGGAGGAGGCACCCGGAACTCCCTGCCAGGCGCTCAGGACCCCCTCTCTCTTCGCTTCTAGCCAGGCAGAGAGAGGCCGGCAGGCAGGGTGGGCTCGCCTGCTCTTAGTGAGGCGGTGGCGGGGGTGTATTCTGGGGGTCTCTGGAAGCCTTACCGGGACCCAGGGCTGCCTCTGACTCCACCCAAGAGCACAGAGGCTCATCAGGAAGGACCCCCTGGCAGCCCCGGCCCCATCCCCGCAGCAACGGAAGGAACACCAGTTCCCCAGGTCCCCTACGCTCACACCTGCTGCCCAGCCTCCCGGGGGGCCTGAGAAGCCCACCTCGGTACATGCCGAAGAAGCCCTCTGCGCGAGCCGTCTTCATCAGGCAGTCGATCCTGAAAGCAGAGGCCAGAGTAGGAGTCAGGGTGCAGCAGGCCGCCCAGCCCCCTCCATGCCCTGCTCCCGGGGGCACATCCCAGCTGACCAGCTCCCCAGCCCCCACGCTCACGCGCGCTGCCTGGAGACTGGAGGGAAGGGGGCCCCATCCCTCCTCCGGGCGCCTCTGCCCTCCACGCTGGCCCACCAGCACCTACATTCCTTTGTACATGGCTTTCCCATGCTGGTTCTGCAGGCGAGTCTTGGCCAAGTCGATGGGGAACACGCAGGTCACCCCCACGAGCCCTGCTACACCTCCATTGATGAGTTTGGCTGTGATGCTAGGACACGGGGAGGAGAGAGGCAGAGGGAGGGGCAGGTTAGGGAGCGGATGCAGCCAGGAACGGGCAGGGGCACAGACAGTGGGGAACCGCAGCCCCACAGGTGTCCAGAGATGCTCTTCAGCCTCCCTGGCCCAGGTCTGGTCCAGACAGGACAGCCGCACTCACCAGGGCTGAGGCATCTTGCTGCAACCCGGGAGGGAAGTCCCTGGAGCTGGGACCTGCAGGGGCTTCTGGGAGGAGCCCAGCTCTGCCCCCATGGGCCGCCACCAGGGCACCGCTCTGCCCCGAGCTTCCCCGGCCCGCCCTCTGGCTCTTCCGCAGGCCTGGAGCCATGTGTGCGGTTCTCACACAAACTGGCTGAAGGTCAGGCGGAACCGAGTTTGCATCCCGAATGTGACCTTGCCTCTCTGGGCCTGCATTCCCGTGGAACTCACTCCAGGGTTGCTGAGGACTATGGAAACCGTGCCTGGGGAGAATGCCAGCTATTGTTCATAATAAGAGAACAGGCACTTCCCACAGTGAGGGCTTCAAGTTGGTCAGCCCCTGAGGTGATCTCGTTCCAGCCAAAAGTCAAGCCACAGTTGAGATAACATGCCCCCCACGCTGCTGGGTATAGGAGCTTTGGAAGACCAGATATAGAAAACAAAGCTTCTCAGACTCCTTGGAACCCACTAAACTTTTCTTATCTTTCAGGCGGGAGGCAGACTGTGAACAAAATATTTGGCGATGGATTTACCTGGAAGTGGTAAGAGTGGATGACAGTGGGCCTTTCACAAAGGAAGAAACTTGGGACGATAAAGAGAACTGTGAACTAAACTTGGCAGTCAGAGAAGATGAACCCAAACGAACTATGTTGAACAATAATATACACGTGCACAGAAGCTTGTGTGTATGTATTTGCCGCAGTAGAGGTAGTGTATATGTGATATGGGGAGCAGGGTTCTTGCTCTTCCCCAGGACTCAGCTTGTTCTTCAGAAACCTGGATGTGCTATCACCATAGTGACTCTCTCCCCAGGCCCAGGGGCCAGGGCCTCTGGCTGCCCCCACCCCGCTCACCTCAGATCTTGGTGGGCCATTCTGCAGGGACTGGGGATCCCAGGACACAGGGCTGCTGGCTCCTTGGGGTAGCCGCTGTTGGGGCTGGCTGAGGGAAGAAGTGGAAGCTTCCTTGGCTCTGGCCCCGCAGCAGTGTGGACAGAGCACGGGTTTTGAGTGCAGCCTGGCCCGAGCCACCTTCCCGGCAAGTCACGGCCTCCCTGGGCTGCAGCTTCCTCCCCTGTGGTCAGAGAAACACACACCTCACAGATGGGCGAGGACGCACGTCACTAGTGGACTCATGCGGCCCGCTTGCTCCACTTTTTTCCCTTCCTAAACCTTTTGGACTTTGGGATTCAAATCAGAATCCTTGAACTTTTGGACTCTGGGGATCAGATAAGAAGGAAGCGGCCGTGCGCGGTGGCTCAAGCCTGTAATCCCAGCACTTTGGGAGGCCGAGACGGGCGGATCACGAGGTCAGGAGATCGAGACCATCCTGGCTAACACGGTGAAACCCCGTCTCTACTAAAAAATACAAAAAAACTAGCCGGGCGAGGTGGCGGGCGCCTGTAGTCCCAGCTACTCGGGAGGCTGAGGCAGGAGAATGGCGTAAACCCGGGAGGCGGAGCTTGCAGTGATCTGAGATCCGGCCACTGCACTCCAGCCCGGGCGACAGAGCCAGACTCCGTCTCAAAAAAAAAAAAAAAAAAAAAAAAAAAAAAGAAGGAAGGGGAATGAGAGAGCAGGATACAGCCTGCTGAGGCTGGAGGAAAGGATGTCTGGGGCATTTTGGACAGAGGCATGGGAGTGGCGCCGGAGGAAGCAGATGGGATGGGAAAGGATTTTAAGAGGAGTTGCTATGAACTAGGAATCCCTTTCATTGTGTCTCAGAACTACAATAAAATACTTAAGATGGCCAGGCGTGGTGGCTCATGCCTGTAATCCTAACTCTTTAGGAGGCCGAGGTGGGCGGATTGCCTGAGCTCAGGAGTTCAAGACTAGCCCGGGCAACGTGGTAAAACCCTGTCTCTACTAAAAATGCAAAAATTAGTTGTGCATGGTGGTGGGCTAGTAATCCCAGCTACTTGGGAGACTGAGGTAGGAGATTGCTTGAACCCAGGAGACAGAGGTTGTGGTGAGCTGAGATCACACCACTGCTCTCTAGCCTGGGTGACAGATCAACTCTGTCTAAAAAAAAAAAAAAAAAAAAAAAAGGGCTGGGCTCGGTGGCTCACGCCTATAATCCCAGCACTTTGGGAGGTGAGACGGGTGGATCATGAGGTCAGGAGATGGAGACCATCCTGGCTAACACAGTGAAACCCCGTCTCTACTAAAAATACAAAAAATTAGCCAGGCATGGTGGCAGGTGCCTGGAGTCCCAGCTACTCGGGAGGCTGAGGCAGGAGAATGGCCTGAACCCAGGAAGTGGAGCTTGCAGTGAGCCGAGATGGCGCCACTGCACTCCAGCCTGGGCGACAGAGTGAGACTCCATCTCAAAAAACAAAACAAGGCCGGGCACGGTGGCTCAAGCCTGTAATCCCAGCACTTTGGGAGGCCGAGACGGACGGATCACGAGGTCAGGAGATCGAGACCATCCTGGCTAACATGGTGAAACCCCGTCTCTACTGAAAAAAAAAAAAAAAAAAAAAACTAGCCGGGCATGGTGGCGGGCGCCTGTAGTCCCAGCTACTTGGGAGGCTGAGGGCAGGAGAACGGCCTGAAACCAGGAGGCGGAGCTTGCAGTGAGCCGAGATCGCACCACTGCACTCCAGCCTGGGCGACAGAGCAAGACTCCATCTCAAAAAACAAAACAAAGCAAACAAACAAACAAACAAAAAAACACTTAAGATGCTCCACGGTTACTTTTTTGACTATTAAACTGTGTTTTCTGAAATTCATGTGATCTTGTTGAGAAACCAACCTACATTATATTCCTAATTGACAAGCGGAAGCTACAATTACAACAGCTTCTGAGGAGGGGCCTGCTTTTTTTTTTTTTTTTTTTTGAGACGGAGTCTCGCTCTGTCGCCCAGGCTGGAGTACAGTGGCCAGATCTCAGCTCACTGCAAGCTCTGCCTCCCGGGTTCACACCATTCTCCTGCCTCAGCCTCCCGAGTAGCTGGGACTACAGGCGCCCGCCACCTCGCCTGGCTAGTTTTTTGTATTTTTAGTAGAGACGGGGTTTCACCATGTTAGCCAAGATGGTCTCGATCTCCTGACCTTGTGATCCGCCCGTCTCGGCCTCCCAAAGTGCTGGGATTCCAGGCTTGAGCCACCGCGCCCAATCGCCTGCTTTTTTTTTTTGAGATGGAGTTTCGCTCTGTCTCCCAGGCTGGAGTGTGATGGCGCGATCTCGGCTCACTGCAACCTCCGCCTTCCGGGTTCACGCCATTCTCCAGCCTTAGCCTCTGGAGTAGCTGGGACTACAGGCAGATGCTACCACGTGCAGCTAATTTTTATTTTTGTATTTTTTCCGACCTCAGGTGATCCACCTGCCTCAGCCTCCCAAAGTGTTGGGATTATAGGCGTGAGCCACCGTGCTAGGCCGGAATGGGGCTGCTTTAACCTTAGAGGGGCGTTGTCAGGAACAGCTCTTCTGATGCTCTCTGCTTGGGCGCAGGCTGGCCCAGGCCCTGAGGGGCCTCTTCTCTCCGGTGCCCGGAAGCTGCCTTAGGGTCCCCAGCTCTCCCGCACTCCACACTGCTCTCCAGGCTGCCAGCAATTCTTTGCTGCCTCCAGCTATTTTGTTTTGGGTAAGAGAAGAAAGGAGGGGCGGGGGAGACAGCAGTCTTTCTCTTGGTGCTACACTAATCCATTCAGGAAGACATTTACTGAGTGCTGGGCACTGCTCCCGGTCTGGTGACATTGTAGTGCACAAAAGACACATTCTAGTTCTCAAGTTCCGCCGGGGGCAGTGGCTCATGCCTGTAATCCCAGCACTTTGGGAGGCTGAGGCGGGTGGCTTGCTTGAGCCCAGGAGTTCAAGACCAGCCTGGGCAACATAGTAAAACCCCATCTTTACAAAAACACAAAAAATTAGCTGGCCATGGTGGCCCAGCTACTCAGGAGGTTGAGATGGGAGGATTGTTTGAGCCCAGGAGGTAGAGGCTGCAGTGAGTCAAGACCATGCCACTATACTCCAGCCTGGGCAACAGAGCGAAACCCTATGCCCCCTAAAAAAAAAAAAAAAAAAAAAAGGCAGCGTGCAGTGGCTCATGCCTGTAATCCCAACACTTTGGGAGGCCGAGGAGGGTGGATCACCTGAAGTCAGCAGTTCGAGGCCAGCCTGGGCAACATGGTGAAAACCCATCTCTACTAAAAATACAAAAATTAGCTGGGCATGGTGGCAGATCACGAGGTCAGGAGTTCGAGACTAGCCTGGTCAACATAGTGAAACCCCATCTCTACTAAAAATACAAAAATTAGTGGGGCATAGGGGTGCGTGCATGTAATCCCAGCTACTCGGGAGGCTGAGGCAGGAGAATTGCTTGAAGCCAGGAGGCAGAGGTTGCAGTGAGCTGACATCACGCCACTGCATTCCAGCCTGGGCAACAGAGCAATAGTCTGTCTCAAAAAAAAAAAAAAAAAAAAAAAACCCCACAAATATTAGCCTGTGTGGTGGCGGGCGCCTGTAATCCTAGCTACTTGGGAGGCTGGGGCAGAAGAATCACTCGAACCTGGGAAGTGAAGGTTGCAGTGAGCAGAGACTGTGCCACTGCACTCCAGCCTGGACAACAGAGAGAGATTTTGTCTCAAAAAAGAAACAAAGAAAACAGTTTATATAAAGTAATACATTTTTAAAAAAGGACTTCAGTTGGCCAGACGTGGTGGCTCACGCCTGTAATCCCAGCACTTTGGGAGGCCGAGGCAGGTGGATCACGAGGTCAGGAGATGGAGACCATCCTGGCCAACACGGTGAAACCCCCTCTTTACTGAAAATACAAAAAAGTTAGCCGGGCGTGGCGGCGGGTGCCTGTAGTCCCAGCTACTCAGGAGGCTGAGGCAGGAGAATGGTGTGAACCCGGGAGGCAGAGCTTGCAGTGAGCTGAGATCCGGCCACTGCACTCCAGCCTGGGCGACAGAGCGAGACTCCGTCTCAAAAAAAAAAAAAAAGAAAAAAAAAGGGATAGGACACAACCGTTTCTGTCTGAAGCCAGGGAGTCCAATAATTGAGAACATTGTGACTGCTCTTATAACCACATTCCCTGCTGTTTCTAGAGCTAAATTACTACTTTAGAAACTGTGGGCTGGGTGTGGTGCCTCACACCTGTAATCCCAGCACTTTGGAAGGTTGAGGAGGGCAGATCACCTGAGGTTGGGAGTTCGAGACCAGCCTGACCAACATGGATAAACCCCATCTCTACTAAAAATACAAAAAATTAGCTGGGCGTGGTGACATACGCCTATAATCCCAGCTACATGGGAACTCGGGAGGTTGAGGCAGGAGAATCGCTTGAACCCAGGAGGTGGAGCTTGCAGTGAGCCGAGATGGCACCACTGCACTCCAGCCTGGGTGACAGAGTGAGACTCCGTCTCAAACAAAACAAAACAAAACAAAATTGTGGCTCCCTGGCTACTGGAATAGGGGTATTTAACAGATGCCAGAGAAATCAGGGACACCGTAATCCCAGGGCCACTCCACAGCATAGCTAGACAGACGTGAGTGTTTCCACCCATGACGAGCATTGGGCGGGAGCGTGTGCCTTCCTACCCCGAGGCTGTACCAAGCTGCTGCACATCCAGCCCCAGAAGTTCCCTTCAGCAGGCCTGTGGTAATCAAAGCCTGTGACTTGACAAGATTCCTGGCAGCAGTAAAGGCATGAGTAAACAGGCAACAAAGGTGAAACCATTAGCCAGGCAAGGTATGAAAGGAGTCACAGCACCATGAAAACCCCAAACCTGGCACCAGGGCTGATAATTGCTCCCCAAGGCAACCCACAAGCCTACGTGTTAGTCACTCTACAGATATTTGTTGAGTGACTACTGTATGCCATTTGCAGTTCTAAGCAGCAAGGACACAGCTGGGGAACAAAGCAAGGCCTTGCCCTCCACAGAATTGAAATCCTACTGGTTCCAGCACTGATGGGAATAGACGTCCTCCTTTTTTTTTTTTTTTTTTTTTTTTTTGAGACGGAGTCTCACTCTGTCGCCCAGGCTGGAGTGCAGTGGCCGGATCTCAGCTCACTGCAAGCTCTGCCTCCCGGGTTCACACCATTCTCCTGCCTCAGCCTCCTGAGTAGCTGGGACTACAGGTGCCTGCCACCTCGCCCGGCTAGTTTTTTGTATTTTTTAGTAGAGACGGGGTTTCACGGTGTTAGCCAGGATGGTCTCCATCCATCTCCTGACCTCGTGATCCGCCCGTCTCGGCCTCCCAAAGTGCGGGGATTACAGGCTTAAGCCACCGCGCCCAGCCCCTTTTTTTTTCTTTTAAGAGACGAGTCTCACTCTGTCACCCAGGCTGGAGTGCAGTGGTGTGATATCGACTCACTGCAACCTCCGCCTCCCAGGTTCACGCCATTCTCCTGCCTCAGCCTCTCGAGTAGCTGGGACTACAGGCACATGCCTCCACGCCCAGCTAATTTTCGTATTTTTAGTAGACATGGGGTTTCACCATGTTGGCCAGGCTGGTCTTGAACTCCTGACCTCGTGATCCGCCCGCCTCGGCCTCCCAAAGTGCGGGATTACAGGCGTCAGCCACCGCGCCTGGCCGGGAATAGACTTGTAAAGTGACACAGCCCACCCCGCCACAGGGAAGCCCTTGTGTTCTCTCAACATAGGCCTAAAGGATCCCCGGCAAGGGGCGTTCTTGCAGCAAACGGCAACCGGGGCAGCCACATTGCCTGGCCAGGGCACTTGCTATGCTGCCAAAGAATTTGGTCAACAAAGGGACAGTTGTTCAACTATTGAGTCATTTAAGGTTTGCTGAATGCTTCAGACTGGCAGCCAATGGCCCACATTTCCTCACCTTCCTTTTTTTTTTTGAGACAGAGTCTTGCTCTGTCACCTAGGCTGGAGTGAATGGCACGATCTTGGTTCACTGCAACCTCTGCCTCCTGGATTCAAGCCATTCTCCTGCCTCATCTTCCCCAGTAGCTGGGATTACAGGCGCACACCACTATGCCCAGCTAATTTTGTATTTTTAGTAGAGATGGGGTTTCACCATGTTGGCCAGGCTGGTCTCGAACTCCTGACTTCGTGATCTGCCCGCTTCGGCCTCCCAAAGTGCTGGGATTACAGGTGTGAGCCACCACGCCAGGCCTCCTCTATCATCTTTTCTGAAGGAATTTAGAGTGTATAAATCATAATCTAAGTGCTGGGATACAGAACAATGAGAAGACACACCTGAAACTCTGGAATCAAAGTGGGAAAGGACTAGAAAATCAGCCACCTGGACGACAGAGGCTCCCTGTCACTGCTCGGGATGCAGCATTTGGCCATGACATTGTGTCACTGTGCATTGGGAAGACAAGTGCATTCACAATTCACATTCGATAACTGAATCATATTAAGAAGGAATTTGATATGTCTCTACTAAAAATACAACAATTAGCTGGGCGTGGTGACGCATGTCTGTAATCCCAGGTACTCAGGAGGCCGAGGCAGGAGAATCGCTCGAACCTGGGAGGTGGAGCTTGCAGTGAGTTGAGATCGCGCCACTGCACTCCACCCTGGGTGACAGAGCGAGACTCCATCTCGAAAAATACATATGTAAATAAATAATAATAATAATAATAAGGGAGCATTGGCCAGGCACGGTGGCTCACGCCTGTGATACCAGCACTCTGGGAGGCCTTAGTGGGTGAATCATGAGGTCAGGAGTTCGAGACCAGCCTGGCCAACATAGTGAAATTCCGTTTCTACTAAAAACACAAAAATCAGTCAGGCGTGGTGGCACGTGCCTGTAGTGCCAACTACTCGGGAGGCTGAGGCAGGAGAATCGCTTGAATCCGGGAGTCGGAGCTTGCAGTGAGCTGAGATCTGGCCACTGCACTCCAGACTGGGTGACAGAGCAAGACTCCGTCTCAAAAAAAAAAAAAAAAAAAAAAAAAAAAAGCATAAGGAAGAATTTAGAAGCAGAAGGTGGGGTGTGCAGAGCCTAGATGTGGGCGTGGTATGAGCAGAGGGTTCAGGGAACAGAACTGTGGGAAGGAGGCAGCAAAGGCAGGTTAGGCCACATGCGGAGAGCCTGGGTGGCTAGAGACAGTATGTGCCCTCCTAAAAGGGCATTTTTTTGGTTTTCTTTTCGATTGGCATTTTCACAACATGAAAAGTGAATGTTTAAACGTGATCCTGTAGGCAATAACAAAACACTGAATACTTCTTTTTTTCAGGGGGACAAGATCTGGCTCTGTCGCCCAGGCTGGAGTGCAGTGGCGCAATCTCAGCTCACTGCAACCTCCACTTCCCAGGCTCAAGCGATCCTCTCACCTCAGCCTCCCAAGTAGTTGGAACCACAGGTGTATGCCACCATGCCAGGCTAATTTTTTAAAAACGTCTTTGTAGAGATGGGGTTTTGCTATGTTGCCCAGGCTGGTCTTGAACTCGTGTGCTCAGCTGATCCACACGCCTCCACCTTCTGAAGTGTTGGGATTACAGGCGTGAGCCACTGCCCGGCCACACCGAATGCTTTTAAGGGGGAAAATACCGCACTGAATGTGGTATGAGGACAATTATTCTGGAAGAATGGGTTGAGGGCGGTCAGTGAGAGGCCAATGAGGAGACACTTCACAGTAAAACAATGACGTGGAGAGGGAGGGGTTAGGGAAAAAGCCTAGAGAACAAGGGTTATTGGGAGAGAACTTCATAGAGAACAAAAAGGCCTGGCCTTGGTGACTGTCCAGGGCCAAAGGGCAGGGAAGAACCATGGCGCTGTCTCCGCTCTGCGGAATGAAGGATGCAAGTTAGGAACCGAAGCTGCCTGCAGGGAAGGAGAGAGATGGGGTCATGGGGGCTTCAGAAACTCTCTCCTCAGCACTGTAAGAACCCCTCAACGGTAGACACCGTGCTGCTGTGGCTGGCCCTGGGCTAGTCCTCCAGCGCCCAGGTGCTGCACGTCCAGGAGTATTTCTAGATACCGAGTCCTACCTCCTCACCACTCCAGACTCTAGTTTTCAAGCGTGGAGGTGGCTAAGGATGGTTTTGGCGTGGAGTCAGAAGCAGACAGTTTTGGGAGGAAGTGGGGAGGAAGTCAGAGAGGAGGCGCGTCACCGTCAACTGATCTCACCACCCAGCAGCACTCAGAGGCTGTTCCGGCCACCCCGCCTGAACCCCACCGCCAGAACTCACCTGTGGCCCACCCTGTTTTGCTAGAAGATAATGAGCGAACGGGAATGATCCATTACTTTCTGTTACTAATGAACATCTGTTCCCTTTCTTAAAGTGCTTAAAGTAATAGAAAAAAAAAATTAGAAAATCCAGAAGGTACAGAAAATTGTAAAAGGTCTTGCTGTGTTGCCCAGGCTGGAGAGCAGGGGCGTGACCTTGGCTCACTGCAGCCTCAACTTCCCTGGCTCAAGGGATCATCCCGCCTCAGCCTCCTGAGTTGTTGAGACTACAGGTGTGCACCATCACGCCCGGCTAATTTTTAAAAAATTATTTGTAGGCCAGGCTCGGTGGCTCACTCCTGTAATCCCAGCACTTTGGGAGGCTGAGGCGGGCGGATCACAAGGTCAGGAGATCAAGACCATCCTGGCTAACACGGTGAAACCCCGTCTCTACTAAAAATACAAAAACTTAGCCAGGCATGGTGGAGGGTGCCTGGAGTCCCAGCTACCCAGGAGGCTGAGGCAGGAGAATGGCGTGAACCCGGGAGGCGGAGTCTACAGTGAGCCGAGATGGCGCCACTGCACTCCATTCTGGGTGACAGACAGACTCCGTCTCAAAGAAAAAAAAAAAATTATTTGTAGAGATGGGGTCTCGCCATGTTGCTATGGCTGGTCGTGAACGCCTGGGCTCAAGCAATAATCCCACTTCAACCACTCAAAGTGCTGGGATTACAGGCATGCTCCATCACGCCTGGCTAATTTTTAAATTTTTAGTAGAGATGGGGTTTTACCCTGTTGTCCAGGATGGTCTGGAACTCGTCAGCCTCAAGTGATCTGCCCACCTCGGCCTCCCAAAGTGCTGGAATTACAGGCCTGAACCACTACGCCCGGCCGGAAAAGTGATTCTTAATACACTGTAACTGAGGATCATACTGTGAACAAGACACACTCTTTAGAGAAACGATACTAGCTGGTGAGCTGCAGGGAGGAGCGTGCTAGCGTTTTCCAAGCTCCCCAGATCACACCACTTCTCACTCTTCCCATTTAAAAACGTCCCATTCCCTTGGCTTGACTCCTCTGGCTTCCCCTTCTGTGCAGCCAGTGCTAGATCACCACCGATTGTCCCCCGGGATGCCTGAGAGCTCCTAACTCAGCTCCTTGCCTTCAGCCTTATTGCCCTCAAATCCACCTTCCGGACTGCCAAGTGGGTGAAGGGGCGCGGGGGCCGTTTTGGGCCTGCTGCCTTCTCGAGGCTCTCGGGTCAGGCTCCCACTCCAGTACAGCCTGCCCTGGTTTTCCTCTTCCTCATCCCTGCTTTCAGCTCTTGCTTTCAGAACACGTCAGTCTTGCATCTAAGTCTCGCACATACTGTCCCCTTCACCCAGGACACTCTTTCTGCATCCAAACCCAGTGATTTACAAATGTTCTTTGCGCTCCAGCTCAGACGTCACCTCCTCCCACACGCCTTTCCGGAGTCCCCCCATTCTTGGCTAGGAGCCCGCTGCTGTTATCCCATCCAATATTCAGTTGCAGCACTTACTGCATTACATTGACACTGACTTGCTTCCCCATGAAAATTACCGGTTATGGCCGGGCGCGGTGGCTCAAGCCTGTAATCCCAGCACTTTGGGAGGCCGAGACGGGCCGATCACGAGGTCAGGAGATCGAGACCATCCTGGCGAACACGGTGAAACCCCGTCTCTACTAAAAAATACAAAAAACTAGCCGGGCGAGGCGGCGGGCGCCTGTAGTCCCAGCTACTCGGGAGGCTGAGGCAGGAGAATGGCGTAAACCCGGGGGGCGGAGCTTGCAGTGAGCTGAGATCCGGCCACTGCACTCCAGCCCGGGCGACAGAGCCAGACTCCGTCTCAAAAAAAAAAAAAAAAAAAAAAAAAAAAAAAGAAAATTACCGGTTATTTGTGAGTTAAGACGGTCTTGAGCCCGGGCACGCTGGCTCACGCCTGTAATCCTAGCACTTTGAGAGGCCAAGGCGGGCAGATCACCTGAGGCCAGGAGTTCGAGACCAGCCTGGCCAACATGCTGAAACCCCATCTCTACTAATAGAAAAAAAAAATTAGCCAGGCATGGTGGCGGGCGCCTGTAATCCCAGCTACTCGGGAGGCTGAGGCAGGAGAATTGCTTGAACCCGGGAGGCGGAAGTTGCAGTGAGCCGAGATCATGCCACTGCACTCCAGCCTGGGCAACAGAGTAAAACTGTCTCAAGAAAAAAAAAAAAGTCTCAGGGCAGTATCCTGGCCATGGTGCAGAGGCATCCAGTAAGCATCCTTGAATCAAGGAGCCACAATGACTTCCCCTCTGACTTTGCCGTCAGACCTGTCACGAGACTGCCGGCTCCACTGTAGGGCTGTGCTCCTTTCTTCCTGCTGTGAGGGGCTGGGTTGGGGGCCTCAGGGTGAGGACCACGTCCCCACCTATCTCCTTTTATTAGCAGAGCAAGGGTGAGTATTCCCAGGAATGAGCACCTCACTCTACTAGTCAGGAGCCAGCTCTTGACTTATTGCCAAGAAAATCACTTGCTTCTTGGCTTGGATGTTGCCTGGGATACCCCACAGTCAGGGGAGGCCACTTCCTCGTGCCCACCCCTTCTGACTCTGTCCAACAAAAGGGATGAGTGTCCCTCTCCCACTGGCTGCTCTTCCCCTTTCCCCAAATGGTTTATTTGCTAGAATAGTCTTTACCTACCAACTCTTAGCTGGATGCAGACAGACAAGACACTTACCTGCTTTCGGCAAGAACCTCTGCCTTTTCTGGAACCCAGGATATAGTCCAGATCGCTGCTGAGCTACAGGGAGAGGTGGCTTTCAGTGCCAGCCAGCCTGGGCTGGTTTTCCCTTCTGGGGTCGGTTTCCCTCCCTCTGCATCCCCCTCATCCCCGCTGCAGGGTTCCAGACTCTCACCGCACACTGCACCTTCAAATAGGTGGGGTTTGAAGCAAAACCCAAAGAGGCTACTAGCCAGTCAAGCCACGCTGTACCTCCCCAGGTGGCAAGCCGGTTGCTGTTTACTTGGTTGCTAATATGACTCGGACAAAAGTCCAGGCTGGGAAAAGATTTTAACAAGGCAGCTTGGGGGTGAGGGGAGATTCGCCGCCCACTGAGAGACCTGGAAGCCAGGGAGGAAGACAAACACTGAAAATCAATGCAATGCAAACACTTCTGCAAGACATTTGGTGCCAGAAGCAAATCCCTGCTTCTCAGTCTCATGCACTTTTCTTACTGCTGATAACCGGCTATTTCAATGATCCTGGGAGGCACCCTCCCTGCAGGAATACATTTTCTGTTCATTTTGCATGTATTTTGTTGGGGGCTATCATGTGCTCAGCTGCAGAAGGGCTGCAATGTAGTTTTGGCACATTCTCCACTCTTAAGAATGTTACAAGTGTAAGAAGAAGAGGGCCAGGTGTGGTGGCTCACGCCTGTAATCCCAGCACTTTGGGAGGCCGAGGCGGGTGGATCATGAGGTCCGGAGATCGAGACCATCCTGGCTAACATGGTGAAACCCCGTCTCTACTAAAAGTACAAAAAATTAGCCGGGCGTGGTGGCGGGTGCCTGTAGTCCCAGCTATTTGGGAGGCTGAGGCAGGAGAATGGTGTGAACCCGGGAGGAGGAGCTTGCAGTGAGTTGAGATTGTGCCACTGCACTCCAGCCTGAGGAACAAGAGCAAGGCTCCATCTCAAACAAACAAAGACAGCCTGCTCACAAAAACGAAGAGGTTCGAATGGTTTCTGTGAAGATTCTGTAGGGCTTGGCAGGTGATTAAACAGGTCAGAGGCGGGTATCAGATTTGAAGCACGCCTTAGCAGAGGAAGATACATTATCTCCCCACTGAGTGTTAAAAGTAGGGGGTAGTAGGTAAGAAGACAGGGGAGGGAAGAGAAGTCTGGCAGCTGACATGAGCTTAAGGTGGCAGTTGCAGATAAGGGGGTTACAGTAGGCACCAGAAACAGTGGTGCAGTGCTGTGTCACACCCACAAGCATGGCTCAAAAAAATAGAGATCGGTGTTGGTGAGGATGTAGAGCAATTGGAACCCTTGTGCATTGCTGGTGAGAATGTGAAACAGGGCAGCCATGGTGGAAGACAGTATGGCAGGTCCTCAAGAAAGTAAACACAGAGGCCAGGTGCGGCGGCTCACGCCTGTAATCCTTGTGCTTTGGGAGGCTGAGGTGGGAGGATCACTAGAATCTGGGATTTTGAGACCAGCCTGGGCAACATCCAAGACTCTATCTCTTTTTTTGTTTTTTGGAGATGCAGTTTCACTCTTGTTGCCCAGGCTGGAGTGCAATGGCACGATCTCGGCTCACCACAACCTCCGCCTCCCGTGTTCAAGTGATTCTCCTGCCTCAGCCTCCCGAGAAGCTGGGATTACAGGCATGCGCCACCATGCCCGGCTAATTTTGTGTTTTTAGTAGAGATGGGGTTTCTCCATGTTTGTCATGCTGGTCCCGACCTCAGGTGATCTGCCTGCCTCAGCCTCCCAAAGTGCTGGGATTACAGGTGTGAGCCAACACACCCGTCCAAAATTTTTTTAAAAAATTAGTCAAAAAAATCCCAAACAAAAAATTAGCCAGGCACAGTGGTGTGTGTAGTTCTAGCTACCTGGGAGGTTGAGGAAGGAGGATCACCTGAGCCCCAGGGTTGGAGGCTGCAGTGAGCTATGATCATACCACTGCACTTCAACTTGGCAAGACCTTATCTCTATTAAAAAATAGAAAACTTGGCAGGGCACAGTGGCTCATGCCTGTAATCCCAGCACTTTGGGAGGCCAAGGAGGGCAGGCGGATCACGAGGTCAGGAGATCGAGATCAGTCTGGCCAACATTGTGAAACCCTGTCTCTACTAAAAATACAAAAATTAGCTGGGCGTGGAGTGCTGGAGTGCAGTGGCGTGATCTCAGCTCACTGCAATCTCCACCTCCTGGGTTCAAGTGATTCTCCAACCTCAGCCTCCCAAGTAGCTGGGATTACAGGCGCCTGCCACCACGCCTGGCTAATTTTTATATTTTCTGTAGAGATGGGGTTTCACCACGTTCGCCAGGTCGGTCTTGAACTCCTGACTTCAAGTGATCCACCTGCCTTGGCCTCCCAAAGTGCTGGGATTACAGGTGTGAGCCACTGTGCATGGCAAGGGTCAGCGTTTAGCAGGGCAGAGTTTCAGTTGCAAATGTTCTGGAGATGGAGGGTGGATCGTGATGGCTGCACATCAACATGAATGTACTAAACGACGCTGAGATGCATACTTCCAATGATACATTCTCTGTTACATTTTACCACCACAAAAAGGCAGGAAAGCTGGGTGGGTAATGAAGCTAGTAAGGTTACATTTAAACACAAATGGGCAGCAGTAGGGTATGAGGGGGAGGCGTTAGTATTAACGTGACATATAATCAAATGGCTAGGAAAGGACTTTTAAAACATTAGGCAAACTATGGGAAATAAAGTCTGGAAATTACATTGTAAATCATTTTAGTAATAAAAAATTTGGAACAGTGGCAAATAAATCCAATGGACAAAACAACAGCAGCAGGCAACATCCAACAGGCATTTGGAAGCGGGTGGTCACGGTACAGCAAAGAAACATGAATTAAAGACAGAACTGAGTCTGCACAGAGTGACAAATGAGGCCGCAGAGGCAGAAAAAAGATCATCCCCAGGGAGGGCTCCCAGGCTCAAGTGATCCACCCACCTCAGCCTCCTGAGTAGCTGGGACCACAGGTGAACACCATCAACCTGGCTAATTAAAAAAATTATTTTTTTGTAGAGGTGGGGCCTCATTATGTTGCCTAGGCTTTTTTTTTTTTTTTTTTTTTTTGAGGTGGGGTCTTGCTCTGTCCCCCAGGCTGGAGTGCAGTGGTGTAATCTTGGCTCACTACAACCTCCATCTCCTGGGTTCAAGCGATTCTCCCACCTCAGCCTCCCGAGTAGCTGGGACTACAGGCGCCCACCACCACGCCCGGCTAATTTTTTTATTTTTAGTAGAGACGGGGTTTCACCGTGTTAGCCAGGATGGTCTCGATCTCCTGACCTTGTGATCTGCCCGCCTCGGCCTTCAAAGTGCTAGGATTATAGGCGTGAGCCACTGTGCCCGGCCAACTTAAGTCCTTGAAAAAATTTTTTTTTACACTATATAAACTGTTTTCTTTCTTTTTTCTATGCTATGCCTCAGGTTTGAAGATGTTCAGCTCAGACTGCCTGCATCCAAGGACCAAAATGTAAATGTTAGGGCCATTCTTCCAGGTCAGTTTGCATCAGAACCACGCAAGTTGCATCTGTTGCTAGTTATAAGAGAGAGTTGGGCCTTTCTTCAGTTTAAGGTCTTAGGTGGGATGCCAAAATTTGCGTTTCTAGCAAGTTCCCAGATGATGGCCATGCTCCACTGTGAACATCACAATAGATCATGTGAGTGAGAATGATCAGAGCAGGCTGAGGGAGTGGGGAGAGAAACACCGTCACTTCTCCCAAGCTGCAGTTCCTGCAGATCTATGCTGCCTTTGGGAAATGTTTAGTATCACACTGAACATAATTACTTGTGCTGCATTTTCTGAATTATGCAGTTTTCATCTTAGCTTAGAGTGGAGCCAGGGCAAAAGAGGAATTCAAGTTGGAACAAGGAGTCCGAGAAGACGCGACTGCTGGACAGAACAGGGGATGAAGCCAGTCCCCAAACTGATGAGCCCGCAGCTCTATCCGAATTAAATGGGCTGAGAATACCAACACTCCACCCTCCTGGTACAACTGCATTGCAGGGAGGAAGCAAAAACATCTTTCCTTCATCTGCTATCTCAGCTAAGCAGTGCACTCTTTCTAGCACCTCACTACAGTCCAGTCTTTCTGTATTCTGGATTCACAATACAGGTTTATTATGAACTCTGAGCAGAGGCTGTTTTTCTCCCTTTTGGTTTCTTAGTAACTAGGCAAAGTACAAGGCTCACACGGTGGGTATTTAATAAATACTTACTGAAAACTTGCCTGTGAGTCGATGTTCATCTCAGTTGTTGAGGCACTCACGGGCCAGGCTTCACTTGGCTTTTCTCACTGCCTACTCAATTCCTTCTCAAAGCAAAACGCGTGGATATATCCAAGGAACTGGCTTCATGGCTTTTAAAAATTCTGTCCAGCTTTAACTGGCTAGAATAGGGCTCCTCATCCTTGTCATAGGCTGTCCAGAATGAAGTCCAAATCCAGGACTTGAGGAGCATGTCATGCTCTCCCGAACCTGCATAAGTCTCAAGAGCACCTGCATTGATATGCATGTCATGGATGTAGAAGGGGGCCGGGATTTCAGCTCACAATAGCCACATTTGGGGATTTTCCAGATGCCTTCGCTTTCTTGGCTAGTATTTTGCAGTCCATTGCCCTGAAGGCTTTTTATAAAATTGCTTAAGGAAACTAGGGGAGTGAGCCTTGCTAGCAGAAAGGGGACCAAAACAGATGCACAGAGGTCCCTTAGAAGTCCAAAGGAACACCATGAGGCCAGGGAAACATCTGCAGGGTCAATGTAGAGAAATCAACAGCAGTTGTCGGGGAGGACAGTGAAGGCGGCGGCTGCTGCTGGGCCACCCAGAAGGAGAGGTCCCATGATACCTCTTGCATAACAACTGCATGACATAGGCCATTCACCTTCCAGGAAGATTCCAGGGTAAAGATCAGCCCCAAAATAGCCCATCTGGGTGGTTATTTTCTCAATTCTGTTAGTAGCACTCTCAGAGAATACAGAGTATAGCAAAACGGAGCCCACAAAGGGGCTGATAAAACTTGGGGTGCCTTTCCTTCCAGTAACACGAATTGGTTTAGAGAAAAAAGATGCTGATCTTTAACAAGAGAAGCACCTACGGATGTCTCCAAATGTCAAAATAGAAAGTTGATCAGAACTTTTGAGACTAATCTACAGTAACAGTGTATAGCTTCCTGTCCCCCTAAATCTTGCTGGAATAGCTTTTATGCTTATTGTAAGTAAGCTCACCGCGTAGCATTATCTGTGTAAGCTATGTTACCCAGGGCGCTTAACAAGTGTTAAATAGTAACAATTCCAAAAATACAGTCACATTTACACTGCCTACTACACTGTTTTGAAACAGGTAACCAGTGGAAGATGCTAACTTTTGGTGTATATATATATACACACATATGTATATATATATATATTTTTTGAGACGGAGTCACTATTTTGCTCAGGCTGCTCTTGAAACCCTGGGCTCAATCAGTCCTCCTGCCTCGGCCTCCCAAAGTGCTGAGATTATAGACATGAGCCACTGCCGCCAGAATGTTTGTTTTTTCTTCTGTTGTTGTTGAGACGGAGTCTCGCTCTGTCGCCCAGGCTGGAGTGCAGTGGCGCCATCTCGGCTCATTGCAAGCTCCACCTCCTGGGTTCACACCATTCTGCTGCCTCAGCCTCCTGAGTAGCTGGGACTACAGGCGCCCGCCACCACGCCCAGCTAATTTTTTAAATTTGTAGTAGAGACGAGGTTTCACCGTGTTAGCCAAGCCAGTATGGTCTTGATCTCCCGACTTCGTGATCCAACAGCCTTGGCCTCCCAAAGTGCTGGGATTAGAGGCGTGAGCCACCATGCCCGACCTTGGTATATATGTTTGTTGCTGGTTTTGGTCCGAAGAAGATAAATCTGGAAGCACTCTAACTGGCTAAGCTCCTTATAAAAAATAAAGGCCAGGCACAGTGGCTCACGCCTGTAATTCCTAGCACTTCGGGAGGCTGAGGCAGGCGGACCATTTAGCTCAGTTCTAGGCCAGCCTGGGCAACATGGTGAGATAAAAAATTAGCTGGGTGTGGTGGGGTGCCCCTGTAGTCCCAGCTGCTTGGGAGGCTGTGGTGGGAGGATTGCTTGAGCCCGGGAGGTTGAGGTTGCAGTGAGCTGAGACCATGCCACTGCACCCAGCCTGGGCAACAGAGTGAAACCCTGTCTCAAGAAAAATTAAAGCCTATCAACAGCTAAATCTGTTGAAAAAACATTCTGGCCTGTTTGGTGAGGAATTCATGTCACGGTAGGAGGGCATCTGGAAGTTAGGAATCCAAGTTTGCGTGCATTTTAAGGGTGTGCTACTGATATGCACAGGGAGTGGATTTGCTAATGCCATCTCAGCCACTGAGGCAGCTGGACTGGGCTCTAGGAAAGCTGACAGGACAGTGAAGGAAGCCAGGCCAGAGTGGTGCTCTTCCCACCCACTGAGAGAACCCATCGAGATGCACAGTTTGAGTAGCATCATATCTGATCTGGGGTTTACTAGGGGTTTTTTTTTTTTTTTGACAGTCTCACACTCTTGCTCAGGCTGGAGTGCAATGGTATGATCTCTGCTCACTGCAACCTCTGCACTCTAGGTTTAAGCAATTCTCCTGCTTCAGCTTCCTAAGTAGCTGAGATTACAAGCGTGGGCCACCATGCCCAGCTAATTCTTGTATTTTTAGTAGAGACGGTTTCACCATGCGGGCCAGCCTGGTCTCGAACTCCTGACATCAAGTGAGCCACCGTGCCCAGCCTGATTTTTCACTTTAAAGTTGATTTTTGTTTTGTTACTGAAATGCAACTACTAAACAACAAAGTATGGTTGGCATAAAATGTTTTATCGGAGAAACACTTTTCATGGGAGAATAATTGAACAGTTTTAGAACAGTAGCAGGATAAAAGGCTCAAAAATTTGTTAGCCAGTAATAACAGAGTATCAGTGCGGACAATCAGACACCAAACAACTGGAGGTTACAAGGAGAGTGAACAGATCACTGCCTAGAAAGGGATAGCCCTAAGCATGGGTTTGGAAATGGGTACTACTTCTGGTTAAATTTTTATGGAATGAGGATTACTTACACAGTCAATTACAGATGATCCTCAACTTCCAGTGGGGTCACCTCCAGATAAACCCATCATGAGTTGAAAATATTATCAGTTGAAAATGCACTGCATCCACCTAACCCACCGAACACCACAGCTTAGCCTGCCTTAAGCGTGCTCAGTAAACTTACGCTAGCCCACACTTGAGCCGCCTTTTAAATTTTTTTTTGAGACGGAGTCTTGCTCTGTTGCTCAGGCTTGAGAGTGCAGCGGCACAATCTTGGCTCACTGCAACCTCCGCATCCCAGGTTCCAGCGATTGTCCTGCCTCAGCCTCCCGAGTAGCTGGGATTACAGGCACCCACCACCACGCCCAGCTAATTTTGTGTTTTTAGCAGAGGCAGGGTTTTGCCATGTTGGCCAGGCTGGCCTTGAGCTCCTGAGCTCAGGTGATCTGCCTGCCTCAGCCTCCCAGGTGCTGGGATTACAGGTGTGAGCCACCACGACGCCTGGCCAAACCTCTTTTATAATAAAGTGTTGAATATGTCATGGAGTTTACTGAATACCGTACAGGAAGTGAAGGAGAATGGTTGTACGAGTACTCAAAGTACAGTTTCTTCCGAATGTGTCTCTTTCGAAAACTGCCAAGTTGAATGATCGTTAAACCGGGACAGTCTGCATTTAAGGACAAAACAGGAGTTTTGATGTCTGAAGACTATAGCTAATTTCTAGGAATGTAGCTACTTTTGATCTGTTCTCCCAATAACTGGAAATAAAACATAAATGACCTTGGCAGGTAGAAAATTGCGTGCTTGCTTAGGCTGGAGCTCCCACTTCTGGCCATGTGTGTGCACAGCGGGCTCCAGGCTGGAGCTGCCGCACTGCCCCACTGTATACTCCTTTCCCACCCCGGGCACCCCTAAGCCTGGAAAGAGAGAAGTCGTGCACCTCCGGTGCAGTACCTTCTGAAAGCAGACGCCTTTACCAGTGAGATGCTGAGGGCCAGGCCAGGTTTGCGAGGATCAGCTGTGAGGAATGTTTTATCCCTGACGTGGTTTAGAACTGCCCGTCCGTATATGACTGTTTTTGAAGTTCTCTGGAACCACATTCCTCTCTCACGTGCACGGGACCCGTGCCCCGCCTCCATGGATTCTTGATGCATGAGAATGGACATGAGGGATGGCATTTTAGCCGGTGGCCTTGTGGCCTAGTTCATGCCTTTGTCCTGATGAAGTCTGGGTTTGCCCTGATGTGGAAATGACACACGGACAGACAGACGCACCATACACACAGAGGAGCCTTGCTATTTTAAGAATGTACTTTATACAAAATAACCAGTTCATATGGAAATAAATCTACAGACCTCCAAGGATCAAAAAGCTTTTTAAAAAGTTCTTTTAAAAAAATTATCCAACACACAATATTGAACTAACTATTGAGGTAAGTGTCGCTCTCAGTGAAACAGGGAATCAGCAGACCACGACAAAATATACACAATATAAAAATAAATAGCATTCCCCTTTCCAGTACTGGCCAGAAGGTTCACAGGCTTCTGCTTTTGCAGCAGAGCAGAGGCTCCGGACACTGTGTGCCAAGGTTGGTGGAGACTGACCTGGGCCCGGGGAGCTGTGCACAAGGCAGGAGAGTGAGGTACCTGAGCCCTGGCTAGGGAAGGGGAAGGGGAAGGGGAAGGGGAAGGGGAAGGGGAAGGGACCGCATGGTTTCCTGAACGGGGGTCAACATTTCAATAAGTTATGCAACATCCATGCCCCTGTTCCCACCCCAGCCACCCCCTTCAAAAACACATGCAGGACAATCAGCCGCTCGTCAGCCGTACTGACATCAGAGTTCAGTCAGTCCTCTCGTGCAGGACAAGAGGGAGAAACTAGGTAAGAAAAGGTCAAGCCAAGACCGAACAGTCCCTCCAAATGTCTGTCTAGCACAGAGTGGGATCAACATCCAGCCTGGAGGCAAAGCTTGTGTCCCAGCTTAATGTGAAAAATGAAGGCCGGGCGCGGTGGCTCACGCCTGTAATCCCAGCACTTTGGGAGGCCGAGGCGGGTGGATTACCTGAGGTCAGGAGTTCAAGACCATCCTGGCCAACATGGTGAAACCCCATTACTAAAAATACAAAAATTCGCTGGGCGTGGTGGCGCACACCTGTAGTCCCAGCTACTCGGGAGGCTGAGGCAGGAGAATCCCTTGAACCTGGGAGGCGGCGGTTGCAGTGAGCTGAGATCGCGCCATTGCACTCCTGCCTGGGGAACGAGAGCAAGACTTCGTCTCAAAAAAAGAAAAATGGGACGCAGTAACATTCACCCAAACACTGCTGTCCCAAGGGGAAAGTGCGCAAGGCTCGGTGTCCTATGGCTGCACGGCACAGAGTCCAACCCACCAAAAAAGAAATGGGGAGTCCAGCTTTTTCTCACGCTGCAAATGGCAATCACATTCTTTGTGCCTATGCAGTGATGTGAGCCCACGAATAAAAGCCTCTGCATTCTCAACCGAAATAAGAAGTATCCTGACTGAAGCTATTGTCCGGAGAGTTACCTGTGGAGACACCACACCCCAGGAACCCCAGAATTGGGCGGCACACGGCTCACTAATACATGGGACTGATTTCTGCAATGCGGGTCCATGAAGAATCTGCAGGGGGTGAACTGACTGACAGACAAACAAGGGCAACAACGCCAGAAAACCGTCAGCCTTTCTTTTCTATGAAAAGCGAGGTTCTCTTCAAGCATGTTGGGGTTCTGACACTATTGAACTGTCCTTACCTTGCGACTATAGGATTAAGCCTTCCTGTGAAATTTCAAATCAGGTCTTAAGAGCAGTGTAATATTTACAGATTTGAACTTCCATTAAAAAAAAAAAAAAAAAAGTGAACCAAGAGGTATGGATTGCAAGCTTGTTTCTGACAGCTGTGGTGACTGCAACACTGGGATTCTATGGGCCTGGGATGGCACTGAGCATACCCTTTGCCAGCAGTAGGAATCAGCAAAAATAATTATAGTACACAAAATAATACAGCAGAGAAATGGCATGGGATAACGACACCAAATGCTTAGTCACAAGAAGCACTTCCAAGGGACAAGCCAGAGTAAATCGACATTTAAAGCTGAGGTTTGACTGAACTGAGGGGCACAAACAGCAGGTCTTCAGGTTTGCATTAAGCCTAACGAAGAGGAGCATGACGAGGCCTGCCTTCCGAGAGCATCTGGCCTGGGCTCAGTAAGAAGATACAAACTGTTGGTAAGCAGCTCATGTGTACGACCAGGTAAACTAAACCAACCTGATGAAGGCTGGTGATGAAGGAGAGGCGGAGGTGGGATGGAAAGTTACGTCAACAAGAATCCTGCAGGGTTTGTTCTTATTTATCCTCCACGTGCATTCACTGTAACGAATTTTAGCCAACAGCTCCTGCTACCTTTTAAGTGAGGGGAAAAAGTAGCTGAATTAAAAACTACTTTTTAATTCTGAGGGGAAAACAAATTTAGAATCCTCCCAAGAAGCTCATCTTTTCTTTCTCTTGGGCCTTAGGGACACAAGTTTCTAACTTACTAACAACTCAAATAAAGGTGAGCCATGGGTGTTAAATCAAAGAGGTGCGAAGCTATTTCCCATTCTCCATGATCTCAGCTATCCCCGTCCTCTTGGGGACCACTGAGAGCTGGCATACTGACAAGGTGACAGTGACCCACGGGGTGAAATGTCCTTCTAGCTTGAGAGCAAACCTTTTCAGGACACCTTACACACTACTTTCTAATTATAACGGATCACATAACCATCATTTTCCTAATGGAGAAGATGGCAAATGTATTTGCATCTGCTTTAAGACACTGCATCTGCTTAAGACACTTGGAGAGAGAAGTGCTAGAGGAGGAAGAAAAGGTGAGAAAAAGATCCTGCTTGGGGATGGGTGGACTGGGGGTTCACAGCAGCTCACGGTCATGTGGATTCCTGCAACCTCGCAGCTCCAGACAGCTTATAGCAGATCTGCACTTCAAAGACCTGCGAAAGCTCAGAACCCTCCCCGGACAAAGGACGAAGCACTAGTACCTGTAACGCATGGACACCTGCCCACACAGGATGCGGGAAGGCTGACAATTCTGCGGCTGCTGTTGCTCCTGTTCACGGTGTTATAATTTAATACAGTAGTTCTATTTCCTATTGCTCTTCTTTAATATTTTCTGTCTAAAACCAAGAAGGGAGATGAAGGATAAAGGGATTTACTGACTTTTCCTGTGTAGTTCACAGCACAGCTCTAGCAACAGCTGATTGGGGCGGTCACTGGGAGAGGGAGGAGACAGGAGTACCTGGAACAGTGCGCACACAGCTGCTCGAGGACCACGAGGGCAGAAGGAAAGAGGGCACTAGCCCAGATGCTGCTCACAGCCACTCCCACCCAGGCCCCTGGGGTAGTCATGGGGAGAGGCCCACGGTGACAGTGCTCCTGTTAGGGAGAAGTGAGAGGCCTCTGATTCAAACCAGCATTACCAGGAAAAGAGAAAAGCTGTCAGTGGCCAGATTCTCTGGGCCTGGACCAGGGCTAACCAGCTCCAAACTAGCAGTTTTTTTCCCCTCCTCCCTGCTTCTGCACACACACAGAAACTCAAGTAGCAATGCTCCATGTTAGCGGATACTAGCTACAGGGCAGACCCATCCGAAAACCTTCTGTCACTCTTCTAAACCACGTTATGCCAGTGATAGGTTTCTAACAAGAATTAGGATCCAGTGAGAACACAGGCTCAAAACTCAATCCACTTGCAAATACATCAAATTTAAAAGTAAAACCTCTGAGAGCAAATCTGTACTCTTGTGCATCATAGCTCAGAGGCATCTGTGTTCCCTACTCAACTCTCAAATCTGCCTGAGCCCTAGGCAACACTACCAGGCCAAGCGTTTGCGTACGGATGTGAACTTCCGTCATCCTGGAACTGATGTCTTGAATTTCAGTTCTCTGTATCACAGATGCTTCTGATCAGCTTCCTTTTCCACGGACAGCGTTATGTTTAGCAAACTGTAAACGTGACAGTTCCGTGTTTCACTAGGAATCCTGGAATTGGAGGGAAAAACTCTACTGGCCCCTCCCACAGTTGAATTTATAAGAAACTAGGGCAGATTAATATTTCATAGAGGCTCTTCTACTGTCCCAAAAGCATGCTTAAAAATCTGCTACTCTTTACAAAGACCTGTAATTTCAGTATTTTCCTTAGTTTTTTCTTTTGTGGGATATTCAAAAGTTTAAAACGTGGGTCCTAACTTTGGTGACCTCTCAGCTAAAATCAAACACAGAATGCTAATGAGGGAGAATCCAGTGTAATTCAATTCTACAACTGTAATAAAGTAATTTAATACTGTAAAATGGTTTCCTATCACAGACACAACAAATAATTCCAAGAACTTGTTCTTGATAGCTATTTTAAATCACCATGACTGATTTTACCATGATTCACTTAAAACGAATAAAAACTATATATACTGAAATATTCCTACATTCAAACTGTAAATCTATAGAATACATTTTTCCTATTCAAACCTGTGCAATTCTTTATTGATACTAAAATATACAAACCTGAGTAGTCACTTCCACAAAATGTGATTCGTGCCAGAAAGCTGTGTGTGGTGCCTTCTAGATCACAGTCCTGACAGGGAGGTCTGTGATGAGGACGATTCATCTTCTAATATGTGAAACACTCTAGATCCCAATTCCTGATACTGGTTTACAACTATTCGGTAGGGCTGCTGGTAAAATCAGGAAGGGACACCCCTTTCTCAAATCCAGGATTTGGGCCACCAGCGTGAGAGAGCAGCCTGTCTTCCGGGCTGAAGCTTCTAGTAGTCTCCTGAGAGCACTCTGCCTCCAACAGAGACACCAGCACCAGCAGGTGGTTAGGGGACAGATGGTATCTCTCAGGCCGACTGGAAGGAAAGCAGGCCTTTCGCTATTCTGAAGGCTGGCTGGCCACTAAGGAAACACAGTGACATATTACAAGATCAAACCTTTCCTACCCTCATCTCCAGCTCCCAGAAGTATTCAGTGTGACATGATTGTAAACAGATAAAAATCACTCCAGTGCTGCGTGCCCACCAGTTAGGACCCCCATTTCTTCCGCATCCCCACCCACCCTTCCCACTTTATGTACAATACATTCACCACCAACAAAAATTATTTTAAAAGGCAACATGAAAATTCTGTAAACTGGACCCAGCTCCAAAACCATTAATACTAAGAGTAGTCCCTTCCCCAAATATATACCTGAGTTTAGCTGCTCATCAAAGTTTAAAAGCACCACTCCATTCTTGAGTAAACCCCCTCCCCCAAGTTTAAAGTGATTTTCCCTGAAGAGTGTCTCAGGATTTGGAAAAGTCATCATTAACTCCACGTTCATTTGTTTTGCCTGACTGTCTACATCAGCTGTGCAAGAGACCCCCGGACGAGGACCTTTGCAATCTGTGTGTCAGTCATCTAAGGAGTGTCCTTTTAGGGCCTGTGACTGGCTCCAGCTCAAGGATGGCACAAGTGGGTCGCCGTGAAGGGGCGGAGCAGGTGATGGGGATAGAGCTGACAGGGCACTCCCCAGCTCTCCACATTCCAGTCTTCGTGTGCAGCTTTCCATTGCTTGGGGCTCATTTCCTCCTTGGACTAGCTCTGAAAGAAACAAAGACATTTTAAACAAAAATAAAAAATTGGGTTGTTAAAAAAAAAAAAAAAAAGTAAGCCCAAAGAGTGTCCAAGCTCCTCATCTGTGAAAATGGCTTCATTCTATTTCATCAGCTACAGTTTACTTCCAGAGGGTAGGTTCTAGAGTCCTGGACTTCTCAATTCAGATCCCAGTCCCAATGCGTAACAGCCGTAGGACTTGCACACTGACAGATGATCATGATGCAGCCAATGACAACTACTTTGTGGGGGTCAAGAGAACGACTGCATGGGAGAGAAGCAGCACTCAGAGGCAGTACTCTAAAACCCACCAACCGGCCGGGCGCGGTGGCTCACGCCTGTAATCCCAGCACTTTGGGAGGCCGAGGCGGGCGGATCACAAGGTCAGGAGATCGAGACCACGGTGAAACTCCGTCTCTACTAAAAATACAAAAAATGAGCCGGGCGCAGTGGCGGGCGCCTGTAGTCCCAGCTACTCGGGAGGCTGGGGCAGGAGAATGGCGTGAACCCAGGAGGCGGAGCTTGCAGTGAGCCAGGATCGCGCCACTGCACTCCAGCTTGGGCGACAGAGCGAGACTCCGTCTCAAAAAAAAAAAAAAAAAAAAAAACCCACCAACCAGTCTCTCTCTGATGTGAAAGAAAGGGGAAGCATAAAACAGACAAGCGATCATAGCAGAAAAAATGTTGGCGGATGGTTTGGAAAAACGAGGTTTAAATACTCACCAAATTGGTACACATACATTCCATATCACAATAGGAAAAAGAGACATGTGAGAAGTGACTTCCAAGGCCTCTTGCTCTTTTTCCAAGTGCCAAGGAAGCACGATCCAGGCAAAGTTCCTGGATCCACAGGATACCTTAAAGCATTGTTTCCGAACAGCAGGGATGTCATACACTTACTTCCCACCACCTGGAGGAAGAACAGCTCTAACTTTTAGTGACTCTTACCTGATCCAGGGGAAGTGTTGGAGGCTTATGAGGCGGCAGCTCCTCCTGTGACGTTGCTGCTGTGGGGGTCTTTGGGAACGAGGCCTGCGACTGGACCGGGTGCATCTGCATTCTACAGCCACGAGAAAGAAGCGATGAATGAAGACACGTTAATGACAAAAGAAACAAGACACTGCAGTCACGAGGGTACTGCCTTTGTCACCCCGGTGATCAGGCCTGGAATCATCCATACTGGGAGAACTCCACATTCTGTGCCTCCTGGTGCAGTAAGTGGCACGCACACGCACTGCCTATGTATACTCCTGACAAAAGTGTTCAATCTACTTTTTTTTCTCTTAGAGACAGGGTCTTGCTCTGTCACCCCACTAGAGTGTAGTGTCAGGATCATGGTTTACCGCAGCCTCAATCTTCTGGGCTCAAGGGATGGTCCTGCCTCACCCTCCTCAGTAGCTGGAACTCCAGGTGTGTGCTACCATGCCCGGCTAAGTTCTTTATTTTCAGTAGAGACAGGATCTTGCTATGTTGCCCAGGCTGGTCTCAAACTCTTGAGCTTAAGTAATCTTCCTGCCTCAGCCCCCCAAAGTGCTGGGATGATAAGTATGAACCACTACACCTGGCACAAGAGTTTCATCTAAACACGAGGAGACTATGTGATGAATCTAGAATCTGGAACACTCACCATGATAACTGGTCTGGACTCTTTAGAAAACAAAACAAAGGTAGGACAACCGCTATAAATTAAGAGACTAAACAGACACAGCAGCCAAATGCATATCCATGAGCCTTGATTGGATCGTTTATCAGAAAAAAACAATCAAAATAAAACACAAAGAAATGGCTCTAAAAGACACTCTGGGGACAACTGAGGACAGAAAAATAAAAACTCTATTAGAACTTGTCGTTTGCCTCGAGTGTGGTATCATTTTGAAATGGTGCTCCAAGGAATGTCCATTCTCAGGAGACGCATGCTCAAGTATTGAGGGTTAAGGGCCATGATGTCTACAATTTACTTTCCAACAGCTTAGGAAAAAAAGTAAAGAAAAGAAAACAGGTATTTAGAGACATATAAAGCAAACATGACAAAATGTTAAATAGTAGAGAGGGTCTAGCAGTAAGACGACAGGATGGCACTGAGGAGAGGCACACTGGTTTTTATGCTGAATGGTACTGGTTTCAAGATTATGCTTCATAACTTTCATTTGTGTATATCGATTTGAAAACTTCCTGGATGGCAGATCACCTAACTGGATCTCGAGAACATCACTACACAAGCATGTGTGAAAGAAGTCTCATGGGGACTTGCTTGCATTCTGGATAAACCTGGTTTTCTCATTCAATGATAGGGTAAGAAATGAGAGGTATGTTGGCCAGGCACGGTGGCTCAAGCCTGTAATCCCAGCACTTTGGGAAGCCGAGATGGGCGGATCACGAGGTCAGGAGTTCGAGACCATCCTGGCTAACCTGGTGAAACCCCGTCTCTACTAAAAAATACAAAAAACTAGCCGGGCGAGGCGGCGGGTGCCTGTAGTCCCAGCTACTCGGGAGGCTGAGGCAGGAGAATGGCGTGAACCCGGGAGGCGGAGCTTGCAGTGAGCTGAGATCCGGCCACTGCACTCCAGCCTGGGCGACACAGTGAGACTCCGTCTCAAAAAAAAAAAAAAAAAAAAAAAAAGAGAAATGAGAGGTATGTAGTAAAACTTCAGTACTACATATGATCTCCTCTTCTACTCCCGGGTAGGCCTTTTTTTTTTTTTTTTTTTTTTTTTTTTACCTTGGTCAGTGTCTGCACATGGCAGCAATGTTGACACAGCCTTGCTTTCAGCTCTCAAACTGTGGTGATTAAGTTTACAGTATCATACAAAACTCAGCCAGATGTGGTGGCGGGCACCTGTGATCCCAGCTACTTGGGAGGATGAGACAGGAGAATCGCTTGAACCTGGGAGGCAGAGATTGCAGTGAGCAGAGATTGTACCACTGCACTCCAGCCTGGGCCACAGAGCGAGACTTAATCTCAAATAAATAAATAAATAAATAAATAAAAATAAAAAAAGTTTACAATATCAAAATCTAATTCAGTCATTTAAAGGCCTATTCATTTTCACGAGGGGAAAAAATTTCAAAGATAAAGTTGGGCTATAAGTCTGATACCTTCCTACAGAGTGCGCAATATCAGTCAAGTCACATGCTTTTTTGGTTCCTAGACCATTAACTGTTATCTTCATCTCTAAGGCCATTTTTCTGTTTAAAATGAACATCCAGGCCAGGCGTGGTGGCTCCTGCCTGTAATCTCAGCACTTTGAGAGACTGAGGCAGGAGGATGACCTGCGCTCAGGAGACTAAGACCAGCCTGGGCAACACGGTGAAACCCTACCTCTACAAAACAAAACAAACAAAAAAAACCCAAACAAGTTAGCTGGGTATGGTGGCACGTGTGTAGTCCCAGTTACTTAAAGGGCTGATGCAGGAGGATCCTTGAGACTGGGAGGTCGATGCTGCCGTGAGCCATGATCACACCACTGCACTCCAGCCTGGGTGACAAAGGGAGACTCTGTCTCAAAAATAAATAAAATAAACATCTGTTCTTTCCTTAGGGGGAAAAAGCCCAAATGCAATCTTACCCTGATGGTCTGTACATTTCCTGGAAAGGTCCCCTTATTCCACTTCTAGTGCCAATTTGTTCCATCATCACAGCTTGAAAGTGACCCAGGCCCTCTTCCTGGCAGCGATAGATGGGACCCTCCTGAGAGAGGCCGTTGGGCTGGGTGGCCCCTGGGTGGTGAGGCGGGTGGGCAGCCACAGGGGAGGAGTAAGCCCTGGGCTGAAAGTGACTGGCCGGCCGCTGAGGTGTATAGGGAGGCCCTGGCTGCAGCATCACACCATGGGGTGGAAACGCTGAGGAAGCAAATCCCATTCCTGAACTCAGAGGCGGAGGTGGAGTTCCATAGAGATACTCGCTGGCTGACAACGAGCTCTGCCGCTTGGTGGCGGCGTTATGGTTGTCCAGGTCTAAAAACTCTTTGGGACTCTCTGGCCTCTCCAGAGATTCATCCAGCTTCTCTTCCTCCGGACCAGGATTCTGCCCGTCATTGGGGACTTTAGCAGCCACTGCATCCATACGGGTTGGAGAAGTTAAGGCAGCATGCAGCGTCTCACAGCCTTGCAGACTGGCCATGGCATTCTTATCTGAGAAGAGGGACCTCGGTGGGGGAGGCTGACTGGCTGGGGGCCCGCCGGGGCTTCCCTGGGGATGCAGAGGTCTCTGCCAGTCCGAAAAGCTCTGTGGACACGCATAGTAAGGAGTTCGCTGATAGTGGTGGTAGGAAGGCTGCGGTGGTGGGTGGTAGGAATACCTCATTCCTTGTGGGGGGCGATACCGGGGAAAGCCTCCAGAATGAGCGTGGTTAGACTGAAAGCCTCTTGGGGGGAAATGCTGGGGATGGGATGCTGGGGACTTCCCTCCCATCACAGCGCCCACACCCTGCAGGCCCGGACTGATGTGGTAATGGGCGGCTGAATTCGGGTACTCCAGGCCAGGCACGTACAGCGGGGAAAACTGGCTCACAGTGCCTCCCATCAAACCGGGGTCTGTGCTGGGCGGTGTCGTCGCGTTCTGTCCTGTGCATGGCATGGTTTCCTGAAACGTTCTGCCTCTGGGGCAGAGTAGCTTTTCAGAACCACTGCTACCAAGGCCCTTCCCCTCTGATCCACAAGGAGACGCTTCCCCAGTGACTCCGTTCTCGGGAAGAGTGCCCCTGTCTGCCACCGTGGAGAGGTCTCTCATGCACCCTTGGGCGGCTGGGCCAGGGTAGCTGCTATCCGAGGGCCAGGGATTCTTGCCCTTGGTGGCTTTACAGCTGTCCGCAGATTCGGAGGAGTTGTTTTTGAGCTCCGGGCCCACTGTTTCCCGTTCTTGTGGTGAGCTCTGCCTGGTGCAGTCAGTCTGCAGGGGAGGCGTGGGGTGAGGTAGTTGTTTGAGGTATACGCCCTCTGAAGTACCAACACTTGCTGGCTTCTCTTCAAGGCCAGGCAACGGCTCTGCTGCAAAAAAAAAAAAAAAAAAAAGGAGAAAAAATAATTCAGTAGCTGACATGGCAATATTCATGTAAAGAACACACCTGAGTCAGATTGAGGTGGATGTGTGGTGACTCAAGTCCCAGCTGGAAACTGTTTGAGCCCCTGAAAGAGCTCAGGACATTGGGGTCCCCGTACACTTCCTTTCACCCCTTTCATGGACACAGAGGTAAAATCTAGCACCGCTACAGCCACGCTCACGGTGGGCTGGAGAATGCACACGTCCTTCACCTTGGGTTGCCTGATTCGTAAGAGCCTGAGAGATGGCCTGTGGCTCACAGACTCCAGGAAGGTGCATGTGAAACACACCAGGAGGGGATGCTTGTTATCAGAATTGCTGGCCACGCTGGGAAGCTCTAAAATGTGATGCAACGAGAAAGAACAGGGCACCACGGGCACTCAGAAAGGCCAAAGCCCTGATTTCTCTCCATGAGAACAAAAGCTCCACAGGAGGGACTTCTCCGTCTCCCTGTCATCTCGGTCCATGCACACACAGACTCGATCACTTTGTTGAATGGATACACTCACGTTGTCTGCATGTCTTGAAGACAAGATGCCTACAACATAAAACTCAAAAGGCATCTTTAACACATTATGGGAACTTACTAAGCCTAATCAAATTAATTTATTAGACTCCTATGCTTGTTTACTTCCTCAGAATTCTTTACCTTACTATTCAACCTACAAATATGGTCTTAACTAAAACTAAGACTACAATATAGAATAGTGGATAAGTGTATGTATGTATCTATATAAAATAATCTTTTTTTTTTTTTTTTTTTGAGGCAGAGTCTCACTCTGATGCCCAGGCTGGAGTGCAGTGGCACGATCTTGGCTCACAGCAACCTCCACCTCCCGAGTTCAAGTGATTCTCATGACCCAGCCTCCCACGTAGCTGAAATTACAGGCATGTGCCACCACGCTGGCCTAATTTTTGTATTTTTAGTAGAGACAGGGTTTCACCATGTTGGCCAGGCTGGACTCAAACTCCCGACCTCAGGTGATCTACCCCCTCAGCCTCCCGAAGTGCTGGAATTACAGGCGTGAGCTACCGCACGAGGCCAAAATAATCTTTTTATAATCTTTCTAGGAGGACAGTTGTCCAGGTGTGATCAAATTACAATCCTGGTAACAGATCTGAAGGACAAGGTTAGAGATTCTTAACAACTTTTAAAGAGCTATTAAGATAGCTCAGGCTACCTGAAGCAGGCCTTAAACGTCAATGGTACATAAATTATACAATGCAAGTCAAAAACTGTACTTTTCATTATTCAGTCAACATTAAACTTACAACTAGACTTATCAAAGACTTAACTAAACAGGATTCTTATAAAGCTTTCAATTCCAGAACTTACTTGAAATCAGTATTAGAAAATTCTCCTAGAGGTGGTGTTAACAAAGTAGGACTTTTTTTTTTTTTTTTTTTTTTTTTTTTTTTTTTTTTTTTTGAGATGGAGTCTCGCTCTGTCACCCAGGCTGGAGTGCAGTGGCCAGATCTCAGCTCACTGCAAGCTCTGCCTCCCGGGTTCACGCCATTCTCCTGCCTCAGCCTCCCGAGTAGCTGGGATTACAGGTGCCCGCCACCTCACCCAGCTAATTTCTTTTTGTATTTTTAGTAGAGACGGGATTTCACCGTGTTAGCCAGGGTGGTCTCGATCTCCTGACCTCGTGATCTGCCTGTCTCGGCCTCCCAAAGTGCTGGGATTACAGGCTTGAGCCACCGCGCCTGGCCCGGACTTTTCATAAAAGAAATACTAAAAGGGTTTTCTTCCCTAACAATTTTTTTTTCTTCTTTTTTAAAGAGTCGGAGTTTCAACTCCGTCGTCCAGGCTGGAGTATAGTGGTGTGATCATGTGTCACTGAAACCTCGAACTCCAGGGTTCAAGTAATCCTTCCACCTCAGACTCCCAAGTAGTTGGGATTACAGGTATGAGAAACACTTTTATGTGGAATCTATTAACCTTTTTTTTTTTTTTTTGAGACAGAGTTTGCTCTGTCACCCAGGCTAGAGTGCAGTGGTGTGATCTCGGCTCACTGAAACCTCAGCCTCCCGGGTTCAAGCGATTCTCCTGCCTCAGCCTCCCAAGTAGCTGAGATTACAGGCACACACCACTGGGCCCGGCTAATTTTTACATTTTTAGTAGAGACGGGGTTTCACCATGTTGGCCCGGCTGGTCTTGAACTCCTGACCCTGTGATCCACCTGCCTCGGCCTCCCAAAGTGCTGGGATTACAGGCGTGAGTCACCGCGCCACGCCTGGCCAGGAATCTGTTATCTTAAAGTCCAAGTGTCTCCATTCCCCTGCCAGGTACTGAAGAAAATTACATGCATGCTAGATATTTATCCTAGAAATAAGCATTAATTGCAAAGTATTTTTTCCCCATTTTCTCCCCCTAGTAAATGTTTACTCCTTTTAAACAGCATTTCTAAGAAAATGCTTCCAAATTTGCCAGATCTCACTACTGGCCATTCTTAATAAATCCAGGTATGTAGCGAAAGAACAGAAATTGACTTGATAATAACTTTCGAGACGGTATTTTTTTTTCTTTTTTGAGACATGCTTTTGCTCTGTTGCCCAGAATGGAGTACAGTGGTGCAATCACAGCTCACTGTAGCCTTGACCTCCCTGGGTTCAGGTGATCCTCCCACCTCAGCCTCCCAAGTAGCTGGGACTATAGGCATGAACCTTTTTTTCTTTCTTTTTTTTTTTTAAAGACAGTCTCACTTTGTGGCCCAAGCTGGAGTGCAGTGGTGCAATCTTGGCTCACTGCAAACTCCGCCTCCCAGGTTCAAGTGATTCTCCTGTCTCAGCCTCCCGAGTAGCTGGAATTACAGGCACCTGGCCACCATGCCTGGCTAATTTTTGTATTTTCAGAAGAATGGGGTTTTGCTATGTTGGGCAAGCTGGTCTTGAACTCCTGACCTCAGGTGATCTGCCCGCCTTGGCCTCCCAAAATGCTGGAGTTACAGGCATGAGTCACTATGCCTAGCTAATTTTTTAATTTTTTTTTTTTTTTTTTGAGACGGAGTCTCGCTCTGTTGCCCAGGCTGGAGTACAGTGGCACGATCTCGGCTCACTGCAAGCTCCACCTCCCAGGTTCAAGTGATTCTCCGGCCTCAGCCTCCTGAGTAGCTGGGACTACAGGTGCCCACCACCACGCCCGGCTAATTTTTTGTATTTTTAGTAGAGATGGGGTTTCACCGTGTTAGCCAGGATGGTCTCAATCTCCTGACCTTGTGATTTGCCTGCCTCGGCCTCCCAAAGTGCTGGGATTATAGGCGTGAGCCACTGCGCCCGGCAATTTTTTTTTTTTTTTTAGTAGAGATGGGGTTTCGCCGTCTTAGCCAGGATGGTCTCGATCTCCTGACCTTGTGATCCACCCGCCTCGGCCTCTCAAAGTGCTGGGATTACAGGCCTCAGCCACCACGCCCAGTCATTTTAAAATTTTTTAGTAGAGACAGTCTTACTCTCTTGCCCAGGCTGGTCTTGAACTCCTGGGCTCAAGTGATCCACTGGCCTCGGCCTCCCAAACTTTTTTAGGGGAACTATGATGATGTAATGGGTAAAGCATGGGATGCTGGATCTAGTCTGTCTGAGCCCAAATCTCAGTTCTGCTACTTACTAGCTGGCTGAGAGCAAATAATCTAACATTTCTATGCCTTGGATTTTCCATCTGCAAAAAGGATAGTAACAGCAGCTATCTCGAAGGCTTGTTCTGAGAATAAATGAGTTAAAGTATAAAAGTCTCAGGAAGGCTTATGCTTGTAATTCTAGCACTTTGGGAGGCCAAGGCGGGTGGATCACCTGAGGTCAGACGTTCGAGACCAGCCTGGCCAACATGGTGAAACCTTCTCTGTACTAAAAATATAATAGCCGTGTGGCCGGGCGCAGTGGCTCAAGCCTGTAATCCCAGCACTTTGGGAGGCCGAGACGGCGGATCACAAGGTCAGGAGATCGAGACCACCCTGGCTAATATGGTGAAACCCCGTCTCTACTAAAAATACAAAAATTAGCCGGTCATGGTGGCAGGTGCCTGTAGTCCCAGCTACACGGGAGGCTGAGGCAGGAGAATGGCGTGAATCCGGGAGGCGGAGCTTGCAGTGAGTGGAGATTGTGCCACTGTACTCCAGCCTGGGTGACAGAGCTAGACTCCGTTTAAAAAAAACAAAAACAAAAACAAAAAAACCCCCAAAAAACTAGCGGGGCGAGGTGGCGGGCGCCTGTAGTCCCAGCTACTCGGGAGGCTGAGGCAGGAGAATGGCGTGAATCTGGGAGGTGGAGCTTGCAGTGAGCTGAGATCCGGCCACTGCACTCCAGCCCGGGTGACAGAGCGAGACTCCATCTCAAAAAAAAAAAAAATTTAGCCGGGTGTGGTGGCATGCACCTATAATCCCAGCTACTCAGGAGGCTGAGGCAGGAGAATTGCTTAAACGTGGGAGACAGAGGTTGCAGTGAGCCGAGATTGTGCCACTTCACTCCAGCCTGGGCAACAGAGTGAGTCTCAAAAAAAAAAAGTCTCAGGAGGAGTGCCTGGCACAGCAAACGCCCACCTGTGCAAAAGTCAAAATTATGACCAGAAATGCTCTGGGATCTATAGACCGAGACAAGGACTATGATTGGCCCAAATCTGAGAAGTTCAAGAAAGAGAGGCTGGGAAGGCCGGGTGCGGTGGCTCACGCTTGTAATCCCAGCACTTTGGGAGGCCGAGGGGGGCAGATCACGAGGTCAGGAGATTGAGACCATCCTGGCTAACACGGTGAAACCCCATCTCTACTAAATATACCAAAAAATTAGCCGGATGTGGTGGCGGGCGCCTGTAGTCCCAGCTACTCGGGAGGCTGAGGCAGGAGAATGGTGTGAACCTGGGAGGCGGAGCTTGCGGTGAGCTGAGATTGTGTCACTGCCCTCGCACTCCAGTCTGGGCGACAGAGCAAGACTCTGTCTCAAAAAGAAAAAAAGAGGCTGGGAACCAGACAGATTACTCTTGGTTTGATATGCTGTGTAACATGATTACTCATGAAACAAGAGCTTAAAGAGCCCAAAGTGACAGTGTGAATTACCTTGGTCATTCTCAGGCTCTTGTGTTTCACTGTTCGGTGCCCTCCCAGGGTTGCCCAGGGCAGGCTTGGGGGCTGACACAGTGACCGACACTGCGTGAGCTACCTGCGGAAAAGGGCCAGGTAAACGCGGGGGTGCGGGCTGCTGGGGGTGGTAAGGCACACCTGGGGGGCAGACGCGGGAGGAGAGCTGCTGCATGGCGATCATCTCTGGGCTGTCCATCATGGAGTCCCCTCCCTGCAGCCCCCGCAGAGCCTGGGCGGGCGCTCCAAACAAAGAACTGGGTGCTGGCACTGGAGGTGGCTGTAACCGATGTCCAGCAGACTTGCAGGGCGGTCGCAGGTACCCTGTGGAAGGAGCTCCATGAGGTAGGAAGCCTGATTGCTCAGTCCACTGGTTGTGGGGGACAGGCGGTCTCATGACCCGGGAATCCATCATGGGACCGAGAGTGCGAGGCTGGTGCGAGGGTCCTGGCCCCAGGTGGGGCTTCTCATCTGGGCCCAAGGGTCCTGGGTTCGTAGCACCGTGGTTCCCATTCCAGACGGCAGAGTGTACTCGATTCAGGTACTTGTACGATCGATACATGTGGCTGGGAGCCATTTCTGAGCTTTCAGGAAAGTCTGGCGGCCGGGGTGGAGCCCCCCCGTGCCGGGGAGGAATGAATCCTGGCTGGAACTGAGCTGGGGCATACACGCTTCCATCCTGACTTGGGCCACTTATCTGCCCGAGCTGCAAGGATCCAGGGTGTGGGCCCATGTTAGAAAGGTGCGTCAGCCCCCCACACATCTGCTTCTCTTCGGGTGTGCCTAGCCTGGGTCCTCGGAGGCTGTTAATTCCAACTGGAGGCTGGCAACAAGAAAAGGCAGCACAGTTAACCAGACTCACAGAATAAGGCACACTTCGTGACGTGCTTCTCTACGGAAACAGGCTCTTTGGGAAAGGAGGCAATGAACATTGGACCTGGAAAGAGACTTTTTCTCTGAAACGTACCTGTGGGACCCTCCGCACCTGCACCTCCTGAGTAGGCTGCTTACCTGCATGGCAAAAGGCTGACGCTGCTGCACAGGCTCCCCAGGGTGTGGCTCTGGGACGCCAGAGCCGTACAAGGTGGCAGGATCTGATCCTCGCAGAGGGCCAAATGTCCCTGGTACTGCTGGCCTCTGCAGCACATTGAGCAAAGCAAGAAGAGGAAAAAGGAAAGGCACAGACCTTAGGATGACAACAAGGGTTTTCCTGAAGATGAACATTCTACTAAAATAAAACAGATGACTAAACCTCGGCTGGAAACAGGGAGACTGTGAACATACGCGCTCACCCGCATCAGGGCTTGCCTGTGAGCCCGAAGCAACTTCCTTCTTCAGGAGATACTAGATTAAATCAGTATTTCTCAATCTCCTTTTCATTACTCCTCCTCCCAAGGATCCATATTAGCCGTTTCTCCCCAGTTGCCTGCTACCATGAAATCTTTTTTTTTTTTTTTGAGACGGAGTCTCGCTCTTTCACCCAGGCTGGAATGCAGTGGCGCGATCTCCCCTCACTGCAAGCTCCGCCGCCTCCTGGCTTCACGCCATACTTCTGCCTCAGCCTCCCGAGTAGCTGGGACTACAGGCGCCCGCCACCACGCTTGGCTAATTTTTTTTGTATTTTTAGTAGAGACGGGGTTTCATCGTGTTAGCCAGGATGGTCTCGATCTCCTGACTTCGTTATCTGCCCGCCTCGGCCTCCCAAAGTGCTGGGATTACAGGCGTGAGCCACTGTGCCCGGCCACTACCATAAAATCTTAATGTTGCAGATATACTGTACATTTATGTACTATATGTATACCTGTACTTTACATAATAAAGATTACTTTTTTTTTTTTTGGAGACGGAGTCTCACTCTGTTGCCCAGGCTGGGGTGCAGCGGCACGATCTTGGTTCACTGCAAACTCTGCCTCCTGGGTTCAAACAATTCTTCTGCCTCAGCCTCCTGAATAGCTGAGTAGTGCCACTGTGCTTGGCTAATTTTTGTATTTTTAGTAGAGACAGGGTTTCACCATGTTAGCCAGGCTGGTCTCGAATTCCTGACCTCATGATCCACCCAGCTCAGCCTCCCAAAGTGCTAGGATTGCAGGAGTGGGCCACGGTGCCTGGCCAGATTATGTATCTTTTTAATCCCAATTTTTGCACACATTGAGAATACATAATTCAAATGAGAAAAAGAGGATTTAGAATAAAGGAAGGGCTGAATACAGTGGCTCATGCCTATAATCCCAGCACTCTGGGAGGCTGAGGTGGAAGGATTGCTTGAGGTCAGGAGTTTGAGACCAGCCTAGGCAACATAGTAACACTGTGTCTCTACTAAAAAGTAAACAACATAAAAGAAAAGGAATGAAGGACTCATGGGGAAAAAGATTTCATCCATACACAGAAGTATTTTGTAGGAAGAACCAACTGAATGGCCTTTACATTCTTGTGAACTCACAAACTAGGTTCCTTACCATCTGGTTTAAAAAGGGTGCCTGGCTGGGCGTCCCACCGCAATGCAGGGGATGAGAAAAGCCTCGGCCATTGGAAGTGCCCACCTCCCGCGCGGGCTGTGCGGAGCTGCTGCTCTGTTCGTCCCCAGAAGAGGGGGCTCGGCGTGTCGGGGGCAACGACTTTCCTCCATTCTCCACGGGCTGCTGTTTCCTGCTGGGCCCTTCTGGGTCCCTGGAGCGGGTCCAAACATGGCTCCCACCACTTCGCCCAGCCCGACTCCGTCTCTTCTCCCGCTTTTCATCCTCTCGAATCCAGAATTCTTCATCTGTGTCTCCATCTTCACCAGGAAAATGTTTCATCATGGCCCGATGGAAACACCTCTCTAAATTATCAGACATCTTGGTATACTCTATAGGAAGACAGGAGGATTGACTTCTAGGTACAGTTTATAGAAACTGTTTATAGAAACTATAGTTTACAGAAACTGTTTAAAGAAACTATAGTTTATAGAAACTGACCTACTATATGTCACAAAAGACAATTCTAACAAATAAAAGATGCAACCTGGGTAAACTATGAGTTTAATTCACCTTTAGGGCACATTATATTGCAGAGCTATGGATGCAAGATGAAGAAGACATGGTTTCTATCCTAAGATGCCCAAGGCTGTATGGTTGGGACAGGGCCTCTAGGACTATTAAATCAAACCAGGCTGGGCACAGTAACTTATGCCTGTGATTCCAGCATTTTGGGAGGCCAAGGCAGGAGGATCACTTGAGCCCAGGAGTTCCAAGACCAGACTGGGCAAGAATGCGAGACGTCCGTCCCTACCAAAAAGAAAACATTAGCCAGGTGTGGTGGTGCTTGCCCATAGTCCCAGCCACTTGGGACTGAGGGAGGAGGATCCCTTGAGCCCAAGAATTTGAGGTTGCAGTGAGCCATGTCTGCGCTACTGCACTGCAGCTTGGGTGACAGAGCGAAATCCTGTCTCAAAGTAAGTAAAAAAAAAAAAGCCAGTAAAAATTTAATTCTTTAAGGCTAAACTGCAGAAATACTAAATAAAAAATGGCTGAATCTGCTGTTTTTAAGCAGGGCATTTTGAGTTAATGCATAAATGACCCAAAGTAGGAGGAGCCATTTCTACTTTGATATTACAGATCTACTACGCCAGCTTCTCCAGATGGTTAAGAGTCAGCTCTATCTAGTGGTTAAAGAGGCACACACAGTATTAGCCAGAACCAGACTGGTCTCCAGGATGAGCCAGTTAGGCGCCAGCTGCACTCTCTTGTCCTGCGGGCCAGGAGAGTCCCTGGCAGATACTGTGGTAAGCGGCTAGAATGGTCAATCCCATGATTTTTCATACACATTCTGCTCACTGTCCTACAGAAAAGTCACTAGGGCGTGTATTTATAAAAGAGAAGGCATTTTATTCTTGATTACAGATATGTATCTAGTGCAAACTCCTTCCCCGCTTACCACTACTTTCCCCATTATACTTTCGACAATTCCTGAACATGGTCTTCATGTCATTTACAAATTCCTCCTTGGTACAGTATAAACCTCCATTCAGTTTCTTCTCCATGCTGGAAATATCCATGGGGGCCTAAATGAGACACATAACTCTTTATAGTTAAAGTATGCTGAGAGCAAAACGTTTCATAGAGAGAGAGACGGAGAGAGAATGAGGATTCAGCAATGCTGCTCTGTAACGAATAACAGATAAAACGAGAAACATGACATGAACTTTCAACAGTTGAAAAGAAAAATACATCAAAAATATATACATGAAACAAGAAACAAATGACAAAACCCAAGAAAGATACACAGACTATAGTAGGCATTACTGCAAAGACAACTTCTACCTTAATAATCTGATAATAGTTAGGGGCGTAAGATTCATCCACAGGTTCCAAAAAGGGCCAGGAATCCTTGTGAGCCTTTACCACGTCTAGAACTGAGAGCCAGAGAAGAGATCTTAATTAACACACGCACAGAGGAAAATGTCCATCACAAACGGAACAGTGGAGAATGGGAACTAACCTTTATACATAGCAGTGAAATCATCGTCCAACTCAAAGCTGTAAATCATAAAATAAGAAATTAATAGTAACTCTGACCACCTTCTCTCCTGAGCCCTCTCAGGTCTATCGCAGACACACCTGACTGAAGTAAGATTTGGAATAGTCCTAATAGTGTGGTTTAGATGAGCCTGTGATACTGATAACGCTCCTAGAAATACAAAATGAGGGACAGTGGACCTTAGCAAAACCGGGAATTTCACTTCCCTCATCTATAAAATGGGGGGTTGCTAGATGATCCAGAACTTTATGGTTCTAGAATGTTGGTTATTTAATTGCACATTCTTTATTTCTTCACTTATTTTGAGACAGGATCTTGCTCTGTCGCCTAGGCTGGAGTGAAGTGGCGTGATCACAGCTGACGGCAGCCTCGATTTCCTGGGCTCCAGCAATCCTCTCATCTTAGCCTCCTGAATAGCTGGGACTACAGGTGTGTGCTATCATGCCTGGGGAATTTTTGTATTTTTGGTAGAGGTGAGGTTTCACCATGTTGCCCAGGCTTTATAGCACAATCTTTTTTTTTTCTTCTTTTAGACAGAGTCTGACTCTGTCACCCAGGCTGGAGTGCAGTGGCACGATTTCGGGTCACTGCAACCTCCGCCTCCTAGGTTCAAGCGATTCTCCTGCCTCAGCCTCCTGAGCAGCTGGGATTACAGGCATGTGCCACCACGCCCGGCTAATTTCAAACAAAATTTTTATTAGAGACAGGGTTTCACCATATTGGCCGGGCTGCTCTCGAACTCCTGACTTCAGGTGATCTGCCTGCCTCACCTTCCCAAAGTGCTGGGATTATAGGCGTGAGCCCTGCCTATAGCACATTCTTAACCAGGTTTTATTTTACTTTTAATTCAAAAAAGCATACGATGAATGAGCTCATGAACACTGAATGTGTACCTGCCTTTTGAATTTTCAGTGAGCAGTAAAGTCACATGGTACCTAGTAACCTCACGGGAAGTAATAACCTCAAACAGATAAACTGCTATTCACATTTCCAAGGAGCTCATTTACATAATAATCAGATTCTGATTTCATTAAATTAAGGGGATGAGGAAAGAAGAGCTTAGCATAAGTCTTACTTCTGCTCCCACAGAGTGTGGCAGCAAGAGTGTCAGAGGCCGGGGTAGCCAGGCATGTCTGTGTGTGCCTGAGGAAGGGCACCGGGGTCAGCTGTGAGTGCAGGGCCCGCCCCATGCACTGGCACATGGTGACAATGTTACCCACCAGGGCTGTTCTAAGGATGACACGGGGAAAGTGCCTGAGTGCTTTGTAAATGCTACCAGTTGCTACTGTTGCTGTTGTTATTAAATACTCACAGGTCTTTAGTCTTTTTTTCCTCTCTCATGGGGGAATTGGGGTCCAGATGGGAAAGTTCTGGAGGGAGCTCCTTCCCTTGAGCCAGCAGCCATGCCCTTTCTTCCCTGAGCTTTCTCCTCTTCGCTCGATCTACAACGAACACAAAGGCTGAGTGAGCTGCGCACACTCCAGATGCTGACGTGGCGTGTTCCTTCATCATTGTGAGAGAAGGAAGACACCAGGCCACCAAAGCAGGATTCTGAAGCAACTTCTGCTCCCTGTGCCACCCTCTCTTGGGTAATCAGGATGTTTCCACAGATGGAATGCTTTCAGACATGGGTAAACTAACTAATTGAACCTGTTTCCTCACCCACACTGAGCTCGAGGTGGGGAACGAAGGTGACAGGGCAGGCACAGGGTGGGCAGGAGGGAAGGGAGCAAGGCAGAAGAAAACACAATGGCAGTTGAAGAAAAAGGAAAAAGTACAAGGTTGAATGAGGACTATCTTCTTGGATTACTTGAGGCCATTCTGATCTTTTACTTAAAAAAAGCAACATCCGCAAATCCTTTTTTAGGACCAGACTCTCAGTCCACACACACACAGGATTTTAAATGCACGCCCCAGCTCTTCACGTTCTGTGTTTATGAAGGCATCCACGCAAGCAATGGTCTGCTCCCCACCCCACGCCTACAGCAAGCAGCAGGCCCTGCCACCAGTGGGAGTTTGGCTGGGAAGAGGGGAAAGATGCCAGCTGGGACTGGCAAGGAGCTGGAAGGCAGGGATGATTTTTTCCCTGGCTCCCAGCCACAGCCATGAGCAGCACACTTGGCATTCCACTCCCAGCCTGATGGAGCACTTACCACTTGCAGGGAACAAGGAGGTAGGGGCCAAAGAAAAGAGGCAAGGAGAAAAATGTGACTGCCAGACAGCAAGGCACAAAGATGGAAGGGAGGAGAAGCCAGCACACAGACTATTTTCTTTTCTTTCTTTTTCTTTTTTTTTTGAGACAGAGTTTTGCTCTCATTGCCCAGGCTGGAGTGCAATGGCACCATCTCGGCTCACGACAACCTCTGCCCCCTGGGTTCAAGAGAGTCCCCTGCCTCAGCCTCCCAAGTACCTGGGATTACAGGTATGCACCACCACGCCTGGCTAATTTTTTATTTTTAGTAGAGACGGGGTTTCTCCATGTTGGTCAGGCTGGTCTCAAACTCCTGACCTCAGGTGAACCGCCCGTCTCGGCCTCCTAAAGTGCTGGGACTACAGGAGTGAGCCACTGTGCCCGGCCTGAGCCTCTATTTTCTTCCCCAGTTCTCGCTTCTGTTCCACAAGGGACAGGATCCTTGTCTGCCTACTGCTGTGAGCAAGACACGATCCCTGTTGGGTTACATTTGACTTGGGTTTTTGTTCCTAAATTATTTTCATTTGTGATGCTAATCTATATCTCCTTTAATCAATGAATTTTTTATCACCAATTTTTAAGAAAAATTTAAAAATTTTAAAAATTATTTTTCTTTCTTTTTCAACCTCTACAACTTTCTAAACCAACTTTTTTTTTTTTCTGGACAAAATAAGAACAATTTCAACCATAAAGAAAACTGTAAATTAATGAATACCCATGTATCCCCGAATGTGTCAAATCTTAAACATTTTGTCTTATTAATGTTAATACAGTATTTCATGGTATGATTATTCCACACCTTAACAATCCATTATTCTCCTTGATTCCAATTTTAGAAGTTTGTAAACAATGTATCAACAAAGTTATTTTAAAACATGTCTTCTCAAGCATGTGTGTAAGGATTCTCTCAGATGTGAATCCAGCAGAATTACCAGATACAAGTAAAAAGTATATATGTAAACTTCATCAGGCACTGTCAAAGGGGTGTCTATCATTTCCAATGAGATTACAGAATTTTTTAAACAGTGCAGTCCAGGGCCAGGCGTGGTGGCTTATCGCTGTAATCCCAGCACTTTGGGAGGCCGAGGTGGGCAGATCACCTGAGGTCTGGAATCACCTGAGGTCTGGAGTTCGAGACCAGCCTGACCAACATGGAGAAACCCCATCTCTACTAAAAATACAAAATTAGCTGGGTATGGTGCCACACGCCTGTAAACTCAGCTACTCGGGAGGCTGAGGCAGGAGAATTACTTGAACCCAGGAAGCAGAAGCTGCAGTGAGCCGAGACTGTGCCATTGCACTCCAGCCTAGGGAACAAGAACGAAACTCCGTCTCAAAAAAAAAAAAGTGCTGTCCAAAAGGCTGTAGGTTGTATTTATTTTTTCTTTCTTTCTTTTTTTTTTTTTCTTTTTGAGATGGAGTCTCACTGTGTTGCCCAGGCTAAAGCACAGTCGTACGATCTTGGCTCAGTGCAACCTCCACCTCCAAGGTTCAGGGGATTCTCCTGCCTCAGCCTCCCGAGTAGTTCGGATTACAGGTGTCTGCCACCATACCTGGCTAATTTTTTTTTGAGACAGAGTTTCGCTCTTGTTGCTCAGGCTGGAGTGCAATGGCGCAATCTTGGCTCACTGCAACCTCCGCCTCCTGGATTCAAGCGATTCTCCTGCCTCGGCTTCCCGAGTAGCTGGGATTACAGGCAGGCACCACCACGCCCGGCTAATTTTGTATTTTTAGTAGAGACGGGGTTTCACCATGTTGGCCAGACTGGTCTCAAACTCCTGACCTCAAGAGATCCACGTGCCTCAGTCTCCCAAAGTGCTGGGATTACAGGCTTGAGCCACTGCACCCGGCCTATATCTACTTTTTAAATAGCAATTTCATTTACCTCACATTCATTTAGTATGATAAAATGTTAGCCAAACTCACAGACGTTACATACACTTTTGAAATGTTTCCATGTGTATCTTCCTGAATGGAGTGATACTCAACATATTTTCACGTCTACTACTGGATAGTTAGTACTCTCTTCCGTGAATTTCCTGTTAATTTGTCTTTGTGCCTATTGATTATCAGAGTTCTTACTGATTTGGAGAAATGCTTTAAATAATGAGTAAGTCTTCGTTGGTAAGTATTAAAATTATGTTGTTCTACTCTGTGACTTGTTGTTTTATTTTGTTAATGGTGTTTCTGCCACATGTACATTTAAAATAAATAACGCAATCAGGCCAGGCATGGTGGCTCACGCCTGTAATCCTAGAACTTTGGGAGGCCGAGGCGGGCAGATCACGAAGCCAGGATATTGAGATCATCCTGGCTAACACAGTGAAACCCCGTCTCTACTTAAAAAAAAAAAAAAAAAAAAAATTAGCCAGGCGTGGTGGCGGGCACCTGTAGTCCCAGCTACTTAGGAGGCTGAGGCAGGATGGTATGAACCTGGGAGGCGGAGCTTGCAGTGAGTCAAGATTGTGCCACTACACTCCAGCCTGGGCCACAGAGCAAGACTCCGTCTCAAAAAAATAAATACACAAAGTAATCAAATATGTCAATTCTCTCTCTTTCCTTATGGTTTTTGCTTTTTGTACTTAAAAATTGTTTTCTATCCCAGTATCTTTTTTTTTTTTTTTTGAGACGGAGTCTCGCTCTGTCGCCCAGTCTGGAGTGCAGTGGCCGGATCTCAGCTCACTGCAAGCTCCGCCTCCCGGGTTTACGCCATTCTTCTGCCTCAGCCTCCCGAGTAAAGACAGTTATCTACAACTTCTTCAGAAAGGTTCTGGCCTTTAGTGTATCTGGAACTTATATAAGGAGTAGGGATTTAAATTTTTTCCCTATAAATGAACAAGTGTCCTGGTTCCTCCCTGAGAGACAGGGGTCTCGCTCTGTTGGGATCATAGCTCACTATAGCCTCGAACTCCTGTGCATAAGGGATCCTCCCACATCAGACTCCTGAGTGGCTGGGACTACAGGCACATACCACCACGCCTGGCGCTGTTTCTGAAAAACCCATATTCTCTCTCAAGGTCTGTTTCTGGTCTCATTGTCTATCTCTATGCCAACACCATTCTCTCTCAATCACTGCAGATTTTATCTCATTGTGTGGCATAATGATTGCCCCTATCGTATTGTTTTTGTAAGTTATCATGGCTATTCAAGGCCCTTTGCTCCGCCGGGCGCGGTAGCTCACATTTGTAATCCTAGCACTTCGGGAGGCCGAGGCGGGCAGATCACCTGAGGTCGGGAGTTCGAGACCAGCCTGACCAACATGGAGAAACCTGTTCTCTAATAAAAATACAAAATTAACGAGGGATGGTGGTGCATACATGTAATCCCAGGTACTCGGGAGCCTGAGGCAGGAGAATTGCTTGAACCCTGGAGGCGGAGGTTGCAGTCAGCCGAGATCGTGCCATTGCACTCCGGCCTGGGCAACAAGAGCAAAACTCCATCTCAAAAACAAACAAACAAACAAACAAAAAAACCAGGCCCGTTGTTCTTTTATATGAATTTTAGGAACAGTGTGTCGAGATGCACAGATTCTTTTTTTTTTTTTAGGAGACAGAGCCTCACTCTATCACCCAGGCTGGAGTGCAGTGGTGTGATTTCAGCTCGCTGCAGCCTCTGCCTCTCGGGTTCAAGCAATTCTCGTGCCTCAGCCTCCCGGGTAACTGGGATTACAGGTATATGCCACCATGGCTGGGTAATTATTATATTTTTAGTAGAGACAGGGTGTCGACATGTTGGCTAGGCTGATCTGGAACTCCTCAGTTCAAGTGATCCGCCCACCTCAGCCTCCCAAGGTGTTGGGATTACAGGTGTGCACCACTGTGCCCGGCTATCATAATTTTTTTTTTTTGCGATAGAATCTCACTCTGTTGTCTAGCCTGGAGTGCTGCGGCAGTGCAATCTTAGCCCACTGCAACCTCTGCCTCCTGGGTTCAGGCGATTCTTGTGCCTCAGCCTCCCGAGTAGCTAGCTGGGATTACAAAAGTGCACCAACATGTCCAGCTAATTTTTCTGTTTTTAGTAGAGATGGGGTTTCACCATGTTGGCCAGGATGGTCTTGATCTCCTGACCTTGTGATCTGCCCGCCTCGGCCTCCTAAAGTGCTGGGATTACAGGCGTGAGCCACCGCGCCTGGCCGGGTCATGCTATCTTTTAATAAAGTGTTCATGTTGATATTTACAGAATAATAATGAACGGCTGGGCACAATGGATCACCTGAGGTCAGGAGTTCAAGAACAGCCTGACCAACATGGTGAGACCTCGTCTCTACAAAAAATACAAAAAAATTTGCCAGGTGTGGTGGTACATGCCTGTAATCCCAGCTACTTGGGAAGCTGAGGCAGGAGAATTACTTGAACCCGGGAGGCGGAAGTTGCAGTGAGCCGAGATCGCACCACTGCAGTCCAGCCTGAGCAATAGAGTGAGACTTGGTCTCCCCCCCCCCAAAAAAAAAAAAAAAAAAGGAATAATAATGAATATACCTACTTGGTGAATTTCTTAGCTATAGTAGTTTCCTGGGTGATTTTCTTGGAGTTTCAAGACACACACCACCCCAAATATGTATACATACCTATGTATTTTTCTTTGTAGACACTAAATCTTTACAATACAATATGAACTGGAAACGATAGAGGAAATCCTTGTGTTCATCCTGACTTTAAAGAGAATGCTTCTAATGTTTCCCCATTAAGTAGAAGGTCTGCCTAGGTTATTAAGATATTGGCTGAGGAAGTTTCATTCTATTATTCTAAGTTTGCAGAAAACCCAAGAAAGGGCTGGAACTACTAGAAGCTGGAAATGCCACGGACTCTTACCTACAGCCTTCAGAGAGTGAAACCCTGTCAATACCTAGATTTTGGATTTCTAAGTCCCAGGACTATGAGAGAATAAATTTGTTATTTTATGCCACCTGGTTAATGTAGGTTGTTACAGTAGCCCTAAGAAACTAATATAAAATTCAAAATTCAACCCACTACCCACCACTTCCTTTTTTTGAGACAGGGTCTTGCTCTGTCACTCAGCCTGGAGTGCTGTGCGCAATCATGGCTCACTGCAGCCTTGACCTCCTGGGCTCAAGTGATCCTCCTACCTCAGCCTCCCGAGTAGCTGGACTACAGGCATGCACCACCATGCCCGGCTAACTTTTAAAATTTTCTGTAGAGATGGGGCCTCACTATGTTGCCCAGGCTGGTCTTGAACTCCAGGACTCAAGTGATTCTCCTGCCTTGGCTTCCCAAACTGCTGGGATTACAGGCATGAGCCACTGCACCTGGCCATCAATCCCATCATCTTCTGAATTCTGCTGTTGCTCCTACCTGCTATCATTATTAAGAACATCCTCTCAGGGTAATCTACCTTTTCCAAATTGGTTGTTTGATGGAACAGAATGTTCTATAATTCAGTTCCATAAGCCCACATGGAATTTATATCCAGTTTATATCTCTTCTTGCTTTCTGTATCTGAGGATCAGGGTTTTTCATCAAACCAAAAAACTACTCAATCATTGTTTCTGAATATTCTCTTGGCCTTACCGTACTGCTTCTTTCCTTCTAGAACTTACAGTGAACACATACAGGACCTTTCATGCTTTCTGCCACCTGCATCTGTTATGCAGCCTTTTCTGATAGTTGCAAATCCAATTTTCATGTTCTGCTTTGTGACACTGGGGCTGAGATCCTGCACACACAACTTCTCTCTTCTCTGCCGGCTGTATACTCTGCCAAAGGGAGCATCAGCGGGACCACGGGAGGCAGGCTGAGGAGGACGACGATCTCCTTCCGTTTGTTTGCTGATGCCATTCAACCCATCCTGGGATGGACGGTCCTGCATCTGTGAAGCTGCACTTGGCAGCGACAGCCAGGTTCTTCTGGAGTTTGCCTGCCTTCACGAGTGCTAGCAGTGGGGCTGCAGCCCCCCACGTTTGACACTCCCACCTCCTCCGTCTGTGTCACCACGGGGATCTCTTTAACCTTTTTTTCGTTTTCTAACTCCCATTTAACCAGAGTCATGCGACGTTTTCTCTGCTGAAGTATCTAGTGTAGTTCTGGTTTTCAAGGCTGGACCCCAACTGATTAACTACAGGTTACTTCTTTCGTCATGGCCGGCTTCATCTCATTCCAGTTTCCCAGACATCACCCAAATGAGCATAGAGCTCAGTAGCATTAAGTGTGTAAGTAATGTGCCGCCATCACCACTGTCCATTTCTAGAATCTTTTCAGCACTCCAGTCTGTAACATTAAACACTAACTCCCCATTTCCGTCTCGCCTCAGCCTCTAGCACAAAACATTTGTCCATGTGTGTTCTGCTGTTATCATTTAGTGTAATACCTTCAAGGTTCATCCATGTTGTAGCATGTTTCAGAATTTCCTTCCCTCTTAAGGCTGAATAACACCCCACTCTGAGAGTATACTGCGTTCAGGTTCTCTTTTAATCCACTGGTGGACACTTGGCTGTTTCACTTTTTGCCTTCTGTTTTTTTTGGGGGGGGCAGGGAGGGGGGACAGAATCTTGCTCTGTCACCCAGGCTGTAGTGCAGTGGCATGATCTCAGCTCACTGCAGCCTCTGCCTCCCGGATTCAAGCGATTCTCCTGCCTCAGCCTCCCAAGTAGTTGGGACTACAGATGTGCGCCACCAGGCCCGGCTAATTTTTTTTTTTTTTGTATTTTTCGTAGAAACTGGGTTTCACCATGTTGGCCAGGATGGTCTCGATCTCCTGACCTCATGATCTGCCCGCCTCGGCCTCCCAAAGGGCTAGGATTACAGGCGTGAGCCACTGCGCCTGGGCTTGTTTTTGTTTTTTCTTAATCCACTTTCTTCCTTTCAAGTTTCTTTAAATAAATAAAAGCTCTGAGTCCTCTACTTGGAAGTATGCAGTCATGTGCCAGGCACGACACCACTGCACTCTAGCCTGGGCGACAGAGCAAGACTCCGTCTCAAAAAAAAAAAAAAAAAAGTGATTAGTACCTAATTGATTATTTCTCTCTTTTTTTTAATATTTGGAAGCTACTAAAAAGTCTGGAAAGGTTATTGTAAGTATCTTACGGCTTACAAAAATTTCTTCCATAAGAACTATCATGGAAGACAGAGCGAGACTTTGTCTCAAACAAACAAAATTATCATTTGTGACTTTAAATGTGTGTTAGAGACTGTCCTGTTTTCATTTAATCCTTCTAACAAGGTCTGCAGAGCCCATCTCGATGTGACCTGGGCTACCCGCTAGGCCTCATTCATGCCCAGCCAGCCTTCCTGTGCTTGCTCCACTCTGCTCCGCTCCGGGACTTCCAGCCAGCCTTCCTGTGCTTGCTCCGCTCTGCTCCGCTCCGGCCGCGCCGGGACTTCCAGCCAGCCTTCCTGTGCTTGCTTCCTCTGCTCCACCCGCATATCCCTGTCTTGGTGCCTCTGCTCTTGTCTGTACCGGCGCCTCCCTCTTCAGGCACTCACGGGTCAACCCCATTCACTTTATTGGCGCCTCCCTCTTCAGGCACTCACGGGTCAACCCCATTCACTTTATTTAAATGTCAAATTTTCAGACAGGACTTTCTCTTTTGTTTGCGACAGGGTCTTGCTGTGTCACCCAGGCTCAGTTCAGTGGGGGAAATCAGGGCTCACTGCAGCCTCGACCTCCTGGGCTCAAGGGGTCCTCCCCCCAAAGCCTCCCAAGTAGCTGGTGGAGCCACCACGCCCAGCCATGTCACTCTTTACCTGTAAACCTGCCTAATTTTACTTCAGATCACTCACCACTATTATCCCACAATATTTGTCTACCCTCTACCTTCTTACCACTGGAATGAAAATACTACTACTGGCTGGGTGTGTGCTCACGCTTGTATTCCCAGCACTTTGGGAGGCTGAGACAGATGGGTCACTTGAGGCCAGGAATTCAAGACCAGCATGGCCAACACGGTGAAACCCCATCTCTACTAAAAATACAAAAATTAGCCGGGTGTGGTAGTGTACACCTGTAATCATAGCTACTCGGTAGCTACTTGGGAAGCTGAGGCACGATAATCACTTGAACCTGGGAAGCGGAGGTTGCAGTGAGCCGAGATCATGCCACTGCACTCTAGCCTGGGCAAAAGAGTGAGACAGTGTCTCAAAAAACAAAGAAAAAGAAAAAAAAAAAAAAAAAAAAGCAAGCCATACTTCCCTCCTGTGCTATCAAATACTAGACAGTATTCATTCGTAATAACCATTTTTTTTTGTACCCATTAACCATCCTACCTCTCCCCAACCCTCCACTATCGTTCCCAGCCTCTGGTAACCAGGCTTTTACCCTCTATCTCCACGGGTTCAATTATTTTGATTTTTAGATCCCACAATTAAGTGAGAATATCCAATGTTTGTCTTTCTGTGCCTCACTTATTTCACTTAAAGTAATAACCTCCAGTTCTACCCATGTTGTTGCAAACGACTGAATCCATTTTTATGGTTGAATAGTACTCCCCTGTTATCAGTACCACATTTTCTTTATCCATTCATTTGCTGAGGGACACTTAGGTTGCTTCCAAATCTTGGCTATTGTGAACACAGTTGCAAAAAATACGGGAGTGCAGTTGTCTCTTCCATACATTGATTTCCTTTCTTCTGGGTGTATACCCAGCAGTGGGATTAACAGATTTTATGGTAGCTCTCTTTTTAGTTTTCTAAGGAACTTCTAAGCTGTTTTCCATAGTGGGAGACTAATTTATGTTCCTACCAACGGTGTATGAGGATTTCCTCTTCTCATCCTCACCAGTATTTGCCACTGCCTGTCCTTTGGATATAAACCATTTTAACTGTGAGATGATATCTCACAGTAGTTTTGATTTCCATTTCTCTGACGATCAATGATGCTGAGCACTTTTTCATAAGCTTGTGTGCTTTTTTTTTTGAGATAGAATCTTGCTCTATTGCCCAGGCTGGAGTGAAGTCTCGGCTTGATCTCGGCTCAGTGCAACCTGGGCCTCCCAGGTTCAAGAGATTCTCCTGCCTCAGTCTCCTGAGTAGCTGGGATTACAGGTGTGTGCCACCACACCCAGCTAATTTTAGTATTTTTAGTAGAGGCAACGTTTTGCCATGTTGGCCAGGTTGGTCTTGAACCCCTGACCTCAAGTGATTTGCCCGCCTCAGCCTCCCACAGTGCTGGGATTACAGGCATGAGCCACCACACCTGGCTTTTGAAAAAAAATTTTTGAGACAGGGCCTCGCTGTATTATTGCCCAGGATGGAGTGCAGTGGCATGATCTCGGCTCGCTGCAGCCTGGACCTCCCAGGCTCAAGCTATCCGCCCACCTCAGCTTCCCAAGTGGTTGGGACTATAGGTGCAAACAACCACACTCGGCTAATTTTTGCATTTTTTGTAGAGATGGGGTTTCACCATGTTGCTGAGGCTGGTCTTGAACTCCTGTGCTAAAACAATCTGCCAGCCTTGGCCTCCTGAAGTGCTGAGCTTACAAGCATGACTCAACACGCCTGGCCTTGTCTGCCATTTGTATGACTTCTTTTGAGAAATCTCTATTCAAATATTTTGCCCATTTTATTTTATTTTATTTTATTGGTATTACTTTTTTGAGATGGAGTCTCGCTGTGTTGCCCAGGCTCGAGTGCAGTGGTGCGATATCCGCTCATTGCAAGCTCCACCTCCTGGGTTCATGCCATTTTCCTGCCTCAGCCTCCCGAGTAGCTGGGACTACAGGCACCCGCCACCACACCCGGCTTTTTTTTTTTTAAATAGAGACAGGGTTTCACCATAGCCAGGATGGTCTCAATCTCCTGACCTTGTGATCTGCCCACCTCAGCCTCCCAAAGTGCTGGGATTACAGGCGTGAGCCACCGTGCCCGGCCTATTTTGCCCATTTTAATATCTGATTATTAGACTTTTTCCTAAGAGTTGTTTGAGCTCATTATATATTCTGGTTATTAATCCTTTGTCAATTGGGCAGTTTGCAAATGTTTTCTCCCATTCTGTGGGTTGTCTCTTTACTTTGCTGGTTGTTTCCTTTGCCGTGCAGAAGCTTTTTAACTTGATGTGATCCCATTGGTCCATTTTTGCTTTGGGTGCCTATGCTTGAAATCAGTGTCCTGGAGGGCTTCTCCAATGTTTTCTTCTTGTAGGAGGTTTCATAATTTGAGGTCTTAGATGTAATTCTTTTCTTTTTTTTTTTTTGGAAATGGAGTCTCACTCTGTCACACAGGTTGGAGTGCAGTGATGCGATCTCAGTTCACTGCAACCTCTGCTGCCCGGGTGGAAGCGATTTTCCTGCCTCAGCCTCCTGAGTAGCTGAGATTACCAGCGCCTGCCACTGCACTCGGCTAATTTTTGTATTTTTAGTAGAGACAGGGTTTCAACATCTTGGCCAGGCTGGCCTTGAACTCCTGACCTTGTAATCCACCCGCCTCGCCTTAGATATAATTCTTTAATCCACTTTGATTTTATTTCTGTATATGGCAAGAGACGGGTCTAGTTTCATTCTTGTGCTTATGGATATCCAGTTTCCCCAGCACCACTTGTAGAAGAGACTGTCTTTTCCCCAGTGTGTGTTCTTAGCACCTGTGTTGAAAAAGAGTTCGCTGTAGGTGTGTGGACTTGTTTCTGGATTCTCTATTCTGTTCCATTTGTCTATGTGTTTGTTTTTATGCCAGATCCATGTTGTTTTGGTCACCATAGCTCTGAAGTGTAATTCGAAGTCAGGTAATTCCTCCAGTTTTGTTCTTTTTGCTTAGGATAGCTTTGCCTATTCTGGGTCTTTTGTGGGCCCATATAAATTAAAGGATTTTTTTTCCTTTCTATTTTTGTGAAGAATGTCATTGGTATTTTGGTAGACATTGCATTGAATCTGTGGATTACTTTGAGTAGTATGGACATTTTAACAATACTGATTCTTGTAATCTATGAATGTAGAAAGCTTTCCAGTTTTTGGGTGTTCTTTTCAATTTCGTTCATCCATGTTTTACAGTTTTCATTATAGAGCTCTTTCACCACTTTGGTTAATTCCTAGGATTTAATTTTATTTGTGACCACTGTAGATGCGACTACAATATAGGAATTATTAATCCTACAATATAGAAACTAAGCCATAAAAATGAGTTTTGGACCTGCCTATATAAATTAAAATGACAGGTGTACCCAGTAAAGACCCTATTAAATAAAAAACACAATTCCACTAAAAAATATAAACAAATTAAAGCCAGTTATTATGTCTTGAGGAATTTAAATGTGACACTGGAAACAGCCAATTACAGAAGATCTTACAAGTGAGATATACTACATAGTGTGACACAGGCTAAACCTGTAGATTATATGCACTAAGGGTTGTTTATTTATTGAGACAGAGTCTTGCTCTGTCGCCCAGGCCAGAGTGCAGTAGCATGATCTCTGCTCACTGCAACCTCCACCTTCGGGGTTCAAGGAATTCTCCCACCTCATCCTCCTGAGTAGCTGGGATTACAGGCATGCACCACCACTTTTGGCCATGTTGGCCAGTCTGGTCTCGAACTCCTGACCTCAAGTGATCTGGCCACCTCGGCTTCCCACAGTGCTGGGATTATAGGCGTGAGCCATCGTGCCCAGCCATCATTTCTTTCTTTCTTTTTCCCTCCCTTTCTTTTCTTTCTTTTTTTTTTTTTAAGACGGAGTTTCACTCTTGTTGCCCAGGCTGGAGTACAATGGCATGATCTCGGCTCACTGCAACCTTTGCCTCCCAGGTTCAAGTGATTCTCCTGCCTCAGCCTCCTGAGTAGCTGGCATTACAGGCATGCACCACCACGCCTGGCTAATTTTTTGTAATTTTAGTAGAGATGGGGTTTCTCCATGTTGGTCAGGTTGGTTTTGAACTTCCGACTTCAGGTGATCCGCTCCCCTTGGCCTTCCGAAGTGCTGGGATTACAGGTGTGAGTCACTGCGCCTGTCCCATTATTTCTTTATTCATTCTAAAACCCTTAATGTGGTCAGGCACAGTGGCTCACGCCTGTAATCCAAGCACTTTGGGAGGCCGAGGCAGCAAGATCATTTGAGGTCAGGAGTTTGAGACCAGCCTGCCCAACATGGTAAAACCCTGTGTCTACTAAAAATACAAACATTAAGGCCGGGTGCGGTGGCTCAAGCCTGTAATCCCAGCACTTTGGGAGGCCGAGGCGGGCGGATCACGAGGTCAGGAGATCGAGACCATCCTGGCTAACACGGTGAAACCCCGTCTCTACTAAAAAATACAAAAAACTAGCCGGGCGAGGTGGCGGGCGCCTGTAGTCCCAGCTACTCGGGAGGCTGAGGCAGGAGAATGGCGTAAACCCGGGAGGCGGAGCTTGCAGTGAGCCGAGATCGCGCCACTGCACTCCAGCCTGGGTGACAGAGCCAGACTCCGTCTTAAAAAAAAAAAAAAAAAAAAATACAAACATTAGCTGGGTGTGGTGGTACACCGATAGTCCAATAGTCCAAGCTACTCGGGAGGCTGAGGCAGAGGATGCAGTAAGTGAAGACTGTGCCACTGCACTCCAGGTGGGCCACAGAGTGAGACAACGTATCAAAAAAAAAAAAAAAAAAAAAAGGCTGTGCACGATGGCTCAAACCTGTAATCCCAGCACTTTGGGAGGTCGAGGCAGGCGGATCAGGAGGTCAGGAGATTGAGTTCATCTTGGCTAACATGGTGAAACCCTGCCTCAACTAAAAATATACAAAATTAGCCAGGCGTGGTGGCAGGCGCCTGTAGTCCCAGCTACTCGGGAGGCTGAGGCAGGAGAATGGCGTAAACCCGGGAGGCGGAGCTTGCAGTGAGCTGAGATCGCGCCACTGCACTGTAGCCTGGGCGACAGAGCAAGACTCTGTCAAAAAAAAAAAAAAAAAAAAGATCTTGGTAGGAATGAGGTGCACATAACAGGTTAAGTAACTTTCTGTTACTTAATAAGTACATAAGCCCAGAATCTTTCAATTTTCTTAGCCAAAATTTACTGAAATTTTGCCCTGCAAAAACACTGTATTCAAACAGCCAAATCCATAGGCTATGCTGTTTTATTAAAAAATTAAAAATATTCAATACACTTATTTAAAAGGTAAATCTTGGACTATCTTAAATTATACCAAATGATCTGTTATCACATGATTTATCAGGTTGGGCTTATAAATACAATTGTTATCTAAGAAAACATCTAAAAACAGTTATTATCCTTTGTTTGCAAAACTCTAAACAGAAAAAAAGGCTAACTAGCCCAAGACCTAGAACTGGACCTGAGAAAACAGCTTTGTCCTAGTAATATTAATGGTAACATTTTAGAGGTGAACAGTGCCCGTATCTAAAAATAAACAGAAAACTGAGACTTTTCTTAAACATACCTCATTTGTGTTCAAAATTGTATCTGTGAAATCAGTTCTCATCAATACCTTAAATTTTCTTTTTCTATTTCACGTGTGGAACCCCGAGATCAGAAAAATAAGCAAGATTCTGAAAGACACACTAAGAATGACCAATACTAGTGCTTTAGAAGGAATGTAAAGCCAGTGGGGGTGGATACAGGTCAATGAACATGTCGGAATACAATGCACAAGATATTTAAATAGAAAGTGCCGGAAACAACTCGGATGCATAGCAGGACTTAGCTTGAGCTAGCTCCGGCTACAGGATGGCTGGTCCACAGACACGCACCTCTCCAGACCACGCGGTCACTGCACATACCTTCCACTGCCTTGACCTTCTCCTCCAACTCGCGTTTCCTCTCTTCCTTCAGCATCTGCTCCTGCTCCTTCTTCTGCACTGCTAGAAGAATCTGACGCTCTTCTTCCTCCTCTTTGCGCTTTTGTTTTTCTATTCTGGTCAGCACAGGAGTCTCCTGTGAGGAGCCAATGAGCACATCCTGTCAGTACACAATCATGCAAGATAAGCTCTTTGCTCTCAGTTCATTGAATTCAATATTTTCTTTTCTTTTCTTTTTTTTTTTTTTGAGACAGAGTCTTGCTCTGTCACCCAGGCTGGAGTGCAGTGGCCGGATCTCAGCTCACTGCAAGCTCCTCCTCTCGGGTTCACGCCATTCTCCTGCCTCAGCCTCCCGAGTAGCTGGGACTACAGGCACCCGCCACTTCGCCCGGCTAGTTTTTTGTATTTTTTAGTAGAGACGGGGTTTCACCGTGTTAGCCAGGATGGTCTCGATCTCCTGACCTCGTGATCCGCCCGCCTCGGCCTCCCAAAGTGCTGGGATTACAGGCTTGAGCCACCGCGCCCGGCGAATTCAATATTTTCAACAAATAATATTAGCTAGGTACTTTATATCATGAAAAGTTGATTTTGTATCTGGAGAATACATGTTTAGATATATATAAATGTTAAAACATAAGGGAGATGCAAAACAGGGTAAAAGTTTTGTGTCCAACAATTTATATAGTTTGTAGTATTTAGGAGACAATCTTATGGATAATTTACTGGAGAGAAGAGAAACTGGGGCAGTTCAGTGGCGCGATCTCGGCTCACTGCAAGCTCTGCCTCCCAGGTTCACGCCATTCTCCTGCCTCAGCCTCCTAAGTAGCTGGGACTACAGGCGCCTGCCATCGCGCCAGGCTAACTTTTCGTATTTTCACTTGAGATGGGGTTTCACCATGTTAGCCAGGTTGGTCTCAATCTCCTGACCTCATGATCCGCCTGACTCAGCCTCCCAAAGTGCTGGGATTACAGGCGTGAGCCACCGCATCCAGCCAATAAAGGAAAGTTTTAAAAAGTATACTAGGATGAAAGACAGTCATTCAACAAAACACAGTTCCTTTTTTTTTTTGGAGATGGAGTCTCACTCTGTGAGAGTGGAGTGCAATGGTATGATCTTGGGTCACTACAACCTCTGCCTCCCAGTTCAAGCAATTCTCTCGCCTCAGCCTCCCGAGTAACTGGAGTTACACAGGTACCTGCCACGACGCCCAGCTAATTTTTGTATTTTCAGTAGAGATGGGGTTTCGCCATGTTGGTCAGGCTGGTCTCGAACTCCCGACCTCAGGTGATCTGCCTACCTCGGCCTCCCAAAGTGCTGGGATTACAGGTGTGACCCACCGCACCCAGCCCTGTTTTCAATTTCTTTCCTCATCTTTTGTGTTAATGTGAAAGCTAAAACATTTTCCTTTTTAAAAATTATTTTTGAAGAGGTAGTAACTGATGCCTGCAATAGACTGTATGTGTAAGTTGCAGAGAGACAGAAAAATGAACCAGGTGTCAACCGAAGGAGAATTCACATTACTCTTAAAGAAAATATACTAATTATCCCATTTTGAGTGAAATGTAATGAAAAGGTAAAGCTTTCTTTAACAGATCTTTTTAGTAGGGAGAAGACCTAAAGATCTGTATCAGATACATTTTCAAGAGTTTTACTTTTCTTTCTTTTTTTAAGAAAAGATGGGAACTCGCTATGTTTCCCAGGTTGGTCTGGAACTCCTGGTCTCAAGCGATCCTCCCATCTTAGCCTCCTGAGTAGCAGGGATTCTAGGTGCAAGCCACTGCAACCAGCAAAAGCTTTATACTGTGGAAGTTGAACTAGTGGCTTTAATGTGGAGGAAAAAAGATGAATGCTGATAGTCACTTATGTAAATCACCATTCAAGATAGTCACTTATGTCTTACCATTTCAATGCCCAATGTGAGGGCACTGAAAAAGCCTTTGATTAAAATTTTATATTATTTTCTTTATGGTGCTTTTTTCCCCCCTTGCTCCCTGTGGAGTTCACATTTTTATGGTTTTTAAAACCAGTTTAGGCTGGGTGTGGTTGGTGGCTCACATCTGTCCTTCCAACACTACGGGAGGCCAATGCAGGAGGACTGCTTGCGCTCAGGAGTTCAAGACCAGATTGGGCAACGAAGTGAAACCCCATCACCCCATCTCTACAGAAAAAAAAAAAAAACAGGTAATTAATAAATAAATAAATTATCCAGGTGTGGCAGTGTACACCTGTAGTCCCATCTACATGGGTGGCTGAGGCGGGAGGATCTCTTGGGCCCAGGAGTTTCAGGCTGCAGTGAGCTGTCACTGTTCCACTACACTCCAACCTAGGGGATAGACCCTATCTCAAAACCACAGAACAAAACAAAACATTCTCATTTGACTCCAAATTTAGGGATGATCTTGCATAGATAGTAGGCTTTTTTTAATTTTTTTCTTGAGACGGAGTCTTGCTTTGTCACCAAGGCTGGAGTGCAATGGCATGATCTTGGCTTACTGCAGCCACGGGCTCCCAAGTTCAAGTGATTCTCCTGCCTCAGCCTCCAGAGTAGCTGAGATTACAGGTGTGTACCACCACGCCTGGCTAATTTTTCTATTTTTAGTAGAGACAGGGTTTCACCATGTGGACCAGGCTGGACTAGAACTCCTGACCTCAGGTGATCCGCCCACCTCAGCCTCCCAAAGTGCTGGGATTACAGGCGTGAGCCACGGCCCGTGGCCCAGTTAATAGACTTCTCAATGTCATTTTTATCATTCAAAAATCTATGAGCCTGACTTTAGAAGAGTTTACAGGTAAAAATCTGGAATGAACAGGAGGGATGAAAATAAAACATTAACTACATACATAACACTGTACCCATAAGGTGTCTTATTAAATAAAACCCGTAACATCTTTATCCTATAACCACAGCAGGCCAGTTTCAATACAGTGGATGGTGATTCTGAAAAGGGGATGCTGGCCGGGTGCGGTGGCTCAAGCCCGTAATCCCAGCACTTTGGGAGGCCGAGACGGGTGGATCACGAGGTCAAGAGATCGAGACCATCCTGGCTAACACGGTGAAACCCGTTCTCTACTAAAAAAAATACAAAAAAACTAGCTGGGTGAGGTGGCGGGCGCCTGTAGTCCCAGCTACTCGGAGAGGCAGGAGAATGGCGTGAACCCGGGAGGCGGAGCTTGCAGTGAGCTGAGATCTGGCCACTGCACTCCAGCCTGGGCAACAGAGCGAGACTCCGTCTCAAAAAAAAAAAAAAAAAAAAAGAAAAGGGGATGCTACGGACACTTGGCAAGGACGACTGTCCTGAAGACTGCAACTCTGGCAACTGCTTCATGAATAAATGTCTGTCAAGCACCTTCCCTAAATTTTGCCATAATCCCTACTCTCACTTCCACCCCACTCCCCGGGTTCTTAATTGTTCCAGCAACATCTTTAGCCAGCTGAGATATGATGAAACTGCAGTTAACAAAACAAAGTAAAACAATACTATTTGCCTTTGCTCTTTTCAGATGTATACCGATGCCAAAAAAACACCGTAAGGTATCAGTTGACCAACATGGGCAGGGGAAAGAGAAGAGATATGAAAACTAAGCCTTGTCACTACAGTAACCAAAACAGCATGGTACTGAAACCAAAACAGATATAGACCAATGGAACAGAACACAGGCCTCAGAAATAACACCACACATCTACAACCATCGGATCTTTGACAAACCTGACAAAAACCAGTAATGGGTAAAAGATTCCCTATTTAATAAATGGTGCTGGGAAAACTGGCTAGCCATATATAGAAAGCTGAAACTGGATCCCTTCCTTACACCTTATACAAAAATTAATTCAAGATGGATTAAAGACTTAAATGTTAGACCTAAAACCATAAAAACCCTAGAAGAAAACCTACGCAATACCATTTGGGACATAGGCATGGGCAAGGGCTTCATGACTAAAACACCAAAAGCAATGGCAACAAAGCCAAAATAGACACATGGGATCTAATTACACTAAAGAGCTTCTGCACAGCAAAAGAAACTGCCATCAGAGTGAACAGGCAACCTACAGAATGGGAGAGCATTTTTGCAATCTACCCATCTGACAAAGGGCTAATATCCACAATCTACAAAGAACTCAAACAAATTTACAAGAAAAAAACAGGCCGGGCGCGGTGGCTCAAGCCTGTAGTCCCAGCACTTTGGGAGGCCGAGGCGGGTGGATCACGAGGTCAGGAGATCGAGACCATCCTGGCTAACACGGTGAAACCCCGTCTCTACTAAAAATACAAAAAACTAGGCGGGCACCTGTAGTCCCGGATACTCGGAGGCTGAGGCAGGAGAATGGCGTAAACCCAGGAGGCGGAGCTTGCAGTGAGCCGAGATCGCGCCACTGCACTCCAGCCTGGGCGACACAGCGAGACTCCGTCTCAAAAAAAAAAAAAAGAAAAGAAAAGAAAAAACAACCCCATCAAAAAGTGGACGAAGGATATGAACAGACACTTCTCAAAAGTAGACATCTATGCAGCCAACAGACACATGAAAAAATGCTCATCATTACTGGTCATCAGAGAAATGCAAATCAAAACAATGAGATACCATCTCACACCAGTTAGAATGGTGATCATTAAAAAGTCAGGAAACAACAGGTGCTGGAGAGGATGTGGGGAGATAGGAACACTTCTATACTGTTGGTGGGGCTGTAAACTAGTTCAACCATTGTGGAAAACCATGTGGCGATTCCTCAAGGATCTAGAACTAGAAATATCATTTGGCCCAGCCATCCCAGTACTGGGTATATACCCAAAGGATTATAAATCATGCTGCTATAAAGACACACGCACACGTATGTTTACTGTGGCGCTATTCACAATAGCAAAGACTTGGAACAAACCCAGATGTCCATCAATGATTGACTAGAATAAGAAAATGTGGCACATATACATCATGGAATACTATGCAGCCATAAAAAAAGGATGAGTTCATGTCCTTTGCAGGGACATGAATGAAGCTGGAAACCATCATTCTCAGCAAACTATCACATGACAGAAAACGAACACTGCATGTCCTCACTCATAGGTGGGAACTGAACAATGAGAACACTGGGACACAGGGTGGGGAACATCACACACCGGGGCCTGTTGGGGGTTGGGAGACTGGGAGAGGGTTAGCATTAGGAGAAAATACCTAATGTAAATGACGAGTTGATGGGTGCAGCAAACCAACATGGCACATATACGTATACCTATGGAACAAACCTGCACGTTCTGCACATGTACCCTAGAACTTAAAGAATAAATCCTACTTACAATAATAAAAAAAGAAAACTGAGCCTTGTCAAAGGGAAGATTTCATTAAAAGAGAACTGTGATGCTTTCTATATGTCAGACCCCAAAATGAGAGGGAAACAGGTATATATATATCAAACATGAAATTTATTTACAGAATTACATATGTGTATTCTGGCCACTCTCCCCTGCAACAAAGACAGTAGGTGTAAACCTGTGAAATATTATTCTTTCATCAGTAGAGGGTACATTAAGTAGGATCCAACATTTTAATAAGGGCTGAGCAAATGCAAGCCAATTACTTATGAAATTGTAATGCTGATCACTCAAGATTTGATAATCTGGCCGGGCACAGTGGCTCACACCTGTAATCTCAGCACTTTGGGAGGCCAAGGTGGGCGGATCATGAGGTCAAGAGATTGAGACCATCCTGGCAAACATGGCGAAACTCTGTCTCTACTAAAAATAGAAAAAGTAGCTAGGCATGGTGGTACGCGCCTGTAGTCGCAGCTACTCGAGAGGCTAAGGCAGGAGAATCACTTGAACCTGGGAGGTGGAGGTTGCAGAGAACCGAGATTGCGCCATTGCACTCCATCCAGCCTGGTAACAGAGTGAGATTTCGTCTCAAAAAAAAGAAAAAGAGTTGATAATCTAAATAACCACAGGAAGTGTGTTAAGTCAGTGGAGGGAGAGAAAGAGAAAAAAGTCAAAAGCCAATAACCTAAATCTTACGAATATAGAATTCTTTTATGTAATGAGTATGACTTATTATTATTAATATGTAATATCTTACAATCAGTTAATAGTGCTCCCCTCAAACAAATGGAACACGAACACACAACTCACAAACAGTATATAAAGCACACGAGTGGCCGGGCACAGTGGCTCATGCCTGTAATCCCAGCACTTCGGGAGGCCGAGATGGGCGGTTCACGAGGTCAGGAGATCCAGATCATCCTGGCTAACATGGTGAAACCCCGTCTCTACTAACAATACAAAAAATTAGCCAGGCGTGGTGGCGGCCCCTGTAGTCCCAGCTACTCAGGAGGCTGAGGCAATGGTGCCATCTCAGCTCACTGCAACCTCCACCTCCCGGGTTCAAGATATTCCCCTGCCTCAGCCTCCCCAGTAGCTGGGATTACAGGCACCTGCCACCATGCCTAGCTAACTTTGTATTTTTCATAGAGATGGGGTTTTGCTATGTTGGTCAGGCTGGTCTTGAACTCCTGACCTCAGGTGAACTGCCCGCCTTGGCCTCCCAAAGTGCTGGGATTACAGGCGTGAGCCACTGTGCGCAGCTGATCTGGCTGCTTTTTGCTTTTTTGTTTTGAGACAGAGTCTCGCTCTGTCGGCTAGGCTGGAGTGTAGTGGCGTGATCTCGGCTCACTGCAACCTCTGCCTCCCGAGTAGCTGAGATTACAGGCGCCCGCCACCATGCCTGGTTAATTTTTGTATTTTTAGTAGAGCTGAGGTTTCACCATCTTGGCCAGGCTGGTCTCGAACTCCTCACCTCGTGATCCACCCGTCTTGATCTCCCAAAGTGCTGGGATTACAGGCGTGAGCCACCACGCCCGGCCAAGATCTAGTTGTTCTTATTAAAGTGTGTGGCACATCCCCCGTCACACATGCACACTCGTGCTTTCTGTCTCCGTCTCTCCTGCTCCGCTGTGCTAAGATGTGCTTCCTTTCCCCTCGCCTTCTGCCACGATTGTAAGTTTCCTGAGGCTCCCCAGTCATCCTTTCTATAAAGCCTGTGGAACTGTGAGTCAATTAAACCTCTTTTCTTCATAAATCCCAGTCTCAGGTAGCTCTTTATAGCAGTGTGAGCACAGACGAATACAGGTATGATTTCTATCACTGATACCACACGTTAAGTTATGTATTATGCCATCTTCGAGTAACACTTGAAGCCATACAATGCATGCAGAGGCATCACAATGAATCCCAGTTAATACAAATAACTATATAGACCAACACTTCTCTACAAATTTAGTTTGGCCTTTTTTCTAATAGCCGGTTAAATACAGTTTTAATTTCGTAGGTTAACAGTGAAGGTTCATACACTGAAGCCAGTAGGTATACCTAGCATTGCTTTTCAGCCTAAACTTTTCCACGTACACAGCTGAAATCAGTTACAAGACTTGGCCTTAAAATGCTAGGAGAGCTTCTTAGTTTTTACAGGTATTAAATTTTGTCTTGCACGCCGAAGTCATCGTACATACAGGGCAATGTCAGAGCTTTTATCATCACGTTTGTTCTTCATTTACCTTTAAAACACTTCTCTAGCTGAATATTTAAAACAACAGGAAGCAGCGAGCATATTATAGTTACAGGTCTTCACTCAGTCACTGTTGCAGATAAAATACCAGCAGTGAGTGTTACTCACCGGCCCAGTTAAGGGCTTTGACGCTGACCGCGTCTTCTGGGAGACGGTGTTCACTGCACTCATATGCTTCTCCGTTGTAATGCTGCCATCTTTGCTGATCTGCCTCAAAGCTCACCAATTTTTTTTTTTTTTGAGGCGGAGTCTCGCTCTGTCGCCCAGGCTGGAGTGCAGTGGCGCGATCTCCACTCACTGCAAGCTCCGCCTCCCGGGTTCACGCCGTTCCCTGCCTCAGCCTCCCGTGTAGCTGGGACTACAGGTGCCTGCCACCGCACCCTCCCGTGTAGCTGGGACTACAGGCGCCAGCCACCACGCCCGGCTAATTTTTGTATTTTTTAGTAGAGACGGAGGTTCACCGTGTTAGCCAGGATGGTTTCAATCTCCTAACCTTGTGATCCGCCCGTCTCGGCCTCCCAAAGTGCTGGGATTACAGGCGTGGCCACCGCGCCCGGCCAGCCCACCAGTTCTTTTTGATCATCCCATCAGTCTCTTCTACTTCCTTCCTACCCGGTAGAAGTTTTTCCAGCAAAGAGAGTTTATCAGGACAGAGAGCCACTCTGAGGAGCGTTTACATAAATTCCGTGATTAGGTGACCCTTTGCATACGGTGTGTAGTAAATTGACATTCTTTCATTTAGCGCACACTTGATATCCCCGTGCTTGACATTCTGACCTGGATGAGAGGTCATGACCATGGTTCAGTCTTCGAAAGCAGATGTTAGCATCTGCGAGTCACACAGTGTTTCAGCCAGCTGTATGTGTGTACACAGGAAAAGGTCTTCGCCCTGTCGAGTAAAAACACCATGGTCGTTCTGTTCTACCCGAGTGATCATGTTTCCTGGCTCCAGTTCTGGTTCTTGGTATCCTTCACCACAGAATGTTATCTTCTGGCCATCTTTCATGCCTTTGTCAATAGGGACTTCTAGAATCTTCTTCTCTGCAACTATCTTCCTTCCATTGCAGCTTTTACGTCTATCTTTAGGACTGATGATTCCCCGTGGCCTTGGCACTCCATGCACACAGATTGAATTTGCTGTATGTATGTCCATATATGTATCTATATTTTGACCAATCCTGGTTATCTGTCCCTCTCCTTCTCTTTGGACCATAAGCTCCTGAGTAGTGACTTCCAGAGCCAGGTAACATACAAATTCAAGTGAAAAGACCTTTACACGAAGAAGTCACGTACACATGTAATATAGGAAGGTATTCCTTAGGTATGTCCAACAGGCTCACAGTTTAGACCATTTGACTTATGCCCCAAAGTAACTGTAATTTAAGGTTGGTAGTACAGCAAATTATGAATAGCTTTTATTGTATGTTTTAAAATCTCATCACATGTTCACATGCTTAAATCTGGATATCAGAATTTAAACAATTCTTGAAATGTATGAATGTCTCCTTAATAAACTGATTACAAAGTATCTCAAAAAAAGGAGCACATGGGTCACAGAATAATGCTCAATATGATCCGTTTTGTAATAAATGCATAGAGGAAAAGCCTGAAGCAAATACATAAAAATGTAAATAGTAATGATTCCTGAGTTGTGGGATTACCAGGTCTTTTACAGTTTTCGACATGTAGTCTCCACATTTTCTATAGACACGGTCGGCAGGTGGGAGCCTGCACCGGCCACGCCCAGCTGTGGCTCCTGCCCTTGCCAATGCCATCTGTCCGTCTAGTTATTGCTCCACCTGTCTCAGACTGCTTTCTCCAGAATCTGCCCCTCCTCCAGCATGGCCCTGAACTTGCAAACGCCTCCTGCTTTAGCTGGATCCTGTCTCACATTTCTCTGGGCCTTTTTTCTTGCAGCATGGGTTACCATTGTAGCAATTTCCCATCTGATGGGAATTCTCAACAATTACAATTTTACCTCAATGACATTACACACATCTGAGACCAAAAAAAAAAAAAAAAAAAAAAAAAAATTCTATGTTATGCACCACTAGTCTGTTTTAAAATTCCCGTGCTAATTTTCAGCCCTAGGTCGATGCAAGGTAAAGCAAAGTCTTGATGAAACACCACTAAAAAACAGGACTCACTTTTGGTAGCGTTTTAACTATTAAAGAACCGGTACAACCAAATGAATGACAACCGACCAAGCAAAAGTAAACCTGCACTGTTGGGAACAGGCCCCCCAGAATCTGGCCATAAACTGGCCCCAAAACTGGCCATAAACAAAATCTCTACAGCACTGTGACATGTTCCTGATGGCCATGACGCCCACGCTGGAAGGTTGTGGGTTTACCGGAATGAGGGCAAGGAACACCTGGCCCACCCAGGGTGGAAAACTGCTTAAAGGCTTCTTAAACCACAAACAATAGCATGAGCGATCTGTGCCTTAAGGACATGCTCCTGCTGCATACCTAGTCCTTCAATTCGGCCCATCCCTTTGTTTCCCAAAAGGGATACTTTTAGTTAATTTAGTATCTATAGAAACAATGCTAATGACTGGCTTGCTGTTAATAAATGCGTGGGTAAATCTCTGTTCGGGGCTCTCAGCTCTGAAGGCTGTGAGACCCCTGATTTCCCACGTCACACCTCTATATTTCTGCGTGTGTGCCTTTAATTCCTCTAGCACCGCTGGGCTAGGGTCTCCCCGACCCAGCTGGTCTCGGCACTGCACAGTTAAAAAAATGTGATACTGTCTTATGCTGTAATTTTTTTCTTTAAAAGGTGAGGTCAGTTGCAAATGGGATAGGAGCTGGTGCATGAATGCTTTACAAATAAGAGGCCTGCTAGAATCAAGGGGGTTTTTAATGAGAAGCTAATGAGAAACACCACTTTAAAATCCAGTAAAGGACAATTCACCAGAACCCCTGGTTTTAGCAATGCCCAGTATGCTGTGCCCTTACACGCTTCCCTCTCTGAGGGCAGGTATCAGACTTGCTAGCACCCTTGCTCCTGTCAGCAGCACATGTGAGACTGCCACCCAACACACGGTTCCCTAGCAACAGCAATAACCAAAGTCTCTGGACAAAAGTAACCACTGCATCCCGAATCCTAGAGTTCAGTGAGACGGTCTCTCCTCACTGGTATTTTCCCCAGAAGTCACAACTAAAAGTCTTTTTTCAGGCAGTCATAAGTTTGGACTGCTGAGTGACCAATATAGGCCAGAAACCCGGCCTCCGTGCTCAAAAAGTCATGTCACCATTAAGGGTTTCTCCAGGATACCGGGGACCACAACAGGTATTTTACAGTCTCTGTAATACTGTGGTTTCTTTTTGTTCAAACTAAAGAGCAGAATAAAAGAAAGCTCAAACACTGCCAAGAATAAAAGAAGAAATTTTAGTGTTTCATGCTGAAGTTTTGCTGGGAGCAATGAAGGGCCTTGCAGTCTATTCAGCCAGCCATGCAATCTGAAGAGGAAGTTATGGTCCAGGAATGCTCAGGGCAGTGAACGGTCAACAGAAATGGGAGCTTTCAAGGAGGTGTTAACTGTCAAGGTAATAAAGACAGCAGAGAGATCCCAACAAGGCCAGGCTAGAAAACCATTTGAGAACATGGCTGAATACCAGGGACCAAAGGCCATTCCGAAATTAGTGACTACTAGGAGGAAAAGGATACTGGAGAAGAGAGGTCAGTCATTAATAGAAGTGCCAACCCCCAGGTAATTAAACATTGGGCAAGACACATCTCTGAGTTAAAAAGAGACAGAGGTTGGCTGGGCGTGGTGGCTCACGTCTGTAATCCCAGCACTTTGGGAGGCTGAGGCAGGCGGATCACGAGGTCAGGAGATTGAGACCATCCTGGCTAACATAGTGAAACCCTGTCTCTACTAAAAATACAAAAAAATAGCCGGGTGTGGTGGTGGGTGCCTGTAGTCCCAGCTACTCAGGAGGCTGAGGCAGGAGAATGGCGTGGACCCGGGAGGCGGAGCTTGCAGTGAGCTGAGATCATGCCACTGTACTCCAGCCTGGGCGACAGAGCGGGACTCTGTCTCAAGAAAGAAAAAAAAAAAAAAAAAAGGCGGACATGAAATCAAAATACACTGAAGCAAATACAAATTTATAAATCAGCTTTCCCTTTTCAGGGCTCAAGGCAGAGTGTGTTTAGTTACTGACAAGATCTCAGCAATAGACCATCGTGTCATCACTTAAATTTAAGAGCCATGAAAATGTTACTGAAAGGAAAAAGGAAGGCTTCATAACGTAACAATTCAAAGACATGGTCCAGAGTAAAACTACTGTCCCTTAACTCAAAACTGTCTAGGATCACTGAACTGTTTAAATATTTGACGAAAGAGTGCCCAAAGGAGACAAACAGTTAAAAAGTGCTGACCCTTCCTACAGCGTGATGTGGATGAAGTAATTTAACTACTTTTTTTTTCGGAGGTGGGGTCTTGCTATGTTGCCCAGGCTGGTCTCAAACTCCTAGACTCAAGTAAATCTCCTGCTTCAGGATCCTGAGCTACATCACAAGACGAAAATGCCAAAACACAGTCAGCTCCAGAATGCTGCTTGGACAACTCCTTTATTAGTAATTAGTGGTTGCACCAAACATTCTTTCTTCACCTAATATTGTACCTCAAACTCCCACATGGTGCCCTTTCTCTCATGTGACCTAAACATTTCCCTGCCCTCCCATTTATGTCCTCTTTTGCTTCGTGTCTTAGAAGAAATATGATCACCTACACTCCACAGCAAGGCCTTGATATCTAAGAATCTCATTTCACCACAGATCAGCCAGATTCATGCTCTCGTTCCTGGACACTTTTCAGGTCCATGCTATGTCTCCAATTAGAAACAAAACAACAAACTTGCCACAGACTCTCACTTTCTTTCTTTTTTTTTCTTTTTTTTGAGTTTCACTCTGTTGCCCAGGCTGGAGTACAGTGGTGTGATCTCAGCTCACTGCAACCTCCGCCTCCCGGGTTCAAGCAATTCTCCTGCCTCAGCCTCCCGAGTAGCTGGGATTACAGGTGCACGCCACCACGTCCAGTTAATTTTTGTATTTTTAGTAGAGATGGGGTTTCACTATGTTGGCCAGGCTGGTCTTGAACTCGTGAGTACAAGCAATCCACCTGCCTTGGCCTCTCAAAGTGGTTCGATTACAGGCATTAGCTACCGTGTCTGACTCTAATATATACTGTTTTTTGACCACATTACATAATTTCCTGTCTCTGTGCTTTTGTTTCTACTACTCCTGTAGTGTGGGATGCCTTCTGCCCCACCTCTCCCACCCTCTTTACTCCCCCTCTGTCAATCCCAGCCATCTCAGGATGCAGGTCGAGTATGGCTCTGCCTACTCAAATTCTCCTTTCATTGCCCAGCTCTAAATCCTCCCATCTTTGCATTTGTGAACTGCTTCTATACATGTACCTATTGCAGCAGGTGTGGACATGCCTACTACCCCAGGAGATTGTCAGAACCAGAGTGTAGCCTCATGTCTTCTAATTCTTTATCTTTCTAGAAATGCATCCTAAGCATAAGAATGCTAAACAAACATTTGGGGTTTAGGGAAAAAAAATGAAGGAAAATAAAAAGGCAAGAATGGAAGTACATGAAAAGGATCTGTCTCTTTCATCAGGAAAGCTCCTCCTCGCTACTCTCTCACACACTCACCTCTTGCTTGATGGGTTTGATGGACAGGTGGTCAGACATCCACCTAGGATGCAACTCTGCCTTTGTGCGCTGTGGACGTTTTCCCTATAGTTAGAAGTGAAGAAGAGAAAGGAAACGATAGATTAGGGTGTTCTCAACTACTGATACTGATGCTGCTCCTGCTGCTGCCAGTAAAAAAGTGGCCCAGGAGGCACGCAGGTTAGGGCCAAAGCCTTCCTTAGGACAATCAGGGAGAACCACCGCTCAGCTGTGTAGGGACATAAGCCAGTTTATTCTCTTGAAAAAATTTAAAAAAAACTTGGAGACAACCAAGTGTCTTTTATAATAGGCATCACTGGCAAAAAAAAACTCCTTTAACAGTTTAAACAGTAAAAAAAAAAACTATCTTCCCAAATTACAAAGGGAAAGCCATGCTTTATCGCCTTCAGCAGAAGGGGCAGCTCTGGGAGGGGGCATCAGGAGCAGGAGGAGGTGGGCCACTGGGCAAAGGCAGCACAGTGGCAGTAGTGAGAAGTGAGAGCAGTTGCCCAGGAGGGGAAGCCAGGGAGAGAGCAGGGTTGGGGAAAAGGGCTCAGCGAGCAGAATGCGGTGAGTTCCAAGGAAATGCACCAGGCTGGAAAGCAGTCTTTGTAGGAAATTTCAAAGAAAGAGCACGGAGAACTCCTTGTATCTAGGTTACTACTTTTGAAGGCCAAGGTTTATTAGCACATGTAAGTTTTGCAATTTGTGAGGAATGAGCCCCAGGGCATCATCAACTGTAACCTACTATTAAAAGGTGACAAGCAAAGGCCTTCCCTTACGATAATATAACCTCTGTGGCTTCTGCATCGAAAATCTGCATTCTCCAGGGGTACTTCTGGCACCACTTAATCCATTAGGTAAGGAATTATAGGATGGAAAATGACAAGAAGGGGTGGTTGATACAACTTAAACATACCGCAAAGCCATGGGGGTACATTTAATGAGTCAGCAACTTTAGAAAGCTTTTTCTTCTTTGGGCTGGGTGGGGTGGCTCACGCCTGTAATCCCAGCACTTTGGGAGGCTGAGCGGGGTGGATCACGAAGTCAGGAGATTGAGACCATCCTGACCAACATGGTGAAACCCCATCTCTACTAAAAATACAAAAAAAAAAATTAGCCAGGCGTGGTGGCACGTGCCTGTAGTCCCAGGTACTCAGGAGGCTGAGACAGGAGAATTGCTTGAACCTGGGAGGCGGAGGTTGCAGTGAGCCAAGATCATACCACTGCATTCCAGCCTGGGCAACAGAGCGAGACTCCATCTCAAAAGAAAAAAAAAAAAGAAAGAAACAGAATGACTAGTGCCCAATGCAAATGCAAGCCCAATTATCAAACGTAGTTGTGACCTTCTTTAAGTATCTGTCCCAAAAAACCTACCCCAGCAGTTTCCTGAAATAAGCCTATAAGCTCTTTTTTTTTCCCCTTAAAGGTTCTTGTTGTGTTTCAGAGGATGGAGTGCAGTGGGGCAATCATAACTCACTGCAGCCTCAAACTACTGGCCTCAGACAATCGTACCATCTTGGACTCCCAAAGCACTGAGATGGCCATTATTTTATAAGCCTCGAGACTCTAAAAAGATCTCTTCAACTTTAAATACAAGAAAAACTTATCAGGGAACTAACTGTCTTCCAAAGGGATTATGCCAGTTTACCATGAGAGTAGCAAAAATGCCAATGCCACCTTCGCTTCAACCCTGCCGTATGAGATAGAAGCTACAAATGAGAAAAACGCCATTCTGGATACAGAAGCTGAACGTTTCCCCTACGTACTTTCCCATCGCCTTCTGTAAACCATCTATACCCTGAGTCAATTTATTTGTTGAGAAATTAAAGTTTATAAAGCCGTATATTCTGTAACACGAGCAACAAGCTCTACCAGTATCTACATCCCTTTTTATTTAAAAAAAAAAAAAAAAAAAAAAAAAGGTTTAAGTAAGCTTTTATATGGTCATTGCAGTAGGACTTACCTTCTGATTATTATTTCAAAGTTTAGAGGACGATCATATAATACCTCCTCAAAGATGTATCAAATCTACTGACACTCTTATTGCCTTTATTTTGCTATAAAATGTGGGTTTAGTTTTCAATCAAGGTTTCTCATCAATTACCCATTACCATAAACAACGGGAGAGGACCGAGTAGTGTATTTTGATTCCCAAATACAATGCTCTGTACATTGACATGGGTTCTTTGTTTAATTCCCACAGAAACTTTTGTCAAGTGATAGCATTTCATTTTACTAATAAGAAAACTGAAATGGACCCCACTTCAACAAAAAATAAAAAAATTAACCGGGCGTGGTGGTGGGTGCCTGGAGTCCCAGGTGCTCAGGAGGCTAAGGGAGGAGGATCGTTTGAGCCCAGGAATTCTAGGTTACAATGAGCTATGATCACGCTACTGCACTCCAGCCTGGGTAACAGAGTAGGACCCTGTCTCTGTTTAAAAAAAAAAAAAAAAGGAAAACAAAAGAAAGAAGTTGAAATACAAAGTTATCAAGAAATTTCTCCAAGGGACAGGACAGGGGAGTGGCATAATTCAAGTAGGTTTGAAAGAAAAGCTTCTGTCTCTTCCACATACTACGCTGACCCCTCTTCCACGGCCTCATTTATTGTGCCTCCATTTACACACTGTATTTTCTTTTCCTTTCTTTTTTTTTTTTTTTGAGATGGAGTCTCACTCTGTCGCCCAGGCCGGAGTGCAGTGGTGTGATCTCGTGTCACTGCAACCTCCTGAGTTCAAGCGATTCTCCTGTCTCAGCTTCCTGAGTGGCTGGAATTACAGGCACCCGCCACCATGCCTGGCTAATTTTTGTATTTTTAGTAGAGATGGGGTTTTGCCATGTTGCCCAGGCTGGTCTTGAACTCTAGACCTCAGGTGACCTGCCCGCCTCCGCCTCCCAAAGTGCTGCGATTACAAGCATGAGCCACCACGCCCCTGGCCCCAGGTCAACATTTTTAAATGTTGCATCTTACTATTCTTTATTGTGTTACACCAGGTAAGACTCCAAAACAGTATTACCAGTAAGACAGTCTCAAACATTACTCTTTTGGTAACAAGATAGCTTCTACTTGTCAGTATTAACAATCTAACACACAGTCATGTGTTATACTTAACAATGAGGATACATTTTGAGAAACCACATTCTTAGGTGATTTTGTTAAGTTTTCAACAATATAGAATTCAGGGACTAGATGGCATAGCCTACTACACACCTAGGCTACGGGATACAGTTGGTCCTAGATGGTACAGCCTACTACAACCCTAGATGGTGTAGTGTGCTACACACCTAGGTTATGGGGTGTAGCTTATTGCTCCAGATGGTGTAGTCTACTACACACAACCCTAGAAGGCACAGCCTACTACACACCCAGACTACAGGATATACGGCCTATTGCTCCTAGGTGGTGTAGCCTACTACACACAACCCTAGAAGGTATAGCAGCCTACTACACACCCAGACTACAGGATATATAGCCTATTGCTCCTAGGTGGTGTAGCCTACTACATACAATCCCAGACACACAATGGTAAAATATTTGTGTATCGAAACATACGTAAATAGAAAAGGTACAGTAAAAATACAGTGTAAAAGATTTAAGAACTGGCACACTGAGACAGGGCAACTTATCATGAATGGAGCTTGCAGGACTGGCAGTTGCTCTGCTGAGTTCGTGACTGAGTGGCGTAAACGTGAAGGTCAGGACATTACAGTACGCTACTGTAGACCTTGTAAACACAATGCACTTAGGCTGCACTCAATTTATAAAAAGAAATGGAATTGTGCTACAATGTTATAATGGCTATGATGATAGGAAATTTTCAGCTTAATTATAATCTTATGGGACCACGGTGGTATATGTGGTTTGTCATTGACCAAAACGTGGTTACTTGGGGCATTATTGTACATACTATGGAATGAGGAGAGTATATTTAATTTTATCAGGTCTGGTGTTCAAAGATATCTGTATCAGAACGAACAGAGTAGCTTCCAGTTATTTCTTTCATTTTGGAAATGTTTAGAAGTTATCTTTTCCTTGAAGGTTTAGAAAACTTTACCTGTGAAACAATCAATCCTTCTATGAAAACACTTCTTCCCTAATTACTGGTCTGCTAAGATTTTCTACTTCCCAATTTAGATTTTTCTTAATATACTATTCTTCTGGTTAATAAGACTTCATTGATGTTTTCGAACTTAAAAGCACTATCTATTTCTTTGAAAATATCAAATCCATTATTTCTTTCTGGTTTGCAATTCCATGGTTCTTGAAAATTGTATTTAAAGATTACACTATTTAAGGGTTACCTTATTTTAATTTTTCTTCTTTTGAAAAGAATCAATGTTTGAAATTTTTAATCAAAATAATCAGTTTTATGCTTTAAGTTTTTTTTTCCCCTTAATTCTTGTATCCCCCAAAACGTTAGGCTGAATATTGCAGTAAAAAACCAGAAATGATAAAAGAAGGCTTAAGGTGATTGGGTATATTTGTAGATAATTTAATGTGCCATGACTGATGATATCAGTAAAGTCATATGCAAGGTCACGTAAAGTCTTAAGTATCTATTTACATCATTGTTACTTTAAGAAAATTAGATTCTATATTTTCATTCCTAGAAAAATTGTTGCAGTGAATTGCCGATCGTGAAAACGGAATGCAATTATCGTACATGAACTTAAGTATACTGACGGTGACATGGAGGTTTCCTGGATCACCCAGGACTGCGGAAGTCTTGAAGCACTGTTTGTAAGTTCCCGTTATTAGAGAAAGGTAATTTCTAGGACTTTCCCTAAAGCATCAACCTGCTTAAGGGTTAAACACATCACCAGATCCACGATCAATTAAATAATACATTTGACATGTTTGCCTCCCTGTAGGTACTGCAGTGATGATTTATAAATACTTTCTCTTCGTATTTCACTGGCCAGTGGTCAAATATTTCTGGTCCTCTATTAACATGTATTAATAATCAGAAATATTGTTATTGATATGAAATAAACAAACTGAATAATTATCAACCAACCATCATAGAAAAGGCAAGACAGGCTAAACGCGGTGGCTCACGCCTGTAATCACAGCACTTGGAAGGCCAAGGTGGGTGGATCACTTGAGGCCAGGAGTCAAGACCAGCCTGGCCAACATGGCGAAACCGCGTCTCTACTAAATATAAAAACATTAGCTGGGCATGGTGGCACACGCCTATAGTCCCAGCTACTTGGGAGGCTGAGGCATGAGAATTGCTTGAACCCAGGAGGTGGAAGCTGCGGTGAGCCAAGATTGTGTCACTGCACTCCAGCGTGAGCGACACAGTGAGTCTCTGTCTCAAAAAAAAAAAAAAAAAAAAAAAAAACCCCAAAAAAAACAAGAAATGACATTAGGTATTGTGGGTGTTAAAAAGATGAGTAAGACACAGTCCCTGAGCTGAAGAAGCTTGAACTCACAAAGATATAAAATAAGCATAAAGAAACATGTTAAGTGACAGAAGTCCTAAAGGCTGGGGGAAACAAGGACAGTTCATGGACACAGTGACATTTAAGTAAGGCTTTTGAGAGAGTAGTATTCAAATGGGTAAGGAAGTAGAGGGGGGCCAGGTGTGGTGGCTCACACCTGTAATCCCAGCACGTTGGGATTACAGCCCAGGAGTTCAAGACCAGCCCAGGCAACACGGGGAAACCCTATGTATAGATAAAATTAAAAGATTAGCCAGGCGTGGTGGCGTGTGCCTGCAGTCCCAGCTACTCGAGAGGATCACTTCGGCCTGGGAGGTTGAGGCTACAGTGAGCTATGATTGCACCACTGTAGTCCAGCTTGGGACATAGAGCAAGACCCTGTCTTAAAACAATAAAAGCTGGGCACAGTGGCTTATGCCTGTAATCCCAGCACGTTGGGAAGCCAAGACAGGAGGACGGATTGAGGCCAGGAGTTTGAGACAAGCCTAGGCAGAGAGCAAGACCTTGTCTCTACAAAAAATAAAAAATAATTAGTTGGGTGTGGAGGCACGAGCCTGTTTCCCCAGCTACTTGGGAGGCTGAGATGAGAGGATCACATGAGCCTGGGAAGTCGAGGCTGCAGTGAGCTGTGATTGCACCACTGCACTCCAGCCTAGGTGACAAAGTGAGAGAGCTTGTCCTTAAAAAAAAAAAAAAAAAAAAAAGGCCGGGTGCGGTGGCTCACATCTGTAATCCCAGCACTTTGGGAGGCTGAGGCTGTGGATCACCTGAGGTCAGGAGTTCTAGACCAGCCTGGTCAAAACGGTGAAACCCCGTCTCCACTAAAAATACAAAAATTAGCTGGGTGTGGTGGTGTGCGCCTATAATCCTAGCTACTCAGGAGGCTGAGGCAGGAGAATCGCTTGAACCTGGAAGGCAGAAGCTGCAGTGAACCGAGATTGCGCGACTGCACTCCAGCCTGGGAAAAAAAAAAGGAAAAAGAGAAGGAAGGATGTTTGAAAATGTCATGAAGTAGGGGCATATGGTTTATGAGACTGTAGCTTGCCCTGAATTTGGTGAAGAGGACACAATCAGGTGGAGCCAGGAAAAGGGCTGGCAATGGAGCTACAAGGACAAAGACAAACCCATAAGATGTTCGAAAGCTGGTTCCAGACTGTGAAAAGCCACCGTCACTATTGGTGGGTGGTAGACACTGAGGACTTCCTGCGGGAAGGAGAACATGATAGGACCCACAGTGAAGGAGAGGGGGTGGCATGGGGTGCCAGTCTAACACTGGAGTTCAGACAGGATGGAAGCCTGCACTATTTCCAGGACAGTGGGAAGTATGGGGAAGGTCTCATGAATAATCCTTAAACAATGCAGCACCAGGCCTAACACAGAGGAGGACTGAGCAGAGAGTGTGGCGCACCTTCTGGGCGATCATGTTGCAGATCTCAGGCAGGAAGTCCTCACTGAGGAGCTTGTAGAGCTGCCGTTCTCGAACGGAGGTCCTCTCGCGAAAACTCTCAGTGACCTGTCTCCATTCTTCTTCTGTTTGGCACAGGAGCCACCAAGTACCTTGGCCCGGCCCTTGGGACCCTAGAAAATAAAGGAATGGATTAACTACAGGAGATCCTATGAGGACCTTTCCTTATTTAGTCTCAATTTTGTTTCTACCCTGGGTCATGACTAAAAAAAGGGAGTCAAAAAAGAGACCTATTATTTATTTATTTATTTTTTTATTTTTTTGAGACAGGGTCTGGCTCTATTGCCCAGGCTGGAGTGCAGTGGCACCATCTCAGCTCACTGTAACCTCTGCCTCCTGGGCTCAAGCCATCTTCCCATCTCAGCAACCCCCAAGTACCTGGGACTACAGGTGTGTACCAGCACACCCAGATAATCTTTTGCATTTTTAGTAAAGATAGGGTTTTGCCATGTTGCCCTGGCTGGTCTTTAATTCCTGAGCTCAAGGGGGTCTGCTTTGACCTCCCAAACTGCTGGGATTATAGGTGTGAGCCACTTCACCTGGCCTACTTTTAAATTTCATTTATTTATTTATTTAGAGACAGAGTCCTGCTCTGTCGCCCAGGCTGGAGTGCAGGGGCACCATCTCAGCTTACTGCAGCCTCCGCCTCCCAGATTCAAGTGATTCTCCTGCCTCAGCCTCTCGAGTAGTTGGGATTACAGGTGCCTGCCACCACGCCCAGCCAATTTTTGTATTTTTAGTAGAGACGGGGTTTCACAATGTTGGCCAGGCTGGTCTTGAACTCCTGACCTCAGGTGATCGGCCCGCCTTGACCTCCCAAAGTGCTGGGATTACAGGCATGAGCCACCGCAATGGCCTCTTTTTAATTTTAAAGTTGACAATGTATACTTCTGGTTTTCTTGTTAAAGTCACTGCTAACAACTAAAAAAAAAAAAAAGTAGTGTCTAAAGGCAATACAAATATAACTACTGTGACTTTAACAAGATAGATATTCACAGCCTAGAAATGATTAAATATGCTGACAGAAACGGTTTTGAGTTTGAGTCCTTGCAGAGTCTACCTTGCCTCAACTACACTGTGCAAACTGGTATGTTCCTCCCATTTTTATGCTACTTGGATGACAAAATTAAAATCTAGGCAGGAAACCAGTATGCTGCAAACCCATAAGGAAACCACTGTGTCAGGAAGTGCTGACATTAAAAAGACCTCTCTGAGAAGCTGGTGATTCACTCCAATGTTGGGGAGTCGATTACACTGTCCCTAGTAAACAGAACACTAGTGAAAAGATCGAGGTTTTTTTTTTTGTTTGTTTTTGTTTTTGAGACGGAGTCTCGCTCTGTCGCCCAGGCTGGAGTGCAGTGGCGCAATCTCGGCTCACTGCAAGCTGCGCCTCCCGGGGTTTTATGTCATTCTCCTGCCTCAGCCTCCCGAGTAGCTGGGACTACAGGCGCCTGCCACCTCGCCCGGCTAGTTTTTTTTTAGTAGTTTTTAGTAGAGACAGGGTTTCACCGTGTTAGCCAGGATGGTCTCGATCTCCTGACCTCGTGATCCGCCTGTCTCGGCCTCCCAAAGTGCTGAGATTACAGGCTTAAGCCACTGCGCCCAGCCAAGATCGAGTTTTGATATAAATCCTCAGTCAGATGATGAGCTGGGCGCAGGATAAGGTGTAAGGAAGAGAACTGAAGAAGGGTACGGAGGGGAGGTCAAAGGCTATTGCAATCATCTTTACTTTGTATGACTCTAGAAAAAGACAGAGTCAACACTCTGGCATAAAGAAATCATATTTACTTAATTCTTTCTCAACACCAGTAAAGAACATTACCATGTCTTGTCTGTGGCTCAGATGCCAAGGAATTGTCTTCCTGCTTCTCACTGAAACACAGGAAAAAGAGGTGTCAATCAAAACAAAGACAGGTCCAAAACTGTTCTGTGCCACCCCAGGATGGTAGACCCAATTAATTTAACACAAAGAGAGTGGATGTGTGTGTTAAGGGGACAAGGCTTGGAGGCGGAGTGCTGAATAAATGAACACTAGGATGTAGGCATGCTGGTCTAGAAGGGAAGTACTGACATACAGCTACCCTATGTTACGGCAACAGTATCAACTCGTAAGAAAACAGTAACTTTCATTTTTTATTTTTACTTTTTTGAGATAGAGTCTTGCCCTGTCACTCAGGCTGGAGTGCAATGGCATGATCTCAGCTCACTGCAACCTCCGCCTCCCGGGTTCAAATGATTCTCCTGCCTCAGCCTGCTTAGTAGCTGGGACTATAGGCACCCGCCACCAGGCCCAGCTAATTTTTGCATTTTTTTTTTTTTTTTTGAGACGGAGTCTCGCTCTGTCGCCCAGGCTGGAGTGCAGTGGCCTAATCTCAGCTCACTGCAAGCTCTGCCTCCTGGGTTCACGCCATTCTCCTGCCTCAGCCTCCCGAGTAGCTGGGACTACAGGCGCCTGCCACCTCACCCAGCTAGTTTTTAGTAGAGATGGGGTTTCACCGTCTTCGCCAGGATGGTCTCGATCTCCTGACCTCCTGATCCGCCCGCCTCGGCCTTCCAAAGTGCTGAGATACAGGCTTGAGCCACCACGCCCAGCCAATTTTTGCATTTTTTAGTAGAGACAGGGTTTCACCATGTTGGCCAGGCTGGTCTTGAACTCCTGACCTCATGATCTGCCCATCTTGGCCTCCCAAAGTGTTGGGATTACAGGCGTGAGCCACCGTGCCCAGCCAGAAAACATTAACTTTTAAAACTTTTTTTGGAAATGAAACAGATGTGCTATTTTTTTTCGTTTGTTCTTGTTTTTTATTACTGCTCCAGTCAAGAGAGACAGATGCAACTGTTAATAATTAAATGCCAAGAAAAAAGAACTGTAGGGATTCCAATGTCCTCCTCGCTGATTTGGGGCCACGCTGAAGACAGGTGTATTTATTATAATTTATCCTTACCTAAAGTAGAGGGTTAAGAGCATGGGCTCCAAAGTGGGACTGCCTCTATTCAACCTGTGCCACTTACAATGTGACCTCAGGAACGTTAATTAACTTTCCCCCCCAAAAATGGAGCTATTAATAGTGCCTACCTCACAGGGATGTTGGAGATTAAATAACAAAATACAAAGTGTATAACGCAATAGCATGAACTATCATTTTCACTTGTATCCCTGAAAAAGGAAGGAAACTTTTCTCTTGTTTTCAAGTTTCTGAGAGAATGACAATGTTCTCTACTGGCATTATCCAATAAACCACGTGACTGCTGGGCATTTCAAATGTGGCTAGCGTGAAAGAGAAACTCAATTTTAAATTTAATGAAAAAATATTTAAATAGTGGCTTACATACACAGCTCTCAAGGAAAAATCATCACCAGTAGAGGGTAGCACAAGTCCATGGATGCTTGTTAAAATGATGCTATAGTCCCAACTCTAAGCGACTGTGATTCTTGATACTTACGGGGAAATGGAGACAGGTATCACTAAGCTTTCTGAATATCAGAGGACGTGTGGAATCCTAACCAAACCCGGAAACAGGTGTTGCATACACAAAACATAATTACAGGACATTTGTCACGGAAACGGGTAAGGAAGAAATAGGCAGCTGCAATCTGAGGCTGAACTTCTGGAAAGTTAAGTGGATGCTGACTGAGTTAAAATCAGGTTCTGAGTGATCTATACTGTTAATCTGATTTCCTAGAAATATTTCTTAGTGGTTAAAAAGCAACACGGTGAAATCCACCCTAATTCAAGCATTTAGATTAAGTAGCAAGGGACGAAGCCACTTGTCCTGAGTTATCAGAATTTTTAAGAATACAGCCTCACTTTAATAGGCTTAGTGATAGAGTTGATCCTTAAGTAAGAAGTGTATTTACACAGTATAGGTCAGATTGTGAAAACTCCTATAGCAAGACTCACATGGTGAAATTTCCTAGAAGATAACGACACATAAAAGAAAATCCTTCAAGTATCTTTTTCTTTGGTAAAATTAAATATAAAATTGAAGAATGAAAAAAATGGTCTTGTTCAATATAATCCTCATTAAGCACACATCCATCGTCTAGTAAGAGGACTCGTTTACAGAGGGCAGGTGACTTGCCAGATGTCACGCACTAAGGACTTCCTGATTCTGTACTGCACACGTGGTAATCTCATAAGCACTCAGTTTCAGGTTCCCATAATAACGTGCTTCCCATGGCACAGGCAAAATAAAGAAAAAGGAATAAATGAATTAAGGTCCCTTCTGCCACAGTCTACGACCACAACTAACAAGATTTTCTTACCTCAACAGAATCTCCTCCTGCAGTTTCTTCCGTTTTGGGGGTCTTCCTCTCCTTTTTCCCGTTTTTCCAGGAATACTTGAGACATTTTTTTGTCCTTCACTTTCCCTAATAAATAATATTAAATAGAAATGTTCTGGCATAGGATTGGCATGCTACATATGATTTTAAAACAGTATTTCTGGCCATGAGATGACCAAAAAGGATTAAATGTAGCAGTGAAAGGAAAAGGGAAGAGTAACTTCCAGTCTTCCATTATTAGACTATGGATCTGAGGAAAACTAACATTTTGTAATACTAAACTGTGCTGAAGATCTGACACCTTCCGAAGAGTAAGCATGCTCCTAGCAATAAGAAAGCCTAAATAAGAGGTTAGCATCGTTTTGGGATGCTATGGAAATGTGGCCTCTTCCTTACTTAGTAAAGCTTATGTTTCAGGCATCATGTTAAGTTCCTTCTGTTCTTACACTGATGGATACTAAGGTTCATAAACTACGTCATTAATTCTAGTAGAAAAAAGGAGATCAAAGGAGATCTCAAGGACTGACGATGCAAGATGAAAACTGCTACTGCACTGAAATGATTGCACTGTTGAGAAGAAACCTGCTATATTAAAATAGCCTGTGCTCGTAAGAAGAGTGGCATTTCTCAGAAACCTCCTATCAAGAACTTCAGATCAAAAAAGTATCTTTAACCCCTCTGGTAGCAGACAATTAATTCCTTTTTGTTTTTGTATGAAGTATCTCCTTACCATCCTTTTGGAGGCATGCTTAGAGAGAATTCCTTCATTAGGAAAAAAAAAAAAATTGTGCTGTAGAATTCTGATGCATTTAATCTTAATGACATTTTAATACAGTAGCTATCATGCCCTGACATTAAAGAACATACCTGCTCAAAGACAGTTCTCCGTTGGATTTTCCTTGTACCGGGTCCTCTTTGTACATTCGTGTTCCATAGAAATACCAGTAGAGTGCTCCAGAATTGTCTTCACCCAATGGCTCCACACGGAGACTGTCTGCATCCAGACCCTAAGCAGAGCAAGAAAAAGGGGTTTGGGGAAACGGGGAACAAAATGCACCAGGAAAAAACGAAAATGAGGATTCCAAATTTACACGCAGGCATACCTCAAATCTAAAAATGCCCAAGTATCACTGGGCGCGGTGACTCATGCCTGTAATCCCAGCACTTTGGGAGGCTGAGGAGGGCGAATCACGAGGTCAGGAGTTCCAGACCAGCTCGGCCAACATGGTGAAACCCCGCCTCTACTAAAAATACAAAAAATTAGCTGGGCGTAGTGGCGGGTGACTGTACTCCCAGCTACTTGGGAAGCTGAGGCAGAAGAATCGCTTGAACCTGGGAGGTGGAGGTTGCAGTGAGCTGAGATCATGCCACCGCATATCAGCCTCGGCGACAGAGCCAGACTCCGTCGCCAAAAAAAAAAAAAAAAAAAAAAAAGTAAAATAAAAATGCCCAAGTACCTTACGAAATTTTCAATCGGCCTAAGAAACAAGGAAAGGTGGGGTACCTACTTTGAGGAACAAGAGATGGAAATATTAAAATGCTCCCTATCCCCACCATTGTTCCCTTTTCACAAAAAAGAGAATCCAACAGCAATCCTGATGGACACTTTACAGATTTGGCTGGGAGCGGTTGTTGTTTTATGTGAGCACACACAAAAAGAAAGACAAGTACAACCGGGTGGATCAGGCAAGGGGCAAGCTTCGCCCCATGGGATACTCTGTGGCAGCTCCAGCATAACCTCCCGTGACCTCTCACTCCAGCTGAGCTCCAGCGACAGGGCTCCCAATTTACCTCGGGGGTTGACCTGTACTGGCCTTCCCACTGGTACTGAAGTCCTTGAGTCCTTGGCAAAGACTGTGCTAAATTACACAATGATTTTTTTATAATATGTCCGTGCACAGAGCTCAACTGAGAAGTCATTACCACATTTAATCACTGATGATAGAACAGGATTAGAAACTGACTTCCCTACAAGTGAAAGCAGTAACCCACACCCTCCCCTGGAGGATATACTTCTTTTTTTTTTTTTTTTTTTTTTTTTAAAGATGGAGTCTTGCTCTGTTGCCCAGGCTGGAGAGCAGTGGGATCTCGGTTCACTGCAAGCTCCGCCTCCCGGGTTCACGCCATTCTCCGGCCTCAGCCTCCCGAGTAGCTGGGACTACAGGTGCCTGCCACCACGCCCAGCTAATTTTTTTTATTTTTAGTAGAGGCGGGGTTTCACCGTGTTAGCCAGGATGGTCTCGATCTCCTGACCTCGTGATCCACCCGTCTCGGCCTCCCAAAGTGCTGGGATTACAGGCATGAGCCACAGCGTCCAGGCCCCTCTAGGATATACTTCTAAAACAGATAACCGCACCAAGGGGGAGGAGAGAGATGGCCATAGCTTCCTTCTTCAACACATTTTTTGTAACGTGGATGTATGTAGAGGATGAACTTCACTAGCATATATGGTTTCAGGTTCTTGGAGATTTCAGTCAATATTTCAATTATATTCAATCAAGTTTACACCTTGAGAAATAAAATTCAGTGGCTAATTTAGTTGCAGGTTTGGCTGATGACAGAACAAACACGGTTCTCCTGTGGTACCTATTGCAGATGGGACTCAGTGCACGTAAAGGAAGATGAAACCAGACTAGAAATTAGAGCAAAATCATGTGCTTCCATAGGGACGCACGTCCTGCATCTCCTTGGCTACAGCAATCATGGTTTTCTGTAGTGTTACTGGCAATGAATAGTACCAAGACTAGTACCACAAGCCAAACTCTGGCGGATATCTTTGGGTTTTACATTCTGACTGCATTTCTGATTGCTGGCTTTTCATAGCTGTGGGGAAAGGATCGCCAGTTGAGCATACCTTTAGAAGATCGAAGACATCGTCTGCATCCAGCCGGTAATCACAGAGGCGGTGCAGGATCTCCACCCGTGTGCGAAGAGGCAGGTCCTGGAAACTGGCTTCCCTCAGAGGGTTGGGCTTCCCTTCCTCGAGCTCCCAGCGGTAGTTGATGATGTCCTCTAGGTAGCTGTGGAATGTCTGAGGCCTAGACCAGGGCCCCAAACACAAAAACACGTTAATATAACATATAGGATGGTTGGGAGAAGGAGACAGACAGAGAACTCATGATCTGACAGCTGACAGGTTTTTGTTTGTTTGTTTGTTTATACAGACAGGGTCTCGCTCTGTCATCCAGGCTGGAGCACAGTGGCACGATCTCAGCTCACTGCAATTCTCCTGGGCTCGAAAGATTCTCCCACCTCAACCTCCCAGGTACCTGGGACCACAGGCATGCACCACCACACCCAGCTAATCTTTGTATTTTTCGTAGAGACAGGGGTCTCCCTATGTTGCCCAGGCTGTTCTCAAACTCCTAGGCTCAAATGATGCGCCCGCCTTGGCTTCCCAAAGTGCTGGGATTACAGGTGTGAGGTGACACACGTGGCCCAGCTGACAAATTTTACACAGAAAGCAGAAATGAAAAACAGTAATAGGAAGTCCCTCATGAAGGTTCACCCTTCTTACATGGATATTGTGTTTTGTCAACCATCAAGGAAGATAAATACATAAAGAGAGTTTTTCACAGAATAGGTTGACTTTAAAGCTCAAACAGCACATTTTGGTGGAATGGGTAAAAGCATAATCAAATGTGTAGGCTATGAAGCTGAGGCTAAAGTCTCACCCTCTACGTGTACAACGAAGACACTCTGCGGTTCAGACAGAGAGTATAAAGTTGGGTTTATGACATAGGTGGCAAGAAAAAAAAAAAAGAAACTCGTAGTTGGCCTAACCTAATTTATATTTCAGGTTAAGATAAAAAGGTGGAAACTCCTCCAGAATACAAATGGCTACACAGATATGCAACTATAACTTTATATTCTATTATACATGAAGTTTAAGTCATGCTATAAAACACTGCATTCTAAATTTTTTCTTTGATTCTTTTTCTTTTTTTTTTTTTTTTGAGATGGAGTTGCCCTCTGTCGCCCAGGCTGGAGTGCAGTGGTGCGATCTCAGCTCACTGCAAGCTCCGCATCCCGGGTTCACGCCATTCTCCTGCCTCAGCCTCCCCAGTAGCTGGGACTACAGGCGCCCGTCACCATTCCCGGCTGATTTCTTTCTGTATTTTTAGTAGAGACGCGGTTTCACCATGTTAGCCAGGATGGACTCGATCTCCTGACCTCGTGATCTGCCCGCCTTGGCCCCCCAAACTCCTGGGATTACAGGTGTGAGCCACCGCGCCCGGCCTTTCTTTGACTTTTCATAGAGATGGGGTCTCACCATGTTGCCCAGGCTGGTCTTGAACTCCAGGGTTCAAGTAATCCTCCCATGTCTGTATGTTAAAATTTGAAGATCGTTTTTCTACAGAGAACATTTAAGACACCTAGATGGCAATTTAAATTTTTTCTTCGGTAGAGTCTGGCAATCCTATAATCACATTAAATATATTTTTTCCCACGTGAGGTCTCACTATATTGTCCAGGCTGGACTCAAACTCCTGAGCTCAAGCAATCCTCCCACCTTGGTCTTCGGAGCATCTGGACTACAAGTGCATCTTACCACATCCAGGTGCAAATGCTTGTTTTTTTTTTTTTGAGACGGAGTCTTGCTCTGTCGCCCAGGCTGGAATGCAGTGGCATGATCTCAGTTCACTACGAGCTCCACCTCCCAGGTTCACGCCATTCTCCTGCCTCAGCCTCCCAAGTAGCTGGGACTACAGGTGCCCGCCACCACACCCATGTAATTTTTTGTATTTTTAGTGGAGATGGGGTTTCACTACATTAGCCATTAGCCAGGATGGTCTCGATCTCCTGGCCTCATGATCTGCCTGCCTCGGCCTCCCAAACTGCTGGGATTACAGGATTTTGGCCACGTCCGGCTTTTTTTTTTTTTTTTTTTTTTTTTAAATGGAGTTTTGCTCTTATAGCCCAGGCTGGAGTGCAATGGCGTGATCTTGGCTCAATACCACCTCTGCCTCCTGGGTGCAAGTGATTCTCCTGCCTCAGCCTCCCGAGTAGATGGGATTGCAGGTGCCCACCACCATGACTGGCTAATTTTTGTATTTTTAGTAGAGACAGGGTTTCACCAATTTGGCCAGGCTAGTCTTGAACTCCTGACCTCAGGTGATCCGCTTGCCTCAGCCTCCCAGAGTGCTGGGATTACAGGTACGAGCCACTGCACCCAGCCATGTATTTTGATTAGTACCTAAATGTGCCTTGCAGTAATAATGAGCTGTTTGTTATTAAGAATCAAGATCTAAATTACCTCATGCTTGATGTGAATTTTTTTTCTTATTAATAAGCAGAGGCCTAAAGAAGTTATTGATATCATTTTAAAATTAGGCATATACCATGTTGACTTATAATCTATGATAGTTATATTTGCAGCAAAGTGAAAGGAAATATTTGTGGAAAAAATTAAGAAGGCTTAGGCAAATAAGAAATGAAACAGTTTGCTTTTTCAAAGAGGGAAGAAACGTCTTTCCCCTACTATTACCATCTCACTGGGGAAAATGTGAGTATGGCAGCTTTATCAAAATGCAGCATAATAGTTCTAGCAATCAGGGCTCTCACAAATTTCACTGGACTGCAGCATTCACACTCAGCACACAAGCACTGGCCAATAACAAGCGCTTGAACCTTGCAGGGTTTGGACTGGCCGCCCCTCTCCACTGTTTGTGAAGTTGTTGTCATCCCTTCTGGAGCGAGGAGCCGGGCAAAGAGTGGTTCAAACTCACATTAAAATACAGACGGCACTGTAATGGTGAATTTGAAAATGAAAAAGTTTGGCCGGGCGTGGGGACTCACACCTGTAATCCCAGCACTTTGCGAGGCCAACATGGGAGAAACTCCGTCTCTATCAAAAATACAAAATTAGCTGGTTGTGGTGGCACATCCCTGTAATCCCAGGTACTCGGGAAGGCTAAGAAAGGAGAATCGCTTGAACCCGGGAGGCAGAGGCTGTGGTGAGCCAAAATCACGCCATCGCACTCCAGCCTGGGCAACAAGAAATGCCATCTCCAAAAAAAAAAAAAAAAAAAGAAAATGAAAAAGTTTTTTTTAAAAACTGCTTTTTTAGTAGCCAGAAGTGTGAAGAAGACAATTATCCTTTGGCAATAAATCTCTATCTACCGCATGCTTTCGAGAATTTCTAATGTACACCAAGTTCCACAAACACTAAAGTCTGTTTTTCCCTGCAATAAAACAAAACATAGAATCTGAAATCTGCATCATTTCACCGGAACAGCAGCTTCACTTGAGGATGTACAGAAGATGCTGGGCCAGGGAGCGAGAGCTTTGTTACTCCAATGTGAGGCTGAGAAAGTACAGGCATACCAGCCCAACAGACACTACGTGTGCGTCCACAGTGCTGCTCCTTTAGCCTCCAATCTGTCTGGAAGCCCTTACTTGTTTCAAACAATTGCATGTTGGAGATTCCTTCCCAACAGGCCTATTGTCCTACTCAGTTTAAATTATATCACTTTTGCTAAAAGCTTTCTTAAGGCATCTAGCTCCATGCCACCTTACCTAGGAGACACCTGAGGGCCTATAATCCAAGACAATTCCATTTCCTTGTATGTAGATCAACCTTCTCCTAGAAATCCACATCTCCTTTTAAACATCCGAAAGTGAATGGGGAAAAAGCTCTTGAAGGCAAAGGTACTGGCTAAGGGTGATTTGAAATAAAAAGGCTTTGGGAAGCTGAAAATCAGGCTAATTCTTTTGATTTAGTGGTTCTTCATCTTCTACGGGACAGAAAACACTTAGGAATTTGATAAAGACCACATACTTTCTCCCCCAGAAAAATGAGCACACAATTTTGCATGTACTTCCAGGTTTTACTACTTAAAGGAAAAAGAGGCCGGGCACAGTAGCTCACGCCTGTAATCCCAGCACTTTGGGAGGCCGAGATGGGCAGATCACTTGAGGGCAGGAGTTGAGACCAGCCTGGCCAACACAGGGAAAGCCTGTCTCTACCAAAAATTCGAAAATTAGTCAGGCATAGTGGTACGCGTCTGTAATCCCAGCTACTCGGGAGGCTGAGGCAGGAGAATCGCTTGTACTTGGGAGGAGGAGGTTGCAGTGAGCTAAGACTGCACCACTGCACTCCAGCCTGGGCGACAGAGCAAGACTCTGTCTCAAACATAACATAACATAACATAACATAACATAACATAACATAACATAACATAACATAACGGAAAAAGAGAACAGTGGCACTGTGCTGCTAAAAACTAATGTGTACATATTTTTAAGCTTTTCAAGTTTAGATTACCTGGAACATTCATTCACTTACTCATCCATTCATCTCAGCGCAATTCCCTCTTAATGACTTAGTAACTCTCATCATTCTGAAATTATCTTGAACTATAATAAAAAGTTTCATTTAAATATAGTAATGCAAAGATCAAATCAAACAGAATTTCTCAGAACAACAAGGTCTATTTTATTTCTTGTCTAGGAAAAGCTCCAAATACTACTAAATGACCCGTTTTCGCATTCATTTTCCATCCTACAAAACAGCAGTAAAGACCACTGGCTATTATTCAGCCTCCTGTGACGGAAGAGATGAGACTGGCTCTTAATTACCTCTTTTCTTTTCCCCCTATGCACGAGAGAGTAAGAGAGAGTGAAAATAAGAATGAGTCAACAACCTTTCCAAACCCTTAAAGTTCGCCATTTCTTAGAGGCCCAGCAGAGAATTTCTCAGCTTGCTCCAGACAGAACGTGCTTCTGCTGCTGAGACCAAGGATGGCACGATCTGATTCAAGTGTTCCAGCATAAGCCTCTGCCGGCTGGAACTGGCAGAATTCCTCACTGTGTAGGACCACACATTTTTAATATCTGTACCCTGTTTAGGGAGATCACAAGAAGGCGGCCCTTAAGTTGTTTGAGGCACGTGTTAGGGACATGAAAGGGCAGCCGTGGTCTCTCTACAGGGGAGCAATAAGGGTATGGCACCAGGCTTCCCAGAATGGAGGTAAGATGAAAAATCAAACTGTGTTCTCCTACTTGCTACAATTTGTGAAGCAAATGAAATACATGTACACACAGGCCACATATGACATGGGGACTGGATTGAGATAAATATTCTGGTTCTAGTAGTAAAGCTGCAAGTAAAAGATTCTGTACGAATACTTGATAAAGCATTTCTTCTCGAAGCTTATAAGAAGACCAGGCCAAGGCCGGGCGCAATGGCTCATGCCTGTAATCCCAGCACTTTGGGAGGCCAAGATGGGCAGATCACGAGGTCAGGAGATCGAGACCATCCTGGCTAACATGGTAAAACCCCATCTCTACTAAATGGTAAAACCCCATCTCTACTAAAAATGCAAAAAAAAAAAAAAAAAAAAAAATTAGCCGGGCGTGGTGGCAGGTGCCTGTAGTCCCAGCTACTCGGGAGGCTGAGGCAGGAGAATGGCATGAACCCGGGAGGCAGAGCTTGCAGTGAGTGGAGATCGAGCCACTGCACTCCAGTCTGGGCAACAGAGCCAGACTCTGTCTCAAAAAAAAAAAGAAAAAAAGAAAAGAAAAGAAGGGAAGGTAGATGAACACATCAACTGATGCATTCATCACCAGGGCAAAATAATTAAAATAATACTTCTTCTTCCCTAGGGCTGTAGAATAGCTACTATATTCAACATACTAAAATCAACATGAGAGCCAACGTAAGTTAAAATCATGGCTATTTCAAATTAAAGGAAAATACGGTTAAGTCAAAATCTATGCAAAACATTATCTTAGCCTAGAGAAACATGTATATAATACACATTCTTACATGTGTTTATGAATGTTTATGCTGGGTAACCAAGAAAGTGAATAAACCCCAAATTTATCTTTAAAATGATAAAGGCTATTTTTTTTATGGAACCTAAATACTGTACAGATGAAGTGAGAAGTCTCAAGTATCATGTATAAGGCATGAAGAGGTACAATAAAAATTCTGAATAGCTCTGGATAATTTAAGGATATATATTGTTTGCTCTACAACTGCTAAATACACACACACACACACACACGTGAATAAGAAGCCAAGAGTGGAAATAAAGTGATACACTTAAAAAAAATTCATGTGCCTAAAAGAAAGCATTGAAGGACCAACAAAGGAACAAAAAGCAGAAAGCAGCGGAGAAGTTTCTCAACCTTAGCCACTTGGGAAATGCATGCCAAAACCACAATGAGGTACCACCTCATGTCCACTATAACGGTGGACGTCAAGAAACATAGAGTGACAAGTGCCGACCAGGATGCAGAGACACGGAGTCCTCACTCACACACGGCTGGTGGGAAGGCTAAGTGGCGCAGCTGCTGCAGAAGTTTCGCCAAGTTGCACTGAACTACCAACCAGTCCAGCCACTCCAACTCCTAGACGTACACCCCAGAGAAAGGAAAACACACATCCACACAAAAACTTGCACACAAATGTTCAAAGCGGCAGAATTTGTAAGAGCCAAAAGGTAAAACCTGCGTACATGTCCATGAACTGAAGAAAAAGTGTGTACCACACAATGAAGTAGTATTTGACCATAAAAAGGAATGAAGTACTGGTTCATGCTACAACATGGTTAAAACTTAAAAAATAACTCTAAGTGAAAAAAGCCACATAAAAAGGACACTTCCCGTATGGCTCGTCACAAGATGGGCCTACAACACTGAAACCTGTGGAGACAGAGGGGAGAACAGTGATGCTGGGAACTGGGGTGGGGAGAAACAGGGAATGATTGCTAATGGGTACAAAGTGCCTGCTGTAGGGTAATGGAAGTATTCTGCAATTAGATAGTGGTGACGGTTGCACAATTTTGTGAATACATAAAAACCAATGAATTGTACACTTAAAAAAACGTAAGGAGGCCCGGCGTGGTGGCTCATGCCTGTAATCTCAGCACTTTGGGAGGCTGAGGAAGACAGATCACGACGTCAGGAGTTTGAGACCAGCCTGGCCAATATGGTAAAACCCCGTCTCTACTAAGACTACAAGAAAAAAAAAAAATTGGCCAGGCATAGTGGCAGTCACCTGTAATCCCAGCTACTCGGGAGGCTAAGGCAGGAGAATCGCTTGAACCTGGGAGGTGGAGGTTGCAGTGAGCTGAGATCATACCATTGCACTCCAGTCTGGGCAACAGAGCGAGACACCATCTCAATAAATAGATAGATAAATAAATAAATAGATTAAAAAGACAGAAAATGATCTTACCAGGCAGAGTGAGCATGAGAAAGCTGAGGATTAACATGAGACAAAGCAGATGTGGAGACAGAGTGTCACATAAGAAGAAATGGAACAACTTCTCAGGACTACATAACAAAGCTACCGCTACACATCTAGTAACAGGACACCACAACCCTGAGACAAAACGGCCACAACTAACGGGAGAAACAGATTCACAATCAGAGAGATTTTAACACTGGCTTCTCATTAACAGACCAAACACACACATACACAAACAGTAAGGAACGGATCTCAACAGTATTACCACTAACATACTACATCACTAATTTAAATAATACACTTTTGGATCACAGAAGAAATAAAGGAGAACATGTTTTAAATGATAATATAAACATCAAAATTCGCAGGATGCAGCCAACCATGGGTTAGAAGGAAATTGAAAAGTTTTTTTAGGGTAAATTTATAGCTTTAAATGCCTGTTATTTGAAAAAAAAGGTTTAAAAACAGTACTCTAAAGAAGCAAAAAAAAAAAAAAAAAAAAAAAAAGAGCAAGCTAAAGCCAAAGTAAATAGAAGAAATAAAAAAGAGAAATCAATAAAATAAAAAAGAAGCAAAGAGTAAAGAAAATTAATAATATAAAACAGTTCCTTAGTAAACATTAAAAAAGTTGATAATGCCTGTAATTCCAGCACTTTGGGAGGCTGAGGCTGGAGGGCAACTTGAGGCCAGGAGTTCAAGACTAGCCTGGGCAACATATCAAGACCCGTCTCTACAAAAAATTTGCTTTAAATAAGCAGGGTGTGGTGGCACATATCTATAGTCCCAGCTACTCAGGAGGCTGAAGCTGGAGGGTTGTTTGAGCCCAGGAGGTCAAGGCTGCAGTGAGCTATGATCATATCACTGCACTCCAGCCTGGGTGACAGAGTGGGAACTCTGTCTCAAAAAAGTCAATAAATAAATAAAATAAACATCCCTAATTTAAAAGAAGTAAAACACTTGGCCAAATATTTCACCAAAAAAGACATATACAAATGTATGGTAAGCACGTGAATAACCACTCCACATTACTAGTCATTGGGGAAATGGAAATTAAACCCACAATGAGCTGCCACTTTAAACACAATAGGATTAGTAAAACTAAAAACAGCAGATGTTGGCAAAGACAGGAAGCAACTGGGCCTGGTGAGGGGGCTCATGCCTGTAATCCCAGTACTTTGGGAGGCCGAGGCGGGTGGATCACCTGAGGTCAGGAGTTCAAGGCCAGCTTGATTAACATGGTGAAACTCGTCTCTACTAAATACAGAAAATTAGCTGGCGCATGCCTGTAATCCCAGCTACTTGGAAGGCTGAGGCAGGAGAATCACTTGAGGCGGAGGTTGCAGTGAGCAGAGATAGCACCGCTGCACTCCAGCCTGGGCAACAAGAGCGAAACTCTCTCTCAAAACTAAATACATAAAAATTAAAAAAGATATGAAGCAACGGGACTGTTCGGATATTGCTAGTGGAAATATAAATGTTGCCAAGTGTTTGGAAAATAATTTCACAGTTTAAGTCAAACATACTTTTACTCTGTGACCCCCACAGCAATTCCCAGGAGAAATGAAAGTAAGTGCACACAACCATTTGTATGCAAATGTTCACAGCAGCTTCATTCATAATAGCCTCAAACTGGAAGCAACCTAAGTTTTCATCACAAGAACAGATTAAATAAATTGTGATATATTTTTCACTAGATACAATTTAATCCCCCACTCACCTCAAAGGAATAAACCACTGATACAAACAACGGCATGGATGAGTATCATACACACGTTATGTTAATGAAAGAAGCTGGTGAGAGTTCATTTCATACTGTGTGATCCCATTCATACAGTTCTAGAACAGGTTAGGCTCCAACTATCGCGATAAAAATGACGTCAGTGGTTGCCAGGTGTACAGTGTAGGCATAGGGAAGACTGACTACAAAGGAAATTTTCTGGGAAGACAGAAATGTCTATTTCCTTCATAGGAGACTATGTGGTGCACTCATTTGTCACAAAACACTGGCCTATTTTAATAAAGACACGATGAACATACTTAACAGAAGTACTGCGATTTCTAAAAAGATGACAGATATTTCTGTAAAGAGAACCCCAAACACTAAATGTTTATTTATAAGTGACCTAAACTAGGGAATCTATTATGCAACGCTAGATTCATAATTAAAAATTAAATGAGGCCAGGTGCAGTGGCTCACACCTGTAATCCCAGCACAGGCCAAGGCGGCGGATCACTTGAGGTCAGGAGTTTGAGAACAGCCTGGCCAACATGGTGAAACCCGGTGTCTACTAAAAAACACAACAATTTGCGAGGCGTGTTGATGTCCACCTTAATCCCAGCTACTTGGAAGTAGAGGCAGAGGCAGGAGAATCATTTGAACCCAGGAGGTGGGGGTTGCAGTGAGTTGAGATCAAGCCATTGCACTCAAACCTGGGAGACAAGAGCAAGACTTCTCTCAAAAAAAAAAAAAAAGAAAAGAAAAAAAGAAAAACTGAATATACAATGTTGATGAATTACGGTTTAAGAGTGTAAGCCACAGGACAGTGTGGGAAGACCATACTGAAGCACAAATCAGTTTGCGTTCTATAAGGAGCACTCTACTAAAGATATACTGACGAAAGGAAAAACATTTTAGCAGTAAGTATCATCATCATGAGTATTTAATGAAACATATTTTTACGCTGTTTAAACCGTAAGCTCAAAACAGTTTGATTCAATTGCAGCTTTACTTTGACAGCGAAGAGCAAACCGGAAGTTCCTATTTTCCACCCAGCGCTCACTTTGCCAGGCTGCTTCCCAATGGAAAACAAAGGTGCTGAAAGAGCCATTAAATTCCTATTTTTTATTGACACAGGACCGTAAAACTCACTGACCAGATTTGCAATTCCACGGATAATACAGAAGAAAAAGTATGTAGTGTTGCAAAGAATATGTTAGTATCAAATCAAAACTCTGCTTAAGTTTTATATTGAAAGAGAAAGGCAAAGATTGGTCAGAAATGAAGAACCCAGTTTTCACCATTGAGCTGAAAACCAGAATGTGAGCAATGCCTTCGATGAGCGACCTTCCAGCGAAGTCCTGGGCCAGCAGCGTGCAGCATCAGCACCACCCAGAACTTGCACAGAATGCAAATTCCCAGGCCCCACCCAAGCCTACGGAATTAAATGCGGCTGCGGCCCAGTGATTTGTGTTTTAACCACCCTCGGGTGATTGTGCTGTAAGGTTGGACAACCACCACCTTCCAGGTTACCTTGTGCTTATTCATACCTTCTGTCTTCTTCCTGCTTACTAGGTCTAATAACTCCTGAATTGCGACAAGTTTTCTCTTGATCTTTGTGTTTTCCACATATATGTATCCTTATTTGGTTCTCCTTGCCTTTCACTTAAAAGAATACGTCACTGGTGTGTATGCTTCTGTGACTCGCATTATTTGCCTAACATTCTTTCTTACGGCCTAGTTTTTCCTGGGAGAATGCACAGCTGTGGTAAGGCCTGCCCTCAGCTCCTCAGGGCTACCCGCGTTCCCAGCCACGTGGGCTTTCCCAGCGGCTGCTGCTTCATCCAAGCCGCAAGGGGCGCCTCCAGAGTGTGACAGTGAACACGAGCATGTGCCTGACATGCCCCCAGTGCCGTGTCTCATACGGGAACACCAGGCTCCCAGCATCATGGGGGCCTCCTCGGAGTCCAGCTGCCATGCCCCACATCCAGTAAAATACCACTTTATTTTGGCAACAAAATGAACAAATTCCTGAAAATCATTTGAATTGAGACTTTATTCTCAGTGTCTCTCAGGCTTATACCAGTTTTGTTTTGCCTTCATTTCCTCAGGTAAACAAATAAACTGTACTCGATGATGAGGTTCCTTTTATGTCTAAGTTGTTGACTATGAACTGCAGATTGATCTAGGATTTAAAAACCCTTTCAGATGGGCACGGTGGTGCCTGCCTGTCATCCCAGCTACTCAGGAGGCTGAGGTGAGAGGACGGCTTGAGCCCAGGATTTGGAGGCTGCAGTCAGTTATGACTGCGCCACAGCACTCAAGACTGCGCGAAAGAGTGAGATCTCGTCTTCAAAACAAAAACAAAACAAACAAAACCCACGTTTTAAAGCAGAGGTCCACAGAAATATCTGATTTCTACTGAAATCATATAGATACTGCAGGTATTTCCAAATAGCACTTATGCTCACTGATACCTGAAGACAGTCATTTTGGGACATTAGCTCTGCTGTGAGATGAATAAAACACTAACTATATCAAAAAATTCCATTCTTCAATACTTTTTTTTTTTTTTTTGGAGACAGGGTCTCACTCTGCTACCCAGGATGGAGTGCAGTGGCACGATCTCCACTGCAACCTCCGCCTCCTGGGTTCAATCGATTCTCCTGCCTCAGCCTCCCGAGTACCTGGGACTATAGGTGTGTGCCACTGTACCCCACTAATTTTTGTATAATACTTTTTGTAGAGCTGGGGTTTCACCATGTTGCCCAGGCTGGTCTCGAACTCCTGAGCTCAAGTGAGTGGCCTGCCTCAGCCTCCCAAAAGTGTTGAGATTACAGGCATGAGCCACCACACCCGGCCAATACTTTACTATTTTTCAGTATAATTGGGTTTGGGTGTAATCTTATTTTATGATTTCAAAACATTGTTTTTAGATGGGGTTCACAGGCTTCCTTAGTGTGCCCAAAGAGTTAAAAATCCTGTGTTTGGCCAGGCGCGGTGGCTCAAGCCTGTAATCCCAGCACTCTGGGAGGCCGAGATGGGCGAATCACGAGGTCAGGAGATCGAGACCATCCTGGCTAACACGGTGAAACCCCGTCTCTACTAAAAAACACAAAAAACTAGCCAGGCGAGGTGGCAGGTGCTTGTAGTCTCAGCTACTCGGGAGGCTGAGGCAGGAGAATGGCGTAAACCCAGGAGGCGGAGCTTGCAGCGAGCTGAGATCCGGCCACTGCACTCCAGCCTGGGCGACAGAGCCAGACTCCGTCTTGAAAAAAAAAAAAAAAAATCCTGTGTTCAAGGAAAACCACTTTACTTACCACTTTTCTTCTATATTTCTCATTTATAGCATGGGGCTGCAGTTAGGAGTTGGAGGTCTTGGAGACAGATCTGTACCGTCTCAATTACTGGCTGTGTAACCTTGGGCAATTTATTTAACCTCTCTGTGCCTCAAATTCCTCATCCTTGACGGAAGGATGGGAGAGAACTTTCTGTGAGTGGGCTGTCGGAAGGATTAAGTGAGTGTTCTTGAGAAGCAGTTGGCAGCGTCCAGGACACAGAACATGCTGGCTAGTATCATTTCCATGAGTAGACAGTGTTATGCTATCCTCTAAGTACAAAAACCTCAGGCTGGACAGTACAGTTGAAAGGAAATGTGGCCTCCGTATTTCAGTTTTAAAGATTAGATTGAGTCAGTGGAACTGGAATAGTAACTAGATTCCTAAATACAGGAGTTGGAAAATTATAGCCCGAGGGCCAAATCTGGCCTGATGTCCTTTTTTGTTGAGACACACTTTCATTTTGTCGCAGAGGCTGGAGTGTCATGGTGTGATCTCGGCTCACTGCAACCTCCGCCTTCCGGGTTCAAGCAATTCTCATGCCTCAGTCTACCGAGTAGCTGAGACTACAGGTGCGTGCCAATACACCCGGCTAATTTTTGAAGTTTTAGTAGAGACGTGGTCTCAAACTCCTGACCTCAAGTGATCTGCCCACCTCGGCCTCCCAAAGTGCTGGGATTACAGGCATGAGACGTTGCACCAGACCCCCTTTAAAAACAAAACAAACAAACAAAAAAGAGCCTATAATTATGCTTTTTACATTTTTTAAAGGTTGGGGAAAAAACAAACAAACAAACAGAAAAACAATCTTTCCCAGCAGGTGAAAATGATATAAAAGTCAAACCTCAGTAGTTAGAAAGTTCTAATAAAACACAGTCACTATTGGTTTTTCTGTATCGCCTATGGCTGCTTTCATAGTGACAGAGCTGGGTAGCTGCAACACAGAGCCTAAAATACAAGGCGGGTGTGCGCCTGGAATACTAGTTACTCAGGAGGCTGAGGGAGGAGGACTGCTTGAATCTAGACATTCGAGGCTGCAGTGAGTTACAACTGGCCCAGTGCACTCCAGCCTGGGGAACAGAGTGAGACTGCTGGGAGTGAGGGCCTACAATAGTCACGCACTGCTTAACAGAAGGGATATGTTCTGAGAAATGCATGGTTAGGTGATTTTGTTGCTGTGGAAACATCATAGTGTACTGACATACACCTAGATGGTACAGCCTACCACACCTAGACTATACGGCACAGCCCACTGCTCCTAGGTTACACCCCGATACTGCAGCTGACTGTATTGAATACGGTAAGCCACAGTAACAGAATGTTAAGGATTTGTGGATCCAGACACATCTAAACACAGAAGAGGTACAGCAAGGACATGGTACAAAAGATTTTAAAAATGGTACATCTGTATAAAGCGCATGTCATGAGTGCAGCCTGCAGAACTAAACCTGCTCTGGGTCAATCAATAACTGAGCAGTAAATGAATGTGAAGGCCAGGCACATGACTGTACTTCACTGTAAACTTTCTAAATGCTATAAACTTAGGCTATACTATGTTTGTTTTAAAAAATCATTTTCTTCAGTAATATCTTTAGCTTACTATGACATTTAAAAATTTCAAACTTTTAACTTTTTTTTTTTTTTTTTTGAGGCGGAGTCTTGCTCTGTCGCCCAGGCTGGAGTGCAGTGGCCGGATCTCAGCTCACTGCAAGCTCCGCCTCCCAGGTTCACGCCATTCTCCTGCCTCAGCCTCCCGAGTAGCTGGGACTACAGGTGCCCACCACCTCGCCCAGCTAGTTTTTTGTATTTTTTAGTAGAGACGGGGTTTCACCGTGTTAGCCAGGATGGTCTCGATTTCCTGACCTCGTGATCCGCCCGTCTCGGCCTCCCAAAGTGCTGGGATTACAGGCGTGAGCCACCACACCCGACCAACTTTTAACTTTTTGATTCTTTTGTAATAACAGCCTAAAACATTTTTTAGAGCCATATAAAAATATTTTTTCTTTTTTTTTCTGCTCTGTAGCCCCAGCTAGAGTGCAGTAAGGACCATAGCTCACTGCAGCCTCCAACTCCCGATCTTCCCACCTCAGCCTCCCTAGTAGCTTATGTCCAGCTAATTATTTTATTTTTATTTTTTAGTAGAGACGGGGTCTTGTTATGTTGCCCAGCTAATTCGTTTATTTTTATTTTTTAGTAGAGACGGAGTCTTGCTATGTTGCCCAGGCTGGTCTCGACCTCCTGGCCTCAAAACGTCCTCTCACCTTATCCTCCCAGAGTGCTGGGATTACAGGCATGAGCCACTGTGTGGCAGCCTTCTTTATATCCTTATTCTATAAGCTGTTTTCTATCATTGAAATTTTTTATTTTTTACATTTGATCTTTTTTGTTCAAAATGAAGACAAAAACACACACATCAGCCTAGGCCTACACAGGGTCAGGATCATTAATGTTACTGTCTTCCACCTCCACATCTTGTCCCACTGGAACGTCTTCAGGGCAGTAACATGCATGGTGCTGTCATCTCCCGTAACAATGTCTTCTTCCGGAATCTCTTCTGAAGGACCTGCCCGAGGCTGTTGTGTATTATAGACAAAACAGCTAGGCCAGGCTTGGTGGCTCACACGTGTAATCTAAGCACTTTGGGAGGCTGAGGCAGGCAGATCACTTGTGGTCAGGAGTTCGAAACCATCCTGGCCAACATGGTGAAACCTTATCTCTACCCCAAAATAAAGAAATTAGATGGGCCTGGTGGTACACGCCTGGAATCCCAGCTACTTGTGAGGCTGAAGTGGGAGGATCATTTGAACCCAGGAGGTGGAGGTTACAGGGAGTCAAGGCTACACCACTACATTCCAGCCTGGGTGCCAGAGTGAGATCCTGTCTTAAAAAAACTAAACGAAACTAGAAGGAATACAATCTAAAATAATGATTAAAAGTACGGCATAGTAAATACAGAAACCAGTAAGAGTTGTTTACTGTCAAGTATGACGTAGTGTACATGACTGTATGTGCTACATCTTTATGTGACTGGTAATACACTAGGTTTGTTTACACCAGCATCACAACCATGTGAGTAATGCATGTGCAACCATGTTACAAGGGCAACCACCTCTCTAGGGGACAAAAATATTCATCTCTATCACAACCTCGTGTGACCACTGTCGTATATGAGGTCTGCCACTGAACAAAATGACATTACGTGATGCACGCCAGTATTGACTATCTGGCCCTTTACAGAAAACATTTGCTGGCCCCTGTTCTAAAACATGCAAACCACAATGGAAAAGGATACGGGAAGTTGCCTGAGTCAAAATCTGTTTTCTGCTGAGCCTTTGGAGGAACTAGGCATAGTGTTTCTATACATGATGATTACTCTCATTAATCATTTCATTTAATCCTCATAATAACCTAACTGAATACTGTCATTAATTCCATTTTATAGATGAGGCAAATTATGCACAAAGACATTAAGTTCCTTTTTTTTTTTTTTTTTGAGATGGCGTCTCTCTCTGTCGCCCAGGCTGGAGTGCAACGGAGCAATCTCAGCTCACTGCAACCTCCGCCTCCCGGGTTGAAGCAATCCTCCCGCCTCAGCCTCCTGAGTAGCTGGGACTACAGGTGTGCACCACCACACCTGGCTAATTTTTGTATTTTTAGTAGAGACGGGGTTTTACCACGTTGGCCAAACTGCTCTCGAACTCCTGACCTCAAGTGAATTGTCAGTCTCGGCCTCCCAAAGTGCTGGGGCTATAGGTGTGAGCCACCGCGCCCAGCTGAAATTAAGTCACTTTTTTTAGCGGCATATAACAGCTTAGTCTTGGAGGCATAACAGGTAAACATTTACTGATCCAAATTTCTCTTTCTTTAGAATGAGATCAAAGTAGAACTGCAGGCGAGAATGAGTGTCCGTTCACAGTAGCTGCGTGTGGGAGCTCACTGGCTGGACAGCGTAACTATCACTTTAGGCAATTCCCTTCAGGGAAAAAAGTCAAATAGACTGTAGTGTTCTTTCCTGTCCAGGTTCTCCGTTACACAGGTGTGTTCAGTTTGTGAAAATTCACTGAGCTGTAGAACTAGGAAATGAGCACTGTTCTGTGTTTCTGTGTGTATGTGTGTGTGTGTGTATGTGTGCATATTATACATGAGTAATAAGTTTCAAGATGACTGCTGTCACCTGGTACCTTGATCATAGCCCCGTAAACTGTCTTGAGCTAAACACACCCAGTTGTGGTTTGCCTAGGTTCCTGACCCATAGAAATTGTAAGATTACAAATTTTTGTAGTTTTAAGTTGCTAAGTTTTAGGGTAATTTGTTACTTAACAGTGGATAACTAATACAGCCTGAAGTAGACACGAACATTTTTTTTTTTTTTTTTTTTTTTTTTTTTGAGACGGAGTCTCGCTCTGCCGCCCAGGCTGGAGTGCAGTGGCCGGATCTCAGCTCACTGCAAGCTCCGCCTCCCGGGTTCACGCCATTCTCCTGCCTCAGCCTCCCCAGTAGCTGGGACTACAGGCGCCCGCCACCTCGCCCGGCTAGTTTTTTGTATTTCTTAGTAGAGACGGGGTTTCACCGTGTCAGCCAGGATGGTCTCGATCTCCTGACCTCGTGATCCGCCCGCCTCGGCCTCCCAAAGTGCTGGGATTACAGGCTTGAGCCACCGCGCCCAGCCGACACGAACATTAACACTGAAAAGAGAGACAGATAACAATCCTAGAAAGTCAAAAGAATATTAAGAAAAAAACCAAGGTCAATAAACTGAGCAAATTAAAGACAGATATAGGGATACGGTATTCTATTATTTAATAAATACTGGTAGGGGCAAGGCACAGTGGCTCACACCTGTAATTCCAGCACTTTGAGAGGCCAAGGCAGCAGGAAAACTTGAGACCAGGAGTTCAAGACCAGCCAGGGGAACACAGACTTTGTCTCTACAAAAATTTGTTAAAAATCAGCTGGGAATGGTGGCGCGGTCCTGTACTGAGCTACTCAGGAGGCTGAAGTGGGAGGACTGCTAGAGCCCAGGAGGTCGAGGCTAGAGTGAGACAGGATCCTGCCACTGTACTCCAGCCTGGGTGAAAGAGCAAGATCCTGTCCAAAAAAAAAAAAAAGACCATACTGCAGAGATGTCAATTTTGCCCAAATTTCTTCAGAAGTTTATTTGATTCTAGTTAGAATGATTAGATAAGGGGATTTCTTAAAGAGCATGACATAACTTTGTAACCACCATCTGGAAGAACAAACAAGCAGAATTAGTTAAGACCAATTTTAAACAGAAGGACAAATTAGAGGGATGAACTCTGCCATCGAGGAATATCCTATGACAGAAAACAGCCCATATATGAAGGCTCAGTTCACAAATCACTTTCTTACCCCAGGTTACACGCTCTGTTAATATGTTGTATTTTTATTTCTAAGCACTTACTATTGTAATTACATAACTGGCAACTATATAATCAGTACTGTAATCATTAGTGGACCTCCCTGTCAGAATGGTGAGCTCTAAGAGACCTGGTGAGTGTTTGTGCTGCCAGTACCTACTAGGCTGTTTACAGAGGGCTCACAAGGATCATGCAAGCAGACAATCTCATGCACTGATCATCTAAGGCTAAAACACAACCACCTCTGCGACGGGAAGCCTGGCAAAAACCTTCAAGCCTTGCTTAAAACGAAGATCTTAAATGGGCATATCTTTTGACTGAGTGAAGCACTTTCAGGAACCTGGTGAATTTTGTACAAAGCTATGCATTATAATGTGTTTATAATTGCTAAAAGCTAGACATAACTGTCAGCTCTCAGACTGGATTATTTGACGATGACATTTAGGGAAAATGTGGTTACAAGAAAACTGATTGCTATAATGAAAAAACATTCCAGGTTATGAAAATGTGGAATTAAACACAAGGTATGACTCTAACAGTGCTTAAAAAATACAAACTCCCAAGTCTGCATCCTAAATAGAGAACGGAAGACAATATTCTAAGGTATACTTTATGTGTATTTGTATTTATAAATACAACCTAGGTATCCTAGGGGGAAAAGTCGTTATACTGAGTGCAGAAGCAGTGAGTCTCCCCTAGGAATGCAGACTCCCACCCTGAGAAGAACAGCACTGACATCTCTTTCTTCCCCTGTATACAACTTTACTGCTCATTAACAACAAGCATCATTTCCCAGCCCTAACAGACTGAATGCATTAGAACAGAAATATTGGATACTGGCCGGGCACAGTGGCTCACGCCTGTAATCCCAGCACTTTGGGAGGCTGAGGCGGGTGGATCATGAGGTCAGGAGATCGAGACCATCCTGGCTAACACGGTGAAACCCCGTCTCTACTAAAAACACAAAAAATCAGCCGGGCGCGGTGGTGGGCGCCTGTAGTCCCAGCTACTCGGGAGGCTGAGGCAGGCGAATGGCGTGAACCTGGGAGGTGGAGATTGCAGTGAGCCAAGATTGCGCCACCGCGCTCCAGCCTGGATGACAGTGCGAGACAACATCTCCAAAAAAAAAAAAAAAAAAATTTCATACCATAAACCATAACAACTCAAACCCCCTACATGGCACCAGAGGGCAAGAGCCTGGGAAACCCACTGCGTCTCATCTTTTTGTGAGCTTGCCCTGTAGTTCTGTCCTATATAGACACGTAGCAAAGAAATGTGTATTAAGTAAAGATCAAAACAAGAGGTCCTACCAGGACTCTCCTTTGTTTCCATACATCCCATTTTGCTCAAGGTCTCTACACATCTCAAAGGCACTGGAGAGCTGTTTACACCTTGCCGTTAAGGGGTAAGGGGTTAAGGGGTAAGGGTGCTTCGGCTGCAAGTTAATTACATCACTGCTGCTGGCTATGGAACCAACAGAAGCTACTCAATGGCAGAAACGTAATAAAAACTAGTTTTGATTTCTCAGGCAATACTTTACCAATACTGCAAACAAAATCAGAAAAAGGCAAATATACGAAGAAGGAATTCTACACTAGTCGACTTCAATAACTGGAAAGACTGGGAAGATGCTTCAGATGAAGACAGGTCTAATTTTGATCGTTTCTCTGAGATGATTAACAACATGGGTGGTGATGAGAATGTAGATTTACCAGAAGTAGATGGAGCAGATGATGATTCACAAGACAGTGATGATGCAAAAATGCCAGATCTGGAGTAAGGAATATTGTCATCACCTGGATTTTGAGAAAGAAAAATAACTTCTCGGGCCGGGCGCGGTGGCTCAAGCCTGTAATCCCAGCACTTTGGGAGGCCGAGACGGGCGGATCATAAGGTCAGGAGATCAAGACCATCCTGGCTAACACGGTGAAACCCCGTCTCTACTAAAAATACAAAAAATTAGCCGGGCGTGGTGGCGGGCGCCTGTAGTCACCAGCTACTCGGGAGGCTGAGGCGGGAGAATGGCGTGAACCCGGGAGGCGGAGCTTGCAGTGAGCCGAGATCGCGCCACTGCACTCCAGCCTGGGAGACACAGCGAGACTCCGTCTCAAAAAAAAAAAAAAAGAAAAATAACTTCTCTGCAAGATTTCATAATTGAGAGAATTCCTGAGTTGACAGCTCTAAAGGCAGACGCTGTATTTGCCTACTTTAACTCATTTTTCAACCTGTTTGTTTTTTGAAAGGCTTCACTAAGGGTTGATATGTACCATTGTATGGGGCAATTTTAAGTCAGCTAAGGCAATAACCTTATGCATGAACATTTCCCACTTTCATGAAGCTGTTGAGGTCCTAGGCAATTGATGTAGCTGTTGTGATAAATAAAAACATCTCACCTAAGTCTCCTTTTCTTCATAACACAGATACTGACATTATAGGAAGCTCCCAGCTTAGGGAAAGAGAACTAAATTTTAGATCACAGAACATGGATTCAAAAGTGGCTGGAACAAATTGGCTGACACCTTACTGGTAACCTGCTATTCGTGTTATCCTTCAGGATTGTTCCACTAACATTTATTTTTCAAAAAATTTACATCACGTTATTCTATGTTTAAGTGTTCATTTGTCAGTGTTCCAGGTGTATCTTAGCTATAACCAGAGAATGCCCTAACTTAGATGGTTTTTGAAGCCTATACATTTGGTATTGTTTGACCCTCAAGCTCTTACATCTCAGCATAGAGGACGAAGAAAGCTGTACATTGCTGGTTGAGAGTCTGTACATTTAGACCAGATTTGTATTTGCACTGTCGAGTATGGCAAATGAGTGAAAAATGTTTCATACGCTATTGGATTTTTTATTTCTTTTTTTGATTCAGTTGATACCAGGGCTGAAAACCTCAATTTATGTTCATGATAGTGGGGATTTTTTTAAAAAGTCTACATTCTTTCTAATAAACTGTTGGAAGACTTCAAAAAAAAAAAAAAAAGAAATTCTACACTAAAATATGTTAGCTGGGGTATCCAAGAGTAAGCCATACGGATTTGTGAGAATGAAATAAACTCAAAGATTATGATGGAATAAAAAAGCTCAACTGCGGAATGAGCCAAATACAGCCTGGGAACTCACATGTAGGTCCTCCATCTACACTGTCCCCTGATGGCTAAGGATCGGTTCCGGTTTGTCACAGGACACAGGAAACATCACTACGGCTGGTTAATTAGTTCTCCGCGCAAGAAATGCTTAGAAAGAGCCAGGCGCAGTGGCTCACGCCTGTAATCCCAGCACTTTGGGAGGCCGAGACGGGCGGATCACGAGGTCAGGAGATCCAGACCATCCTGGCTAACACGGTGAAACCCCGTCTCTACTAAAAAATACAAAAAATTAGCCGGGCGCGGTGGCGGGCGCCTGTAGTCCCAGCTACTCGGGAGGCTGAGGCAGGAGAATGGCGTGATCCCGGGAGGCGGAGCTTGCAGTGAGCTGAGATCCGGCCACTGCACTCCAGCCTGGGCGACTGAGCAAGACTCCGTCTCAAAAAAAAAAAAAAAGAAATGCTTAGAAAGATCAGAATTACTCACGTGATATCTCTTCGTTGATAGCAGCCCTGAAGCAGGCAGGCAATCAGGTCACTGATAAACTCCACATCATCTCTGTGAAGAGCAGCTTCTAACTCCTGAGGGAGGGAGATAGGGAAGTTGAGAAATCAAACAGACAGAGATTTCTTAAAACACACCGCCCCTCCTACCGCCAGCACAAGCCCCAAGAACTGAAGGGTCCCAGTAGCGGAAGGACTTGCCAGAGATCAGCTCTGCCCTTCCTTCTGGCTACTGCGAGAAGAGCAACCAGATTCCACGTTTTCGTTTTCCTGGGGTTTTATTTCTCCCACTGCTCCCTCCCCAGCCCTATTCCTCTTACCTGCACATGAAAAGAAACACACGTAACTCTTTTTGATAAATCAATTCTAGCTGCATAATTAAAGAGCTTAACTCTCTGATTATAATCGAGTATAAATACAAACGTGCTATACTGCTTTCTATTTTAATCGCAAAAGAGAGGAAAGGAGCGCTCATGTAATTGTTTATCAAGTATTTGTCATTCACTTAATCTTCTCAAGAGATAAACCATCTGCAACAGCTTTAAAGAACCACTATATTTTGAACGGCATGTGTTAGTAAGTGATAACGACAATTTTTATTTTGGGACGCCACACCTATATGGCTGATGAAAGGTGATTGCGAGAACCAAGGCTAATCTTACATCATCTAAACAGAATGAGGTAACGTCTGTGTGAATGTCTTTGCTTTCCTTGGGGTTCAGCTTGCCTCGACACGGTATTCCAACAAGGAATTGTTTGGAAAGGGGCCACTGGACAAAAAGTGGCGGTGGGGAACTTTAGGAGATCCTATTTCCTTTCTCAACAACCCCAAAATAAGCAGGTATTTTCTTAGATGACAGAGTATTTTCTAGGTCATCAGGTCTCATATTAGAAAAGTTTGCCCACATTCTTTCAACCAGGATGCAATCTTCTGCATGCAAATCATTTCCCAAGAGTCTGCTCCCTATAGTTTGACTTGCTCATAACTAGATCAGTAATCCCCAGAAAAACCAAACTTTTGACAATCTTATTAATGGTTCTGAAAAGTACGAGATGTACGTAAGATGCAAGTTCTGATCTTAATGCAATTACATGGTAGCAGACACAAAACAGGGTGGTTTGCTTCTCATATAGAAATAATATGGCTCTGGCCAGGCATGGTGGCTCACTTGAGGTCAAGAGATCAAGACCAGCCTGGCCAACATGGTCAAACCCTGTCTCTACTACAAATATAAAAATTAGCCAGGTGCGGTGGCAGGCACCTGTGATCCCAGCTACTGAGGCTGAGACACAAGAATCACTTGAACCCAGGAGGCGGCGACTGCAGTGAAATGAGATCATGCCGGCCTACTCCAGCCTGGGCGACAGAGTGAGACACTGTCTCAAACAAACAAAAAACACAAACCAATCAGTACCAGCAGGTACAAGAAAGCACGCTATGGGAGCTGAGAAGAAAAGGATTACTTCTGCTGTGGAAGCCTGGGAGATTTCGTGAGATGGGAATTGTGACCGAGTGACAATGGGCAGAGAGGCAGGGCATGACCAGGTGCAGGAGGATATTAGGTTCAGTTTAACTATTCTGTAGATTATGTGGAGGGGAGTAATGTGAGCTGAGATTGACAGGCGATCCTGAATACCCAGCTAATGAGTTTGGCCTTTCTTCGGGAGACAATGGAGATCCACCTCAGTTTATTTCTATAGAGAGGCAAAGTGAGACTAATCTAGCTGCTGTGTATATACAAGGAATTCTAGTGGTGGAGGGTGGGAGGGGAGATGTCAGCCCAAGCAGCAGCGCAGGAGGAAGGTTCTGAAGGACTTACTAAACGAGAGAAAGGAGAAACAGGAATTCAAGATCTGCCAGAAGTAAAGGCCAGCTGAGGCGACGGAAGACTTGATCGGCTCATGTTTTAAGCTGGGCACTGGGCAAGCCTCCCAGTGACTTACAACAGAAGCGAAATCCTCAAAGCAAAAAGTCCCAGGCCATCTCATTGGATAGGAAGTCAGAATCAGTTAGAGCTGGAAATGAAACTACAGATCACATATTTCCATTCTCTCAATTTAAAGATGTAGAAACTAGCCGGGTGTGGTGTCGCATGCCTACAGTCCCAGATACTTGGGAGGCTGAGGTAGGAGGATCACTGAGCCCAGGAGTTTGAGACCAGCCTGGCCAACACAGCAAGACTCTGTCTCTTTTAAGGGAGAAAAAACAACAACAACAAGATAAAGAAACTAGTTCCAGAAAGGTTAATTGGCTTCTCCAAGGGCACTCAGCAAATCAGTGACAGAGCCGAGTGGAAACCCAGGTCACCGAGTCCAGCGTTCTTCCCACTACCAAGCTGCTCCCCCCGGGTCAGTGTTCTTCATGCTAGAAAGGCCTGATGGTTTCTACAATTACAACCACCACCCCAACCACTGTGTCTTTTCTCTAAGCCCTCACATGTATCATTGTCCCTGGGTGGAAATCCCGTCCCTCCACCAAACCGTACGTACTGTAGTTCTTCAGGGGAGAAACTTTACCTGCAAAGTCTTCCCAGCCAAGCTCCCCCACGCTGCTGCCACCAGTGCTCGCTGTCACTGTGGCGACCGTCCGTGCACCCCTGCACGTTTCTATGGGTCCTGTTCTGTTCCCTCCCCTGCCATCATAAACTAAGAGCACAATCGGATCGTGATGGAAGGTGCTACAGTCTGCACTAACTGGTTTCTCCTAAGATTTTTTAACGCATGGAAGTACCAAATTAAATAATAAAGGCAACACTGGAGGCCGAGATGGGAGGATCGCTTAGAGCCAGGAGTTCAAGACCAGCTAGCTGAACAACACCGCGAGACCCCATCTCTACAGAAATAAGTAAATAAATAAATAAATAAATAAATAAATAACAAAGGCCACATTTGAGAAGATAAGCTAAGAACTGGGAGGGTGTTCCCAAGGAGAGGACTGCATAAAGTTTGCCATATGGTTCATGTGGCATCTCCTCAGAGGATGGCTTTCGCTATGTGGTTTCCAGGAAATCTAATTACCTTTCTCTCCATCTCCGCCTTCTGCACACATACATCGTCTACTGGCTTCCGCCTTTATCAAGGCCATTTTCACCAGCGCTGCCTAGGTTCTAGCTACAATACTATCCTCCAAGGAGGCAAGACAAGTTTTCTACATTGTAGCAATAATGTTAGGAATGTCTTTTCTTCAGAACACAATAGAAAGTAGAATATCAGGGATGCTGGACTAGCTCTTCCCAGGAGAACTGAAGAGGCTTAAATGGTCTCTGAAAAGGACACAGGTAGGGAGAGGAACTCTGCATCCTTTATTAAATATTCCATCTCTTCTCCCTTACCTGCCATATTCCCCATTTCACCATCCCTGGAATATAGTAACTAACTCATGAAGTCATTAAAAGCAGGGTTCAAAATGTAAAATTGCTTTTTAAATATAACTCTAGGATATTACGTTTAATGTGTCAGAAGCCACCCAGAAAACCCACCAAAAACTGTGCAGGTCCAAGCTAACTTGTGAGGTCATGAAGTCATCGCTGCACTTACCCCTGGAGCTCAGCAGAACTTACAAACGCAGAATCAGTAAAGATGAGAACCAAGAATAGGTGATGAACCCCTGGAGAGCAAAGCCTTTTCTCTTTCCCTTTAGTAACTATAAATCCCCGCAGTCAGTACCAAATGGATAAACCAAGGCACAGTAAACACAAGCCCTGGTCTCACCATCCTGTGATGAAATACGGAGGGAGAATGGTGTATCAAAACAGCCAAGAAGGAAAGAAACAGGAAAGCTATTTTTAATCCTGCTGAATAAAAGAAATGACCAAACAGTTAAAATGTGGGCTAATCAGTTAAAATGTCTTCCCAATATTTTAACGGGCATGGTGTTTCAGATATGCGGCTGGCATTTGGAAGATGAAAAAGTCTTGGATATCTGTTTGACAACAATGTGAATCTACTTAATATTACTGAACTGACCACTTTACAATGTGTTTACTACAAAAAAATTTTTATCACATTCAAAGTGTCCGTTTTCAAGGGTTGTAATGATTAAACGAAGCAATGGCACACAGTAAACGCTACATGGAAACATTTACCTTTCAACTATTTCATCTTCCTTGCAATGATAGTTTGTGGAAAAACAGCAGAGTATCCTTCTCAAAATTCAGAGGTTTCTGAACAACAGAAATTCAAATGCTTTTAATAACACGGCCTGCGGTGTTCATGTGCCAATAAAACTATCTGCAAGAACAATCTGGAAATCCAGGTTACTACTTGCAAAGCTTTACCACTTAAAGGTTTCAACCCAGAGCTTAAGTCTTAGACTACGGCAATAAGGGACTCTACTAAAAATCTCCACCCCAACCTTTTCTCTCTTTTTTCTTCTCACTTTCTCTCCTCCTCTTTTGTATTTCCTTTTCACTGTGAGCATTGAGCTGTGAGCACAGAAATCTGAACTTTGCCAAGATGCTCTGGGACAGAAGAGGAAGGGGGGAAAAACAGCAGAAAAGACAGCTAATCAGCATAGGGCAGGGAGCCCCGTTACCACTGCCCCTCTGCAGCTTCAGAGAGTAGCTGAAGGGAGTAACAGGATTTGCCGCCTTTGCAGCTGGCATCACAGCTCATTAGGGAAAAGTCTGTTCAACATCCTTCCACCTTCTCCACCCTCAACAACAAATCCTTCGAGCCGTGCAGTGGCTGCTGGGAAAAGAACTCAGAAGTGAGCAAGGGGACTAGCCCCAACCTCGCACAGCAGCGGGAAGAAGCAGAAGAAACAGGGCCTTCACCATACCTCTTACGAAAAGCAGTTAACCATTCTGCACTTCGTAAAGTCCTGCCTGCCTCATACACGAAGATAATTTCCAGACTGGAGACAGCCAGGTGACATATGCAGGATATTGCTAAATGCCTTTATTGTAACCCTAACAACCCACTTAATACACTTTTTCTTAAATAACATTACAGGTACCTTTTCTTGTTTGATGTGTGTCTAATCCCTGTATACATTTTCATTAATCTTTTGCTAAAAGGGTAGTAAGGACAGAAAGTCTTTTCATCAACTTCTGATTAAGGATCGAGATCATAGATTTGCACTACTGCCACTCGGTCACCGTAATTCCTTTGAGTGTATTTAAGGAGGGCGAAAATGTTTAAAGAAAGAAAAAAAACATGTTTGTTGTATTTTATTTAAGAGGGTTACAAATCTTCCTAATTTGCACAGGCACCAACTACTGCATAGCATCTCTGTCAAAGATCTGGCTTCGTATCGGACCCGGAACCGCGCGGACACAAAGGAGATGCAAAGCAGGCCTCTTGAAGGCCTGTCCCAGCTGCTATCCAAGAGAGAATGCCTGGAGTGTGGGCTCAGAATACAGAAAGAAAAAAAGCACCCTGGCCTCCAGAAGGCTCCCCTGACTTTGACAGCTGATGCTTTCTAACTTGGTATAAATTAATTTAATCCCAAAGGCATGCCTCATGCCAATTTACACTGTAAAGTATAAATCAGCTCAAGTGGGTATAATGGTGAGGGACCTGAAACCAGCTATATAACACTTTCGGTTGGCCAAGAGATGTATCCCAGGAGTCCCCAAAGGCTGGCCAGGTCCGTGTTGCTGCTTTGCTGCCACCATGTCATTCCTCTCAGCCTTCCATCAAACAGCTGTGTCACTGGCTCGATGCTGAGTAACACCCAAAGGAAACCAAAATAGCTCCTCCCTCAAATACGACTACAACTCTAAAATATTAGGTTAACTGGAAAATATTAATTATACCAATATATGCGTAAATCTAGAACGGGGTTTTCTACAAACGTGTAAATTACTAAAACTGGCTCCAGAAGTTTAAAAAGGCTAAAAAGCAGCTCCATGAATCTTCTCCCATTAAAAAATGTCCATATGGCCAGGCGTGGTGGCTCACGCCTGAAATCCCAGCACGTTGGGAGGCTGAGGCAGGTGGATCACCTGAGGTCAGGAGTTCGAGACCCACCTGGCCAACATGGTGAAACCCTGTCTCGACTAACATGCCAAAATTAGCCGGGCGTGGTGGTGAGTGCCTGTAATCCCAACTACTGGGGAGGCTGAGGCAGAAGAATCGCTTGAACCCGGGAGGCAGAGGTCGCAGTGAGCCGAGATCGCACCCACTGCACTTCAGCCTGGCGACAGAGCCAGAGTGTCTCAGAAACAAAACAAAACAACAACAACAACAAGAAGCCCATATTAACAAATTCCTGAGCACTGTGAAAGTTGGAAACTATGCAGTATGTTCTAGGTTTGATGAATCCAAGTTTGATTGTGTTTTTCTTTGTTCAAAAGTCTTCGGTGTCTCCCTAATACGTAACACAATTTCCTAGGTGACTAGAACAATTATACTAGGTGGCTAGTATACCGGACACGCATGGCCAGAGACAAAATCTGGAAAAGCAGGTTCGCAGCTGACCACAGACAGCCTCAGATACCAGACAGAGTCATCTGGACTTCATCGCTTAGACCCCATTTTCCAGTTAGGATGTGAGTGTTCCCTGGGTTCCACGGTGTGTGGCTGGAATATAAAAAGCCACAGGGTAAAAATGGCATAGGTTCCTAGAGACTTTGACTTTGTGTTGTTGTTGCTTGTTGTTTGGGAGGATATTTTTACCTTAAATACTTGCATGACTCTTAAAGATAAAATGAGAGGTGTCATTAGAGAATTTCTGTTCAGAGCTGCTTTGGAATCTAGCTCCAGGCCTCTGAGGTTTGGAATCATCATTCTCTGCTACTAGGAGATCACTGCTGAATTAGTTGGAAATTGTGTGGGTACTGGGGAGTCACCAAAGACTTTGAACAAAGAAAAGAGAGAATAATCAAACTTGGAAGGTTAAGTTGGATGTGGTCTGCAGATCACACTGTTTGGGAGAGACTGGAGGGTGAGAAGAACCCTGGTCTAGTCTGGGAAGAGGTGACGGGGCCAATGCTAGAAATGACAGCGGAAATGGAAAGAAACGATGAAAGAACAGTCTCAGACACACAGTCAATAGGGTTTTGCAACTAACTGTAGGTGGAGAAAAACGGACAAGGAAAATTTTAGTTAAGTTTTACTCCTGTCCAGGAAAAGAAAACATTATAGTATCTTTAACGGATAAACAGAAATAGAGGAGATAAAAGATGGGGCGGATGGTGAGTGATGCCAGAGATAAGGTCCTAGAAGTTTAACATGGGACTTCATCTTCCAATGTTCTAGTTCCGGTTGCTCTTACATGATTGTGTCCTGGTCTCCTGCGTGAGAATGATAAAAATGTGCATAGATACAATTTTTTATTCTTATTTTTTTAACTATCTCGGCTCATTGCAACCTCCACCTCTCGAATTCAAGCGATTCTCCAGCCCCAGCCACCCGAGAAGCTGGGACTACAGTCATGCACCACCACCCCCAGCTATTTTTTTGTACTTTTAGTAGAGATGGGGTTTCATCATGTTGGTCAGGCTGGCCTCAAACTCCTGACCTCAAATGATCTGCCCACCTCAGCCTCCTAAAGTGTTGGGATTACAGACGTGAGCCGCCATACCTGGCCCACAGAAAATTTTATATACAATTTCAGTATGTTTGTCTGTGAGTGTGGTAGGTTCCTGTGACTGAATCAATTCAATCAGCTCAGCATCTTATGGACCTGTGATAGTGGGAAGCCACACAAGCAGAAAGGCAGCTGTGGTATCTGAAGACATACTATGTGCAGGCTCTGTGTTACGTGCTGGGGACACAAAGAAGAAAAAAGAGGACCCTGCCCTCAAGTAGCAAAGATCTAGAAGGGAGGACAGGCAAAAAAACAATAACGTTTTTCCATGCAATGTGATGGAGGCCACGGCAGAGCCATGCTGCTATGAAGACAGCAATGGCTGAAATGCCAGAAGGAGCCAGCAGGCATGCAAGAGAAGAGGGCAACGGCACAGTACTCCAGCAACGTGCAGATCACCGCCAAGGAAGAAATGCTGAGGTGAGCGTATGAATGAAGATTTCCAGACATGCCTGAAATCCAATCAAGACGAAATCTGGAAAGGTAGGACAACTAGGAACAGCCCGGATAGGATTATAGTGAAGAAAAGAGAATTGGATTCTTACTGAACAAAAGAATGTTATCATCAAAAGAGGATGCGCTGTATGCTGTCCATCATGGGAATGAGGTCCCAAGATAAAGAACTGGCAGTAATGATCATCCCCCCTGCTGGGGGAGAGACAGTGATGACGCACTGTCGTGGGCCAAGAATACTTCACCAGCCCCGGGAGAAATGACCCCGGCAAAACGAATGCTTTCCCTTCTGATTCTCAACTCCTAGTACTGGAAGGGTGGTGTGTGTTGAATGGCAGGTAAACGTGAAGGCCATGAAAAGTACTGCTGGTCTCAGTGTGTCCCCCAAAGCTCAAGTACTAGAAAGCTAATCCCCAGTGCAACAGTGTAGGGAGGTGGTGCCTAACTTGGGTCAGGGGGGCTCTGAATAAGAATTAATGCCATCTTGGGAGTGGGGTAGTTATCAAGAAAGTGGTTTCCTTTGCAAATGAGTTTTGCGGTCTTGCTCACTTCCTCTCACCTTCTCATCCTCCTGCCTCCCGCCATGGGATGACAAGGTGCCACACAACAGCCCTCAACAGACGCTGGCACTCTGATACTGGATTTCCCAGCCTGAAGAACTAGGAGAAATACATTTCTTTATAAATTACTCAGTCTGTGATATTTTGTTATGGCAAAACAGTATGGACTAAGACAGTTATATATCCCATTTTAAATACAAGAAATAAAATTCTGAGACTTGGGACCTATGGTTATCAAGGGGCTGGGGGTTGCTGGTTTTTTGGAGACAGGGTTCTTGCTCTGTCGCTCAGGCTGAAATGCAGTGGTATGATCTCATTGCAGCCTCGACCTCCCAGGCTCAAGTGATCCACATCAGCCTCTGAGTACCTGGGACTACACGCATGCACCAACAAACTCAGCTAATTAAAAAAAATCTTTTTGTAGAGATGGGATCTCACTATGTTGCCCAGGCTGGTCTTCAACTCCTGGCCTCAAACAATCCTCCTGCCTCAGCCTCCCAAAGCGCTGGGATTACAGCCTTGAGCCACCGCGCCCGGCCCCAGGACCTTGTAAAAAGTGCCCCGAGTGCATCTGATGATCAGGCAGATTGGGGAATCTGCTCGGGAAGTAAGCACTTCCCCTTTGTCCCTCCCCTTTGTTATCGCTGTGGGGCTCACCGAGTCCTGTCCTAAGGCTTTCATGGCATCTACAGATACGTTCCTCAACGCGCGTCACCCAGCTGAGAGAGATCTCACACGTGTTCCGATTGTTCCCTGGCTTCTCATAAGAGGATTATGCTGCCCATCCTCACTGACATCAGACTTGTTCATACGGCTTGCTCATGAAAATGTTCTGGCCAATGAAATATGAGTGAAGTGACATATGCCACCTCTGAGCAGAAGCTGAAACGATTATCACACTGTTCAAGTACAGCTGTTTTCCCTTTATCCCAAATAGGAATTGCTCCTTTAATCTAGAAAGCAGAAGGAAGACAGAAAGCGCAGAGTCAACAGCTGGTCTGGAAAAACTTGATGGACACTCCCCCCATGTTTCTGTGGCTGCTAAGTACTGAGCTTCTAGGACTGCTTGTTACTGCAGCATAGCCACGCACAAGCACATACAGGCACGAGGAAGAGAGAAACGCTGAATGTAAAGGAAAAAAAATGAAAGGTTTTGGCCAGGCGCAGTGGCTCACGCCTGTAATCCCTGCACTTTGGGAGGCCGAGGCGGGCAGATCACGAGGTCAGTAGTTCGAGACCAGCCTGACCAACATGTGAAACCCCATCTCTACTAAAAATACAAAAATTAGCCGGGCGTTGGTGGCATGTGCCTGTAATCCCAGCTACTCAGGAGGCCGAGGCAGGAGAATTGCTTAAACCCAGGAGGCGCAGGCTGAGGTGAGCTGAGATAGCACCACTGCACTCCAGCCAGGGCAACACAGCAAGACTCCCTCTCAAAAAAAAAAAGGGCAAGCAAGGTTTTAAGTAATAATAGCAGTTACCATCTTGGGGACAGGTAGCAGGTTTCCAATCTTTAGCTTATTTACTTTGCACAAAACCCTTAGAAGTAGGTACTAATAGCATCACTTTACAGATAATTATCTCTCACAAAATAGAGTTACCTTCAATCCAAATGCTTACAAAGTTTCTTCTAAGTTGCTAATTCAATTGTTTTAATTTTGAGTAATAGAAATTTGCATGCTTAAAGAAATTAGGGAAATGACAGTAAATAGCCTGAAAACAACCTCAATCAATGCAAGTTATGGATGTTTACAGAGGTCACCTGATTGAATCCATTTTAAAAGGAGGGGAAGGCCAGGCGCTCTGGCTCATGTCTGTAATCCCAGCACTCTGGGAGACCAGGAGATCAAGACCAGCCTGGTCAATATGGCGAAACTTTGTCTCTACTAAAAATATAAAAAATTAGCTGGCATAGTGGCATGTGCCTATAATCCCAGCTACTCTCAGGAGGCTGAGGCAGGAGAATTGCTTAAACCTGGGAGGCGGAAGTTGCAGTGAGCTGACGAGATCATGCCACTGCACTCCAGCCTGGGTGATGGAGCAAGACTCTGTCTCAAAATAATAATCTAAATAAATAAAGGAGTGGGTGGGTACTTTACCATGTTCAATACTTGTTCTGAGGATTCAACAGCATGCGTTGTATTCTCATTATTCAAATCACTTTAGGCAGGGTGCAGTGGCTCATGCCTGTAATCCCAGCAATTTGGGAGGCCGAGGTGGCTGGATTGTTTGAGGACAGGAGTTCAAGACCTGCCTGACCAACATGGCAAAACCCTGTCTCTACTAAAAATACAAAAATTAGGCTGGGTGTGATGGCTCAGGCCTGTGATCCCAGCACTTTGGGAGGCTGAGGTGGGTGGATCACGAGGTCAGGCTTTCAAGACAAGCCTGGCCAAGACGGTGAAACCCTGTCTCTACTAAAAATACAAAAATTAGCTGGGCATGGTGGCAGGTGCCTGTAATCCCAGCTACTAGCGAGGTTGAGCCAGGAGAATCGTTTGAATCCAGGAGGTGGAGGTTGCAGTGAGCCGAGATTGCACTGCTGCATTCCAGCCTGGGAGACAGAGCAAGACTCCGTCTCAAAAACAAAAACAAAAAAAAAAAAAAAAAAAGAAAAAATAGGTGATGAATGCCTGTAATCCCAGCTACTAGGGAGGCTGAGGCATGAGAATCACTTGTACTCAGGAGGTGGAGATTGCAGTGAGCCAAGACTGTGCCACTGTACTCCAGCCTGGGAGACAGAGTGAGACTCTGTCTCAAACAAAACAAAACAAGTTTAAATATAAATATTTAAGTATTGATGCTTTAATGATCATGAATGTGCACCTACTTATAGGTCAAATACCCACCTGTCAAGTGAATTAGAAATTGTGACTTAGAAAAATTTTCAGAAAATATTATCAGAAGTACACTCAAAAACTTAATAGACAGGCTGACGTGCTCTCAAACACTGTACATCAATACTTCCCTTCGAAAGGAAGTTCTAGAATGGGCACGACGGCTCATGGATGTAATCCCAGTGCTTTGGGGGATTGAAGTGGGAGGATTGCTTGAGTCCAGAGTTTAAGACCAGCCTGGCAACTTTGTGAGATCTCATCTCTACAAAAATTTTTTTTTAATTAGCTAGATATGGTGGTGCGTGCCTGCAGTCCAAGCTGTTCAGGAGGCTGCGGAGGGAGCACTGCTTGAGCCCAGGAGTTCGTGGCTGCAGTGAGCTATGAGCATGCCTCTGTACTCCAGCCTGAACCAAGCAGAGAAGAGAGAGAGACCTTGCCTCCAAAGGAAAAAAAGACTTTTATTCCTTAAAAATCTAATAAGCATAACAAATGTTGGTAGCTGCCAATATTAACTGAATTGGGCCAAGGTAGTGAGGGGTGGCAGAGCAAAGATGCCCTCTGTCAAACCCTAATCATCAGAGATAAGCAGCAGGGAGAATATGGCCACTTCTTTGACAGCTTATTAAGAACTAGGAATTTCCTTATGTGGACACCTTTTTAAACTTGATACTAGTCAAGAAATTTCATCAGCTGGCCTAAAGGAAAGAAATTCCTGCCTAAGTAATTATCTGTCTCAACTGATGAAGCAGTTCACTAGTGAAACATCATTAAAATGACTTGAAACCTCAGAGATGGTAACAAAAACCTCTATACAAAATCTTAATGCCAGTATTAGTGATGCAAACAAATTTTCATTCCCACCACTGCACTGCAACCAAGCCAAATTTAACAAATGGTTCTCAGCCTTCATCATACTAAGTTTAAAAGCAGCGTTTAAGTTAGTTGATGATTCTATCTTAAAATAATTTCTTCTCTTGGCTTTCAGGACACACCCACCCACCACCCCACTGCTATTTCTTTTCCATCTTTGCTGTTTTCCTCACCCTAACCCTCCAACTCTACTGCTAGAGAACCACCCCTTGAACCTCTTCTTTTCCCTGCTCTCCTTCCTTCCCTTTCTGTTCTACACCCACGGACCCTTGATAGCTCTTTCAGCATCAGGGCTCAAAATCCCATCCATTAGGCTGGCCCTCATTACACCGCCCTACCTCTCCTCAACTCCAGAGTCCCCTCATCCCAGTGCCTGTCCCTGATGTCAGCAATGAATGTCAAACAGGCAGTGCAAACTTAACAGAACCAAACTGACCTTTGGATCTCACCTCTTCAAACCTCATTCCCTCTAACTCCCCAATCTCAGTAAACGACGTAGTTCTCTGGTTGCTCCAGCAAAAACTTGAGGCATCTTGACTCTTCCCTTTTTCTCTCTTCTCACATCTAGTCAATTAACAAATCCTGATGACTCTATTCAAAAGAGCTTCAATCTCCACGACCCGTTTGTCTGAGCTTCATCCATTTAAAAGCTTCCTAACCAAACTCCCTGCTTCTCTCTGCTCCTCATATCAACAGCTAGTGAGCCTTCGAAGTCAGTCGGAGCATTCCATCCCTTTGTACCAATGTCTCCTTTAGAACGAAATCCAAAGTTTATATGACCTCTAAGACCTCACCTTCTGCAGCCTCCTGCTGACACGCTAACTTCGCTTCTCACTACTCTCATCCTTGATTAACTCCCTAACTCATACTGGCCTCTTACCTGCTCCTCAAACATACTCAGCACTCCTGCCTGGGGCCTCTGCACTAGGCTCTGCCTGGAATACCCTCTCCCTCACTTTCTGTAGGTCCAGTCACTGTCTCGTCCCTCTACTCTGTTTTATTTTTCTTTTCTTGTTTTTTTCTTTTTTTGAGACGGAGTCTCGCTCTGTCGCCCAGCCCAGGCTGGAGTGCAGTGGTGCGATCTCGGCTCACTGCAAGCTCCGCCTCCTGGGTTCACGCCATTCTCCTGCCTCAGCCTCCCGAGTAGCTGGGACTACAGGCGCCCACAACCACGCCCGGCTAATTTTTTGTAATTTTTAGTAGAGACGGAGTTTCACCGTGGTCTCGATCTCCTGACCTTGTGATCCGCCCGCCTCGGCCTCCCAAAGTGCTGGGATTACAGGCGTGAGCCACCGCGCCCGGCCCTGTTTTATTTTTCTAAGTAACTTACCAGCTACTGATTATATACATTTATTTTCCGTCTTCCACCATTATTAAAGCTCCTTGAGGAGCTTTGTCTATTTTGGGTTTGTGGCTGTTTCCCCAAAATTGTATTTGCCCACAGCGAGTATTTACTAAATTTTTTTTGAGATGGAGTCTCGCTGTGTTGCCTAGGCTGGAGTGCAGTGGGCAATCTCAGCTCACTGCAACCTCCGCCTCCAGGTTCAAGCAATTCTCTGCCTCGGCTTTCCGAGTAGCTGGGATTACAGGCGCCCGCCACCACACCCGGCTAATTTTTGATTTTTAGTAGAGATGGGGTTTCACCATCTTGGCCAGGCTGGCCTTGAACTCCTGACCTCATGATCCACGTGCCTCAGCCTCCCAAAGTGCTGGGATTACAGGTGTGAGCCACCGTGCCCGGCTTTAGTAAGTATTTTTAAAAATTAGTTAGCCAGTTCCCACAATCCAAGAATCTCAACTTAACAAATGAGGTTAACCTATTTATGCCTAGTGTTCCATTATTGGAACGCTAAGCATGTAGGAGTTATTCATATCCTACTGCTCAAGGTCATTGCTGAGGTCTGATTGCAAAAATTCAAATAATTGCAACCTCGGCCATAAATGAGTTTAAACATACACCCTAGTAAGAAATGCCCTAAATTCTAGCCATTAGAAGGGACAATAAGGAAAAATATGAATACTAAAAAGCATATCATGACAATAAGGCATCTGAAACATTTTATGGCTACACTGAAGTTTCCTATGATATAGTTTAAAAATTACCCAGTCTGTGAAAACTATTTTCTCCCAAAATTAAATCTGTAACTACAGGTTAAGCATCCCTTATCCAAAATGCATGGGAACATAAGCATTTTGGATTTCACTTTTTTTTAAATTTTGGGATATTTCCATACACAAAATGAGGTATCATGGGGATGAGACCCCAGTCTAAACATGAAATTCATTTATATTTCATATGCATCTCATACATATAACCTGAAGGTAACTTCACGCAATATTTTAAATAATTCTGCGCATGGAACAGTTTTCTCTGTGTTTGGACTGCAACCTGTCATATAAGGTCGGGGTGGAATTTTCCACTTGTGGCATCATGTCAGTGCTCAAAAACGGAGACCAGATGTGGTGGTTTAGGGATGCTCAACGTGTGTTCATTAGCAGAGCAAATACTGGTGTTGCTCTCTGCGGGAAGCTGACCCATGGATATAAGACACCAGCTAGAGAGAACCACTTCTTTAGGTCTACAGAGTGTCAAAGAGCACGCGGCGATGAAGAAAAGCTCCACTTTGAGTATGTTTTTTTCTTTTCTTTTTTGAGACGGAGTCTCGCTCTGTCATCCAGGCTGGAGTGCAGTGGCGCGATCTCGGCTCACTGCAAGCTCCACCTCCCGAGGAGCTGGGACTACAGGCGCCCGCCACCCCGCCTGGCTAATTTTTGGTATTTTTTAGTAGAGACGGGGTTTCACCGTGTCAGCCAAGATGGTCTCAATCTTCTGACCTCATGATCTGCCCACCTTGGCCTCCCAAAGTGCTGGGATTACAGGCGCGAGTCACCGTGCCCGGCCCATTTTGAGTATTCTTTTTTTTTTTTTTTTTGAGATGGAGTCTCGCTCTGTTGCCCAGGCTGGAGTGCAGTGGCGCGATCTCGGCTCCCTGCAAGCTCTGCCTCCCGGGTTCACGCCATTCTCCTGCCTCAGCCTCCCGAGTAGCTGGGACTACAGGCGCCTGCCACCTCGCCCGGCTAGTTTTTTGTATTTTTTTTTGGTAGAGACAGGGTTTCACCGTGTTAGCCAGGTTGGTCTCGATCTCCTGACCTCGTGATCCGCCCGTCTCGGCCTCCCAAAGTGCTGGGATTACAAGCTTGAGCCACCGCACCAGGCCATTTTGAGTATTCTTAAACCCATGTCTTTCTATCTCTACTATCACTGCTCTAATATGGACACTGCTATGGTTTGTGTCTTCCAAAATACACTGTGGTGGTACAAGAGGTAGGGCTTCTGGGAAGTGACTAAGTCATAAGGGTTCTGCACTGCCGGATGGGATTAAAATCCCTATGAAAGAGGCCCCAGATAGCTGCCTGACCATTCCATCTCTTCTGCTGTGTAACCACACTGTGAGAAGATGCCACTGATGGAACAGGCCCTCACCAGACACTGAATCCGCTGGTGCCGTGGCGTAACGTCCTAGCCGCCAGACCTGTCAGAAAAGGTATTTCTGTAATAGCAGCAGGAATGGACTAAGACAGGCGGGGATTTTGTTTTTGTTTTTGTTTTTAGATATGTTTCCCTCTTGTTGCCCAGGCTGGGGTGCAATGGCACAATCTCAGCTCACTGCAACCTCTGCCTCCCAGGTTCAAGTGATTCTCCTGTCTCAGCCTCCCAGGTAGCTGAGATTACAGGCATGCACCACCATGGCTGGCTAATTCTGTACTCTCAGTAGAGATGGGGTTTCTCCATGTTGGTCAGGCTGATCTTGAACTCCTGACCTCAAGTGATCCACCTGCCTCAGCCTCCCAAAGAACTGGGATTACAGGCGTGAGCCACTGCGGCTGGCATTGGAAAGCAGGTTTTGATGACCTAAACTTCTCACCAGGACTTTCAAACTGGTTCCCCGTATCCAATACAGACTAAACCTCTGCCCGATTAAATTGGCTTAAATTCAATTCTGACAATATTGCTTTTGTGTAGAAGCCTCCAAAGACTCCTCGCAATTCAACAGATTGAGTGTGTATCTTGAGCTTAACATTCAAAGCCTCCCCAAATGACCTCAACCTACACCTTCTCAGTATCAAGATCTTTATCTTTTTTCTTTTCTTTTATTTTTTTTCTGAGAGGGAGTCTCGCTCTGTTTCCCAGCCTGGAGTGCAGTGGCGTGATCTCGGCTCACTGCAAGCTCCACCTCCCAGGTTTATGCCATTCTCCTGCCTCAGCCTTCCAAGTAGCTGGGACTACAGGCGCCCGCCACCACGCCCGGCTAGTTTTTTGTATTTTTAGTAGAGACTAGTAGAGACAGGGTTTCACCGTGTTAGCCAGGATGGTCTCCATCTCCTGAGCTCGTGATCCGCCTGCCTTGGCCTCCCAAAGCGCTGGGATTACAGGTGTGAGCCACCACGCTTGCCTAAGATCTTTATCTGAAAAAAAAAGTAACAGGTACTGCCAAGCACCATGGCTCACGTCTGTAGTCCCAGCACTTTGGGAGGCCGAGGCAGGTAGATCACGAGGTAACCAACATGGTGAAACCCCATCTCTACTAAAAATACAAAAATAAGCCGGGTGTGGTGGTGTGCACCTGTAGTCCTAGCTGCTCAGGAGCCTGAGGGAGGAGAAGAATTGCTTGAACCCGGGAGGCGGAGGTTGCAGTGAGCCAAGGTCATGCCATTGCACTCCAGCCTGGGTGAGACTCCATTTCAAAAAAAAAAAAAAAAAAAAAGGAACAGGCACTTCCCAGTCTTGACTCATGTTGTTTCTTCTGTTGGAATAGGCATGGTTTCTTCACTCCCACCGAATCCCATCACAGAGGAAAAATACGGGAAACAGCTGGAATGAGGCCTGACTGCTGTGTATTCCGGTGCACAAAGGCTTGCCCATGAGAAGGGCTCACACACTTGGGCTCACTGGAGTATGCTAATTGCTTTTACCTGGATAAACTGGTCTACTGATAATGAAAGCCGGGCCGGGCGCGGTGGCTCAAGCCTATAATCCCAGCACTTTGGGAGGCCAAGACGGGTGGATCACGAGGTCAGGAGATCGAGACCATCCTGGCTAACACGGTGAAACCCCGTCTCTATTTAACAAATACAAAAAATTAGCCAGGCGTGATGGCGGGCGCCTGTAGTCCCAGCTACTCGGGAGGCTGAGGCAGGAGAATGGTGTAAACCCGGGAGGCGGAGCTTGCAGTGAGCTGAGATCCTGCCACTGCACTCCAGCCTGGGCAACAGAGCCAGACTCCGTCTCAAAAAAAAAAAAAAAGATAATGAAAGCCACCAAACTCCTCGCCAGGAGTTTCAGAAGAAAGTGCCTGGCAAATGATGGTAAATTCTAAATGAATCCTAACCCCAATAGGAAGTACAGATGGGGTGGGGAATATAAGGAGTTTGCTGTATCCATTTTTCTGCCTGAGGCATCTACCAACTTTGAATACTTGAAAGAGAATGGGACTGGAAAAATGCTGTCTCACAAATGGAATATTTAAAAGGGGATAAAGGAAATAACTTTCTTAAAAAAAAATCACCATTGTTTTAGGAGACTGGTGGGAATCAAACCTAGTATCAGTAAGTTGTCTATCAGCAGTTGCTTTGGATAAAAATAAACTCTGAACCAACAGAGAAAGAGAAGAGAAGCTTTCCCCATATCAGATTGACTAGGACCTACAATCAACAGAACGTCCCACTTCTGCAAATAAGAGCTGCTAGAGCTGCTGGTAGAGCAGCATGACCGGGGAAACCCATTGCGATAATGGGTGATTCCCAGATGCAGGGAATTAGGGAAGTAACCACAGGATTGACAAGTCTACAAAGAGACACACAGTCCCCCAAACAGGCCTCTAGGATGGAACTAAAGGCCAGCTAAGACTAAGGCAAACTTGGCTAGTTTTTGTGGGGATGAAACACTGCTGCTAACCCCAGAAGAGACCTAGAAAGGATGAAGTCCTAGGCAAGAAAATAAAGATTTGGTATAAATATAAGAGATTTCCTTCCCCTCTGCCCTAAAAATAAAGTTTCACTTTGTGGGAGAGAAACCTGTGATGTGAAAATACAGGCTGCAGCTGTGTAGCGTTCATTAATGTGATTCAATTATTGGGACATAAGGAAACCGGGGATGACAGGCACTGGCTACAGACAGAGACTCTCCACACAATCTAAGACTTGTCAACCTGAAGGTCTGAACTAAAATGAGAGGGGAAGAGAAAACTGACGGGGCAAGAAACTGAAGCCCCAGAATTAAGACACCTGGGTCACTGGGGAATACATGAATCATGTGAATAACCTTCAGTCCCTCTTAAGAGGTCAGACAAGGTGGCTCACACCTGTAAAATCCCCGCACTTTGGGAGGCTGAGGTGGGTGGATCACCTGAGGTCAGGAGTTAGTGACCAACCTGGCCAACGTGGTGAAACACCGTCTCTACTAAAAATACAAAAATTAGCTAGGCATGGTGGCACGCACCTGTAATCCCAGCTACTCCGGAGGCTGAGGCAGGAGAATTGCTTGAACCCAGGAGACAGAAGTTGTAGTGAACCGAGATCGTGCCACTGTCCTCCAGCCTGGGTGACAGAGCAAAACTCTGTCTCAGAAAATTAAATCTAAATTTTTTCCAAAGAAGAAACCTCAGAGAAGACTTCCAAGTTGCAAGTGTACACAGAGAGGTGTCATAGGTGAGGGGCTATCAAAGACACCAAACTGCCTTCTGGGCTGGAAGAGGAAGTTATAAAAATAAAGAAGGCCAGGTATGGTTACACGAATACGTAGTCCCAACTACTCAGAAAGCTGGAGAAAGGAAGAGGAAAAGAAATAAATCAGTGGAGTAGAATAAATACCCTGAGAAACACCTGCACAGCACACACTAAGCTGCTACTGGTATAAACACATGTGGCCCTTCATAAACCCAGCTTATAAAGTTACATGCTCAGCTCAAGGAGTTAAAAGGGTAAGAGGCTTCTGAAGAATTTGTTTCAAGACAATTGCTTTAGGTTGCATATTTGAAAAACCCATGTGAAAAGCCAGGTTTCCGGTGTTGAAGATTTTCAAAGAGTGAAGGATGCACAACAGACTTCCATCACAAAGAAGTTGAGGAGTTTGCAAAGTGGCTCTAAAGAAGCAACTATAATAATTTTGGCATGTGGCTTTTGCTGTTCTCTTTTTCTATTTCTCTGTATTTGTGGTAGAATGAAATTGCATCTTTGGGCAGGTGTTGTGGCTCACACCTGTAATCCCAACACTTTGAGAGGGCCAGGCGTGGGGGAATCTCTTGAACTCAGGAGTTCAAGACCAGCCTGGGCAATGTGGTGAAACTCTTGTCTCTACAAAAAAAAAAAAAACACACACACACACACAAAATTAGCCAGGCATTGTGGCGCTCAACTGCAGTCCCAGCTACTCTGGTGGCTGAGACGGGAGGATCACCTGAACCCAGGAAGTTGCAGGGGCAGTGAGCTGTGGTCACGCCACTATGCTCTACCCTGGGACTCAGGGCTGGGACGCAGGGCTGGGCAGGGCAAAGGAAACAAGGAAGAAAGAAAGAAATTGCATTTTTGTTATGGATCTTTTTTCTAAAATACAAGCCCTAGAATGACCCCGGAGGTCTTTAGGCCCTGAGTAGATCACTCTGCAGGTTCTTACTGTAACTGGAATATACAACAGACAACTAAAATCAATCCTTTGGAATCTAGGCTTCCTTGGTCAGTCCTTGAAATACTTTTGTGTAACTCAGTAATCAGAAGGGATAGAAGTGCTTAGGGTATGCCGGGCGCGGTGGCTCAAGCCTGTAATCCCAGCACTTTGGGAGGCCGAGACGGGCGGATCACAAGGTCAGGAGATCGAGACCATCCTGGCTAACATGGTGAAACCCCGTCTCTACTAAAAAATACAAAAAACTAGCCGGGCGAGGTGGCGGGCGCCTGTGGTCCTAGCTACTCCGGAGGCTGAGGCAGGAGAATGGCGTAAACCCGGGAGGCGGAGCTTGCAGTGAGCTGAGATCCGGCCACTGCACTCCAGCCTGGGCGACAGAGCCAGACTCAGTCTCAAAAAAAAAAAAAAAAAAAAAGAAGTGCTTAGGGTAAGAAGGGATGATTTGCTTTTACTTTTCCCAAGTATAAGTTGCTTTCTTCTCAAACTGATGTGGACAGTAATTCATAATGACTCAGTCACTATTATTTACATGTGCGAACTTCACAATTTTTAAAGCTTCTAAAGTGAGATTTTTTTTTTGCTGCTTTTAAAGGTATTTAAAACTAAGTACCTAGACTGAGGTTAGACATATAGAGTAATGCAAACAATAAACTCAAGAAACTTGCTCCTTCATAAAAAAAAAAGTCAGCAAAGTACCATCTTTTTAAATCAGTGCTTTCCAAGAATACTTGGTAATAACAACTCTGAAGCTTTAATTCTTCCTTGCATGATCCATGTGTACCTAAGTGTTTTCTGTTAGGTTTTACTATTCACTCTGTTTTTAAAAAATAACACTTTTTACTTTGAAATAATTATAGATTTATTATATAAAAACTGTATAGGGAAATCCCATGTGATCTTCACCCACATTTCCCCAGTGATGTAACTATAATATTAAAAATTAAAAAATTGACATTGGCACTATTTTACCCACTGTATTAAAATTTCACCAGTGTTAAATGCACTCACATGTGTGTCTTATGTGGGTCTATGCTTTTTTTTTTCTTCTTTGAGACGTTGTCTCGCTCTGTGGCCCAGGTTGTAGTGCAGTGGTGCGATCTTGGCTCACTGCAACCTCCGCCTCCTAGGTTCAAGCAATTCTCTGCCTCAGCCTCTCGAGTAGCTGGGATTACGGGCACCCGCACCACACCTGGCTAATTTTTGTATTTTTAGTAGAGATGGGGTTTCACCCTCTTGGCCAGACTGGTTTGGAACTCCTGACCTTGTGATCCACCTGCCTCGGCCTCCCAAAGTGCTGGGATTACAGGTGTGAGCCACCACGCCTAGCCAATTGTACACAGTTTTATCGTATGTATTGAGTTATGCAGCCACCACCACAATTAAGATGTAGAACAGTCGCATCACCACAGGGCTCGCTTGTGTTATTCCTGTTAGCTATGTCCACTCTCCTCTCGCCTTATCTCTTTGTCTAGCCCTTTCTGAACTAATAGGGTCTTGGAATCTAGCACTGATTTTAAAATATAGTACTTTGCTGACTTTTTTTTTTTATGAAGGAGCAAGTTTCTTGAGTTCACTGTTTGCATTACTCTATGTGTCTACCCTAAGTCTGGGTACTTCATTTTAAAACACCTTTAAAAGGAACAAAAAAAATCTCACTTCAGGAGCTTTAAAAATTGTGAAGTTAGCACTAATCTGTTCTCTGTCTCTATAATGTTATTATTTCAGTGATGTTGTATGTAAATGGAATAATATCATATATAAGCTTTCTTTCACTTAGCATAATTTCCTTGAGATCTATCCGAGTTGTTGCACGAATCAATACTTCATCTCCTTTTACTGCTGAGGAGTCGTCTATGGAATGGCCGCACCATCTTTTTGTTAACCATTCACTAGCTGAAGGACATCTGGGATTTTGCAGCCTGAGAGCTACAGCAAATAAAATCGCTACGTATATTCATCTACAGGGTTTTCCCCCTGGCATGAAGGTCCCAAAAGTGCACCTGCTGGGAAATACGGTAAATGGATGTTTATACTTAACAAATGTTTACTGAGCACTCATGTGCAAGGCAACCATCTACGTGTTGGGTTATACACTGAACAAAATGCAGAGAACTCCCTGCCCTTGGGGAGCTTATGCCTCAGTGAAGAGTTCCTGACAGAAATAGGCTAGAGCTCAAAAAATTTTACAAAATGATAGAATTTTATTAACGAAAGGCATTAGGAATGAATTGCCAAAATATCACACACAAGAAAACAGAACTGAGCTAGATTCCAAGACCCTATTAGTTCAGAGAGGGCTAGACAAAGACAGCAAGATAAAACTAGTAAATATAGGTCAGGCGCAGTAGCTCACACCTGTAATCCCAAAACTTTCGGAGGCTGAGGCAGGTGGATCACCTGAGGTCAGGAATTCGTGACCAGCCTGACCACCATGAAGAAACCCTGTTTCTACTAAAAATACAAAATTAGCTGGGGTGTGGTGGCACACGCCTGTAATCCCAGCTACTCAGGAGGTTGAGACAGGAGAATCACTTGAACCCGGGAGGCTGAGGTTGTGGTGAGCTGAGATAGCGCCATTGCACTCCAGCCTGGGCAACAAGAGTGAGAAACCCTGTCTCAAACAAACAAACAAACTAGTAAATATAAATTCCAATAACCTGACCAGATAGGGAGCAAATGGGATTAACGAGGATTAGAAACATAAACATGTACTACATGAAACGCTACCCTTATTTTAAAGGTGTTAAAACATTTTTGCTTATCTTTCTTTTTTATATGGAAGAGTGCCACGTGTGAGGCCCCAGATGCGGAAGAGTAAAAATGTATCTACAACACAATATTTTTGTTACCTGTTTATTCTAAGACATGAATTTATTTCAGTCCATCTCCATATTGTGATGCTGTAATAAATGAAAGCATTTTTACCCCAAGGCCAAGATATAACAAGCTGGTTGTCTTTATATAAAAACAGTGAGGGCTCGAGGAAGGTTGTTACTCTCTTTTTTAAAAGGGATGTTTCTGAAAATTTCCTGAGGAAACCAGGAATTTCTCAATTATATTTTTTGATGCACAATATCTACCATATTTTCTGAAACCATAAAAAAAAATTTATAGTTTTAATTGTGGAATAAACAGTTACTACTGTGACCTACTTGAAGGCCTTTTTGCAGATAAAAATGTAAATTGTTTCAAATTATAAATGACAAAATATTAGGGCACTGAAAAATAGATCACTTTGAGAAAAACAAAATTGATTCCAACAATTATTTAATGTTCTATATTGCCTTTTCACCTCTTAGAAGAATGGCTGTGAGGAATTTGCAAAATAAGAGGAACCAAGATGGCCAGAAAATACAGCATATTGTAACATATAATGAAAGTGTGATTTAAAAGTATGATGTTGGGATTAAATAAAATGGAAGAGAATGGAAAATCCAAAAGCAAACTCAACTATACATAACATTTTAGAAGATAGTATTTTGATCAATGGTACAACAGTAGACTATTCAGTATGCTGCAATAATAATAATAATACTTGGTTAAACATTGAGGGGCGAGGTTTTGATTTTACCATGCATCACGGGGATTAAATAGTTAAATATTTAAAATACAACCGTGAAAACTAGAAGCAAGTGTGGGTATCACAACCCACATGATTTTGGATCTGCTGATCCCTCCTCAGTTGAGTCCTGATATGAGATCACAGCCTCAGCTAATACCTTCACTGCAGCTGAGCCACAGAAAGTGTGAGGCCATAAACCTATGCTGCTTGGGGCTGGGCGCCGTGGCTCACACCTGTAATCCCAGGCGGATCAGCTGAGGTCAGAAGTTTAAGACCAGCCTGACTAACATGGTGAAACCCTGTCTCTACTAAAAATACAAAAATTAGGCGGGTGTGCTGGTGCGCACCTGTAGTTTCCTGAAGGGAAAGCGAGGCAGGAGAATCGCTTGAACCCAGGAGGTGGAGGATGCAGTGAACCGAGATCGCGCCACTGCACTCCTGCATGGGCAACAGAGCAGACTCCATCTTAAAAAAAAAAAAAAAATGTGCTGTTTTAAGCTGCCAAGTTGCATATACCATACACATCAATTGATACCTAATACAGGCCATATGCAAGAAAGACATTATAATGATGGACCACGAGCTATAAAGTGGGTCAGGAGAGTAGAGAGGAGAAAAGATGAAGGATCAATGTGTGTAAATCCTGGGAAGATGAAGACTGCCAGAGACAAGGTTCTAGGAGTGTGCTATGTAAAAAGTAGAGGTTCTTCAAAGACTTTCCTCCCCGTCTAATTAGGAGGAATAAATAGTAACTTCTCTTAGAAGCAAAATTTATTCAAAGACCTGTGCTAACATTCTTAAATATCTGCTAGCCGTAATAAGTAAATCAATGTACTTTTATGTTTTTAGCTCCCACAATTTAGCCTAATTATTTGCCCTGGCATACTTATACTGGTCCAAGCAAGCATTAGGTCACAGCTTGTACCTCTTCCTTATTTGAAGGTGCTTTTTCACCTTTCTTAGCATTCCACAAGTTACTTCGTCCTTCCTTTGTTTTCCTCTGCCCTTGTCTCTTTTTAAAAGTTCTATCTTGCTAGCCAATCGGGACAAATACAGAATGTGAGGTTCTGTTCCAGCCAATGGAAAGCAGACACAGCAGTAGAGTGGACATGTCAGGTTATAAATGACCCTGTCTCCTGTGTTCAGTGTACTCTCATGGCAAAACTGCTGGCGAGTGTACCCTTTCTGCAGAAAGTATAAAAATGGCCTTGCTGAGGAGATTAAATTTATGTTCAAGTGCTATTTCATTATGGCACTGGGCAACAAGCATTTCAAACAGCTGGAAATGGTCAGAGTGGTATGCTTTTAGAACTTTGTAGAATTTGCAGTTTGTAAGTAACAAGGCTTAGGCTTCTTTTCTTTGTGTCACTTTCATAAGATACTAATATGGGCCGGGCGCAGTGGCTCAAGCCTGTAATCTCAGCACTTTGGGAGGCCGAGACGGGCGGATCACGAGGTCAGGAGATCGAGACCATCCTGGCTAACACGGTGAAACCCCGTCTCTAGCAAAAAATACAAAAAACTAGCCGGGCGAGGCGGCGGGCGCCTGTAGTCCCAGCTACTCGGGAGGCTGAGGCAGGAGAATGGCGTAAACCCAGGAGGCGGAGCTTGCAGTGAGCTGAGATCCGGCCACTGCACTCCAGCCTGGGTGACAGAGCGAGACTCTGTCTCAAAAAATAAATAAATAAATACTAATATGTATTTGTACAGGCTCATCAAGGGCAACAGACCTGTTTTCTCCCGGCTGACTCAGGCCTGCCCAGCTGCAGGTGTTTTTTTTTTTTTTTTTTTTTTTTTGAGACCGAGTCGCCCAGCCTGTCGCTCAGGCTGGAGTACAGTGGTGAGATCTGGGCTCACTGCAAGCTTTGCCTCCCAGGTTCACATCATTCTCCTGCCTCAGCCTTAGGAGTAGCTGGGACTACAGATGCCCGCCACCACATCCGGCTAATTTTTTGGTATTTTTTGGTAGAGACAGGGTTTCACCGTGTTAGCCAGGATGATCTTGATCTCCTGATCTCATGATGTATCCATCTCGGCCTCCCATGGTGCTGGGATTACAGGCATGAACCACCGCGCCCGGCCAGCTGCAGTTTTTTGTGACAGGGTCTCATCTGTCATCCAGGCTGGGGTGCAGTGGTGAGATCATGGCTCACTGCAGTCTCAAAATCCTGGACCCAAGAAATCCTCCCACTTCAGCCTCCTGAGTAGCTGGGACTACAGGCGCGGGCCACCATACCTGGCTAATATTAACTCATTTGTATTGAGCTCTTACGTGCTAGACACTGTGCTAAACTCTTTACATTCATTGGTCCATTTTGCAAATAAGGTAAAAAAAGACAGAGGTGCACTTCTGAGTGCACAGTGCTGGTAAGTGGAAAGGCAGCACTTGGACAAGCTGACACCTGGGACCTAAGTAAGCATTCTTTTTTTTTTTTTTTTTTTTTTGAGACGGAGTCTCACTCTGTCGCCCAGGCTGGAGTGCAGTGGCCGGATCTCAGCTCACTGCAAGCTCCGCCTCCTGGGTTTACGCCATTCTCCTGCCTCAGCCTCCCAAGTAGCTGGGACTACAGGTACCCGCCACCTCGCCCGGATAGTTTTTTGTATTTTTTTAGTAGAGACGGGGTTTCACCGTGTTAGCCAGGATGGTCTCGATCTCCTGACCTCGTGATCTGCCCGTCTTGGCCTCCCAAAGTGCTGGGATTACAGGCTTGAGCCACCGCGCCCGGCCTAAGTAAGCAATTCTTAACACAAACCCTTTATGACCCCAGATTGAGAAGACCAGACACAACTCTTACATGACCTTCACTCATTTAAAATGTTCAGGAATGTGAAATTTCACACAAAACTTATCAAAGTATAAAATTCCTATCAAGAAAAAGTTTCTAAAACCAAAATACAATTCTTGTGCCAGTCATGTTGGTATCATTAATGGGAAGGAGAATTTAGGGTTGATGGATCCTTTTTATATACAGTAATAAAATATTGTGGATGAAAATTAGATCATCCTGTAGTGGCCAAATTTTAAGGAAACGGACACCCTCATAAATGGTATAAACCCTAAGGGAAGTTGACAACACTTATTAATTTTTCAAATGCACATACTACTCTAAATATATTCATACTATTTTTTTTTTTTTTTTTTGAGACAGAGTTTCACTCTTGCTGCCCAGGCTGGAGTGCAATAGCACGATCTCAGCTCACCACAACCTCAGCCTTCCAGGTTCAAGCAATTCTCCTGCCTCAGCTTCCCGAGTAGCTGGGATTACAGGCATGTGCCGCCATGCCCGGCTAATTTTTGTATTTTTAGTAGAGACGGGGTTTCTCCACATTTGTCAGGCTGGTCTTAAACTCCCGACCTCAGGTGATCCACTGGCCTTGGCCTCCCAGAGTTCTGGGATTACAGGCGTGAGCCATCACGACCGGCCCATACATATTTTTATAGCCTGCATGAAAAGACCTAAATATACAGCCACAGGTAAAATTATGGTATATTCATACAATGTACCGCAATGCAGTCATGAGGTGTGAGGGGAAAGATTCCTATATTTGAATAAATATCCGATAAACATTTGCCTGTCTATGATGTTTCATAAATGAGAAAGTCAGTGAGACGGTGGTCAATGACATGGTGGTCAATGAGAAACGCTCCTGCTTCCACAGGGCTTACTGCTAATGAGGAACACAGACATTTAAAAACCCAGTTTTTAAAAAGTGAGCAAAGTGTGATGAGTGACCTCTTCCTTTCTTTCTCCCTAGTGATCTCACCTCTCTTCAGCGCTTGAAGAACCAGCTATACTCTGAAGGCTCCAAACTTACCCTCCCAGCTTAGAACTCTAGACTCCATATATGCAGCTTCCTACTCAATAACCAATGCCTACTAAAAATATAAAACTTACTGTTTCCAAAACCCAAATACAGATACTACTCACTCCACAAGTATTCCTCCCTTAGTCTTCCCCATCTCGGTCTATGGTACCTGCACCTCCATTCTTTCAGCTGCTCAGCTCAAAAGCTTTGGTATCACCTTAACTCTTCTCTCTCATGCCATATCCCCAGTCCAGCAAATCCACCTTCAAGAGATTGATTTTCATTACCTCTACTTCAACTACGGCATTTTTTCCCCTATTCTCCCTCTTATACCTGATGGTCTATTCTCTCCACACAAACCAGAGGGATCCTTTGAAAAGACTGCCACTACTCAGAATACAATTCAGCCTGGAGTGGCAGCTCGCAGCTCACACCTGTAATCCCAGTACTTTGGGAGGCCAAGGCGGGTGGATCACTTGAGGCCAGGAGCTTGAGACCAGCTCTGGCCAACATGGTGAAACCCTGTCTCTACTAAAAATACAAAAATTAGTCTGGCATGTGGCTCACACCCGTAATCCCAACTATTCCGGAGGCTGAGGCAGGAGAATCACTTGAACCCAGGAGGCAGAGGTTGCAGTGAGCAGAGATTGTGCAACTGCACTCCAGCCTGGGTGAAAGAGTCAGACTGTGTCTCAAAAATAATTATTAATTAAAATTCAAACTTCTATCATAGCTTGTAAGGTCCTAAGTGATCTGATGTCCCAAAACTTAGGGTACTAATTCCTACTATTTCCCTTGACTGACATCAGGCCCACTAAACTCCCTGTCAGTCCACTACCAGGCCTCAAGTCCTTCACGTTTGTTTCATCAAGCTAAAACTGCCATTATTTTGAGACAGTTGCATGATTTACTCTTCTTCTTTGAACTAAAAGATAGGTATGAAATGCCATGGTGTTCATATATACCAAGGGCAGGAACTCTGGCTCACTGCTCTATCCCTAATGGATTTTAATGCAAATCATCTGGGTAATTTGAGTGTAACTGGCGAAGGATGCTTTGCTGCGATGATATTTAATTTGAGACCTTCAGGATGTGAAGCAGCCAGCCATACACTGGAAGGAACTTTCCAGGCAAAGGAAACCACCCTTGAAAAGCCCTGGGCTCTGGTGCTCCGAGGAACGGAAGAGTCCTGTGAGGCTGGAGTGGAGCAAGCCCTATGGAACTGAGAAAAGAAAAGAACTCTTATCTAAGGAATGTGAGTCCTTCTAAATTTTCAGGCCGAGAGAGACACTAAAATGAGATTGCAATCTCGTCCTAGCTCCCCCTTGAGCTATGCAATCATCTCGAAACTGCTTGCCATAGCCACAAGTAGGTATTCATATAAATTAACCTAATAATGCTACCTTCACCACACAATGTACAACCAATCTCGAATCAGTTATTTTTGTAAAGCCAAAGAGAATTCCTGACAAACCACTTTGTATCAGTCCCACTCCCGGTCTCCCTTTCCGCCTTTGAAAATCTACCCGTAATGGCTGCCAATTGAAATGCAGATTCAGGGTAACTTGAGTCTATGCTCCCAGGCTGCAATCCTCAAGCCTGGCCCACAGGAACTCTCTACTTAAATTAATTTTGCCTAAGCTTCTTCCTTTCAGGTAGATGAAGCTGGCCGGGGGCAAATCACAGAGATAGATATGTAAACCATGGCACCAAGTCTGTCCTCTTTGACACGGAGTGGGAACGCTTATAAGCAGGTGAGGCTCTGACATGTCTATTACTCTAGCTGCTGGTCGTGCATGGAATAGAAGGGGCAACGAAAAGCAGAGCGACCAGTAAGAAGAGAACTGCAATAATCCAGATATGAGATGAGGATGGTCTGGACTAGAATGGTAGCAGGGATGAGATTCAAGATCTGTGCTGACAGCAAAACCAAGTGGTAAGGAGCAAGGTGAAAGAAAAGCAGAGAGCTAGGAAGATTAAAGTTTCTGTGTGGGCAAAATTTCAGTTGAAGGATGCCATTTATGATAACGGATAAAACTGGATTAGAGGTTGGGGAAACCAAACTGATGGAGTAACGTACTATTACTAAATAGAAGGAAATACATTCATACACATAATGGTTGTATATGCACAGATTATTTGTGGAAAGACAGGTTAACCAGGAGATCTTTTCATTGCATAGGTTTTATACTGTTTCAATGTTTTAAGTGCAGTGGCTCACGCCTGTAATCCCAGCACTTTGTGAGGCCGAGGTGGGCGGATCATGAGGTCAGAAGTTTGAGACCAGCCTGGCCAATATAGCAAAAGCCTGTCTCTACTAAAAATACAAAAATTAGCCGGGCGTGGTGGCACGCGTCTGTAGCCCCAGCTACTCAGGAAGCTGAGGCAGGAGAATCGCTTGAACATGGGAGGTGGAGGTTGCAGTGAGCCAATATTGTGCCACTGCACTCCAGCCTGGGCAACAGAGCGAGACTCCATCTAAAACAGCAATAACAAAAAGTTAATGTATCACTTTTTCCCATTAAAATCCAATTTTAAATAATAACAAATTACTTTTCCTCAAATGAATCTAAACTATTTCCACATATATTTAAAACTTAAGACTATTCAAATTCCCTGTGAGAAAAGGAGAGGAAATTCAGAAGGCTAAAAGGGCAAGTTCAACCACTCCTACTTGCTAGTTACTGTTCTCATTCCTTAAAGCCAGAAGAATCTGTTTATTACCAAACTCCTGCGTTTGGGGGTACCATCAGTTTACTCATTCCTTTAGCTGGCATGCTGCCGTGCTGCCTGGACAAGATCCTTGTCCTCAAGGAACCACACCTGATAAGAATGTGGTTACATGCATGAAAGGAAGTATCACTCAGGGCCCTGTGGGCCTACAATGGAGTGACTGACATTTCAGGGGCAGAAACTTATCAGACCACTGTAAGTGTCCAGACACTGAAGTATAGAACAGGTCAAAAATGTTAAGAAATAAGAATTGGTTGGGCCGGACGTGGTGGCTCACGCCTGTAATCCCAGCACTTTGGGAGGCCGAGGCGGGTGGATCACTAGGTCAGGTGACTGAGACCATCCTGGCTAACACGGTGAAACCCCGTCTCCACTAAAAATACAAAAAAATTAGCTGGGCGTGGTCGCGGGCGCCTGTGGTCCCAGCTACTTGGGAGGCTGAGGCAGGAGAATGGCGTAAACCCGGGAGGCAGAGCTTGAAGTGAGCCAAGATCGCGCCACTGCACTCCAGCCTGGGCGACAGAGCGAGACTCCGTCTCAAAAAAAAAAAAAAAAACAAGAAACAAGAATTGGTTACCAGGCCGGGCGCGGTGGCTCAAGCCTGTAATCCCAGCACTTTGGGAGGCCGAGATGTGCGAATCACGAGGTCAGGAGATCGAGACCATCCTGGCTAACACGGTGAAACCCCGTCTCTACTAAAAAAAAATACAAAGAACTATCCGGGCGAGGTGGTGGGCGCCTGTAGTCCCAGCTACTCGGGAGGCTGAGGCAGGAGAATGGCGTAAACCCGGGAGGCGGAGCTTGCAGTGAGCTGAGATCCGGTCACTGCACTCCAGCCTGGGTGACAGAGCAACACTCCATCTCAAAAAAAAAAAAAAAAAAAAAAAAAAAAGAATTGGTTACCAATTAGATGTGTGGAACTGAAAAAAATGGGCCAACTCCTGAGACTCTGTCTTAGTTAGGTGAATAGTGGTGCCAACTACCAAGACAGTGGAGCCAGGTGGAACAGCTGGTGTGTGGGTCTGGATTTCCCCTAAGTGTCCAAGAAACAAACAGACAAACAGGTGAAGGCATCCAGTAAGAAGTGTAAAGCACGGGGGACAGAGTTGGTATTCAAGCCAGGGTCCTCTGCTGCATTTTCAGAGGTTTTACCACTCTGGGGTGAAAAAAGAACATTATCATTTAAATGGGGGATAAAAGAGGTGGGAGGTGGTGGCTCACGCCTGTAATTCCAGCACTTTGGGAGGCAGAGGCAGGCAGATCCCTTGAGGTCAGGAGTTCAAGACCAGCCTGGCCAACATGATGAAACGCCATGTCTACTAAAAATACAAAAATTAGCCGGGCATGGTAGTTGCCGCCTGTAATCCCAGCTACTCAGGAGGCTGAGGCAGAAGAATCACTTGAATCCAGGAGGGAGAGGGTGCAGTGAGTCAGACCGTGCCCCTGAACCCCAGCCTGGGTGACAGAGCGAGACTCCATCTCCAAAAAAAAAAAAGAGGAATCTGAAAAGGAGAAAGAAGAACAGAAGAAGGACTGATAGCATTAGGAGGAGAGCACCTGGGAATCCAGGATCCACTATTACATTTAAGTGCTACAGAGTTCAAGATGAAAGCTGACTGATTTGGCAATAAGGAATCAACAGAAAAAGACAGCAGACTTAAGCTGGACAAAGGAAAACAGCAGCGGATGGGGCCAGAGGATCCCAAGCAGATCTATTTAGATCCCAAAGTGCAAATACATCGCTGATAATATGGGCTGTCTCTTATGGAAAACCTACCGTGTATAAAGCAGTGACTTAGATGTAAACAATTTCACTAATCCTCAGCAATACTATGAGATAAATGCAAAAATGGGAATTCATCAGGAAAAACCAAAGGTCACATAACAAATGGAGGTAACTATTGCTATTTGATGTCGAAGTTACCTTCCATTACGTTACTTCTTTCCATGCATCATATGCGATAAATTATATTAATTATGTTTACAAAAACCTAACTTAATGATAAAAGAACCATAACACAACAAAGTTGAAACTAGACTATTTACTCTGCCCTGATTGTTCTTACTAGCCCACCTGTTTCATTTGCTGAAAGTAGCATATCCAACCAGTTTTTAGTCATGGACGTCTAGTACACACATCTCACATCTTGGTCATTTGAGCTAATTACATGTGGTAAAAGTATAGTGATTACTATCTGACATGAAAAGGAAATTTAACTAAAATACAGACGTTACTTGCAGTCTATTCATCTCCCAGTATCTAAACATTGATTTGTATTTTCCCCAGAAAACTATTTAAAAATAGTGTAAATCCATTCCTTAAATTAAAACTCTCTAAAATATTATGTTACCCAACATTATCTCAAAGTATTAAGATGGAAATTGCTCTAATGGACCTGTACCTGTTCTCTATTTGCACTGCCCAACACAGCAGCCACCAGCCACATGGCCACTTAAAAACAAAAACAAAAACAAAACAAAACAAAAAAACACTTAAAATGTGGCTACCATGGCTAGAGAACTAATCTTTACATTTTATTTAAAGTAAGGTAAACTGGCCGGGGGCGGTGGCTCACGTCTCTAATCCCAGCACTTTGGGGTGGATCACAAGGTCAGAGATGGAGATCATCCTGGCTAACACGGTGAAACCCCGTCTCTACTAAAAAAAAAAAAAAAGTTAAAAAGCTAGCCGGGCGTGGTGGCGGGCGCCTGTAGTCGCAGCTCCTCAGAGGGCTGCAGTAGAAGAAAGGCAGTGATCCCGGGAGGCACAGCTTGCAGTGAGCCGAGATTGTGCCACTGCACTCCAGGCTGGGCGACAGAGCGAGACTCCGTCTCAAAAAAATAAATAATAAATAAAAATAAATAAATAAAGTAAGGTAAACTTACCTAGCAGCCAGTGGCTAATACACTGCACAACACAGCTCTGAACAATGGTTCTCAATCCTGGCTGCACACTAAAACTGCCACGGAGAACTTTTTAGATCCTAATGAGTAAACTAAGCTCCGCCCCCCCACACCGCTTTTTTCTTTTTTAAGTCTCTGGGGATAAGACTCAGGCATGATATGTGATTTTATTTTATTATTCGTATGTGATTTTATTAATTACTATTTATGAATGAATGAATGACAGGGTCTTGTCTTCCTCTGTTGCCCAGGCTAGAGTGCAGTGGTACTACAAACGCACCAATCAGCACTCTGTAAAAACGCACCAATCAGTGCTCTGTGTTTAGCTAAGTGATTGTAAAGGCACCAATCAGCACTCTGTAAAATGGACCAATCAGCAGAACACGGGCAGGGCCAAATAAGGGAATAAAAGCCGGCCACCGCAGCCAGCAGCAGCAACCCACTCAGGTCCCCTTCCAGGCTGTGGAAGTTTTGTTCTTTTGCTCTTCACACAATAAATCTTGCTGCTTTGGGTCTGCACCACGTTCTTTCTTTTTTTTTTTTTTTTTGAAATGGAGTCTCGCTCTATCACCCTGGCTGGAGTGCAGTGGCAGGATCTCGGCTCACTGCAAGCTCCACTTCCCGGGTTCATGCCACTCTCCTACCTCAGCCTCCTGAGTAGCTGGGACTACAGGCGCCTGCCACCACACCTGGCTAATTTTTTGTATTTTTAGTAGAGACGGGGCTTCACCGTGTTAGCCAGGATGGTCTCTTGATCCCCTGACCTCGTGATCCACCCGCCTCGGCCTCCCAAAGTGCTGGGATTACAGGCATGACCACCGCGCCCGGTGGGTCCGCACCACCTTTAAGAGCTGTAACACTCACCGTGAAGGTCCATGGCTTCATTCTCGAAGTCAGTGAAACCAAGAACCCACCGGAACGAACCAACTCCGGACATGGTACAATCATAGCTAATCATAGCTTCCAGGCTCGCTCAATCCTCCTGCCCCAGCCTCCTTAACAGCTGGGACTACAGGCATGTGCCACAACACCCGACTTTGGATTTTTAAGTGTAGCTAAAATAAAACAACTACTGCTCCAGAACAGTGCTTTTCAGTGTGCACAGAAACCACCTGCTGAGTTTTTTTTAATGGCTATTTTGATTCATCTAGGTCTGGAGTGAGGTATCTCTAACAAGCTCCTAGGTGATGCTGACACCATTGATGCAGGAACTGTGCAGTTCGCTCTCCACATCCACAGCGTCCATGTCAGCAGATTCAATCAACCATGAACAGAAAACATTCTGGAATAAAACAATACAAATAAAAAATCACACGGTGTAACAACTATGTATATAGCATTTGCACTGTGTAATCTAGAGATGGTTTAAAGTATACAGCAGTGGCCAGGTGCGGGGTCCCAGCACTCTGGGAGGCTGCAGCAAGAGGATTACTTGAGGTCAGGAATTCGAGACCAGCCTGGCCAACATGGCAAAACTCTGTCTCTACTAAAAATACAAAAATTAGCCAGGCATGGTGGCGCCCGCCTGTAGTCCCAGCTACTCAGGAGGCTGAGACAGGAGAATTGCCTAAACCCAGGAGGCAGAGGTTGCAGGGAGCCAAGACTGCACCACTGTACTCCAGCCTGGGCGACAGGGTGAGACTCTCCCTCAAATAATAATAATAATAATAATAATAAGAGCAGGATATGCATAGGTTATATGTAAATACTATACCATTTTATATAAAGGAATTGAGCATCCATGAATTTTCGTATCCACAGGGGTCCTGAAATCAATCCCCCATGGAAACCTAGAGATGACTGCACTTTGAACAGCAAGGGTCTTGAACCAATTACACTGCTATGGCATCCAATTCATTAGTTCATTTATTATTTTCTAGAGGCAAGGTCTTGCTCTGTCACCTAGACTGGTCTCCTGGCCCCAAGCAATCCTCTGACCTCAGCCTCCCAAAGTGCTGAGGTTACAGGCAATAAGCCACCATACCTGGCTGCATCAAATTCTTCTCAAGGAAATGAAAACCTATAGATTAACATCTATAGGGTCATAACCTAAGGGCCATGAAGTATAATGCTTCCCTTACATATGACAATTAGACTTACAACTTAATATGAGGTATATGAATAGCCTAACAAATCCAAATTGTTAATATGTATTATAGTATTCAAAAGCATTTAAGGATACAAAAGTAGTAAAATAAAGAGGAAAATAAAATTTTAGCTGTTTGAGAAGTCAAAGATCAAATCAGTTCTACAAAGAGAAATTAGCACACATTCTTTTTCATAGTAAGGATACTTGTTTTTTGTGTGTGTGGAATATTCTTTTTAGTGTAGCTATCAGATTATTATCTGTATCACCTTCCTAGAAAAATACTGGTACTGGCTGGGCACGGTGGCTCACGCCTGTAATCCCAGCACTTTGGGAGGCCGAGGCGGGCGGATCACAAGGTCAGGATATCGAGACCATCCTGGCTAACATGGTAAAACTCCGTCTCTACTAAAAAAAAAAAATACAAAAAATTAGCCGGGCGTGGTGGCGGGCGCCTGTAGTACCAGTTACTCAAGAGGCTGAGGCAGGAGAATGGTGTGAACCTGGGAGGCGGAGCTTGCAGTGAACCGAGATCGCGCCACTGCACTCCAGCCTGGGCTCTGAAAGAGACAGACTCCGTTGAAAGAAAAAGAAAAAGAAAAAAGGAAAAAGAAAGAAAAAGAAAGAGAAAAGAGAGGAAAGAAAGGGAAGGGAAGGAGGGAGAGAGAGAAAGGAAGGAAGGAAGGAAGGAAGGAAGGAAGGAAGGAAGGAAGGAAGGAAGGAAGGAAGGAAGGAAAGGAAGGAAAGGAAGGAAAGGAAGGAAAGGAAGGAAAGGAAGGAAAGGAAGGAAAGGAAGGAAAGGAAGGAAAGGAAGGAAAGGAAGGAAAGGAAGGAAAGGAAGGAAAGGAAGGAAAGGAAGGAAGAGACAAGAAAAGAACTGCTACTGTCCTAATGTAATTAACACAGTAAACTCAAGGGTGATCCTACTGAAAGCTTTCACTAACCCTTTGATTTTTTGTAGAAGAAAAAGACTTCTGTTTAAGCCTTAGCTTGCTCTGACTAGTTCTTTCAGGATTAGTTCTAGGAAGGGTTCAGTTTGGTGTGAACAGGATACTACTGCAATTTCTCATTTTGTATGACTTCTCCATGAGAAATCTTGATGGTGGTAGTTCAAGGTTTTTGTTTGTTTGTTTGTTTGTTTTTTAGGTGGAGTCTCACTTTGTCGCCCAGGCTACAGTGTAGCGGCATGATCTCACTGCAACCTCCTCCCGAGTTTAAGCAATTCTCTGCCTCAGTCTTCTGAGCAACTGGGACTACAGGCATGCACTGCCATGCCGGCTAATATTTTGTATTTTTAGTAGAGATGGGGTTTTGCGATGTTGGCCAGGCCGGTCTCGAACTCCTGACCTCAACTGATCCGCCCACCTTGGTCTCCCAAAGCGCTGGGATTACAAGCATGAGCCACTGCACCTGGCCAAGGCTATTTTTAAGTACTCCTTACCAGCCGGACAACCTAAAAGAGTTGCTTATTCATGTGTCACCTGGTGCTTCAGATGCCAGCTGAGGAATTAACACGATCTGCATTAGCCAGCAAACGCTTCACTGTCTGCAATCAACTTTGCAAGTATACTGTGAAAAGAAACCACCAGGGCCTGACAGAGAGGCTGACGACTGAACTGTACTAAGCTCCAGGGGAGACCACAGACCGACTAACCAGAGGCCGGGTGCACTGCCAGTCCTACCAGCGAAGCGTGTATGTGTGCCTGCACATGCAAATACCTGGGGGGAAGGGTGAAGCCTATAGAGTTTAATTAATGTTTTAGTGGAACAAAAAAGAAGGTGAACTATCTAAACAACCTTGCCTTTAGTCATCTCATTCTGCTTGTTTACAGTATGGCTACATTACTTTTGTTCTCTTCTGTCCTACATTTCAAAATGTTTTCCTAGTTTGAATCTCTGTGCCTCTATTAACTTTTATGTCTCTCCTCAGCTTGTCAGGCCGATCTTAAGAGTTGACATCCTCAATGCCTCCTGGAATCTGGTAAGTAACCTAAAAAGATAAAGTAGGCTAAACCAGGAAGGAGATCAGGAGGAGTGGGGAGTCTAAAGACAACAGTGCACGGAACAGGCGATGTGAAGGTGCGGGGTGCTGCTGCAGAGAAAGGCCCATCCTCGCTGCCTACTTCAAAGAACTCTGGCTGCTAAGCCGGAGTCAAAGGACCTGCCAAAAAGTCTCTTTAAGCAGTAACTTTTTTTTCCCTCTCTTCTTCTGGGTCAGAATTAGAGATGAGTAAACTCCTGGGACTGAATATGATCTTGTCTCCTCCCTGTTGGTGCCTTTCCACCATCTGCCCTTGGCTCCCAGACAGTCTCTAAGACTCCTGTTGCTTACAGCTTTTTCTTTCTGAATATTCTAAGATTAATTCCACATATAATAAAACTATGTAAAATATTACTACAATTACTAACAAGTTACAGCCAAACAGAAATTTAATAGAGAAATCGCCCAGAGCAACATACTAACTGTTAAAATTAAAAACGGGAAATTTACCTTAAAGCACATCAGCTCTAACCGGATGCCCAACATTCTACCTGCCTTGCTTTCCTGGGCATTACGGATTCAAGGATTTGTAGAATGGCTGGTGAGAGGTTTCGTTTGTTTTTCAAGAAAACAAGCTAGAGGGCAGGAAGAGATGCTCAGAAGCAAACAGTACAAAGGAACACACCAGGACATACCAGTGGCAGACTGGACAGCAAGTAAATGAAGCCCGATGAAAGAATAGAAAAAGGTGGTATTCCAATAGAAGAAAGGGTTTTCTTCCAAGACAAAGTTTAAAAAATAAAACAAATGCAAATACAAACTGCCATTAACAACCTATGACTGATTCAGACATGAAGCAAAAATGTGAATGATTCTACGGAAGCCTGTGGATTACTATTATCATCTAGTGATCGGCCAGGCACCGTGGCTCACTATGGAAGCCTGTGAATTACTAATACCTTCTAGTAACTGACCAGGCACGGTGGCTCACACCTGTAATCCCAGCACTTTGGGAGGCCGAGGCGGGTGGATCACAAGGTCAGGAGTTCAAGACCAGCCTGGCCAAGATGGTGAAACTCCATCTCTACTAAAAATACAAGAATTAGCCAGGCAGTGGTGGCAGTGCCTGTAATCCCAGCTACTCAGGAGTCTGAGGCAGAGAACTGCTTGAACCCGGGAGCTGGAGGTTGCAGTGAGCCGAGATTGCACCATTGAACTCCAGCCTGGGTGACAGAGTGAGATTCCGTCTCAAAAAAAAAAAATAAAACAAACAAAAAAACCCAGTGGTGTGATCAAAGCTCACAGCAGCCTTGAACTCCTGGGCTCAAGTGATCCTCCTGCCTCAGCCTCCCTAGTACAAGATGTGCACCAACTACACCCAACTAATATATATACATTATTTGTAGAAATGGGGGTCTCACTATGTTACTCAGGCTGCTCCAAAACTCTTCATCTCAAGCTATCCTCCCCCACCTCGGCCTCCTGAAGTTCTGGGGTTACAGGAGTGAGCCGCCGCGCCTGGCCTCATCTGCACTTTTAACAAGCTTCCCTCACCATGGATTCCCAAGAGCTCCAAAGTGAATATTATGAAAGGGACCAAATTCTGATTTTCACACGGAACTTTTCTACTGTGACATGCTCTTGTTTTGGGGTTCTTTTTCTAACTGTCTTTCTCTCCTTGCAGCTTCTTCTGAATTCAAAATAGCTAAAGCTGTTAATAATGTAAATAGCTTCCCAACTTTGTGTAATTTCAAAAAGATAAGAGTTTGATTCTAAGAAGATGGTCAATGAAAATGAAGTCAACAGGACTGCCACCCACTTCCTGCAGAGAAATATGTTCAGAACATCTGAATCCTCTCCTTGTGAGAGACACAAATTGTAAGACAGAGTATGGTGTGTGGTATCACCTCCCTATGGAACTTTATTTTATACTTTAACATGTTCCATGAAATTCCTACCACAAGTTGAGTTATACGTCTTAATCACATTTCTGTAAAGTTCTGTTTCATAAAGGACTTAAGTCAAACAATTATTTATCATCTTTCTTAATCTTGTTTCCATGTAAAATTCTTCAAACCAGAAATAATCTATTAAGACTAGAAAAACAACCTATTCATAGCCCCAGGACTGAGACATCTAGATAACTTATTGTCCTTTGGCAATATCCTCAAAAAAGAAGAACATTCACTCATTCAAAAAACAGGGGGTGGGGTCCACAGAGTAAGACACAGGGAAACCATTTAACCTCTAGTCAATCTCCCCCGGCTACTTTTTAAAAGAAAGCTTTCATCACGTTAGAATAAATGATGCATTATTCTATACAAATCATGGTGAGTGGTTTAAAATTGCCATACAATACAAATATTATCTGCTAAACTAAAATTTAAAGGCTCTGTGTTAAGATTATCAGCCTAGTACAGTATTATCACACTTTTGCCTTCCATCATATTCCTCCTGTATCTGGCGCAGGAAAGATCTATCTAGGGCCATCCCAGATTCCCAACAACAGCCAGTACTTGCTCCCTCAACACACATCATTTTAATGTGTTAATAGGCCGGGCGCAGTAGCTCACGCCTGTAATCCCCGCGCTTTGAGAGGCCGGGGCAGGTGGATCACCTGAGGTGAGGAGTTCAAGACCAGCCTGGCCAACACGGTGAAACCCCGCCTCTACTAAAAATACAAAAATTAGCCGGGTGTGGTGGCGCACACCTGTAATCCCAACTAGTCTGGAGGCTGAGGCAGGAGGATCACTTGAACCCAGGAGGTGGAGGTTGTGGGTAAGCCGAGATCACTTTGCTGCACTTCACCCTGGACAGAGCGAGATTCCATCACCCTCCTCCACCCCCCTCAAAAAAAGTGTTAATAAGACCTGACAGTCAGCTGTCAGCTGAATACCCATGACATTAGAAATATAATCATCAACAGATACAAGCCACTATACTTTTTTGAACATTTGGTTACTAAAAAAAAGTCCCAGAAAACAGGGGATGTCTGTAATGATTATATAATTGTCATGTTGAGAACGGAGCAGAGGGGGAGGGACGAGAGGGTGGTAGTCAGATTTCTGTTTCTAATAAGTCTGTTCAGAGACTTGAAACTGTTTTTCTTGTTTTCTTACATCTCTTTGCTATATAATGCTATATAACCTTCCCCCTCATTTCTTCAAGTCAGATATCAGATCAATAATCAATAGAGAAGTCCCAGCTTCACTTCAAGAGACAGGGATTAGACAGTTAAATTTTAATAGGTATTACCAGATTGTTTTTCAAAAAGGCTGCATCAGTCTAACTTTTTGTTAGTAACGTATAAGAGGGATTCCTTTTCCTTTCCAATCACAGAGATTACTTAATGATTTTTGCCAGTCAGATCTTTTCAGGTATTTTTTTTTTTTTTTGTCATTAAGATTATTCTTTTTTGTCATTAAGATTATTCTTTTTCATATCCTTTGCCCATTGTTCCACTGGGCTGTTTGTCTATTATAATATTAACTCTCTGTCACCTGCTTTGCAAATACTTTTTTGTTAAATCTGTTGCATGTCCGTGTGTTTTTACGCCTTAGAGCAGGAGGTTAGTAAGCTATGGTCTACCACCTGTTAGTATAAATAAAGCTTTACTGAAACACAGCCTTGCCCATTCATTTTTGTAGTAAATTCAGTAACTACAACAGAAATTATCTGGCACTCAAAGCCTAAAATATTTAATATCTGACCCTTTACAGAAAAAATTTGCCAATACTAGCTATATGGAACATCCAAAAAAACCCAAAACAAAACAAAAAAAAGGCGGGGGAGTCTTTCTTCTCCCATAGAATCCATGTTCCAAAAGGATTTTTATGTGTTTTATTCACTGCTAGAAAAATACCTAGCAAGTAGTACACATTAATTTTCAGAATTAATGCAAGGTCTTCTTGCTTTTATATAGATATATTTTTAAAAAAATAATGTGTAGAGATGAGGTCTCACTGTTGCCCAGGCTGGTCTCCAAGTCCTGGCCTCAAGTGATCCTCCCCCAAAGTGCGGGGATCCCGTGCATGAGCCACCACATTCAGCCAAACAGTATTCATATAAGAAAAAAAGAAAACAACTTTTTTCTTAGCAATTACAATTTATTAAGTTTCATTGTGAAAAATTCGTAAGAAATAACACACTGAAGTTTTTCAGCTGGAAATCATCCCAATAATGAGGACATACCTTATGACAGGGTTGTTCAATCTTTTGGCTTCCCTGGCCCACACTGGAAGAAGAAGAATTGTCTTGGGCCACAAATAAACTACGCTAACACTAATGATACCTGATGAGTTTTTTAAAAAATTTTGCAAAAAAATAAAAATAAATCTCATAATGTTTTAAGAAAGTTTACGAATTTGTGTTGGCCTCATTCAAAGCCATCCTAGGCTGCAGGCCGCCTGCGGGTGGGTGGGTTGGACAAGCTTGCCTTAAGGGAAAACATTCTGGGCTCATTTTGATGTTAAATTAAGTTGTTTTAAGAGACTCCATATACAGGAACCAAATCATGGCACGAAGGACAATTTACTCTCATTATAAACTACCTGTTAGTCGACAAGTCTCATCAAAGTGATTAAATATTTTCAACCGAAAACGTGATGAGAAGGGAAAACATTTTCCCCACTAAACTCAATACTACACGACTTTAGGTTCTGGGCTCAGCTTTGAGCCCTGTTCAGGTTGAAAGGGACTCGTTTTAGAAATGTTCTGTTTGTAACGCATGTCATCTGGGGCATTTTTGTTGTTACTGTGCTTCCAAGCACAACTTTAGAGTATACTATATTACTGCATGTTATATTCAGCTTGCTAAAGAAATGCATTTTTAAAACCCCAAATATGTACAATTCTTTCAACTTTTCTGTTTATTTGAAAGTTTTCATAATAAAATATTGGGAGAAATAGTCCTAGATCACAGAAAAAAATTTTCATTAACATTAAAGTCTCATTTCTATTACTCCACAAAAGAAATACTGTCTTAAGTTACAGTAAGTAACATCCATCTTTCAAATTCATGGTCAACATTGGTTAACATTCACACTATACATCCTTGAAGTCGAAGGAAATTTTTCCTTTTATCTTTGTACAGACACTGGAAAACCTGCATCACTCCTACTGAGAAGCAGTGATACTCACCTTGCATTTTAAAGTCTGACAAACTTTTAAAATCTTTTTCTAAATCCCTATACTATTTAGAAATTTCTATGGACAGTGAACAGTGTGACACCTTGATAAGTCAAAGCATATCTAAAAAGAAGTCATAAAAAAGCAGGAACTCCTACTTACAAAATATGTCTACGGTAATATATTATTAAAAATCTATTTCAGGTCCTCGGTGATGGTATGGATGGGGAGGTACATAATGAAAAAGAAATATATGATCAAAAACATGTCGAGGAAGTGTATGTATGTGAGTTCCAATAAGCTGGAATTTAAATAGGAAGGTTGAAGTCACAGCAAGTAGATGAAAGGCGGCCCCTTTAACATTTGCTCCTGGAGTCCGGCAACTCTCAGCAGTTGGCTGGAGACTAAGCTGGCCGATCCCGTGGAGCTTCAACAAAGGGACGAAACAAACTGAGTCCCCAGGGCCCCCCTCCCGACAACGCGTGAAACAACTTGATAAATGATTGCTCTGTCAGGGGATGAGGAGATGGAGACGTCTGGGAGCAGAGGGGGAATGTATCTAATTTAGGAGGCCAAGGGGGAAGGGGAAGACAGGGAAGGCAGAACAGCAGACAGGGGCAAGACCATCTAATCGCGCAAACACTCAGCAGAGAACTAGAAACCAACACCAGACAATCCAACCGCGTCTCTGGAGAGCTGTGGTCATTAGACTGCAACAAGAGACTCGGCAGAGACCAGTTCTCCCCAAGTCACCAGGATTTTAAAAGGAAAGTTTTCACCTTCCACAACCCATTCTCCAGCCTCAAGTCCAAGCTTCAGAAAGTGCTGCTCTCATACTACTTCGTTCATTTGGGGGTGACATGAAATACAAAATCCTTTCCCCCACCCCCAGCTCCTGCGTAAAGATGGCTGATTCAGGCCTGAAAGCCAGAGGCGCAAGAGCCCAGGGCTTAGCTCACTTAAGGAAACATTAATTACCCTGAAACAAAAATAGGAGTTCACATCTGGGGCTCAACACTTCCCTTCTCCTCCACCCCCTTCTCTAGAGTGTGAGCACCCACTATTTATACAGCCTCTTCCTGACGGAGGACTCATACTGGTCCCGCAGGACTTCCCTGCCTCGGGAAGACTCACTGGTGACAAACTCAGCATTGCACAGGCATTTCAGAAGTAGGCACCGCTCAACTTGAGAAGAAGGTGGTCAGAACCAGAAGTGGTACAAAAGCAGCTTCCCAAAGAGTGGCCGGTTAATTCATAAGGGATGCTCTGGCAGCTTAGGCATTTGATCAAAGACCATTACGGAAGTTTACAAGTCAAACGTGGAACCAGCAACCGGAGTCTTTCTTGCGTCACTGCAGTTTATTTATGAACTAGACACAGCTAATGTTGCAGCTGTTAACAGAAGTGCTGTGTTGGATTATTGTGCACAGAACCTTATTTAAATGTTGAATTAAGCCTGGGCTGTAGTTGGCATAATTTAAGCTAACAGCAAATGGTGTATCAAGAAACTCAAGGCTGGGCGCGGTGGCTCACGCCTGTAATCCCAGCACTTTGCGAGGCCGAGGCAGGCGGATCACGAGATCAGGAGATGAAGACCATCCTGGCTAACACGGTGAAACCTCATCTCTACTAAAAATATAAAAAATTAACCGAGTGCAGTGGCACACATCTGTAGTCCCAGCTACCCAGGAGGCTGAGGCAGGAGAATCTCTTGAACTCAGGAGGCTGCAGTGAGCTGAGATGGTGCCACTCTGCTCCCGCCTGGGTGACAGAGGGAGAAAGAAAGGAAAAAAGGAAGGAAGGAAGGAAGGAAAGGGAGGGAAGGAAGGAAGGGGGGAGGGAGGGAGGAAGGAAGGGGGAGGAAGGGAAGGAGGGGGAGGGGGGAAGAAAAGGAAAGAAAGGAGGGGAAAAAAAGAAAGAAACTAAAAAAGTTTCAGAATTTTACCTTTGCTTTGCCCAGCACTCTTGGAGGTTAACTGATAATTCATAGCTATGACCCCAAATCCACTTTATTACAGTGTGTTTCAGAACATCTGATGTATTAATTAATTTGGCCAGAGAGACACTGTATAATACAAGGGACAGGACGACTATGAGAAAAAAAATCACTGTTTCACTGGATTAAGTTGGATGGTCCTGCTCCTATTTTTTTATTTTATTTTATTTTTTTAAGAATTAAAAGAGCTCTAGTGAGTTTATTCTAGGAAAAATGTGTTTGTGGCCTGTCCAGAATTTTCACTGGACCAAACAAAAAAGAACTTGTTAATTCCCCAGACATCTTTCTTGTCAGGTTACACAGTTCAAAAGGTGCTCAGGGTTTCCTAAACTTAGAGATGAGAGAAGAGGCACTGCACCATGGATGTCACCTTTGTGAACTGCTGACTACAATTAGTTTGACTCATTCTAATCAGCAATTCACAAAAGTGTGATCTTGCAATTATACAACCAGTCTCCAAATTCTACCTTGCTTTCTGATCTTTCTGCCAAGGTCTGAGTCTTAGAAATATAAGCAAATTCGTGTTCGTGGACTGTCAATCTGAAAAGACTGTCAACTAGTCAGTTTTATGGAATGCATAAGAAATTGCAAACTGGGAGCAGGCAGCAATGTTTGTTTTGGTCTGCAGTTTTGTCTTGTTTTTCTTTTTTCTTTTCTTTTTTTTTTTTTTTGAGATGGGGTCTCGCTCTGTCACCCAGGCCGGAGTGCAGTGGCACGATCTCGGCTCACTGCAAGCTCTGCCTCCCGGGATCATGCCATTCTCCTGCCTCAGCCTCCTGAGTAGCTGGGACTACAGGCGCCCACCACCGCGCCCGGCTAATTTTTTGTGTTTTTAGTAGAGACGGGGTTTCACTGTGTTAGCCAGGATGGTCTCGATCTCCTGACCTTGTGATCCGCCCGCCTCGGCCTCCCAAAGTGCTGGGATTACAGGCTTGAGCCACCGCACCCGGCCTTGTCTTGTTTTTCACTGGTTGTCCAACATTAAAAAAAAAACAAAAAACTTTGGAGGAGCTTACAAAAAAATAATCTGGATATCTCCCTTTTCTTGAAAAATCAAGTCTGACTGATTGACAGTTCTTCATGACTCAGCTGGCACTAACAGGAGGCTGCCTCTGAGACCGGACATGGATCATTAACTGCACATCAGGCCCCATCCCCTCCATTAAGTTAGTTACCCGTCTGGCCCTGCAGGCTTCTGAGTTTCAACATCAGCTCTACGGCATCAGTGAGTAGCAGGTTAGTTCGTACTTGAACAATACCCCATGTGTGTTCCTTCCTTTCTTTCCATCAGTCCCAGATAATGCTGGGTGCTCTCCTCAAGTCCCCCTTGACTTGACACTATCCTTTCACTGTAACACCCAGGATTTAACGAAATACTCTCTGACTAGGGGAAAAAAGACGAGACTCACTGCTTTTATCATAAACAGCAGTAGGTAAAGGTATCCCACACCCAAAATGACCACAAAAGAAAATGCTCAAGAAAATACACACAAACGGAACATAAAACAAGACAGGAGTGACAGCTTAGCCACGGGGAGTGCGGGGGGAGGGGGGCATAAAAAGTGGGGAGAGTTCTAATCCATGGTTGGGGTGAACTTATTTCTAGACTGCTGGGAAAGTGATTAAGGCAACAGCCTAACGGGTTAGTGTCCAAAAAGAAAAATTAGACTAGTATTTGCCCCTGAAGAATGTCTACTGTACTGCCACCATGTAAAGCAGTGAATCCTAAAGCAAGGTTCTGCCTGCATCGGTCTTCAGAACCCGGCCTCAGAAGCTGCATTTCAAATTAAGCAGTCCAATGGTTCTCAAACACACTCAAGTTTGAAAAACAACCGAATTCCACTACAGTTGCCTAGAAGGATGGGTCTGGACTCAGAGCATGACGTCTCCTGGATCCTTCCCTGCCTTCGTTCAAACTGACTTAATGTGAGTGGCCTTTCCTCTGTGTTCCCACTCACCTTGACAGAACAATAGTCACACCATGCTTAACCATTCATTCTTCCAAGAGAAGCAAAAGGCCTCTTTTTTTTTTTTTTTTTTTAACCCTCATGGATAGAAAAAGTGGCTTGACACAGAGTAAGTACTACCTATTTAACAAAATAAGTTATTTTACTCTGTGCCTTACTTTAAAACACTAGGGGAAAAGGTCTGACTAAATGATCTTTAGTGACCTTAGTTATATTCTAGCATCTGTTTTATGCACTAGGGAACTATTTCTCAACCTATTTTTCATTACCACCCTTTTAAGGAACCTTTTTAGATTCGCTCCCCATTGTCCCCAAACCATGAAATTTTAGTATTACAGAAACAGGTTGTGTATTGCACAAACCATCATAATAGCTAAGTTTTTTTCATCACCTCCCCCTAAAAGAGCCAATTTTCAACAATAGCACCTCCTTGATAATGCATTCAATTGTATTTGGATATTCACAGTAACACTGTGATGACAGGCGGCCAGGCACAGTGGCTCATGCCTGTAATTCCAGTACTTTGGGAGGGCGAGGTGGGTGGATCGCGTGAGTTCCAGAGTTCAAGACCAGCCCTGGGGAACAGAGAAAAACCCTGTCTCTACAAAAAATACAACAATGAGCCGGGCATGGCAGCGTGCCCCTGCAGACCCAGCTACTTGTGAGGTTAAGGTGTGAGGACTGCTTGAGCCCAGGAGGTCAAGGCTGCAGTGAGCAGTGATCGAGGTACTGCACTCCAGCCTGGGCAACAGAGCCAGCGTCTGTTTAAAGAACAACAATAAGGAAGACAAAAACAACGTGATGACAGGGGAGAATGTAACTCTAAAACGTAATTTTAACTTCTTTGACCAAATCAACGCATGGTTTGAGTTGACATGTGTTACTGACAACCTTTAAAATACCTTTATCAGTTCTCCACATAAACCTTCCCCAAACTGGGTATAGCATTCCTTTAAAATCCACACAGTATTATTGAGACAGACTGCATATGAAAAGTGTTTCTAAAGATTTTTAAAATCAGCAGTATGAGGCCTTCACACACATATTGACTTTAACCAGAAAGTGATATTGTTCATATCAGTTTAAACAATTAACTCTCCAGTTTGCCAACGATATTAGCATTCCACCCCAAAATCAGTGCGGTACTTAGGCAACCAGAAATGCCACACACGAGGTGGGGATGTAGCTCAGAGGTAAGAGTGCGTGCTTAGAAATGTACCAGGAAAAACACCATAGAGAATCTGTTGTATTTATGGGTAACAATAAAGCATCTGACTGTCATCGATACTGACATGAACAAGTCTCTGTTCAAGTCACACTCAAAAAGACGCTCAGAGCTGGGTGTGCCGGCTCACACCTGTAATCAGAGGGTGAGGTGGGAGGATCACAGTGACCCAGCCTATACAAAAAATAAAAATTAGCCGGGCATGGTGGCGCCTGCAGTCCTAGGTACTCAGGAGGCTGAGGTGGGAGGGCTGCTTGAGCTCAGGAGTTTGAGGCTGCAGTGAGCTTTGATCATGTCATGGCATTCCAGCCTGTGCAACAGGGCAAATCCCTGTTTCTTTAAAAATAAAAAACAACTGTTGGTGAGGATGTGGAAACACTGGTATCCTCATACACTGCTGGTGAGAATGTAAAGTAATGCAGTGACTTTGGAAAAGTCTGGCAATTCCTCAAAAGGTTAAACACAGTAATCTTATGATCCAGAAATTCAACTAGTTATATACGCAAAAGAAATAAAAACCTAGGAGCACACAAAGAACTTTTTTTTTTTTTTTTTTTTTTTTTTTTGAGACGGAGTCTCGCTCTGCCGCCCAGGCTGAAGTGCAGTGGCGTGATCTCGGCTCACTGCAAGCTCCGCCTCCCGGGTTCACGCCATTCTCCTGCCTCAGCCTCCCGAGTAGCTGGGACTACAGGCACCCACCACCACGCCTGGCTAATTTTTTGTATTTTTAGTAGAGACGGGGTTTTATCGTGTTAGCCAGCATGGTCTCAATCTCCTGACCTCGTGGTCAGCCCGCCTTGGCCTCCCAAAGTGCTGGGATTATAGGCGTGAGCCACCGCACCCGGCCAGAACTTTTACAGGAATATTCATAGCAGTATTATGGATAATAGCCAAAAAGTAGAAACAACCCAAATGTCCAACAACTGATGAACAGATGAACCAAATGTGGTATCAGTCATACAACGGAACGGTATCTGGCAATAAAGGAATGAAGTACTAAGACCTGCTACAACATAAATAAACCATAAAAACATTCTGCTAAGTGAAAAGGCCAGGCACAAAGGGCCACAGTGTGGCTGTATGATTCCACTTATAGGAAAGTCCACAGGGGGCAAATCCACACAGGCACAAAGCTCAGTGGTTTCCAGAGGACGGGGAAAAAAGTGAGTGGAGTGTGCTTGCTGAAGGGTTTAGAACATGAAAATGTTCTAAAATTGACTCTGGTCATGGCTACGCACTCTAAATATACTAAAACCACTGAACTGTAGACTTCAAGTGAGTTAACTGTACGGTTTGTGAATATCTCAATAAGCCGCGCCCCTCCCCCAAAAAAATCTGTGAAAAAATACAAGGGATACCAGAGAACATGTTTGATGCTACAACAGGCATCAGTAAGAATTACCACGTCTTTTTTTTTTTTCCATTTTAAGTAATGCTCCAATGATACTATTCAAAATATAAATATAGTTTTCTATGCTCCTATTTTAATATATTGAATTCAGGTGAAACAGTAGTATATAAAAGCAAGGAACTGCTGGTAGTTATTCAAGATCTGTGTGCAAACAATTTTATGCCATAGCTCCTGATGGAATGGATCACTTTTAGAGATGACGAAGTTCAAACAAAATATATAATGTTTTGAAGAGTGTTCTATACCATAAATTTACTGAGAACAGGAAACATGTATGTACAACAACTGCTGTGTCAGGCACTATGACTCATGTTTTACATATACACTATAATCCTCCCATCAATCTTGTGAGGTATTATTGTCTTCATTTGAAATAGCTCAAAACCAAATATCCTCAAGACCAGAATAGTTCAATTAATTACCGTAAGTTTCAGTTTCTTGACCTGTAAAAGAAATAACAGTCCTACATACATCAGAGTTGTAAGAGCTAAATGAAATAAGGTATATTAAGTGCCTGATTAAACGGGTACTCGAATTTCAGGGTTTTCTTTTTTACCCCAGCTTTAGCAAAAACAGAGCATTCAGAAGCTAGCAAAAGATCAACACTGTCAGGTTCCCCAGGATTCCCTTTAAGTTGTGGACAGAGCACTCACAGATCACTGTTGTGATCAAATAAAACTAACAGAGTTAATCTGGTTTAATGATATGCATTAGCATAATTATGGCAAATAATTAAATATATATAAATAGTAGGCAATGATTGACTATAACTATTATGACTTACGTAGCCAATGCGATTGTTTCAAGGGTCATTTGAGAGCCAAGGAGCGAACTGTTTTTAAAACCAGCAAGAGACACTGCAGCCATGACCCACAGGGGATGATGCAACCTTGTGCTTCTCCCCAGTGAGTGTTTTCAAAGAAGCCTTGGCTGGATGCTGAGAAACAACTCCAGCTGTACAGAGTACAAGTGAGGCTTAGGATGGAACACTTCTTTCCTCAGCACTGCAATCTGACAGGGCAGTCTAACCCAGAGAGAAAGCTGGCAGAAGGAGAAGGAAAATCAATCACACCCTGAGAGGCAGGGGCACTGGGGTGTGTGGTGGGGGTGGAGGTGGGAGAGGGTTAGAGATAATTGAGTGTGATGAACTACGAGGACTGATGGAGGATAAATTGGCTGATGGAGCATCTTGAAGAATTAGGGGGCAGAATAAGCGTGCCAGATGGAAGGATGGCCAAAGGACATGTGGGAAGAGAGGGAGGGCGCAGAAAGGTAGGGCCACTACTATAGATACACATTTTGCAATGTTCACCAGGAACCCCTGCACACCATTTTGCTAAACAAATGCGGGTATAGGTTATGTGCATTTTTCATATAGAGCTCAACAGAAGTTTGACAACTGTAAGAGGCCTGACCTATGAAAGAAGTAATGCAGATAAAACGACAACAGCAGCATTTCAGAAGCCAGACTCTGAATACAGAATGATGTGAATCAAGTTCCAATGTACCAATTGTAAATCTAATAAAAAGGAAAACTCTCATCAGCCCTGTGGTAAAGAATGTCCCACATAGGAAATGAATACTCTCATACACTTGGTGGGGGTATAAACTCCAAGCTGGTGGGGGTTTAACCTCTATACATAGCAATTTGGCAGTATTCTCCTTCTCTTTATTGTAACTAAACTATTTTTTCTCCTAAGGAGAAAGTCCTTCCCTAGAGACCAGACTAATGGTGGCTTAGTCTTCCACTGGCCGTACAGGACTTCTTACTGCCACTCTGACCATGAATGAAAACATCTTTTGAGGCTCATGCAATCAAGCTCTAGTTTTCTGCTTCTCCCTGTTATTCACCAACCTACCCGTTTCTTTATAATAAGCTGTAATCTCCTTCTCTCCCTCCCACCATCAACCTAAATGGTTGTGAAATCCTTACTTAGAACTCATCTAACGCTGTACAGTTCCTTTTTATCTTCCATAAGTCAACCCCCATTGATATAACTTACTCTACATAAGCTAATCCAGAGATGCTGCCCCTGTGAGATCTCTCTTTTTTTTTTTTTTTGGGTAGAGATGGGGTTTTGCCATATTGGCCAGGCTGGTCTTGAACTCCTGGGCTCAAGTGATCCGACTACCTCGGCTTCCCAAAGTGCTGGGATTACAGGTGTGAGCCACCACGCCCGGCCTCCCTGTGAGATCTTCATATGCCCTGCTCTCAAATCCTCACCTCCTGTCTTTTATCTTACTATGTCGCATGTCATCCATATCCAAAATACCTATTCTGACTACACTGGAATCTCTAGTCCTTGTAATACTATGTTTTCTTCCAATCTATTAGTTCCCTTCACCTATTAATTCTACCATATATTGACTGAGGACCTTCTTTGTACCAACCACTGCGCATTTCTCTACATATCCACCCTAGACCGTCCCCCTGCCACCATGATCAGTCACTTCAGTCGTTCTCCCCATGATTCCAGATTCTCCTCTACCCCACCAATCCTTCTTTCATGACTCCATGCAAAATCCCAACCCTGATGAACAATTACAGCATTTATATGTTCTCCTAGGCAGTTATCTGAGCACTAGAACAATGAAAACCAGTAGACTCACACATGTACACCGATATCACTATAAGCTATCTCCATCATCAACCAAGCTCCACAACCCCTCTCTCCTGTCCTCCTAGAGGCCACTCCAAACATTTGTCTCTCTTGAGCACATTTCCCCACCGCGCCTATTCCCTAAGCATTCTCACATGACTCTGCTGCCTTTATACATGTACACATGCACGCACGCTCACACGCACAGACACACACATGCACACACACTCACACGCACACACACACGGGTACACGTGCACACACACGTACATGCACAGTCACACGCACGCACACACACAGAGAAAAACATTATTTTTCTCATCCGGGTGCAGTGGCTCACGCCTGTAATCCCAGCACTTTCAGAGGCCGAGGCAAGAGGACCATTCGAGCCCAGGGGTTCGAGATCAGCCTAGGCAACATAGGGAGACCAGGTCTCTATTTAATTTCAGTTTTAAAAGAACGAACGAAAGAAAAAGAAACAGTATTTTTCACTAGGAACAAACTCAATATTTTGAAAACTTTTACTATGAAATAAGGGGGGAATAAACATGATTTTATCTTACCTGTTTGAACCGTATTTGGGATAATCAAATGTTTGGTAAGAAGTTTCTGTTTATAAAGATATTCCAGTTATCTTTGAAAAATGAATGACCAAAAATTAAATTACTGCCATTGTGTAAGTACTGTGCACTCTGAAGGTACTAATGCTAAAAAAAGAAAAAAATTGCCACTGTGCAAGCCCTAGAAAATAATGGATTTAGGATCTAGGCAATAACCATCAATGTCTGCTCACATCTCAGAGACAGCAGACATTATGTGACTACTTCCATCGCCATCCATTAAGAATTTGTATTCCCCCATTTTTGCAATCTACCCATCTGACAAAGGGCTAACATTCAGAATCTACAAACAACTTAAACAAATTTACAAGAAAAAAACAACCCCATCAAAAAGTGGGCAAGGGATATGAACAGACACTTCTCAAAAGAAGACCTTTATGCAGCCAACAGACACCTGAAAAAATGCTCATCATCACTGGTCATCAGAGAAATGCAAACCAATACCACAATGAGATACCATCTCACACCAGCTTGGCTACCCAAGCCAGCAGCCGCAACCCGCCCTCGTCCCCTTCCACGCTTTGTTCTTTAGCTCTTCATAATAAATCTTGCTGCTGCTCACTCTTTGGGTCCACACCACCTTTAAGAGCTGTAATACTCACCGCAAGGGTCTGCGGCTTCGCTCCTTTAGTCAGCGAGACCACGAACCCACAGAAGGAACAAACTCTGGACGTGCCACCTTTAAGAGCTGTAACACTCACCATGAGGTCCGCGGCTTCATTCTTGAAGTCAGCGAGACCAAGAACCCAGCAGAAGGAATAAATTCTGACACCATACCATCTGACCCAGCGCTCCCATTACTGGGTATACACCCAAAGGATTATAAATCATGATACTATAAAGACACATGCACATGTATGTTTATTGCAGCACTATTCACAATAGCAAAGACTTGGAACCAACCCAAATGTCCATCAATAACAGACTGGATAAAGAAAATGTGACACATATACACCATGGAATACTATGCAGCCATAAAAAAGGATGAGTTCATGTCCTTTGCAGAGACATGGATGAAGATGGAAACCACCATTCTCAGTAAACTATCACAAAGACGGAAAACCAAACACCGCACGTTCTCACTCTTAGGCTGGAATTAAACAAGGAGAACACATGGACACAGGGTGGGGAACATTACACACAGGGGCCTGTCGGGGGGCGGGCGGGCTGGGGGAGGGTTAGCATTAGGAGAAGTACTTAATGTAAATGACAAGTTGATGGGTGCAGGAAACCAACATGGCACACGTATACCTATGTAACAAACCTGCACGTTCTGCACATGTATCCTAGAACTTAAAGTACAATTAAAAAAAAAAAATTGTGTTCCCCCAACATAAATCTGAATTTGATCAAATTTAACCACCAATTTACAGGACATAGAGGGAACAGAAGAACATGTTAAATGATTCAATGGAGATAAAATCAGCAACTTCCAAGCTGGGAAAATCTACAGAAAAAGAGAAACGTGGGCCGGGAGCGGTGGCTCAAGCCTGTAATCCCAGCACTTTGGGAGGCCGAGACGGGCGGATCACGAGGTCAGGAGATCGAGACCATCCTGGGTAACACAGTGAAACCCCGTCTCTACTAAAAATACAAAAACTTAGCCGGGCGAGGTGGCAGGCGCCTGTAGTCCCAGCTACTCGGGAGGCTGAGGCAGGAGAATGGCGTGAACCCGGGAGGCGGAGCTTGCAGTGAGCTGAGATCCGGCCACTGCACTCCAGCCTGGGTGACAGAGCGAGACTCCGTCTCAAAAAAAAAAAAGAGAAACGTGGTTTCTCCAAAACATAAACTGCAAGAAAAAGGGGGAAACTATAGAATAAAAAAGGACTGAGGCCCGGCGTGGTGGCTCACGCCTATAATCCCAACACTTTGGGAGGCTGAGGCGGGCGGATCACCTGAGGCCAGGAGTTTGAGACCAGTCTGGCCAATATGGTAAAATCCTGTCTCCACTAAAAATACAAAAATTAGCTGGGCGTGGTGGCACGTGCCTGCAGTCCCAGCAGGGAGGCTGAAGCAGGAGAATCCCCTGAACTCGGGAGGCGGAGGTTGCAGTGAGCCGAAATCGCGCCACTGCACTCCAGCCTGGGAGACAGACAGAGACTCCGTCTCAAGGGGGGAAAAAAATTAAAAGAACAGAACCATTTACAACATATGGAGTTTATTTGAATGTGACTTTAAACAAATTGTAAAAAGTAGGGAGGACTACTATGGAAATATGAAATTTGACAACATTAAGGAATTCTGTTTCATCTTTTTATGTGTGATCATGTATTGCGGGTTTTTGTTTTTTTAAAGACCAGTGTCTTTTGGACAGACAAATGGATATATTCACGGATGAAATGATATGATGTCTGGCATTTGCTTCAAATAATCTGGGAAGGGGGGAAACAGGTAAAACAAGACTGGCCTTCCCTTGGAAACTGCTGAAGCTATATATATGATGGCTACCTGAGGGTTTATTTACTAATCCCTTAGCTTGATACATGGTTAAAAAGAAAATTCGTCTGTATTTCAGCCACCCAAAGCAGAATTCTGGGAAGGAGCACCGAAGCCTTTCCCACACTCCCACTTTGAACTACTCACCAGTTTCTGTGGATCTTATCTCTTTTCCTTTCTCTTTAACATCTCTTTTACGGCCCCTATTCTTTATTCCCACCGTCACCAGTCTAGTTCAGAGTCATCATCATCTCTCATTTAATTAAATGTTAACCTCCTATCTGGTTTATCTCTAGATTAGACCCTTGGTCTATCCGCCTAGACTAGAAACCAAGAGTCAAAACAGTTTCCAGTGTCTAGAATGCTGCTTCTCCTCTAAGACCCATCAACTCTGCCCAAGCTAATTCCTACACTTGCTTCTTCAACATTTAACTCAAGCTCTGCTGTCCTGGGAAGCCGTTCTCACTCCCAAGCCTCATTTAGATGTATTTGCTCTGTGTGCCCAAGGTATCCTTTTGCATAGTCCTATTCCTATCAGAGCCCACACAGTAGTTTAGTTGTCTTTAACTTATTTGACTTATTTGACTTCCTATACTCAGCATCTAAAACCGGACATGTTACAGGCCCTCAATAAATATGTACTGAAAGTAAGAATTACAAAGCACAAGAAAACATGAGACCAAATAGGTCCAGAACAGAAGGCAGATTGACGGCTCGAAGCACACTTGTTCTTACACCAAAAATCATTCCTGTGTTCACATACATGCGATTAAGATCCTCTTCCTCACATACTAGACGCAATTTATAACCTCTGAAGACCGTACCACACTACACTTGGACTCTAAAAGGAGAAGCAACCACATTCATCTTTCCCAACAAATTTACTAAACAAAATAACAAACCATAAGTAGTGAGAAGAAAACAAGCACAAGACACTTTCTTAGCATTTTTTATAAGGCAAGTAAATGCACAGTTAACATAAAAGCCAAGCTTCCAGAATAGACACTGTAAAGAAATAAGCCTGAATTTTAGATATTAGATTCTATCAATCTGAAACGCAAGGACTCCGCCTTGTCTTCAACCTCTTGTCTGGAAAAACACCTAGTAAAAAGCAAGCAATAAATATTTCTTACATTAATGTCTAGGGCAAAAACACGGCTTTGAAAGTAACCATGGAGAAGACCGATCACAATTCAGAGGAGCCACCCAGAGGGAGACAACAATATCACCGTTGCCCGTGCCCTACACACGGCCTGTGTCCTTGTATACTGGTTCTTGCTGGAGAGAGGGACACTGATCCTCCCTTTCCATCGACAACACACAGCTACAGGTGCATTTCCAGACGGGGACGGGTGAGCACTCAGACATCATCGCCTTCCATTCCTGAGTGTACTCTGGCCATTGGGTGATCATGAACAGCCATGAGTGTGGGCCTGGAAGCGTGAGGAGACATCCAACAATATGCCCTTTGAGGACGGCAGAGTATTTGAGCTCCACATCACGGTGCTGGACGATGAATACCAGGCAATGCTAAATGGCATCACTGTTACAGCTTTGCCCATCGACTCCGGCCAGGGTCTGTGAAGGTGGCCCAAGTGTGGAGAGATGTCTCAAGGTGTGTCTGCGACTGAGGGAGATGCCCACACTCCCCATTGTGGAGGAATCCCTTTTTCTACATGACCATGGGATTCCCAGAGCCTGCTAACCGAGTAATCCCGTAATCCCTACTCGTTCCAACTCTTAAGACTTGGTCACTAAAACTTTACCAAACTTAAAAAAAAAAAAAAAAAAAGTAACCATGGCTGGGTGGGGTGGCCCAAACCTGTAATCCCAGCACTTGGGGAGGCTGAGGGAGGAGGATTGCTTGAACCCAGGAGCTCAAGACCAGCCTGGTAGGTAACAATTATCTTCTCAAAGTTCATTTAATTCCTTAGCATATTCTGATACCATAATACAAAAATATTTTAAGATGTGCTGACAATGACAAGATCTCAAGAGCTATAGGTTCTGAATAGAAGGTGCACAGTGACGAAAAACAAAAAAACAGTGGAAAAGATTAAGGTGGAAAAGGCAAAGTATTATTTATGCATAGTGAGGCTTTAAAACAGTGCTAAATGGGCTTCTGGTTCAGTGTGTGAGACACTGAGGAGTTTGGAAGTCCGACTTAACAAGTAACAAGGTAAACACACTGAAGACACAAGTCTTCTTAGATTCCTCAAAGAGATGAGGTCACAGGGCAAATCACAATGCCAAAACCTGGAGACAGCGGGGAATACAGAGTATCACAACTGACCAGAGAAGAAACCTGCAAGGGAACCAGTGCCTCAGTGTGAACAAATCTGAGAGCTAAAAACTCCAGGGGAACCCACTCATGGTGTACAGGGGGCAGTTCTTCTAAGATTTACCTCTGGAGTTCTACCAGGTTATCATGGTGAATATCAGAGAAAAATCCTCTCTTGCCAGGAGGAGACCATCCTGGAAAGGAGCCATTCTGAAACAGGCCAGAGCACTTAATTTTTTTTTTCTTTTTTGAGATGGAGTCTCGCTCAGTGGCGCAGACTGGAGTGCAGTGGCACGATCTTGGCTTACTGCAGCTTCCACCTCCTGGTTTCAAGCCTCCCGAGTAACTGGGACTACAGGCGCGTGCCACCACACACAGCTAATTTTTTTGTATTTTTAGTAGAGATGGGGTTTTATCAGAGCCTAACTGACCCAGTGGAAGGGAATTCCCAACTCCAGTCTGCTCTAGCCATCTTGTCCCACGAGGGGTGGGGGGATAACTGAGATGCATGTGTGAAGTTCACCATCCGGAGGCAGGCGCTCACTAAAAGGCTGAGACCTAATCCCAAGACTAAAGAACGCTTCCCCCTTTCCCACCCCTCACCACCACATTGCTAAAGGCCTACTTCACCCAGTACATCCTGTCCAACTACCAAGAAAAACTGCAAGGCACACTAAAAGGCAAAAAATAGCGTGAAGAGACAGAACAAGCATCAAACCAGACTCATCGAAACCAGACTGAGAGAGGGCAGGGAAGTGGAATTATGAGGCGGGAAACTGAAACCAACTCTGATTAACATGAAGGACTCTAACGGAGAAAGTAGGCAGCTTGCAGGAACAGGTGGGCAGTGTGAGCAGGGAGATGGGAATTCTAAGAAAAAATGAAAAGAGCCACAGCGCAAAGCATCATGACAGAAACGAAGAATGCCACTGATGGGCTCATTAGGAGACTGGACACCACCGAAAAAAGAATCTCTCAGCTTAAGGATGTATCAATACAAACTGAAAACCAAAGGAAAACAATGACAAAAAAGCAGAAGATAATACCCAAGAACTCTGGGACAGTTACCAGAGGTGTAATATAAACACAATGAAAATACCAAGAGGAAAAGAAAGGAAGAGAAGAAATATTTGAAACAACGACTGAAAATGTATCCAAATTAATGTCAAGACACCAAACCACAGATCTAAGGAAGTTCAGAGAACACCAAGCACAATACATGCTCAAAAAACTACTCTAAGGCCAGGCGCGGTGGCTCATGCCTGTAATCCCAGCACTTTGGGAGGCTGAGGCAGGCAGATCACTTGAGGTCAGGAGTTCAAGACCAGCCTGGCTGACACAGTGAAACTCTGTCTCTACTAAAAGTACAAAAAATGAGCCAGGCATGGTGGCGTGTGCCTGTAATCCCAGCTACTCGGGGGATTGAGGCAGGAGAACTGCTTGAACCCAGGAGGTGGAGGTCGCAGTGAGCTAAGATTGTGCCACTGCACTCCAGCCTATGCCACAGAGTGAGACTCCATCTCAAAACAAAAACAAGAGCAAAAACAAAACAAAACTATTCTAAACATGTCATATTCAAACTACAGAAAAATACACATAAAGAAAAGAAAGAAAACATCCTGCAAGAAGCCAAAGGGGGAAAAAAAACACCTTTTCTATAGAGGATAAGGATTACAATATATCTGACTTCTCGGAAACCAGGCAAGCAAGACAAGAGTGGAGTCAAATAAAGTGATGAGAGAAAAAACCCACCAACCTAGAATTCTGTACCCCGCCAAAGTATCCTTGTGTAGTGGAAGAGAATAAAGACTTTCTGAAACAACAATCGAGATATGTAGACCTGCCTTGTAAGAAATTTAAAAAAAAAAAATTTTTTTTTAAGTAGGGATGGGGTTTTATCAGAGCCTAACACCCAGTGCAAGACGGAGGGAGTCTCGCTCTGTCGCCCAGGCTGGAGTGGAATGGTGCGATCTCGGCTCACTGCAACCTCCACCTCCTGGGTTCAAGCAATTATCCTGCCTCAGCCTCCTGAGTAGCTGGGATTACAGGCACCTCTCACCACGACTGGCTAATTTTTTTGTATTTTTAGTAGAGACGGTGTTTCACTATGTTGGCCAGGCTGGTCCAAACTCCTGACCTTGTGATCCACCACCTCGGCCTCCCAAAGTGCTGGGATTACAGGCGTGAGCCGCCGTGCCCAGCCAAAGAAAAATCTTGAGAGAATGAAAATGATATAGGTCAGAAACTCCGATCCACACAAAGAAAAAGCAGTGGAGAATGAATGAGGTTGAAATAAAAACTTTAAAAAAAAATTCTTAGGCCAGGAGCGGTGGCTCAAGCCTATAATCCCAGCACTTTGGGAGGCCGAGACGGGCGGATCACGAGGTCAGGAGATCGAGACCATCCTGGCTAACACGGTGAAACCCCGTCTCTAATAAAAAATACAAAAAACTAGCCGGGCAAGGTGGCAGGCGCCTGTAGTCCCAGCTACTCGGGAGGCTGAGGCAGGAGAATGGCATGAACCCGGGAGGCGGAGCTTGCAGTGAGCTGAGATCCGGCCACTGCACTCCAGTCCGGGCGACAGAGCGAGACTCCTTGTCTCAAAAAAAACAAAAAAACAAAAAAACAAAACCTTAGCTAATGGGTGTGTTCAAAATAGTAATGGAAACAATGTATTTTATTATATACACTGATGTGTACTTAATACATATATCTAAGTGAAATGACGGGCAGCAACAATACAGGAATGGGAGGAAAGAATTAGGACTATCATTATTATAAGGTCCTCACAATACCTATCGATGCGGGTAAGGGACAGGAGCAATAGAAGTTATGTAATCTCTGTACCTTCCTTTCCATTTTTGCTGCAAATCTAAAACTTTTCTAGAAACTAAAGTTTATTGAAGATAATAATAAAGTGATAAATGCATGTGGATAAACATTAAAGTGATAAAAGTGTCAATAAGATGAGCAGAAAAGCCCTAAATCAAAACACTGAAGTATAACTTTACTGTTTTATCATCCCATATCATAACCTTATTTTTTTTTTCAAATACAAAGTTACATTTATTTTCAATAATGAAAACAACACAACAAAGTGGAGTCAATCCACTAATTTTTATGATTTAACACAACGGCTGGGACAAACTATGCTCAATAAATAACACATAAACCAAGTAAGATTATTCTTGAGACTCCTTAGGGTTGCGTGCAACTGTTTTAAACAAAATTGAGTGAGTGGTGGGTAAAGAAAGACATCCTGCAGACTTGACTGAGAAGGGTTCCAAGTAAAGAACAGCCAAGGAACAGGGTCCCCAAATACTAAGTTAGCAAAATGAATATGGTGTTTTCAAAGCAGTCTAGAAATCAGAGCTCACTGAGAGAAATGACAAGGGTCTGGGGATAATCCATGTTTAAGGCCTAATAATTAAATCTTCCCCTATTTCTGAATTCTTTATTTGGAATCTATCACAATCTAAAGGAGCTTCTGCCAAAGGGTAGGAGATTACGTATGCTGCCTGAAATGGCCTATGCCCCCTAAACTTCCTCTGACTTTGTCACTAATACATCAACGGTTCCATTCCAACAAAGGATTACTGCTATGTACACCTCCTCTTCTCTGGTTTAAATTCTCCTTTCATAAATATTGATACTTGCTCAAGGAGAGCTGTAAATACATCCAAGTTCTTTTCTTTTTATCCCCCGCTCTACAACTCTGCTTGGCTACAAAATCTAGGACTCACAGAGCAACAGCAGCAATGGCCAGAAGATAAGGGCCAGTTTCAATGCAAGAACTCTCTGAAGTTCAATGGCCACAATTTTTTTTAGCCACCTCATCTGCCATGACTTTTTTTCTTTTCTCATTATCTTGCCAATTATTTCTTTCGAAACTCAATCCTCTGAGCTACATTCTGAGCACCAAATGTTTTGACCAGTGCCTCTCTGCTATCCTCGTCATCTTTTTGCAAATCTATGTCATCTTGTTGGGACCAAATGGGTTATCCATCAGCTCTGACCGGATGCTAGGAGGGAGGAAGCAGCCTTCAGCTCACCACCATTGCTTAGGAAGGCCTGTGTAACTGTCGATAGATCCAAGTTACACTTCTCCATTAACTGCAGAATGATCATAATGGCAGCTCCCACCTCCGGTGGAGAAACTTTCTTCCTCTTCCTGTTTCTGAGTCTTCCTCAGGCGTGGGGGATCATCATCACACATTGTTCAGTGTATTTCAGAATCAGGGCTCTCATCCACCACCACCTCCTCCAACTCCCGGGTGGCTTCTGCAAGCATCTTTTCCACCGCTCCTTCGCTCTCCTGGATTTCTTCCTTCACAGGTTCTTCCTTCAGGCCAATCTCGAGTTCTCTCTCTCTGCGGTTGCAGTTATCCGCGGCCCGGCGGCCCGCTCGGGTCTTCCGCTGGAGCTTCCGGGAGGAGGCGCGCCCCGGGCGCCCCTTGGCAAGCGCTGGTGCTCCTGGCCCCGCCACCAGGGCTGCGTGGGCGAGCTCTCCACAAGGGCTGCTGGGGATAGAGCTGGCGAGCAGGCGTTTTCCCTCACGTTGGTCAGGACGGCCAGGTCATCCGCATCAGGCTTTGCCTCCCAGTAGTGTCCCTTGAGGCGAGGCGGGGCCCAGCCAACAGGCTCCAGCTCCAGCCTGCGCTGCGCTCCACCAGTCTAGGATGCACCCTGCGGAGATGAAGTGGCCCAAGGCTTCCGCCCGCGCCTCCCAGGCTCCTGGACCGACTGTGCGGCCACCCTGCAGGATGAGCTCGGCCGGGCTGGGCCCCACGTGGAAGGACACGGAGCTGCCCTCCTCCCTCTCTCCAACAGAGTCCAGGAATAGATGGGTCCACTGGGATCTCTGCCCAAATCCATCGCCTCTGCCATGTCTGATGCCGGGCACCAGAGGAGCTGCCCCTCACCAGTGCCTGGCACACAGCGAGACTGACCTAACCTCATTTTTATATAGCTCATCTGGAGACCAGAAAGACTAAATAATACTTAGTTACATGGTTGCACAGCTCACAGCTAATTATAACAGAAGCAAAACTATTAGGAAAGTGTATGTGGAAGGATGCAAGTAAAAGGGAGTTGGTTTCTGACATGAGGCGCAATAGAAACCTCCCTCTCCCAGTATCTAACTGTGGGGCAACTACAGTTCCAGGCAAAGACATAGACAGCTCAAGAGTACGAAAATGAACCACTAGGCTACCGCGCAGGGCAGGAACACACAGGCTTGAGGATGCACAATTCCTGGGACTAGATAAAAGTATATCCCATACATTAGCCTGGGAAGGACAAGACAGACTGCATGGTATGAATCCACTTATTTTCCAGGACAGACAAATTTATCTGTAGTGAGAGTAATCAGATCAGCCACTGCCTGGGGCAGGGTATGTGTGGTGGGCCAGATTTGACTGCACAGGCCATGAGAGAACTTTCTTGGGGAATGAAAATGATTTATAGTTTTTGGGGGGTGGTGGTTATACACTTGTATACAGTTGTCAAAACTCAACTGTATACTTAAAATCTGTGTAATTAATTGTATACAAATTATACCTCAAAGATTATCGGTTTGTGTGTGTGTGTGTGTGTTTTAAGGATAAGAAGTATAATATGTTCTATCAAGATGCTTCTCAAAAGCAGAAAATTTTAAATTGAGGGCCGGGCACAGTGACTCTCACCTGTAATATCAGCACTTCTGTAGGCCGAGTCAGGTCGATGACTTGAAGTCAGGAGTTCAGGACCAGCCTGACCAATCAGAGTCAGGTGAAATCCTGTCTCTACTAAAAATACAAAAAATTAGCTGGGCGTGGTGGCACGTGTCTATAGTCTCAGCTACTAGGGAGGCTGAGGCATGAGAATCCCTTGAACCCGGGAGGCAGAGGTTGTAGTGAGCTAAGATCACGCTACTGTACTCCAGCCTGGGTGAAAAACAAGGGTCTGTCTCAAAAAAATACTAAAATAAAATAAGAGGCCAGGCTGGGTGTTGTGGAATGCTGCCTATAGTCCCAGCTACTCATGTGAATAGCTTGAGGCCAGGAGTTGGAGGGCAGCCTGGGGCAACATAGCGAAATCCCGTATCAATTAAAAAAAATTTTTTTTCAGGCCACAAGCAGTAAACAGTAGTAAATTCCACTATATGGAAATCTCAGCTATCCAGAAGATCCGCTTCCAAGTAAATTCCAGAGAGCCACAATTTTACTTTTCATCCTAAGCAGAAATAGTAGCAATAACACTTTTAACCTAATTATTTTTTCCTCCCTTTTTACAAGTCTTGTCAAAACTAGACAGTGATTAATATTACTTTCACTAAGTACAGCTCTTTAAGTTGTTATAAAGATAGTGCCAGTCAATGGTTGTGGTAGGCCTACATTTAAATTTATCTAAATGCCATTTCTATTCAGATGCCTACAACAGAAACTTGGGAAACACATGGAATAAAGCCAATCGAAAAATAAGTTTCTTCAAGAACTAGCAAGGGTAAAACATCTACCACTATATGTGATAAAGTTAAATTCTTGACTTTTTTTAAGTCCCTTTGTCGTAAAAAAAAAAAACAACAAACCCGAATCTGACAACAATATCAGTGTGATATACGTATCAAGAGACTTTAAAAAGATTCATACCGTGACACTTTTAAGGAGTTACTATATGGATATAATCATAAATGCGCACATTTGGTATCCAATGGTGCTTTATTTATTTAAAAAGAAAACAAGTAGGCCGGGTGTGGTGGCTCACGCCTGTAATCCCAGCACTTTGGGAGGCCGGGCTGGGTGGATCATGAGGTAAGGAGTTCGAGACCAGCCTGGCCAACACAGTGAAACCCTGTCTCTATTAAAATTACAAAAATTACCTGGGCGTGGTGGTGGGCACCTGTAATCCCAGCTACCAGGGAGGCTGAGGCACAAGAATTGCTTGAACCCACCAAGACGGTGCCACTGTACTCCAGTCTGGGCCACCAGAGCAAGACTCTGTCTCAAAATAACAATATAATAATAATAGTATGATCAAGATTTGAACCCCCATAGCCTAGATTGTGGGACCAAAATCCTAACCAACATATCCTATTTGGTTTTACCCATTTTATCATTCAGAGCATTAATGAGGAGGATGCAATTTGTCAATATCTGAGGGCAAAGGAAACAAATACAAAAAAAGGTCAGCGACAATAAAGGTACAGAAAAAAAAAAACTAAAAGTAGATATATATTCCATCTTCTTGACTCACAAAGCAAAAAGAAATTCGAAACTCCATATTAGTAATCATTTTAAGGAAGTGATAAATATAAATCACTGCTCCTTTCTTCACGTCTCTAGCTTACCTTTTAACTCTATATATGTCAACAGATTTTATAAGAGATCTGTCACTATTTAGAGAGTCATATTCAAAGGTTCTCTTTAAGTTACCTCACTAAGCAAGGCACCCAACTCCCTTCACATTGACTGCTGACTTCATGTTGTCACCATTTTATTCTAACACAAAAATAGGAAGGGCCTGGAAACATTAATGACAATCCTGAAAACAGTTTCTTCCCAGAAATCATGACTGTACTGGGAAACCTGGATCTCTGGATTTGGTGATGAGCCCTCAAATCTCCAATGAACAAAAAATTAAGTCTAAGAGGAAGGTGTGTTCCAGCAGATGCTACACAATGGACCAACGGATGGACGGATTGATGGACTGATGAACTGATGAACAAACAACAGAGAGATAAAAGTCTCAAATTATTTGTAGATGAAAGTAAAGAACAGATAAACCGAAATTGCTGAAACCAATTTCTGACCCACTTAGAAACACAAACCTTCCATTTCATGACGATAGCCTAAGGCAAAAGTAAGAATAAGTGCTGGTCCACCCAGGCCCAGACTTGGGTTTTCCTGACTGTCGGAGGCTTCCCTACACTACTTTAAGACATCTCCCCATTTTATCCTATGCATGGTGTAAATACCAACTGTAAAAGGCACAGTAATTTAAATGAACTATTAAAAAACAGCAGACCAGACATCGTGGCTCACGCCTGTAATCCCAGCACTTTGGGAGGCCAAGGCAGGAAGATCACTTGAGCCCAGGAGTTTGAGACCAGTTTGGGCAACATGGCGAAACTTCATCTCTACAAAAAAATACAAAATTTAGCCAGGCAAGGTGGCGCACCCCCATCTGTGATCCCAGCTACTTGGGAAGCTAAGGTGGAAGGATGGCTTGAGCCTGGGAGGTAGAGGTTGCAGTGAACTGAGATTGTGCCACTGAATTCCAGCCTGGGCGACAGAGACCCTGTCTCAAGAAGAAAGAAGAAGAACAAAGAAGAAGAAGAGAAACTTCGTTTCAGTTGAAAAAATAAAGAAAAGTCAATAACGGAGACTACAAACCATATGTCTGTTAACAGGTAAGGTTCATATTCATTCATGTAATAACTTTATAGTACCTGCCGCTAGGCACTGAAGGCACCAACACGAATGCCTTCTAAGTGAATTAACCATTCATCTTACACATATTCCTATGCCCCAAGTAAGAGACAATTTAGTAAAAATGTATATCATATATTTTACACTGTCTAAAATTGATTCTCACTTTATAAACCACACCTCAGAAATTAATCACTGGAGACAAATAGATGCCTTAAACATGTAAGCATGCCCCCAACAGGCACACCACTAAGAAAGGCTCAAGATAAATCACACACAGGTTTTGGGGGGTATTGGCTATAATCCACTCCCACTGCCCCCAACGCCTCACCCCAACCATTTTTCTCCCGTCCTAGAGAGCATGTGAAAATGTGAGTGAGAATATTACAAAAATAGCTTTGCATCTACTCTAACTTTTTTAGGTATATAATTTGCCAACTTAGGGAATTCACAATCAGTAATAAAGTACCTGCAATACACTTTAAAACTCTGTCAATACTGAGAATCTCTGTCTCCTAGGGATCTAGAGTGATTAATAATCCTCCTTCTGCCGGGTGTGGTGGCTCACACCTGTAATCCCAGCACTTTGGGAGGCCAAGGCGGGCGGATCACGAGGTCAGGAGATCGAGACCATCCTGGCTAACACGGTGAAACCCCGTCTCTGCTAAAAATACAAAAAATTAGCCAGGTGTGGTGGCAGGTGCCTGTAGTCCCAGCTACTCAGGAGGCTGAGGCAGGAGAATGGTGTGAACCTGGGAGGCGGAGCTTGCAGTGAGCAGAGATGGCACCACTGCACTGCAGCCTGGGCAACAGAGCGAGGCTCCGTCTCAAAAATTAATAATAATAATCCTCCTTCTACACGCACATGAAATTTGGACTATCTTTAGACCACATATCTAGCTTACAGAACAGTTTGGCGAGCAGGCCCAAAATGTCATACTGACTACCAAATGAAAGACGACAGGTAGAGTCCTGCAGTGAAGGACTCTCTACCTCTTGTCCCTGATGCTAAGATCCCCAGGTCTGAACAATGTTAATGGAGTCCGCAAGCCAGGCAGCAGCAGAAATAGTGAGCTTAAGGAAGTGAGGTAATCACGGCCAAGACACAGCAATACACTAAGAACGTGCCTCAAAACAATTAAAAGCAATTGAAATGGACTGACTCCAGATCTTATAGGGTATTTGCTTGGAAACAAAGAAATCCTGCAAAGGAGTATGTCGTGCCCTCTGATGCTGTCAGTACCCTGTTTTCCTCCACACTCTCCAAGGTTAGAACCATCAACCTGCTTTCTTCGCTCTCCTCTGTGTTTTCCCCACAAAAATACTTTTCTGATACTACTCCCCTTATGGGAGGTTCATACCCTCATCCACCACCAGCCTCTCCACTGACTCCAGGGAGACCAAACGCTCTGCAAAAGAGTATTCCCAACAAGGCCAAAGAAAGGCGTGTGCGCCCCAAGAGAGGGTGCAGGAGGGGGCCAGGCACTCTCAACCTCAGACCAGTTTTAAAGAGGATGTCAGGCATCTCCTGAGGAAAACTTAACTATGTCTAATCAGAAGTCCGACTGCAGCCTAGCTGCAAAAAAAGCAGCAGCATCATCCTCAAAGAACAGAATGTGGAGGCACAGATACACAGACTGGTCGCACCCACACTGCCACGAGAAAGGAAAGGCTCTGCACGATGCCTCCCAAGGAGGTGGTCATGGTTCCATCCCCCTCACCCAGAAGGCCGCCCGCCACCTGTCTCCACACAAAGACACAATACGAGGCGGATGGAGACTCAAGAATGGCTTCAAAGAGCTTTCCAGGCAGGCTGAGGGACAGTTTCCTCAAACTCCGAAGTCCTAATTTTCCTTCAGCAGAGTCTCTGGAAAGGGGGTTCTCTACCTGGTCTCTGACCCTATAGCAACACCTGCCATCACTTACCTCTGGTGAAGGTAGGAGGGCAGAAACAGCCCTCATCTCTCCCCACAATGTGAAAATCAGCAAATGCTACCGAATTAGGAGCTGGGAGCCAAAGGCCTCTTTAGCCCTAAGAATGGGAGCCAAGCCAAACCCAGGCCTGCTTCGGGCACACAAAGTAGTTAAGAGTGTGGGGGTGGGGCAGGGAATGAACAAGGAAAGAAGAGCTAGAAACTGAAAATGACACGCAACTCTAAGCAGCAGGGTGACTTTACCAACGGGACTGAATCACGTTATCAGGAATCAATGGTGCCAATTTCTATTACTGTATTTTGGGGAACCAGACTCAACAAACAGAAATGACCCTTCCCCAGTCTTTTCTAGTTATAATAAACAGAACTGCAGCCACAGCTACGGATCATTGTTTATTTAACATGCAGAAGAAATAAGGGAAGTTTTGAGAATATTAGCCATGACACTACAGAATACTGGCCATTAGAATATTTTAGAAAGTTACTAGTACGTGACTTTGAGATTACACGTTTCACTATGAAGTTACATCCTAAGGAAAGAGTCATGTATACACTTACACAGAGGCGTCCATTTAAGATTGGAAAAAACCTTGATGTCCGACAACAGGCAATAAATGACAGCATGGCCACATCCGAATTACAGTGACATTAGATCTACATATTAACATGAAAAACATTTATTATATATTACCTTTAAAAAGCCATACGAATGTATATCATATATTGATATATTTTACATGTATCTGTATGTATACATGGGTAGACCTATATAGGCTCGAGGTAATTATAATTATTTTCTTCTTTTTGCTTATCTCAATTTCCTAAAATGTTTACAATAATTTTTTTGAAAGAGAAAGGTGCTGTTTTAAATTTTGACATTTATGTAAAATATTTTAATAAAAAACAAAAACAAGGACCAAGGTGCCAAGGGTCTGGACTTTACTAGATAAATGGTAAGATAGGTCCTATATTAAGGACCTGCCTAACCCAAGTCTTGAGTTCTTCCCATCGTGTATCTTATATCTAACATTTCCAAGTCTATCCGACCCAGCCTGATAATTACTTTCAGTGAAACCCAGCTTGCACATCCCAGGTCCATTACATCACATTCTTGCACTCAAGGGAGGCCCAGATGGATCTTTCACACTGGATTGGACAGCAGGAACTGATGGACTCGTTCCAAAGTGCTAAGCCACCATCTGCAGCCTTCTGTTAATTTTCTCCATCTCATCTGTCCCATTCCCAATTCTTTTTACATACCCATTGCACAAGTAATCAAGATTTGCCCTCCAGGTGTCTCTTCCCATAAGGCAGGTAAAAATATAATATTAAATTAAATTATTTTCAACTAAAGCAATGCCTTCACATGACTCTCTCAATCCAAAAACATTACTCTGTGCCTAATGCTAAAGGCCATGCAAAGTACTAAAAGAGCATAATATAATACACGGTCAGTCGTGACAAAGAACTTAAGAATCCAACTGATAAAACAGAACTCGTAAATGTGAAAAACTTGGGCTTCCTATTAACTGCTAGGCTTGGCTCTACTGGTTCTAATCCCAATTCAACTCACTACCTATTATATGACCTTAGGCAACATCCTCATCTGTAAAACTATGAGTTAAACTTAAATTATCTCTAACATCCTTTCCAGCTTTTACCTTCCATAGCTCTAGGAACAATGAATCAGAGAAAAGAAAGACAAATGTGGGCTTCTAGAAAGTGTTATAAATTACCCATGCAGAGAAAACCACCAAGTGAATCTGGCAAGGAAAAAAAATTTCTAGTCAATTAAAGCTTGTTTTGGCCGGGTTTGGTGGCTCATGCCTGTAATCCCAGCACTTTGGGAAGAAGAGGCGGGCGGATCACGAGGCCAGGAGTTCGAGACCATCCTGGCCAACATAGTGAAACCGCATCTCTGCTAAAAATACAAAAATTATTTGGGTGTGGTGGCATGCATCTGTAGGCCCAGCTACTCGGGAGGCTGAGGCAGGAGAATCGTTTGAATTTGGGAGGTGGAGGCCACAGTGAGCCGAGACTGTGCCACTGTACTCCAGCCTGGGCCACAGAGCAAGAATCTGCCAAAAAAAAAAAGAGGCTTGTTTTTATTATACAAATGGGGGGTCAGAAAGTAAATGAAAGAAAAGTATACCATTCTCCTCCCATTAGAAAAATCCTGACAAGGCTTACGCTATGTAAACAAATCTACTAGTAAAGGGGGGCAGTGACAACAAAAAAAGTAGTGAACGGGGCTAGGCGCAGTAGTTCACGCCTGTAATCCCAGCACTTTGGGAGGCAGAGGCGGGCAGACCACTTGAGGTCAGGAGTCCAAGACCAGCCCGGCCAGCATGGTGAAATCCCGTCTCTACTAAAAATACAAAAGTTAGCCAGGCATGGTGGCATGTCCAAGATCCTGCCACTGCACTCCAGCCTGGGCAACAGAGCGAGACTCTGTCTCAAAAATAAAAAATAAAAATAAAAAAATAGCAGACAGCAAACACTTGATGGAATGTGTGTGAGGCTCTTTACTAGACACAGTTCAGAATACAAATATGGATAAAAGACAGTCCCTACTTTTGGAAATTTTACTTCATTCATTCATTCATTCATTCACTCAGAAAATATTTATTGAATACATCTACTACATATAGGACAATTCTAGGTAATGTAATACAATAATGCATAGGATAGAGAAGATCCCTGCTCTGATATAACTCACATTCTTAGGGAGAAAACAGACTAAAGTAAACCAAAAAGGTAACCCCAGAAGAAGGAAACAGAAAAGAGTTAAATATGACAGAGATTGACTGGGTTGGGAAGAGAGGCGAGGGCATACTTTTCACTGGGTGACAGGAATTCATTGTGTTACTCTCTTTATAAAACTTACCTAAAATTAGGCCAGGTGCGGTGGCTCACACCTGTAATCCCAGCACTTTGGGAGGCCGAGGCAGGCGGATCACGAGGTCAAGAAATTGAGACCATCCTGGCCAATGTGGTGAAACCCCATCTTTACTAAAAATACAAAAATTAGCTGGGTGTGGTGGGAGGTGGGCAGATCACAAGGTCAAGAGATCGAGACCATCCTGGTCAATATGGTGAAACCCCATCTCTACTAAAAATACAAAAATTAGCTGGGCGTGGTGACAGGTGCCTGCAGTCCCAGCTACTCAGGAGGCTGAGGCACGAGAATCGCTTGAACCTGGGAGGTGGAGGTTGCAGTGAGCCGAGATCATGCCACTGCACTCCAGCTGGGCGAGAGTGAGACTCCGTCTCAAAACAAAACAAAACAAAACAAAACACCTATTTGGAATTAATAAAATAGAACAAGCTATAGATAGGCTGATCAAGGCATGTTTCATTCATTGAGATGACATCTGAGCTGAGAGCTGGAAACCATGAGCAGGTGCAAAGCCCCTAAGAAGTTCAGAGTCTTTATGAGAAGAAAAGCAAGCTGATAAGCTAAAAAGCTGGGAGAGAATGGTACGAGGCAAGGAAGGCAGAAGATGCAGAAAGTTTCTGTGGGCCCGCTAAGCAATGGTAAGGGATTTAGACTATGCTAAATGCAAGAGAAAGCCATTGGAGGGTTTTATGCAACAATGGGAAGACAGCAAGATACTATGCTTGCTTTTGTTTTATGAATACAAGGTAACACAAGGTAGATGCTAAATCAGGTAACCCAAAATATACTTATGTTTAGCTATGGGATGAACTAACATGTTGGTGGCATCTTTACCTCGCTAACCTTTTATTTGAACTGATAGTAACATTAACTTCTCATTCCCAGCAACAACCAATCCAAAGACACTAATGCAGGACCTGGAATGGTGCTTCAGAAACATCTTGGGTGAGAAAGCAATCAGTGTAGGCTTAAAAATGTTGTTACAGATGTCCAACAAAAATGCTGAGCCAACAACACGTGGGCTAGAATTTCAGACTTTAAAGATCTTACTTAGAAAAAAATGGCATTCTGGCTACCATGACAGCTGCCACATAAATGAAAAGGAAACTGAGGCGTACAACAGATGAATGACTTGCCCAATCACACCACTAGCGAGAGGAAGAATGGAGACACTGGGATGTGAAGTCCACGCTGCTGACTTCCTGACCGTGTTCTTTCCAGAGCATCACAAAGAAGCAAACATAAAAATAATTTAGAATCCAGAGACAGAAAGCAGACGAGTGGATGCCGGGGGCTGCGGGCTGAGGGGGCTGAGGGGGGGGGGTTACAGGGTCTCTCCTTTTGAGGTGATAAAAATGTCTTGGAACTGGATAGAAACGACAGCTGCACGACATATTGAATTCACTCAATGTGACTGAATCGTACACTTTCAAATGGTTAACAATTAATTTTACGTTACGTAAATTTTGCCCCAATTTAACAAATGAACTGGAAAAAATAAAAATAATAACTTAGAGGGGATCACCCACAACTGATGACAAGATTATTAGTCACCAAAGGTACGGTTTTGGACACCCATGTTCTAATCAAAACTCAAGAAAAGCTGGCTTCAGACCAGGGTTTCTCAATCTCAGCCGTACTGACATTTTGGACTAGATGATTTTTGTTGCTGTTCTGAAGAGCTGTCTTACGCACTGTAGGCTATGTGACAATATTCCTGACCTCTACCCACACCCCTCTTCTCCTGAGTTGTGGCAACCAAAACTGTCTCCAGACACTGCCAAAGTCCTCTAAGGGGCAAATCACCCCCTGGTCGAGAACCACTGTCAGACAAAATGCCTAACTTCTCCTATCTTAATTTCCTCAATCATCCACCTAAAACCTGAGGCTAAAATAAGGCCCTCTATTCACGGCCTCTTTCTTTTTTTTTTTTTTTTGAGAGAGAGCTTCACTCTATTGCCTAGGCTGGTGTGCAGTGGTGTGATCTCAGCTCACTGCAACCTTCGCCTCCCAGCTTCAAGCAATTCTCATGCCTCAGCCTCCCCAGTAGCTGGGATTACACACACCTGCCACCGCGCCTGGCGAATTTTGTGTTTTTAGTAGAGATAGAGTTTCACCACGTTGGCCAGGGTGGTCTCAAACTCCTGACCTCAGGTGATCCACGCACCTCGGCCTCCCAAAGTGCTGGGATTACAGGCATGAGCCACCACACCCGGCCCCTTTCGATTATAGCCCAGTACTCTCTTTCACCTGCCTTGCTCTATATCTCACTAGGCTGATGCGAGCTTATATTGAAATAACTAGGGAAATGATTTTACACCGAAAGATCCTTAAAACAACAACAACAACAACAACAAACTCCTCAAAGACAGTAAGTGGCTATGAAGAGAGTTATTCTTAAATTTCTATCCAAAGAAAGTATTGGTATAAAAGCTTTCCATTAAGCTTTAAGAACACGGCTAATAAACTAATACTCAAGTTGTCAAAGGACTGTAGTTTCTGAATCTGTATTTTTTGTTTGATTTGTACTTAAATGCTTCTTATACAAGGTGCTTCCCTTGGAAACTGACTGACACATCTGCTTGTTTACCTCACCAGTGTTCAAGAAGGATTGTAGGTTCCTCCATTTTCACACGAGAATACCCCAGGCATGTCAGGCAGTAAAGGGTTAATTTAATTAGTTCTGTGTATGCTCAAAGAATTACAAGCAACTTCATTTAATTATTAAGCAGCCAATCAGGTAATCTCTGTGGTTGATTAGTGCACTAATGAAATAATGTCTTCCAGTTCAAAGCTGTCATTCCAATCAGGAGACGGCTCTTCAGCTAGAAGAAAGAGCTGGCAGGATTTCCAGACTCACGCTAAGAATTTGGGGAAGGGAAATGAATCATTTCATATTTCACCCCATTGTATTAAAAGATAAAGAAGTTTGTGAACTGACATTTATAAGATACTCTAGCCAAGAATAGCAGAATACACATTCTTTCCTTTTCTTTTTTTTTTTTTTGGAGGGAGGGCTGGGGGGGAGGAACAGAGTCCTGTTTTGTCACCCAGGCTGGAGGGCAGTGGCATCTTGACTCACTGCAACCTCCGCCTCCTGGGTTCAAGTGATTCTCGTGACTCAGCCTCCCCAGTAGCTGGGATTACAGGCATGCACCACCACACCTGGCAAATTTTTGCATTTTTTTAGTAGAGAGGGTTTCATCATGTTGGCCAGGCTAGTCTCGAACTCCTGACTTCAGGTGGTCCTCCTGCCTCAGCCTCCCAAAGTGCTGGGATTACAGGCATGAGCCACCATGCCCGGCCCTATACATTCTTTTCAAGTGAACATGAAACGCTTACCAAGAGACACCATATTCTGGGCCTTAAAACAAGTCTCAATACATTTCAAAGGATGCAAGTCATACAAAATATGTTGTCTGACTAAAGTGGGTTAAATTAGGTATATCATTAATAGAAAGCTCTCTGGAAATTTTCCAAATATTTGAAAACTAATATTCTTCACACTTCTAATAACTAATATACTTCTAATATATTCATATTTCTAAATAACCCATGGTTGCAGGAAAAAAATCGAAAAGGAAAAGGGGAAGATCCGAATGCTTTTTCTCTAAGATGAGGAACAAGACCAGGATGTCTACTCTGGCCTCTACATTTTATGGTTGGCTCTAGACAGTGCAATAACGTAAAAAAAAGAAGTAAGTGGCCTCCACATTGCCAAAAAATGCACAATTATCTTTATTTACAAACAACATGATCATCTATGCAGAAAATCCAATGGAATCTATGAACAGGCTGCTAAAAGAGGTGAGTTTAGGAAGGTTACAGATACAAGAGTAATAGACAAAACTCAATGCTATTTCCATATACTAGCAAACAATCGAAAACTTTTTTTTTTTGAGACGGAGTCTCGCTGTTTTGCCCAGGCTGGAGTGCCACAGCACAATCTCGGCTCACAGCAATCTCCACCTCCCAGGTTCAAAAGGTTCTCCTGCCTCAGCCTCCCGAGTAGCTGGGATTACAGGCGCCCGCCACCATGCCCAGCTTACTTTTTGTATTTTTTTAGTAGAGATGGGGTTTCACTATGTTGGCCAGGCTGGTCTTGAACTCCTGACCTCATGCCTGCCTCAGCCTCCCAAAGTGCTGGGATTACAGGTGTGAGTCACCGTGCCTGGCCGAAAACTTTTAAAGATGTGTAACAGCGAGCTCGGGCGGCGGGAGGAGTGGCAGCGGCCAGGCAGCCCAGTTTCGCGAAGGCTCTCGGCCCGCAGGCACCCACAGCACGCGCCTTCCCTGCCACCAGGAGGCCCAAGAGGAAGGTCAACTCTGCCGAAGGGGCCGCCAAGGAAGCGCCCAAGAGGAGATCGGCGCGGCTGTCAGCTAAACCTCTTGCAAAAGTGGAAGCGAAGCCAAAAAAGGCAGCAGCGATAAATCTTCAGACAAAAAAGTGCAAACAAAAGGGAAAAGGGGAGCAAAGGGAACACAGGCCGAGGTGGCTAACCAAGAAAGTAAAGAAGATTTACCTGCAGAAAGCGGGGAAACGAAAACTGCGGAGAGTCCAGCCTCTGATGAAGCAGGAGAGAAAGAAGTCAAGTCTGATTAATACCATACACCATGTCTTACCAGTGGTCCCTGTCTCCCTTCTTGTACAACCCAGAGGAATATTTTTATCAACTATTTTGTAAATGCAAGTTTTTCAGTAGCTCTAGAAACATTTTTAAGAAGGAGGGAATCCCACCTCATCCCATTTTTTAAGTGTAAATGCTTTTTTTTTTTTAAGAGGTGAAATCATTTGCTGGTTGTTTATTCTTTGGTACAACCAGAAAATAGTGTGGGATATTGAATTATGTATGGGAGGCTCTGACTGTCTCGGGTGCCAGCTTAACATTCCATAGATGGGGGGTTAGTTTTTATATCCTATAATACAAAGCATATTAAATGGCAATATGGAGTCAGTCCTGCATTTAATGTCTTGAACATTTTAAATTACTTCTATTGCCATGTTGTTTTTAGTAGAATTGTTTCCTACAGAAAACCTTACTCCTTGATCAGGCGCTCCCTGTCAGAATCGCGTGCACTCTGTAACATCTTTGGTTGTGGTAGTCCTGCTTTCCTAATAACTTTGCTACTGTGCTGTGAAAGATTACAGATTTGAGTATGTAGTGTACATGCCATTCGGTTGTGAACTGGTGGGCCACGTGTAACAGCTGACCAACATGTGAATATACTGGTGCTTGATAGCCTCTTCAGGAAAATTTGCTTCCAGATCTTAAGCTGGAAAGTCACTGGAGTAACTTTAAAAAAGGATTACGATACATGGCTTTTTAGAATTTCGTTACCTAGGTTAAGAATTGTGTACAAATTGAAATGTCTGTACTGATCCTCAACCGATAAAATCTCAATTATGAAAAAAATGTGTAACAGCATCAAAAAGAATGAAGTATTTTGGGATAACTCTGACAAAAGATGGGAGATAGCTAAAGAGTTGAGAATTTGAATATAAAATTTTTCTGTCAGAAATCAAAGAAAACCTAGACAGGGAGACAGGTACCATCATCACGGGTCAGAAGACTCAATAGTGTTAAGAGGCCCATTTTCTACAAATGGACCTAGATATTCAACACAACTCCAATCTAAATGCTAGCAGGCTTTTTTTGTAGAAACTGATAAACTAATTCTAAAATTCATATGGAAATATAAAAAATATAAAATAGCCAAAGCAACTTTGAAAATGAACAAAGTGAGAGGACTAACATTATTTGATTTCATGACTTACTAAAAGCTACACTAATTAAGCTACTGTGATATTGTCTCAAAAACAGAACAGAGCGAACAATGACATAGAACAGAGTCCAGAAATGAACCCACATGTATATGGAAAACTGACTTGGGCAACTAATAAAAGGTGATCTTTTCTTTCTTTCTTTCTTTTTTTTTTTTTTTTGGTGGGGGCGGAGTCTCGCTCTGTCACCCAGGCTGGAGTGCAGCGGCACGATCTTGGCTCACTGCAACCTCCACCTTCTGGGTTCAAGCGATTCTTCTGCCTCGGCCTCCCAAGTAGATGGGACTACAGACGCGCGATACCACGCCTGGCTAATTTTTGTATTTTTAGCAGAGACGGGGTTTCATCATATTGGCCAGGCTAGTCTCAAACTCCTGACCTCGTGATCCTCCCAACTCCGCCTCCCAAAGTGCTAGGATTACAGGTGTGAGCCACTGTGCCCGGCCAGGATGGTCTTTTCTACAAATGCTCCTAAACACATGCCCCTTACCGCCCCCCCAAAAAACCCCACGAACTTTGATCAGTACTTTACATCATATGCAAATATCAACTCAAAATGAAACACAGACTTAAATGGTAAATCTAAAACAATAAAACTTCTAAAAGAAAACGTAAGAAAAAAAACCTTTGTGACCTTAGATTAGGAAAAAGCAAAACCAGAATACATAAACAGCTCAACAGACAAAGTGTCCAATTTTAAAATGTGCAAAAGACCTTAACTAAAAGATCACCAAAGATATAAATAGCTAACAAACACAGAAAAGGTGAATATTAGTGATAAGGGAGATGCAGATCAAAACCTCATTAAAATAGCCCTTTGCCCCCACTAGTGAATAGTGATCATCAAAAGGACAGGCAATAACAAGTATTGATGACGTGAAAAAATCAGAGCCCCTTATTCACTACTGTTGAAAACAGAAATTGGTGTGTTTTCTTTGGAAAACAACTTTGCCAGTTTCTTTAGAAGTTAAAACATAACTCCAGTCCTACTCCTAAGTATTTGTCCAAGAAAAAAAAGAAAGCACACAAACACCTACAAGCAAATACACGCGGCTATTATCTACAGTAGCCCCAAACAAAAACAATCCGAAAGCAAAAACAATCCATCATCTGGTGAATGGATAAAAAACGGGTGTAGCCAAACAATGGCAGTACCCAAAACAGAAAAAAAATGAGGACATGTCTAAAGGAGACCGGAGCCAGCCGGAAAGAATTCCCAATGGCCAAAGCTGAAACAATTTGAGCAGCTAAATAAACAGTGTTAGATTCAAATCCAAAAGATAAGTATCAATGAGTCCAAACGGATGACAACAGACTTAAGGAGACATGCGACGTTAGCTGGAATGCAGGAACAAATCCTGAAATGAAAAGATGGGGAAACTGTCGCAATCTAAATAGTCTGAAGTTTAGTTCACACACAGTACTGCACGAATGTGAATGTCTTAGTTTTGACAAATTTACCATGATTATAAAAGATTAAACATTAGAGGAAGCTGGGTGGAGGGTTTATAGAAGGGATCAGCAAACTACAATCCAAGGGCCAAATCCAGCCTACCACCTGTTTTCATAAAGTTTGACTGGAACACATCCATTCATTTCCTCACTGTCTGATGGCAGCCTCTGCCCTACATCAGCACAGTAGTCCTAGGAAAGACCATTTGGTCTAAAATATTTATTATCTGGCTCTTCATGGGAAAAGTCTGCCAAGCCCTGATATATATGAAGTCTTTCTCTGTGCTGTCATTGTAACTATTCTTTAAATCTAAAATGATTCTAAAATAAATTTATTTTTTCAAAAAGTTAAAATGCTGGCCAGGCACAGTGGCTCATGCCTGTAATCCCAGCACTTTGGGAGGCCGAGGCGGGCGGATTGCCTGAGCTCAGGAGTTCGAAACCAGCCTGGGCAACATGGAGAAATCCCATCTCTACTAAAAATACAAGAAATTAGCCGGGCATGGTGGCGGGCACCTGTAATCCCAGTTACTCGGGAGGCTGAGGCAGGAGAATCACTTGAATCCGGGAGGCGGAGGTTGCAGTGAGCTGAGACTGCGCTACTGCACTCCAGCCTGGGCAAAAGAGTGAGACTCTGTCTCACCAAAAAAAAGTTAAAATGTTGAGCTGGGTATGGTGTTGAGCACCTGTGGTCAGGAGGCTGACGGGGGAGGAGTGCTTGCACCCAGGAGCTCAAGGCCAGACTGGGCAACACAGTGAGACCCCATCTGTTAAAAAAAAAAAAGTGAGGGGTTATATCTTCACCTACCATATGACCCAGTCATTCTACTTCCAGGTACTTACCCAAGTGAAACGAAAGCATATGTCCAAAGAATGGTACACAAATTTTTGCCAATAGGTGAACTCAATAAACTATATACTATCTATCCATAAACTGGCATAGTACTCAACAATAAAAAGGAAATCAACTATTGGCACATGCTACAGAATGAATGAATTTCTATTTACACTGAGTAGAAGGAACAGGAACAACAACAAAAGAGTGCATATCTCATGTAAAAATCTAGGAAATGTAAACTAACATACAGTGACAGAAAGCAGATTGGGGGGTCACCCTGGAAGAAACACAGGCTGGGGCGAGACAGGAGGTAAAGAGATTACAAAGGGACCCAAGGATATCACATCTTCGCGTGGCGTACGCGGACACGTTCATCTTGACTGCGGTGATGGTTTCACTAGTGTGTATATATATGTCAAAACTTGCCAAATTGTACACATAAATATTTGCGGTAGATTATGTCAGTTATACCTCAGTAAAGCTGTTTTTAAAAATAAGTTGCAAAAATATTCTTCTGGTCTTCTGATATCAAGCATTATGACGAAATAGACGAATCCATAGACAAACCTCTTCAGCTACCAATTTCTGTCATCCGTCCCTCCTTACCTCTGGAACACTCTTTCTTTAGGGGAGATGAAGATTCTGAATCATAGTCACACTTGTTCTACAAGTCTTCAGAAAATCCTGCAAGAATAAGACTCCCCTGGGGACCGGGCACGGTGGCTCACACCTGTAATCCCAGCACTTTGGAAGGCCAAGGTGGGAGAATCCCCTGAGCCCAGGAGTTCAAGACCAGTCTGAGCAACATAGCGAGACCCCATCTCTACCAAAAAAAAAAAAGGTCAAAAAACTAACCAGCCACGGTGGCATGTGCCTGTAGTCCCAGCTACTAAGGAGGCTGAGGCCAAAGGATTGCTTGAGCCCACGAGGTTAAGGCTGCAGTGAGCAGAGATTACGCCACTGCATTCCAGCCTGCAACAGAGGTAGACCCTGTCTCAAAACAAATAAAAAAGATTCTCCTGGGATCCTGCCAACAAACTATACACAGGCAAGTGAGATCCCAGTTACCTGGATAAGCAGCGAGGTATTTACAGAACAAACCCTCTGACCTCCAAGGTCTTCTCTGCCCTCCTCGGACTTTCTGTCTTTCCCCTCGCTCTTAAGCCCCAGAGTCAGAATGCAGCTCCGCCATAAAACAAAGACTTCAGAAATGAAATGACTCGCAAGAAAAAGGACATTTCTCAAGAGCCTACTAAGGATAAAGAGAGTTGAGAGGTGTGTCCAGCTTCTCTAACCCTTATTCAACACCCCGCAAGCATCTTCACTGAGTGACTTTGTATCCTGCTATCCATTCCAGACCTCATCTACTCCACACACCTCAGTGACTGGCTGCCACTAAGTTCTGCCCTTCCCAGACAGCTTTGTCTTTAAAATACAAACTCCTCTTCCTCAGTCACTTAATCTGACTTTGGCATAACAGCTGAGGGTAATCCTAAAGATTACTTTGAAACTACAGGAAAGATAATGTAAATAAAACACTTAGATATAAAATATGTTACCCAATACCTAAGTCACACTAAACGGTGTGCATTTTGGACACTGTCCCTGCATGCAAAAGGAAGGAAAATGAGGAAACTAAGACTAATGGGGAAGCCAAATCTGCACTTCAGATTTTTTAAAAAGTAATGGCGCTTTAGAACTTAATATATTATAAAATACATCCAACTATGACAGGTAAATAAAATACTAACTGCAGAATTATGATAAGCATAATAATGAAACACCATACCATGTGAGCATTAGCATGTCAGCATTAAATGTGAGGTCCAAAATTCAAAGAGATGCCAAAAGAATGTATTTCTTTTTTTTTTTTTTGAGACAGAGTCTCGCTCTGTCGCCCAAGCTGGAGTGCAGTGGTGCAATCTCGGCTCACTGCAAGCTCCGCCTCCCGGGTTCACGCCATTCTCCTGCCTCAGCCTCCCCAGTAGCTGGGACTACAGGCGCCCACCACCACGCCCGGCTAATTTTTGGCATTTTTTTTAGTAGAGACGGGGTTTCACCATGTTAGCCAGGATGGTCTCGATCTCCTGACCTCGTGATCTGCCCGCCTCGGCCTCCCAAAGTACTGGGATTACAGGCGTGAGCCACCGCGCCCAGCCAATAATGTATTTCTTAAATTTCAAGATTTCTGGACAAATTTTCCCTTAAATTCAAATACTGAAAGTTGAGAAATGATGAAATTACACTAAAATTTTTACTGTAGTAAAATCCACAATTTTACACTCATGGTGTAATCACATCTGAGTGTACTATGCTCACCCTCCCATATAAAAATCACCATTACAGGTTGGGTGCGGTGGCTCACGCCTGCAATCTCAGTACTTTGGGAGGCCGAGGCAGGCAGATCATGAGATCAAGAGATCAAGACCATCCTGACCAACATAGTGAAACCCCGACTCTACTAAAAATACAAAAATAAGCCGGGTGTGGTGGCGCGTGCCTGTAATCCCAGCTACTCGGGAGGCTGAGGCAGGAGAATGGCGTGAACCCGGGAGGCAGAGGTTACAGTGAGCCGAGATCGCGCCACTGCACTCCAGCCTGGGCGACAGAGGGAGACTCCATCTCAAAAAAAAAAAAAAAAAATCACCATTACTTCAACTCCTCCACTAATCCAAACCCTAAGCACCCATCAGAAGATGCATCTTCCCAGGAGAAGACTTTGGACGGAGAACCATAAAATGTTAGAGCTAAAAAAGAACTTGCCTCACCAAAAGATGAGAAAACTGAGGTCCAGAGAAAGAAAAAGACGGCGAAGCTTCAAAAGCTAAGACTTGGAGCTAAAGCCGGGATGGGCATCCCACATCCTGAGCCTTTTACTATACCATTAATGAGGCCTCCACGTTTTCTGTCCCTGCTGAACTTGACCAGCTCAGATCTCTGAGCCCAGGGCTTCTCACACTTTAATGTGCGCAGTAATGACCTGGGAACCTGAGTAGACAGATCCAGGGTGAGACCTGAGACTCTGCATTTCTAACAAGTTCCCAGGAGGTGCTCACCATGTTGGTCTGAGGACCTTAGATGGAGTCCAATATCACCTGATTCAACCTGTCCAAGTTAGCCTTATTACTTTACTACTTAGGACTCCCAAGTCTATATTAAATCTCCCTGAGCCTCAATTATCTCATAAAAATATTGTTTTGCATTGTAACTACCAAATGAGATAATTCTATGTTAACAATCCTTGGCACATATTGAATGTTTAGTGAATAGTAACAGCTAATTTGAACACAATTTATAAGTTGGCACGATTTAGGTATTTTACAAACTTGAAGGCATTTAATTCTCACATTAACTCCACAAGCAGTATTGTTTATTCCCATTTCTAAAGATGAGAAACTGAGTGGAAGAGCTGTTAAGTAAATTGTCCAATGTCACAGAGGCACTGTGCATGGCACCAGGATACAAACCCCGTCTGCTCTAGAATCTGCATTCTTAACCACCGCTTCTCTCAATAAATGTTCACTGTTATTTTCTCCCAGACAAAAACTCCCTTCAGAAGGTCAAATCTCCACTCAACTGCCTCCTGCATAACTCAAATTGAATGTTTCACCAGACGTCAAATTCAACATGTCCCACACTTACAACCTCACGTACTCATCACCCCAGACTCAATCCTCATTTAATCTTCCCATCTCAATGAAGAGGAAGCAACGTCTGAGCAGTCACTGGGCCAGACCCAGGGAGTCATACCAGGCCGGTGGTCCAGCTGTCTCGGGCCCAATGCTCCTTCTTTACAACACATATTTTATAGTTTATAACACCCCCCACTTTGTTATACCAAAATGCAATTAACAGATGATACAAATTCCTACATTCATAAATATAATCAATGTATTCCTCAACTGGAATCAGAAGCAGACACACCATGAAATATATAATAAAATAAAGGTCAAAATGAAAATGCTGACGCATGACCTCAGCAGGAGATGAAAGAGGTGCTTGTTCCTCCCCATGCAAGCTGAGAGTGCAGAGGCCGACGGACACAGTGCTGCATGAACAATCCAACAGGACCACTGACAAAGATGATGACACCACACAGAATTTCCCAAAATGGTGGAAACTCTTACTAATGTTCCAAACAATACAAAGCATCATCTTTTACAGATGCACACCGCAGCTGCATTACTAAAAATTTCCATTTATGTTAAAACACCACAAAAATTAATTTGTGTTTATTCATAGGGTTTGGATTTAGATTCAAATACAAAATTTTTTTTAACCTATATAAAAGCTCTTGGCTGCACACAGTGGTTCACACCTATAATCCCAGCCCTTTGGGAGGCGGGTGGATCACCTGAGGTCTGGAGTTCGAGACCAGCCTGGCCAACATGGTGAAACCACATCTCTACTAAAACACAAAAAAATAGCCAGGTGTGGTGGCGCATGCCTGTAATCCCAGCTACTCGAGGGGCTGAGGCAGGAGAATCATCACTTGAACCTGGGAGGTGGAGGTTGCAGTGAGCCGAGATCGCGCCACTATACCCCAGCCTGGGCGACAGAGCCAGACTCTGTCTCAAAAAAATAAATAAATGAAATGAATAAACAAATGAAAGCTCTTTAGGAGGGAGCAAATTCTTCACTGTGGAGAATGTCCCACGCACTGCATATAACACTGCGTAACATCTAGCATGCAGATCCCACCCACTAACCGCCACAGATTCCCACAACACTCCCTCGGGATGACACTGCCCTGAAGATGCACTCTGCTCTGAAGATGCACTCTGCTAGCCTTCTCCGCTCTTACAAGCCATTGTCCAACTACATGCGATTACTTCTGTCTCCTACTCTCATATCCATGCTCTCATTCGATCTGTTATCCTTTCTACTTCACCTCCTGTCATCTCCAACCTACCCTCGTAACTTGTCCTTCTGGTTCTGGGCTGTTCATTCTATACCAAAAGTGAAGTGATCTTTCTACCCTGCAGAGATTATTTCTCCATTCAATCAGCAAATATTTACTGCGCACAGGTTATATACCAGGAATGTTCTAACTACTCGACCACATCACTCAGCCCTGCTTAAACTTCAACTCCCATTACCACGGCAATTTTCAAACAGTGCATCACTCTTACTCATTTTATATATTTTCTACATAAAATTTCCTTTTAACACAGTGATGCACAGTTTTTTTGTTTGTTTGTTTTTTGAGACAAGAGTCTCTCGCTCTGTCGCCCAGGCTGCAGTGCGGTGGCGCAATCCCGACTCACTGCAACCTCCGCCTCCCAGGTTCAAGCGATTCTCCTGCCTCAGCCGCCCAAGTAGCTGGGATTACAGGCACCCGCCACCATGCCCGGCTAATTTTTGTATTTTTAGTAGAGACGGGGTTTCGCCATGTTGGCCAGGCTGGTCTCAAACTCCTGAACTCAGGTGATCCGCCCGCCTTGGCCGCCCAAAGTGCTGGGATTACAGGGGTGAGCCAAAGCGCCTGGCCTGTTTTGTTTTTTTGTTTATAGACAGGCTCTCACTCTGTCGCCCAGGCTAGAGTGCAGTGGTATGATCATGGCTCATTACAGCCTCAACCTCCTGGGCTCAAGCAATCCTCCCACCTCACCCTCCCCAAGTAGCTGGCACTGCACGTACGCACCACCACAGCCAGTTTTGTTTTTTTTTTATTTTTGTAGAGATGAGGCCCGGACTGGTCTCCAACTCCTAAACTCAAGCGATCCAGCCTCCCAAAGTGCTGGGATTACAGTCATGAGCCAAAACGCCTGGTCTCAAAATATTTTTAATTAAAAATGTTTTTAGAAAGTGAAAGAATCCAGGAATGGGAAAGAATATTCATGATACTTTTATTAATGCAAATAAATTATTTCTAATCAATAATATAAAAATAAACAACTTATTACCCTTTTACAACAACAAAATAAAAACGATGATAAAGAACTTTTTGTGGTAAGGGGAAAAAATCTGGATTTGGACTTGCATTAGACAATATTATGAAATATTTTCTCTGTAGAAATACGAATGGTAAGTGGTTGTACAGGATAATATTCCTAGCCAATGCATGCTTAAGTATTTAAGAGTCAAATGTCAGCTGGGCACGGTGGCTCACGCCTGTAATCCCAGCACTTCCGGAGGCTGAGGTGGGCGGATCACTTGAGGTCAGGAGTTAGAAACCAGCCTCGTCAAGATGGTGAAACCCCGTCTCTACCAAAAATACAAAAATTAGCCGGGCATGGTGGTGTGTGCCTGTAATCCCAGCTACTTGGGAGGCTGAGGCATGAGAACCACTCAAACTCAAGAGGTGGAGGTTGCCATGAGCCGAGATCGCGCCACTGCACTCCAGCCTGGGCGACAGAGCGAGACTTCATCTCCAAAAAAAAAAAAAAAAAGAGTCAAATGTCATGATGTATGCTGACAAAAAAGTGTGAATTTTTTGTTTTTTTTATTTTCGAAACGGGGTCTCACTCTGTCGTCCAGGATGGAGTGCAGTGGGTTCTTGGGTTCAGTGCTGTTGGGTTCAGGAGATCCTCCTACCTCAGCTTCCCAAGTAGCTGGGACTACAGCAATGTGCCACCATGCCTGGCTAATTTTTTTTAAGAGATGGGGTCTCGCTATGTTGCCCAGGCTGGTCTCAAACTGCTAGGCTCAAGTGATCCTCCTGCCTCGGCCTCCCAAACTCTTTTGGGAGTCTTTTTGTAATCACGCTAGGATTACAAGTGTGAACCACCACGCCCAGCCTGTCCTCACTTTTTAAATTATCCTACAACCAACTATTTCAATAGCCTGCTCTTTTCATCATCATCAAATTCCCTCTGGGATCCCAAAGGGATCCGAAACTAACTAAGCCAAATGGATGCAAAACTAACATATGGTAATGTGGATTCTTCTCCCGCACCACAACCAACCTCTGAGCAAAATCCCTTTCAGCAGACTGAGAGGAAGGTTTGCCCTTTGCAATGTAGACTGATTCTCTATGCTCAGAATTAAGTTGGAAAAGGCAATCAGAACTTCGCCTCTAAGGGTTAGCCCACTAGACTGTCCCAGACTACAATTAGGGAAATACCACCTACTTCTTGAAAATTAGAGAGTAATTAAACTACTTCTTACACACTATCAACAAAAACATTTCAGGATGGGCGTGGTGGCTCACGCCTGTAATCCAAGCACTTTGGGAGGCCGAGGTAGGTGGATCACTTGAGGTGAGGATTTCAAGACCAGCCTGGCCAACATGGTGAAACTCCATCTCCACTAAAAACACAAATAAAAAAATAGCTGGAGGTGGTGGCACAGGCCTGTAATCCCAGCTACTCAGGAGACTGAGCAGGAGAATTGCTTGAAGCTGAGTGGTGGAGGCTACAGTGAGCCAAGATCATGTCACTGCACTCCAACCCAGGCAACAGAGCAAGACTGTCTCAAAATACAACAACAACAAAACCCAAAGACATTCCAAAAGCAACTTCAAAAGTAACCATAAAGCTTCTAGAACAATAACAACAACGGCTAGGCACAGTGGCTCACACCTGTAATCCCTGCACTTTGGGAAGCCAAGGCAGGTGGATCACCTGAGGTCAGTTCGAGACCAGCCTGACCAACATTATGAAACCCCATCTCTACTAAAAATACAAAAAATTAGCCGAGTGTGGTGGCAGGCGCCTGTAATCCCAGCTACTCAGGAGGCTGAGGCAGGAGAATCACTTCAACCCGGGAGGCAGAGGTTGCAGTGAGCCGAGATCACGCCACTACACTACAGCCTGGGTGACAAGAGCGAAACTCCATCTTAAAAAAACAAAAAATAGAAGAAATCTTCTGTGATCTCAGGTTTAGGCAAAGATCTCTGAGACAAAATGTCAAAAGCTCAATCCGTAAGAGAGAATCTAGATAAATCTAGACTTTATCAAAATTAAAAGTTTCTGCTCTTCAAGAGACACTGTTAAGAGAATGAAAGGGCAAGCCATGTACCAGGAGAAACAGCAGATAAGAACTAAGTCCCAATACATGAAGAACTCTTAAAACGCACTAAAGAAAACAGCCCAATTCTGAAAATTTTGAAATGGTGGCACCCGCCTGTGGTCCCAGCTACTGGGGAGGCTGAGATGGGAGAATTGTTTGAGCCTAGGATGCAGAGGTTGCAGTAAGCTGAGATTGTGCCACTGCATTCCAGCCTGGGTAACAGAGACAGATCCCATCTCAAAAGAAAAAGAAAAAGAAAGAAAGAAAGAAAATAGCCAAGAGACTTCAACAGATGTGTCGCTAAAGTTTATGGATGGCAAATAAGCGTTTGGGAGGATGCCGAGTATTGTAAAATCCAACCACAAGGAAATAGGGTTACACATCTCTTAAGATAGCTTCAAACAACAACTGACAACAAACTCTGGATGCAGAGGAACTGAAAAGTCGCACACATAGCTACTGGGAACATGAACTGCAAAAATGCTTTCCAAAATTAAACATGCATTTATCATAGGACTCAGCAATCTTATTCCAAGGTATTGTCACAAACATTTGTGCGTTGGAAGCTTAATGAGCTTTATTTATGATAGCCAAAACTAGAAACACACAAATGTTCTTCCTTTAGTGAAGGAACAAACTGATGTCAGTCCCAACAATGGATTGTTATTAGGTAATAAGAAGGAATGAGGTGCTGATACATGCAACTACATGGATGAACAGCAAAGGCATGATGCCAGGTGAAACATGCAAGACTCAAATGGCTACATATTATTCACTTCCATTTATATGGCTCCAGCCTGGGCAGCAGAGCGAGACTCCGTCTCAAAAAGAAAAAAAGGAAAAAGTCATAGAAATGTACAATAAACAGGTGCGGGAGGGGGACTTTAATGTATACAAACTATGCCTCAATTAAAATAATAAAAAGTAAATCACTTGGAAAACAGTTTGGTCATTTAGACGTACACTTACATATGACGCGCAATTTCACTGCTAGGTATTTACCCAAGAGAACTGAAAACGTGTCTACGAAGACCTGTATGTGAATATACTCAGCACCTTTATTCATAATTACCAAACCCTGTAAATAACTCAAAGGTCCACTAACAGGAAAATGAAAAAACCCAAATGTCTATCAATAAAAAGACAGACAAACTGCAGTATAGTAGTAAGAAAAATGAATCACTGGTATACTGATACACACGATACTTACTGATACACACTATACTGCTGCATCTTAAAGTCATTCTGGTGAGTGAAAGAAGCCAGACACAAAAGAATGCGTAAGATTCGGCCGGGCACAGCGGCTCACGCCTGTAATCCCAGCACTGCGGGAGGCCGAGGCGGGTGGATCATGAGGTCAGGAGATCAAGACCATCCTGGCTAACACGGTGAAACCCTGTCTTTACTACAAATACAAAAAATTAGCTGGGCATGGTGATGGGTGCCTGAGGCAGGAGAATGGCGTGCACCCAGGAGGCGGAGCTGGCAGTGAGCAGAGATGGCGACACTGCACTCCAGCCTGGGCGACAGAGCGAGACTCCGTTTCAAAAAAAAAAAAAAGAAAAAACAAGAATCCATAAAGATTCTATTCGAGCCGGGTCCGGCGGCTCACACCTGTAATTCTAGCACTTTTGGGAGGCAGAGGTGGGTGGATTCCTTGAGCTCAGGAGTTTGAAACCTGCCTGGGAAATACAGTGAGAACTCTTCTCTACCAAAAAAAAAAAAAATTCTATGAAGACAAATTCTAGAAAAGGTAAACTAATCTACAGTGACAGAAAGTATATGAGTGACTGCCTGAGCCCAGAGTAGGGATGGGGTGGACTGCCAAGGGACACAAAGAAACATTGGGGGAAGATACAAATGCTCTGTATCTTGATTGATGGTAGTTACAAGGATCCATGCATTTTTCAAAACTCATACTATACACTTGAAAAGAATGGATTCGATGTATTTAAATTATAACTCAATAAAATTGATTTTTTTTTTTTTTTTTTTTTTGGAGACAAGAGTTTCACTCTTTTTGCCGAGGCTGGAGTACAACGGCGCGATCTCGGCTCACCGCAACCTCCGCCTCCCGGGTTCAAGCGATTCTCCTGCCTTAGCCTCCCAAGTAGCTGGGATTACAGGGATGCACCACCACCCCGGCTAATTCTGTATTTTTAGTAGATACAGGGTTTCTCCGTGTTGGTCAGGCTGGTCTTGAACTCCCGACCTCAGGTGAGTTCAACCCACCTGCCTCGGCCTCCCAAAGTACTGGGATTACAGGCGTGAGCCACCGCACCCAGCAAAATTCATTTTTAAAAAACAATTTTCAATGAACAATCTGAAAATGAAATAAGACAACTCTATTCACAAGATCAAAATAATAAATTTAACCAAAAAAGCAAAAACCTATACTTGGAGAAGTATAAAACACTGTTGAAAGAAATTAAAGATCTAAGTAAATGGAAAACCATCTGATGCTCATGGATTGGAACACTTAGCATTGTTAAAATGGTGACACTATCCAAACTTATCTACAGATTCAATGCAATCCCTATCAAAATCCCAGCTGATGTCTTTGCAAAAATTGACAAAACTGATTTCAAAGGGACCCCAAATAGCCAAAATAATCCTGAAAAAGGAGGACGACTCACACTTCCCAATTTCAAAACTCACGAGACAACATTAATCAAGACATAGTGGTACTGGCACAGGGACAGACATATAGATCAATGGAACAGAACTAAGAACCTAGGCTGGGTGTGGTGGTTCACGCTTAAAACTTTAGAAAACCTAGGCAGGAGCATCACTTAAGGCCAAGAGTTCAAGGCTAGCCTAGATAGCACAGTAAGACCCTGTCTCTACAAAAAAAAATAGAAAAAATTAGCTGGGCATGGTGGCACACGTCTGTAGTCCCACCTACTCAGGAGGCTGAGGTGGGAGGATTGTTTGACCCCAAAGTTTAAGGCTGCAGTGAGCTATGATCACGTCATTGCACTTTGGCCTAGATGACAGAACCAGAAACCATCTTGAAAAGAAAAAAAAAAAAAGAAGCCAGGTGCAGTGGCTCAAGCCTGCAATCCCAGCACTTTGGGAGGCTGAGGCAGGTGGATCACCTGAGGTCGGGAGTTCGAGACCAGCCTGACCAAAATGGTGAAACCCTGTCTCTACTAAAAATACAAAATTAGCCAGGCGTGGTGGTGCATGCCTGTAATCCCAGCTACTCGGGAGGCTGAGGCAGAAGAACTGCTTGAACCCGGGAGGCAGACGTTGCAGTTAGCCGAGATCGCACCATTGCACTCCAGCCTGGGCAACAGGAGCAAAACTCTTGTCTCAAAAAAAAAAAAAAAAAAAGAATTCTTACACCTCAATAATAAAAATACACACAGCCCATTTTTTAAAACTGGCAAGGGACGTGAACAGACATTTCTCTACACAATATATGCACATGGTAAATAAACACATGAAACTATTCATCATCATTAAGCATGAGGGAAGTACAAATCAAGACCACATGGAGAAACCATGCCACACCAACTAGGATGGCTAGAACCAGAGTCAGATAATAAGTGTTGGCAAGGATGTGGAGAAACTGGAACGCTCACATACTGCTGACGGGCACATAAAATTGTGCTGCCACTCTATAACCAGGCAGTTCCCAGATCAAACCTCGTTACTGTAGGACCCACCAATTCCACTTCTAGGAACATACCAAAGAGAACTGGAAACACACGTCCTCACAAAAACCTGCACACAAATGTTTAGAGCAGCATTATTTATAATAGCCAAAAGAGGGAAATAACCTAAATGTCCACCAATGGGTAAATAAAATAGAAGTCTACACCATGTATAGTAAAAATAGCTATGAAAAGGAATTACATACTGATACTTTTTTTTTTTTGGACGGAGTCTCGCTCGGTCGCCCACACTGGAGTGCAGTGGCACGAACTCGGCTCACTGTAAGCTCTGCCTCTGCCATTCTCCTGTCTCGGCCTCCAGAGCAGCTGGGACTACAGGCTCCCGCCACCACGCCCGGCTAAAGTTTTGTATTTTCAGTAGAGACGGGGTTTCACCGTGTTAGCCAGGATGGTGTCGATCTCCTGACCTTGTGATCCGCCCGCCTTGGCCTCCCAAAATGCTGGGATTACAGGCGCCACCATGCCCGGCCTATACCGATACTTTCTACAACTTGGATGAAACTTAAAAACGTTATGCTGAATGAAAAATCCAATCACAAAAGGGCACACAGTATATGATTCTATTCATTATGAAGGTCCAGAAAGGAAAAATCTATAAAAACAGAGAGTAAGTTGCTTAGGGCTGGGGAAACAAGAGGTAGGGAGAGCTGGGGAGGCAGGGAGCTCAAGGGTACAGGGTTTCTTTTTGAGGTGATGAAAACCTTATACAGGTAGGGTTAGGGTGGCAACAGTTGTACATATTTGTAAATATACAAAAACCCATTAACTGGAATACTTTATTTTCTGAGACAGAGTCTTACTTTGTCACCCAGGCTGCAGCGCAGTGGTGTGATCAAACTCACTGCAACCTCCACCTTCCAAGCTCAGGCAATTCTCCTGCCTCAGCCTCGCGAGTAGCTGGAATTACAGGCGCGCGTCACCATACCTGGCTAATTTTTGTATTTTTAGTAGAGACAGGGTTTTACCATGTTGGCCAGGCTGGTCTCGAACTCCTGACCTCAGGTGATCCACCCACCTCGGCCTCCCAAAGTGCTGGGATTACAGGTGTCAGCCACCATGCCAGGCCTACTTGTTGAACACTTTAAATAAATGAGTTGTATATGTAAACAATATCTCAATAAAGCTGTTTTTTTTTCTTTGAGACAAGGTCTTGCTCTGTCACTCAGGCTGGAGTGCAGTGGTGTGACCTCGGCTCATTGCAACTTCCACGTCCCTGGCTCAGCAACCTCTACCTCTCCGGCTCAAGCAATCTTCCCAGCCCAGCTTCCCAAGTAGCTGAGACTACAGGTATGCACCACCATGCCTGGTTTTGTTTTATTTTATTATTCGATTTTTGAGACAGAGTCTCACTGTCGCCCAGGTTGGAATGCAATGGCACCATCTTGGCTCACTGCAACCTCCGCCTCCCAGGTTCAAGCGGTTCTCTTGCCTCGGCCTCCTGAGTAGCTGGGATTACAGGCATGCACCACCATGACCAGCTAATTTTGTATTTTTAGTAGAGACAGGGAAACCCATGTTGGCCAGGCTGGCCACTGCGCCTGGCCATTTAAAAAAATTTTTGTTGTTGTTAAGACACGGTCTTATTATGTTGCCCAGGCTGGTCTCAAACTCCTAGGCTCAAACAATCCTCCCACCACGGCCTCCCAAAGGGCTAGGATTACAGGCATGAGCTACCAAACCACGCTTATTTTTTTAAACAAAAAACATTTGTATTCGGCCAGACACAGTGGCTCATGCTTGTAATCTGAGCACTTTGGGAGGCCGAAGCAGGTGGATCACCTGAGTTCAGGACTTCGAGAGTTTGAGACCAGCCTGGCCAACATGGTGAAACTCCGTCTCCACTAAAAATACAAAAATTAGCTGGGTGTGGTGGCGCACGCCTGTAATCCCAGCTACTTGGGAAGCTGAGACAGGGGAATTGCTTGAACCTGGAAGGCGGAAGTTGCAGTGAGCTGAGATGGTACCACTGTACTCCCGCCTGGAAGAGTGTAAGACTCCGTCTCAAACAAACAAATAAAAGCATTTGTATTCAACAATCTCTTTAATCCATATAAGCACACTACATTTGTATATTTTTACCATTTCATTATACTTTGATTTCAAAATAATATGTGATCATTCCATTTATTTGTCAGTTAATTCCTTTCTCCCAAGTGATTGTTATAGTTTCCCTATTATTACCATAATCAAAATCTAAAATGAAAGAAAATGTAACAATAATTACCAGTTGCTGAGATCTACTTGGGCCAGGCCCTCACATGCCTGGCTCATTCAAACCTCACCACTGCCGTGTGGAACACGAGATGGCCAAGATGCAGATGAACAAGCTGAGGCTCAGCAGGGCCAAGTGACAGGTTCAGACCTTGGGCAAAGCCTGGACTGCAGCCAGGGTAACTCCAATCAACTCTCTGTTGTAATTACTTCACTAGTATCCCTGCGGCTTAAAATTTAAATCATTTTACCAATGTTTCCCTGTTTCCCTATTACCAGGATAACTGGGTTGGCTTCAACCTGCCTAAAAACAATTCCTCTAACAACCAATCAGTGTGTAAACCAGGATGGAGGTGTGGCACATCCATAAAACACACTGTGAGGACAACTGAGGATATTTCAATGTGAACTGTTTACCGGATGTTATTACAGAATTACTGTTAATTTTCCTAAACGTGAGTATAACACTGTGGTCACATAAGAGAAAGTCCTTATTCATAGGAAGTACACGTACATGTCACTAGGAAAGGGGAGACTGTCATGACACAGTAGACTTACTTTCAGATGGTTCAGCCAATGTGGCAAAAACGTTAACAATTGGTACATCTAGAGTGAAGGGTATGCAGGGGTTCACTTATCTTTGAACTTCATCGTACATTTGAAAATTTTCAAAGTAAAACAGGAAAAGCTTTAAAAAGCTGAAACTTTAAAAAGTAATTTCACTTTCTGAACATTATCAGTGTTCATCTACTTTAGATGAATTTTCCAAGTTAAAAAAAAATCAAAGACTTTTTATAAATTATATTCTTATCAGATACTAAAAACAAACGGTTTTGGGTCAGGAGTGGTGGCTCATGCCTGTCATTCAAGCACTTTGGGAAGCCGAGGTCGAGACTGCTGAGCCATGATGGTGCCACTGCACTCTACTTTGGGCAACAGAGCAAGACCTGTCTCCAAAAAAATAAATAAATAAAATAAAATAAAATAAAAGCACCTGGTTTAGAATCAAACACTTAAAACTTACGGATGAAAACAGAATGCCAACTTGTAAAAAGGAGTATGAAATCTGAAAATAACTATCTGGCAACTGTGATGTAATGACTGATTCAGGTAAGGTATCACGCATGGATTAAAATTCCTAACGGGTTAATTTGGAGGAGCAAGAGGATGTTTCCAAAGTATCTCCCCACAACATACTTGTTAATTATAAGGGAAAAACAGTAACTTTGCAGTGGAAAGCAGACATTGCCCTAACCAAGTGACGATCAAAGTTAGTAACCACCACCAGTAAAGGGCCCAGTCCACAGGACGCAACTGCTGATACTACGCACCAAGGGCACAGGCCTCTTCAGCACGCCCGCCAAAAACACGACCCAAGTTATCCCGGGAGGATTCCAACGAGCCCAAGTGGAGGGACCATCAATAAAATAAATGGCTTTCACTCTTCCAAGAAGGTCAAGCTCAAGAAAGACAAAGACTGAAGAACGGCTCTATTTTGGAGGCCACTAAAGAGACCCACCAACTAATGCAATGCATGACCCTAGACTGAAAACCTGAACCAGAAACAATTTCCAAAATAATAATATGTTTAAAATTCATAAAAATAATGTACAAATTATGGGCTCAATTGGTAACATGTGATATACTATTATCTACAGATCTTACTCAGTATTAAGCTCCTGATTTTAATAATTGTACTTACATGTATAAGAGAATATTCCGGCCAGGCACGGTGGCTCATGCCTGTAATCCCAGCATTTTGGGAGGCCGAGGCCAGCGGATCATCTGAGGTCAGGAGTTCAAGACCAGCCTGGCCAACATGGCAAAACCCCGTCTCTACTAAAAACACAAAAATTAGCTGGGCATTGTGGTGCATGCCTGTAGACCCAGCTACTTGGGAGGCTGAAGAAGGAGAATGGCTCTATCCCAGGAGGCGGAGGTTGCAGTGAGACAAGATCATGCCACTGTACCCAAGCCTGGGCAACAAAGTGAGACTCCATTTCAAAAAAAAAAAAAAAAAAGAGAGAGAGAGAGAAAGAGAGAGAGAATATCCCCGAGCTGGGCGTGGCGGCTCATGCTTGTAGTCCTAGCTACTTGAGAGGCTGAGTCAGGAGGATTGCTTGAGCCCAGGAGTTCAAGACCAACCTGGGCAATATAGCGTTGAGATCCCACCTCAAAAGAAAAAACAATGTTTTTAAGTCATAAAAACACTAAAATGTCAAGGAGTGAAAGGTATCACGTCTTCAACTTACTCTCAGTGTAGAAAAACAGTAATTACACAGCTAGAGATGACTAGCTAGTGAGCTGGGCAGGCAGGCAGGCAGTTGGGAGATGGAGGAGAATGGCACCAAAATTCATGTAACTTTTATGATAAAATATAAAACAAAAAGTAACTATGAAGAAAACTTGGTGAGGAGGAAGAGGGAGATGGCAGTAAAGCACATGGTGTAAAACTGAACACGTGGGGAATGTGGGTAGGGAGCTCAGAAATTCTCTGTCCCAGTCTTCTAAGTTTCTGGTAAGTCTGACATTACTTAAAAATAAAGTTTTTAAAGCCAGGCACAATGGCTCACACCTCTGTAATCTCAGCACTTTGGGAGGCCAAGGAGGGTGGATCACTTGAATTCAGGGAGTTCGAGACCAGCCTGTGCATGAGAAACACTTGAGGCAGTGCATGGGGCCAACATGGTGAAACCCCGTCTCTACCAAAAATACAAAAATTATTCAGGCATGGTGGCGGGCGCCTGTAGTTCCAGCTACTTGGGAGGCTGAGGCAAAAGCTTGAACCCAGATGTGGAGGCTGCAGTGAGCCGAGATCGCGCCATTGCACTCCAGCCTGGGCAACAGAGTGAGACTCCATCTCAAAAAAAATAAAATAAAATAAATAAAGTTTTTAAAAAGCTCCACCCAGTAACAGTAGAGTGGAAAAATGATAAAAGGAGCTCTTAACAATTATTAACATATTTTGTACGTAATTTAAGCAATTGAAGGAAAAACTGAATTTCTTTCACTTCTAAAATGTTTTCTGACTCAGTGCTCTTCGTAAATTGCGTAAAGGATTCCTTTCTAATGCCACGATACTATCTAAAATTTAGTGTCACCCATCTTCCCATATACTCTCGAGAACCTGCACTGGATGTCAGTTTTCCTGTCTCACTAGCAGTATCGTTCAATTCATTTACCAACAAATGCCTCCGCATTTTCCTGAAGTCAGCCGGTGTGGGTTCTGCCGCCCGCTGGGCATGTGGCCTTGGGTAAATCGCTTCACTCTGGGCCTGTTTCCTACAGTGCTGTCATGGTGATGCCTGCCTCATGGGGGAATTAGACAGATGGGTCAGTTCGTGCATGAGAAACACTTGAGGCAGTGCATGGGGCAGCATGGCACCAAAATTCATGTCACTTTTATGATAAAATATAAAACAAAAAGTATCTATGAAGAAAACTTGGCCAGGCGCAGTGGTTCATGCCTGTAATCCCAGCACATTGGGAGGCTGAGGTGGGCGGATCACCTGAGGTCAGGAGTTCGAGACCAGCCTGGCCAACACGGTGAAACCCGAAACCCGTCTTCACTAAAAATACAAAAATCAGCCAGGCATGGTGGAGCGTGCCTGTGGTTCCAGCTACTCGGGAGGCTGAACCAGGAGAATTGCTTGAACCCAGGAGGCAGAGGTTGCCTCAAGCCCAGATGATACCACTGCACGCCAGCCTGGGCGACAGAGAGAGACTCCCTCTTGGAAAAACAAACAAACAAACAAACAAACAAAAACAAAAAAAAACCCCTCAAAACTTAAAACCTCAAATATAGAATGTTAATACTAACAGAAGTCTAATGACTAAAACACTAATCCCACCTTAGAAAAATTGTTCTGGTTCTTGGTTGTCATGATAGCAAACAACTATAAATAATCCAAACACCCAATAGGGGCTTGGCTAAATGAGAGTCCATCTACTCGATGAGTGTTCTTTAGCTACTGCAAATCATGACGTGTCGTGACCATAAGGGTGTTCTGTTATATAACACTGTCAACAGAACAAAGCAGGATTCAGAAGCACATATAAAAGCATGATCTCGTGTTTACAAGATACTTAACATGTTACGCGCACACAGACAAAAGCGAGGACGTGTTAGGCTCTTTGAGGGGCAGGGCATGGAAGACTCCCTCAGGTGTGGCGGCTCCTGCTGGACACATGCCAGCAGGCTGCAGGCAGGGCCTTCCCGTTAATTCCTCTATGGCTGGGTCTCTCCCAGGCTTGCTTCCTCATCTGTAAGATTCTGGCTGCGATGTGGCTGCTCACCATGACCTTTCAGCTTCTTTTCCACGCTAACTCGATAATCCTTGTATTTCCTAGGTGACGCTCCCAAGAATGGAAATTTCATTGGCCCAGTTCATCTTTTCTTACAAGATGTGTTATAGATTACTGGCCAAGATATAGATTGGCTTGACAAGGGCAAGGAGGGGCAAGTACAGCTGCCAGATAACCTCTGAAAATTTCTGTAGAACCAGTGGAGAAATGAGACAAACAAAAGACGGCTTTCTGTTGAGCTGTAACTCCCGCTGACATGGGGAACCTGTTATTAAACATAACACAGAACATAAATACCTGAATAGCTTATTTGTACACAAATTCCCATTACAAAAGGATCACAAAGTAACATTAAGTAGTAGTCTTATGAAACATTAAACATGTTAACAAAGAGAAACTAAGAACTGAAGTATTCCAAACAACAGTCAAACAAGAATCAATCTAAAATTCTAATGAAAGAAAGGCACATCTCTGGCCAGGTACAGTGGCTCACACCTGTAATCCCAGCACTTTGGGAGGCTGAGGCGGGCGGATCACCTGAGGTCAGGAGTTCGAGACCAGCCTGACCAATATGTGAAACCCCATCTCTACTAAAAATACAAAAATCAGCCGGGTGTAGCGGCATGCGACTGTAATCCCAGCTACTTGGGAGGCTGAGACAGGAGAATGGCTTGAACCCGGGAAGCAGACGTTGCAGTGAGCTGAGATCACACCACTGCACTCCAGCCTGGACAATAAGAGCGAAACTCTATCTCAAAAAAAAAGAAAAAAGAAGGACACATTTCTGTGGCTGGATTTTCATTTCCATTTTACTCAATAGGAAGCTAAAATGCTGAGCAACTGACAGTTCTAGGGTGAGGTAACCACACCTCAACAATTAGAAAGCGGTGGCACAAAGAAAGGGATTGATTACTGGTATAAAACATGACGCAGAATTTGTAAACAGGCTGGTTTTTCTTAAAAGGGGGTCCTACCACTGACCTCTTCAATACAACACCAAAATCTTCACCATGAAGGAACTGAGATTAATTTAACTTTTTCTTGTTATAATCGCTATATTCTATTTTTTTTTTTTTTTTTTTTTTTTTTTTTTTTGAGACGGAGTCTTGCTCTGTCGCCCAGGCTGGAGTGCAGTGGCGCGATCTCGGCTCACTGCACGCTCCGCCTCCCGGGTTTATGCCATTCTCCTGCCTCAGCCTCCCGAGCAGCTGGGACTATAGGCGCCCGCCACCACGCCCAGCTAATTTTTTTGTATTTTAGTAGAGACGGGGTTTCACCGTGTTAGCCAGGATGGTCTCGATCTCCCGACCTTGTGATCCGCCCACCTCGGCCTCCCAAAGTGCTGGGATTACAGGCGTAAGCCACCGTGCCTGGCATAATCGCTATATTCTTTGTGGAAAACTTTTTTTTTTTTAAACGCCCTTCCTTTCTCACCATGCTCTTAAGCTTCTTTGAGAGATCTTGTCCTCTCTCTTTCCAGGAGAATGAAGTTGTTTGCAGTCTCAGTCTCTCCCTCTTCGGTCAGAGTAACTCAAATCCCTTCTCCAAAGTCATCTTTGACTCCTTCAAATCACCAACTCAAAGGCTGTTTTCCGTTGTCATTTTCCTAATACTTCTCTGCATCACTCGGCAACGCAGACCTTGTCGCTGCAGAGTCCGTCCTGTGACCACGAGTGGCACCACCATATGAGAGTTCAATGACACCCACCATGGGCCGCCTGGCCTGCCAGGAGCCCCATTCCTCCTGCTTACATGATGTAGGGTAATCCACAGTGTTGAAAGCACTGTTATTCCATCATTCGCAGCCAAAAATATCCTAAGCGCAGTCTTCTTCACATGCTCCCACCCTGGGGGTCATCCAGTCCCACCTACTCTTTCCTCAACAGCACCAGTGAGCAATGTCCTTTCCTATTACCACAACCGTCGGCGGTTCACGCCCCTTCCGCTCCAATACAGGCCCACCTCGCTGTACTGCGTTTCCCTTTACCGCACGTGCAGATACTGCATTTCTTACAAACTGAAGATTGCGGGCCAACCCTGCGAGGAGCAAGTCTATCAGGGCCATTTTCCAACAGTCTGTGCTCACTTTATGTCTCTGTGTCACATTGTGGGAATTCTCACAATATTTCAAACATTTTAATGATTATTATTAAGTAAGTCTGTCATGTTGACCTATGACTAGTGATCTTGGACGCTACAACTGTCAATGTTTCGGGGCACCAAGGATTATGCCCACGTAAAACAGCAAACTCAACTGATAAACGTGTGTGTTCTGACTGCTCCATAGACTCCCTCTCCTTGGGCTTCCCCATTCCCAGAGGCACAACATTTAAACCATGCCAATTAATAATCCTACAATGGCCTTTAAGTGTTCAAGTGTAAGGAAGAGTAGCATGTCTCTCACTTTAAATCAAAAGCTAGAAATGATTAAGCTTCGTAAAGAAGGCGTGCTGAAAGCTGAAACAGGCCAAAAGCTAGGCCTCTTGAGCCGGTTAGCCAACTTGTGAATGCAAATGAAAAGTTATTGAAGGAAATAAAAAGTACTGCTCCAGTGAACACAGGAATGAGAAAGCAAAACAGCCTTATTACTGGTAAGGAGAAAGTTTGAGTGGCCTGGAGAACAGATCAAAGCAGCCACAACATTCCCTTAAGCCAAAGCCTAATCCAGAGCAAGGCCCTTACTCTTCAATTGTATGAAGGCTTAGAAGGGTGAGGAAACTGCAGAGGAATAGTTGGAGGCTAGCAGTGGTTGGTTCATGAGGCTTTAGGAAAGAAGCCGTCTCCAAAAGGTAAACATGCAAGGGAAGCCCGCAAGTGTGGATACAGAAGCTGCAGCAAGTTATCCAGAAGATCTAGCTAAGACCATTAATGAGGGTGAATACACAACAGATTTTCACTGTAGGTGAAACAGCCTTTTATTGAAAGAAAATGCCACCTAGGACTTTAAGAGCTAGAGAGGAGAAGTCAATGCCCCGCTTCAAAGCTTCAAAGGACAGGCTGATTCTCTTGTTAGGGGCTGGTGACTCTGACCGGAAGCCAGTGCTCACTGACCATTCCGAAAATCCTACGGCCCTTCAGGACTGTGCTAATCTATTCTGCCTGTGCTCTCTAAATGGGACAATAAAACCTGGGTAACAGCACATCTGTTTACAGCATGGTTCACTCAGTATTTTAAGCCTACTTTTGAGACCTACTGCTCAGAAAAAAGTCCCTACTTTCAAAATACTACTGCTAACTAACAATGTATTTGGTCACCCAAGAGCTCTGATGGAGACATACAAGGAGATTAATGTGGTTTTCATGCCTGCTAACACAACATCCATTCTGCAGCCCGTGGATCAAGAAGTAATTTCAACTTTCAAGTCTTATTATTTAAGAAATGCATTTTGTGGCTGCAAGCAGTGGTTCACACCTGTAATCCTAACACTTTAGGAGGCCAAGATGAGAGAACTGTGTGAGGCCAGGAATTCAAGATCAGTCTGGGCAACACTGCAAGACCCCATCTCTACAAAAAAATAAAATAAATACATTTTGTAAGGCAACAGCTGCTATAGTGATTCTTCTAATGAATCTGGGCAAAGCAAATTTAGAACCTTCCAGAAAGGACTCATGATTCTAGATGCCATTAAGAACATTCATAATTCAGGCCGGGCGTGGTGGCTCAAGCCTGTAATCCCAGCACTTTGGGAGGCCGACACGGGTGGATCACGAGGTCAGGAGATCGAGCCAAGATCACGCCACTGCACTCCAGCCTGGGCAATGAGCGAGACTCTATCTCCAAAAAAAAAAAAAAAAAAAAAAGCAATTAAAAAAAAAAAAAGAAAGAAAAGAAAGAAAGAAAAGAAAATTAGCCGGGCATGGTGGTGCATGTCCATAACCCCAGCTACTCAGGAGGCTGAGGCAGGTGAATCACTTGAACCCAGGAGGTGGAGTTTGCAGTGAGCTGAAAGCATACCGCCACTGCACTCCAGCCTGGGCAACACAGCAAGACTCCATCTCAAAAAACAGAAAAAAGAAGTGGACCTGAAGATGTGACTCACTTGATTCAGCCTCATGATGAAACCTGAATGGAGGAGTTTTTTCTTTTCTTTTCTTTTCTTTTTTTTTTTGAGATGGAGTCTCGCTCTGTCGCCCAGGCTGGAGTGCAGTGGCCGGATCTCAGCTCACTGCAAGTTCCACCTCCCGGGTTTACGCCATTCTCCTGCCTCAGCCTCCCGAGTAGCTGGGACTATAGGCGCCCGCCACCTCGCCCGGCTAGTTTTTTGTATTTTTTAGTAGAGACGGGGTTTCACCGTGGTAGCCAGGATGGTCTTGATCTCCTGACCTCGTGATCCGCCTGTCTCGGCCTCCCAAAGTGCTGGGATTACAGGCTTGAGCCACTGCGCCCGGCCGCTTATTTTCTTTTTCAACCTTGTCTGAAGACTAGATTAAGAGGAGCTGCTTCTTATGGATGAACAAAAAAAAGTAGTTTGTTGAGGCAGAATGTATTCCTGGTGAAGATACTGTCGACACTGTAGAAATGACAACAAAAGATTTAGAATATTCTAAACTAAGCTGATAGGCAGTGGCAGGGTTGGAGAGGACTAACTTCAATTTTGAAAGAAGCTTTACTGTGGGTTAAATGCTATCAAACGGCACGGTATGCTACGGAGAAATCTTTCATGAAAGGAATACTGAGGCCTGACCCTGCACTGGCAAAAACACTATGACTCACCGAAGGCTCAGATGAGCATTGGGATTTTTTTATTTTTATTTTTGGAGATGGAGTCTTGCTCTGTCACCCAGGCTAGAGTGCAGTGACGTGATCTCAGCTCACTGCAAACCCCGCCTCCCAGGTTCAAGAGATTCTCCTGCCTCAGCCTCTGAGTAGCTGGGATTACAGGCGCCCACCACTGCACCCGGCTAATTTTTGTGGTTTTTAGTAGAGATGGGGTTTCACCATCTTGACCAGGCTGGTCTCGAACTCTTGACCTCATGATCCACCCGCCTCAGCCTCCCAAAGTGCTGGGATTACAGGCGTGTGCCACCCCGCCCGGCTGATCACTAAGATTTTTAAGCAATAGTTGTTTTGTTGTGTTTTCTTTGAGACAAGGTCTCTGCTGCCCAGGGTGGAGTGCAGTGTTGCAATCTTGACTTGCAACCTCCGCCACCCGGACTCAAGCGATCCTCCCATCTCAGCCTCCCATATAGTTAGGACGATAGGTGCACACCACCACACCCAGCTGATCTTTGTATTTTTAGTAGAGAAAGCGTTTCACCATGTTGGCCAGGCTGGTCTCAAACTCCTGGGCTCAAGTCATTCGCCAGCCTCAGCCTCCCAAAGTGCTGGGATCACAGGTGTGAGCCACTGTGCCCAACCTAAAGTATTTTTTAATTAAGGTATTTACATTATTTTTTAAGACATAATGCTACTGCACACTTAACAGACTATAGTATAGTGTACACATAACTTTTATGTGCACTGGGAAACCAAAAATTTCACGTGACTCGCTTTACTGCAATATTCACCTTATTGCAACTGTCTGGAACTGACCCTCAAATATCTCTGAGGTATGCCTGTAGTTAAACTAGTCTTTCTTCTTCCAGTCTGTTCTATTCCAGTTACCAAAACCAGATTTAACCTAAAACACTTAGTATACAGGAATTCCTACTCTAAAACTTCGTTTCCCCACTGCCTGAAGAAAAATGATGATCACCAGTGAGGCCGGTCTTCAAGGCTGGTTGCAATGTTGCCTCTATGATCTCTCTCTCTCAACCTCTTTTTCTATTAGTCTCTATAACAAAGGCGCAGTGACTCACGCCTGTAATCCCAGCACTTTGGGAGGCTGAGGCGGGGGGATCACGAGGTCCGATCAAGACCATCCTGGCTAACATGGTGAAACCTCATCTCTACTACAAAAAAAAAAAAAAAAAAAATTAGCCGGGGCGGTGGGGGGAGGCGGGCGCCTGTAGTCCCAGCTACTCGGGAGGCCGAGGCAGGAGAATGGCGTGAACCCCAGAGGCGGAGCTTGCAGTGAGCGGAGACTGTGCCACTGCACTCCAGCCTGGGGGACAGAGTTAAGACTCTGTCTCAAAAAAAAAAAAAAAGTGAGGGCTCTCTGACCTAGCTAACTACACTGACTTACACAGCATGACCCCCAGAAGCACGATTCTTTCTCCAGGAAGTCTTTCACTTGCCATCTCTGCCTTCCTCTGAACTCTTACAGCAACCATATTCCCTATCGCTCACCGGGCAAATAACACAGGTTTCACAATATCACTGCTGCCCTGACCCTTTTCAACAGACAAATTCCCCCAGGGCAGCAGCACAATAAGGACTCTGCCACAAGCCTCTGCAACCTTATTAATAATGATGACAATAACACAGGGAAGGCTGATTGGGATTTGAGATTTTCCCTTTTTTAAAAAATTTCACTTTAACCTTAAAAACTTGCATGTTCCAGAAATCCAAGCACAGTCATGGGTAAGGAAGATGGGCTCCATTGTTGAAAGCGATGAAAATCTAGCATTATGCGCTCACTCCAACAGCACTTGTACTAAAACTGGCCTATGCAAGATGACACACAGTCACGAAGTGTTCCATGTTTAAAAAAAAAAAAAAAGACCGGGCGTGGTGGCTCACGCCTGTAATCCCAACACTTTGGGAGGCCGAGGCGGGAGGATCGCGAGGTCAGGAGATCGAGACCATCCTGGCTGACACGGTGAAACCCCGTCTCTACTAAAAATACAAAAAAGTTAGTCAGACGTGGTGGTGGATGCCTGTAGTCCCAGCTACTTGGGAGGCTGAGGCAGGAGAACGGGCGTGAACCCGGGAGGCGGAGCTTGCAGTGAGCCGAGATCACGCCACTGCACTCCAGCCTGGGCGACAGAGCGAGACTCCGTCTCAAAACAAAACAGCCTGGCACAGTGGCTGGGGTTGATTACATGTCACAAGCATCCTCAACCAGAGCGCCCCCTCCCGATCTTCAACATTCCTGTAAGGAGGGTTGGGGAGCTGCTTTAACACCGCAAAGGAAAATGGGGGGCAAGTCTTTTAGAACCAACGTGAAAGAATTAGTACATTCGTGTAGATACAAACCCAAATCAATGCCGGTGTAAGAGTGGAAAATAATCCAAAATTAAATTCCTTCATTATGACAACAGATGAAATTTTTTTCTTTAAAGCACCTTTCCCCGTGTACAACAACGTTCCCTGAACAAAGAACTCCAGGCCTCTGCTATAAAAATTGACCCCACACCTAAAAGAATTCACAAACAACCTTTCAGGAAGACAGAGAGACATAATGGGAATGGAGAAGAGAAAGGATTTGCTAAAGAAGTAGATCTGTTAATTTAACACGTTTTCTGTCAAGCAAATCAACTGTCCTTAGTGCCATTGTTGCTGAGACAATGAACACGAAGGGTAGGGGTGTTCATTAAAAGGAACCGGCCAGGAGAGAAAAACACTCTTGCAGTCAACAAGACTGCTGAACAGCATTTTCAATTCTAAGAACTGATCCATTCTCAGGAATTATTAATTGGGTGTGATTTAAAAGTTCAACATTGAAAACGTGAAGCGGTGAGTTTAATTGTGGCCCCGTGGCTTCCTCTATTTTCACTTACTTTTGGAGGTGATGGGTGGGGAGGAGCAAGGGAGGGTACACACAGTCTGTTCTGACAGCCACTCACACTTTCAATTCAGGTGGCCACATGCCTCAGTGACACAACGCCAAGTCACACGTCACTCCAGCAAACCCACCCTAGGGAAAAAGTGGACCTGATTTAGCTCATGAAGACTCTGGGCTGTAGAACCAAAGCTAAAAGCTGACCATTCACTCCAGTGTGAAACTTATATGCATATGACATCATTTAAACCAGCCAATGTCTTTTGTAAAGGCCACATGAGGTCACAGACTTCAAACAGGAGAACGAAATACTATCTTCCATATATTTTTGCATAAACCACATTACATTTTAAATGAGTGTATGGCTAACGAAGTACAAAACAGAACACACGAGAGAATTATTCAGAGGGGTCATCAGCGCTCTAAAGAGGATAAAACTGCTTTTGGCTGTAGAAGTGACTGACTTCACACCAACCTATTTACACAAATTCTGGGATTTAACACCTTGACGCAGGCCAGAAATGCTACCCCTCCTCCACTGATGCCCAGAATAAACCCGAGGGCATGAGTGGAGCACAATGGAGTAGACAAGAAAAAAAAAAAAAAAAAAAATTTGGTCAGACCTTAGTTCCCAGCCAAAGAGATAAAGAATAAAAAACAAGACATGGGGTCTCTGTGGGGATTGAATACCCCAAGATGGAAAAGAAGGACTTGGAGATAGACACTCAATGAAAACCATCCTCAAAAGCCACAGACAAGTGATATTATTTCCTTAAGTTCTATGGTATCTTCCTTCCAAGAAGCTCAAAGCCCTTCACTGTGCACTAGACGGAGCCACACTCACAATACCATTTTCTCCCCAAACCAAAATAAAAATCTATTTGAATCCATAATATATTTCACCATGCTTGCTGAGGGCAAAATTAAACATGAAAAACCATTAAAAAACATTTAGAGCAGCTTCAAGCTTATGTGGTCGCTATGTTCTACATGTAAAATTCTGATGGAATAATGAACTTTACATATACATATATCCCAAACACACACACACACACACACACACACACACACACACACACACACGCCTTCAACTTAGGTCCCACTGAACTTTTGACCTGGTCATGGAGAACGCCCTCCCCAGTACACCACCGTGCAAAGCTCAAGAGATCTGTCAAGAGCCTTGCGCCCTGACAGGCAATGGCAGCCGCTCCAGCCCCAGGCTGCAGCACAAACACCCCTCACCCCTCCTCCCCTGCAGCACTAGACAGCCAGGCCCTGCTTCAGGGAGGCCTTTTGTAGGGGAAGGCCTTTCTTTATCAGCCTCAGTCAGCTTTGCAGTTCCCTCCCTGCTAGCCCCAAACTCTCTGCTTTCCTTAAATGATGCTCCAGGAAAGGAAAAAAAAAAAAAAAATTAACAAGGCCAGGCGCAGGGGCTCACATGTGTCATCCCAGCACTTTGGGAGCCGAAGTGGGCAGATCACTGCAGGTCAGGAGTTCGAAACCAGCCTGACCAAGATGGTGAAACCCCGTCTCTACTAAAAATACAAAAATTAGCCGGGTGTGGTGGCACACGCCTGTAGTCCCAGCTTCTTGGGGGGCTGAGGCAGGAGAATCGCTTGAACCTGGGAGGCAGAGGTTGCACTGAGCTGAGATCACGCCACTAGTACTCTAGCCTGGGCCACAAAAGCAAAACTGTCTCAAAAAGAGAAAAAAAATTAACAAAAATATCTGTTTCTCAGGTTTCTGACATGTACAACTGCTGATGACATTCACTTCTGGGAGCAACTTTAACTCCCTGAAATTTCCATAAACAAAAAATACTAAAGGTTTGCATTTAGGGGAAAAATAATCCCATCACAAGGAAAAACTCATCTACCTCACGTACAGCGTACTTTTTATACAATGACCAACACTGCAAAGTCATCTCTACCTCACACCCCAAAGATTCTCAAGCAGGGCAATTTCACCCCCCAGGAGATATTTGGCAATGTCTGGAGACATTTTTATTTGTCACGACTGGGGGTGCTATTGGCACCTAGAGCGTAGAGGTCAACAATACTGCTAAACATCTTAAAACGAGGGCCAGGCACGGTGGCTCTCGCCTGTAATCCCAGCACTTTGGGAGGCCAAGGCAGGCGGATCACGAGGTCAGGAGATTGAGACCATTCTGGCTAACACAGTGAAACCTCGTCTATACTAAAACTACAAAAAATTAGCCGGGCGTGGTGGCGGGCGCCTGTAATCCCAGCTACTTGGGAGGCTGAGCGGGGAGAATCACTTGAACCTGGGAGGCGGACGTCACAGTGAGCCAAAGATTGCGCCACTGCACTCCAGCCTGGGAAACAGAGAGCGCCTCTGCCTCAAAAAAACAAAAACAAACAAAACGCATATAACGCCCTTCATATAACAGCTACCTACAACAGATTTTCAGCCCAAACTATCAATAGTGCTGAGACTGAGAAACCCAGAGGATTAAAGGAACACACAATCTTGAGCTCACTCTTACTTTCCAATCATTCCTTTCTCAATCCTAAGAGCTGCTGAAAAATGACTGTCCCCAAGTTTTCCAATATCAATTGACTAATATTTGTTAGAGGCTAATGTAAAGATATAATAAAAACATCCAAGGAATAGCATCCAATGAAATATACAAATACAGAGGAAGGGTAGCAGCCATCTGTAAAGGTGTAATAGCAAATGAAAGGCAAACCACAAGCCAGAAGCTTTAAGTGGATCTTATTCAGACTTCTAGGTATTGATGACATGATACATAAGAAATAGACTAAGTGAAAGGGAGCCAAGGGCAGTGGGATGTGCCTGGAATCCCAGCTACTGGGGAGGCTGAGGCAGGAGGATCATTTGAGCTCAGGAGTTCAAATTCGGCCTGGGCAACATAGTGAGATACCACCTTTAAAAAAAAAAAAGAAAGAAAGAAGAATCACATAATTCAAGGTCTTCAGCCTCCAGAATTCCTCAAAATCTCAAAGCACAAAAGCTTAGGTCAGTTTAAGGACACTAGAGATAGTGAAAATGTCAATCTTCAAGTCTCAAAAGCTACTTTCAAAGTAGCTTATTTGCAGACAAGATGCCAGAGAAAGAGAAACAAAACATTCCTATAATTTGGAAACACACCAAGTATGGATTTGCAGTTTTCACTTGGCACGTAATTAATTTGTAAGACATGGATCCTACCCTCGACCCTAACTGGTGAGTCAGCAATTTGCTGGATTAGTTAAGAGTGCTACGCATGCTGAGAAACATTTCTAGGATCACAGAACTTTAGACATGGAAACACCCAGGAATCACTGAGTCTACAGATGGGGCACCTGAAACCCACAGTCACCTGCCTAAGAACACAACTTAATGACAGGTGGGCCCATAATCCAGCTTTCTGATTGTTGCCTTTTGAAAATGTATTTAGGGGCTGGGCGCGGTGGCTCATGCTTGTAGTCCCAGCACCTTGGAAGGCCGAGGCGGGCGGATCACGAGGTCAGGAGTTCGAGACCAGCCTGGACAACATGGCGAAACTCTGTCTCTACTTAAAATACAAAAAATTGCCGAGCGTGGTGGCACATGTCTGAAATCCCAGCTAGTCAGGAAGCTGAGGCAGGAGAATCACTTGAACCTGGAAGGTGGAGGTTGCAGTGAGCCGAGATCACGCCACTGCACTCCAGCCTGAGCGACAAAGCAAAACTCGGTCTCAAAAGAAAAAACAAAGAAAATATGTTTAGTCACATCAACTAAAGAGAAGACCATTTACTTAGAAGCTCCCCTTTGGTTCTGTCCACACACATTTTTACCTAAACCACCTGTGCACTGCAGTTTTCCACACTCTGCCAAGCGCACCGCATTCTGAGCCCCAGCACACCATGGAATCCCACACTGAGCTCCCCTTGCCCTGATCAAAGGGGCAGATGATCGGTAGGACTGAACGCTGCCAAGGTGTATTTTAGGCTTTCCTAACTGTGTTCCAGAAAATTAAGCAACTTAACTTCCGTTGCAAAGCGAGCCGTGTGCTAACGCAGGCCGCCCTTCAGAGATGAGAAGGGGCTGCCCCTTCTAAACTACAGAAGATCCCAACTGCCTTTGCAGCTTCACATGGTAGGCACACACACACCAAAGCAGCAAGCCTTTCCTTTCAAAGCGTAGGTATAAATAGAAAGCAGACCTGGTACTCACTTTTAGAGAGTTACATGATGATAGCACATTCTCCCCTTTCAGGATCTCAGCCTGCGCAGATCTGTCCTTCTGTAATTCACATCCCCTTCTTGGGCTTTCCTCCTTGGAGAGGGTGCAGATTCTGAATCTTTAGAAGGCCTTTTATCCTCTAGTATCTTACATTAAATAGAAAAGTGTGACAAAGGACTTTTTTTTTTTTTTTTTTTTTTTTGAGACGGAGTCTCGCTCTCGCTCTTTTGCCCAGGCTGGAGTGCAATGGCGCAATCTCAGCTCACTGCAACCTCCGTCTCCAAGCAATTCTCCTGCCTCAGCCTCCTGAGTAGCTGGGATTACAGGTGGGCACCACCACACCCGGCTAATGTATTTTTAGTAGAGACAGGGTTTCATCATGTTGATCAGGCTGCTCTCAAACTCCTGACCTCATGATCCGCCTGCCTCGGCCTCCCAAAGTGCTGGGATTACAGGTGTGAGCCACCGCGCCTCTCGAGAAAGGACTACTTTAAATCACTCATCTCCTCAGAAAGGCCCTAATCACCCTGTTTTAAATAGCAACAACCTACACCTCAACGTGGCCCTGTGCAAGCCTCCACCCCGCTCTACTTGGGGCCTTCTGATATTATATACGGTATCTGTCTCACTGCACTAAAAAGCAAACAGGTATTTTTCTATTATGTTCACAACCATATCAGTACCTAGTACGTTGCCTAATGTAGTAGATGCTTAATAAACATTTGCTGGCCGGGAGCAGTGGCTCATGCCTGTAATCTTGCACTTTGGAAAGCCAAGGTGGGTGGATCACCTGAGGTCGGGAGTTCGAGGCCAGCCTGATCAACATCGAGAAACCCCGTTTCTACTAAAAACACAAAAATTAGCCAGGCATGGTGGTGCATGCCTGTAATCCCAGCTACTTGGGAGGCTGAGGCGGGGGAATCGCTTGAACCCAGGAGGCAGAGGTTGAGGTGAGTCAAGATCGCACCACTGCACTCCAGCCTGGGCAACAAGAGCGAAACTCGGTCTCAAAAAATAATAATAATAAATAAATAAAATTAACATTTGCTTAAAGCTGGGCGCAGTGGCTCATGCCTATAATCCCAGCACTTTGGGAGGCCGAGGCGGGTGGATCACCTGAGGTCAGGAGTTCGAGACCAGCCTGGCCAATATGGTGAAACCTCTTCTCTATTGAAAATACAAAAATTAGAGCCAGGCATGGTGGCTCACGCCTGTAATCCCAGCACTTTGGGAGACTGAAAGGGGTGGATCACCTGAGGTCAAGAGTTCAAGACCAGCCTGACCAACACAGTGAAACCCTGTCTCTACTAAAAATACAAAAAATTAGCCAGCCATGTTGGTAGGCACCTGTAATCCCAGCTACTAGGGAGGCTGAGGCAGGAGAATCACTTGAACTCAGGAGGCGGAGGTTGCAGTGAGCCGAGATCACACCATTGCACTCCAGCCTAGGCAACAAGAGTGAAACTCTGTCTCAAAAAAAGAAAAGAAAAGAAAAGAAAATACAAAAATTAGTCAAGGGTGGTGGTATGTGCTTGTAATCCCAGCTATTTGGGAGGCTGAAGCAGGGGAATCCTTGAACCCAGGAGGTGGAGGTTGCAGCGAGCCGAGATCACGTCACTGCACTCTAGCCTGGGCGATAGGGTGAGACTCTGTCTCAAAAAAAAAATATATATATATATATTTGCTGAAATAAATGAATACTTGAATTTGTCCCTTTGCACTTAGTTCAGAAGTTTAAAAAAAAAAAAGGCCCCTTTGTACCCCACATTATTAAGAGCCAAAGAACTCTAGACGTGCACTGTGGAATCTGGCCCCTCATTTTATAGATAACAAGAGCTGAAGAAGAAGCAGTGCAATGTAGTAGAAACAGGCAGAATTTGGCCTCAAAGAACCTGAGATCCAGGTGAGAGTCCCTGTGCAAGCATCAGCCTCTCTAAACTTTCAGCTTCCACATGTGTAAAATGAGAAGACCCCACCTCATGGTGATGGTTAAGGCCAGCTAAGAAGAAAATGGGATGACATTTTGAAACTGTACAAAGTACTATGCAGTGTAATTTATCATCACGTTATTTTGACTTCCCCAAAATCAGTCAGTTACAGTGGCACAATCAGAATACAAATTTCCTAACTCCTAGTGCAGCACATCTTGTGTCACAAAAGTAGGCTTCTGAACCCCTAATTAGGGCCAACTTACTCTTTTATCTAGTTCAGGGCTTCTTAACCTCGTATGGGTTGGGGGCTGCTTCCAGAATCTGATGAGAGCAATAGGCCCTTCTCCTCCAGCAAAGTGCACATGTGTACACCAACACAAAGTCTACCCTGGCGCCAGGTTTAGGACCCACTATTATGATGGTACTTACAAGTTTCTCCTAGCTATTTCTATCACTTAACGTTTAACAATCCATGTGTTCGGCACTTGATTAAGGGGCTGGATTCTTTTTTTTTTTTTTTTTGGGACGGAGTCTCGCTCTGTCCCCCAGGCTGGGGTGCAGTGGCGCGATCTCGGCTCACTGCAAGCTCCGCCTCCTGGGTTCACACCAGTCTCCTGCCTCAGCCTCCTGAGTAGCTGGGACTACAGTAGGCGCCTGCCACCACGCCCGGCTAATTTTTTGTATTTTTAGTACAGACGGGGTTTCAACGTGGTCTCGATCTCCTGACCTTGTGATCCGCCCGCCTCGGCCTCCCAAAGTGGTGGGATTATAAGCGTGAGTCGGCCGAGGCTGGATTCTTCAAGGAAGCACCAAGGGTGGAACTCAAGAATGTGAATACTGCCCCCAGATCTCATGCTGATTAGGTAATGGCTCTTACCCACGTACAAACACAACCAGGAAGGAGCCACAAGGAAGGCAAAGGAGTAAGTACTCAAAGGCAGGACACTCAGGAAAAAAGGTAGACAGGACAGATTATTTTGATCATGCTGCTACTATACGAACTATTCAAATAATTCTACATAACCATCTTCAAACGGCCACCTATAGACACCAATGCAGCCCCACATTCATCATGATTACTGAGAATCATTCTGTCCTCCCTTACCTTAGTCAAGTGAGACACTGTATTTACTGTACAGGGCACTTGGCTAGGCGGAAAACAGTAGGAAATCTTGGAGAGGTCAATTAGCCTTTCTTCTTTTCTTCAATCAGGACAAAACTTAGCCAACCTAAGCCACTAGAATGCTAAACAATTATAAAATACTTCATTTAACTCAAGTGGTATAAACTTGCTGGTTCTGAAATATTAACAGATAATCTTTGAGGCAAAGGAGGCCAGGTAAGAGCGTCTTTGGTAAATCTCCAAGTTCCATGTTAAGCACAAAGTAGGGGCTCAACTATTGAATTCACTGTCATTCATCTACTGTGTTCCAGCTATATCTGAATCTCACCTGAAAAGTAAAAACATCTAACCTACAGCACAATTACACTGTGGACATATTTAGGAATTTCTAACTATGAAGGATACAATCACTTAACAACGTTTATCCCTGATTGGTGACAATGGGTGGTTTTAACTTTTATCTATATTTTATGATAATTTTCACGTTTATATAATTTTTTGCAATATTTTTACAACTGGGAATTTTGAACTGAGATAAGGCATCACTATTATATACTTGACAGGTTTCTTGTCTAAAACTAAGAATCAAGTATGTTGACTCTTATAAAGCAATTCTGGGTATTCAAGGTTGATTAATAGAGTAAAACTTTTTTTATAATACAAAAGTTAGCTGGATGTGCTGGTGCGCGCCTGTCATCCCAGCTACTTCGGAGGATGACGCGGGAGAATCACCTGAATCGGGCAAGTGGAGGTTGCAGTGAGCCAAGATCGCACCATTGCACTCCAGCCTGGGTGACAAAATGAGACTCCGTCTCAAAAAAAAAAAAAATTATTTAATATACACAAAAATAAAAATATCCACGTTTTGGGGACAGTTTTCTAAATGGAAGATCTTAATCTCTTGGAGAAGTGGGACATGAATCCTGCCAGCCCTTCACCTATCTTAAGAGATTGCTTCACTTTAGATAAATGGAAACCAAGTCCTTGAGGACTCTGCTTCCTAAATTTTCTATAAATCCATGAGCTCAGCCTGGTGGTCAAGGGTAAAATGAGATCTTTCCCACAGCTGAAAACCGGTTTCCTGAAATAACTGATATACTACTTCTACTACTTGCTATTATTCACCATTTTTACCTTTTAAAGTTGCAGAAAATTAAGACTGTAGAGCCTTTCCACAAGGCCTAACAGGTACGGTTCAGCATTTGAATTATTTTTTATTTTTTAATTGATTAATATATTTATGTTGAGATGGAGTCTCGCCCTGTCACCCAGGCTGGAGTGCAATGGCATGATCTCGGCTCACTGCCACCTCTGCCTATTGGGTTCAAGCGATCATCCTGCCTCAGCCTACAGATGTAGCTGGGATTACAGGAGCAAGTGACCAGCCCGGCTAATTTTTTGTATTTTTAATAGAAACGGGGTTTCACCATGTTAGCCAATCTGGTCTCCAACTCCTGACCTCAGGTGATCCGCCCACCTCGGCCTCCCAAAGGGCTGGGATTACAGGCGTGAGTCACGGCACCCGGCTCTTTTTTATTTTTATAAGGGTCTTCCACTGCATCATAAAGTCTAACCAACGGACTGTTTCTCAAACTGTCAGGTCAATAAACTATTAGATTAAAATACAATTACCTTAGAAAAATAAAAATAATTTATGTATACTTAAGAGAATCAGAATTGACAGTATTTCCAGTAAGTTCTGCACTGTCAACGGGTCAAATGTGTTAGAAGTCCAGAAAAAAAAATATATGTATATATATATTTTTTGAGATGGAGTTTCACTCTTGTTGCCCAGGCTGAAGTGCCATGGCATGATCTCGGCTCACTGCAACCTCCACCTCCTGGGTTCAAGCCATTCTCCTGCCTCAGCCTCCCAAGTAGCTGGGATTACAGGCACCCACCACCACACCCAGGTAATTTTGTATTTTTAGTAGAGACAGGATTTCACCATGTTGCTCAAGCTGGTCTCGAGCTCCTGACCTCAAGTGATTCGCCCCCCTCAGCCTCCTGAAGTGCTGGGATTACAGTGGTGAGCCACCGCGCCGAGAAAATACATTCTTAAATCTTAATTTTTTAATTGACATATAATCATTCCCAATAAAATTCTAACACTTGATAACTACTAAAAACCTTAAGTTAAAATTTCCATTGGCCATATCAAAACATACCTAACATGAGATGGATTAGACAAGAACTGCAGGTAAGAAAAGTCACTTTGACTTTGTTATCCATTGAGTGAACATCTCCAAATACAAAAGAGTGTGGACAGTTCTTTAAACCTGCACGTATGAAGCCAAATACTCATTTCTGTTGCATGTATTTCAAACAGCATGTATTTTAGCCCAAGAAAAGTGCCATTTCCAAGAAACGCTGGAGTCATATCAAACAGCCTTGATTATTCGCCATGTAAACTACAGTGATTTTCCATTTGTTATACATATAAATTTGATCTTTTTAATCAGTTTACATTTCCTTTAGGAATTAAACCAGCTAATTCTCAGAAACCACAAGTTTATTTCTTGTAACAGAAGGCAAGTTATTTACAGGTTACTCTAAATATGCTGTGAGTACTTAAGGCAAAATGAGTTACCTCTAGTTTTCCATCAACAAAATGGGAATACATGGATTTGAGACATGAAGTTTTTCCAACAGTATTTTTAGGATGGGTCTTTAAACTCTGAACACGTAATCCCAGCACCACCTCAACGTTACTATCTTGCAAGGAAGAAACGGGGCTAGGTGCAAGTTTACCCGCACCCAAGATGGCCCTGTCACAGGCGGCACCTCCCACCACAGCCACCATTTTGACTGCAGGATATAATTAAACTACTCACGATTTTGTACCAACGGAAAGAAAACACAGGACATCACAGTAACAGAAACATCCCTTGACCTTTAGGATTCCCAACTCTTTAGCTTCCGTGGCTCTGTTTCTCTTCTTTAGTCAATATAAACAGTTGTCTCAGGAAAATTTTCATTAATAAAATTATGCTTGCCACATTCACGTTCAAACTTTGAAAACAAACGCTGTGGCGCCGCGTAAAATGCCCAAGTTATGACCTCTTCCTAAAAAGTGGAGAAGCCCACATTTCCTCACATTGTTTTAATCAGCTTAAGAAACTAAGAAACGCCAAAAGCCAGTGAGTGGCCCTAGATTATCTGTCTACATTCCTCTTCATTCTCCCATCCCCAACCCTTTTGATCTTTTTATTTTCCTGATTTCATTAACTGCGATGAGAGCAAGTTCCCACACTTCATTCATAGAAGCAGCAACTGATATTTCAGCAAACACGACTGAATCTAAAAATAAAGGTGAGGCAAAGAGCTCTGGAATAAACGAGATAAAATCAACCCGAAAATGGCACCAAGTAAGATCCGTGGGGCTGGGGAAGGAACAACAACGACCTGCTCTTCCAAAAGAGTGGCTCTAATTTTGATGACTGCGTCGGCGAACCCATCTGCACAACAGAAAACAAAAATTGACCAACGCAGTTGCCATTCACCTTTGTCCAAAGGCAAAAGGTGAAAAGTCACGACACATATTGCCATAGAAGAGAAAGCAATTCAACCTGCCAACTAATCGACTATTTCTCAGCTCCTTCCAAAAACCCAAATAAAAATAGGAGAAAGGGGGCTGCCGCTGGACTGGCCGCTGCCTGGCCGCCGTGTGCGCTGCGCTCCGCACGCTCCCGCCACCCGCCGCGCTCCAGGACCCTCGGGTTTCGGCCCAGTTATCACAAAGCCCCGGGCTGGAAAACACCTCCGGCCTGGCCAGAATGGCCAGCCCGTCCTTCGCGCTCGCCCGGGGGGATAATGGTGGCGAGACCAACTCCAAGGGCTTCCGAGCCCTGGGATAAAGAGGCTGGATATTACGGGAGGACGAGCGCTGTGGAAGAATAACGGAGTCCCAAACTTTCCTTCCGCAGCTCCGGAGCCCCGCGCCCAGGCCCGGTCCCCACCGGCCCGAAGTTGGCCGGAGCGCCTCCCGGGAGTTTCGGGCCTCCGGGAGCCCCCGCCACGCGCCCGCCCGCCAGAGCGGGGCTAGCCCTCCCCACCGGCCGCGGCCGCCTCCCGCCTGGGTCCGAGTTAATCCCGCGCGGGCCCCCCCCCGCGCCTGGCCCCGCCGGAGCAGCTGGCTCGCGCCTCAATGGCACCGGACGGCGAGCGCGCGCAGCCCTCGCGCCCACACTCAGCCCCACCGGAGAACTCCCGGGAGGGCCGCCGGGTCCCGCTCCCGCTCCCACAAAAGCACGGGCCCGCCCCGCCCTCGCGGCGCCTGCTCCTCTGCCCCAGGAGCCGGAGTCCCCGGCCTGACGTCCCTCGGCACCCAGGGCAAAGCCTGGCGGCCCCCGCCCGCCCTCCCTCCTGCCCTTTTGCGCCCTCCTCCTGGCCCCCGACTCCGGGCCGAAGTCCCTCGGGCCCCGGCCCCTCTGCGCGACGGCCCGGGACGCCCCGCGCGGGGCAGGGAAAGCAGGGGGCGCAGCGCGCCGCCTCCCGCCCGCGCGGTCACTCACCTCGATCTCGAAGTCGGGCAGGCGGAACGCGGTGCGAAAGAGCGAGCAGAAGTGCGCGATGGCCGGGACCTCCCACCAGGAGCGGAGCTCGCCCAGTCCGGCCGCGCCGCCCTCCTCCGGGCACATCTCCCCGCCGCGGCACAGGCGGCGGCCCCTCGCTGCCCGCGCTCTGCCCGCCGACCTGGGACTCCCGCCGCTGCAGCGCCGCAGCCTCCGCGCGGTCCTCGGCGGGGGCGGCGGGGCGCTCCTCCCGCTGCTGCCGCCGCTCGGCGAGTGCAGGAGCCGAGGGCGGGCGCCGGGCGGGGGGCGGCGGCGCGGGGGCCCGAGCTACAGAGGCGGCTGCGGCTGCGGCTGCCCGCGGGGTCCGCGCGCTCGCCCCATCCCGCGGCTGCGGCGGCGGCCGCCCCCAGTCCCCTACAATATAATCGAGTCCCCGCCGGGGAAACAGATGGGGCTGGGGGCGGAGGGGCCGGACGCGGGGCCTGGGGGAGGGGCCGCCCACGAGGAGGGGGCGGGGCTGCCCGCGCCACAACAACAACCCCCGCCCCCGCCCCACCCCCGCCCGGACAGCTGCACCGCCAGGGAGGGGGAGGGGCGGGGCGCGCGCCCCCGGGCTCAGGACCGCGGGACCTAGGGGGCGCGGGCCGCCCCGCGAGAACTCTCACGCGGCGCCCTCCGCCCTCCAGGGCTTTGGGACTGGGAAGTTGAAGCACTTTCCCGAGGGAGGACGGCCAGGCGCTCTCCCACCCCCACTTGGCCTGAGTGGTCGCGTCCTTTTAAAGGGCCCGCGGGGTGGTGCTTTCGGTCGGGCTCCATACAGAAACGTGCACGTGTGGGAGTTCAGTTATTATTGATGCCGAGGGCAGAGCCGGAGCAGGAGCGGGATGTCCACCCCAGAAATATGAGGCCTAGAGAAGTGAAGTGCTTTCCACCTGTTTCTTAACGCTTTTATTCCAGCCGAGAACGGCGCGCAAGGAGCTCTGAAGTGGCTCTTTTCTCCGAGAGAAGGCGGCGGTGGGGCTGATTGAGCTGGAACGTAGTAGGATGGAGGCCGGAGAGCGGCGGGAAGGGTGGGGTAGGGGGAGGCACCAATCAGCAGCCGAGCGGGAAGAGCGATCCCCTACCCCAGGGAATGGACACGTGTGACCGCCCCGGAGAAGACGGGCTCGGAGCCCTGCCACTGCCCGGCCGCCGAAGAGCTGCCTGGAAGAGTGCGCACAATGTGCTTGGAAGGCGGGGGGATGGGGCAGAGGAGACCGGGAAGCCGGGGAGTGTGCTGGGAGGGGAGGAGGCCCGCACGCCCCGGCGGAGGGATTGAGTGTGCTCCCGGCGAAGGGTGTTGAGGTGTGTGCGCTTTGGAAATGCTAAGTGCAGTAGCGCGGTGGAATACTGCTAAATCCTAAGAAAAAAAAATCAACCCAGAAACAGGCTAAAAGTTTGGAAAAACTCCATTGAATGCTCAGATATTTGTGTTGGTCGTTGCACTTGCATCCTGCTGGTCTCAGAGGGCCGCCTCTGAGTTCGCTGGCCCACCTCTCAAATAGGAAACACTGCTCCTGGTGCGTCCCCCAAATTAATCAACTATTTATTGAGTGACAGGCACACTCACAAAGTGTACGAGGGTTAAACTCAAAGATCCTCTTCTACGTTTAAGCATTGTACAATCTGGAGATAATTTATATGATAGATTTTGGAATGGGCTGTCTGGATAAGTACCCCTCCACTCTCCCTCACTTTATTATGATAATAACCTGTTGTATTTTTTAAGGCAGCATTCAAAAACATTTTTTAAATGGTTAAAGTATATTCACGTGTATCTTTTGTGAATCTACTAATTTCAAAATACATCATCTTCTAACAGGGGTCTCTCCTCTGCCCCCCACCACCCTCCTGGCACAGAAAAAACAACAACAACAAAAGTTCTGCTCTTTCGTGCCCTGGAACTATTTGATGATTTAAAGTGCATCCTCAAATTCTACCATGCGTTTTATTTAGTGTTTCGCAAAAATGAGCTCACATGGACTGCTCCCTAAAAGCCAAGCCTACGTTTGTGTGTGTTGGTGAAGCACAGCTACCCTGTGGGTATTGCATTAGCAGGGGAGATGGGAGAGGGACACAGGCCACCCTGGAATCGTCACGTAACCTGAACGAGGTGCTTTCTGAACTTGCTTCTCCGTCTTTATTTCCTCACAGTTTGACTTTGCACACCTTTTCCTCTTTGTGTGTGTGTGTGTGTGTGTGTTGGCCAGATGCGGTGGCTTAAGCCTGTAATCCCAGCACTTGGGGAGGCCGAGGCGGGTGAATCACCTTAGATCAGGAGTTCCAGACCCGCCTGGCTAACACGGTGAAACTCCGTCTCTACTAAAAAATACAAAAAAAACTAGCCGGGCGTGGTGGCAGGCGCCTGTAGTCCCAGCTACTCGGGAGGCTGAGGCAGGAGAATCGCTTGAATTTAGGAGGCAGAGGTTGCAATGAGCCGAGATCGCGCCATTGCACTCCAGCCTGAGCAGTAGGAGTAAGACTCCGTCTCAAAAAATAAAAATTAAAAAAAAAAAAAAAGTGTTACTGCGTTTCCCTGCCTTTATCTTTTGTCATCGTTTAAGCTTCTTCTCTGGCCTCAGTTGTCACCACTAGCCAGCCTAGTAATATTAGTGCCTAGGACATTAATAACACCAGGAAGCAGAGGGATGAGATGATTTGGCTACCCTTTAGTACCGTAGTGTGTTTAATGTCGTTTACAAACACCACCCCAGCCCCAATTTAAAAATCTGAGCCATTGTCTTCCTGCCTCCTCCGCTCACTGCCAAGCCCTGGAAATCAACAAGGCTGTCCGGGAACCGCACGCGCCCCCTGGTGCTGCTCAGAGATCCGCCCTGTCTCTCAGGGCTCCTCCTCCCTTCTGCTGCCCTTTTCTTCTGAGGGTCTCCTCTGTTCTGTGGCCCAGCACGCCAACTTTAGACCCATTTCCTCCCACCATTCTCTAAATCTGGCTGTCTCTACAGTTTTTTCCCTAGTTCCTCCACCTACCCTGCTACTCCGGCCTCAACTACCCTCTGGAACGGATCCTGGCCCCAGGAGCTGAGGGGTCTCAAGTGGCTTGGAATGAACTGTAAATCTGAATCTTGAGTTCCCTGAGTTTGGGCTCCAACCGGAGCTTTTCCATTTGGACTTCCTTTGGCCCTATTAGGATTGATACCCTGAATCTTTGACCCTGTTTGAACATCTGTGCCACCCCTCGCCTTAGACTTAACTGCCTCGGATCTATTTTCTGGACTAACTTCCAGCCTAACCTCCTAGAATCTAGATTAATGACCCCCTACCAACAGGCTGGCCAATCACCCTTCTTCCCTTCTCCCTTTGATTCGGAGTGCTGTTGTACTTCTCCAGCCTGGCTCCTTTCACCCTTGAAACACTAGTTGTATCATCTTCCTTAAAAATACACTGCTTGCCAGGGCAGTAGGTCACACCTGCAATCCCAGCACTTTGGGAGGCCGAGGCGGGCAGATCACGAGGTCAAGAGATCGAGACCATCCTGGCCAACATGGTGAAACCCCGTCTCTACTAAAAATACAAAAAATTAGCTGGGCGTGGTGGCATGCGCCTGTAGTCCTAGCTGCTCGGAGGCTGAGGCAGGACGATTGCTTGAACCCGGGAGGCAGAGGTTGCAGTGAGCATAGATCCTGCCATTGCACTCCAGCCTGGTGACAGAGTGAGACTCCGTCTCAAAAAAAAAAAAAAAAAAAAAAAAGAGGCCGGGCGCGGTGGCTCAAGCCTGTAATCCCAGCACTTTGGGAGGCCGAGACGGGCGGATCACGAGTTCAGGAGATCGAGACCATCCTGGCTAACACGGTGAAACCCCGTCTCTACTAAAATACAAAAAAAACTAGCCGGGCGAGGTGGCGGGCGCCTGTAGTCCCAGCTACTCGGGAGGCTGAGGCAGGAGAATGGCGTGAACCCGGGAGGCGGGGCTTGCAGTGAGCTGAGATCCGGCCACTGCACTCCAGCCTGGGCAACAGAGCTAGACTCCGTCTCAAAAAAAAAAAAAAGAAAAGAAAAGAAAAGTAAAAAGAAAAAACATAGCTCCGATTTTCTTTCCCCTTCTCATTCGTGCTGTTTTCTGTTTGTGAGCCAGTGCCATTAACTTCAGATAGTATTGAAAGTAGCAAGAAGTAATTCTTTCGTATTCTCCGTGACCCTGAGTTCCATAATCCTCTTTTAATCAAATGTTTTCTATTTAAAAACCCCACAATAATTAGTTTGGTTTTGCTGTTTTGCTTATTCATTAATATTGCAAAAATATTTATGTTTCCCATTGCAAAATATAAAGTAATGTTAGCTATTTTGGGATTTATATAGGCTCCTGGAGGATAATCTAGGAAACGAACCACCCTTTTATTTTTTTAGATGTGGGTTCTCCCTTTGTTGTCCAGGCTGCAGTGGAGTGATGCAGTCATAGCTCACTGCCACCTTACTGAGCAATCCTCTTGCCTCAACCTCCCAGATAGCTGGCACTACAGGCCAGGCTAACCACGTTGTTTTTTTTTTTTTTTTTTCCCGAGACAGTCTTGCTCTGTCACCCAGGCTGGAGTGCAGTGGTGCCATCTCGGCTCACTGCAAGCTCCGCCTCCCGCGTTCGCGCCATTCTCCTGCCTCAGCCTCCGGAGTAGCTGAGACTACAGGCACCCGCCATCACGCCTGGCTAATTTTTTTTGTACTTTTAGTAGAGACGGGGTTTCAACATGTTAACCAGGCTGGTCTTTTTTTTTTTTTTTTTTTTTTTTTTGAGACGGAGTCTTTGCTCTGTCACCCAGGCTGGAGTGCAGTGGCCGGATCTCAGCTCACTGCAAGCTCCGCCTCCCGGGTTCACGCCATTCTCCTGCCTCAGCCTCCCGAGTAGCTGGGACTACAGGCGCCCGCCACCGCGCCCGGCTAGTTTTTTGTATTTTTAGTAGAGACGGGGTTTCACCGTGTTAGCCAGGATGGTCTCGATCTCCTGACCTCGTGATCCGCCCGCCTCGGCCTCCCAAAGTGCTGGGATTACAGGCTTCAGCCACCGCGCCCGGCCTTAACCAGGCTGGTCTTGATCTCCTGACCTCGTGATCCGTCCGCCTCACCCTCCCAAAGTGCTGGGATTACAGGCGTGAGCCACGGCGCCTGACCTGACCACCTTTTTATGACATTGTTTCTTTGGGAAATACACTGTTAGTTCCAAAGGATTAATTTAAAAATATGTGCTCTGATTTATTATTTCTGAACCTTGGAAGAGATGAACAAAGGAAAGTGTGGTTTCTTCATAATCATCATTAACCAGGACAAATCTTTTTTTTTTTTTTTTTTTTTTTTTTTTTTTTTTTTTTGAGGCGGAGTTTCCCTCTTATTGCCCAGGCTGGAGTGCAGTGGCACGATCTTGGCTCACTGCAACCTCCGCCTCCTGGGTTCAAGCAGTTTTCCTGCCTCAGCCTCCTGAGTAGCTAGGTTTACAGGCATGCACTACCATGCCTGGCTAATTTTGTATTTTTAGTAGAGACAGGGTTTCTTCATGTTGGTCAGGCTGGTCTCGAACTCCCGACCTCAGGTGATCCACCCACCTCGGTCTCCCAAAGTGCTGGGATTACAGGCATGAACCACTGTGCCTGGCCAAGTATCCAATAACTGTTCAGCCAGTTTTCTCTCTTTGGGATCATGCTACTTCACTCTTCTTCTTCTTATTTTTTGTTTATTTGTTTTGTTTTGGTTTTTGTTTTTTGAGACGGAGTCTCCCTCTGTTGCCCAGGCTGGAGTGCAGTGGCGTGATCTCGGCTCACTGCAACCTCTGCCTCCTGGGTTCAAGCGATTCTCCTGTCTCAGCCTCCCAAGTAGCCGGGACTACAGGTGCCTGCCACCATACCCAGCTAATTTTTGTATTTTTAGTAGAGATGGGGTTTCACCATATTGGCCAGGCTGGTCTGGAACTCCTGACCTTGTGATCCACCCACCCTGGGCTCCCAAAGTGCTGGGATTACAGCACTTTATAATCCCAAAGTGAGCAGGGATTACAGCCCTTTGTAATCCCAAAGTGACCAGGGGTTGCAAGGCGTAAACCACTGTGCCCGGCCTCTCTCTTCTATTTAAACTGCCCTTTCTCTACCTTTGTTTGCCAACCTGACCTGGATACTTCTTGTTTCAGTGCCAGAATCAAAGTGGACCAGGAGAGTGTAGTATAAACATTACGTTAGCACTTTAGTCAACTGTGTATAACTAAGCCCAAGTACGGCACAAATTCTTGACACCCCTTCGTGAACAGCTCAGCTTTTCTCATTAAAGAGCTGCATTCCATAACTCCCTATTCCCAAAGAGGGCTATACACCAAGCTAATTTAAAATTTTTAGAAATTAGGCTGGGCATAGTGGTTCACACCTGTAATCCCAACATTTTGAGAGGCTGCAGTGGGTGAATCACTTGAACCCAGGAGTTCAAGACCAGTCTGAGCAACATGGCAAAACCTCATCTCTTCAAAAAATACAAAACTCAGCCAGGCATGTTGGTACACACTGTAGTCCCAATTACTCCAGAGGCTGAGGTGGGAGGATTGCTTGAACCCAAGAGGTGAAGATGGGAGGGAGCTGAGATCATGCTACTGCACTCCAGCCTGAGCAAGACCCTGCCTCAAAAATAAATAGGCCAGTGTGGTGGCTCACGCCTGTAATTCCAGCATTTTGGGAGTCCAAGGCAGGCAGATCACCTGAGGTCAGGAGTTCAAGCTCAGCCTGGACAACATAGTGAAACCCTGTCTCTGCTTAAAATGCAAAAATTGGCCTGGCACGGTGGCTCAAGTCTGTAATTCCACCACTTTGGGAGGCTGAGGCAGGCAGATCACAAGGTCAGGAGATCGAGACCAGCCTGGCCAATATAGTGAAACTCTGTGTCCACTAAAACCACAAAAAAATTAGCTGGGCATGGTGGCGGGCACCTGTAGTCCCAGCTACTCGGGAGGCTGAGGCAGGAGAATTGCTTGAACCCAGGAGGTAGGTGGAGGTTGCAGTGAGCTGAGATCGCGCCACTGCACTCCAGCCTGGCGAAAGAGTGAGACTCCATATATATATAAAAAAACAAAAATTAGCCAGGTGTGGGGTGAGCCTGTAGTCCCAGCTACTCGGGAAGTTGAGGCAGAAGAATCGCTTGAACCCTGGAGGCAGAGGTCGCAGTAAGCTAAGATGGTGCCACTGCACTCTAGCCTAGGCAATAGAGCAAGACTCTGTCTCAAAAAAAAAAAAAAAAGGGTTCTTTCAACCTGCCTTTCCAGCCTTATCTGCCATCCCACCAGTGACTCCTTCCTCCTGTCAAACGGGTTCACTCACTGACTGGATCTCCTGGCCACCTCCCTTCTATCACGCCCTGTCAATTGCCTGGAGAGACTACAGCTCAGCCTCTCTGATCATGACTCATTCAAAACTCACTTCATTTTTAAGCTTCCCTAAAATACTTGAGCTTGGGGGTATCTTGCCAGGTCCTCTTTCACAAGAAATTACCATTTATATGATTCACTTATCAAGCACTTCCTTCTTTCCAATATTTAGTTTGAGGTGTTACATATATATATATATATATATATTTTTTTTTTTTTTTTTGAGATGGAGTCTCGCTCTATTGCCCAGGCTGGAGTGCAGTGGCGCCATCTCGGCTCACTGCAACCTCCGCCTCCTGGGTTCAAGTGATTCTCGTGCCTCAGCCTCCCGAGTAGCTGGGATTACAGGCATATGCCACCGTGTCTGGCTAATTTTTGTATTTTTAGTAGAGACGGAGTTTTACCATGTTGGCCAGGCTGGTCTCGAACTCCTGACCTCAGGTGATTCGCCCGCCTCAGCCTCCCAAGGTGCTGAGATTACAGGCGTGAGCCACTGCGCCCGGCCTTAAATCTTTTACTATAATTGGAGTGGGTCTTTTCTTCTCAACCTGACTAGGCTTTTAGGGAGGATCCTCCGTAATATACACCAATTAAATGATTGATTCGATTGTATAGTGATAATATAAGTAATGGCATAAAAGCATAAGGAATTCAGACCTCCTTTAAATGCCTGGTTGGATCTGACTTTCCTGAATTCCTTTAGCTGCCTTTACTCTTTCTGCCTTGTGGGACCCACTCACTCACTGCCACAGCCTTGTAGGTCACGCCTTTCTCAATGCACATCTTTAGCTTAGCTTCTCTCTGAGTCCTGAGTCATTTTACCAAATACCACTTGGATGCTTCCCCATCACCTTAAACTCGACATGTTAAAAGGAAGAATAAATGGCTGGGTGCAGTGGCTCACACCTGTAATCCCAGCTCTTCGGGAGGCTGAGGTGGGTGGATTGCTTGAGCCCAGGAGTTTGAGACCAGCCTGGCCAACATGGCAAACCACATCTCTACAGAATATACAAAAATTAACCAGGGGTGGCCGGGCGCAGTGACTCACGCCTATAATCCCAGCACTTTGGGAGACCAAGGTAAGCAGATCACCTGAAGTTAGGAGTTTGAGACCAGCCTGATCAACATGGTAAAACCTCATCTACACTAAAAATACAAAATTAGCTGGGCGTGGTGGCACATGCCTATAATTCCAGCTACTTGGCAGGTTGAGGCAGGAGAATTGCTTGAACCTGGGATGTGGAAGTTGCAGTGAGCTGATATCATGCTATTGCTCTCCAGCCTGGACAACAAGAGTAAAACTCCTGTCTCAAATAAATAAATAAATAAATAAATAAATAAAATTAGCCAGGGGTAGTGGCATGTGCCTGTAATCCCAGCTATTCTGGAGGCCGAGGTAGGAGGATCGCTTGAGCCTGGGATGTTGAGGCTGCAGTGAGCTGAGATCACGCCACTGCACTCCAGCCTGTGTGACAGTGAGACCTTGATACGTAGCTTTCAGCAGATAAATTTTACAATATTAGGTAAGGTACAGTAGATGGCAGAGAAATTAGAGGAAAAAAAAACAATTCAGAAATGGCTAAATAGGCTGGGTACGGTGGCCCATGCCTGTAATCCCAGCACTATGGGAGACTGAGGTGAGTGGATCACTTGAGGCCAGGAGTTCCAGACCAGCCTGGTCAACATGGCGAAACCCCCTTTCTACTAAAAACACACACACACACAAAATTAGCTGGGTGTGGTGGCGGGTGCCTGTAGTCCCAGCTACTTGGGAGGCTGAGGCAGAAGAACGGCATGAACCCGGGAGGCAGAGTTTGCAGTGAGCTGAAATTGCACCACTGCACTCCAGCCTGGGCAACAGAGCGAGACTCTGTCTCAAAAAAAAAAAAAAAAAAAAAGGAATTCACCATAGATGGGACATGGTGGCTCACTCCTGTAATCCCAGCACTCTGGGAGGCCGAGGCAGGTGGATCCCTTGAGTCCAGGAGTTCAAGACCACCCTGGCCAACTGGAGATACCCAGTCTCTGCTAAAAATATGAAAATTAGCCGAGTGTCGGCTGGGCGCGGTGGCTCACGCCTGTAATCCCAGCACTTTGGGAGGCCAAGGCGGGCGGATCACGAGGTCAGGAGATCGAGACCATCCTGGCTAACATGGTGAAACCCCGTCTCTACTAAAAATGCAAAAAATTAGCCAGGTGTGGCGGTGGGCGCCTGTAGTCCCAGCTACTCGGGAGGCTGAGGCAGGAGAATGGCGTGAACCCGGGAGGTGGAGCTTGCAGCGAGCTGAGATCGTGCCACTGCGCTCCAGCCTGGGCAACAGAGGATACTCCGTCTCAAAAAAAAAAAAAAAAAAAAAAGAAAATTAGCCGAGTGTGGTGCTGCATATCTGTAATTCCAGCTATGCAGGAGGCTGAGGTGGGAGGATCACCTGCGCCTAGGAGGTCAAGGCTACAGTGAGCCATGATTACCCCTCTGCACTCTAGCCTGGGGACAGAGCCAGACCCTGTCTTAAAAAAAAAAGAAAAGAAAAAGAAAAAAAAAAGATGGCTCCCACCTGTAATCCTAGCACATACTTTGGGAGGCCTAGGCAGGTAGATCCCTTGGGCTCAGGAGTTAAAGACCAGCCTGGCCAACATGAGGAAATCCCATCTAAAAAAAAAAAAAAAGAGAGAAAGAAAGAAAAACAAAAAGAAAAAAGAAAAGACCATTCACTGCAAATAGAGAATCTGTCAGAAATTATTTGGCTCATCACATTGTGCTCTGTATCAATGTCCTCCCATTTCCAGAAATTTCTATAAACACTTCTCCAGTTAATTACCTTTCCTAAAGCCCAGGTTGAAGTGGAAACATGCCTAACATACTGTGGCTCTTCTTTCTACCTGGCCACAGCACTCTCAGCATTCCTTAGAACAGAGACTTTCATTACTGTGGATTTGTGGGGCTTGCAAGCCTCAATGTCCTTCCTTGGCGCTTTAGTGACAGCTGCAAGGCTGCCTGAGACCAAGGTTATGTGAGCAGCTCTCTTTCTTTTGGCTTTTAAGATTGGTAATTTGTTATTGCCGAGAAACCCAAGTGTCAAGCTTGAAAGCCTCCTGACCCTGGTTGAGAAAGAAGTCCAGCCCCGGAGGCAGGAGGCTGCTGCTCTCTGGAGTATTGCTTCTGTGCTCCGGCTCAAGCCAGCCTACATCAGAGCTGGGGACTGTATCCTAATAAATATGTTTTCATGGCCGGGCGTGGTGGCTCACGCCTGTAATCCCAGCACTTTGGGAGGGTGAGTACAGCGGATCGCCTGAGGTCAGGAGTTTGAGACCAGCCTGACCAACATGGAGAAACCCTGTCTCTGCTAAAAATACAAAATTGGCCAGGCATGGTGGTGCATGCCTGTAATCTCAGCTACTCTGGTGGCTGAGGCAGGAGAATATCTTGAACCTGGGAGGTGGAGGTTGTGGTGAGCTGAGATTGCACCATTGCAATCCAGCTTGGGGAACAAGAGTGAAACTCTATCTCAAAACAAACACAAAACCAAAAAACAAGTATGTTCTCACACTACATGCAACCACGGAGGAAATGAGTACAAATGTTAGTTCACTCAGTACCCAGTGGTGGGAATAACATGGGGCTGAGGGCGTCCTTTCTACTATGGGCATCCATTTTGATTCAGGACCAAAGTCCTCACCAGATTTTATGTCCTGCTGAAGGGCTCTTGTTCAATTCTATTCTAAAAACTCTAAGAATCAGCTCTCTTGCTGCCCCTGGGTTGCTTAGCCCACGTTCATGCTGCTCTGTACCAGAATTCCTCTTTGAATTCCTGGAGTGTCCAGCTCTGGCCTATCTCATTGTGGCATCTCCCCTTGTGCTTGACACCAGGTCAAACAGCTTTGTAGCATCTCAGTTCTCAGTGCCATTCAGAAGGTGGTGAATCTTAATGCGTTCTTCCCTTAATCTCTTTTCAAAGAGGCTACAATCCAAATTTCTCTAACTTTCTTCTTAATTATTTTAGCTCCTTGTGTCATTCCTTTGGCCTCCAATCATCCCTACTCAGTATAAAGGTTGCATTATTTTGGTTGACAAAGTGCCCAGGGCTGTACACATCTGGCCTCAAACTCTTTAGCTGGGCCTGAGTTATTTCTCCAGTTTGTTTCATTCAACATGGAAATATACATTTGGGTCAAAAATTCAGTCTCTGGCCTCAGGGAGTTTTTAATGCAATTGGTAAAATAGTAAGATTGTCTGTGTAGTATAGACTATAAGTATACTACATAGTGTTAAAGTTATAAAGTGTTAGAAATAATCTAGTCAATTGCTCCTTTTAGAGGAGCTCAGAGAAGAAAATACTTAGTGTGAGCTAGAATGTTTGGGGAAGGCTTCATGAGGAAGATGGGGCTTGAATTGGTGAGAAACACAGTCAGCTATATTTATCCAGGATTTGAAAACTTAAATAAGATTGTAGGCTGAGTGCAGTGGCTCATGCCTATAATCCCAGCACTGGGAGGCCGAGGCGGGTGGATCACGAGGTCAGGAGTTCGAGACCACCCTGGCCAACATGGTGAAATCCTGTCTCTACTAAAAATACAAAAAATGGCTGGGCGTGGTGGTGGGTGCCTGTAATCCCAGCTACACAGGAGGCTGAGGCAGGAAAATTGTTTGAACCCGTGAGGCGGAGGTTACAGTGAGCAAAGATTGCACCATTGCACTCCAGCCTGGGTGACAGGGTGCGACTCCATTTCTAAATAAATAAATAAATAAAAATTAAAAAGATTGTATTAAATTCAAAAGCAATTAGTTTAGAAATAATTTTTAAACTTAAAGTGATATTTAGGCCGGGCACTCTGGCTCACGCCTGTAATCCCAGAACTTTGGGAGGCTGAAGCGGGCAGATTACTTGAGGTCAGAAGTTTGAGACCAGCCTGGTCAATATGGTGAAACCCTATCTCTACTAAAAATACAAAAATTAAGGCCGGGCGTGGTGGCTCATGCCTGTAATCCCAGTACTTTAGGAGGCTGAGGCAGGAGGATCACGAGGTCAGGAATCGAAACCATCCTGGCTAACAAGGTAAAAGCCCATCTCTAATAAAAATACAACAACAACAACAAAAAATTAGCCAGGCGTGGTGGTGGACACCTGTAGTCCCAGCTACTCGGGAGGCTGAGGCAGAAAAATGGTGTGAACCCAGGAGGCGGAGCTTGCAGTGAGCCAAGATCATGCCACTGCACTCCAGCCTGGGTGACAGAGCAAGACTCTGTCTCAAAAAAAAAAAGAAAAAGAAAAAAATATAAAACTTAACTGGGCATGGTGGCGGGTGCCTGTAATCCCAGCTACTTGGGAGGCTGAGGCAGGAGAATTGTTTGAACCCGGAAGGTGGAGGTTGTAGTGAGCCGAGACTGTGCCATTGCACTCCAGCCTGGGCAACAGAGCGAGACTCCACCTCAGAAAAAAATAATAATAATGAAGTGATATGTAGTAGAGAAGGCAATATAGTGAAAAGGCAAGAGCAGCATTGTAGGATTCATTCAAAAGATCTGGCATTCTAGGCTCAGTGTGGTGGCTCATGCCTGTAATCCCAGCACTTTGGGAGACGAAGGTGAAAGGATCACTTGGGGTCAGGAGTTCAAGACCAGCCTGTCCAACATGGCAAAACCCTGTCTCCACCAAAAGTACAAAAAAATTAACTGGGCATGGTGGCAGGTGTCTATAGTCCCAGTTACTAGGTTCATGAGAATCATTTGAACCTAGGAGGTGCAGGTTGCAGTGAACCAAGATCATGCCACAGCACTGCAGCCTGAGCAACAGAGTGAGACTCTGTCTCAAAAAACAAACAAACGAAAAATCTGTGGGCCGGGCACAGTGGCTCTCATCTGCAATCCCAACACTTTAGGAGGCCAAGATGGGAGGATCGCTTGAGGCCAGGAGCTCGAGACTAGCCTGGTCAACATGGCGAGACCCCAGAGACTCCATCTCTATTCTTTACTTTTTTATTTTTTATTTTTATTTTTGGAGACAGTTTCACTCTTGTTGCCCAGGCTGGAGTGCAATGCGTGATCTTGGTTCACTGCAACCTCTGCCTCCTGGGTTCAAGTGATTCTCCTGCCTCAGCCTCCAGAGTAGCTGTAATTACAGGCATGAACCACCACGCTCGGCTAATGTTTGTATTATTAGTAGAGACGGGATTTCACTGTGTTGACCAGGCTGGTCTCAAACTCCTGACCTCAGGTGATCCACTCACCTTAACCTCCCAAAGTGCTGGGACTATAGGCCTGAGCCACTGCGTCCAGCCTATCTTTTTAAATTTTTTTTGAGATGGAGTCTCACCCTGTTGCCCAGGCTGGAGTGCAATGGCATGATTTCGGCTCACTGCATCCTCCGCCTCCTGGGTTCAAGCAATTCTCCTGCCTCAGCCTCCCGAATAGCTGGGATTACAGGCGCCTACCACACACCCAGCTAATTTAGCTTATTTTCGTATTTTTAGTAGAGAATTACTTGAACCCAGGAGGCAGAGGTTGCAGTGAGCGGTGCCACTGCACTCCAACCTGGGCTTAGGGAGTGAGATTCTGTCTCCCTCTCCAAAAAAAAAAAAAAGAAGAACATGGAAATTAACTTCCCTTGCTTTTAATTTACGATGAAGAAACTTATGATGAAGAGTAAACAATTATATAGCCTAAAGCTACCTGCACCAATTACAGTAAATACCATTTGTTTTATTACAATATACAAAGTCCTAGTCTGTATAAGCTATACTCATTATTTTACTACAAAAAGAAAAAATTTGGTCAGGTGCGATGGCTCACACCTGTAATCTCAGCGCTTTGGGAGGCTGAGGGGGGCACGTCACTTGAGGTCAGGAGTTTGAGACCAGCCTGGCCAAGACGCTAAAACCCTGTCTCTACTAAAAATACAAAGAATAGCCGGGCATAGTGGTGTGCACCTGTAATCCCAGCTACTTGGGAGGCTGAAGGAGGAGAATCATTGAACCCGGGAGGCAGAGGTTGCAGTGAGATCACACAACTGCACTCCAATGAGGGTGACAGAGCGAGACTCTGTATCAAAAAAAAAAAAAAAGAAGGAAAGAAAATATTTTTCCTTTTCCAATTTGATTTCTCCAATCATATTTTTCCCCATATTTTGGGGAATAATAATATGAATAATAATTTTCATATTATTCCCCGATAAATATTTACTAAGCAATTACTATGTTTTAAGCATTGCTGCAAGAGTTGAAGACCTAGAAATTCCTATGAACTTCAAACCTATTATGTGTATGCTTTCATTATTTTTAAAGTTAATCAGGCTTCTCCTATCACCTTCTATCTTCATTAATGACAACCGAAGCAGAGTCTGTGAGATTCTTGTCTTTGCATGGCTGAAAAACTAAAAGGTTCTTGGACATTTAGTAGGAGGAGACCTGTTGGTGAGAAAGGAAAAGGATGGGGCACCCTGTGACAACTGTGGTTATTCTTGTATAGAGATGGATATGATTATGCTGTTAGGTTTAATCATGTTAAAAAACATGACATTTCTGGTAAATCGCAGCCAGTCCAGATGACAGCTTCTGACCTGTCCTCCTTGACCGCAGAAACATTAGCTGATATGATGACTTCTAAAAACATTCTGGCTGCACACACAACATGGCACATGTATACATATGTAACAAACCTGCACATTGTGCACATGTACCCTAGAACTTAAAGTATAATTAAAAACAAAACAAAAAACAAACATTCTGGGCCAGGCGCAGTGGCTCACGCCTGTAATCCCAGCACTTTGGGAGGCCGAGGTGGGCGGATCACGAGGTCAGGAGATCGAGACCATCCTGGCGAACACGGTGAAACCCCGTGTCTACTAAAATTACAAAACAAAATTAGTTGGGCGTGGTGGCGGGCGCCTGTAGCCCCAGCTACTCAGGAGGCTGAGGCAGGAGAATGGCGTGAACCCGGGAGGCGGAGCTTGCAGTGAGCTGAGATCCGGCCACCGCACTCTGGCCTGGGTGACAGAGCGAGACTCCATCTCAACGACAACAACAACAGAAGAAGAAGAAAAAAAACATTCTGGCGGCAGTGGCTCATGTCTATAATCTCAGCACTTTGGGAGGCCAAGGCAGGAGGATTGATTGAGCCCAGGGTTTCAAGAGCAGCCTGAGCAAAATAGTGAGACCCTGTCTCTACAAAAAAAAAAAAAAAAAAAAAAATAGCCAGGTATGATAGCACATGCCTGTGGTCTCAGCTACATGGGAGGCTGAGGCGGGAGGATCACTTCAGCCCAGGAGTTCTGGACGATAGTTCACTATGCCAACTGGGTATTCACACTAGGTTCGACGTCAGTATGGTGACCTTCTGGGAGCAGGGAAACTCCGGGTTGCCCAAGAAAGGGCGAATCGGTTCAGGTCAGAAACAGAACAGCCAAAGCTCCCATGCTGCTCAGCAATGGCATTCTGCCTGTGAATAGCCACTGCACTCCGCCTGGACAACACAGCAAGACCTCGCCTCTAAAAATTAGCAAATAAATAAATTTAAAAAAAACCACTCTGATCTAATGGCCCATCCCTGCCAGACTAAATAGGAGGAGTTAGCAAGTTTCTTAACTAATGGTAGCAAAGACAAATCTCTGGAAACAATAGTGCTGCAAAGGTTGGGAACTGTGGAAATAGCTCTAACAGTTATAGGTCCTAAATTAATCCCCTGGCCTTGTGAGCACATCTCCTGTGCCCATTTGAAACCCAACTGCAATCAAGTTTCCTGGCTAAAGGCTGGATGGTGAAGTGTAAAAAATAAATTCGTATTACCAATCCATTTGCAGGGGTAGTGCCTGCACCTTAAAACTCATAACAAATGGCACAGAGAAGCATTTCTTTTTCTTTCTTTTTTTTTTTTGAGATGGAATCTCCCTCTGTCACCCAGGCTGGAGTGCAGTGGCACGATCTCAGCTCACTGCAAGCTCCGCCTCCCGGGTTCAAGCGATTCTCCTGCCTCAGCCTCCTTAGTAGCTGGGATTACAGGTGCACACCACCATGCCTGGCTAATTTTTATATTTTGAGTAGAGACGGGGTTTCTCCATGTTGGTCAGACTGGTCTCAAACTCTTGACCTCGTGATCCACCCGCCTCGGCCTCCCAAAGTGTTGGGATTACAGGTGTGAGCCACCGCGCCCAGCCCAGAGTAGCATTTCTTGTTGGCAGCTCTGACTGAGGCCAAAATGGAGGTGACAGAACCATCAAAGGGGGGTTTCTGGGGGGATGATCAGTGATTGGTCAACACTGGTTGAAGAATGAAAGGTTGTATACAGGCCAGGCAGTGGCTCACGCCTGTAATCCCAGCACTTTGGGAGGTCGAGGTGGGTGGATCATTTGAGGTCAAGAATTCAAGACCAGCCTGGCCAACGTGGTGAAACCATGTCTCTACTAGAAATACAAAAAATCTAACTGGGCATGGTGGCATGCGCTATAATCCTGCTACTCGGGAGGCTGAGGCATGAGAATCACTTGAGCCCTGGACGCAGAGGTTGCAGTGACCTAAGATCATGCCACTGCCCTCCAGCTTGGGCTACAGAGTGAGAGTCCATCTCAAAAAAAAAAAAAAAATTAGCTGGGCGTGGTGGCACGTGCCTGTAGTCCCAGCTGCTCGGGAGGCTGAGGCAGGAGAATCGCTTGAACCCGGGAGGTGGAGGTTGCAGTGAGCTGAGATCGTGCCACTGCACTCCAACCTGGGCGACAGAGAGAGGCTCCATCTCAAAAAAGTTAAAAAAAAAGGGCCGGGTGAGGTGGCTCACACCTGAATCCCAGCACTTTGGGAGGCCAAGGTGGGTGGATCATTGGAGGTTCCAAGACCAGCCTGACCAATGGGGTGAAACCACATCTCTACTAGAAATACAAGAATTAGCCAGGCAGTACTGGCGCATGCCTGTAATCTCAGCTACTCGGGACGCTGGGGCAGGAGAATCGCTTGAGACTGGGAAGCGGTGGTTGTAGTGAGGGCTCTCCAGCCTGGGCAACAGAGTGAGATGCTGTCTCAAAAAAAAAAAAAAAGAAAAGAAAAGAAAAAGAAAGATTGTATATAAATGAAAAAGTGTTATTTAGGTTTTTGTTTTTGTGTTTTTGTTTTTTTTTTTGAGATGGAGTCTCGCTCTGTCACCCAGGCTGGAGTGCAGTGGCGCAATCTCCACTCACTGCAAGCTCCGCCTCCCGGGTTCACGCCATTCTCCTGCCTCAGCCTCCCGTGTGGCTGGGACTACAGGCGCCTGCCACCGCCCCCGGCTAATTTTTGTATTTTTAGCAGAGACAGGGTTTCACCGTGTTAGCCAGGATGGTCTCGATCTCCTGACCTCGTGATCCGTCCATCTCGGCCTCCCAAAGTGCTGGGATTACAGGCGTGAGCCACCGCGCCCGGCCAAAAGTGTTATTTTGTTACTCTAAATTAAGACTTGCTCATTGCCTGGGTGAGTGGAAAAGGCCTGTACAACTGCTAAGTGTTTCTTGCTCTCTTGTGTGGAAAAGCAAGGACTCGGTATTTCCAGGTCTCCCATCCTGTTGTTTTTTTTCTTGACATACAAGAGTTCATTAACTCTAGCAAATAGAAAGCACACTTATGCTGGTTGACTGCTTGACACTGCCCTGGTATCTGGGGCATGGGCATAAGCTAGCCTGGACCTGCAGGTTGTGGCCACTTAAGCACTAAGTGGGCAGCTGTTCTGGGTTGCACTGCCTTAAGGTAACTATGGGAACTATAAAAAGGATACTATGGGATAGTAGATTAATTTCTTCCTCATTGGCTTCCCAATCTGATTGACTCTGTCGACATGAAGGAGTGGCTCCCAGCTGCTGGCACCCCTGTCAATCCAACCAGGATGTGAAACATCCAGCTGTGTTTTTTCAGCTCTTTCATCGTCCTCATCTGAAAGAAAGACTGCTTGGATTGGTAGTGATGAGCCAAAGGGAACAGCATCAGAGAGGCTATGTCGGGGTGCAAAGAGGATAAACGAGCTTCCAGATACGCTGGTGCATAATAGGGACAGGTTATGAAGGAAAATTAAGTGGAAAGGAAAAAAAATGATATGCATTAACTCTTTGAAATTAAGGTGTGAGTGAGATAAAGACTCCCATTGTGCAAAGGGTGTTTAGCAAGATGGAGCCTGAGAAGAGTGAAAGTCAAAAGTGCATTGTGATTTCATGGTCCAGAGATGCCTTAAGGGGCATGTGGGTCCACCTCCCACCCACTGAGGAATGCCTCCTGACATCTGAGGACACGCCAGCCTGCACTTAATCACTTTCCAGTTACAGCAATGGGGGTCACTGTGTCGGGCGGCAAACGATTCTAGTTTCGGTCAATTCTAATTATTCAAAAAATCTTTTACAGTGAGGTGAAATCTGCCTTTCTGTAGATTTAACTTGATGATTGAAGAGCAAGATAAAAATGTATTACTTGGCCGGATGCGGTGGCTCACGCCTGTAATCCCAACACTTTGGGAAGCCGAGGTGGGTGGATCACCTGAGGTCAGGAGTTCGAGACCAGTCTGGGCAACATGGTGAAACCCCATCTCTACTAAAAATACAAAAAATTAGCCAGATATGGTGGTGGGAGCCTGTAATACCAGCTACTTGGGAGGCTGAGGCAGGAGAATCTCTTGAACTCAGGAGTGGGAGGTTGCAGTGAGCCGAGATTGTGCCATTGCGCTCCAGCCTGGGCAACAAGAGTGAAACTCCATCTCAAAAAAACAAAAAAAAAAAAAAAGAAGAAAAAGTAGCCAGGCTTGGTGGCAAGTACCTATAATCCCAGCTACTTGGGAGGCTGAAGCAGAATTGCTTGAACCTGGGAGGCGGAGGTTGCAGTGAGCTGAGATCACGCCACTGCACTCCATCTTGGGCAACAGAGTAAGACTCCATCTCAAAGAGAAAAATATAAAAAATATTACTTTCTCTTCCATGTAATAATAGCCCCTTGAAGACTGTAGCCAGTGCCACTCTAAGATTTCTCTCTTCTGCAAGTAAATACTCTCACTTCATTTATTCAATATTTATTTGTTCATTTACTCAGAGCAGGACTTAAGTGTGAATTGTTCATTATTGCATTTCCAGCAACTAGAGCAGTGCTTGATTGTAGTAAGCAGTAAATAAAACAAAACCAAAACAAAACCGGAAATCATTTATCAAAGACCTTTTCTGTGCCACGCGTGGTATCCAACTCTAGATTTAGATTTACGAAGTTCAATAAACCAGGGTCCATGCAGTTCAGCAATTAAAGTCTAGATAGGAAGGCAAACAAATAAATCAAAGATTAGAGATCGGAATGTAGGCACGATGTGTTAGGGGGAGCACGGGCAAAGAACATTTACACTAAGCTGGGACACCAGAGGACACTTCCTAGACGTGGAGATGCTTCAGTGCAGCTTGAAGGACATAGTGCCCATTGGGTGGACAAGGGGGAAGCTAGGAGGCACAGTGGCATAAAATAGCCGCGTCACTCGGAGTGTTTGGGGCAAAGCATATTTGTGGGTGGTGGTAGAAGAATGAGGCTACAGATGTAAACGGGAGCCAGGTGAAGAGAGTCCTTTAGTGCTCAGCTCAGAGTTAAAGCTTCGTGCTGACACATTTGGGGAAGTCACTGAAAGAGTTTAAGCAAGAAAATGATAGAAACTGTTTATGTTTAGAACATTGGCAGAATTGTGGAGAGTGGCTTGAAGAAGCAAAGAGAGCAAACAGATTGTAGTCAGAAAGACGAGTTAGAAAATAGACTGAAGTCAGTAATTCAGGCAGGAAGAAGTGAGGTCCTAACCTAAGGCAACAGGAGAGGGCATGGAGAAAAGGGCGAGCCAGGACAATATTGTGCAGCTAGAACCCACAGGCTTTGGTGACTGATGTGTGTGCTGCTTGAGAAATACATGTCCTAGATTACTTGTGTTTGTGCAGAGGGGTGCTTTCCCTTGGCCAGTCGCCATGAGAGCACACTTGAACAAAGGGGCACGAGAGCCTTTATTCCTGACGAAGTCCTGCCCCTGTACCCTTTCCCCATTGGCCGGGGTCGGGTCGCACACCCTGAACTAATCCCGGCGGGCTAGACATTTGAACTTTCTTTAGATAAGGTGGGCAAGTAAGGGAGAGAGGGGAAAAGGGGAAGGGGTGTCTGTAATGAGTTAGAGAGCTAGTCTTTTTTTTTTTTTTTTTTTTTTTTTTTTGAGACGGAGTCTTGCTCTGTCACCCAAGCTAGGGTGCAGTGGCGCGATCTATGCTCCCTGCAAGCTCCGCCTCCTGGGTTCACGCCATTCTCCTGCCTCAGCCTCCCAAGTAGCTGGGACTACAGGCGCCCGCCACCTCGCCCGGCTAGTTTTTTTTGTATTTTTTTTTAGTAGAGACGGGGTTTCACCGTGTTCGCCAGGATGGTCTCGACCTCCTGACCTCGTGATCCACCTGCCTCGGCCTCCCAAAGTGCTGGGATTACAGGCGTGAGCCACCGCGCCCGGCCTTTTTTTTTTTTAAACAAGGAAAGGAATGTGAGCTGGTACTGATAAGCCTGGCACTGTGGCGTGTCAGGGCATGTAACAAAGGCGGAAAGGAAAAAAAGGGAAAAAGGAAAAAGGGGTGGGAGGGTATGTGAACTAAAGAATAAAGGATTGATCGGGCTATTTGGAAGAGAAATCTCATCATATCCCACACTCACGTGACTGGGCAAGGGATGACCTCACCGCCTGAAATCCAGACCATGGCTCTTGAGAGAAAGTTGAAGCAAGCAGGTGTACACGTCGGAACCCTGAGGCGCGATGAGCTGATGACCAGCCGGATGCACAGGACCAGCAGGGAGGTCCCAGTGGAGGTGTGCGGGAGCCAGCAGGTGTAGCAAGCCCTTGGCGAGGCTCCCCAGGGAGGACGTGGGAAGGGAGGAGGGCCAAGAGCTAAGGACAGAGCTGTGGCCCTTCCCTCGCTCCTTCCTCGCATGACATGGATTCAAGACTTTTGTTGTTGTTGTTTTTGAGATGGAGTCTTGGTCTGTCACCCAGGCTGGAGTGCAGTGGCGCCATCTCCGCTCACTGCAAGCTCCGCCTCCCTGGTTCAAGTGATTCTCCTGCCTCAGCCTCCCGAGTAGCTGGGACTACAGGAGTGTGCCACCACGCCCACTAATTTCTGTAATTTTACTAGAGACAGGATTTCACTGTGTTGGCCAGGCTGGTCTCAAACTTCTGACCTTAGGTGATCCGCCTGCCTCAGCCTCCCAAAGTGCTGGGATTACACACCTGAGCCACGGAGCCCAGCCCAAGACTTTTTTCTTTCTTTTTTTTTTTTTTGAGACGTAGTCTTACTCTGTCACCAGGCTGCAGTGCAGTGGCGTGATTCCAAGACTTCTTAAAGTCCTGTTGAGCCTTGTCAAGGTTCTTCTTGGGATTGTACCTAACAAACAAAACAAAGCAGAAGTTATTTCACCAATGCCCAGTGTGATAGTGTTGCTTCCTTCCCTTGAGCTGATAAGCATGTTTATCTTAGGACAACCAAGCCAGCATTAGGATTTTGGCAGCTCATCACACCATTGGTTCATATTGAGTCCAGGAACAACAGAAACTCCCCAGTTTTAAAATAAACATGCTGATTGGGCACACTGGCTCACACCTATAATCAAAACAGCACTTTGGGAGGCAGAGGCAAATGGATCACTTGAGGTTGGGAGGTCAAGACCAGCCGGGCCAACATGGTGAAACTCTACTAAAAATACAAAATTTAGCCAGCCATGGTGGTGGGCACCTGTAATCCCAGCTACTCGGGAGGCTGAGGCAGGAGAATGGCGTGAACCTGGGAGGCAGAGCTTGCAGTGAGCCAAGATCAGGCCACTGCACTCCAGCCTGGGAGACACAGCGAGACTCCTTCTCAAAAAAAAAAAAAAAAAAAGAGTCTTGCTCTGTCCCCCAGGCTGGAGTGCAATGGCACAATCTTGGCTCACTGCAACCTCCACCTCCCAGGTTCAAGCGATTCTCCTGCCTCTGCCTCGCGAGTAGCTGGGATTACAGGTTCATGCCACCATGCCTGGCTAAGTTTTGTATTTTTAGTAGAGATGGCGTTTCACTATGTTGTTCAGGCTGGTCTGGAACTCCTGACCTCAGGTGATCCACCCACCTCGGCCTCCTGAAGTGCTAGGATTACAGGCATGAGCCAACACACCCTGTCTTACATAAAATTTCTTTTTTGAGACAGACTATTGCTCTGTCGCCCATGCTAGGGTGCAGTGGCGTGATCTCTGCTACTGCAACCTGCCGGGTTCAAGCAATTCTCCTGTCTCAGCCTCCTGAGTAGCTGGGACTACAAATGTGTGCCACTACGCCTGGCTAATTTATATATATATATTTTTTTTTATTTTTTGAGACGGAGTTTCACTCTTGTTGCCCAGGCTGGACTGCAATGGTGTGATCTCGGCTCACTGAAACCTCCACCTCCCAGGTTCAAGCGATTCTCCTGCCTCAGCCTCCAGAGCAGCTGGGATTACAGGCATGTGCCACTACGCCTGGCTAATTTTGTATTTTTAGTAGAGACAGGATTTCTCCATGTTGGTCAGACTGGTCTCAAACTCCCGACCTCAGGTGATCAGCCTGCTTCGGCCTCCCAAAGTGTTAGGATTACAGGTGTGAGCCACTGTGCCCAGGCTAATTTTTGTATTTTTAGTAGAGACGGGGTTTCACCATGTTAGCCAGGCTGGTCTCGAACTCCTGACCTCAGGCAATGTGCCTGCCTCAGCCTCCCAAAGTGCTGGGTTTACAAGCTTGAGCCACTGCGCCCGGCTACATAAATACTTTTTAATACAAATGAAATTATATATATAATTTTGTATCCTTTTCCCCTTAATGTAATGACATGAGCATTTTTATGGGTGATTTCAAAATTTTTCTTGTTCATACATTTCTGTTTTTCCGAAGTATCTCATAATGACCACGTGTTATTTTAAAAATAGTATTCACTTTTACTAATCATAGTAATGTATGTCATATAATGAATAACATACTAGAATAATATATAATATATGTTCAATGTGTAAAACTTTTAAAATACAGGAAAATCCACATCACATAAAGAAAAAGTTGCCAGGCTCAGGGGCTCATGCCTGTAAATCTGGCACTTTGAGAGGCCAAGGCGGTGGATTGCTTGAGCCCAGGAGTTTGAGACCACCCTGGCCAACATGGTGAAACCCTGTCTCTACAAAAAATACAAAAATTAGATAGGCGTGGTGGCGCGAGCCTGTAGTGCCACATACTTAGGGGGTTGATATGGAAAAATCGCTTGAACCCAGAAGGCGGTGGTTGCAGTGACCCCAGATTGCACCTCTGCACTCCGACCCTGGCGACAGAGTGAGACTCTGTCTGAAAAAGTAAAATAAAATTTAAAAAAATATTAGCTAGGTGTGGTGGTGTGTGCCCGTAGTCCCAGCTACTCAGGAGGTGAAGGTGGGAAAATTCTTGGGCTCAAGAGGTTGAGGCTCCAGTGAGCTGCAATTGCACCACTGCACTCCAGCCTGGGCAATGACGTGAGGCGCTGTCTCAAAAGAAAAAAAAAAAAAAAAAAAGGAGGTAAGAAAAAAGAAATGAATTTTTAAAAAAATGTCAAGACTGGGCACAATGGCTCATGCCTGTAATACCCAGTACCAGCACTTTGGGAGGCCAACGATCAAGTTGGGAGAAGTGCTTGAGGCCAGGAGTTCAAAACCAGGTATCACAGGGAGACTTCACCTCTACAAAATAGTTTTAAGGCCATGGCCAGGCGTGGTGGCTCATGCCTGGACTCCCAACACTTTGGGAGACTAAGGTGGGTGGATCACTTGAGGTCAGGAGTTCGAGAGCAGCCTAGCCAACATGGTGAAACTCTGTCTCTATTAAAAATACAAAAATTAGCTAGGCATGGTTGCATGCACCTGTAATCCCAGCTACTCGGAAGGCTGAGGCAGGAGAATCACTTGAACCTGGGAGGTGGAAGTTGTAGTGAGCTGAGATCACACCATTGCACTCCAGCCTGGGCAACAGAGCTAGACTCTGTCTCAAAAAAGAAAGAAAGAAAAAAAAAAAAAAAAAAGTCAGGCCGGTGGCTCACGCCTGTAATCCCAGCACTTGGGGAGGCTGAGGAGGGTGGATCACAAGATCAGGAGTTCAAGACTAGCCTGGTCAAGATGGTGAAACCCCATCTCTATGAAACATACAAAAATTAGCTGGGCATCGTGTCAAGCACCTGTAGTCCTAGCTACTCGGGAGGCTGAGGCAGGAGGATCACTTGAGCCTAAGAAATTGAGACTGCAGTGAGCCGTGATTGAGCCACTGCACTCCAGCCTGAGTGACAGAGAGGGAGACCCTGTCTCAAAAACTAAATAATGAAAAAAAAATAAACCGTAAAAAATTTGAAACAAGAAAAACTGCATGTAATACCATTATGTACATATATTACCATTAACATTGTTGTACTTACTATTAACACTGCTGTACATCATTATACGTGTCTCTCATGTATAACTTTTATATTTGGAAGACAAAAATCTGCACTCTGTGGTCTCTGCTCCGCCCCTCCTGGCCCCTGCCTGCTGCTCGTCCTCCTTCAGTGGAAGCCTGGAATTGTGTCCTGACTGGTGTCCTTGCCTGCAGGCTCTTCTTTCCAGGCCACTCTGCGCACTGTTTCTAAGTATCTGATCCTGTCACTTCTCTGCTTGAAAACATTTCCTGTCTCTGCGTTGCCTACAGGATAAGTTCCAAACTCCTTACCTCTGCATGCAAGGTTCTCTGCACTCGATCCCACCAACCTGCCTCCACCTCAACTTCTCAACGCAAACATAGGCCAGACCCCTACTCTCCTCTGAACAATACACACTTTCCCATCTCTGTGTGTCTGCTGACCCTGATTCTGGAAGTTCTTTTCCTATACATACTTGAGGAAATTGTGCTTGTCCTTCAAGATGCATCTCAGGCTGGGCGTGGTGGCTCACGCCTGTAATCCCAGCACTTTGGGAGGCTGAGGCAGGCACATCACCAGGTCAGGAGATCCAGACCATCCTGACCAACATGGTGAAACCCCGTCTCTACTAAAAATACAAAAAATTAGCCGGGCATGGTGGCGGGCACCTGTGGTCTCAGCTACTCAGGAGGCTGAGGCAGGGGAATCGCTTGAACCCAGGAGGCGGAGGTTGCAGTGAGTCGAGATCCAGCCACTGAACTCCAGCCTGGCGACAGAGTAAGACCACCTCAAAAACAAAAAACAAAAAACAAAAAAGATTCATCTCAAAAGAGACTTCTTTGGGCCACCCTCCCAGTACTCCTCTGGAGGAGTTATTTTATTGCATGGCAGTGCTGTGTGCATATTCACCTTTCCTAAAACTTTGTGTATCACCTCCTACCAGAGTGCAATCTCATGTAATAATCTGTGCACTTCTCGCACCTAAATGCTGCCTGATGCATGATAGCCTTTAGTTGAACGCAGAAAGGAACACCTGTTTATGTTTGTCTTTCACTCAGCGAATCAAGCAACTAGCATTTCTGAAGTATTTACCATGTGCTCAGCATGTGCAAGCCTGTAGAACTGTCAAAAGACCCAACATTTTTTATTTTTCAAATTAAATTAAATATGACATTAAACTTATTTTAGAGATAGGGGCTTCCTTTGTCACGCTGTCCAGGGTGGAGTGCAGTGGCTCACTGCAGACTCTCATCCCTGAGCTTCAGGGATCCTCGTGTCTTAGCCTCCCAATTAGCTGGGACTACTGGCAGTCATCGCCGCACCTGGATCATTTTAAAAATTCTTTTTCTTCCTTTCTTTCTTTCTTTCTTTTTTTTTTTTTTTTTAAGACTGGGTCTCTCAGCCAGGTGCAGTGGCTCATGCCTGTAATCCCAGCATCCCAACACCTTGGGAGGCTGAGGCAGGCAGATCACCTGAGGTCGGGTGTTCGAGACCAGGCTGGCCAACAGGTGAAACCCTGTCTCCATTAAAAACACAAAAATTAGCTGGGCTTGGTGGCGGGCACCTTTAATCCCAGCTACTCAGGAGGCTGAGGCAGGAGAATCGCTTGAACCTGGGAGGCGGAGGTTGCAGTGAGCCAAGATCGTGCCACTGCACTCCAGCCTGGGTGACAAGAACAGAACTCCATCTCAAAAAAAAAACAAAAAAAACAAAATCAGGTCTCACTTTGTTGACCAGGCTGGAGTACAGTGGCATGAACACCCCTTGCTGCAGCCTCCACCTCCTGGGCTCAAGTGATTCTCTCACTTCAGCCCCCTAAGTAGCTTAAACTAATTTTTGTATTTTTTTGTATGTAGAAATGGAGTTTTGCCATGTTGCCCAGGCTGGTCTTGAACTCCTGGGCGCAACAAATCCTCCTGACTCCCAGCCTCCCAGAGACCTGGGATTATAGGCGTGAGCCACTGCACTGCACACGGTCTTTTTTTTTTTTTTTTTTTTTTGAGACAGAGTCTCGCTCTGTTGCCCAGGCTGGAGTGCTGTGGCCGGATCTCAGCTCACTGCAAGCTCCGCCTCCCGGGTTCCCGCCATTCTCCTGCCTCAGCCTCCCGAGTAGCTGGGACTACAGGCGCCCGCCACCTCGCCCGGCTAGTTTTTTGTATTTTTTAGTAGAGACGGGGTTTCACCGTGTTAGCCAGGATGGTCTCGATCTCCTGACCTCCTGATCCGCCCGTCTCGGCCTCCCAAAGTGCTGGGATTACAGGCTTGAGCCACCGCGCCCGGCCTGCACACGGTCTTAACAGTCTTTTGTAGAGGTGAGGTCTCACCATGTTGCCTATTTTGAACTCCTGGCCTCAAGTAATTTTCCCCCATGCAGGATGAACTGCTGTGCTCCGCCTCAACGTATTTTTTAAAATTTTTATTCATTTCTTTTTTGTCCTTTTTTTCTTTTTTTTTGAGACGGAGTCTAGCTCTGTAGCCCAGGCTGGAATGCAGTGGTGCAATCTCGGTCACTGCAACCTCCGCCTCCCAGTTTCAAGCGAGTCTCCTGCCGCAGCCTCATGAGTAGCTGGGATTACAGGTGCATGCCACCACGCCCGGCTAATTTTCGTCTTTTTCATCTTTTTAGAGATGGCGTTTCACTATGTTGGTCAGGCTGGTCTTCAACTCCTGACCTCATTATCCACCCGCCTCAGCCTCCCAAAGTTCTGGATTACAGGCATGAGCCACCGTGCCCAGCCTTTTTTTTTTTTTTTTTTTTTTTTTTGAGACAACGTCCCACTCTGTTGCCCAGGCTGGAGTGCAGTGGCACAATCACATCTCACTGAAGCCATAACCTCTTGGGCTCAAGCGATTCTCCCACTTCTACCTCCTGAGTAGCTGGGACTAGAGGTATGTGCCATCACACCTAGCTAATTTTGTTTATTTATTTATTTATTTATTTATTTATTTTAGAGATGGGATCTCACTATGTTGCCCAGGGTGGGTTTGAACTCCTGGGCTCAAGCAATCCTCCCACCTCAGACTCCCAAATTGCTGGGACTGCAGATGTGAACCACTGTGCCCGGCCTCCAAAATTTTTTTAAAAATTAATACAACAAAGCCTTTTTGAGTGTGTAATATTTGCTGTGAGAATATTAAAGAAGTAAAAGACATGGTTTTTAGTCTCAAAAGAGGCTTTCAATCTATTGTATAGGGAGATACAACTTTGTTCCATGGAACGAATGTAAATAATACAAGCAAATCCCGATGAAATGTAAAGGCAAGTGGAGGAAAGAGATGGCACAGTGTCGCGTAACACTGGGCCCGGAGCTGGGAGGCTTGGTTCCTGCTTATCACTTGCTACCCGAACAAGGTAACCTTGGAGAGATCGCTTAATCTCATTTGGTAAAACCAATGTTTTGATTTCATTACCCACTGAGGTTCCTCTCAGCTCTTTGATTCTATAAGCAAGTGCTATGGGATACCGAAAGGGAGCAATTACGGTGGCTTAGAGTTGCTGGAGGAAAGCTCATGGTGAAGGTGAAATCTGAGCTGAACTTAAACTAGAGGTGAGGTCTGGATAGCCACGAGAGGAGGCGGAAAGGCATCTCAGATATGGGGAACAACATCAACAAAGGGACAGGCAGAGACAGGATTGGGCAGGCGTGCTTGTGGGGTGGACTACACAAGGCTATCTTCAGTGGAGAATGTTTGTTCGGGAGGATTGGGAAACAGCTCGGGTAGGTTGCCTAGGGCCAGGAAGGACTTAAGAGAGACATATTAAAAGCGGTGAAGCTATTTTAAGATACGTGCAAAAGGCAGGAATGAGGAAAATGAGGGCAAAGATTAGGTTTGTACCAGTGGGAAGTCAGAGCAATGGGTGACGAGAAGCTGCAAAGAGAGCATCAGGAACCTGGCTCGGCCATGCACGCTACAGGAGAGGAAATTAGTCAAAAACACCTCTTAAGTTTTAGACCAGAGAAAGCACACAGACCAGGTTCTAACCCAGGTTCTGGTGCCTCCAGGAGACAGAACGGGAGGGCCCAGCAGTAGGAGTGAAGACTACTGAAGCTCTTCCATACACCACACTCCTGAGGACTCCTGCAAAATACATTTTAGAAACTATGCTAGTTTAGTGTTTTTTTGTTGGTTTTTTTTTTCGAGACGGAGTCTCACTCTGTCACCCAGGCTGGAGTGCAGTGGCGCAATCTCGGCTCACTGCAACCTCTGCCTCCCGGGTTCAAGTGATTCTCCTTCCTCAGCCTCCCGAGTAGCTGGGATTACAGGTGTGCACCACCACGCCCGAATAATTTTTGTATTTTTAGTAGAGACGGGGTTTTACCATATTGGTCAGGCTGGTCTTGAACTCCTGACCTCGTGATTCGCCCACCTCGGCCTCCCTAAGTGCTGGGTTTACAGGCATGAGCCACCGCACCCAGCCAAGTTTTTGTTTTTAGACACAGGGTCTCTCTATGTAGCCCAGGCTGGAGAGCAGTGGCTATTCACAGGAGTGACCATAGCTCACTGCAGACTTGAACTCCTCCCCTCAAGCGTTCCTCTCATGTCAGCTTTCTGAGTAGCTGGGGCTACAGGTGTGTGCCTCAGTGCCCAGCTCACTTTTTATTTTTTAATATGATTTTCTAGTGTACTTCAAAATTCTCCGAGCTTGTCATATATTTTGAAAGTTTCAAATTTAACTTAATGGAGGAACTCATATGATTTCCTCTAGTCTCTTTAGAAATTAAAAAGTGTGTTAAATTAGTAGTATCCAAACGTAAAGATCCGAGGAAGATGAACATTGGTTTTATATGGATGGATTTTGTTAAAATAACATTGTTGGCATGTTTGCTTCAGGAAGGTGATCTGGGTTGCTATTGGCTAGAGGTGAAAGGAAGATGTATTCCTTATTCCCAATAGAATATAGAATACTTAAAATAAAAATCTAAACTAGGAAAGCCTACTGAAGAGAAATATCTTTTTGTGTTTTCTGAGATCGGATCCCACTGTGCTGCCCAGGCTGGTCTTGAACTCACAGGCTCAAGCAATCCTTCCTCCTCAGCCTCCTGAGTAGCTGGGACTACAGGTGCATGCCACCACACCTGGCTAAAAGAAATATCTTGTGGGTTTATCACGTTTATTAATTTACATGTATTCATTCTTCAACACATACTCCTGGGTCAAAAATTATGCTATGATGCTATAAGCTGCAAAAAAAAAAAAAAAAAAGGCAATGTTTCTTACCTTCAGGAAACTTATACTCTAGGAAGGGAGACGGAAGTAAGCAAACAACTATGCTGTAATTTATTAGTCACGGTCCAGCAGGATACAGAGGCCCACTCCAAAGGAATTCAGAGAAGAAGGAAATGAATGACTTTTTACAGAGGGGGAGCAAGGTTAAAGGAACCGACATGGGATGCTGAGACACTCAGGAACCAGAAAAGGCAGGGAGCCACTGTCACCGCCAGGCCTGAAGGGGCACGGGTGCAGACAGTGTGAATGGCACCCCAGAGAGAGATAGGAGAAGGGACTGCCCTGCCAGTGAGAGAGTCATGGAGAAATGTAGTCAGTGCCAGAGCTAAATACCAAAGCAGGAACAGAGCAGAGCAGGAAACAGCCCATCCCTCTCTCCTCCTGCCTTCTGAGCCCTCAGTGTTCCCTCCAAGTGGCCCAGCCACTTAGCACCCAGACAACTGGCAAGGGAGGCTGAGTGATAGGTCTGCAGGAATCAGCCTCTTGTGATGGAGAAGAGGCAGAGAAAGAATGGCAGGGGCCAGAGAATAACCAGCTCAGCAATGTACTTTTCTATGACAAAGACAGAGAGGACAGAAAGTCAGGAGACCCCGCCAGAGAGGGACCAGGCTCCTAGAGATGGGACCTGGGCACAGCTCTGGAAACCGCTTTTGTGGGCAGAGACATAAGGGTGGAGGGACGGAGCACTTGTTAGGTTCAGGATTAACTTGGCTGCAGGTAACAACGACAACACAAGTGACTTAAACAATATAAAATGTATTGTCCCAAAGGAAGACAGGTGTGGAGGCTCTACAGTAGGGAGAGGCCAGGCTCCTTCTAAGAGCTCTACTGTCCTCAACACACAGTTTCTACCTCCTGATGCCATCAGCCCTTGTGTCCCATCAGCAGGGAGGAGAAGGAGCAGTTTCACGCCCAGTTGAAAATCAGGGCTTGTATTCTGAGGGAAGAAGGAGAGGATGGATGTTGGAAGATAATTCACAATGTCTGCCAGAGGAGGAGGTAAAAGTGGAGTGATTCCAAACAGATGCCTTGCCTGAGTTGGTCCACCATTTAAAATAAACTAGAACCAGGCACAGTGGCGCACACCTCTAATCCCAGCACTTTGGGAGGTCAAGGCAGGAGGATTGTTTGAGCCCAGGAGTTCGAAACCCCTCTGGGCAACATAGCAGGACAGTGTTTCTGCAAAACTTCCCTTTTAAATCAGCTGGGCATAGTGGTGCATGCCTGTGGTCCTCAGTACGAGGGAGGTTGAGGTGGGAGAATTGCTTGAGCCCAGGGGATTGAGGCTGCAGTGAGCTATGATCATGTCACTGCGCTCCAGCCTGAGCAACAGAGCGAGACCTTGTCTAAAAAAAAAGTAAATAAATAAATAAAGGCCAGGTGCCATGTCTCATGCCTGTAACCCCAGCACTTTGGGAGGTTGAGGAGGGTGGATTGCTTGAGGTCAGGAGTTCAAGACCAGCCCAGCCAACATGGTGAAACCCTGTCTCTACTAAAAATACAAAAATGAGCTGGGCGTGGTGATGCGTGCCTGTAATCTCAGCTACTCAGGAGGCTGAGGCAGGAGAATCGCTTGAACCCAGGAGGCGCAAGTTGCAGTGAGCTGAGAGCGTGCCACTGCACTCCAGCCTGGGCGACAGAGAGAGACTCTGTCTCAAAAATGGAATAAATAAATACTAGAAGATGTACTTAATACAAATGAAAAATCATTTTTCTGTTGACAAGGCCATAGGTATTAGGGGAAAGTTGAAGAATCAGGAATCAGAAATGCTGAGTTCTAGTTCCCCATGTGTTATTTATTAAGCAAGGGACCTGAAGCAAATCACTTCACTTTCTGCACCTCAATTTCCTCTTCTGTAAAATGAGCAAGTTAGTCTGTCTCTTTAAATGTTTCCCTTTCTGTGTTTGCCAAACAAATTATTTTCTCTATGTTAATACCAAGATTCACACAGGCCATAAAATAACAAGATCATAGTCAGTTTAAGGTGAAAAACCTTGAGTTGCCTTGTTAATATCATCCGTTTAAATGATATAGATTTAGATTTTTTTTTTTTTGGTTCTTTGCTTCTCTGAAAGGCCCTCAAAAAGTCTAGAAACATTCCAATTATAATATTTTGGGAATGTATACACACCCAAAAGAAAAAAATGTATGTATGTGTTCTCAAAATATTTCTAGTGGAAAATTTTGAAAATAATACTGAATTTTTCAGAATGAATTTAAAAAGTAGACACTACATTGATAGCTTAACAAGCAGTCATTTTTTGTTTGTTTGTTTGTTTTGTTTTGTTTTAAGAGAAGTCTCGCTCTTGTCCCCGTGGTTTGAGTGCAATTGGTCAATCTCAGCTCACTGCAACCTCCGCCTCCCGGGTTCAAATGATTCACTTGCTTCTGCCTCCCAAGTAGCTAAGATTAAGTCGCCTGCCACACCTGACTAATTTTTGTATTTTTAGTAGAGACAGGGTTTCACCATGTTGGCCAGGCTGGTCTCAAACTCCTGACCTCAGGTGATCCACCTGCCTTGGCCTCCCAAAGTGCTGAGATTACAGGCGCGAGCCACTGCGCCCAGCAACAAGCAGTCCTTCTTAAAAATGAGTTGACCATCTGGCCAGGTGCAGTGGCGGGCACCTGTAGTTCCAGCTACTCAGGAAGCTGAGGTGGGAGGAGCACTAGCTAAACCCAGGAGATTGCAGTGAACCGAGACTGAGCCACTGCACTCCAACCTGGGCGACAGTCAGACCCTGTCTCAAAAAAAAAAAAAAAATTAGTTGACTAAGAAGAGAATAGAAGCTATTAAGAGCATCTGTTAGATATTATTTCCTATTCAAACTGGGTTCCCCTTGTTTATACCCAGAGCTGACCTGGAGCAAGCAAACTTTCTTTTTTTTTTTTTTTTTTTGAGGCAGAGTCTCGCTGTGTCGCCCAGGCTGAAGTGCAGTGGTGCGATCTCGGCTCACTGCAACCTCCACGCCACACCCCCCACCAGCCCCTGACCTGGCTTCAAGCGATTCTCCTGCCTCAGCCTCCCAAGTAGCTGGGATTACAGGGATGTGCCACCACATCCAGCTTTTTAATATATATATATATAATATATACGTATATATAATATATATTAGTAGAGACAGGATTTCACCATGTTCCCCAGGCTGGTCTGGAACTCCTGAGCTCAAGCAATTCGCCTGCCTCAGCCTCCCAAAATGCTGGGATTACAGGTGTGAGCCACTGCACCTGGCCTACCAGTATTAATCTTAAGGAACCTAGATATGTATCTGGTAAGACATTGTCCTCATATAGCCTAGAGAATCGGGAGAGACATAAATAATTCAGACGAATGATTAAGCGTTCTCAATATTAAGGTAAATGGGGGCGTGATGTGGTCCCAAGAAATGAGCTTGCTAAGTAACATAGACATTTCGCTAAGGTAAGACTTTTCCACCAGCTTGGCCCAGTTGCACGCTATTTGGAAATATAGAATCTTGGCCGGGCGCGGTGGCTCAAGCCTGTAATCCCAGCACTTTGGGAGGCCGAGACGGGCGGATCACGAGGTCAGGAGATCGAGACTATCCTGGCTAACACAGTGAAACCCCGTCTCTACTAAAAAATACAAAAAAAAAAAACTAGCCGGGCGAGGTGGCGGGCGCCTGTAGTCCCAGGTACTCAGGAGGCTGAGGCAGGAGAATGGCGTAAACCCGGGAGGCGGAGCTTGCAGTGAGCTGAGATCCGGCCACTGCACTCTAGCCTGGGTGACAGAGCGAGACTCCGTCTCAAAAAAAAAAAAAAAAAAAAAAGAAATATAGAATCTTTCCATCCCAGAGTGGTATTGTGGTTGGTGATATGATATAGAAACAAATGCCTCCACCCCTCCTGATCTGCCTTTTCAGACCTTCAGCCACCGTCCCTGAAGTCACCAACTCTCCCGCGTTGCTGCGTCTAGAAAGGAATGTCTTCCAGGTGATCCAGGCTCTGATAGTGTGGAATATAAACAGGTTAATCAATAACAGCCCAGAAATGGACAAACTCTCTGAGCTGCAGCGGGCCTCCAGTCAGTCCCTCCTGTTGTTGATGACAAACGGGGGGGTGGCACTGGAGAGGCACAGGTGGCGCAGTCATTCGTGCAGGCTCTGAGCAGCCTGCCCGGGTTGCAGCTTGGCTCCAGCGCTCCTGCTAGCTGTGTAACTGGGGCAGGTTACTTCACCCTGCACGCTTCCAGTTCCTCATCTGCAGAACAGGAATAGCAGCAGCACTTGTCTCATAGGGTTGATGAGGATTATTAATTATTACATACACAACTCCTGGAACAATGCTTAGCACATAGTGAGCTCTCAGCAAAGGACAGAGATTATTGTTATTGCTGGTGCGCCTGGTGCTGAGAAGCTTGCTCATACCCTGGGCCCAGAGGGGGAAAATGGGTGGTCTTTACCTCAGCGACACGAGCCCTATTCTTTTTTTTTTTAGATGGAGTCTCATTCTGTTGCCCAGGCTGGAGTGCAGTGGCGTGATCTTGGCTCACTGCAACCTCCACCCCCAGGTTCAAGAGTTCTCTGCCTCAGCCTCCCAAGTAGCTGGAATTACAGGCGCCCGCCACCATGCCCGGCTAATTTTTATATTTTTAGTAGAGACGGGGTTTCACTGTGTTGGCCAGGCTGGTCTCGAACTCCTGACCTCAGATGATCCACCCACCTCGGCCTCCCAAAGTGCTGGGATTATAGGCATAGGCCACTGCGCCCGGCCCATGAACCTTGTTCTTATAAAATACAAGTGATAATGTCTGTGTTTCAGCACAGGTGTAATTAAGGCAAAACAACATAATACCAAAACAAAGTTTGGTGAGTTAAGGTCCTGAAGAAAGGGAAGGAGAGAACTCATTGTAAATTTTTTAATTTTTGTGGGTACATAGTAGGTGGTATATATGGAGAACTATTTTTTTTTTTTTTTTGAGATGGAGTGTTGTTCTGTTGCCAGGCTGGAGTGCAAGGGTGTAATCTTGGCTCACTGCAACCTCCGCCTCCTGGGGTCAAGTGATTCTCCTGCCTCAGCCTCCTGAATAGCTGGGACTGCAGGTGCGTACTACCACGCCTGGCTAAATTTTGTATTTTTAGTAGAGACGGGGTTTCACAATATTGGCCAGGCTGGTCTTGAACTCCTGACCTTGTGATCCACCTGCCTTGGGCTCCCAAAGTGCTGGGATTACAGGCATGAGCCACTGCGCCTGGCCAGAGAACTAAGTTTTGTGGACTGCCTCCTACGGGCTGTATATGTGGGGTGGGGCTATCATTAGCTCTGTTTTACATAGGAAGAAATGGAGAACCAAAGAGGTTTTTCCAGCATATGTAGCCAGCAGTATTGGCAAGTCTCTAGCGACAAAAAGATTAATGGTTGCCTAAGGTGGGGGCTGAGGGAACTAGTGGGGGAGGTTTGGGGAAAGGGGGAGTGACATTAACAGGTAGGGGATTCTTTTCTAGGGAAGATGAAATGTTATAAAATGGATTGTGATGATAGTGGCACAACTCTGAATATAATGAAAACCATGTAATTTTATACTTTATATGGGTGAATTATATGGTTTGTGAATAATAAAGTGGTTTATTGGGAGGCTGAGGCAGGCAGATCACTTGAGGTCAAGAGTTCAAGACCAGCCTGGCCAACATGGTGAAACTCTGTCTCTACTAAAAATACAAAAATCAGCCAGGCGTGGTGGCACGTGCCTGTAGTCCCAGCTAATCAGGAAGCTGAAGCAGGAGAATCACTTGAACCCAGGAGGTGGAGTTTGCAGTGAGTTGAGATTGCGCCACTGCATTCCAGCCTGGGCGACAGAGCAACACCCTGTCTCAAAAATAATAAAATAAAATAAAATAAAATAAAATAAATAAAATAAAATAAAATAAAATAAAATAAAATAGTGGTTTAATAAGAAAAAGTCCCCAGCCAGGAGGCATCAAAGCCTGGATTCAGACAGGGGCCAGGCCTGGGCTCTTCTCATTCCTGTCCCTCTCACAGAGATTGGAACATGGGAACTCTCTCTAGGAGACGCCACGCATAAAAATGTTCTCCATCCTAGAGATGGACGGTTGAAGACGACGCTTAGGCGCCTCCGGAGGTGAAGGCCGTGAACCATCAGCCTTTTGTGGCTCACGGCTTTCTTAAGAACCAGGACGAGGCCGGGCGCAGTGGCTCACGCCTGTAATCCCAGCACTTTGGGAGGCCAAGACGTGAGGATCACGAGGTCAGGAGATGGAGACCATCCTGGCTAACACGGTGAAATCCCGTCTCTACTAACAATACAAAAAATTAGCCGGGCGTGGTGGCGGGCGCCTGTGGTCCCCGGTACTCAGGAGGCTGAGGCAGAAGAATGGCGTGAACTCGGGAGGCGGAGCTTGCAGTGAGCCGAGATTGCGCCACTGCGCTCCAGCCTGGGCGACAGAGCGAGACTCCGTCTCAAGAAAAACAAACAAAAAAAAGAACCAGGACAGTAAGCCTCACCCAGTCCTGCCTCTGTAGGGAACAGCCCTGCATTGTAAAGGAGGGTTTCCTGGGAGGGCCCCAGCAAACCGGAAATGGAGTGGCCCGCGAGTGAGCTATTGTAAGCTCAGAAACCTGGACGCTGCCTGTCGCCTCTGTGATTTTTATTTCCCTTGTTTATTTTCTTTTTGGCTTTCCTTAACTTTTAGGAAAGTTCCTTTGGTAAATTCCCACTAGTCCCACCTGTGTTCAGGAGAGAGGAAGACGTGGTGTTTTCCATGCTTGGGCCAGAGTGAGGTGAGACTTATACTACCACGGGCCAGGGCAGCCAGAAGCAGCACAGGGGCACCCAGCCCCTCAGGTGCGCCAGTTAGGAGGGCTTCCCAGTCAGCTGCAGACGCTCTGTGACCTCCCTACAGGGGCTGCCTCCCTCTGCAGGCGCCTGTGAAGAGGACGGACGTCGGAAGACCACCCCTTTCATGATTCGGGAGGCAGGGCAAAATGGCAGTCATCTTTGTTGCATTGGCAAATTCATTCCCTTAGCCCAGTTTTATTCGATTTATTTCACCAAGGAGATAGAATTTGGAAGTTAGTATTATGTTAAAACCAAAACTAACAATACTGGCACTTTATATACTATTCACTAATTTTTTTTTGCTTGTTTTGTTTTTTGAGACAGAGTCTCTGTTGCCCAGGTTGGAGTGCAGTGGCGAAATCTCGGTTCATTGGCGTCACCACGCCTGGCTAATTTTTGTATTTTCAGTAGAGACTGGGTTTCACCATGTTGGCCAGGCTGGTCTCCAACTCCTGACCTCAAGTGTTCCACCCGCCTTGGCCTCCCAAAGTGCTGGAATTATAGGCATGAGCCACTGCGCCTGGCCTATTTAGTAATTTATTTAATTTATAATTTGCCTCTTTTTTGTTTTATTAATTTTTTTTTTTTTTTTTGAGACAGAATCTCACTCTGTTGTCCAGGCCGTAGTGCAGTGGCACAATCTCAGGCTGGAGTGCAGTGGCACAATCTTGTCTCACAGCAACCTCCACCTCCCTGGTTCAAGCAATTCTTTGCCTCAGCCTCCTGAGTGACTGAGATTACAGGTGTGCACCACCATACCTGGCTAATTTTTGTACTTTTAGTAGAGACACGGTTTCACTGTGTTGGCCAGGCTGGTTTCGAACTCTTGACCTCAAGTGATGCACTCACCTTGGGCTCCCAAAGTACTGGGCTTCCGGAGGCAGAGGTTGCACTGAGCTAAGACCGCACCACTGTACTCCAGCCTGGCCAACAGAGCGAGACTCTGTCTCAAAACTAAATAAAATAAAGAAAAAAATTATTACTAAAAAAAAAAAAAAAAAGCACTGGGCTTACAGGCGTGAGCCACTGTGCCTGGCCTATTTTTTTTTTTTTTTTGTTCTTTTTGTTTTTTTAAGCAGAGTCTTGCTCTGTTGCCCAGGCTGGAGTGCAGAAGGTGCCACAACGCCAACCTCAACCTCCTGGGCTCCAGTGATCCTCCAGCCTCAGGCTCTTGAGTAGCTGGGACTACAGGCATGTGCCAGCACACCCGGTTAATTTTTAAACTGTTATTATTATTTTTTGTAGAGACAGAGTCTCACTATGTTGCTCAGGCTGGTCTTAGACTCCTGAGCTCAAGCGATCCTCCCCATTCAGCCTCTCAGTGCTGGGATTACAGGCGTAAGCCACCATGCCTGGCTAATTTAAAAAATATATATATAAATAGAGATGGTGGTCTTGCTATGTAAAACAGATGTTAACATGTGAAGAAGTGCAGCCAACAGGACGAGGTGGCTCACGCCTGTAATCCCAGCACTTTGGGAGGCCGAGGTGGGCGGATCACCTCGGATGCAGAGATGGCGCCACTGCACTCTAGCCTGGGCGGCAGAGTGAGTCTCAAAAAAAAAAAAAAAAAAAAGAAGTGCTGCAGTGAATTGTTTTGATGAGAAGAATCACTACTGAAAATGTATTGTATTTATACTTTTTATTTTCTTTTTCTTCTGCCCAGGCTGGTCTCAAATTCCTGAGCTCAAGCAATTGTCCAGCCTCAAACTCCTAAAGTGCTGGGATTACAGGTATGAGCCACCATGCCTGGCCTTTTTGTTTAAGGTACCTTACCCACATACAAAACAAGTGGTTTGAAAGAGTTGTACAAGTTAAATCATTGTATGAATTTAAACATTTGAGAAAAACAGATGCTAACATGTAAAGAAGTGCTGCAATGAATTGTTTTGATGAGAGTAATCAGTACTGAAAATTTATTATATTGACACTTTTTATTTTACTTTACTTTATTTTATTATTATTATTATTTTTTGAGACGGAGTCTCGCTCTGTTGCCCAGGCTGGAGTGCAGAGCGCGATCTTGGCTCACTGCAAGCTCTGCCTCCCGGGTTTGCGCCATTCTCCTGCCTCAGCCTCCTGAGTAGCTGGGACCACAGGCGCCCACCACCACGCCTGGCTAATTTTTTGTATTTTTAGTAGAGACGGGGTTTCACCGTGTTAGCCAGGATGGTCTCCATCTCCTGACCTCGTGATCCACCCGCCTCGGCCTCCCAAAGTGCTGGGATTACAGGCGTGAGCCACTGCGCTTGGCCGTTCTTTTTATTTTTTTGAGACAGAGTCTCACTCTCTCGCCTAGGCTGGAGTCCTGTGATTCGATCTTGGCTCTCTGCAACCTCCACCTCCCTGGTCCAAGCGATTCTCCTGTCTTAGCTTCCTGAGTTACACTTTTTGTTTTCCAAATTATTCCTGATAAGCATGAATAACTTTTACAACAGGGAAATATTATTTTAAACTTAATTAAAATAATAACTCCTTTCATTATTTTTCAATTTTCTACTTTTTTTTTTTTTTTTTTTTTTTTTTTTTTTTGAGACGAAGCCTCCCTCTTGTCCCCCAGGCTGGAGTGCGATGGCATGATCTGGTCTCACTGCAACCTCTGCCTCCCGGGTTCAAGGGATTCTCCTGCCTCAGCCTCCTGAGTAGCTGGGACTACAGGCATGAGCCACTACACCCGGCTAATTGTTGTATTTTAAGTAGAGACGGGGTTTCACCATGTTGGCCAGGCTGGTCTCGAACTCCTGACCTCAGGTGATCCGCCCGCCTTGGCCTCCCAAAGTTCTGGGATTACAGTTGTGAGCCAGTGCACCCGGCTACTTTTTGAATTTCTATATATAAGCATGTATTCTATTTAAGCCTTCTGTAAATTTGAATGTGAAACATGAAGGAAGGGTTCTGCATCTATTAGCTGCCTCTGTGTACTCCCTGATTAGGTGATCATGGTGTCTTCCCTGCCAGGTCAGCATCTCCCTGGTTACCTCTGTGTGGCCTGCATATTCAGAATCCCTAAGTACCACCCAGAAGCTTTTTTTTGAAGAGTAGGAACAAGTCAAGACTGGCTGCCCTTTGGTGTTTTGATTTCACCATGGGAAGCCTGCATCACGTTGCTAGTTATTTGTGCACAACCATCTACCCTGCACTGGACAGAGCTGCCCTGAACTGTGTCAACAGGCCGAGCAGGTTTGTCAGCGGCTGCTGGTACTCAGTGGTACAGAACATTGCTTGAAGCTGAGCTTCCAAGGACAACCCACTCGCTGCCACCCTGTTTCCCACGCAGCAGTTGTGCATGTGTGCTCCTCTTAGTCATCCTCCTCGTGTTGTGCTCAGCCAATGGAATTGCAAAATATCTAGCTCCTGTGCAGGTAAACCAGTTGTGTTCTTCCACCTTTCTTGTTGTTGATCTTGTCTTGTTTATTAAGTAAGTATGACTCAAGAATGAAGCTGATGAAACTGTTAAAGAAATTAGATATGAAGTCCAGGGAAGGCAGAAGTCATACAAGCATAAAACCTAATAAAATCTTATCTGGGCTGGGCGTGGTGGCTCATGCCTGTCATCTCAGCACTTTGGGAAGCTGAGGTGGGTGGATCACAAGGTCAGGAGTTTGAGACCACCCTGGCCAACACGGTGAAACCCCATGTCTACTAAAAATGCAAAAATTAGTCGGGCGTGGTGGAGAGCGCCTGTAGTCCCAGCTACTAGGGAGGCTGAGACAGGAGAATCACTTGAACCCAGGAGGCGGAGGTTGCAGTGAGTCAAGATCCTGCCACTTCACTCCAGCCTGGGCGACAGGGTAACACTCCGTCTCAAAAAGATGAAAACAAAAACAAAGAAACAAACAAAACAACAAAAGCAACAAAAAAACAAACAAAAAAATCTTATCTGGGCTCTATGGATCTTTAACATAGTCTGAAATTATATGTCGGCTATGTTGACACCATGCATACTGTATCTCTGCCAGCTCCCCCAAAGACAACCTGGTCCTTCCTCAGACTGTTTTCTACCTAGGTCTTTGTTGTACGCTTGGGCCCTGATTCAGTTCAGGGACTGGTTTTCAAATCTGTATTGCTCGCTCACGATTATCCTTGGCTTTATGGATTTTTCCTGGCATATTTTGTCATGTCTCCTACCTTTTTTAAAAATAGACCTTTTTTTTGGAGCAGTTATTTTTCAGACTTTATTTTTTTAAAACAGTTTTAAGTTCACAGCAAAGTTGAGCACAAGGTACAGTGACTTCCTATATACCCTCATCCCCTGCATCCGTATCCGTAGCCTCCCATGTCATCAACTTCATCCACCAGAGGGGTGCATTTGTTACCATCAGTTAACCAACATTGACACATCTCTACCGCCCAGAGTCCATGGTTTCCATTAGGGTTCACTCTTTTTTTGTTGTTTTTTTGGGGACAGAGTCTCGCTGTGTCTCCCAGGCTGGAGTGCAGTGGCACGATCTCAGGTCACTGCAACCTCTGCCTCCAGGGTTCAAGCAATTTTCCTGCCTCAGCCTCCTGAGTAGATGGGATTACAAGCACATGCCACCACACCTGTATATATGTGTGTGTGTGTGTGTGTATATATATACAGGTGTGGTGGCATGTGCTTGTATACACACATATATACATACACACACACACACACACATATATATATTTTTTTGAGACAGGATCTTGCTCTGTTGCCCAGGCTGGAGTACAGTGCTGTGATCTTGGCTCACTGCAACCTCTGCCTCCTGGGTTCAAGCAATTCTTCTGCCTTAGCCTCCCGAGTAGCTGGGACTACAGGCGCATGCCACCATGCCTGGCTAATTTTTGTATTTTTAGTAGAGATGGTGTTTCACCATATTGGCCAGGCTGGTCTCGAACTCCTGACCTCGTGATCTGCCTACCTTCACCTCCCAAAGTGCTGGGATTACAGGCATGTGCCACTGCACCCAGTCAATTTTTGTATTTTTAATAGAGACGGGGTCTCACCATGTTGGCCAGGCTGGTCTTGAACTCCTGACCTCAAGTGATCTGCTCACCTCGGTCTCCCAAAGTGCTGGGATTACAGACATGAGCTACCATGCCTAGCCTCCATTAGAGTTCATTCTTGCTGTACATTCTATGGATTTGGAAAAATGTATAATAACATCTATATACCATTATAATATCATATTAAGTAGTTTCACTGTCTTAAATTTTTTGTTTTATTTTTTATTTTTTGTGACTGGGCCTCACTCTGCTGCCCAGGCTGGGCTCTGCCTTCTGGGCTGAAAAGGTCCTCCCACCTCAGCCTCCTGAGTAGCTGGGACTGAGTGCATGCCACCACACCTGGCTAGTTTTTGTAATTTTTTTTAATAGAGATAGGGTCTCACTATGTTGCCCAGGCTGGTCTTGAACTCCTGAGCTCAAGCAACCTGCGGGCCTCAGCCTCCCAAAGTGCTGGGATTACAGGCGTGAGCCTTCACACCCGGCCTTAGTTTTTCTTTCTTTTTTTTTGAGACGGAATCTCGTCCTGTCACCCAGGCTGGAGTGCTTTGGCACGATCTCCGCTCACTGCAGCCTCTGCCTCCTGGGTTCAAGTGATTCTCCTGCCTCAGCCTCCTGAGCAGCTGGGACTACAGGCGCCCACCACCACGCCCAGCTTATTTTTTTGTATTTTTAGTAGAGACGGAATTTCACAGTGTTAGCCAGGATGGTCTCGATCTCCTGACCTTGTGAACCGCTCGCCTTGGCCTCTCAAAGTGCTGGGATTACAGGCGTGAGCCACTGCTCCTGGCCCCAGTTTTTCTTTTTTGTAGTACATCATATGGTCAGAAGCACACAGTTCGGAGTCTTGACAGATTGGGTTCTTTTCACTTACTAGGTTGATGCAAAAGTTACTGCGGTTTTTGCCATTGAAATGACATTTAAGTTTCCTCCATTTCTTTTCATGGTTTGATAGCTCCTTTCTTTTTAGAACTGAGTAATATTCTGTTGTGTGGATGTACCAGTTTATTTTCCACTCCCTGCTGAAGGACATCTTGGTTGTTTCCAAGTTTTGGCATTTACCAGCAAAGCTGCTATAAACATCCCTGTGCAGGTTTTTGCGTGGACAGAAGTTTTCAACTCCTTTGGGTAAATACAAAGAAGCTGGATCACAGGATCAAATGATAAGATAATATTTCTTTTTTCTTTTTTTTTCTTTGAGATGGAGTCTTGCTCTGTTGCGCAGGATGGAGTACAATGGCGTGACTGCGGCTCACTGCAACCTCCGCCTCCTGGGTTCAAACGATTCTCCTGCTTCAGCCTCCTGAGTAGCTGGGATTAGAGGCACCCGCCATCATGCCTGGCTAAATTGTTTGTATTTTTAGTAAAGATGGGGTTTCACTGTGTTGCCCAGGGTGGTCTTGAACTCCTGGGCTCAGGCAATCCACCCACCTCAGCCTCCCAAAGTGTTAGAATTACTGGTGTGAGCCGCCGCGTCCGGCCCAAATGGTAAGATAATGTTTTGTCAGGCCGGGTGCGGTGGCTCAAGCCTGTAATCCCAGCACGTTGGGAGGCCGAGACGGGCGGATCACGAGGTCAGGAGATCGAGACCATCCTGGCTAACACGGTGAAACCCCGTCTCTACTAAAAAATACAAAGAACTAGCCTGGCGAGGTGGCAGGCGCCTGTAGTCCCAGCTACTCGGGAGGCTGAGGCAGGAGAATGGCGTAAACCCGGGAGGCAGAGCTTGCAGTGAACTGAGATCCGGCCACTGCACTCCAGCCTGGGCGACAGAGTGAGACTCCGTCTCAGGGGGAAAAAAAAAAAAAGGATAATGTTTTGTTTTGTAGGAGATGGCCGGACTGTTTTCCAGCATGGTGGTGCCATTTTGTATCCACACCAGCAATGAATAAGAGTTCCTGCTGCTCCACATTCTGTCAGCATTTCATGTCGTCAGTGGACTTTGGCCACCCTAAAAGGTGTGTAGTGGTATCTTCTTCTTGTTTAATTTGCATTTCCCTGATGACATATGATGTGGAACATCTATTCATATGATTATTAACCATCTGTATACCTTCTTTGGTGAGGTATTTGTTATGGTCTTTGGTCTATTTTTAAATTGGGCCGTTTGTTTCTAATTGTTGAGTTCTTCTTCTTATTTTATTTTATTTTATTTTTTTTGAGACGGAGTTTCGCTCTTGTTGCCCAGACTGGAGTGCAATGGCGCGATCTCGGCTCACCACAACCTCTGCCTCCCAGGTTCAAGCAATTCTCTGCCTCAGCCTCTGGAGTAGCTGGGATTATAGACATGCACCACCATGCCCAGTTAATTTTGTTTTTGTTTTTTTTTTTTTTTTGAGATGGAATCTCACTCTGTCGCCCAGGCTGGAGTGCAGTGGCGTGATCTCGGCTCACTGCAAGCTCTGCCTTCTGGGTTTACACTATTCTCCTGCCTCAACCTCCCGAGTAGCTGGGACTATAGGCACCTGCCACCTTGCCTGGCTAGTTTTTTTTTTTTTTTTTTTTTTTTTTTTTCAGTAGAGACGGGGTTTCACCATGTTAGCCAGGATGGTCTTGATCTCCTGACCTCGTGATCCACCCGTCTCGGCCTCCCAAAGTGCTGGGATTACAGGCTTGAGCCACCGCGCCCGGCAATTTTGTGTTTTTAGTAGAGACGGGGTTTCTCCATGTTGAGACTGGTCTCGAACTCCTGACCTCAGGTGATCCGCCCGCCTTGGCCTCCCAAAGTGCTGGGATTATAGGCGTGAGCCACTGGGCCCAGCCTCTAATCATTGAGTTCTAAGAGCTCCTTGTATATTTTGGATAACAATCCTTTATTAGACATGTCTTTTGTAAATTTCTTTTTCAGTCTGTGGCTTGTCTTCTCATTCTTTTGATGGTATCTTTCTCAGAGCAGATGTTTCTAATTTTCATGACATTTTTAAATTTTCATAATCATCGGCCCGGCGCAGTGGCTCAAGCCTGTAATCCCAGCACTTTGGGAGACCGAGACGGGCGGATCACGAGGTCAGGAGATCAAGACCATCCTGGCGAACATGGTGAAACCCCGTCTCTACTAAAAAAATACAAAAAACTAGCCGGGCGAGGTGGCGGGCGCCGGTAGTCCCAGCTACTGGGGAGTCTGAGGCAGGAGAATGGTGTAAACCCAGGAGGCGGAGCTTGCAGTAAGCTGAGATCCGGCCACTGCACTCCAGCCTGGGCAACAGAGTGAGACTCCGTCTCGAAAAAAAAAAAAAAAATATTTCATAATCATCAATTATGTCTTTCATAATCATGACTTTGGTGTCAATGACTAAAAAGTCATTGCCAAACCCAAGGTCATCTAGATTTTCTCTTATGTTTTCTTCTTTTTTTTTTGTTTTGAGATGGAGTCTTGCTCTGTCGCCCAGGCTGGAGTGCAGTGGTGCAATCTTGGTTCACTGCAACCTTTGCCTCCTGGATTCAAGCAATTCTCCTGCCTCAGCCTCCTGAGTAGCTGGATTACAGGTGTGTGCCATCATGCCCGGCTGATTTTTTTGTACTTTTAGTAAATACGTGGTTTCATCATTTGGGCTGGTGTTGGTCGGGCTGGTGTCGAACTCCTGACCTCATGATCCACCCGCCTTGGCCATCCAAAGTGCTGGGATTACAGGTGTGAGCCACTGCACCTGGCCTGTCGTCGTCTGTGTTTTATAGTTCTGCATAGTTAAGTCTGTGATCCATTTTGAGTTTATTTTTTGTATAGGATATAAGGTCTGTGTCTAGATTCTTTCTTTTTTTTGCGTGTGGATGATGTCCAGTTGTTCCAGCACCATTTATTGAAAACACTGCAGGGCACAGTGGCTCATGCCTATAATCCCAACATTTTGGGACGCTGTGGCAGGAGGATCACTCGAGCCCAGGGATTCAAGGCCAGCCTGGGCAATTTGTGAGACCCCCCATCTCTACAAAAAATTTTAAAAATTACCCAGGCTTGGTGGTGTGCACCTCTGGTCCCAGCTAATCAGGAGGCTAAGGTGAGAGAATCGCTTGAGCCCAGGAGATTGGGGCTGCAGTGAGTTGTGACTGTGCCACTAGACTCCAGCCTGGATGACAGAGTGAGACTGTCTCGAAAAGAAAAGAAAAGAAAAAAAGAAAAGAAAAGAGAAAAGAAAAGAAAAGAAAAGAAGACTCTCTCCGTTGTATTGCATTTGCTCCTTTGAAAAAGATCCTTTAACTATATCTGTGCTTGTCTGTCTGGGCTGTCTGTTCTGTTCCAGCTATCTGTTTTTCTGTTCTTTTAGCAATACCACACTGCCTTATAGTAAGTCTCTAAATTGGGTAGTGTCAATCCTCTGACTTTCTCCTCCTTCAATATTATGTTGGCGGACTGGGCACAGTGGCTCACACCCGTAGTCCCAGCATTTTGGGAGGCTGAAATGGACAGATCACATGAAGCCAGGAGTTCAAGACCAGACTGGGCAACATGGCAAATCTCCGTCTCTACAAAAATACAAAAATTAGCCAGACATGGTGGTGTGCACCTGTAGTCCCCGCTGCTTGGGAGGCTGAGGTGGGAGGTCACTTGGACCCAAGAGGTGGAGGTTGCAGTGAGCCGAGATTGCACCACCACACTCCAGCCTGGATGAGAAAGCCAGATCTTGTCTCAAAAAAAGCCAAAAAACAAACACAAAAAAACTTCTTTACAGTTAACACTCCCACTAACAATATATGAAAGCTCCAGTTGCTCCATATCTTTGCTAATATTTAGTGCTATCAATCTTTTTCATTTGATAGTATTGCATTGTGGTTTTAATTTGCATTTCCACAATGGCTTCTGATTTTTAGCATCCTTTCATGTATTTATTTCCCTTTCACGTATGTTTGTTTGTGAAATGTTCCTTCAAATATTTTGTCCAGTTTTTTAAAAAGCTGTTTTAATTAAATTAATTAATTAATTTAGAGACAGGATCTCGCTCTTTCACTCAGGCTGGAGTGCAGTGGCATGATCATAGCTCACCGTAGCCTCAAACTCCTGGGCTTAAGCGATCCTCTTGTCTCAGCCTCCCAAGGAGCTGGGATCACAGGTACATGCCACCACGCCTGATTACTTTTTTAATATTTTGTAGAGGAAGGAGTCTCGCTATATTGCCCAGGCTGATCTCAAACTCCTGTGCACAAGCAATCTTCCCGCCTCAGCCTTCCAAAGTGCTAGGCTTTGGGTTTTAATTGGGTTGTGTGTTTTTATAGAGTTATAAGTATGACATTCTTTAAACATTCTGAATATGAGTTCCTTGTCAGATATCCATCTACACACATTTTTTATTCTGAAGTAATTTTAGACTTCCAAAATGTTGCAAAAATGGTACTAGGAATTCCCATAGTCCCTTTACCCATATTCCCCAAATGTTAATGTTTTATCCTATTTGCTTTATCAGTTATTCCATCTATAAATATGTACATACTTATATATGTGCACATATATATAAACAAAATTTTTAATATGTTTGAGAGTAAATTGCAGACAGGATGCCCTTTTACCTCTAAATCCTTCAGAGCATATTTCCTTTTTAAAAAATATATCCTAGCTGGGCGTAGTGGTGTACATGTGTAGCCCCAGCTACTCAGGAGGCTGAGGCAGGAGGATGGCTTCAGCAGAGGAGTCCAGCCTGGGCAATATAGCAAGACCCTGTCTCTAAAAAAAATAAAATAAAATAACAATTTTTTAAGTAATTAAAAATTTAAAAAGTACATCCTCTTCATAACAGTAATACAATTATGCACATCAGGAAACTATTAATATATAGTATTATCTAAACTTTGACCTTCTTCATATTTCACCAGCTGTCTCATCAGTGTTCTCTGTTTGATACTATCTGGGATCACACGCTGTTCTCAGTTATGTCTCTTTAGTCTCCTGTAATCTGGAACAGTTTCTCGTATTTCTTTGTCCTTTACAACCTTGATACTTTTGAAGGGAGTAGTCCAGCTGTTTTGCAGAATTTCCCTCATTTTGTGTTTGTCTGATCTTCCTGCAGGATTAGATTGAAGATATGCTTTTTTTTTTTTTTTTCAGGAATACCACAGAAGAGAGATTGGGTCCTTCTCAGTGCAGCCTGTCATGATGCATGTGATGTCCATCGGCCCCGTTACCGGTGATATTAACTTAGGTCACATGGTTAAAAGTGGAATCTGCCAGATTTCTCCACCGTGAAGTTCCTGTTTTTCTCTTTCTGACTAATAGGCATCTATTAGATATATGTTTTGCAAATTTTTTTCAGTCTGTGGCTTGCTTATTTTTTTCTTTTTCTTTCCTTTTTTTTTTTTGAGATGGAGTCTCGCTCTGTCGCCCAGGCTGGAGCTCAGTGGTGCGATCTTGGCTCACTGAAACCTCCGCCTGCCGGGTGCTAGTGATTCTTCTCCCTCAGTCTTCCGAGTAGCTGGGATTACAGGCACCTGCCACCACGTCCGGCTAATTTTTGTATTTTCCGTAGAGACGGGGTTTCATGATGTTGGTCAAGCTGGTCTCAAACTCCTGACCTCAGGTGATCCACCTGCCTTGGCCTCCCAAAGTGCTGGGATTACAGGCGTGAGCCACTGTGCCCAGCCCACTTACTCTTTTCTTAACCGTTTCTTTTGATGAGTGGAAGTTTTTTATTTTGATGAAATCTAAATTGACAAGTTTTGTTTTTTTGTAATTATTGTTTTCTCTGTCTCCTCTAAAGATGTATTTGCCTACCCTTAAATCCCAAAGATATTCTCTTGTGGTTTTCTCTAGATGTTTTACTGTATAGTACTAAAACTGAAGAGTTTTAGGTCTCTAATGCATCTCAAATTAATCTTTGTGAATGGTGTGGGGTAGGTGGTCAAAGTTCACTTTTTCTCCATATGTTAATTTGATTTTTTTTTTTTTTTGAGACAAGGTCTTACTCTGTTGCCCACGCTGAAGTGCAGTGGCACAATCACAGCTCACTGCAGCCTTGACCTCCCTGGGCTCAGGTGATCCTCCTGCCTCAGCCTCCTGAGTATCTGGAACCACCGGCACACGTCACCACACTTAACTAATTTTTATTTTTATTTTTGTAGAGACAGGGTCTCACTATGTTGCCCAGACTGGTCTCGAACTCCTAGGTTCAAGTGATCTTCTTGCCTCAGCCTCCTAAAGTGCTGGGATTACAGGCATGTCCATGCCTGGTCTTTTCCCAGATCTGGGTATCTAGTTGTTCCAGCACCATCGGTTGAAAAAATTCTCCTTTCCCCACTAGATTTCTTGTTACCTTTGTTGAAAATCAAATGACTGCAGTGTGGGTCTCTTTTTCAGTTCTCTGCTATCTTTCATTGATCTATTTGATTACTCTTATGTCTAGGCCCAGTTTTTACACAAGTTATATACTGGCCAGCTCAACATAACTTCTCTATGCCTCACTTTCCCCACTTGCACAATGAATTATTATATCTATAAAATTTCATGATTCTCGGCCAGGTACGATGGCTTCCAGCACTTTGGGAGGCCGAGGCGGGCAGATCATCTGAGGTCAGGAGTTCGAGACCAGCCTGGCCAACATGGTGAAACCCCATCTCTACTAAAAATACCAAAATTAGCCAGGCATGGTGGTGGGTGCCTGTAATCCCAGCTACTCAGTAGGCCGAGGCAAGAGAATTGCTTGAACCCGGGAGGTGGAGGTTGCAGTGAGCCGAGATCATGCCATTGCACTCCAGCCTGGGCAACAAAAGCCAAACTCTGTCTCAAAAAAAAAAAAATTAAAAAATTTCATGATTCGGCTGGGCGTGGTGGCTCACGCCTGTAATCCCCAGCACTTTGGGAGGCCGAGGGGGGTGCATCACCCAAGGTCAGGAGTTCAAGACCAGCCTGGCCAACATGGCGAGACCCTGTTTCTACTAAAAATACAAAAATTAGCTGGGCATGGTGGCGGGCGCCTGTAATCCCAGCTACTAGGGAGGCTGAGGCAGGAGAATCGCTTGAACCAGGGAGGCAGAGGTTGCAGTGAGCCGAGATCATGCCATTGCGCTCCAGCCTGGGCGACAAGAGCAAAACTCCGTCTCAAAAAAACAAAGAAAAAGAAAAAAAAATTCATGATTCTCCTATCCAAGACCTCACCAAAAAAACAAAACAAAACAAAAATCCCATGATTCTTGGGTCTTAACACTGCAACCACTCTATTTGTGCCAACTATTTTTGATACTGATTTGATAGCTTGCTGGTTTTAAAACAAGTTTTATTACTGTGAGGATCTGCCTGATTTCCCTTTTACCCGTAACGCTGTTATCTTATCTTGGAAGAGTGGCTCCCATTTCTTTAGTGTTGACTTGAGCTGGTAACCTACCCTGCTGTGTCCACCGATTTCTCTGGCAGGAATGCTTTGTAAACAGAGAAACCTACCTAATGGTAGGACCGGCTATGACAGTTTAGTGTTCTGCAAATAGGGTCACCATACACTTTATCTGTTAAACTAGGGCACATTTGTGACTGAAAGGGGTTATTATTATTATTATTATTATTATTATTATTTTGAGACAGAGTCTCTCTCTGTCACCCAGGCTGGAGTGCAGTGGCGTGATCTTGGCTCACTGCAACCTCCGCCTCCTGGATTCAAGTGACTCTCCTGTCGCAGTCTCCTGGGTAGCTGGGATTACAGGCATGTGCCACCATGCCTGACTAATTTTTGTATTTTTAGTAGACATGAAGTTTCACCATGTTGGCCAGGCTGGTCTCGAACTCCTGACCTCAAGTGATCCATCCGCCTCGGCCTCCCAAAGTGCTGGGATTACAGGCATGAGCCACCAGGCCTGGCTGAAAGGGGTTATTATTAATATTATTTATGACTGTGCCAGGACAACAGGTATAAAACAGCACTGCCCTGGAATGGATAGTGGGCCTGTCAATAAACCTCTTAGAACTGAACCAAAACCATTTGCTAACAGCCATTTTTCAAATACCTAAGTGCTAAGCATTGTCATAGGTGCTGGAGATTCTGAGACAAATAAACTGCAATTCTTGCCCTAAGGAGCTTTTAGCATAACTGGGGAATCAAACGACAGACAATTACAATAGAGTTTTTCATTTCTATGGTAGGCATTTGCACAGAGTTCCTTATGAAGCAAGCAGAAAACCAAGGATGATTGTAGGAGGTGGCAAAGGGTAAGTTGAGGAAGGCTTTTGGGTACTAGATGAAAAGTTAGGATAATAACAATAACAGTATTAATAACAATAAGTTAGATTTGCATAGCCCTTTAAATTGCCAAGAATTAGGACATTTGCACAGAAGAAAATAGAGAGCCCCACAGTTGGCAAAGCTGGAAGAAATGACAACAGAAATTCATAAAAGATCTGAGCATTCAGCTCCTCCTGCAATTTCCACAGAGGCCAATCAACAGCTGCTCCCCAGGGCTGGGCTCTCCACCCACTCCTCTTTCTTCATTCCGCCCGGATGAGCTTATCCACACCCAGGGCCTCAAAGGACAGCTCCTGGCTGATGCCTCTTGAATGTGCATGCTGGCCCTGGGCTTTCTGCTGACTGGGGGTCTGAATATTCCCCTGCTCACTGACCGGCCCCACGGCGCTCAGACATAACACATCCGTTTGCATTTCTCCCCGTCCCCATCTGCTCTCCTACGTTCTCTATTTCACAGACTGACCTCTCTGTCCACCCTATTGCTTACATATCAGAAACCTAGGAATTATCCTAAAGAGCTCCTTCTTAGCTCCATGGCCTTCTGAATCTACCTTCTTTTATATCTCCTGAGCCTGTCCCCTCCCCTCTGTTCCCACTCTCACTTAGTGGTGGCTCTTGTCACTTCCAACCTGGATTATTGCTGCAGCCTCCTAACTCTTCTGCCCGTGGCCAGTCTGATCCCATCCAGTCTGTCCTCTCTCCCACACCCAATGTGAGTTTCTCTAAAATGTACATCTAAGTGACTCACTCCCCTGCTTAAAACCCTTCATTGACTCCCCACATTAGTTTAGCCGCTAGGGCCCTTGTCAGTCAGCACCATCCATGCCTGTCTCTCTGGCCTTGTTCCACACTCACACAGCTTTTACTAGTCTAGCCATTCAAAACCGCTTGTCCTTCCTCCTGAGTCAAGCTGTTCACACCTCCACACCACTGCACTTGCTGTTCCCTTTGTTCTCGCACCTCCCCCCTCCACAATCCACTTGCCCCTTCTGAAAAAGCCCTTTGGAAGCCACTCCTCTAAGTTTCAAGAACACACCTTTTCCATAGCACATTTGAGTGTCTGTGTCTCTCTCCCACGAGCCCAGGGCTTCTCAACCCAGCACTACTGACATTTTGGGCTTAAAGTTGCTTGTGTAGTGGGGACTTCCTTGTGCATTGTAGGATGTTTGGCAGCATCCCTGGCTTCTAACCACTACATGCCAGTATGCCACTGGCAACCCACCCGCCCACCAAAACATATCTGTAGACATTGCTGAATGTCCCTGGAGACTAAAATCATCCCAGTTGAAAACCACTGCACCAGACCGTGAGCTCCAATGAGACAGAAACCAAATCTTACTTGATTCACATCCTTAGTACTTCCCATGGTGCCTAAGAGGCACTAGACATTCAATAAATTGTATGTCATGAGAGAAAGAGAGAAGAAATGACAGTTAAATGGTACAACCTCTAGGGAAGGCTGTTTAGTGATACCTAAAAAAATCACTAGTGGCCGGGCGCAGTGGCTCACACCTATAATCCCAGCACTTTGGGAGGCCGAGGCGGGCAGATCTTGAGGTCAGGAGATTGAGGCCATCCTGGCTAACACGGTGAAACCCCGTCTCTACTAAAAATACAAAACATTAGCTGGGTGTGGTGGCGGGTGCCTGTAGTCCCAGCTACTCGGGAGGCCGAGGCAGGAGAATGGCTTGAACCCGGGAGGTGGAGCTGCAGTGAGCCGAGATTGTGCCACTGCACTCCAGCCTGGGCGACAGAGCGAGACTTCGTCTCAAAAAAAAAAGAAAAAAAAAAGTCACTAATGAGTACACCATTTGATCTAGCAATTCTTCTAGGAGTTTCTTCTACAGCTAGACTCATACACAGGCAAAATGATAAATGTTCCAAGTTATTTTGTTTGAATAACAAAAATCTGGAAGCCTACTAGTCCATCAGAGGGAGTTTTTTTTTTTTTTTTAGACAGAGTCTTGCTCTCTCACCCAGGCTGGAGTGCAGTGGCGTGTTCTCAGCTCACTGCAACCTCTGCCCAGAGGGAGACTTTAAACAAATCATGATCTTTCATATAGCAGAATGCTATGCAACAGTAAAATGGAATGAGAAACCCTCTATTTCTTACAAGGAAACCTCCAAGAAGAAAAAAAAAATTTTTTTTGAGACGGAATTTTGCTCTTGTTGCCCAGGCTGGAGTGCAATGGTGTGATCTCGGCTCACCGCAACCTTCGCCTCCTGGGTTTAAGCGATTCTCCTGTCTCAGTGTCCCCAGTAGCTGGGATTACAGGTGCCCTCCACCATGCCCAGCTAATTTTGTATTTTTAGTAGAGACAGGGTTTCACCATGTTGGTTAGGCTGGTCTCGAACTCCTGACTTCAAATGATCCACCTGCCTCGACCTCCCAAAGTGCTGGGATTACAAGGGTGAGCCACCATGCCCAGCCAAACCTCTTTCTTTATAAATAACCCAGCCTCAGGTATTCTATACAGCAGTGCGAGAATGGCCTCATACAATTTATTTGTATATGCATGAAGAAACTCAGGACGGGTCCCTAAGGTACTAGTAACAGCAGTTGTGTGTGTGCAAGTGTGCTGAGGCTCCAGATGCCATCTGGGCAACAGAAGGACAAAGGGTGGGAGGAAGACATTTCCCCATGCATCTGTGTATACCTTCCTTTTTAAAAAAAATTTTTTTTAAATTTTATTCAGACAGTGTCTCGCTATGTTGTCCAGGCTGGTCTTGAACTTCTGGGCTCAAGCAGTCCTCCTACCTCTGCTTCCTAAAGTGCTAGAATGACAGGAGTGGGCCACTGCATGCAGCCAATACAATCTGATTTTTAAATCTTATAAATGTATTGCCCACTTGAAGTAATTATTTTTATAAGAAAGGCAGAACATTGTAGTGGAATTTACATATAATAAAGTATACAAGGCCGGGCGCGGTGGCTCAAGCCTGTAATCCCAGCACTTTGGGAGGCCGAGATGGGCGGATCACGAGGTCAGGAGATCGAGACCATCCTGGCTAACACGGTGAAACCCCGTCTCTACTAAGAAATACAAAAAATAGCTGGGCGAGGTGGCAGCGCCTGTAGTCCCAGCTACTTGGGAGGCTGAGGCAGGAGAATGGCGTGAACCCGGGAGGCGGAGCTTGCAGTGAGCTGAGATCTGGCCACTGCACTCCAGCCTGGGCTACAGAGCGAGACTCCCGTCTAAAAAATAAATAAATAAATAAATAAATAAATAAAGTATACAAAATTCTAACTAATAATTAGTTAGGTCAGCAGATAGAATTTCATCACAATAATTACTACCACAAAGAAAAATACTATATTAAAATATAATAAAACCTTTTCCAAACCCAGGCACACTCATGTCCCATGTGAAAATACTGAATTTATTTGGTTGTAATAAAATTTGTTCTAAGAAAGTTTCTGTGCAACAGGTGTCTTGGCTAGTTGGACGTAATGGTCCGTAAGTTGCTCCTTTCCTCTTTCTTTCATCAATTATACCTTCAGGTAGCCATTCCCCTCCACATTCCCCCAGTGTTTACTGGGAAGTTACTCGAGGACGCAGCAGCAGAGTCTTTGAGAGACTGAAATGACAAGACACATCTCTGCTCTACTCAGAGCACGTGCCCCCGTCTCTCAACCTTTCCCTTGGCTTAAGCTTTTGCTCAGATATCTCCTCATATACTGATAGCCTCTCTAAAACAGATCCCCTTTCTGCCTTCTCTCCGTCCCCTCACACTCGTTCATTTCTCTTTATGTCCCTCCTCACTATCTGACAGATGACACATTCGCTTGATCAGTGTGCCTCCTCTCCCACTAGAACAGCACCTGCCCCATAGTGGGCTCTCAGTACATGTTTGTCAAATGAATAAATGAAGAAGTTCAAAAGAACGAAGAGGCTGCGGCATTCCAGACTATAGGGGACGGTGTAAACAAAACACAGGGTCAAACGAGATGAAGACATGCAGACTTGAAGGAGCCGTGATCACAAGCGTGAACTTGAGATGGGAAGGCTAGAAAACCGTCACAATGACATGGAGGTCTGAGGTCTCCTGTGGGCTTCACATTGTGCAGGAGGAATCCTTAAACAGCTCCTAGAGGGCCAGATGGGTCTGCCCAACAGAAAGAATGTATACCTTGATTCTGTAATCAGGTCACTGAGTAGGATCAAAAATTCAAGCCAAGGCAGTTGAATACCAGTGCCCTGATATAAATTTACCTTAAAACTCAATAGCCCTCAAATGTCCTTGGAGGATAATGTCCTATTATCCTAATAAATGGGAAGTAGAACTCTCAGTGCTGCTTAAACCCTGTTTAAATGTTCTTGATTGTAATATCCCTTTCCCTACCTTTCTTTGGCCTCAGCTAAAGAGGAGCCTGAAGCTTTCATGAGATTACTCTGGCCTTTCATTAAAGGATCGCTCTGCGGACAGTTGGGGTTTAGCTTACGTTCTTTTCCAGCCACCTGACTGGCAGGTTGAATGGGTTTAATGGATCTAAGATGATGAGAGAGAAGGCTGGTGCTGAATGCATTTAGCCATCTTGTTTCCAGGACAATAATTTGAGTGAAAACCTTCTTGTCATGCTTGACCAGCCTTGTTAGAGGGAGCCAGGCTGGTGTGAAGTCCAGCGCCAAGTATGCACTTGTGCACACACACGCTTGTGACAGCAGAGGCTCATTTTAGAATATCCCTTCCAGGTCTCGGTTCGTGATAACCTGTCATCAGCACTGATGCTTTCAACCTCCCCTGAACTTTTTTATCCCTTGATTTCCAGCCCTTTACCCTGACTTTAGAGGCAGAATGGGCCGGATTCATGCTGCCTGTGTAGGACTCCAGGCTCTGAGCCTTGCTGCGCGAGCTTGGGCAAGAGGCTTAAGCTCTCTGGCTCTCACTTTCTTCGGGTCATGGTACTTTTTTCATTACATGGTGAGGATCAAATACATGAATGCATGGACAGCACTTAGGAGGATAGTGCCGGGATCATAAACAGTCACCAACATTAGTCATAATTATTTTGTCTTTGAATTCTCTCTTTGGCTCCTCTTTCAGTTCCCTGACTATGACCCCAGATTTGCCTCTTACCTTCTTTTCTCTATGTGTTTTCATTCTTTCTTTCTTTCTTTCTTTTTTTTTTGGAGACGGAGTTTCGCTCTTGTTGCCCAGGCTGGAGTGCAATGGCGTGATCTTGGCTCACTGCAACCCCCAGCAACCTGGATTCAAGTGATTCTCCTGCTTCAGTCTCCCAAGTAGCTGGGATTACAGGTGCCCACCACCACACCCAGCTAATTTTTTGTATTTTTTAGTAGAGACAGGGTTTCATCATGTTGGCCAGGCTGGTCTCAAACTCCTGACCTTGTGATCTGCCCGCCTTGGCCTCCCAAAGTGCTAGGATTACAGGCGCGAGCCACTGCGCCTGGCCTAGGTGTTTTCTTTCTTTGGGTACGTGACCCTGCCCCAACTCACTCGGCTGGCACACAGGGGAAGGGCTTGCACGGGAAGGGCTCTGCTGGTTCTGACCTCCTTCAGAGCTCCGGCCATATTTTGAGCGCCTCCCAGATGTTTACTGGGTGGTCCTGACAGCACCAAATCAACACGGCTACATCCCAGCGCGTGACCTCGGGAAAAGACATTCTTTGATGCTTCCCCAGGCTTCCATGACCAAATAGTTAATGAATCCTTTATGATCCTTTGCTTATCTATACTCTTTCCATTTCTAACGCTACTGCCTAATTTCAGCCTCCTTACTTCATGCCTGGGCTATTCCCATGACTTCCAGCATCTCCTACCCACACTTCACCACCGACTAATCACAAATCACACAGTAAAGGCCACGTCGTTTTTTTACTCTGAAACCTTAAGATCTCCCACTTGTCTACATACAAAATTCAAGCTCATAACAGCATTGAAGGCTTTCCTGGCTCTGGTTTTCAACTGTCTCCTCCTCCTGCGCCCCTCTGCACACTTCATGCTCTAATCACGTGGACTTCTGCGAGCTCCGTCTTTGCATACATCATCCAGTTTAAACAGCTCTTTACCCAGCTCTAGTGATGGGAATCCTGCTCATCCTTCAAAGCCCGGTGTACATACTTTTTCAGGAGGCCTTTTCTGACTTCTCACTCTTCTCAGTTCATTTAGACATTCTGCCATTCTAATTACACGTATCATATACTGCCTTGTATTGCAATTATTTGTTTCTGCAGTTTTGCTTTCCTGATGGATAGCAAACTATTTGTGGGCAAGGATCATAGTCTGTGTACATCTTTGCATCAGACTTACCTTTCATATAGCAAATTCTTATTAATTTATTAAATTCTTAATAAATGAATTTGCTATATGAATGATAGTGCTTTCAGCCCAGGTCTATTTGTATCTGTGTGGAATTTTCCCTAAAGATTTGCTGGTAACAAATGTGGCAATCAAGTCATAATCTAAACCAGAAAACACACTTTAGTGAATAATTTAATTTCCTTGGCTCATTAAATCTTGTAATTTGGGAAGTGGCTTCAGTAATGTGGTCATTTTCCTGCTAAGCCCTGAACCCAGACCATCAGTTCATGAGGAGACAACATGTGGAAATGTTTACCAGCCACTAACTACTGTCTTAGACCGAGTGGTTTTGCTGCCCCCGCAACAACCAATCAATGAATATTGAGTTCTTCATCTCTGTGCCCAGAAGCTCATATAGGAATTAGGAGAGATGGGAAAGAGTTTAAGACGTTATCCTTGCATAGAGGCTTTTGGTCTGATTGTGAGACAAGATCAGCGTACTTGAAAGTATTCAAAAATAAGTAAGGCTAATGTGTAGGTATTGGCAGTAAGTGTCCCAGGAATATAGAGAAATAAAAATAATAACAGTTAATATTTGAGTGCTTAGTATTTGCCAACTTATTATTTCATATAATTTCCTCCCCAATCTTATGAGCAAAGCATTAATATTCTCATTTTACAAATGCAGAAACTTAAGGTAAAGAGGTTAGGTAATTTGACCAAGGTCTAGAAATGCAGACGGAAAATGCTGCCACTTACCAGATGGGTTTCGAATCCACGCTCTGCGGCCCCCATCCGGACTTCACTTTCCACAGCCCATCTCTGAAGCTGTGAATTACTCATCTGCACAAAACCTCCATAGTTCTTAGTTCACAGTGAGCAATACTATCCCGCTTTGAATAGAAGGCTTTTAAGGGCCTCCACAACGTGTATACTACCTGCCCTTCCAGCCTGATGTCCAGGTATTTCCCACACTGTAGTGTGGTTAACGGGGCATCTCAGATCCCCCTCTTTTCATAAATTCCGATGTTTAGGGCTCTGGGTCTCGGTCAAACACTTTTGGTTGTTAGTAACTGAAGCACACACAAATAAACCAAAAAAGGGGGAAAGCTCATTATAAGGATATGAAGAAATCTCATAAAACCAATGGTGGAACATCTGGTCAGGCTTCACAAGGAACGAATCGGAACCCGAGAAATGCTCACGGTTTCCACAGGGCGATGGCCTCCTCTTCTCTGCTGTGAGCCTGGGTTCCGTTCTCCCTCTCCCCCACATGCTTGGCACATGGTGGAGGCTCCCTGTCCTATATCCCCAAGTTTAAGTCTTCAGTTGTAGAGAGTAACCAGCACCCATGAACCCCAATTCCAAGTTCACAAGTAAGATCTGAGTAGCAGCTTGTGCCTGGTGTCACTTACAGCCGGGGAGGACAGAGTTTTAGCACAGACATGGCGGTTGCAGCTCCTCCCTGTGCGCAGGGGCGAGTGGAGGGGTGCATTTCTTGTAAAAGGCAGCTGAAGAGTAATCCAACCAAACAGGCCCACTGCATGCATTCCAGCTTTCCCACCTCACCCCTAGAAAAATCCTGATCCTCCTTCCTTTTTTTTTTTCTTTTTTCTTGAGACAGAGTTTTGCTCCTGTTGCCCAGGCTGGAGTGCAATGGCGTGATCTCAGCTCACTGCAACCTCTGCCTCTCAGGTTCAAGCAATTCTCCTGCCTCAGCCTCCTGAAGTATCTGGGATTACAGGCATGCACCACCATGAACCAGCTAATTTTGTATTTTTAGTAGAGATGGGGTTTCTCCATATTTGTCAGGCTGGTCTCAAACTCTCTACCTCAAGTGATCCGCCTGCCTCGGCCTCCCAAAGTGCAGGGATTACAGCTGTGAGCCACTGCGCCCAGCCAATCCTGACCTTCCTTCTAATCCCAACTCAAATGCCACTTTAAAAATACCTTTTTCCGGCTGGGCGCGGTGGCTCAAGCCTGTAATCCCAGTACTTTGGGAGGCCGAGACGGGCGGATCACAAGGTCAGGAGATCGAGACCATCCTGGCTAACACGGCAAAACCCCGTCTCTACTAAAAACACAAAAAATTAGCCGGGCGAGGTGGCGGCGCCTGTGGTCCCAGCTACTCGGGAGGCTGAGGCAGGAGAATGGCGGGAACCCGGGAGGCGGAGCTTGCAGTGAGCTGAGATCTGGCCACTGCACTCCAGCCTGGGCAACAGAGCGAGACTCCGTCTCAAAAAAAAAAAAAATATCTTTTTCCTTCCTTAGGAAGACAAAATGTTGTATTCTGTCCCACTTTATTTATTTATTTATTTATTTGGAACGAAGTTTCGTTCTTGTTGCCCAGGCTGGAGCACAATGGCGTGATCTCGGCTCACTGCAACTTCTGCCTCCCAGGTTCAAGTGATTCTCCTGCCTCAGCCTCCTGAGTAGCTGGGATTACAGGCGCCTGCCACCATGCCCGGCTAATTTTTGTATATTTAGTAGAAACAGGGTTTCACCATGTTGACCAGGCTGGTCTTGAACTTCGACCTCAGGTGATCCACCCGCCTCGGCCTCCCAAAGTGCTGGGATTACAGGCGTGAACCACCACCCTCGGCTGTCCCACTTTATGACCTTCCTGATCACAGTTCCTTGAACATAACAGTTGCTCGATAAACATAGGTTGCCCTGAGTTGAACTACAGTGGCAAAAGAAGGCTTCGTGGGTGGGATCCAGCCTGGGCCTTAACAGGTGATGTGATTTCCACCAAGGGAGGGTGGTGCACCATATCACAGTCAGCAGGGATAATAAGCAGGAGCCGCTGGGGACAGTGGTTCACGCCTGTAATCCCAGCATTTTGGGAGGCCGAGGCGGGTGGATCACAAGGTCAAGAGATTGAGACCATCCTGGTCAACATGGTGAAACCCCGTCTCTACTAAAAATACAAAAAAATTAGCTGTGTGTGGTGGCGGGCGCCTGTAGTCCCAGCTACTTGGGAGGCTGAGGCAGGAGAGTGGCATAAACCCGGGAGGCGGAGCTTGCAGTGAGCTGAGATCTGGTCACTGCACTCCAGCCTGGGTGACAGAGTGAGACTCCGTCTCAAAAAAAAAAAAAAAAAAAAGAATCGCTTGAACCCGGGAGGCAGAAATTGCAGTGAGCTGAGATCGTGCCACTGCATTCTAACCTGGGACAGAACGAGACTCCGTCTAAAAAAAAAAAAAGAAAGGCAGGAGCCCAGGAATTGGAGGGCAGCGACGAGGTACGTTGTCCAGATGGGAATGTGTGGGCCAGGGATGCTGAGGAGGAGGCTAAGGCTGTGAGAGGCTCTGCACAGAGGCATTGTGCCCAGTGCCACAGGCAACTGAGAGGCAGCATGACAACAGAGAGTGGCTTGGCGAAAGAGAGAGGTGACCAAGAAAGGTTGGTCTGGCTGCACACGGCCAGAGCTGAAAGACAGGGGAAGGTGGTGTTGAGTAGGACGGAGCCCACCTCTGGCAGGAGAGTTGCCAGAAGACAGGGTCAGAGACTCAGACACCCGCAGGTGAGGCCAGGCCTGGGAGTAACGAGAAGGAAAAATCCAAGAGAGATCTCAGACGAAGAAATGGTAGAACTGGGTCTGTCATAGTCCCTGCCACGATTACTGATCACATTCCAGGTTAGAGGCACTTCATAAAAATATTATCTGCACAGTAAGGTAAATTCTGTTGTCCCCTGTTTATGGATGAGGTGACTAAGGCCACACAGACAGTAGGTACTAGAGCCTGGAGTTGAGCCCACACCTGTTTGAATCCAAACTGCCTGCTCCTGCCAGTCTGCCACACTGTCTGGTTGTCATTAGAGTTTCCGCAAAGCTGTTGGTTTGAGACAACGTGACTGCACAGGTGTCTCCTCAAGCTCCATCATATCCCTGAAGTGTGGTCCAACAGAAGACGTGTCCCCAAGTCCGTCCCTTTTCCAGCCAGCTTTTCATGTTCACGGAGACTGGTGTGTGAGGTTCTCCGAGCAGGGGTCCAACCAATTGTCCTGGCCATCGGTATTGTGGGGCTTTGTAGGAGGCAGGCACGAAGTAGGGGTGAGGTAGGAGTAAGAGAGAAGGGGAGAAGAGTGTGGGAACGCCTGAGTACAGACAGCCTTGTCAGGAGAGGGCCTGCACCTTAGACTGTCAAGAGCTGAAACTCAGGCTTGTGTTCAAGAGCGAGGCCAGTGTGTACATATGCACACATGTGCATGCATACGTAAGTACACACATGCATATACATATGTACGTGTGTGCATATGCATACACATCTGTACACGTGCATATATGTGCATGTGTGCGTGCATACACGCACGCACATACATACATCTTCATGCACACATACATGTGCATGTATACACATGTATACATATATGTGCATGCAGGCACGTGTATACATGCATACATACACATGTATTTAAACCAGAGATTGCACACTGGTGCCCTGAGAGCTGGATATTGGCCCAGATGTGTTTTCTTTGGTCTACATTAAAATTGTTTTTTTTCTTTTTGAGACAGAATCTTGTCCTGTCACCCAGGCTGGAGTGCAGTGGCTTGATCTTGGCTCACTGCAACCTCCACCTCCTGGGTCCAAACGATTCTCATGCCTCAGCCTCCTGAGTAGCTGGGACTACAGGCATGAGCCACTACACCCAGCTAATTGTTGTATTTTTAGTAGAGACGGGGTTTCACCATGTTGGCCAGGCTGGTCTCAAACTCCTGACCTCAAGTGATCCACCCACCTCGGCCTCCCAAAATGCTGGGATTACAGGCGTAAGCCGCAGTACCCAGCCTGTATTTAAATTTTTTAATATTATTTATTTAACAAACACATGTAGCACTTACTATGAATTCATTTAATCCTCATAATAGCATCATAAAGTAGGCACTATTAATAGTTTCTTTTACTGATGAGAAAATTTAGGCACAGAGAAGTTAAGTAATTTGCCTAAGGACACAGCTAATAAGAGCCAGGATTTGGACCAGGCGTGGTGACTCATGCCTGTAATCCCAGCATTTTGGGAGGCCAAGGCAGGAAGATCACTTGAGCCCAGGAGTTCAAAACCAACCTGGGCAACATGGTGAGACCTGTCTCTACAAAAAAAAAAAAAAAATATATATATATATATATATATATACACACACACACACACACACACACATATATACACACACATATATATAGATTGATGGATAGATATAGATAGATAGATAGATAGATAGATCTATATATATAGCGGGGCTCCCGTTTGAGCCCAGGAATTGGAGGCTGCAGTGAGCTACGATCTCTCCACTGCTCTCTAGCTTGGGCAACACAGCCAGAACCCTGACTCAAAAAAAATAAAAATTAAAAAAAAAAAAAGAGACAGGATTTGAACCCTAGTCTCCTACTTCTCACTTTTTTGCTAAAGTTCTTCTGATCCATTACTGAACTTTAACAATTAGAGTACTTTATACAATATTCTGATTTTTGGCCTCTCTGAGAGAATTGAGAAATTGAGAAATCTGGCAGCATTGGCAGCATTGTACCTTTCTCCACATGCAACTCTGTTCGGCCACTGCGTTGGATGGGACACGGACTCTGGTTCATCACAGTTCCCAGCCAGCCCTCAAACATTTATATCACCTGCCTGCCCCAGCGCCTGTAAGACACCTGTGTTTTCTTTTTCTTTTTCTTTTTTTTTTGAGACAGAGCTTGCTCTGTCGCCCAGCTCAGTTGCAAAACAGCGTTCCCCTTTCCTTCTTCCTTCTGCCTCACCCCAGGCACCTGCAACCTTATCCCTACCCTGCAGAACAGTCTTCAGAAAATGGTCAGGTCAGCTTTGAAAGGAGAAGAAGGAGGCGATTAGTCAAATTACCTCATCTTTCTGGGGCTCAACCGCCTCATCGATGAGAGGAGCGAAAGTGATGGGATGTTACTTTCAAGATTGGACTAAAACTCTGGCTCACATCCTGACTGCAAGCTAAGGAGAGGCCACCTAAGCCATGCGTGGATTCCTGACACTTAGAAACAAAGAAAAAAATATTGTTTTAAGCAGCTCAATTTCTTTCTTTCTTTCTTTCTTTCTTTCTTTCTTTCTTTCTTTCTTTCTTTCTTTCTTTCTTTCTTTCTTTCTTCCTTCCTTCCTTCCTTCCTTCCTTCCTTCCTTCCTTCCTTCCTTCCTTCCTTTCTTCCTTTCTTTCTTCCTTCCTTCCTTCCTTCCTTCCTTCCTTCCTTCCTTCCTTCCTTCCTTCCTCCCTCCCTCCCTCCCTCCCTCCCTCCCTCCCTCCCTTCCTTTCTTCCTTCCTTTCTTCCTCCCTTCCTCCCTTCTTTCTTCTTTCTTTTTTTTTTTGAGACAGAGTCTTGCTCTGTCACCCAGGCCGGAGTGCAATGGCACAATCTCAGCTCACTGAAACCTCCACCTCCCGGGTTAACGCCATTCTCCTGCCTCAGCTCCCCCTAGTAGCTGGGATTACAGGCGTCCACCACCACGCTTGGCTAATTTTTGTATTTTTAATAGGGATGGGGTTTCACCATGTAGGCCAGGCTGGTCTCAAACTCCCGACCTCAGGTGATCTGCCCGCCTTGGCCTCCCAAAGTGCTGGGATTACAGGCGTGAGCCACCGCGCCCAGCCTTGCAGCTCAATTTCTAATCATCTGTTGCACAGTAATGGATGACTGATACACTCCGCAAGCTGACAAGATTGACAAGAATGTGATTCCACATTCTTGGGCCATGGTGGGGAAGGTCTGATGTGCTCTCTGTCTGTTAGTTAGTACTCTCTATTCGAAATGTTAGAGCACAGAGGAGAGGAAACAAGTATCAAGAGCAACTTGCCCTAGGTCCTGCAGCTCCTCATTGGTGGACCCAGGATTCAAACCAGGCAGTCTGATTCCAGAGAAAAAGTCCTAGACACTGTTAGCTACTGCTAGTCAACAGCCATCGCCGGCACACTTCTGGCTGATTGCAGAGTGAAGAGGCCAGGAAACACACCCCTAACATATCAGCAAACATTAGGGCTCCCTACCGAGCAAGGCTCTTCAGGCCACCAAAGCTATTTCCACTGCCAGTGTCTAGAACACCCCAGAGAAAGCAGTAGAAAATACTACCTTTATTCTCCAGCTAAGTTTTCTGATACATTTTCCAGATCAACACACAAAGACAATTGATCTCAAACCAGCTTCCTACACTATCCTAGCGAGTTTGGTGTTTCTTTGCTGATAAGGGAACTCTTAAAATGGAGTAATGGGAGCTGGGCGCAGTGGCTGACGCCTGTATCTCCAGCACTTTGGGAGGCTGAGGACGGCGGATCACTTGAGGTGAGGAGTTCAAGATCAGCCTGGCCAACATGGTGAAACCCTGTCTCCACTAAAAACACAAAAATTAGCCAGGTGTGGTGGCAGATGCCTGTAATCCCAGCTAATCACACCACTGCACTCCAGCCTGGGTGACAAAGTGAGACTGTCTCAAAACAACAACAACAAAAAAAAAACCGGAGAGTAATGAGACTGTTACCCAGAAACTGCTCCTTCACTTAAAAATTAAAAAACAAACAGACAAACAAAAACTTCAGGTCTGAGCATGGCGGCTCATACCTGTAATCCCAGCACTTTTGGAGGCCTAGTCAGGCGGATCACTTGAGGTAAGGAGTTTGAGACCAGCCTGGCCAACATGGTGAAATTCCATCTCTACCAAAAAATACAAAAAAAAAAAATTAGCTGGGTGTGATGGCGGGCGCCTGTAGTCCCAGCTCTGTGGGAGGCTGAGGCACGAGAATCACTTGAACACGGGAGTCAGAGGTTGCAGTGAGGCCAGAGGTTGCAGTGAGCCAAGATCATGCCACTGCACTCCAGCCTGGGTGACAGAGTGAGACTCTGTCTCAACATCAACAACAACAACAATAACAACTTAAAATGCAAACAAGCAAATAAAGTAACCGTTGGGTCAGACACTTCTTAGCCCCTTTTATATATTTTCTCTTTTCTAACATACTAGAGTGTTCCCAGAGAAAACCAAGAGTAACTGCTAAACCCTTCTTAATACACACATCTCCTCACCCTTTCTAATTAAAACTAGGAGCTTCCTAATAACAGGCTCCATAAGTTAAAGTGTCCAGAATTCTTAATCAGAGGCAGAGGCCGGTAAATTATTCGAAGTCATCTTGTTTCTCTTCCAGACATTTGGCCTTTGAAGATGATACCAGACTGTTATCTGAATAAGCAAAAAGCCCCAAAAGCAATTAACCTGGTTCCAAGGAGATGATCAAATGCTAGGAGCAGGCAAGAGATCAACGTGACAGGGTAAAAGAAACTTAAGTCAGAGAAAAGGGAGGCTCCCTGGCTGCCTCATTCTCCCTAGCTGCTCCTGTTCGCCGAAAGTAGCACGCCAGCTTGCATCGGCAGGGTGGCGCTGGGAGGGCCTGAGAGCCGTGCACTTGAGCACTGGGCTCCGCAGTGGGGACTGGAGAGGCCTCCAGGGGACCGGGATGCACTGTGCCTCTCAGGTAGTTCAGTAAGCATTTTCCTTAGAATTGAGCTCAACGATCTTAAAAAGTAATGTAATTATTATAAAAATATTAAGCTGTCAGGTGTGGTGGCTCATGCCTGTGATTCCAGCACTTCGGGAGGCCGAGGCAGGTGGATCACTTGAGAAGAGCCTGACCCACATGGTGAAACCTGTCTCTACTAAAAATTAAAAAATTAGCCGGGCATGGTGGTGGGCGCCTGTAAGCCCAGCTTCCCCGCAGGCTGAGGCATGAGAATCGCTTGAACCCAGGAGGCAGAGGCTGCGGTGAGCGGAGATCTCACCACTGCACTCCAGCCCGGGCGACAGAGCCAGATCCTCTTCCCCCGACCTCACAAAAAAAAAAAAAGAAAGAAAAAAAAAGAAAGACCATATATTTAGGTTCAAGGTACTGTGACAGCTACAGCTACTACCTACAACAGTGGTACATTCTACACTTGGGTCTTTCTGGCTTGGCACAAAAATGTGCGAAAATGACTCACTCCCTGAAAAATCATACAAAATCCCCCCAATTTCATTTTGATAGACTCTGGTTGTGTGCTAGTTCAGGGCGCTCCTCGGCCTGGTGGAGGCTACAGGGATAAAGACAGGCACAGTCCTGGCCTCCAGGGTTTTCAGGCCAGTAGATTAAACAGCCTTGTCAGTGGACGCAGTCCAATAGCAAGAGGATGAATGTCAGTGCCAAGCACAGGGTAACACAGCACGCCAAAGCAGCCTGGAGGAAGGAAGCGCCACGTCCACTACCAGGCTTGGAAGCATAAGTAGGACATAGATAGGCAGGAGCGGCTGGGGGATCCGCTGGGGCACAGCCACAAAGGCACAGAGTGCCAGAGAAGCCCGGGAGCCTCCAGGAGTCAGCAGCTGCCTGGGGACGAGAGGACGATTAGCACAGGTGACCCTCACGGCTGTTCCCAGGTAACGAGGAACCCTCTTGTCCTGCTGTGACAAGGGGGATGGGAGCTGGAAATGGCCATAGCCAGAGCAGCCAGGCTCTCCCATGATCATGAAGTCAGAGCCAAGCACACAGAGAGACAGTTTTTCCATGTCGAAGGCTGAAGAAGTAACCTCATCCACTGATGATGAAATACCCCTCAACCCTAACATAGGCATCAGCAACTAGGAAAGTCCCTTAACGCCGATGCTTCCTGTGGTTCTATTCTCACCACAATATACCCACCTGCAGCCTGTGGACCCACTTGTCCTCAGTCCCCCACAGTCTGCTTCAGTCTGTTTGGTCGGGAACCACATTTCCCCATTTCCCTTGCTCTCTGGCTGCTGGGGGCGCTGCAGAAGACTGCAGTGTGGGAGTCCGGAGGAAGGCAGGGTGCTCCTCCTCCTACAAAGGCCCCGTGTCCTGCAAAGGCAGTGTCTCCTACGCAGTTCCATCTCTAGTTGGACATCATCTCCCTTCCTGGTCCCAGCTTCCCTCATCACCTCCACCCCCAACACAGAATCCTGTCTTCGGGAGCCCGGCTACGTCATCTGCTACTGTGTCTTCCTAACCCTAGGAGTAGCAATGGCTTCCTGCCACTGTAAGTCCCTCAGCACCTGTGGAACCAGCTTGCTGCACTGGAGTGAGTGCCGATTTTCCCGGCTGAACACAAACTGATATGATGAAGAATACTGCTGCGGAGGCGTGTCTTTGTCATATCATTCTTTGCTTAAAAAGTCAAGCGGGCCACGTGTGATGGCTCATGCCTGTAATCCCAGAACTTTGGGAGGCCGAGACGGGTGGATCACCTGAGGCCGGGAGTTCAAGACCAGCCTGACCAACATGGAGAAACCCTATCTCTACTAAAAATACAAAATTAGCCAGGTATTGTGGCGCAGGCCTGTAATCCCAGCTACTCGGGAGGCTGAGGCAGGAGAATCGCTTGAACCTGGGAGGCTGAGATTGTGGTGAGCCGAGATCGCACCATGGCACTCCAGCCTGGGCGACAAGAGGGAAATTCTGTCTTAAAAAAAAAAAAAAGTCAAGTGAATTGTGCATTGTATCCTACAATATATCTGTATTTGTCCCAACATGAAAACAACGTTCCCTACAAATCTTGGCATGAATTTGAAGCTCTCTAAAGGTACCCCCATGAGTTCTGTGGCACCATTGCCCACAGCTTAGTGTACTGACAGGATCGTCCCCTGTAGCCATTGACTATCAGTACTAATCAACTGGGGCTGCTGTCATAAAATACCACAGAGCTAGGGGCTTAAACAACAGAAATGTATTTGCTCACAGTTCTGGAGGCTGGAAGTCCAAGATCAAGATGCTGGCAGGGTTGGTTTCTCCTCTCTCCTTGGTGTGCAGAAGGCCGCCTCTGGCTGTGTCCTCACATGGCCTTTCCTCTGTGTGTGCACTCCTGCTGTCTCTTCTTCTTCTTACAAAGACACCCATTGTATTAGATTAGGGCCCCATCCTTACAACCTCATTTAATCTTTTTTTTTTTTTTTTTGAGATGAAGGCTGGAGTACAATGGTGTGATCCTGGCTCACTGCAGCCTCCACCTCCCAGGTTCAAGTGATTCTTCTGCCTCAGCCTCCTGAGTAGTTGGGATTACAGGCGCCCGCCACCATGCCCAGCTAATTTTTGTATTTTTAGTAGAGATGGGGTTTCACCATGTTGGCCAGACTGGTCTCGAATTCCTGACCTCAGGTGATCCACCCACCTCAGCCTCCTGAAGTGCCGGGATTACAGGCATGAGCCACCTCCCCCGGCTGACCTCATTTCATTTTAATCATCTCGTCAAAAGTCCCTTCTCCGAATGCATCACATTGAGGGCCAGGGCTTCAACATTTGAATTCGGGGGCTGGAGAAGCCCACTTCAGTCTATAAGACCATCCTTGTCATCCTTGGGCAGAACTGCAGATAATTCATTTTCACGATAAAGATGATCATTCTGGCTGGGTGCAGTGGCTCATGCCTGTAATCCCAGCACTTTGGGAGGCCAAGGTGGGTGGATCACGAGGTCAGGAGTTCAAGATCAGTTGGCCCAGATGATGAAACTCTATCTCTACTAAAACTACAAAAATTAGCCAGGTGCGGTGGTGCACGCCTGTAATCCCAGCTACTCGGGAGGCTGAGGCAGGAGAATTGCTTGAACCCGGGTGGCAGAGGTTGCGGTGAGCCAAGACTGAGCCACTGCACTCCAGCCTGGGTGACAGAATGAGATTCCATCTCAAAAAAAAAAAAAAAAAAAAAAAAATCCAATATTTCTAGGCCTTTTACAATTCTGATAAGCGAAGCCATTGTCTACCCAGAAACCACTAGTAAATATGAAATTGTTACCTAAGAGCCCAGAAGTATCCAGTCTAGCATTCTCCTGTTTGCCCATTAGCAAAGTATTTGATTTAGCACATCACTACACAAAAAGCAGAACCCTGGGAAGAGAAAGGTGTATTGGGGTGTGGAGGGGGAGAACAGGAATGAGCCAGGGGGAGCGGGGTTTAGAGGAGGAGTTGTTTGGGCAACAATCTGGCAGGCTAGGCTAGGCCAAGAACGGGACGACTGGATATTCTTTTCTCATTCTTCTCCAGCTTTTTTCTCTACCCTTCTTCCCTGCTCTGGCTAGCTCCTGCTGTAAGGAGCAGTACCCCAAATGGGGACATCCGGGCCCGGTGGTTCATGCTCGTAACCACAGTGCTTGGGGAGGATGGGGCAGAATGATGGCTTGAGGCCAGGAGTTTCAGGCCAGCCTGGGCAACATCGCAAGCCCTCATCTCTATGAAAAATAAATAACTTAGCTGGGGGAGGTGGTGAACGCCTGTGGTCCCAGCTACTCAGGAGGCTGAGGTGGGAAGATGGCTTGAGCTGAGGAGTTTGAGGCCCTCAGTGAGCTGTGATTGCACCACTGCACTCCAGCCCGAGTAACAGCGTGAGACGCTGTCTCTGAAAAGCAAAACCAACCAATCAACCAACCAAACAGGAAAAGATCCTCGCAGGCGCTATCCTAGAGGGGGCAGGTCACATGTCTGCTTGCTCTGGGCACAAGGTCATTGCTACCCCTCTGGCTGGGTCCGTCTCTTTCAAGTCAATCAATCTTCCCAGCAAAGAGAGTGCTTACCTTCAGGCGTAGCCCTGGGTTCTGACGCTACTACAAACAAGAGCTTTCAGTCCTGTTGAGAAACACAATTCCCTCCTTAACTATTCCAGGAGGGTTCTTTTAATTCAAAACTTTAGAAAGCAAACAGAAGCATATGTTGAATCCCTAAATGAAATTAACCAAAGTCACTGTTTTGGGAAAATAAACCAAATTGAAAATAACATAAAGTCATAAGCACAATGTAGAGATAATGCTATCTTCTCACGGGAAGATTAATTACCTTAACCAGGGATGACTAAGGCTAGATCTCTGGCCCAGTACAGTCATTTTGATACAGTCACAGCCCATACTGGTCTGGTTGCTTCTCGCTATTGGTGTTTATTGCAGAGACATAATTGTTTATGGATTTTCTGCCTCCATCAATTATGTTTCTATTTCTACCATTCCTGTTCCTAATTTCTATTGTAGAAATGCTAGAGAACTCTCTAATGCAAGTATGTTTGGCAGGAAGCTATAGAGTACAAGGGGTTTTACGGGCTGCCCAGATTTAGGGAGGGTCTTCTGATGTCACATAGGAACTCCCCACCCCAGCAATATTTTATTATCAAACAGTCCCTCTAGTAAAACAGCAAGGATCAAATGCTACCCTTTTTTCGAGACAGGGTCTTGCTCTGTCACCTAGGCTGCAGTGCAGTGGTGCGAGTTCGGCTCAGTGCAACCTCAACTTTCTGGGCTCAGGCCACCCTCCCACCTCAGCCTACTAAGCAGCTGGGACTACAGCGTGCATCATCATGCCCAGCTATTTTTATTTTTATTTTTTCTAAAGATGAGGTCTCACTTTGTTGCCCTGGCTGGTCCCAAACTCCTGGCCTGAAGCCATCCTCCCGCCAAGGCCTCCCAACGTGCTGGGATTACAGGTGTGAGCCACCACACCTAGCCCCTGATTTCATTTTCGACTTTCATTTTGTCTTTTATACTTTTAAATGAAGTTGGGTGAAGTAAAATATGTGGATTTCATGTTTTAACCAACAAAAGGTGTGGGGTGACAAGAGGAAGAAGCATTTGTTAAGCATGAAAACCACACTAGGTGCCTTACCTATGTTGCCTTTATCCAATAACATCTATAATGCTAAGAGACATTACTTCTGTCTGACAGCTGAAGACCCTGAGGTCCAGGAGGGTGACAGGCAAGCAGGGAGCAGAGCCAGGATGGGAGGACAGCAAGATCCAAGTCAGAGCCCATGTTCTTATATTATCCCAAATCTGGAGCCACAGATCACTTCCTTTTCCTTGTTGGACTTAAAAAGTTTTAGTAGCAAAGGTCTGGTTCCAAGATGGCTGAATAGGAACAGTTCCAGTCTGCAGCTCCCACCATGATCAACACAGAAGACAGGTGATTTCTGCATTTCCAACTGAGGTACCTGGTTCATTTCATTGGGACTGGTTGGACAGTGGGTGCAGCCCATGGAGGGTGAGCCAAAGCAGGGAGGGGCATCGCCTCAGCCGGGAAGCACAAGGGATCAGGGGATTTCCCTTTCCTAGCCAAGGGAAGCCGTGAGAGACTACCTGGAAAATTGGGACACTGCTGCCCAAATACTGGGCTTTTCCAATGGTCTTAGCAAAAGGTACACCAGGAGATTATATCCCATGCCTGGCTTGGCGGGTCCCACACCCATGCAGCTTCGCTCGCTGCTAGCACAGTGGTCTGAGATTGAACTGGGAGGCAGCAACCTGGCTGGGGGAGGGGCGTCTACCATTGCTGAGGCTTGAGTAGGTAAACAAAGCCACTGGGGAAGCTTGAACTGAGTGGAGCCCACCGCAGCTCAACAAGGCCTGCCTGCCTCTGTAGACTCCACCTCTGGGGGTAGGGCATAGCTGAACAAAAGGCAGCAGAAACCTCTGCAGACTTAAACGTCCCTGTCTGACAGCTCTGAAGAGAGCAGTGGTTCTCCCAGCATGGTGTTTGAGCTCTGAGAACAGACAGACTGTCTCCTCAAGTGGGTCCCTGACCCCCGTGTAGCCTGACTGGGAGACTCCTCCCACTAGGGGCCAGCTGACACCTCATACAGCCAGGTGCCCCTCTGGGACGAAGCTTCCAGGGAAAGGATCAGGCAGCAATATGTACTGTTCTGCAATATTTGCTGCTCTGCAGCCTTCTCTAGTGATACCCAGGTAAACAGGGTCTGGAGTGGACCTCCAGCAAACTCCAACAGACCTGCAGCTGAGGGACCTGACTGTTAGAAGGAAAACTAACAAATAGAAAGCAATAGCATCAAAAGAAACAAAAAGGACATCCACACCAAAACCCCATCTGTAGGTTACCATTATCAAAGGCCAAAGGTAAATAAAACCACAAAGATGGGGAGAAACCAGAGCAGAGAAGCTGAAAATTCTAAAAACCAGAGTGCCTTTTCTCCTCTAAAGGATCACAGCTCCTCATCAGCAACAGAACAAAGCTGGACAGAGAATGACTTTGACGAGTTGAGAGAAGTAGGCTTCACAAGGTCGGTAATAACAAACTTCTCCAAGCTAAAGGAGGATGTTTGAACCCATCACAAGGAAGCTAAAAACCTTGAAAAAAGATTAGATGATTGGCTAACTAGAATAAACAGTGTAGAGAAGACCTTAAATGACCTGATGGAGCTGAAAACCATGGCACGAGAACTACGTGATGTATGCACAAGCTTCAATAGCCTATTCAATCAAGTGGAAGAAAGGGTATCAGTGATCGAAGGTCAAATTAATGAAATAAAGTGAGAAGAGAAGTTTAGAGAAAAAAAAATAAAAAGAAATGAACAAATCCTCTAAGAAATATGGGACTATGTGAAAAGACCAAATCTACATTTGATTGGTGTACCTGAAAGTGACAGGGAGAATGGAACCAAGTTGGAAAACACTCTGCAGGATATTATACAGGAGAACCTCCCCAACCTAGCAAGGCAGGTCAACATTCAAATTCAAGAAATACAGAGAATGCCACAAAGATACTCCTCGAGAAGAGCAACCCCAAGACACAGAATTGTCAGATTCACCAAGGATGAAATGAAGGAAAAAATGTTAAGGGCAGCCAGAGAGAAAGGTCGGGTTACCCACAAAGGGAAGCCCATCAGACTAACAGCGGATCTCTCGGCAGAAACTCTACAAGCCGGAAGATAGTAGGGGCCAATATTCAACATTCTTAACGAAAAGAATTTTCAACCCAGAATTTCATATCCAGCCAAACTAAGCTTCATAAGTGAAGGAGAAACAAAATCCTTTACAGACAAGCAAATGCTGAGAGATTTTGTCACCACCAGGCCTGCCCTGCAAGAGCTCCTGAAGGAAGCACTAAACATGGAAAGGAACAACCGGTACCAGCCACTACAAAAACATGTCAAATTGTAAAGACCATCGATACTAGGAAGAAACTGCATCAACTAACGAGCAAAATAACCAGCTAACATCATAACGACAGGATCAAATTCACACATAACAATATTAACCTTAAATGTAAGTGGGCTAAATGCCCCAATTAAAAGACACAGACTGGCAAATTGGACAGAGTCAAGACCCATCAGTGAGCTATATTCAGGAGACCCATCTCACGTGCAGAGACACACATAGGCTCAAAATAAAGGGATGGAGGAAGATCTACCAAGCAAATGGAAAGCCAAAAAAAAGCAGGGTTGCAATCCTAGTCTTTGATAAAACAGACTTTAAACCAAGAAAGATCAAAAGAGACAAAGAAGGCCATTACATAATGGTAAAGGGATAGATTCAATGAGAAGAGCTAACTATCCTAAATATATATGCACCCAATACAGGAGCACCCAGATTCATAAAGCAAGTCCTTGGAGACTTACAAAGAGACTTAGACTCAAACACAATAATAATGGGAGACTTTAACACCCCACTGTCAATATTAGACAGATCAATGAGACAGAAGGTTAAAAAGGATGTCCAGGAATTGAACTCAGCTCTGCACCAAGCGGACCTAATAGACATCTACAGAACTCTCCACCCCAAATCAACAGAATATGCATTCTTCTTAGCATCGTATCGCACTTATTCTAAAATTGACCACATAATTGGAAATAAAGCACTCCTCAGCAAATGTAAAAGGACAGAAATCACAACAAACTGTCTCTCAGACCACAGTGCAATCAAATTAGAACTCAGGATTAAGAAACTCAAAACCGCTCAATTACATGGAAACTGAACAACCTGCTCCTGAATGACTACTGGGTACATAACAAAAAGAAGGCAGAAATAAAGATGTTCTTTGAAACCAATGAGAACAAAGATACAACATACCAGAATCTCTGGGACACATTTAAAGCAGTGTGTAGAGGGAAATTTATAGCACTAAATGCCCACAAGAGAAAGCAGGAAAGACCTAAAATCGACACCCTAACATCACAATTAAAAGGACTAGAGAAGCAAGAGCAAACAAATTCAAAAGCTAGCAGAAGGCAAGAAATAGCTAAGATCAAAGCAGAACTGAAGGAGACAGAGACACAAAAAACCCTTCCAAAAAAAAAATCAGTGAATCCAGGAACTGGTTTTTTCAAAAGATCAACAAAATTGGTAGACCGCTAGCAAGACTAATAAGGAAGAAAAGAGAGAAGAATCAAATAGATGCAGTAAAAAATGATAAAGGGGATATCACCACCGATCCCACAAAAATACAAATTATCATTGGAGAATACTATAAACACCTCTATGCAAATAAACTAGAAAATCTAGAAGAAATGGATAAATTCCTGGACACAGACACCCTCCCAAAACTAAACCAGGAAGAAGTTGAATCCCTGAATAGACCAATAACAGGCTCTGAAATTGAGGCAGTAATTCATAGCCTACCAACCAAAAAAAGTCCAGGACCAGACGAATTCACAGCCAAATTTTACCAGAGGTACAAAGAGGAGCTGGTACCATTTCTTCTGAAACTATTCCAGTCAATAGAAAAAGAGGGAATCCTCCCTAACTCATTTTATGAGGCCAGCATCATCCTGATACCAACACCTGGCAGAGACACAACAAAAAAAGAGAATTTTAGACCAATATCTCTGATGAACATCAATGTGAAAATCCTCAATAAAATATTGGCAAACCGAATTCAGTAGCACATCAAAAAGCTTATCCACCAATATCAAGTTGGCTTCATCCCTGGGATGCAAGGCTGGTTCAACATATGCAAATCAATAAACGTAATCCAGCATATAAACAGAACCGAAGACAAAAACCACATGATTATCTCAATAGATGCAGACAAGGCCTTTGACAAAATTCAACAGCGCTTCGTGCTAAAAACTCTTCATAAAGTAGGTATTGATGGAACATATCTCAAAATGGTAAGAGCTATTTATGACAAACCCAAAGTCAGTATCATGCTGAATGGGCAAAAACTGGAAGCATTCCCTTTGAAAACTGGCACAAGACAGGGATGCCCTCTCTCACCACTCCTGTTCAACATAGTGTTGGAAGTTCTGGCCAAGGCAATCAGGCAAGAGAAATAAATAAAGGGTATTCAGTTAGGAAATGAGGAAGTCAAATTGTCGCTATTTACAGATGACATGATTGTATATTTAGAAAACCCCATCATCAGGCTGGGCACGGTGGCTCAAGCCTGTAATCCCAGCAGTTTGGGAGGCCGAGACGGGCGGATCACAAGGTCAGGAGATCGAGACCATCCTGGCTAACATGGTGAAACCCCGTCTCTACTAAAAAATACAAAAAACTAGCCAGGCGAGGTGGCGGGTGCCTGTAGTCCCAGCTACTCGGGAGGCTGAGGCAGGAGAATGGCGTAAACCCGGGAGGCGGAGCTTGCAGTGAGCTGAAATTGCGCCACTGCACTCCAGCCTGGGCGACAGAGCAAGACTCTGTCTCAAAAAAAAAAAAAAAAAGAAAACCCCATCGTCTCAGCCCAAAATCTCCTTAAGCTGGTAAGCAACTTCAGCAAAGTCTCAGGATACCAAATCAATGTGCAAAAATCACAAGCATTCCTATGCACCAATAGCAGACAGCCAAATCATGAGTGAACTCCCATTCACAATTGCTACAAAGAGAATAAAATACCTAGGAATCCAACTTACAAGGGATGTAAAGGAACTCTTCAAGGAGAATTACAAAACCACTCCTCAACAAAATAAAAGAGGACACACACAAATGGAGGAATATTCCATGATCATGGATAGGAAGAATCAATATCGTGAAAATGGCCATACTGCCCAAGGTGTTATTTTTTTTTTTCTTTTTGGAGATGAAGTCTCGTTCTGTCGCCCAGGCTGGAGTGCAGTGGCGCCATCTCGGCTCACTGCAAGCTCCACCTCCCAGGTTCACACCATTCTCCTGCCTCAGCCTCCCGAGTAGCTGGGACTACAGGCGACCGCCAACAAGCCAGGCTAATTTTTTGTATTTTTTTTTTTTTAGAGACAGGGTTTCACCGTGTTAGCCAGGATGGTCTCGATCTCCTGACCTCGTGATCCGCCTGCCTGGGCCTTCCAAAGTGCTGGGATTACAGGTGTGAGCCACCGCGCCCAGCCTGCCCAAGTTAATTTATAGATTCAGTGCCATTGCCATCAAGCTACCAATGATTTTCTTCACAGAATTGGGAAAATACTACTTTAAAGTTCATATGGAACCAAAAAAGAGCCTGCGTTGCCAAGACAATCCTAAGCAAAAAAGAACAAAGCTGGAGGCATCATGCTACCACCTGACTTCAAACTATACTACAAGACTACAGTAACCAAAATAGCATGATACTGGTACCAAAACAGAGATATAGACCAATGGAACAGAACAGAGCCCTCAGAAATAATACCACACATCTACAACCATGTGATCTTTGACAAACCTGACAAAAACGAGAAATGGGGAAAGGATTCCCTATTTAATAAATGGTGCTGGGAAAACTCACTAGCCCCATGTAGAAAGCTGACACTGGATCCTTTCCTTACACCTTATACAAAAATTAATTCAAGGTGGATTAAAGACTTAAATGTTAGACCTAAAACCATAAAAACCTAGAAGAAAACCTAGCCAATACCATTCAGGACATAGGCATGGGCAAAGACTTCATGACTAAAACACCAAAAGCAATGGCAACAAAAGCCAAAATTGACAAATGGGATCTAATTAAACTAAAGAGCTTCTGCACAGCAAAAGAAACTACCATCAGAGTGAACAGGCAACCTACAGAATGGGAGAAAATTTTTGCAATCTACCTATCTGACAAAGGGCTAATATCCAAAATCTACAAAGAAATTAAACAAATTTACAAGAAAAAAATCAAACAACCCCATCAAAAAGTGGGCAAGGGATATGAACAGACACTTCTCAAAAGAAGACATTTATGCAGCCAACAGTCACATGAAAAAATGCTCATCATCACTGGTCATCAGAGAAATGCAAATCAAAACCATAATGAGATACCATCTCACATCAGTTAGAATGGCGATCATTAAAAAGTCAGGAAACAAGAGATGCTGGGGAGGATGTGGAGAAATAGGAATGCTTTTACACTGTTGGTGGGACTGTAAACTAGTTCAACCATTCTGGAAGACAGTGTGGCGATTCCTCAAGGATCTAGAACTAGAAATACCATTTGACCCAGCAATCCCATTACTGGGTATATATCCAAAGGATTATAAATCATGCTACGATAAAGACACATGCACATGTATGTTTATTGTGGTACTATTCACAATAGCAAAGACTTGGAACTAACCCATCAATGACAGGCTGGATTAAGAAAATGTGGCTCGGCCGGGCGCGGTGGCTCAAGCCTGTAATCCCAGCACTTTGGGAGACCGAGACGGGCGGATCACGAGGTCAGGAGTTCGAGACCATCCTGGCTAACACGGTGAAACCCCGTCTCTACTAAAAAATACAAAAAACTAGCCGGGCGAGGTGGCGGGCGCCTGTAGTCCCAGCTACTCGGGAGGCTGAGGCAGGAGAATGGCGTAAAAACCCGGGAGGCAGAGCTTGCAGTGAGCTGAGATCCGGCCACTGCACTCCAGCCTGGGCGACACAGCGAGACTCCGTCTCAAAAAAAAAAAAAAAAAAAGAAAATGTGGCACATATACACCATGGAATACTATGCAGCCATAAAAAAGGATGAGTTCATGTCCTTTGTAGAGACATGGATGAATCTGGAAACCACCATTCTCAGCAAACTATCGCAAGAACAGAAAACCAAACACCACATGTTCTTACTCATAAGTGGGAATTGAACAATGAGATCACTTGGACACAGGGCGGGGAACATCACACACCAGGGCCTGTCATGGGGTGGGGAGATGGGAGAGGGTTAGCATTAGGAGATATACCTAATGTAAATGACGAGTAATGGGTGCAGCACACCAACATGGCACATGTATACATATGTAACAAACCTGCACGTTGTGCACATGTACCCTAGAACTTAAAGTATAATTAAAAAAAAAAAAAGTTTTAGCAGCATCCCCAAGGACTTGCCACTGGTAAAGTGGCAGCACACGAACTGGGGAAAAAGTCAGATCTCCTGACCCCCGACTTGCTGTTAAAGTTTAAAACGCAGCTCTCTTCCTTAAGATTCAAACTACTAGCCGGGCACAGTGGCTCAAGCCTGTAATCCCAGCACTTTGGGAGGCCGAGACGGGCGGATCATGAGGTCAGGAGATCGAGACCATCCTGGCTAACACGGTGAAACCCCGTCTCTACTAAAAAATACAAAAAACTAGCCGGGCAAGGTGGCGGGCACCTGTAGTCCCTGCTACACGGGAGGCTGAGGCAGGAGAATGGCGTAAACCCAGGAGGCGGAACTTGCAGTGAGCTGAGATCCGGCCACTGCACTCCAGCCTGGGCGACAGAGCGAGACTCCGCCTCAAAAAAAAAAAAAAAGATTCAAACTACTTTCTGGTTTTCTGATTGAAAATCATTGTAAGCCAAGTGATCTTGTCCCCTATGTTGTTAGCTGTTGTGATGTCATGTATTATCATACTTCAGAAGAATATTCTCTTATTTTTTGTTTTTTACATAGTTGATCAAAATATCACAGACCAATTTTTTTTTTTTTTTTTTTTTTTTTTTTTTTTTTTTTGAGACGGGATCTCGCTCTACCTCGCCCAGGCTGGAGTGCAGTGGTGTGATCATGGCTCATGGCAGCCTGAACCCCCCTGGCTCAAGCCATCCTCCTGCCTCAGCCACCCGGGTAGGTGGGACTACTGGTGTGTGGGCCACCATGCCCATTGTAGAGGCGATGTTTTGCCACATTGCCCAGGCTGGCCTCCCACTCCTGGGCTCAAGTGATCCACCTGCCTTGGCCTCCCAAAGTGCTGGGATTACAAGCATGAGCCACCACGCTGACGTATTCAAAATCCGGTCCCTCAATAGGGGGAAAAGGGCAACTCACTGCTGGCCTCATAAGAAGTTACCTGAGGGGCAGCCTCTCCTTCAGCAGCCAAGAGAAAAGGGTGCCTGCTTCTTTCCTGGATCCTGCTGGCCACTTGGCTGCTGAGCCAAAGGTGGCAGGTGATGTGATCTTACCCGAACACATACTGACTTTGGAGTACGGTGAGGCATAAGAAACTTCTAATGCTCCTTGTTTATACAAAACAAAAACTAGGGCGGGTGCGGTGGCTCATGCCTGTAGTCTCAGCACTTTGGGAGGCTGAGGCAGGCGGATCACCTGAGATCAGGAGCTCAAGACCAACCTGACCAACATGGCGAAGCCCCATCTCTACTAAAAATACAAAATTAGCTGGGTGTGGTGGCGCATGCCTGTAATCCCAGCTACTCGGGAGGCTGAGGCAGGAGAATCCGGGAGGCGGAGGTTGCAGTGAGCCAAGATCTCGCCATTGCACTCCAGCCTGGGCAACAAGAGCCAAACTCCGTCTCAAGAAAAAAAAAACAAAAACTGAACAAACCTATATGCCTACCCTTAGAAAAACTTATATTTAGCATAGTTTAAAAAAGAGAAATGTAAAAAAAGAGAGAAATTATATATGTAATATCCGTATTCATATATATATTTAACTTCTGTATCTTTTTTCTCAGTCAAGACTAAGATTACAATTTTGTTATCAGGTCCGGGTAGGGTAGCTCTCACCTACAATCCCAGCACTTTGAGACGCCAAGGCGGGCAGATCACCTGAGACCAGGAGTTCGAGACCAACCTAGCCAACATGGTGAAACCCCATTTCTACTAAAAATACAAAAAGTAGCTGGGCATGGTGGTGCACACCTGTAATCCCAGCTACTGGGGAGGCTGAGGCAGGAGAATCACTTGAATCTGGGAGGTGGAGGTTGCAGTGAGCCACGATCATGCCATTGCAGTCCAGCCTGGGCAACAAGAGTGAAACTCGGTCTGAAAAAAAGAAAAAAAAATTGTTATCAGTTTTCTTTGATTATAAGCAACAGGAATGGATTCTGGCTAACTTGACTGGGGAAGAGGAGGGCAAAGGAGGGAGCACAGGAAGGAGGGCTCGTAGAATCAGAGGCAGATTCTCGTAGAATCAGAATCAGAGAGGCAGAGCTCAGCGACCAGGCTTTAAAAGGACAGGAGGTCTCAACTTAGGTGGATCTTGGGCTCTGGCTCCAAATTGTCTTCAGCCCCTCTGTTTCTGCTCAATATGTATTTATTTGTTTATTTTAATTTTTAGGGTTTTTTTTTAGAGACAGGGTCTCCCCTTGTCACCCAGGCTGGAGTACAGTGGTGTGACTTTGACTCACTGCAGCCTTGACCTCGTGAGCTCGGGCAGTCCTCCCACTTCAGCCTCCCAAACAGCTGGGATTGCAGGCAAGTGCCACCACACCCAGCTAATTTTTGTATTTTTGTAGAGACGGGATCTCGCTCTGTTGCCCAGACCTGGTCTCGAACTCCTGGGCTCAAGCGTTCTTCCCGCCTTGGTCTCCCAAAGTGCTGGGACTGCAGGTGTGAGCCACCATGCCTGACCTCCTGCTCCACATTTAAAGTCCAGGGAAAGCCCCTCTGAGTGGCGTGGGATGGGTCAGTGCCCACCTTCATGGTGGGAGTGGGGCTGGCCCCTAAGACTGACACCCCCACCAAAATGAGATGAAATGGGAGCTATGGGATGAGGCTGTTTCCCAAAAGAAAGGACACTGGGCCAAGAGGAAAAAAAAGTCCCAGATGCCCACTCCTGTGAGTAAACACAGCAACAATGAGGGTGGAGGGCGTCGGAGACAACGGCACCAGAGAAAGCCTGAAAAGAACTCACAGCTGCAAGCCGTTTGTAACTGAACTTCCAAGGCAGGAAACAAACAGCCTCACCACTTTGTGGTGACCTTGCAGGACTCAAGAAGAAAGGCAATGGCTCTTTTTGCTTCTTTCCCCTGGGGAGGAAGTCTGATTGGGCGTTTGTTGAGACTGCACAGCTAGAGGTTGCAGCAGCCTCTGGCTGGGCACAGGATCAGGGGAAGGGAGAACGGCCAGTCTTCCTGGGTCGTGAGAGGCTCGGAACAAATGCTGGCCTCCTGGGCACAGCCCTGCTTCAACCAGCCTCTGATTGGTGCCAAGGGAGGCAGTGGGGTGGAGGTTGCCCAATGTCCCTTTGACATTAACCTTGAAGCTTAGAGGTACACTTTAAAATTGCGTTGTCAAATACAGAAGTCACAAGCCATTTGCAATGTGGCTAGTCCAAACTGAGATGTGCTGTAGGTATAAAACGCACACAGGATTTTGAAGGCTTACTGGAGAAAAATGAACACACATAAAATATCTTAATAATTTTTAAAAATCAGCTGGGTGTGGTGGCTCATAGCTGTAATATCAGCACTTTTGGAGACAGAGGCAGGAGGATCACTTGAGCCCAGGAGTTCGAGATCAGATGGGGCAACATAGCAAGACTCTGCCTCTACAAAAAAAAAAAAAATTAAAATTAGCTGAGTGTTGTGGTGCAGACCTGGCATCCCAGCTACTAGGAAGTCTGAGTGGGGAGGATCACAGACTCCAGGAGTGAGGCTACAGTGAGCTATGATCGTGCTACTGCACTCCAGCCTGGACGACAGCGCGAGACTCTGTCTCTAACAAACAACTTAATTTTTTAAAAATTACTTATATGGTTCACATTCCGTGTCTCCCAAAGAGCTGCGCTCTAATACCCTGGTGTTGTTTCAGAGTACGGGTCAGGTTTTTACCCATTTTGTCTCCCCTAAACACTCATCAGTGCCTTGCACAGAGCAGGCGCTCAATAAATTTTTGTGAGCAAATTAATACATGATTACATTTATTCAAAGCAATGTTTATGCTGCATGTAGCATAGGCATGCAATATACACATGCCACATGTTTATGTACGAAGAGTAAACCTGTAACCCCAGCATGTGCAAGGAATAAACCCTTCTCGAAATATCAAGGCCAGGACACAAATGGCGAAGCTGGCAAAGTGCTATGCCCTCCCCTTTTCTTCGGTGGCCCTTTTTTATTGTCCCCTAAACTTGCTCCACTTCAACAAGAAGGCAGTCCTTTCAAGGTTTAGCAAGCTTAGCTGAAACGTGTGTTGTGTGTCATATAAATGCTTTTATGGAAACTAAGAAGTTTCTATAAACCAGGTTGTTGAATTACCAGGATAGATGCGGTTGTTTTCAGAGCACGCTGAGGCCTGGGGAGATTGACTCCACGAATGGCCCAAGGCCACAGAGTTACTGATAGGGCTGGAACTAGACTCCCTGAGTCTAGTTTAACCTTTAACTTCACACAGAGTAGAGGCTGTCGGGTGTCAGCTCCCTCAGCTTTCCTCCGTGGGACATCCGTGATATGGGTCTTTGTTCTTTCTTCCTGCTGTCTGAGAGGAAGAAGGGGGGTCCTTACCCCTTTCCAGAGCTAATCTTGCCACCTCTGCCGGTTGCCCAGCCCCTCTGGGGCCACCCGTCTGGGGCCTTGTTCCAGGAGTTCCCGCCTGTCCCTGATGTTTCCCTCTGTCTATCCATGGCTTTTCCATGGCCCTATCAGGATGCTCAAGACCTTCTTGCCCTCAAAACCGCTGCCCTTGTCCTGGTCCTGTAACCTCTCCTGCTTGCTCCCTCTCCTCTGCATGTTCTCTCTCCGTCCTCTCCCGGGGTGACTCTTCAGTTGCTCGCTTCAGCTCCCTTCTCTCCTGGCATGGATTTCACACTTCCTACGAGTCATCTACAGATGGATCACTCGCATCTGCCACAGGGACCCAGCGCGTGTCACACAGCTCCCAGCATCCTCCCATCTGCGCCCTGTCATCTACTCAGGATCACATCCTTTCATGCCTCTCTGACTCTCAGGCTTTCTCTCTCCTCATTCCTCTGCTTTTCTGCTGGCTGCCGTTAGGTCCTTTCATCCCTTCTAGACCCATGTGTTCACCAGTGTACCGAGTGCTCTGCGTTGTGCTGGGCTCAGAGGGCGTCGCAGTGACCTAGGCAGGGGCAACCCTGCCCTGATGGGCCCGGGGCAGATACAGATGGGTTGATAGGTGCTTCATGAGGGAAGTGCAGAGCTCCAGGAAAGCCCAGCAGAGGGGCATCCAGCCTTCTCTTGGGGGGTTAGGGACGGCGAGAGGAAGACAGTCAGCTGAGACCTGAAGGAATGACTGAGGTGAAATGGGGATCAGAGAAACTAAGGACATTGCCTCATTGCGTGAAGGACCAAAGGCAATCAAGACAGAGGAAACACTGGGTGAACTAAAGGCACTTGTGAGGACTAGAGTTTGGAGCTCTAGGTGGGGAGCAGGCATGAGTTGGCCAGACCACAAATGACCTTACCTGTCAGTTTAAAGCATCTGGGGCCTGTTATCCCAGCACTTTGGGAGGTTAAGGCAGAAGGATTACTTGAGTCCAGGAGTTCGAGACCAGCCTGGGCAACATAGGGAAGCCCTCTCTCTACAAATAATTTTAAAATTAGTTGGGTGTGGTGGTGGCACACACCTGTAGTTTCCACTATTCAGGAGGCTCAGGCAAGAGGATTGCTTGAGCCCAGGAGGTTGAGGCTGCAGTGAGCTGCAATAGTACCACTGGACTCCAGCTTGGCTGACAGAGCAAAACCCTGTCTCAAAATAAATGGATAAATAAATAAATAAAATAATAAAAACAAATAAAAAATGTGTGGTGGCACACGCCTGCAGTCCCAGCTAGTTGGGAGGCTTGAGCCTGGGAGGTTGAGGCTGCAGTAAGCCATGATCACACCACTGCACTCTAGCCTGGGCAGCAGAGTGAGACCTTGTCTCAAAAAATAAAATAAAGAATATAAAGAATAAATAAAGAGTTTGGAAGTCATTCCAAGAACAAAGGGGAGCATTTGAAGGGTTTGGGGCAGGGAGAGATGTGAAAGGATTCGCACGTTAAAAGTGTGGCTCGGCTGGGCGCGGTGGCTCACGCCTGTAGTCCCAGCACTTTGGGAGGCCGAGGCGGGCGGATCACAAGGTCAGGAGATCGAGACCACGGTGAAACCCCGTCTCTACTAAAACTACAAAAAATTAGCCGGGCTCGGTGGCGGGCGCCTGTAGTCCCAGCTACTCGGGAGGCTGAGGCAGGAGAACGGCGTGAACCCGGGAGGCGGAGCTTGCAGTGAGCCGAGATCGCACCACTGCACTCCAGCCTGGGCGACAGAGCGAGATTCCATCTCAAAAAAGATAAAAATAAAAAAGTGTAGCTCTTGTCTCTCCCCAACACAGCAAACAGCAGGGAGGAAGGCAAGAGTCCAGGTAGGCTCCCAGTATTACTTAGCACCTTAATCTAGGCGGGAGACTGTGGCTTCTGGAGATGGGGAAGCAGCGCGCACTCATTCATTTCCAATCTTGGTCAACTTCCTCGAGCATGGCCGTAGCCCAGGAGGGAGCTGAGATGACTAACTCTACTTATGCACTAAGGAAGCTCGGGGCTGGTGAGGAAGGCAGATTATTATTTGTTAAGTAAATAAAGGATGACACTGCAGTGTGGCAGGCACTAGAAGAGAGGTGAGAACAAATGGCTGTGGGGGTCAGAGCTACTAGGACTCTTCCAGAAGGAGGTTTCCCACTGAGAGCCACAGCACTCATCTCCTGTCCTTCCATGGGAGGCTGGCTTTGTCCCCCAAGCCTGGGACAGGGCATCCTTGCCTCTTTTGGATCTAGTGATGCAAAAGTAAAATGTGGCTAAAAGTAGATAGGACTTTGTAGGACCCAGGTGTCCAGCTTGCCACTTGCTGAGAAGGCCATACCCGAGACTTTGCAAGTGCCTGCTCCACAGAGACTGTGCCATGAAGCCAGCCTGAGTCCAGAACTTCCCTACCCAGGCATCCGTTTGTTCCAAAGAGTTTTAGTCCCAAAGACTTTGTTAATACTTGTGTCACTGGGCTCACTCCCTCTCCTCTGCCTCCCTGGCTCCTGTACATTATTCAAAACCATGTTCAGACTCTCTCCACTGGTGCTCCCCTTTTGGCAGTGAAGTACGCCCAAGTCTTTACCAACCCCAGACAACTCCTTCCACGAGCATGCACTACCCACCACCTGCCGTCTGCTCTTCAGGCACCCAGAACACATAGCAGATGCGGTGTGAGCAGAGGAGCCCGTGAATCCATCATGCCCTTTCCCCAGGTCATTCCCGTCCTCGAAGTCTCTGCCTCATGTGATTTCCCACAGCTCTATATCCTTTCACATTGGCGCTAATCACAGCTCTGACTTTTCCAGTGTGCTGTCAGCCACCTTCAGACAGGGTCTGGCTCAGCAGTCACTCCCCGGTTTGATGGTGAATCTTCCACGCAGCCACCCACGGGGCTCTTTTAAAAATGCAAATCTAGGCCGGGCGTGGTGGTTCACACCTGTATCCCAGCACTTTGAGAGGCCAAGTGGGGCGGATCACCTCAAGTCAGGAGTTTGAGACCAGCCTGGCCAACGTGATGAAACCGCGTGTCTACTAAAAAAAAATACAAAAATTAGCCGGGCGTGGTGGCAGGTGCCTGTAATCCCAGCAACTGGGGAGGCTGAGGCAGAAGAATCACTTGAACCCGGGAGGCGGAGGTTGTAGTGAGCTGGGATTGCACCATTGCACTCCAGCCTTGGCAACAAGAGTGAGACTCTGTTTCAAAAAAAATAAAAAATAAAAAATTATGGCCAGGCACAGTGGCTCAAGCCTGTAATCCCAGCACTTTGGGAGGCCCAGACGGGCGGATCACAAGGTCAGGAGATCGAGACCATCCTGGGTAACACAGTGAAACCCTGTCTCTACTAAAAAAAATACAGGCCGGGCGCGGTGGCTCACGCCTGTAATCCCAGCACTTTGGGAGGCCGAGACGGGAGGATCCCAAGGTCAGGAGATCGAGACAATCCTGGCTAACACGGTGAAACCCTGTCTCTACTAAAAATACAAAAAATTAGCCGGGTGCCGTGGCGGGTGCCTGTAGTCCCAGCTACACGGGAGGCTGAGGCAGGAGAATGGCGTGAACCTGGGAGGCGGAACTTGCAGTAAGCCAAGATCACGCCACTACACTCCAGTCTGGGCCACAGAGCCAGACTCCGTCTCAAAAAAAAAAAAAAAAAAAAAAAAACAAACAAAAAACTAGCCGGGCAAGGTGGCAGGTGCCTGTAGTCCCAGCTACTCGGGAGGCTGAGGCAGGAAAATGGCGTAAACCCAGGAGGCGGAGCTTGCAGTGAGCTGAGATCCGGCCACTGCACTCCAGCCTGGAGGACAGAGGGAGACTCCGTCTCAAAAATAAATAAATAAAATAAAAATAAAAAATTATATATATATATATGGCAAGTCTAGGCTGGGCACAGTGGCTCATACCTGTAATCTCAGCATTTGGGGAGGCTGAGACAGGAGGATTGCTTGGGACCAGGAGTTCAAGACCAGCCTGGGCAACATAGTCATCTGTGTTCTTTACTTAGGATTCTTTACTGCTCATGGAAAGGCCATTTTAAAAGGGCATAGGACAAATGACATACTCAGTACAGGTGAATGAATGTCCAGTGGTTAAAGTTTAGGCATCAGTGGAGGGAGACAAAAGCCTAGCTCCTCCAATCCACTTCAAAGGCGACGAGAAACACTTAGAAATAAATCTTGCCCTGCATGACTGGTTTGTGTGGGAGACAATTCATGGATCCTTTTCACATTGAACAGAAAGTACTGGGAACATTAACATTGAGACCAAGGGATTTCACTGCAGGTCACCCAGAAGCAGAGAACAAAGGAATAGCACTTGGGTATCTTCACCCATAAATTTTTCTCAAACTGCAAGTAAATGTTTACTGGGAGCCAATTATGCGACTGCTACCATAATAACATACATGGTGGGGGGGGGCGGTGAAACATACAGATCTGGGACAACCAAGACATTTGCAATAGTGTGCACACACACACACATGAAATGGTAGAAAGGGAACTGCAGGGAAGTGTCAAGCCAGAGTTGGGATGAAAGTCTGATGGCTGTGAAGCTTTGTAGGCAAGTTCTGTAATGCTAGAGAAAAGTGCTGCAAATCTGGGATTTTCAAACTGACATTTTATCCATTAGAGTGTAATTTAGGTTTTCCATCTCTACTATCTGTGATAAGACTAGGAAACTGTGGGAAAATGTACCGGTTTAGTGATAGTAGCAAAGAGGATAATTAAATGAGCTAATTTATCTGGGAAATTCTGCCATTCATGAGATATCAAGGAGGCGGATCTCCCAGTAATGTTAGGAGCCTAAGAGTGTTGATTTGTAGTTTTCTTGACCAGGTCTGTGCTCAACATGAAAAGTCACCTGAAACCCTTCATCCTATCTGAGTTCCTTCATTTCCTGCGCGTGCCCTGGCCGCAGAGCCTCTCCTTCAAGCCTCAGCTGCTTCCCCAGAGTTCAGCCTTCACCCACCCATGCACCAAGAGCACGCCCTCTCCTTCTGGATCAAGGCTTTTTCCACAGGGACTAAGAGGAAGGAAACCACAGATGCTCACCCATCATGTAACATGGGCGTCTTGGAGCTCTCTGTTTTTTCCTGTGGCTCTGTACATGTGCCTCTGTCAGCAACACACTGTGTTTCACCCACATGGGATGGTAGCTCCACAAAAGTTGGAGCAACCTTTTTTCCTGCCCTGGACCCGCATAATATCCATTGGATTATTAAAGAAGTTTATTGCCTATTTTGTGAAGTGGTGACCACAGTCGCCTACCATGCAGTTTTAGATCATTAGGTGGAGAAAGCCACATAAAAGTAAAGCATTAACTTACAAAACACTTCCCTTCACAAAGAAACCTGTAAACACTTTCCTTTCTGTGGTTTTCTGCGTCACATGAATCCACTTCAATCCAATGTACATAGACCCATAAATACCATGTATCCGTAAAGTTCTAGGCAACCACAGCAACTGAACCTGACATTGTAACTTTGATTTTAAATAAAAATACCATCTTTTTTTTTTCCTGATTAGAGTAACTAGTATTGAATTTGACCAAAATCAATAAAGCCTTTCTTAGAAAATAGGCAAGGTTTATTTGTGTGCCAGGGCCTGTTTTGAGTGTTGCTTTATGCACCATACAAATGTATACTATATATTTTCTCTATATTGTATTTTTTTTTTTTTTTTGAGACGGAGTCTCGCTCTGTTGCCCAGGCTGGAGTGCAGTGGCCGGATCTCAGCTCACTGTAAGCTCCGCCTCCCGGGTTTAGGCGATTCTCCTGCCTCAGCCTCTGCAGTAGGTGGGACTACAGGCGCCCGCCACCTCACCCGGCTAGTTTTTTTTGTATTTTTTAGTAGAGACGGAGTTTCACCGTGTTAGCCAGGATAGTCTCGATCTCCTGACCTCGTGATCCGCCCGTCTCGGCCTCCCAAAGTGCTAGGATTACAGGCTTGAGCCACCGCGCCCGGCCTATATTGTATTTTTTAATGTAATTTTAGGATATATTTTTACATTGCACATATTCTGTTATTTAGTAATAGTAACTGTCGGCCCATCGCGGTGGCTCACACCTATAATCCCAGCACTTTGGGAGGCTGAGGTGGGTGGATCATGAGGTCAGGAGATGGAGACCATCCTGGCTATCACGGTGAAACCTCATCTCCACTAACAATACAAAAAATTATCTGGGCGTGGTGGCGGGTGCCTGTAGTCCCAGCTACTTGGGAGGCTGAGGCGGGAGAAAGGCGCAAACTTGGAAGGCAGAGCTTGAAGTGAGCCGAGATCATGCCACTGCACTCCAGCCTGGGCAACAGAGCAAGACTCTGTCTCAAAAAAAAAAAAAAAAGTAACTGTTATTTATTGAAAACAAATTGTGTGGCATACATGTCCAATATACTGGCTCACGGATTCTTCTCAATAACCATGGGAGGTAGATGTTTCTGGGGGGGTGTGTTTGTGTCCCATATGAATTCTTATCAAAAGACCACTTCATAAAAGGCAAGTGGGTGAGAAGATCTCCTCCACAGATATCAGGGAGCCTCCTTCTCCATCACCCCAGGCCTTGCGCAAAAGGTCATAGTGGCAGGAATGGAGATCTTGTGCTTTGTCAACAACACAAACCTTCTCTTATCAAAGTGGACCTGACCACCGTGACTGTTGTAAGCCTAATTCACAGCATGCCGGCTCTCAGTCTCTGTTACGGTTCCAGTCATCGAGGAGACCAGCCAGTTACCTGGTGGCAGGTTTATTACATTAGACCTTAGATTAAACATTAGACCCCTCCCACCAGGAAAGGGATGCCTCTGTGTTTTCTTTTTTTTTTTTTTTTGAGACGGAGTCTCACTGTGTCTCCCAGGCTGGAGTGCAGTGGCGTGATCTTGGCTCACTGCAAGCTCCGCCTCACGGGTTCACGCCATTCTCCCGCCTCAGCCTCCCGAGTAGCTGAGACTACAGGCACCCGCCACCACGCCCGGCTAGTTTTTTGTATTTTTAGTAGAGACGGGGTTTCACCATGTTAGCCAGGATAGTCTCGATCTCCTGACCTCGTGATCCACCCGCCTCGGCCTCCCAAAGTGCTGGGATTATAGGCTTGAGCCACCGCGCCCGGCCTCCTCTGTGTTTTCATTGGAATAGACACTTAACCTGGATTTGTGTTTGCTTTCTTTGATTCTGCTACACATGAAATGTGAAATTAATGAGTGCCTTGGGCTGGGCACAGTGACTCACACCTGTAATCCCAGCACTTTGGGAGATCAAGGCAGGTGGATCACTTGAGGTCAGGAGTTCCAGACCAGCCTGGCCAACATGGCGAAACACCGTTTCTACTAAAAACACACCTGTGGCTGCGTGCGGTGGCTCACACCTGTAATCCTAGCACTTTGGATGCCGAGGTGGGTGGATCTCCTGAGGTCAGGAGTTCAAGACCAGCCTGGCCAACATGGTGAAACCTCGTCTCTCCTAAAAATACAAAAATTAGCCAGGTATGGTGGCGGGTGCCTGTAATCCCAGCTACTCGGGAGGCTGAGACAGAAGAATCGCTTGAACCCAGGAGGCAGAGGTTGCAGTGAGCAGAAATCATGCCACTGCACTCCGGCCTGGGCTACAGAGTGAGACTCTGTCTCAAAAAACAAAAACAACAAAACAACAACAAGAAAAACCACACCTGTGCTGGGTGCGGTGGCTCACACCTGTATTCCCAACACTTTGAGAGGCCGAGGTGGGTGGATCACCTAACGTCAGGAGTTTGAGACCAGTCTGTCCAACATGGTGAAACCCCGTCTCTACTAAAAATAAAAAAATTAGCCAGGCATTGTGGTAGGTTCCTGTAATCCCAGCTACTCAGGAGGATGAGGCAGGAGCATTGCTTGAACCTGGGAGGCTGAGGTTGCAGTGAGTCAAGATCATGCCACTGCAGTCCAGCCTGGGTAACAAGAACGAAACTCTGTCTCAAAACAAACAAACAAACAAACAAACAAAGTGAATCTGTAATCCCACCATTTTGAGAGGCCAAGGCAGGAGGATTGCTTCAGGCCAGGAATTCAAGACTAGCCTGGACAACATAGTGAGATCCTGTCTTTATTAAAAATTTCAAGGCCGGGCGCGGTGGCTCAAGCCTGTAATCCCAGCACTTTGGGAGGCCGAGACGGGCGGATCACGAGGTCACAAGATCAAGACCATCCTGGCTAACACGGTGAAACCCCGTCTCTACTAAAAAGTACAAAAAAGTAGCCGGGCGAGGTGGCGGGCGCCTGTAGTCCCAGCTACTCGGGAGGCTGAGGCAGGAGAATGGCGTGAACCCGGGAGGCGGAGCTTGCAGTGAGCTGAGATCCGGCCACTGCACTCCAGCCTGGGTGACAGAGCGAGACTCCGTCTCAAAAAAAAAAAAAAAAAAAAAATTTTCAAAATTAGCCAGGCATTGTGGTGTGTGCTTGTAGTTCCAGCTACTCAAGAGGCTGAGGTGGGAGGATCACTTGAGCCCAGGAGTTGGAGGCCGCATTGAGCTGTGATTGTGCCACCGCACTCTACTCTGGGTGACAGAGCTGACCCTGTATCAAAAAAAAAAAGAGTGCCTTAAAGATCACCAATGTGTCTTACAAACATTATTTTACAGTGAAAAAGCAGGCAATGGCCGGGAGCAGTGGTTCACGTCTGTAATTCTAGCACTTTGGGAGGCCAAGGCAGGCGGATCTCCTGAGGTCAGGAGTTCGAGACCAACCTGGCCTAGATGGCAAAACCCTGGCTCTACTAAAAATACAAAAATTAGTCGGGCATGGTGGCACATGCCTGTAGTCCCAGCTACTCAGAAGGCTGAGGCAGGAGAATGGCGTGAACCTGGGAGTTGGAGGTTGCAGTGAGCTGAGATTGCACCATTGCACTCCAGCCTGGGCAACAGAGCCTTTGAAACTCTGTATCAAAAAAAGAAAAAGAACCAGGCAATGGACTTACTGTCATGGGTTTCAATCATCTCATCACATACCCCATTATCCAGAAGTGATAGAACAGTGACATGGCATTGGCTTCCAAAGACACAGTCATAACACGTTCAGAGATTGGTGCGTTAGGTGGCAGGATGTAAAATACGCTCTGAATCAGCAACCAACACATGGTTTGACCTCTCCTATAGCCAGAATACACAGAGCTAAGAAGCAGGAGGTGGAAGTGGGTAAAGTTATACTGAATGATCCATTCGAGTTTTTTGCTTCCTGTCTTCATGAATCTGTTCTCAGCTGGTTTCGAGACTTCAGTACCCAAGGGGGAAGTGCTTGCACAAGGAGACTTGGTGAAAGGGAAGTGAATAGAGACACCTGGTATTTTGTCTCCTTGTTCCATCGGGCAAACAGAAAGAGAGGAGCTGAAGCGTTGGCTGGGGTCATTAACTGATCCCAATTACCGAAAGTTCTGACAGGCAATATGGGCAGGGAGGCGCATGGCTTCTGGGAGCTCCTCCTGGAAGAGGGTTGCACATGGGTACCGGGAAATGAAAGGGGGGGCTAGAGCAGACTTGGGCCATTGCTTTGGTTGCACTCTCCCCAACCCCTCATCCTATTTGTGAGTCTTCCTCAGTGAGGACACCCAGGTGTCGGGAAGGGGCGCGTCTTCCTCCACAAAAGACTAAACCAGCATTCCCTCTTCCCCCAGGGAGTATGCGCATGGACAAATAGCCCAGTTTACCCACTGGAAACTCCTCCCAAGCCTTCAAATCTGGAGGGAGGCCCACAAAGGTAGAGATGGTTAAAGCTGATACACAGAAACACAGGCAAGTGTCCATAGAGGCAGTACCCATAGGGGCTTATCGGCCAGGCTGTTCCTGACACTGGTCCTGGCTGGTGTCCTGTGTGCCTGGACAGCCTTGGTGTTTGGCCTGTTGTCCAAGCCCGGTTCTGTCCAAGCCTGGTTCTTCAGGCTTCCTGGAAATCACCTTTTGGTCCATTCCTTCTCTGCTCAAGTTATCCACAGTTGATGGTATTGCTTTCAGCCAACAGCTCTGACTGGCACCACGGGGAAGGATGCACAAATGCCAGTTCTCCTTCTGCTGTTGCGATTCAGACCACGCGTGACTTTCCCTCCTTTCCGAAGCACTGCATGTTTTGATTACTTAGGAGCTAGAATAAATTCTGTAAAAATAACGGTGAGGGTAGAGAAGAAGCAAAACTGGAAGACATGAAAAGAAAATCTTTTTAGTAATAAGCAACCCAAAGTTAGCCAACGCGTGTCTCCATTGCACCTTGCACTTAAACTTAGCAATGTCTAAAACACCTCAAAATAGCAGACAAAACAGAAAGAAAGCAAGAATGTGTAGGCCAAGAACTGAATTGAACCCAGATGTTAGCTTTCACCGTAATGGAAAATGAAACCAAGTTTCTTTTTTTTTTTTTGAGATGGAGTTTCACTCTTGTTGCCCAGGCTGGAGTGCAGTGGTGCCATCTCAGCTCACTGCAACCTCTGCCTCCCAGGTTCAAGCGATTCTCCTGCCTCAGCCTCCTGAGTAGCTGGGATTACAGGTGTGCGCCACCATGCCCGGCTAATTTTGTGTTTTTTAGTAGAGACGGGGTTTCCCCATGTTGATCAGGCTGGTCTCAAACTCCTGACTTCAGGTGATCCGCCCACCTCGGCCTCCCAAAGTGCTGGGATTACAGGCATGAGCCACAGTGCCCGGCTGAAACCAAGTTTCTTAAAAAAAAAAAAAAAATTCATTGAAGATTTTTTTTGTTTTGTTTTGTTTTTGAAACGGAGTTTCCCTCTTGTCCCCCAGGCTGGAGTGCAGTGGCACGATCTCAGCTCACTGCAACCTCCGCCTCCCAGGTTCAAGTGATTCTCCTGCCTCAGGCCAAGTAGTTGGGATTACAGGCACCCGCAAGTATGCCCAGCTAATTTTTTGTATTTTTAGTAGAGTCAGGATTTCATCGTGTTGGCCAGGCTGGTCTCGAACTCCTGACCTCAGGTGATCCACCCGCCTCTGCCTCCCAAAGTGCTGGGATTAGACGTGAGCCACCACGCCCAGACAAAGAAAATTTTTCTTTTTTTCTTTCTTGCGTTTCCTGGGTCCTTCTCCACGCCACTGCACTCCAGCCTGGGAGACAGAGCAAGACTCTGTCTCAAAAAAAAGGAAGTGGAGGTTTTCGCTTGTTTATTTGTTTGATACAGGGTCTCACTCTGTCACCCAGGGTGGAGTGCAATTATGGCTCACTGCAGCCTCGACTTCCCAGGCTCAAGCTATCCTCCCACCTCAGCCTCCCTAGTAGCTGGGATCACAGACAAAAACCACCATGCCCAGCTGATTTTTGTATTTTTAGTAGAGACAAGGTTTCACCATGTTGCCAAGGCTGGTCTCAAACTCCTGGCCTGAATTGGTCCTCCCACTTCAGCCTCCCAAAGTGCTGGGATTACAGACGTGAGTAACCGTGCCCGACCAGAAGTGGCCCGATGGTGTGAGAGGGGGAGGAGGGGGGTTGGCAATCTGCTCTTTTTCAAACAATGCTGATTCTTTTTGGAACCATGAGGACAAGGACTGCTGGAGAAATCCATCCCCATCTTTCCCTCAGAATGAGACTGTACTGCCTTGGATTGCTACTTTCATGTGCTCAGAGAGGAATCATGGGATGTAAAGTGAGTGTTAGAAACGGGAATACTACAAATACTAGCTTGTGGGAAGGTTCCTAGAGCTGATGTCCTCAGGGAGGATGATGGGGAGAAAAAGGGACAGGGAAGTCAAAGGGAGAGGCCTGGAGCTGCAGGAAGGAAAAAAAAAGGAGAAAAAGAAGGGTTCTCAGAGAGAAGTGTCAACAGAAAAAGAGGCTGTTTGGCTTCTGATGGAGTGGTGATTTAACTGACAGCCTAGGGAAACCATAAAGGAAGTCAGTTAGGAAAAATGCTACAGAATAAGCAGCTTCCATTCCAGAAAATTTGCTTAGGGCCAGTGCAAAGAGCAAGGGAAGAGAAAGGAGCTAAAGAAAGCAGAGTGGCCGGGCGCGGTGGCTCAAGCCTGTAATCCCAGCACTTTGGGAGGCCGAGACGGGTGGATCACGAGGTCAGGAGATCGAGACCATCCTGGCTAACACAGTGAAACCCCGTCTCTACTAAAAAATACAAAAAAACTAGCCGGGCACGGTGGCGGGCGCCTGTAGTCCCAGCTACTCGGGAGGCTGAGGCAGGAGAATGGCCTGAACCCGGGAGGCGGAGCTTGCAGTGAGCTGAGATCCAGCCACTGCACTCCAGCAAGGGGGACAGAGTGAGACTCCATCTCAAAAACAAAAACAAAAACAAAAAAAAAAGAAAGCAGAGTAAGCCATGTGCGGTGGCTTACAGGTGTAATCCCAGCACTCTGGGAGGCCGAGGAGGGCGGATCACCTGAGGTCTCGAGATCGAGACCAGCCTGACCGACATAGAGAAACCCTGACTCTACTAAAAATACAAAATTAGCCAGGCGTGGTGGCACATGCCTGTAATCCTAGCTACTCGGGAGGCTGAGGCAGAAGAATTGCTTGAACCCAGGAGGCGGAGCTTGCAGTAAGCCAAGATCCTGCCATTGCACAGCAGCCTGGGCAACAAGAACAAAACTCTATCTCAAAAACAAAGAAAAAAAGAAAAAAGAAAAGAAAGCAGAGTAAGACTGGGCGTGGTGGCTGAAGCCTGCAATCCCACCACTTTGGAAGGCCGAGGCAGGCAGATCACCTGAGGTCACGGGTTCGAGAAAAACCTGGCCAACAAGGTGAAACCCCATTTCTACTAAAAATACAGAAATCAGCCAGGCACGGTGGCGCATACCTATAATCTCAGCTACTCAGGATCTCCTGCCTCCTAATGAGGCAGGAGAATTGTTTGAACCCAGGGGGTTGAAGCTACAGTGAGCCAAGATTGCGCCACTGCACTCCAGCCTTGGTGACAGAGTGAGACTCCCTTTCAAAAAGAAAAAGAAAAAGAACGCAGGGTAAACTCCAGAGAAGCCTGGACTCCAATAGGGATTCCCCTGGCTTCTGAGAAGGCCTCTTAATCCCAGACACTAATGATCCCCAAGAAGGGAGTGCTCTGTGACTGCCTCAGAGCAGAAGGAACGAGCCAGAATAAGGCAGGAATGCATCAAAAAAGGATCTGCCTGCAGGGTGGCTCATACCCATAGCCACAACACTTTGGGAGGCTAAGGCAGGAGGATCACTTGAGCCCAGGAGTTTGAGACCAGCTGGGCAACATAGCAAGATCCCATCTCTCCAAAAAATTAAAAAATAGGCAGGATGTGGCTGGGTGCTGTGGCTCATGCTCGTATTCTCAGCAGTTTGGGAGGTCAAGGCAGGCAGACCACACCTGAGTCAGGAGTTCGAGACCAGCCTGGCCAAGACGGTAAAACCCAGTCTCTACTAAACAATACAAAAATTGGCCTGCCATAGTGGCGCACGCCTATAACCCCAGCTACTTGGGAGACTGAGGCAAGAGAATCCTTTGAACCCAGGTGGTAGAGGTTGCAGTGAGCTGAGATCGTGCCACTCCACTAGCGTGTCTGGGTGACAGAGGTAGACTCAAAGAAAAAAAAATCTAATTTATTAGATTTATTTAGATTTATTAGGTTTGTTTGTTTATTTATTTATTTATTTATTTATTTATTTTTGAGATGGAGTCTCCCTCTGTCACCCAGGCTGGAATGCAGTGGCATGATCTTGGCCCGCTGCAACCTCTGCCTCCCGGTTTCAAGCGATTCTCCTGCCTCAGCCTCCCTGAGTAGCTGGGACTACAGGCATGCGCCACCATGCCCAGCTACTTTTTTTTTGTATTTTTAGTAGAGACAAGGTTTCACCATGTTGGCCAGGCTACTCTCAAACTCTTGACCTCAGGTGATCCACCCACCTTGGCCTCTCGAAGTGCTGGGATTAAAGGCATGAGCCACCGCGCCCAGCGTAATGGCTTATTTAATAAAGCACTGTAGAATTAACAGACTGTTTTCAGTTACACATTTTTACTTAATCTTCACATTTCCTACCAATGTTGGCATTATTATGCTTGTTTTATGGCTCAGGAAATGGGGGCTCAAAGGCTTTGGGACTTATCCAAGATGTCCTAGCTCCTGACAGTCCAGCATCTGTGTTCTCTCCATCACGACTCGCGAGCCTCCAGCCCGTGGAGACTGTCCCCTGGAGATTTCTCACTCTAGAATGAATGAATAACCAGAGGAAGGATCCTGGAGGGAAATACGAGGGAAAGGAAACTTCTGCTAGATCTGAAGACCTGTGACACCTAGAAATCCTAGACTCTACGAGTGAGAAATATGAAGACATCGAGAAAGTTTACTGAAGCCTTTCTTTCATGTCGAAAATTTAATGTTTTGTGATATTTTTATTAAGTGGTTTCATAAGCCCTGTGGGCTTAAATTCACCTCCCAGCCATGTTTATGAGTATTTATTGCATAATTCAACAAATCGGGTGTATTTGTAATTTTATTCATATTAGAACCATCAGTGGCTGGCGTGGTAGATCACACCTGTAATCCCAGCACTGTGGGAGGCTGAGGCAGGTGGGTTGCCTGAGGTCAGGAATTCAAGATCAATCTGGTCAACACGGCAAAACCCCATCTCTACTGAAAATACAAAAAAATTAGCTGGGTGTAGTGGCATGCACCAGTAATCCCAGCTACTCAGGAGGCTGGGGCAGGGGAAGTGCTTGAACCAGGGAGGTGGAGATTGTAGTGAGCCGAGATTGCACCACTGCACTACAGCCTGGGCAACAGAGCAAGACTCCGTCTCAAAAAAAAAAAAAAAAGAACCATGAGTATGCTGTCTCAAATTCACACATACGCACACAAATAGAACCATCAGGGACATGTCGTTTTTCATTTTAAAGCAATTTTTACAAATACGGTATCTTAATTATTTCTTTTTTCTTTCTTTTTTTTTTTTTTTTAGAGGGAGTTTCTCTCTTGTTGTCCAGGCTGGAGTGCAATGGTGTAATCTCAGCTCACTACAACCTCCGCCTCCCGGGTTCAAGTGATTCTCCTGCCTCAGCCTCCTAAATAGCTGGGATTACAGGCACCTGCCACCAAGCCTGGCTAATTTTTGTATTTTCAGTAGAGACATGGTTTCACCATGTTGGCCAGGCTGGTCTTGAACTCCTGATCTCAGGTGGTCCACCCACCTCAGCCTCCCAAAGTGCTGGGATTACAGATGTGAGCCACTGTGCCCAGCATTTTTTTTTTTTAGACAGGGTCTCACTCTGTCTCCCACGCTGGAGTGCGGTGGCGTGACATAGCTCACTGCAGGCTCAATCTCCTGACCTCAAGTGATACTCCTGCCTCAGCCTCCCAAAGTGCTGGGATTTCTGTCGTGAGTCACTGCATTTGGAAAATCTTAGTTATCATCACAACCCTGGTAGGCAGTTGTATTCCCCACTGTGTAGATGAGAAAACTGAGTCTTGTGTAGGGAAAGGTACTTGCCCAAAGACACATAGCTAACAAGAAGGTGGAGCTGGTACCTGGGACCAACCTTACCTCTCTAAATCCATGAGATCAAGGTACACATTTAGAAAGGCGCCCCAGTGGAGAGGTTTAAAGGGGGCTTAGGGAGCAAGAAAGAATTAGGGACGGGAAGAAAGAAGGCACTGTTTAGTGAATGCTCTTCAGAGAAATCCCAAATGTATTTTTATTTGTTTTAATTATTCAGAACAAGAGTGCACTGTGGGCTGGGCACGGTGGCTCCACCTGTAATCCCAGCAATTTGGGAAGCTTAGGCAAGCAGATCACCTGAGGCCGGGAGTCCGAGACCAGCCTGGCCAACATGGTGAAACCCTGCCTCTACTAAAAATACAAAAATTAGCAGGGCATGGTGGCACGCGCCTGTAATCCCAGCTACTAGGGAGGCTGAGGCAGGAGAATTGCTTGAACCCAGGAGGCAGAGGTTGCAGTGAGCTGAGATTGCGCCATTGCACTCCAGCCTGGGCAACAAAAGCGAAACTCCCCATAAAAGGAAAAAAAAAAAAACCGGGCGCGGTGGCTCACACCTGTAATCCCAGCACTTTGGGAGGCCGAGGTGGGCGGATCATGAGGTCAGGAGATCGAGACCATCCTGGCTAACATGGTGAAACCCCATTTCTATTAAAAATACAAAAAATTAGCCGGGCATGGTGGCAGGCACCTATAGTCCCAGCTACTCGGGAGGCTGAGGCAGGAGAATGGCATGAACCCAGGAGGTGGAGCTTGCAGTGAGCCGAGATCGTGCCAAAGCACTCCAGCCTGAGCCACGGAGCGAGACTCCATCTCAAAAAAAAAAAAAAAAAAAGAGTGCATTGTGGGCTAGGAGCGATGGTTCATGCCTATAATCCCAGCACTTTGGGAGGCCAAGGTGGGTGGATCACCTAAGGTCAGGAGTTCGAGACCAGCCTGGCCAACATGGTGAAACTCTTTCTCTACTAAAAATGCAACAAGTAGCCGGATGTGGTGGCGGGTGCCTGTAATCCCGGCTACTAGGTGGGGCTGAGGCAGAAGAATTGTTTGAACCAGGGAGGTGGAGGTTGCAGCGAGCCAAGATCACACCACTGCACTCCAGCCTGGGCAACAGAGCAAGACTCTGTCTCAGAAAAAAACAAAAAAGGGCCGGGTGCGGTGGCTCACACCTGTAATCCCAGCACTTTGGGAGGCCGAGCAGGTGGGTCATGAGGTTAGGAGTTCCAGACCAGCCTGGCCAACAAAGTGAAACCATGTCTCTACGAAAAATAATAATAGAAAAAAAAATCAGCCTGGTGTGGTGGTGGGCACCTGTAGTTCCAGCTACTTGGGAGGCTAAGGCAGGAGAATCGCTTGAACCAGGGAGGTGGAGGTTGCAGTGAGCCGAGATCATGGCACTGCACTCCAGGCTGGGCAACAGAGTGAGACTCTGTCTCAAAAAAAATAAAAAATAAAAATTAAAAAATTAAAAAAAATAAATTAATGACCAAATCTTTAAAAATTGTCAGAAGGGTCGGGCGCGGTGGCTCACACCTGTAATCCCAGCACTTTGGGAGGCCGAGACGGGCGGATCACGAGGTCAGGAGATCGAGACCATCCTGGCTAACACGGTGAAACCCTGTTTCTACTAAAAAATACAAAAAATTAGCCGGGCGTGGTGGTGCGCACTTGTAGTCCCAGCTACTTGGAGGTTGAGGCAGGAGAATGGTGTGAACCCGGGAGGCAGAGCTTGCAGTGAGCCGAGATGCACCACTGCACTCCAGCCTGGGTGACAAAGCAAGACTCCGTCTCAAAAAAAAAAAAAAAATTGTCAGAAGGTTTTGACTATTGGTTTTCTTTTGTTTTTCTTTTCTTTTCTTTTCTTTTCTTTCTTTTTGACGGAGTCTCGCTCTGTCCCAGGCTGGAGTGCAGTGGCACCATCTCGGCTCACTTCAACCTCCACCTCCTGGGTTCAAGTTATTCTCCTGCCTCAGCCTCCCAAGTAGCAAGGATTACAGGTGCATGCCACCATGCCTGCCTAATTTTTGTATTTTTAGTAGAGATGAGGTTTCATCATGTTGGCCAGGCTGGTCTCGAATTCCTGACCTTGTGATCTGCCCACCTCAGCCTCCCAAACTGTTGGGGTTAGAGGCATGAGCTGCTGTGCCTGGTAGTCTGCTGGTTTCTTTTCTTTTCTCTTCTTTTCTTTTCTCCCCTCCCCTCCCCTCCCCTTCCCTCCCCTTTTTTCCTCCTGTCTCAGCCTCCAGAGTATCTAGGACTGCATACGCGTGCCACCATACCCAGCCAATTTTTGTGTTTTTAGTAGAGACCAGGTTTCACCAATTTGGCCAGGCAGGTCTCGAACTCCTGACCTCAAGTGATCCACCCATCTCGGCCTCCCAAAGTGCTGGGATTACAGGCGTGAGCCACTGCGCCCAGCTATTGTATTGCTTTATCTTCTTTCTCTTTCTTCCCTCCCTCCCTCCTTTCTCTCTCTCTCTCTCTCTCTCTTTCTTTCAGACAGAGTCTCACTCTGTCACCCAGGCTCACTGCAACCTCTGCCTCCCAGGTTCAAGCAATTCTCCTTCCTCAGCCTCCTGAGTAGCTGGGATTACAGGCATGCATCACCATGCCCGGCTAATTTTTGTAGTTTTAGCAGATACGGGGTTTCACCATGTTGGTCAGGCTGGTCTCATGCTCCTGACCTTGTGATCTACCAGCCTCGGCCTCCCAAAGTGCTGGGATTACAGGCGTGAGCCACCGCGCCCAGCCTATTGGTTTATTTTCTAAAACAAGACAAAATAAGCCCGGGTGTGGTGGCTGAGGCCTGTAGTCCCAGCACTTTGGGGGGCCGAGGCAGGCGGATCACCTGCGGTCAGGAGCTTGAGACCAGCCTGGCCAACATGGTGAAATCCCGTTGCTACATAAATAAACACACACAAAAAGTTAGCTGGGCATGGTGGCAGGTGCCTGTAACCCGAGCTACTTGGGAGGCTGAGGTGGAGAAGCGCTTTAACCTGGGGGGCGGCGGTTACAGTGAGCTGAGATAGGCCATTGCACTCCAGCCTGGGCGACAGAGCGAGACTCCGTCAGAAAGAAAAGAAAGAAAGGTCAGGCAGAGTGGCTCACGCCTGTAATCCCAGCACTTTGGGAGGCTGAGGCAGGTGGATCACGAGGTCAAGAAATGGAGACCATCCTGGCCAACATAGTGAAACCCTGTCTCTACTAAAAATGCAAAAATTAATTGGGCATGGTGGTGGTTGCCTGTAATCCCAGCTACTTAGGAGGCTGGGGCCGGAGAATGGCTTGAGCCCGGAGGCGGAGGTTGCAGTGAGCCGAGATGGTGCCACTGCACTCCAGCCTGGGTGAGAGAGCTAGACTCCGTCTCAAACAAAACAAAACAAAACAAAACAAACAAAACAAAAGCTGGTGCGGTGGCTCACGCCTGTAATCCCAACACTTTGAGAGACCAAGGCAGATGGATCACTTGAGGCAGGAGTTTGAGACTAGTCTGGCCAACATGGTGAAACCCCGTCTCTATTAAAAATACAAAAATTAGCTTGGTGTGGTGGCACATGCCTGTAATTCCAGCTACTTGGTAGGCTGAGGCAGAAGAATCACTTGAACCTTGGAGATGAAGGTTGCAGTGAGCTGAGGTTGTGCCACTGCACTCCAGCCTGGGCAATACTCTATCTCAACAATTTAAAAAAAATTTTTTTTAAGGAAATAATAACAATAATGAGGTCAGGTACAGTGGCTCATTCCTGTAATCCCAGCACTTTGGGAGGCTGAGGTGGGCGGATCACGAAGTCAGAAGATTGAGACCATCCTGGCTAACACGGTGAAACCCCGTTTCTATGAAGAATAGAAAAAATTAGCTGCGCTTGGTGGTGGGCGCCTGTAGTCCCAGCTACTTGGGAGGCTGAGGGCAGGAGACCGCTGTGAACCCGAGAGGCAGAGCTTGCAGTGAACCAAGATCGCGCCACTGTACTCCGGCCTGGGCGACAGAGCAAGACTGTCTCAAAAAAAAAAAAAAAAAGAAAAGAAAAGAAAATAACTAAAGTAATTTAAGTGTTGTGTAAATAATTGAAGTGGAATATTAAATGTTCTGACTCAAACTGTCAAATAGAAGATAACTGTGTGGTCAGAGAAGTAACTTCTGTCTTTTTTTTTTTTTTTTTAGACGGAGTCTCGCACTGTCACCCAGGCTGGAGTGCAGCGGCGCAACCTCGGCTCACTGCAAGCTCCACCTCCCGGGTTCACGCCATTCTCCTGCCTCAGCCTCCCAAGTAGCTGGGACTACAGGCGCCCGCCACCACGCCCGGCTATCTTTTTTTTTTTTGAGAGAGTTTTGCTCTTGTTTACCAGGCTGGAGTGCAATGGTGCAATCTCGGCTCACTGCAACCTCTGCCTCCCAGGTTCAAGCGATTCTCCTGCCTTAGCCTCCCGAGTATCTGGGATTACAGGCATGCACCACCACACCCAGCTAATTTTCTATTTTTAGTAGAGACAGGGTTTCTCCATGTTGATCAGGCTGGTCTCAAACTCCTGACCTCAGGTGATCTGCCTGCCTCGGCCTCCCAAAGTGCTGGGATTACAGGCGTAAGCCACCGTGCCCAGCCCTAGTTTCTGTCTTTAACCAGTCCTAAACACCTAAAGAGTGCTTATTATTTGCATTTTATTTCATAGGATTTTTCTAGTTTGAATTTTTCAACAAGGCAAGAGGGAGGGACGTCAAGGTCCCTGGAGATGCGAAAGCTACAGCACTCCATTGTGCAGTGTTTTGCACCAGGGTGCACCTACAGATAGAACAATGGGATTCGAGTCACCACAAAAACAGTACCTTCCACAGAAATCCCTATTTTGAGGGTGGATTTCAGTTCACAATTAGACACCAACTCTAAGAAAGTAGTTTTTGTGGTGTGTGTTTTCTCTTTTGTTAATTTGTTTGTGGGTACATTTGACTATCCTTTATTTGGAGAGATGGTAGCCAGACCTATGCAAGGCTGAAATTCTCACTTGCTAGTTAGATAAACATCGGTTCTTGTCACCCCAATCATCTAGATGGTGTGACAGATTTTGTCAGGGACAGGCCTCATTGGAGTTCAGCTTTCAACAAAGTGGAGGGGATTGACTGTGTCAAGGATATTTTAATTGGCTGTCTACATTGTGTGAACTCATTAGATAATTGCCAACCTTCTTCATTTTCTGTTGGGTAGACCTGGCTACAGAAGACAGCGTTTGGAAAGGAGATTAGTAAGAGGAGAGGCCGCCGGGCTGGAGAGCTCCTGGCAAAGGGGGACAAACCTGCAGGGAGGGTTGGGGTGGAAAACAAAAGGCCCTGAGCTGGGGAGAAACGTCAGGAGAGAGCGAGAACAGGAGGGACTCTGGCTTGGGGGTGGGATTGGAAACTTCCTCAAAAATCAAGGTTCAAAGAAGACAATGAGGAAGTACAAATAGACGCATCAGGTCAGGCTGGACCAGAGAAGCTGTGGCAGGCGCAGGTGGTCACAGATGCCAGAGAAGAGGCCGGCGGGGCCTCCCTTAGGAGGTAGCTCCATCCTAGACAGTTGTTTGTTCCAAGAGCTCCAGAGAAAATGAAGGGGGGGAGGGGTGGAGAGTGCTCATCCCCAGAGGGAGGGAGGCAAGCTTGGCGATTTCCAGCCCTGCAAGGGTGAGCCTGGCCTATCAGTGTCGAAGGAGGGCTCAGAGGAAGCAGAGGGAGGTGTCTCATCACCACTGCACCAGGGGGTGGTGACTGGGGAAGCAGGGCTGGCCCAGGGGGGTAAGGTCATCCTAGCAGGAGGGCACTGGCCCAGTGGCAAATGGGCCAAGTTTCCAAATAGGACTTATTACAAGAAAAACAAAAACAAATTCAACATTATCAGTGGCGGGTTCCTCATCTTTATCTGTTGAAAGTTTTCCAAAAAAAAAAAAAAAAAAATCTGAAATCCAGCCCACCTTAAGTTCACCTTATTAAAAAGTCACCCAAGGTAAAATAGCACACACACACACAAAAAGACATAAATAAAAGGTGAGGAGGGGTCGGGCACGGTGGCTCAAGCCTGTAATCACTGCACTTTGGGAGGCCGAGACGGGTGGATCACGAGGTCAGGAGATCAAGACCATCCTGGCTAACACAGTGAAACCCCGTCTCTACTAAAAAAAAAAAAAATACAAAAAACTAGCTGGGCAGGGTGGTGGGTGCCTGTAGTCCCAGCTACCTGGGAGGCTGAGGCAGGAGGATGGCGTAAACCCGGGAGGCGGAGCTTGCAGTGAGCTGAGGTCTGGCCACTGCACTCCAAACTGGGCGACAGAGCAAGACTCCGTCTCAAAAAAAAAAAAAAAAAATGGTGAGGAGGACCCAAAATATCAATCAAAAAAAAAACAATCAATAAGGAAATCATTAAATAAATCATCACATCTTGGTGGATAAGAACTGTAATTCCAACTTCGGGAGGTCAAGGTCGGAGAATAGCTGGAGGCTGAGGGTTTGAGACCAGCCTGGGCAAAGCAACAAGGCCCCATCTCTACCAAAAACATAAAATTTGGTACCATGGTGGTGCATGCCTATAGTCCCAGCCACTTAGGAGGCTGAGGCAGGAGGATTTCTTGAGCCTGGGAGGTCAAGGCTGCAGTGAGCCATGATCACACCACTGCACTCCAGCTTGGACAATAGAGCAAGACCCTGACTCTAAAAATATAAACAAATAAATGAATTATGACATCCAGACTAAGTAGAACCATGAAGCAGTTAAAAACAAAGAGAGAGGCCAGGCACGATGGTCCATGCCTGTAACCCAGCACTTTGGCAGACAGAGGCAGATCACCTGAGATTGAGAGTTCGAGACCAGCCTGACCAACATGGAGAAACCCCATCTCTACTAAAACTACAAAATTAGCCGGACATGGTGGCACATGCCTGTAATCCCAGCTGCTCTGGAGGCTAAGGCAGGAGAATAGTTTGAATGCGACAGGCAGAGGTTGCAGTGAGCTGAGATCATGCCATGGCACTCCAGCTTGGGCAACAAGAGCAAAACTCCGTATCGAAAATAAATTAATTAATAAAAATAATAAAAAATGGCCGGGCGCGGTGGCTCAACCCTGTAATCCCAGCACTTTGGGAGGCCGAGGCGGGTGGATCACGAGGTCAGGAGATCGAGACCATCCTGGCTAACATGGTGAAACCCCATCTCTACTAAAAATACAAAAAACTAGCCGGGCGTGGTGGCGGGCGCCTGTAGTCCCAGCTACTTGGAGGCTGAGGCAGGAGAATGGCGTAAACCCGGGAGGCGGAGCTTGCAGTGAGCCGAGATCGCACCACTGCACTCCAGCCTGGGTGACACAGCGAGACTCCGTCTCAAAAAAAAAAAAAAAAAAAAAAAAAAAAAAAAAATAATAATAATAATAATAATAAATAATAAAAATAAAATAAAAAAAGAGAGAAGCACATATACTAATGGAAGATAAATTATTCAGTTAAAATAAATTCTAGGCCATGCACAGTGGCTCATGCCTGTAATCCTAGCACTTTGGGAGGCTGAGGTGAGTGGATCACGAGGTCAGGAGTTCAAGACCAGCCTGGCCAAGATGGTGAAATCCCGTCTCTACAAAAAATACAAAAATTAGCTGGGCATGGTGGCAGGCGCCTGTAAGCCCAGCTACTCGGCAGGCTGAGGAAGAGAATTGCTTGAACCCAGGAGGCAGAGGCTGCAATGAGCCGAGATCGCGCCACTGCACTGGCAACAGAGAGAGACTCTGTCTTTTTTTTTTTTTTTTTTTTTTGAGACAGAGTCTCGCTCTGTCGCCCAGGCTGGAGTACAGTGACCGGATCTCAGCTCACTGCAAGCTCCGCCTCCCGGGTTTACGCCATTCTCCTGCCTCAGCCTCCCGAGTAGCTGGGACTACAGGCGCCCGCCACCTCGCCCAGCTAGTTTTTTGTATTTTTTTAGTAGAGACGGGGTTTCACCGTGTTAGCCAGGATGGTCTCGATCTCCTGACCTCGTGATCCGCCCGCCTCGGCCTCCCAAAGTGCTGAGATTATAGGCTTGAGCCACCGCGCCCGGCCGAGAGACTCTGTCTTAAAAAAAAAAAAGAAGAAGAAGTTCTAGAAGAAATGTATGATTCCCCTTGACATGCACGCGTGTCTGAGTTCAGCAGGGGACGCGCATATGTGACCGTCCACAGTGGTAATGTTGGGGAGGGGCAGGGACTGAGGCAGCAGAATTAGGAGTCAAACTCCAAATTTGCCAGATCATCTACAAGGAGGGAATGACAGAGCCTGGATGTGCTTGTGGGAACCCCTGCGGAGTCCGGGCTATGTCTGGGCAGGTGTCCTCTCCCAGAAGGCTCTTTTATTCGTGGAGAGGGTAGAAGCTGAAAATAACACGTTGTAATCGGTAACAACAATGCAGGGGCTGGCAGCACTGTGGATGCCCAGCCTCCTCTTCTCTGGATGGCCACGTCGTCCAGGGAGAAATGAAGGGCTGCGGGTCAGGCCACAGGTAAGTCATGAGAAAGACCAGAAATAAGAACTGTGGGCCGGGCGCGGTGGCTCAAGCCTGTAATCCCAGCACTTTGGGAGGCCGAGGCGGGCGGATCACAAGGTCAGGAGATCGAGACCACAGTGAAACCCCGTCTCTACTAAAAATACAAAAAATTAGCCGGGCGCGGTGGCGGGCGCCTGTAGTCCCAGCTACTCAGGAGGCTGAGGCAGGAGAATCGCGGGAACCCGGGAGGCGGAGCTTGCAGTGAGCCGAGATCGCGCCACTGCACTCCAGCCTGGGCAGCAGCGTGAGACTCCGTCTCAAAAAAAAAAAAAAAAAAAAAAAAAAAAAGAACTGTGAGTCAGCACCCGCCTGGCTTCTTCAGAAGCATAGTGGGTCCTGTCATCTTAGCGCCTTTGCTCTGATCGCCGCCGGAAGACAGTCTAGTCCTAGTTAAATTCTCTTCCTCTCAATTTCAATGTCATTTCCTCCTGACCCCTCCAATCTCATTTACTTTGCTCCCGCTGTGGCGCATGCTCGTGGAAGCCGGACCGTCTCCTCCTGGTGCACCGTCTGTCGTGCTGTCTGTGTGAGTTTGCAGCCCCTCCCCAGACTGTGACTGCCAGCACCCCAGGTCCCAGCAGGGACCTGCACCGGCCAGTTTGTTCCCGGGTGGCATCCCCAGCCCCGCCACGGAGCGGTTGCTCAACAGATATGACCAGAGCTGGTAACGGCTGAAGCGAGTGCGGTCTCCACGGCGATCCCCTCTGTCTCAGACCTGGCATTTGGAACTTGGTGTTAAGTGGGTGCAGCTGCCAGGAAGGCACTGGAACAAAACCCTGCCCTGTGTTTCCTAAGCAGATCAGCAGGTGAATGCGTGAACCCGCAGCCCAGCCCCGGCACAACTTTAGTTGTCTGATGAGATAAACACCCGCCCACACCCAAGACTCCAGGTGCTCTCCTGCAAGACTGGGTGGGTAGAAGTGGCACGGGGGGGGGGGGTCCCGAGGGGAGGGAGAGGCACAAGTGACTGTATCCGTCACCACAGCCTCGCAGGGCTCCACAGCCGGAGAACACAGGAGCAACACAAGAGGTGCTGCCAAGGAGGGTGAATGTCACCTCTCCGCCCCACCCACGCAGCATGGGAGTGACACTCTGAAAACCCCTCGCAGGCCAAAAGGCATTTTCAGCTTTCCCCAGTTACCCTGGAGGAGGGTTCACCAAACTGTCGCCTGGGTGTGTGATCCCTCCCACCCACTAAATAAGGGGAAACAATGGCAGGGAGCAGATGTTTGCCCCCAAGCTCCTCAGGGTGGAGGCGGCTTCTCCCTCTTCTGCCTCTGTGTGGGAGTCGACTGAGGAAGAGGAAGCCTCCCAGTGGGTGGAAAGGAGGGTGTAGAGTGAATGGAGAGGGGAGATGCTCTAAAAGCATGCCCCAGACGGTGTTGAGAGGAAAACCCTTGGGTTAGAGCTCACTGTCCTGGCTCCGTTTCAGTGGCTGTCCACCTTCACCCTTCCCAGTTATACATCACAGCATCTTCGTCTGTAGAATTCTGGGGGTGGGAAGTGTGATCCTGAAGGCCCCACATCTTCCTCGGTGTACAGCCCCCCAGCACCCACCTCCCCAGAACCCCCACCTGCACCTGCACTGCCTGGCCTTCCTTCCTTAGCAAGACAGAGTTCTGACAGCCCCAGGGCTCAGGAAAAGCTGCCTGTGAAATCCACGGCGGCCTTTCTGAAGCTTTACCCAAGTTCTGCTCCCTGGAGCCACACGGAAGGAAGTTCTGCCTGACAGCCTTTCCAGCACCCTGGGAAGCTGCTGATTTATTTTCTTTACCCCTGACTTCACTTATCTCGGATCCCAAGCAGAGACTGACAAAGCCAGAGACCCCGATGGTTTAGGATTCCAAGGTTTCTTATGCCTCCGGCTGCTCAGCCAGGGGCTTTCTTGATTTTATGTTTTTCAAATGAGAAGCATCTTACTGGCTAAGTAAGTCTAAGAGTGTCGCGACTCATGGACCTTGGAAACCAATGGTCAGTAGTTTGGGATTCTTTGGGTGGATCAAGAGATTTTCTTGTGGACCTGGGAGCACCTCGATGTGGGGAGGGCCTGAGTAGACGGACTAGTGCCCTCTTCTGGATGGAATTGGAGGTTCCCCTTGCGCCCCAATCCTTCCACCCCTGCCCTGGGGCTTTTTTGTTTGTTTGGTGGAATGGGAGGGCACTTTTCAAAGTTACATAGAAAATTTAAAATCACAGCACTATCGAATATCCGAGGGCCAAGAATCACCTTCGTCTTGCTGCAGGTGAGGGAAATGAGGTCACTTCTCAAGAAACTTGCATTTTCTGAGAAAACGTGGACACAATGGAAAAGCCCAGCACAAAACCACACACCGGAGGAGGCTGAACCAAATCGCTCCAGGACTTAAAGCACAGAGGGCACGTATTCCGCAGGTGAGAGAGCCTCTGCAGGGGCTGACAAGTCCTTCTTGGATGACACTGTGACTCTAAGCCCTCACAATCCCCTCTCCAGGGCGATGATCCACCCAGCGCTGTGGCTGCTGAGATTCTAGTCGCCCTGCTCGCTCTAGGCTGGTGTGATTCTTTTGTTTGTTTGTTCGTTTGTTTGTTTGAGATAAGTCTGGCTCTGACGCTCTGACGCCCAGGCTGGAGTGCAATGGTTTGATCTCAGCTCGCTGCAGCCTCTGTCTTCCAGGTCCAAGGGATTCTTGTGCCTCAGGCTCCTGAGTAGCTGGGACTACAGGCGCCCAACAATACAACTGGGTAATTTTTGAATCTGTAGTAGAGACAGGGTTTCACCATATTGGCCAGGCTGGTTTCAAACTCCTGACCTCAAGTGATCAGCCCGCCTCGGCCTCCACAGGTGTGAGCCACTGCGCCTGGCCTAGGCTGGTGTTATTCTGACATTTCTGACACAGCCATGAAGCAGTCCCAGACTCCGCAGCCCTGGGCGTCTGCCATAGCCCTGTTGTATGATCTGCTCTGCCACTCACGAGGCATGACCCACCTTCCTACCCTCTCTGAGCCTCAGTTTACTCATTTAAATCTCAAAGCCTCCACAGATAATTGGGAAATGAAAGGAAAATCATGTAAGTATGAATACCTTCAACAGACAGCGGGATCTCATTAATACCAGTTTCCCCTTTCTATACCTCCCAGCAAAGAAAAGTTGATAACTGTAGGCCTCTGAACTAGTGCCCCACATTGGAGATACCGGCCACTTCTTACTGAACGTTTGCCTGTGTCTACTATAAGGATATAAGATCATCTCAACCTCCCAAAAAGCCGATATTACCGCCCCCCATTTTTGCAGCTAAAGAAACTGAGGTGCAGAAAAATGAAATAGCATATTCAAGGTCACAGAATGACCGGGGGCAGAGCTAGAGTCTAGACTCCCATCTGTCTGATATAAACCCCATTCTATAAACCCTCCAACATTGCTACTCCCGCTCCAACACCACCGTAGCAGAAAGCTCCAAAACTGGGTGAAGCACATGCAGCTTTACAGCAGGCAACCCCATTCCTGTGTTCCACCTAGTGAAGGACCAGGAGGTTGTGCATGACCAAGGTGGTTCGGGGTGAAGGTCAGGGGCTGGCTGAAAATGGAAGGCATCTCAGGCTGGGTCTTTGACTGTGATTATGTCAGGGTTGGGGCTGAAATATTGTGAGTGGTAACTGAGGTTGCAACCTCTTCCCGAGGAAAGAGTGGGGGCGGGGTGGTGAAACTGGTTAATTGAGATGGGAGGGTTGGGGTGGGGGCAGGCAGAGCCTTCCAGGCCTTCAGATCCGGTGCTGTTACCGTAAACAAGTGCAACCCTCAGCTCCCTGGAGGGCCTGGGGAGCAAATGCGTGCATCCCTGCTTCGTTCCCAGCAGCTGTTCACTGGAGGACGCAGCCTGCCATCCCCAGCCGTCCTCCTCCACGGCCTTCCCCAGCCCCCAGATCAAGCCTCAGGAAGTGGCGCTGCTGAGAATCTCTCCTCCAGCCCTGCCTCCTGCCGAGAGTGTCCTCAGCGCCAGCATTTCCTGGCCTAATTAAGCTGGGTAATGAGTAGCTAAGAGGAGGGGATAAAAGCCCTAGGCGGCTTAGAGCTGGGACAGTTTATGACAGGGGCGTCTGCAGCTGGTGACATTCCTAGGAAAGTTATTTCTCATAACCCTGGGAAGTTGCATGCTGTTTCCTTAGCACGAGAGTAAGCCCCAAAGGTGAGCACAGGGAACACTGCGTCTTAAGGGGACCTGACTGGAAGGTCCTAAAGGTGACAGGTTGGGGGTGCCGTGCGTCTGTAGGACTGATTAGAGCTGCAGAGCAGCTACAGGCCACCCGGGCTAATGCCCTTAGCTTAGACTGAGGCCGGGATGTCCGTGGTGGCCATGTGACTCCCCAGGGCTTGGGTTTTCTGTTTCTTCTGAATGACGGAACTCGGCACAGCATGCAGTTTCTAAGACCGTATCCTCTCAGGGAAGGAAATCTGAGCTAGAGGCTCTGATCCTGACTCCTCCCCGGCCCACTTTTAAGGGTGTGAAAATTGTGTTTTGGAAAATATCAGGCGCCCCAGCAGCCAGGAGTGGGTAGAAGAGCTCTCAGACTGGGGCCCTGGGGGAAAGGGGAAGGTGGGCACCAGGTGCTCGGGACACCAGGGCCCGCCCTTCCGGAGACACTCAGGAGCCCAGCGTTGATTATCGCCACTCTCACTCTGCAGCCACAGCCTCGGCCCCCAAATTCTCCTTCTTTTGCACTCAGTTTTGTTTGTTTGTTTTTTGCGTCAGTTTTGTTTGCTTTGTTTTCTTCCGGTCACCTTGTGCTCTTTCCTTAGTTGGCCAGGGAACTTCGTGCTGTGTGGGGTGGAGCAGGGCAAGGTCTGGGCTCTGGAGCTCGGCCCATCCCCAAGTCTCTGGGTGAACTGGGGAGACCAGGTGACCTCTCAGCCGTGGTTTTCCCATTTGTAGAGTGAAGGCGTTGGTGATGTCTAGTGTCCAGTATGTTGTGAAGCGCAACCTCCGCTTGGCCTGTGAGTGGCGAGCGAGGCTGAAATTGGGCCATGTTTCCCAGACCTTTCAAATTAGGTTAGCCAGTTTCACCCGGGAATATTTTTGCCCCAGTTATCCCGTAAAGCAGAATCATAGCTAGTGAGTATGTATTTTATGATTATTATTACTCTTATTATTAGAAACAGGGCCTCATTCTGTCATCCAGGCTGGAATGCCGTGGTGTGAACACGGTTCGACCTCCTCAGCCCAAGCAATCCTCCCACCTCAGCCTCCCGAGTGGCTGGGACCACAGACACGTCATCACAAAAATATTTTTGAAATGTTTTGTAGAGACTGGGTTTTGCCATGTTGCCCAGGCTGGTCTCAAACTCCCAGGCCCAAGTGATCCTCCTACCTCAGCTTCCCAGAGTGCTGGGATTACAAGCGTGAGCCACTTCGCCTGGCTGAATACATATAGTTGATGATGGAAGGGCTCATTCTCCTGCACCCCTGCAATCAATATTTGTTCTTTTCCAATTTTCTAAACAAGACCTGTCTGGTGCAATGTCCTCTGAGCCCCACTTCCTCCATGGCCGGAGCCCAGAGGGGCAGGGAATGTGGGGATTCTGTCTTTCTTTCTGATCGCCACCCTTCACCCTCTGCCCTCTGCTGTTCCCACAGTCCCATCTATTCCCCTGGCCTCCTGCTTCTCTCTCTCAAAGAAGAGTGAGCAGTCAGATCACAAATAACCTGGTGTTTCCGTTTTTCCCTCTGGCGGTGGTTGCTCCTGGAGTGGAAGGAGACCTGGTGGCCAGATGCCTGATGTGGCCGGGACAGCTGGTGCTCTCCACATGCCTGGGGAAGGTCCCTGGGGATTGGATTTGAGGGGATCACACCAAGAAGAGGGGTGAGCAGGCCTGGCAGCTCACCCCTGTGACCCTGCCCACCTCTGGCTGGGGCCGCCTGGCACGATCCCCCAGCCCCAGCCGGCAGCAGCTGGGCAGGACAGGGGAGCCAAATGGCTCTGCATGTGTAATCCCAGCTAAAAAGAGAAAGGGGAAAGATCTTGTCATTTCCCAGGACACAGACAACTGAAACCTGATACTCTTGCTAAGGCAGTCCTTTCACTGAGAGAGAGAGAGAAAGAGACAGAGAGAGAGAGAGAGAAGGAGGGAGGGAGGGGAGTGTGTGAGAGGCCATTCTGGAAGGTTCTGGGGCCAGCAGGAAGTCCTGAGCACAGCTCTCCTGTGAGTACCCCATGTGTCATCTCCCCTAGTCTTTGGCCTGAGCTGACTCTTGGTAGGAGCCAGGAGACATGGCTGGTCTGCCCAGTGGACACAGCAGTGATCGTGGAGGCTGGGCCACCATCCATCTCTGTTCATTAGGAGCTGCTGTCCCTCTCTCCCCTGCCCTTTGTGTCAGGGAGCCAGATTATGCTGTTGAGAAAAATGTGCTCAAAGACCTTCAACTCGGGCCAGTAAGAGGCTGTTCTTTCTTCCTCTCTCTCAGTGCTCTATAAAACCAAATGCATGGCCAGGCGCGATGGCTCACGCCTGTAATCCCATCACTTTGGGAGGCCGAGGTGGGCGGATCACGAGGTCAGGAGATCAAGACCATCCTGGCTAACACGGTGAAACCCCGTCTCTACTAAAAGTACAAAAAACTAGCCGGGCGAGGTGGCGGGCGCCTGTAGTCCCAGCTACTCGGGGGGCTGAGGCAGGAGAATGGCGTGAACCCGCGAGGCAGAGCTTGCATGAGCCGAGATTGCATCACTGCACTCCAGCCTGGGCGACAGAGCGAGCCTCCGTCTCAAAAAAAAAGCAAAAATAAAAATAAATTAAAAAAATAAAAAATAAAACCAAATGCATGATCAGAGTGGAAGGTAGTCCACTGACTACCTTGAATGGGTTAGGGTCGTTCGTCTTTGTTCAGCTATAAGGAATTGCAGCTATAAGGAATTGTTAGGCTAAAGCCACAGAAATTTGGGGAGGCCACTTTGTGACCAGCTCTGTGCTGGTGCAGCTCGAACACAGGCATGTATGACAAAGTGTCGTCCTTTGCTATCCCACTGGAGCAACAAGACTTTCAGCCTGCCGGGCGCAGTGGCTCAAGCCTGTAATCCCAGCACTTTGGGAGGCTGAGACGGGCGGATCACGAGGTCAGGAGATCGAGACCATCCTGGCGAACACGGTGAAACCCCGTCTCTACTAAAAAATACAAAAAACTAGCCGGGCGAGGTGGCGGGCGCCTGTAGTCCCAGCTACTCCGGAGGCTGAGGCAGGAGAATGGTGTAAACCCGGGAGGCGGAGTTTGCAGTGAGCTGAGATCCGGCCACTGCACTCCAGCCTGGGCGACAGAGCCAGACTCCATCGCAAAAAAAAAAAAAAAAAAAAAAAAAAAAGACTTTCAGCCACAAGGATTAGTGAACGATACACGAAGAAGTCCAATCAAGAACCTGAATGTGGGGTACACTCAGCCAGTGGTTCCAGGGGTCCGTCCTGATGTGTTCTTTTTTTTTTTTTTTTTTTTTTTTTTTTGAGACGGAGTCTCGCTCTCTCGCCCAGGCTGGAGTGCAGTGGCCGAATCTCAGCTCACTGCAAGCTCCGCCTCCCGGGTTTACGCCATTCTCCTGCCTCAGCCTCCCGAGTAGCTGGGACTACAGGCGCCCGCCACCTCGCCCGGCTAGGTTTTTGTATTTTTTAGTAGAGACGGGGTTTCACTGGGTTAGCCAGGATGGTCTCGATCTCCTTTCCTCGTGATCCACCCATCTCAGCCTCCCAAAGTGCTGGGATTACAGGCTTGAGCCACCGCACCCGGCCGGTCCTGATGTGTTCTGTGGAGAGAGTTTCTTTTAGGTGAAATGTTCTCTGCCGTCATTCTGTGTCACGCGCTGTTGATTGTGCTCCTATGGTGTGCCAGGCGTTGGCCGGGCACCAGGGATGCTGCCAGGAACAAGACAGTCTTCTGCCGCCCTGACGTAGCACACTCTAAAGGCTCTGACTTCACTCTTATTGTGCATGTTTGTATTTTATAGTTCATTTATTTATTTACACACCGTGTGTGTTCAGTGTATTCAGAAAGATTCAAGTCCGTTTATAATTAATGCCACAAGTGCCAGAAACCCCAAAACCAGATTAAAGGTTGAGGTCCAGGGTCTAGAGAAAGCTGGGGCTAAAGAATAATTCCATCAGAAAAGCTGGATTCAAGGAAGTGCTTCGACATTTGAACCTAAAACTTGGTTCCGAGCTGCCTGGTGGTTAGGTCAAAAAGGGAAATAGGCCGGGCGCGGTGGCTCAAGCCTGTAATCCCAGCACTTTGGGAGGCCGAGACGGGTGGATCACGAGGTCAGGAGATCGAGACCATCCTGGCTAACACGGTGAAACCCCGTCTCCACTAAAAAATACAAAAAACTAGCCGGGCGAAGTGGCGGGCGCCTGTAGTCCCAGCTACTCGGGAGGCTGAGGCGGGAGAATGGCGTGAACCTGGGAGGCGGAGCTTGCAGTGAGCTGAGATCCGGCCACGGCACTCCAGCCTGGGCGACAGAGCAAGACTCCGTCTCAAAAAAAAAAAAAAAAAAAAAAAGGGGAAATAGTGTGTCCAACAAAAAGGAAACATTTCTTGTGTATGTCCCTTCTTTCTGACACCAACCTTCAGGCTCATTTCTCACCATCATCCCATGCACACTCCACCTTGCTTGACTGCATTCAGTTCTGCAGAATCACTGAGGGCCGGGCTCATTGGCACCTGAGCTTCTCCCACCTCCCCACTGCTCTGTCTGCTTAACTCCGGGGAACACCACTGGCCCTGCTTCAACCAGCACTGCGGTCACTACTTCACATGCCTGCTTGACCCCGCAGTCAGGGCCTGCTGCCCTCCCTGTGTCAATGCCTCTCCTACCTGGCTCCATCACGGCCCTCTCAGGGTACTGTCGTTGCTCCCTGCTTCTTTCCCTACCTGCTGGTGAGTTGCTCCCTACCAGGAGTCCTGTCCCTCATCTCCACTATCCCAGGGCCTAGCACAGTGCCTGCTGCACTGTAGCCAATAAATATTTGCCACTAACAATTATTTTGCACTTAATGATGTGCCAAGCACCATGGTAATTGTCTTACAAACATTGTCTTTTCTTTTTTCCTTGTGGCAGGGTCTCACTCTATTGCTCAGGCCAGAGCTCACTGCAACTTCTTCCTCCCGGGTTCAAGCAACTCTCCTGCCTCAGCCTCGCAAGTGGCTGGGATTACAGGTGTGCACCACCATGCCCGGTTACTTTTTGTATTTTTGGTAGAGACTGAGTTTCACTGCGTTGGCTAAGCTGGTCTGAACCTCCCGACCTCAAGTGATCTGCCTGCCTTGGCCTTCCAAAATGCTCGGATTACAGGTGTGAACCATTGCAACCAGCCCATTTTACTCTTTTTTTTTTTCCCCCAGACGGAGTCTCGCTCTGTCGCCCAGGCTGGAGTGCAGCGGCGTGATCTCGGCTCACTGCAAGCTCCGCCTCCTGGGTTCACACCATTCTCCTGCCTCAGCCTCCCGAGTAGCTGGGACTACAGGCACCTGCCACCACGCCCAGCTAATTTTTTATATTTTTAGTAGAGACGGGGGTTTCACCGTGTTAGCCAGGATGGTCTCGAACTCCTGACCTCGTGATCCGCCCGCCTCGGCCTCACAAAGTGCTGGGATTACAGGCGTGAACTCTCACGCCCGGCCCATATATTATCTCATTTAACTCTTAAAATAACCCTGTGACATAGTTGTTGTTATGCCCATTTTACAAGTAAAGAAACTGAGATTAAATGAGCCAAGTAACCCAAGGACTCAGAGTGGTGGACCCAGCCTCAAACCCAGATCTTCCTGACTTTGAAGCCCTTGGAAAGGATGAGACATTTGCATGTATGGCCTTTTATTGAAATTATTGTTATCTGTTACTAGATTATGAGCCCTCAAAGGAAAGGGGGAAAGACCTCTCCACACGCACAGCAGAGAGCATATTGCTTTGCACACAGCAGGAACCCCTGAAGTATTTCTCAGCAATGAGTTCTTTTCTTTTGTTTTTGTTTTTTTTGTTTTTTCTTTTTTTTTTGTTGAGACGGAGTCTCTCTCTGTTGCCCAGGCTGGAGTGCAGTGATGCGATCGATCTTGGCTCACTGCAAGCTCCGCCTCCCGGGTTCACGCCATTCTCCTGCCTCAGCCTCCCAAGTAGCTGGGACTACAGGCGCTCGCCACCACGCCCGGCTAATTGTGTGTGTGTGTGTGTGTGTGTGTATTTTTAGTAGAGACGAGGTTTCACCGTGTTAGCCAGGATGGTCTCAATCTCCTGACCTCGTGATCTGCCCTCCTCAGCCTCCCAAAGTGCTGGGATTACAGGTGTGAGCCACTGTGCCCGGAAGAGTTCTTTTCTTTTTTGATGAAGTCTTGCTCTTACTGCCTAGGTTAGAGTGTAGTGGTGCGATTTTGGCTCACTGCAACGTCCATCTCCTGGGTTCAGGAGATTCTCCTGCCTCAGCCTCCCAAGTAGCTGGGACTACAGGCGCCTGCCACCACGCCTGGCTAATTTTTTTTTTTTTTTTTTGTATTTTTAGTAGAGATGGGGTTTCACCATGTTGGCCAGGCTGGTCTCAAACTCCTGACCTCAGGTGATCCACCCGCCTTGGCCTCCCAAAATGCTGGGATGACAGGCGTGAGCCACTGCGCCCGGTCAAGAGTTCTTCTTTTTTTTTTTTTTGAGACGGAGTCTCGCTCTGTCACCCAGGCTGGAGTGCAGTGGCCAGATCTCAGCTCATTGCAAGCTCCACCTCCCGGGTTTACGCCATTCTCCTGCCTCAGTCTCCCAGGTAGCTGGGACTACAGGCACCCGCCACCATGCCCGGCTAGGTTTTGTATTTTTTTTTTAGTAGAGACAGGGTTTCACCGTGTTAGCCAGGATGGTCTCGATCTCCTGACCTCGTGATCCGCCCGTCTCGGCCTCCCAAAGTGCTGGGATTACAGGCGTGAGCCACCGCGCCCGGCCCCAAGAGTTCTTAACAAAGACATTCTACCGCTGGCTTGCAGTGCAGTGAGACCCAAACTTACAAGGCCCTCACCACCACCCAGCTGGCTTAATCACACTGTGGTATTCACAGGCCTTAGAACTTACAGCCGAAAAGGACCTTAGAACTCAGAGACTCCAACCCTCACGTTTCACAGCCCGAGGAACAGTTGCGGAGAGATCAAATGGCTCAGCTAAGGTCATACGGCTCATTAGCAACAGCAAGGGCAGGGACACATCTGACTCCCACTACCCGGAATTGCTTTCCAATTTGATGAAAAAATTTACCTGGATTCAGCAAACAAGGTGACAAAAGGCCAGAGTGGGGAAGCCCACCAAGGCAGCACCCTCGGGGGAGTCACTAGTGGGCAGTGGCCTTGCTCTCCAGCCAGCCTGCTCTACTGCAGGTGCTTCTCCCTCGCCCCTCCCCCAGCCACCATATTTCTTCCCGTAGCCACTCATCACCTCCTGTGTGACCAGGTCTTCCTTCTCAGGCATCTCTTGTTTGTAAGAAACGTATTGGTGAGTATCAGTTCTCCAACCTTCAATGACTCCCTGCTGTGGACACAGCCTTGGCTCAGACTCCTAAAGGAGGTGGGGCTCCTAGCTCTATAGTGGGAGCTCACAGGGTGATTCTGCACCCCTCCATCGGGACATTCTCATTGTCGTAACTGGGGGAGGCAGACAACTTGCTACTCCATCTGGAGAGTAGAGACTGGGAATTCTGCTAAACATCTTACAGTGCACAGGACAGCCTCCAAAGCAAAGAAATATCTGGCGCAAACGTCAGCGGTGCCGAGGATGAGAAACCCTGCTAGACAAGTGGGAAGAAGAGCTCTGCCCACCGTTTCCTCCTGGCAGAAAAGTTCCCACTGGGCTCCTCTCTACCCTGCCCAGTGGGTCTGCAGGTACCTCTTCAGAGCCATTGGGTTTTTGGTCTTGTTTTCTCCTGTCACTTCCACCAGCCATTTGGTGTTTCCATTTCGTCTCCAACAAAATACCAAAACAAGGGCAATGATTTTATGGAGCACCAAATGGGTTCCCGGCAGAATGCTCAGCGTTTTCGGTGTTTTATGTATCTTACATTAGCTTTGCCTTGTCACTTAATTTCACCTGAAAAACAAAGGAGTAGTTTGTTAACATTGTTAACATTTTGCCAGTGAGAAGACCGGTCCCGGGAGGTCAAGTAACTTGTTCAAGGTCACTCAGCCATTAACTGTTTCAAACCCAGCTGTGAGCTATCCAGGCCAGTGTTCCTGCTACTTTCCACACAAAACAGTGGCGGGCTGTGCAGACAGGTATGAGACAGTCAGCAAATTAAAGGTGTATTTGTCTTTCTCAAACACCAAATCCATCCCCTGCCTTGTCCACAAGCAGGAAAGATAGAGTTCTGGGGAAATGTGGTCTGGGCGTCGTGGCTCACAACTGTAATCTCAGCATTTTGGGAGGCCAAGGCAGGAGGATCGCTTGAGGCCAGGAGTTTGAGACCAGCTTGGGCAACATAGGGTGACCCCCGTCTCTACAAAACACTTAAAAATTAGCTGGGTGTGGTGGTGTGCACCTATAGACTCAGGAGGCTGAAGCGGGAGGATTCCTTGAGCCCAGGAGTTCAAGGCTGCAGTGAGGCAAGGTCACACAACTGCACTCCAGCCTGGGAGACAGAGCGAGACTGTTTCTTTTTCTTTCTTTCTTTCTTCTTTTTCTTTTTTTGTTTTTGTGTTTGAAATGGAGTCCCACTCTGTCTGTCGCCCAGGCTGGAGTGCAGTGGTGTGATCTTGGCTCACTGCAGCCTCCGCCTCCTGGGTTCAAGTGATCCTCCTGCTCTGCCTCCCAAAGTGCTGGGATTACAAGTATGAGTCATCGTGCTCGGCCAAGACTCTGTTTCGTTTTTTATTTTATTTTATTTTTTATTTATTTATTTTATTTATTTATTTATTTATTTATTATTTATTTTATTTTTTTTTTTTTTTTTTGAGACGGAGTCTCGCTCTGTCGCCCAGGCTGGAGTGCAGTGGCCGCATCTCAGCTCACTGCAAGCTCCGCCTCCCGGGTCTACGCCATTCTCCTGCCTCAGCCTCCCGAGTAGCTGGGACTACAGGCGCCCGCCACCTCACCCGGCTAGTTTTTTGTATTTTTTAGTAGAGACGGGGTTTCACCGTATTAGCCAGGCTGGTCTCGATCTCCTGACCTTGTGATCCGCCCGTCTCGGCCTCCCAAAGTGCTGGGATTACAGGCTTGAGCCACCGCGCCCGGCCTATTTTTATTTTTATTTTATTTTTAAGATGGAGTCTCGCTCTGTCACCAGGCTGGAGTGCAGTGGCATGATCTTGGCTCACTGCAACCTCCACCTCCTAGGTTCAAGTGATTCCCCTGCCTTAGCCTCCCAAGTAGCTGGGACTACAGGTGCACACCACCATGCCTGGCTAATTTTTTGTATTTTAGTAGAGACAGGGTTTCACTATGTTGGCCAGGCTGGTCTTGAACTCCTGACCTCATGATCCACCCACCGTGGCCTCCCAGAGTACTGGGATTATAGGTGTGAGCCACTGTGCCTGGCCGACTCTGTTTCAGAAAAGGAAAGGAAAGGGAAAGGGAAGGGAAAGGAAAGGAAAGGGCCAGGCATGCGCGGTGGTTCATGCCTGTAATCCCAGCACTTTGGGAGGCTGAGGCAGGCAGATCACTTGAGGTCAGGAGTTCAAGATCAGACTGGCCAACATGGTGAAACCCCGTCTCTACTAAAAATACAAAAATTAGCTGTGCGTGGTGGTGGGCACCTGTAATCCCAGCTACTTGGGAAGCTGAGGCAGGAGAATCACTTGAACTGGGAGGTGGAGGCTGCAGTGAGCTGAGATCGTAACACTGCACTCCAGCCTGGGTGACAGAGCTAGACTCCATCTCAAAAAAAAAAAAAAAAGTAAGAAAGACATACGGAAGCTTGGGGGTGAAGACAGGCTGGTCTCCTGCCCCATCCCCTTCCTAACTGCAGTGTCTTTACTTACATGCCTCAGAACTAAGGTGAGCCCTACTAACCCAGAGCTAAACTCTAAACTGCCAAGAAAACCTCTGGGGGAGCTCCACCACCCAGCTCCTGGCACACACACCCCTCCCTGGGAGGAGGCACTCTGTGGTTCCCCTCCCCAACAGTTTGGGCCTCCATAGTGCCTACCATGGACACTGGGGACTTATTAAACAGCGCTGATGCAGGGCTTCTGACACCAAACCCAGAGTCTGTTGTGGCAACCTTAGCGTTGTTAATAAGAGGATACCATGTGCATGGTAACGTGTGTGTACGAGTGTGTATCTGTGTGTGCACGCACACGTGTGCATGCTACTGAAAAGGTGGCCTTCATTCAGGGTTTAAACTGGGCCTTGGCCTCCTGGCCTCTCTGAGCTGCTTCCTGCTGACCTCCATCCCGGGGATGACCGTCCCCTGCAGTCGGGAATGGAGCTGGGCCCCCCCTGGCCTCCTCTGCTCAGATTAACCCCTTCCTCCCCGTTTGCCTGTGCCTGGCAGTGGGGCTCTGGGCCAAGGGGCCAGACACTCACTGGCTCCAGGGCTGGCGGATGCCATAAACCCGTTTTCCTTGGGGACTCCAGAGCTCCACATCTTACTTTCAGAAAGCACAAGTGTTTTGTTGGCAATGGCCTCAGGAGGAGGGAGAGCCCAGGGCTCTGTACACATGTTCCTCATTTGCCATTGGTGGGGCAGGGGCTGCTGCAGGGGACTGTGCTGGGCTGTGCTGGGAGGCAGGCACGGGAGGGGGAGAGCAGCTGCAGCTGCTGCCGGAAGTTTGGCTTCAGGGAGGAATGGAGGGAGAGAGTGCAAGAAGAAGGGGTGGGACTTGGGGACAGGGGCGGTGTCACGGGGGAGGAGGGAGCAGGTGGTGACTTGTTTATCTGCTCAGCTGTTTTGTTTCCAGGAGCCTGAGAGAGAGACAGAAGCAGCTGGGAGGAGAAAAAGCAACGCGGCCAGGGGCCCTCCTGGTCCTTCTGCCTTAGCCACAGGTTCTGAAACCAAAGCAAAACCACCAGAGAGTGATTCATGTGGGTATGGCCCTCCCTCCCCCACCCAGAAAGGTTTCTCTTGAGCCCATATGCTAGTTTCTGTCATGCAAACGCCCTGGCAATGCCCTCCTTGCCTTGGCGCAGTGGCTCTGATTGGGTAGGCATCTCCCGGGGTTAATACTGGCACAAACTCATGTAAATCTTCCTGGGCCTAAGTCTGGTGTACTCTCATGTGAACTGGCATGGTCCTGGAGGGCCAGTCAGCTAGCTCCTAGCCTCGAGATCAGCCTGGACCAAACCAAAAAAAAAAAATCGTCTCTGGTGAAACAGGATAGCAACCCCACCCCCTGCTCTGCGTTCCCCAGTGCCTCGCTTCGCGGTGGCCAGTTTGGATTCTTCTCTCCAAACGCCCAAGACTTGTGCAGGTTACTTATTGGTCCCCTTCATGCCCCAGATGCAAATTTAGCATGTCTCATTTGCATGCTAAATTGTTTGGAGGCAAGGCTGGGATGTAGCTTAATTTGCCCTGATGTCTTTTGACCAGGTTAATAAACCCATCTCCCCCCCAGCCCATCCCAGCACTTTATTTAATTACAGTGCCATTTCAGGAGTTTGCTTGCTGTTCCCCCTTGGCTCTTTGTCTAGCTTATTATTTTCATCTTGTTGTTTGTTTGTTTAAATGAGAACTTTCACAGACAATTCCCTCTCCCGCCTGCCCCAGAGGCCAGTCTGTGTTGCTAGAGGACTTTTTCTGCCTCCCTCTTGGTTTACAAAGCCAGGGCATCTCTGTTGACAAAGGGTCTGCGATCTGGCACTGGGCCTGGCGGTTAGGGACTGTGTAAGAAATGCAGATGCCTTTTGCAGATGCCTGCCCTGCTCCTCCTCTAAGCAGTCAAAAAATCCTGCACCACCTCAGGAAGACCCCACATCCCAGCTTGCTGGTCTCTGAGCACTCTGCCCTGCCAACGCTATAGCGCTAGGGAGGCAGGAAAGATGGAAAAGGCTGTAGGGGATTGAGTAAGAGATTCAGGGAATGAGGGACAGCGACACTGTCTGTAGGTGGGTCGGCTTAGCAGAGGGATTGGGAGCGGCTGACTGGAGTGGTGGAAAGAACTGGGGACAGGGAGTCAGGAAGCTGAGCTTTTATTCATCCCAGCTTTGCCACTGACAAGTTAGGTGGTCTTGGGCCAGACTGGACCAAGTCTGGGCCTTCCCGTGTAAACCGCAGGCTCCCATCTCAAGGTCCTTTTCTACTTTACAGATTCTCTTGCTTTTAGAATGCTAATTTCATTGACTATAGCCCATTTCCTTCTCCAGGGACTAGGTAACCCAATAAAATCTCCCCTAGGTGGGATGTGTTGGCTCACGCTGTAGCCTGTAATCCCAGCATTTTGGGAGGCTGAGGCGGGTGGATTATCTGAGGTCAGGAGTTTGAGACCAACCTGACCAACAAGGTGAAGCCCTGTGTCTACTAAAAATAGAAAAATTAGCCAGGCGTGGTGGCAGGTGCCTGTAGTCCCAGCTGCTCGGGAGGCTGAGACAGGAGAATTGCTTGAACCTGGGAGGCAGAGGTTGCAATGAGCTGAGATCGTGCCACCACACTCCAGCCTGGGCAACAGAGCGAGACTCTGTATGAAAAAAAAAAAAAAAAACTACCCCTTAACGGTGGTTGGTCAGACAGCCAACTTGAATTGCTGACTTTTTCCCAAACCCAGATGCCCGGGCTGAGACACCAGTTAAAACTTATCTTAGGGAAGCTCTGGGAGTTGCCTCTTGCAGGTCAGGGGTTGCAAAGGGCAGAGGCTCCAGCATACCATCTTCTTGAGCATTTCCTGTTCAGATTTCTGTGGGATTAATGGTTCCTCCACCTTGTACCTCCCAGGGAGGCTCCCTGAGCTCTGCTTTATATAAGGTAAGTGCTCTTGGGCTTCAGGTGGATTCCATTTAAACGTTTCTTTGAGCACTTACTCTGTGACTGACATTGCTGGACCCAAGGGAATACAGAGATAAAGGATGACTTAGTCCTTATCCGAATAGAGCCACCTATTGGTGAGGCCAAACTTAATAGAACTCTCCGACAACAATTCTGTCAAGGCTGGCGCAGTGGCTCACACCTATAATCCCAGCACTTTGGGAGGTCGAGGCGGGTGGATCATGGGGTCAAGAGATCGAGACCATCCTCGCCAACATGGTGAAACCCCATCTCTACTAAAAATACAAAAATTAGCCGGTCGTGGTAGTGCACACCAGTAGTCCCAGCTACTTGGGAGGTTGAGGCAGGTGAATCGCTTGAACCCGGGAGGCAGAGGTTGCAGTGGACTGAGATGGTGCCACTGCACTCCAACCTGGCTACAGTGCGAGACTCCATAAAAAACAAAATTCTGGGCCGGGCGCGGTGGCTCAAGCCTGTAATCCCAGCACTTTGGGAGGCCGAGACGGGCGGATCACGAGGTCAGGAGATCGAGACCATCCTGGCTAACACGGTGAAACCCCGTCTCTACTAAAAATACAAAAAACTAGCCGGGCGAGGTGGCGGGCGCCTGTAGTCCCAGCTACTCCGGAGGCTGAGGCAGGAGAATGGCATAAACCCGGGAGGCGGAGCTTGCAGTGAGCTGAGATCCGGCCACTGCACTCCAGCCCGGGCTACAGAGCAAGACTCCGTCTCAAAAAAAAAAAAAAAAAAAAAAAATTCTGTAAAACATCTCCCATTTTTCCCTTCAACCTAAAGAACATGGGAAAATGAACCAAGTGGACTGATAAATGGATTTCAAAGGTGATAGTGGAATTTATTTGTTATATTTGAGAAAGTTAGCCTTAAGAAATTTATTCTGGTAGATTGTACTTACAAAGGCTTTGTCAACTATAGTTGCAATAATAACAAGAATAATACCAGCTATTCTTTCTTGAGTGCCTGCTATATATGTATCATGCATTTTGGCAGATGTTTTACATGCTTTATCCTATGGGATTATTTAATGAGGGAGGCGCTATTAAAATCTCCATTTTTATTATTGTTTTAAACTTTTCTTTTTCTTTTTCTTTTCTTTTTTTCAGATGGAGTCTCACTCTGTCACCCAGGCTGGAGTGCAGTGGCGTGATCTCGGCTCACTGCAAGCTCCGCCTCTTGGGTTCAAGCGATTCTCCTGCCTCAGCCTCCCAAGTAGCTGGGACCACAGGCGCCCGCCACCATGCTCAGCTAATTTTTTTTTTGTATTTTTAGTAGAGACGGAGTTTAACTGTGTTAGCGAGGATGGTCTCGATCTCCTGACCTCGTGATCCGCCTACCTTGGCCTCCCACCAAGTGCTCAGATTACAGGCGTGAGCCACCGCGCCCGTCCCTTTTTTTTTTTTTTTGAGACAAAGTCTTACTCTGTCGCCCAGGCTGGAGTATAGTGGCGTGATCTCGGCTCACTGCAATCTCCGCCTCCTGAGTTCAAGCGATTCTCCTGCCTCAGCCTCCCGAGTAGCTGGGACTACAGGCAAGGGCCACCACGCCTGGCTAATTTTTGTATTTTTGGTAGAGATGGGGTTTCACCATGTTGGCCAGGCTGGTCTTGAACTCCTGACCTCAGGTCATCCACCTGCCTTAGCCTCCCAAGGTGCTGGGATTACAGGCGTGAGCCACCCGACTTGGCTTTAACCATTTTTTTTTTTTTTTTTTTTTAAAGACAGGATCTGGCTCTTTTTCCCAGGCTGGAGTGTAATAGCACAATCATAGCTCATTGCAGTCTTAAACTCCTGGGCTTAGGCAAGCCTCCTGACTGCCTGGGACTACAGATGTGCACCACCACACCTGATTAATTTTTTATTTTTATTTTTTCTAGAGAAAGGGTCTCCCTATGTTGCCCAGGCGAGGCTTGAACTCGTAGCCTCAAGCCATACTCCAAGGCTAGGGCTGGCGTTCTAGTGAAAATTCAAGCAGTCTCCTGGTGGGTGGGTTTTGTCTCAGCATCTGTGATGCAGTCAAATGTCCAAAGGCCTAGATCTCACCCGTCTCTCCTTCAGCCATTTGCACCAGCTTAGATGAAGGAATCAAGAACTGACGAATTTTTAAAGTTTTCTTTTTTTGAGTACCTGTTTTGTGTAAGACCCTGTGATAGAGGTGGGGGTTCTGGTGGGGAAATAGCAAACCAGGCGTGGCTCTCCTCCTAAAGGAGCTTACAATCCTCAAAAAATGTTCTTGGCTGGGCACAGTGGCTCACGCCTGTAATTCCAGCACTTTGGGAGGCTGAGGTGGGTGGATCACAAGGTCAGGAGTTCGAAACCAGCCTGGCCAATATGGTGAAACCCTGTCTCTACTAAAAAATACAAATATTAGCGGTGTGGTGGCGGGCACCTATAATCCCAGCTACTTGGGAGAATGAGGCAGGAGAACGGTTTGAACCCGGGAGGCGGAGGTTACAGTGAGCCTGGATTGTGCCACTGCACTCCAGCCTGGGCAACAGAGAGAGACTCTGTCTTAAAAAAAAAAAAAGGCCGGGCGCGGTGGCTCAAGCCTGTAATCCCAGCACTTTGGGAGGCCGAGACGGGCGGATCACGAGGTCAGGAGATCGAGACCATCCTGGCTAACACCGTGAAACCCCGTCTCTACTAAAAATACAAAAAACTAGCCGGGCGAGGTGGCGGGCGCCTGTAGTCCCAGCTACTCCGGAGGCTGAGGCAGGAGAATGGCGTAAACCCGGGAGGCGGAGCTTGCAGTGAGCTGAGATCCGGCCACTGCACTCCAGCCCGGGCTACAGAGCAAGACTCCGTCTCAAAAAAAAAAAAAAAAAAAATTCTTTAAGTCTATTTTTGTCATTTTTTTTTCGGACAGGGTCTCACTGCATTACCCATGCTGGAGTGCAATGGCATAATCATAGCTCACAGCAGGCTTGACATCCTGGCCTCAAGGGATTCCCCTTGACTTCAGCCTCCCAAGTAACTGAGACAACAGGTGTGTGTCACCAAACCCAGCTAATTTTTTATTTTTTGTAGAGATGGGGTCTCACTATGTTGCCCAGCCTCTACTTCCTTTTCCATATGAGTTACACAATAATATTGTCAAGTTCTATAAAACTGTTCATTGATGTTTCATGGAAATTGTGCTAAGTCTATTAATTGACTTGGAGAACATTGGCCTCATTTTTAACCTTTTTATCTTCTGATTTTTTTTTTCTTGAGATGGAGTTTTGCTCTTGTCACCCAGACTGGAGTGCAATATCACGATCTTGGCTTACTGCAACCTCCGACTCCCGGGTTCAAGTGGTGCTCCTGCCTCAGCCTCCCGAGTAATTGGGATCACAGGCGCCCACCACTATGCCTGGCTAATTTTTGTATTTTTAGTAGAGACGGGGTTTTGCCATGTTGGTCAGGGTGGTCTGGAACTCTGGACCTCAGGTGATCAGCCCGCATCGGCCTCCCAAAGTACTGGGATTACAGACGTGAGCCACCACTCCCGGCTAACCTTTTATTCTTTTATCTCTCTCTCTCTTTCTTTCTTTTTTTTTTTTTTTTTTTGAGATGGAGTCTCACTGTGTCCCCAGGCTGGAGTGCAGTGGTACAATCTCGGCTCACTGCAACCTCTGCCTCCTTTGTTCAAGCGATTCTCCTGCTTCAGCCTCCCTAGTAGCTGGGATTATAGGCATGCGCCACCACACCCAGCTAAATTTTGTATTTTTAGTAGAGACGGGGTTTCACTATGTTGGCCAGGCTGGTCTTGAACTCCTGGCCTCAAGTGATCCACCCACCTTGGCCTCCCAAAGTGCTGGGATCACAGGTGTGAGCCACCACGCTATTTTCTCATTTTACCCTTTTTTCTCATTTTTACCCTTTGTAGCCAGGAATGATTTTGTACCCTTGTAAATGGCTCTAAATTCTGGGTCCATGCTTGTTGTTAATCCTTTTACTGTGTTCCTCTTCACACTGGGAGAAATGCCGAGGAGGGACTCTTGCTTTTCTGTGTAGGGGCTGTGTCTCCCAAAGGCTGCCCTTATGGGAGAGATGTTTGTCTTCATCTCTAATATACCAATTAAGAATCCTGCCTTAGTTGTCCAGCCCCAGATCCAGTGTTTCCTGGTGCGATTCTAGGTGCCGAGCCAGTCCCTAAACTCATTCAAGCCTCAGGGGATCCAGGCTGGAATAGCAGCGGGGCCAATATCTGGGCAGAAGACCAACAGAGGGAACCAAGTGGGCAAACACCATCAGCTGAGAGGCCCTGTCTTTACATCTCCATCTAGTTTTCAAACTTATTATTATGGAAAATTTCAAACAGGGAGAAAGTTAGAAAGAATATGCACATCATTGACCACCTAGATTCAACAAAGATAAACTTTTTAGCGTATTTTCCTATTTGGCTTCTGTCTTTCTCTATGTTATTTTATTTTACTTTTTGACACAGAGTCTCACTCTGGCACCCAGGCTGGAGTGCAGTAGCAGGAACTTGGCTCACTGCAACCTCCACCTCCCAGGTTCAAGCAATTCTCCTGCCTCAGCCTCCTGAGTAGCTGGGACTATAGAGGCGTTGCCACCATGTCTGGCTAATTTTTGTATTGTTAATAGAGACTGGGCTTCACCATGTTGGCCAGGGTGGTCTTAAACTCCTGACCTCATGTGATTTGCCTGCCTTGGCTTCCCAAAGTGCTGGGATTATAGGCGTGAGCCACCGCGCCTGGCCAAAATATTTATTTTTGTAAAAAAATTGACCATATTACTAATTTTATTTTATTTTATTTTATTTTTAATTTTATTTATTTATTTTGAGATGGAGTTTCACTCTTTTTTTTTTTTTTTTTTTTGAGACGGAGTCTCGCTCTCTCGCCCAAACTGGAGTGCAGTGGCCGGATCTCAGCTCACTGCAAGCTCTGCCTTTTGGGTTCACGCCATTCTCCTGCCTCAGCCTCCCGAGTAGCTGGGACTACAGGCGCCTGCCACCTCGCCCGGCTAGTTTTTTGTATTTTTTAGTAGAGACGGGGTTTAACCGGGTTAGCCAGGATGGTCTTGATCTCCTGACCTTGTGATCTGCCTGTCTCGGCCTCCCAAAGTGCTGGGATTACAGGCTTGAGCCACCGCGCCCGACCACGGAGTTTCACTCTTGTTGTCCAGGCTCACTGCAATCTCTGCCTCTGCCTCCCAGGTTCAAGCGATTCTCTTGCCTCAGCCTCCCGAGTAGCTGGGATTACAGGCACACACCACCATGCCTGGCTAATTTTGTATTTTTAGTAGAGATGGGGTTTCTCCATGTTGGTCAGGCTGGTCTCAAACTCCCAACCTCAGGTGATCCACCCGCCTTGGCCTCCCAAAGTGCTGGGATTACAGGTGTGAGCCACCGTGCCCAGCCTATTTTTACATTTTTTTAGAGATAGGGTCTTGTTCTGTTGCCCAGGATGGAGTGCAGTGGTGTGATCATAGCTCACTGCAGCTCTGAACCCCTAGGTTAAAGAGATCCTTCCGCCTCAGCCTCCCAAATACCTAGGACTATGGGTATGTGCCACCACATCTGGTTTATTTTTTTATTTTTATATTTTAATTTTTTCTTTCTTTCTTTTTTTTTTTTTTTTTTTTTTTTTGAGACAGAGTCTTGCTCTGTCACCGAGGATGGAGTGCAGTGGCCTGATCTCAGCTCACTGCAACCTCCACCTCCTGGGTTCAAGCGATTCGTCTGCCCCAGCCTCCTGAGTAGCTGGGATTACAGGCACGTGCCACCATGCCTGGCTAATTTTTGTATTTTTAGCAGAGACAGGGTTTCACTATGTTGGTCAGGCTGGTCTCAAACTCCTGACCTTGTGATCCACCTGCCTTGGCCTCCCAAAGTGCTGGGATTACAGGCGTGAGCCACTGTGCCTGGCCTATATTTTAATGTTTATATGTTTAGAAATAGGGTCTTGCTATGTTGCTCAGGCCGGTGCATGTGCCACCACAGCCCACTAATTTTTGATTTTTTTTTTCGTAGAGATGGGGTTTTGCCGTGTTGCCCAGGCTCTTCTCAAACTCTTGGGCTCAAGTGATCTGCCTGCCTCAGCCTCCCAAAGTGTTGGGATTACAGGCATGGCCGGGCCCGAAATAATTATTTAATTCAATCGAATAACATGGCCATATTCAAGTTTCCCCATTTACCCCCAAATATCTCTTGTAGCTGGTTTACTTAAGCCAGGACCTAGTCAAGGATCACACGTTGCATTTTATTGTTATTTTTCTTAAATCTATTTTAATCTAGAACAATCCCTTCACCTATAGACTTTTGAAGAAAGAGATGTTTTAATGATCCATATTGTGAATATGTCTAATTATTTCCCTGTCATGTTATTTAACTTGTTTCTTTATCAGCATATTTCCTACAAACTGAAATGTAGATCTAAGGTGCTTGATGGGATGCTGATTAAGCATTTTTGGCAAGAACACATCCTGGATGTTGCCTGCGGTTCTGCCATGCTACTGGAGGCCGTCACTGGCAGGCCATTTCCAGGGTGGAGGCTTGGGTCAGGCTTCAGCTCCCAGGTGGAGAACAGGCAAGAGAGAGACAGAAGTGGGGGTAGGTGGAGCCTGGAGACTTCCCTCCACAAGCTCCTATCGCTAATCTCTGGATGTGCACCAAAGCAGGGAGTCCCACTTCACCACCAGGCTCAGGAGACCAGCTCAGGCTCAGATTCTGGGGCAAGAACCCACAGCCAGAATGCAGTCACCCAGAGAGCATGGGCTGCAACTTGACAACAGCTCTGGTCTCCTTGTCCTGGAACTAAGTGGCAGTGATGTGGCATCACATAAGGAAACAGTAGACTTTGGAGACAGACTAAGCCCTGCAGTTTTTCAGCTATTTCATTTCATTTCATTTCATTTCAGAAAGAGTCTCACTCTGTCACCCAGGCTGGAGTGCAATGGTGCAGTCTCAGCTCACTGCAACCTCCATCTCCCGGGTTCAATCAATTCTCCTGCCTCAGCCTCCTGAGTAGCTGGGATTACAGGCTTCTGCCACCATGCCCAGCTAATTTTTTGTATTTTTAGTAGAGACGGTGTTTCGCTATGTTGGCCAAGCTGGTCTCCTACTCCTGACCTCAGGTAATCACCCTCCTTGACCTCCCAAAGTGTTGGGATTACAGGCGTGAGCCACTGCGTTCGGCCTCAGCTTTATTTTATTTTATTTTATTTTTTGAGATGGAGTCTCGCATTGTCGCCCAGGCTGGAGTGCAGTGGTGCCATCTCGGCTCGCTGCAACCTCTGCCTCCTGGGTTCAAGCTATTCTCCTGCCTCAGCCTCCCGAGTAGCTGGGATTACATGCACCCACCACCATGCCCGGCTAATTTTTGTATTTTCAGTAGAGATGGGATTTTACCATGTTGGCCAGGCTGGTCTTGAACTCCTTACCTCAAGAGATCCACTTGCCTTGGTCTCCCAAAGTGCTGGGATTACAGGCGTGAGCCACTGTGCCCAGCCTAATTTTTCAGCTTTTAAAACATTTCATTTTATTTATTTTATTTTATTTTATTTTTTTTGAGACAGAGTCTCGCTCTGTCACCCAGGCTGGAGTGCAGTGGCCGGATCTCAGCTCACTGCAAGCTCTGCCTCCCGGGTTTAGCCATTCTCCTGCCTCAGCCTCCTGAGTAGCTGGGACTACAGGCGCCTGCCACCTCGCCCGGCTAGTTTTTTGTATTTTTTAGTAGAGATGGGATTTCACCGTGTTAGCCAGGATGGTCTCGATCTCCTGACCTCGTGATCCGCCCGTCTCGGCCTCCTAAAGTGCTGGGATTACAGGCTTGAGCCACTGCGCCCGGCCATTTTATTTATTAAGTATTTATCTATTTAGAAACAGGGTCTTGCTCTATCACCCAGGTTGGAGTGCAGTCATGCAATCACGGCTCACTGCAGCCTCAAACTGCTGGGCTCAAGCCATCCTCCTGCCTCAGCCTCCTTAGTAGCTGGGACTACAGGGATTTGCCGTCATGCTCAGCTTTTTTAAAAAAAAAATTTGTGGAGATGGGGTCTCCTTATGTTGTCCAGGCTTGTCTGGAACTCCTGGTCTCAAGTGATCCTCCCACCTCAGCATCCCAAAGTACTGGATTATAGGGTGAGCTACCACATCCAGAGAATTTTTCAGCTTTTTGATCTTGGACAAGTCACTTAAGACCCTGAACCTTGGTTTCCCTACCTTTAAAATGGCACAGGCTTGGCTGGGTGCCATGGTTCACACTTGGAATCCCAGTCCTTTGGGAGGCCAAGGCAGTTGGATCACTTGAGGTCAGGAGTTCAAGACCAGCCTGGGCAACATGGTGAAACCCTGTCTCTGCTAAAAATACAAAAATTAGCCAGACGTGGTGGCGCACGACTGTAGTCCCAGCTACTCAGGAGGCTGAGGCACGAGAATTACTTGAACTCGGGAGGCGGAAGTTGTGGTGAGCTGAGATTGTGCCACTGCACTCCAGCCTGGGTGACAGAGGGAGACTCTGTCTCAAAAGGAAAAAGAAAGGCACAGGGTTATATTAGTGATGAGCAATGTGTTTGTACTGCTATAGTGGAATACCCAGGTAATTTATAAAGAAAAGAGGTTCTGGCCGGGTGCAGTGGCTCATGCCTGTAATCCCAGCACTTTGGGAGGCCGAGGTGGGTGGATCACGAGGTCAGGAGATCGAGACCATCCTGGCTAACACGGTGAAACCTTGTCTCTACTAAAAATACAAAAATTAGCCAGGCGTGGTGGCAGGTGCCTGTGGTCCCAGCTACTTGGGAGGCTGAGGCAGGGGAATGGTGTGAACCCAGGAGGCAGAGCTTGCAGTAAGCCAAGATCGCGCCACTGCACTCCAGCCTGGGTGACAGAGTGAGACTCCATGTCAAAAAAAAAAAAAAAAAAAAAGAAAAGAGGTTTTATTCGGCTCATGGTTTGAGACTCTGTCTCAAAACAAAACAAAACAAAACAGGGGAAAGCTGTGTTTTAGCCTCTGCCATTCTCTTGGCTCTCCACTCATGGTCGCACGGTGGCTGCTGCAGCGCCAATGGTTACATCCTATTGTGGCAAGAAACAAAGATGGCAAAAAGGGAGGAGAATCTTTTCCAAGCTCCTCATCCCCTGCCAGCGAATGTTAGTGTCTGCTTATGCTTCTTTGAGTAGAATGGACCATATGCCTACTCCTAAGCCAGTTACTGTCAAGGAAGCCTGGGATTCGCGGAGTGAGCTATCCAATCATAGTTCACTCCTGAGGGCTGAGTTCACCTTCCCTGAAAATATTGCCACCGTGAACAAAATAATAAGGAACAAAAGAGGAACTGGGTGGACAACCAGCAGTGTCTCCCATAGTAACCAAAGACAGTCATTCTCTGATCAGCCCTGTCAACCGCTCCCCAAAGAGCAGTGTGTCTGCATGGAGCCCAGCAAAGGAAAGCCAAAAAGCCAGGCTCGAGAAATGCCCTCTTTATGTGCAGGGAGAGGTTGATGCCAAAGAGGCAGCAAACTGTGAGTGTTCCTTTGCCACATCGTGTGTAAACCCTAATTGCAAAGCTTCATTACAAGACATGTGACTTTGCTTTCAGAGAAGGTTGCCCAAGCAAAAAGAATAGCTCCAGGCTGGGCGCAGTGGCTCAAGCCTGTAATCCCAGCACTTTGGGAGGCCGAGACGGGCGGATCACAAGGTCAGGAGATCGAGACCATCCTGGCTAACACTGTGAAACTCCGTCTCTACTAAAAAAAAATACAAAAAACTAGCTGGGCGAGGTGGCAGGTGCCTGTAGTCCCAGCTACTCGGGAGGCTGAGGCAGGAGAATGGCGTAAACTGGGGAGGCGGAGCTTGCAGTGAGCTGAGATCCGGCCACTGCACTCCAGCCTGGGCGACAGAGCGAGACTCCGTCTCAAAAAAAAAAAAAAAAAAAAAAGAATAGCTCCTGCCGGGCGCCGTGGCTCACGCCTGTAATCCCAGCACTTTGGGAGGCCGAGGCGGGCAGATCACGAGGTCGGGAGATCGAGACCATCCTGGCTAATGCAGTGAAACCCCATCTCTACTAAAAATACAAAAAATTAGCCGGGCATGGTGGTGCGTGCCTGTAGTCCCAGCTACTCGGAGGCTGAGGCAGGAGAATGGCGTGAACCCAGGAGGTGGAGCTTGCAGTGAGCCGAGATGGTGCCACTGCACTCCAGCCTGGGCGACAAAGCGAGACTCCATCTCAAAAAAAAAAGAATAGCTCCTTTTTGGTGAGGATGAAGGATGAAGCACTTGCTTTTTTTTTTTTTGAGACAGTCTTACTCTGTCTTTCAGGCTGGAGTGCAATGGTGCGATCTCAGCTCACTGCAACCTCCACCACCTGAGTTCAAGCAATTCCGTCTCAGCTTCCTGAGTAGCTGGGACTACAGGTGCACGCCACCATGCCTGGCTAATTTTTGTGTTTTTAGTAGAGACAGGGTTTCACCATATTGGTCAGGCTGGTCTCGAACTCCTGACCTCAGGTGATCCATGTGCCTCAGCCTCCCAAAGTGCTGGGATTACAGGCATGAGCCACCACACCTGGCCTATCACTTGCTTTTCCTTTTCTTTTTTTTTTTTTTTTTTTGAGACAGAGTCTAGCTCTGTCACTCAGGCTGGAGTGCAGTGGCGCTATCTCAGCTCACTGCAAGCTCCAACTCCTGGGTTCACGCCATTCTCCTGCCTCAGCCTCCCAAGTAGCTGGGACTACAGGAGCCCGCCACCTCACCCAGATAATTTTTTTGTATTTTTAGTAGAGACGGGGTTTCACCATGTTAGCCAAGATGGTCTCGATCTCCTGACCTCGTGATCTGCCCGCCTCAGCCTCCCAAAGTGCTGGGATTTCAGGCGTGAGCCACCACGCCCGGCAGCACTTGCTTTTTCTAATAACAAAGCGCCATGACTGCTCTGCCGTCTGCCAAGAGCCATGGAACCAGGAGTCTGGGCTGGAGAGTGGAAGGCCATGGTTCTGGGGACCCCACTTGCACCCTCTTACTGATTTTATGGAGTGGACATGAGAGCACCAGCTCTGTCTAAATGGGGCAGCTACTGGTTTTGTCTTGTATGAAGAAGAGTCCCCTTTTGCCCAATATTCTGATTTTTTTTTCTAGAAGTTAAAAATTTGAATACTGTGTGACACTGTCTCCTTTTTTAAAAGCTAGCAAAAAATTCAAAATGATATTTTATTTTATTTTGAGATGGAGTCTTGCTCCGTCACCCAGGCTGGAGTGCAGTGGCATGATCTCGGCTCACTGCAACCTCAGCCTCCCGGGTTCAAGTGATTCTCCTGCCTCAGCCTCAAGAGTAGCTGGGATTGCAGGCATGAGCCACCACGCCTGGCTAATTTTTGTATTTTTAGTAGAGACGGGGTTTCACCATGTTGGTCAGGCTGGTCTCGAACTCCCAACCTCATGTGATCCACCCGCTTCGGCCTCCCAAAGTGCTGGGATTACAAATTTGAGCCACTCCTCCCAGCTGTCAAAAGAATATTCTAAATGTGGTGAACCAAACACAACATCTGAAGGTTCTATTTTGACCTCCAGGTAAGTGTGCATGAGGGATCCTTTTGGGATACTGACGGTGTTGTATAATAAACTCTAGAAGTGATATCCCTGAAAGTATGGTCTTAATGGTAATGTTCTAAAATGTATTAAGGTAATGACTGTGCAGTTTGGTAAATTGACTAAAATTATTGAATTGTACACTTGAAAGGGATGAATTATATATGTAAAATATGCCTCGGCTGGGCGCGGTGGCTCACGCCTGTAATCCCAGCACTTTGGGAGGCCGAGGCAGGTGGATCACGAGGTCAGGAGTTGGAGACCAGCCTGACCAACATAGTGAAACCCCGTCTCTACCAAAAATACAAAAATTAGTCGAGCCTGGTGGTGGGCGCATGTAGTCCCAGCTACTCGGGAGTCTGAGACAGGAGAATCGCTTGAACCTGGGAGGCGGAGCTTGCAGTGAGCCGAGATCGTGCCACTGCACTCTAGCCAGAGTGAGACTCTGTCTCAAAAAAAAAAAGCCTCAATAATGTTGAAAAAAAATTGTCCTGCAGGCTGTAGTTTGTGGTCTAAGGCCTAGAATATTATTCCTAAGGCCTTTCTCCCTTCCTGATTGTGGTTTTGTTGAGGCACCAACCCTGCTGGTAGTGAGAATTGACATCAGCGTCTAAGTGAGGGAGTGTGGCCGAGTGGTTAATATATGGGCCATGGAGTCACCGGAGTTCAATTCTGCTTTCCCCAGTGACTAACTGTGTGACCTTGAACATGCCCCAGACTAGTCAGCTTTTCAGGACTCAATTTTCTCATCTCTACAACGACAATGGTTATAATATCCAGAAGATTAAATGATGCCACGCATGTAAAGCATCTGGCACAACGTAAGTCCTCAAGTAATATTTCTTATTAGGAACTCTTGCCATGAAGCCCAGTGACCCATTTCGTACCCATTTTGAACCAAATGAGGCGGAGCTTGCAATGAGCTGAGATGGCGCCACTGCACGCCAGCCTGGGCAACAGAGCTAGACTCCTTTTCAAAAAAACAAATCAAAAAAAGGATAAAGATAAAAAAAAAAAAGATGGTGAATTCAAGTTGTGTCTTCGGAAGTTCAGATTTGGGCTTATTTTTCTTGGGTAATCTAGGAGGGTCGATTTTGTACTACCGATCTCCACTCCACCCCAACAAATGTTGCTCCTAAAATGGCCGTGGGACCTTCATTACTTTCTCAGCAAAAGTGAATTCTCGGCCGGGCGCGGTGGCTTATGCTTGTAATCCCAGCACTTCGGGAGGCCGAGGCGGGTGGATCATCTGAGGTCAGGAGTTCAAGGACAGCCTGACTAACAGGGAGAAATTCCATCTCTACTAAAAGTACAAAATTAGCCAGGCGTGGTGGCGGGCGCCTGTAATCCCAGCTAGTCGGGAGGCTGAGGCAGGAGAATCACTTGAACCTGGGTGGCTGAGGTTGTGGTGAGCCGAGCTCGCGCCATTGCACTGCAACCTGGGCGACAAGAGTGAAACTCCGTCTCAAAAAAAAAAAAAAAAAAGAAGTGAACTCTCACGTACTTGTTTCAGATAGTTTTTTTTTTTTGAGACGGAGTCTTGCTTCGGCTCCCCGGTTCACACCATTCTCCTGCCTCAGCCTCCCGAGTAGCTGGGACTACAGGTGCCTGCTGCCACGCCCGGCTAATTTTTTTGTATTTTTAGTAGAGACAGGGTTTCACTGTGTTAACCAGGCTGGTCTCGATCTCCTGACCTTGTGATCCGCCTGCCTCAGCCTCCCAAAGTGCTGGAATTACAGGTGTGAGTCACCGCGCCTGGCTCAGATAGGTTTTTAAGATACTGCTAATAAAGCACTTGGAACGAAGGCACTCTGGCTGTCACTAGGGCGTGGTCACTGCCCAGGGACTCCCTCCCATAGAGGAATGAAGCCCCACCCAGAGGCTCCCTTTGCACACCTGTGAAACCCCAGCAGGAGCTGCCACATTCCACGGGTTATGGGTGCAGCAATATGAACGGAGAATAAAACCTGGGGCCTTTCAGAGTGGCAGAGGAGGCTGAAGAGAGGTGGAGACAGCCCAGCTGCACTCACGGGCCAATGCAGACCCCTGGTCTAAATGGGATCCCCCAGAGTGGGTCAGGCCAGAAATCCGTTCTAGTCCTCAGTTCCCCATGTTCTCTGTCCTCTGTGTCTCTCGCCAATTCCACAGGCTCCTCTTGTCTTTCTTTCCTTCCCTCCTTGCCTGCATCTTCTCAACAGATGCCCTGTGCAGTCAACAAGTAGCCATGGGCCCCCCAAGCAAACAGGGGCATTCTGCCCAGTATCTGAGCACCCCCAAAGGGGTGCGGGGTCCGATCAGGTGGGAATGGGGCACAGATGGGGCTCATTTGCCTGGCCCGTTGGTTGAACTTGCCCCCTGAGGTGTGACCATAGCGTTTTTCATGTACCCTGAGCTCTAGGGGAAGCTGAATGGAGAAAGTGGGGGGTAGGACTCTGCTGAGCAGGGCAAGGCCCACGGTTGTCTCATGACATTAGAAACATGAAATGAAACTCGAGGTCTTGAGTCATCCCTGTGATTGAGGCTTTTGGACTGGCTTTTTTTTTTTTTTTGAGATGGAGTTTAGCTCTTGTTGCCCAGGCTGGAGTGCAATGGCGCGATCTCAGCTCATTGCAACCTCTGCCTCCTGTGTTCAAGCAATTCTCCTTCCTCAGCCTTCCCGAGTAGCTGGGATTACAGGCACCTGCCACCATGTCCAGCTAATTTTGTATTTTTAGTAGAGACAGGGTTTCTCCATGTTGGTCAGGCTGGTCTGGAACTCCTGACCTCATGTGATCTGCCCGCCTCAGCCTCCCAAAGTACTGGGATTACAGGCGTGAGCCACCGCGCCTGGCCTCGGACTGGCTTCTACCATTTTGAACAGAAAGTCTGCAGCGTGAACAATGGCTCAGGCTCATGAATGCTTCAGTCGAAGTGATTTACCTGGTGCCGACCCGCTCCCTCATTGATCTTCCTCATTCCCAATTCCAGCAGCAATTGAAGTTTGTGCCACGCAATTTAGAACTCAGTTATATATCACCTGCTGTTGTTCCTGTTGTTTCCTACGAGTTGGTCTTGCCTTTCCGGCAAGAATTACAAGCTCCTTCGGGACTGGGATCAAGTTTGTCTGATACTCCTTTAACCTCTCCAGCACCACTCAATACCTCTTGATTAGATCAGACAATATCTGCATTGTGGTGAGCCAGAGTTCTCAGCTTTTATAGCTTTACTTTCACAATGCTTGGCACAGAGAGGCACTCAATAAATGCTTGCATGAAGGAGTGATTTTTTTTCTATTAACAAAGGACAAAACAGACCTTTCTGAAATTTTGCAAGCGGTACTTAAATCTAAACTTGGTCTGCTGATTGTGTCAAATCTCTGCCCTCTCTTCTGAAATCACTTCCTTCAACTAGTGAAATAGGTTGGTATTAGTATTCCTTACTTACAGGGTTGCTGGCTGAATGGTGTCTCCCCCAAAATTCATGGTTTTATTTATTTATTTATTTATTTATTTATTTATTTATTTATTTATTTATTTATTTTGAGACGGGGTCTTGCTCTGTTGCCCAGGTTGGAGTGCAGTGGCACGATCATAGCTCACTGAGCCTCGACCTCCTGGGCTCAAGGGATCCTCCCATCTCAGCCTCCCAGTGTGTTGGGGTTGTAGGTGTGAGCCACCACACCTGGCCCAAAACTCATGTGTTAAAGCCCTAATGCTCAGTGCCTCAAACGGTGACTGTACTTGGAGATAGGAGCTTTAAAGAGGTGATTGAATTAAAAGGAGGCCCTTAGGGTGGGCCTAATCTAATCTGACTGGCGTCTTTATGGGAACAGGACATTCGGAGTGGGAAGAGACAGCAAGGGCGCTTGCTGGCACACTGAGGAGAGGCCTCAGAAGAAACCAAGCTTGTCAGCACTTTGATGTTGGACTTCCAGCCTATGGAGCTGTGAGAAAATACGTTTCTGTTTTTTGAGTCACCAAGATTGTGATATTTTGTGATGGCAGCCCCAGCCACTAACACAGAGAGGTGAGGCCTCCAGAAGCGAAGTATCTTATTTCTAAGCTGTCCAGAATTCCCCAAGGTCACGTGTCCCTATGTGCGGGCGCTCTCAAAGGGGTGCCACAGCTTAGCCGTGTCCTGGATTTACTCCTTCTTACGGCTCCCTGCATACCAAGCCAAGGGTCTCTGTCTCTGTGGGGGCATTCTCCCCTGGATCCTGGCCACTCCACACCCCTCCCCAGCCTCTCACACTCCCACCTCCACATCCCTGCAAGCACCATGTGAGACGTGCCCTGCCACCCTGCAAAGAAGTGCAAGGCTCACACGATGTTGTGTTGGGGTGACTCCAGAGAGCCTTCTTTCAGGGCTCCCTTCTCTTTGCATGGGTGGACGGCATCGGGCAGTTCCATCCACGGGCTGCCTAGTTTGAGCAGTTGCTAGCATCAGGGTAGGGCAGACCCCTGAAGCCAGGCCAGTGGACAGGCAGAAGCCACGCTCTCAGGCATCAGCCAGGAAGCTGGATCTAGGGGTGGGCATGTGGAGGTGGGAATTCCAACAATGTCTGGGAGAAAGACAGGCGAGACAAAACAGTCAGAGGACCAAACAGTCAGAGGACCAAAAGGAAAGTAATGAGTGGAGGCCTGGTCGGGCCATCTGGGCAATTGCCTGTTTGTTTAAGAGATCCAACTCTGAGTGTATGGAATTGAGAGAACAAATCACAATAAAGCAGGTGCAGCGGCTCATGCCTGTAATCCCAGCACTTTGAGAGGCCAAGGCAGGAGGATCGCGTGAACCCAGGAGTACAAGACCAGCCTAGGCAACATAGTGAGACCTCATTTCTACAAAAAAGATTTTCAAAAATTAGCCAGGCATGGTGGCATGTGCCTGTGGTCCCAGCTACTCAGGAGGGAGGCTGAGGTGGGAGGATCCCTTCAGCCTGAGAGGTCCAGGCTCCAGTGAGCTATGAATGTTTGCACCATTGCACTCCAGCCTAGCGGAGCAGAGCAAGGCCCTGTCTCTAAATTAAAAAATAAGAAGTCCAGGGAGGCTCAGTGGAGTTCTCTGTTTAAGATCTTGCAGGCTGAGATCAAGGTGCTGGCAGGGCTGCATTCCTGACTGGAGGCTCTGGAGGAGTCTTCTACACTCCTGCAGGTTGGGGGCTAGCGTCAGCTCCTGGAGGTTGTGGGACTGGGACCCCTCTTTCCTTGCTGGCTGTCAGCTGGGGAAAAGAATCTGCTCCTGGAGGGTGCCTACTCTCCCTGTCCTGCTTTCTGTTGGCCTTGAGTCCCTCCCACCCTTCAAATCTCTGGTTTTTTATGTTGAATCTTTCTGGCTCCAGCCATAGACAGCTCTCTGCTTTTAAGGGATCATGGGATTAGATTGGGTCCACCTGGATAATTCCAGCTAATCTCCTCATTTAAAGGCCCATGACCTTAATTAGATCTACAACGTTCTCTGTGCTGTATATAATACAACATATTTTCAGGATTAGGGCACGGAGATCTTTAGGAAGAAGTTCTGCCTATCACAAATAGGTAACACGGTTGAAAAACAAATGAGAATAACATCTGACTGATGACAGTGAAGTCTTATTCCAACTCCCTGTCCTTTCTGCCTGATTCTTCACCCATCTGAACAACTTGCCACTTGTATCAGTCTCTTGTGTATCCTTCCAGAGTTTCTTCTTTGAAAACATAGCCATGAATAGCCTAGATGCGGTGGCTCATGCCTGTAATACCAGCAGTTTGGGAGGTGGAGGCAGGTGGATTGCTTGAGCCCAGGAGTTCAAGACCAGCCAGGGCAATATGATGAAATCCCACTTCTACAAAAAACAATACATAAATGAATAAACAAAATTAAGGCCAGGCATGGTGGCTCACGCCTGTAATTCAGTACTTTGGGAAGCTGAGGCGAGTGGATCACCTGAAGTCAGGGGTTGGAGACCAGCCTGGCCAACGTGTTGAAACCCCGTCTCTACTATTCTTTTTTTTTTTTTTTTTTTTGAGATGGAGTCTCACTCTGTCACCCAGGCTGGAGTGCAGTGGCCGGATCTCAGCTCACTGCAAGCTCCGCCTCCTGGGTTCACGCCATTCTCCTGCCTCAGCCTCCCGAGTAGCTGGGACTACAGGCACCCGCCACTTCGCCCGGCTAGTTTTTTTTTGTATTTTTTAGTAGACGGGGTTTCACCGTGTTAGCCAGGATGGTCTCGATCTCCTGACCTCGTGATCCGCCCATCTCGGCCTCCCAAAGTGCTGGGATACAGGCTTGAGCCACCGCGCCCGGCCTCTTTTTTTTTTTTTTTTTGAGAGGGAGTTTCACTCTTGTTGCCCAGGCTGGAGTGCAATGGCATGATCTCTGATCACTGCAACCTCCACCCCCTGCGTTCAAGTGATTCTCCTGCCTCAGCCTCCCAAGTAGCTGGGGTTACAGGTGTCTGCCACCATGCCTGGCTAATTTTTTGTGTTTTTGGTAGAGATGGGGTTTTACCATGTTGGTCAGGCTGGTCTCGAACTCCAGACCTCAGGTGATCCATCCGCCTCAGCCTCCCAAAGTGCTGAGATTACAGGTGCGACCCACGGCGCCTAGCCCCGTCCCTACTAAAAATACAAAAAACTAGCCGAGTGTGGTAGTGCACGCCTGTAGTCCCAGCTACTCTGGAGGGTGAGGCAGGAGAACTGCTTGAACCCGGGAGGCGGAGGTTGCGGTGAGCCGAGATCGTGCCATTGCACTCCAGCCTGGGTGACAAGAGTGAAACTCTGTCTCAAAAAGAAACCAAAAAAAAGTGAATATATATTATTCCTTCTTCCCTCTTTTTCATATTGAAGGTGGTATACTATATACACTTCTGCACTTCGCTTTTTTTTTTTTCTGAGACGGAGTCTCGCTCTGTCGCCCAGGCTGGAGTGCAGTGGCGTGATCTCGGCTCACCACAAGCTCTGCCTCCCGAGTTCACGTCATTCTCCTGCCTCAGCCTCCCAAGTAGCTGGGACTACAGGCACCCACTACCACACGCGGCTAATATATTTTTGTATTTTTAGTAGAGATGGGGTTTCACTGTGTTAGCCAGGATGGTCTTGATCTCCTGACCTCGTGATCTGCCCGTCTCGGCCCCCCAAAGTGCTGGGATTACAGGTGTGAGCCACCACGCACGGCTGCTTTTTTTTTTTTTTTTTTTTAACTTAAATGTAGTTTGAATATCTGTATCTATATCTAAATATAGATAGATATATATATATTTTTTTTCTTTTGAGATGGAGTCTCGCTCTGTGGCCTAGGCTGGAGTGCAGTGGTGCAATTTCAGCTCACTGCAATCTCCGCCTCCTGGGTTCAAGCAATTCTCTTGCCTCGGCCTCCCGAGTAGCTGGGACTACAGGCGCTCACCACCACGCCCGGCTAATTTTTACATTTTTAGTAGAGACGAGGTTTCACTGTTGGCCAGGCTGGTCTCGATCTCCTGACCTCGTGATCCGCCCGCCTTGGCCTCCCGAAGTGCTGGGATTACAGGCGTGAGCCACTGTGCCCAGCGAAGATTTTTTTATAGTGCATAGAAAAAGTTCTTAATCTATCTTTATAAAACATTATGAAACAATTATGGGTACCATAATTTACTTAACCGGCCTCTTATTCACAGACTGCTGGTCTATTCCCGATATTCTGCCATACACTCTGTAGCTGAATTCACACACACACATCATTCCTTACATGTGAGCCTGATTTTTGTTTTCTTTTTTTTTTTTTTTTTGAGACGGAGTCTCGCTCTATCGCCCAGGCTGGAGTGCAGTGGCCGGATCTCAGCTCACTGCAAACTCTGCCTCCCGGGTTCACGCCATTCTCCTGGCTCAATTTTTTGTATTTTTAGTAGAGACGGGTTTCACCATGTTAGCCAGGATGGTCTTGATCTCCTGACCTTGTGATCCGCCCGCCTCGGCCTTCCAAAGTGCTGGGATTACAGGCGTGAGCCACCGCGCCCGGCCTCTGATTTTTGTTTTCTACTCTAACGTCTCTAAGGCTAGAGGCAAGTTGGGGTGGTGACAGTCTCTTGTGGATACATGACTTGTCCGTGGGCAGTTTGATGGCCCAGAAAATGGAGGCTTGTGCTTAAATCTGGGAATCTGAGTCATTGCCGAACCTAAATGTTGTCTCAATGCTGCCAAAGCATTCTCAGCTTTTCTGTAGGACACTGGTCAGCCCCAGTGCACACCCCAGGGGTGCCACCAACCCAGTCCATGTGAATGGTGCCTCTCAGGTGCAGCCACCAGATGGGCAAGCTGCCGCTCCACCCCAAGCCCCTGCACCCACCCGCCTTGACACTCCGACCAGAGGACATTCCTCTTGCAGGGCCTGAACTGCTGTCCCCGCTCGTCTTCTGGGTGGTGGTTATGCTCTTGGTCACAAGGGCCCTTTCCTTTGGCCCTTTGGAGGCCTCCGGCTCTCTGGCCAGTCCCTCCTCCTCTCCTGTTTTCTGCGTTGTTGTCAGGTGTCTGAAGATTCATAAGCTGATTCTTAAGGCTGATCTCCTCACCTAAAATAGCAAGCTCAGCTGACTGCAGGGCTTGGCCTCTCAAGGCACGCACAATCAGGGTCTTGGCTGAAGCCAATTTCCTGCTCCCTCCCCCCCCACCCAACCTCAGCCCCAGGACCAGTTTTCTGTCCTTCCTACTTTATTCCATAGAGGTCTCAATTTTCAGTTTCATTATGAGACAGAAATGAGTGACGTCTCCTGAAGGGCTCTCTGATGACTGACTGGAGATAAGTACCCACCCCTGCAAGCCTTCTATCACTGCTGCAAAAAACTCACAGTGGGCAGTGTCTGCAAAAATCTCACGGTGAGAAGTGTCTGCAAAAAACTCGCAGTGGGCAGTGTCTGCACGTTCATCTTCACGCAGACATCCATCCAGAGAACCGGGGCTGTCCCCCAGGCTGGGTTCAGGGGCTGGGGAGAAGCAGACTGAGAAGCCAAGGCAGAGCCTAGAACCCTGAGATCAGGAAAGCACAAACCATGGCTTTAATAAACAATACAATGGATTTAAGAGCTATTTCGGGCCGGGCGTGGTGGCTCCCGCCTGAAATTCCAGCACTTTGGGAGGCCGAGTGGGGAGCGGATCGTCTGAGGTCGGGAGTTTGAGACTAGCCTGACCAACATGGAGAAACCCTGTCTCTACTAAAAACACAAAATTAGCCGGGTATGGTGGAGCATCCTGTAATCCCTGCTACTCAAGAGGCTGAGGCAAGAGAATCGCTTGAACCTGGGAGGCGGAGGTTGTGGAGGTTGTGGTGAGTGGAGATCACGCCATTGCACTCCAGCCTGGGCAAAGAGTGAAACTCTGTCTCAAAAAAAAAAAAAAAAAACAAAAAAAAACTATTTCAACCCACTAGGATGGATTTCTTTCTGTTCTCTCTGCATCAGATGGAGCCTAGCTTCCAGATGGGGGTTAGTATGAGCTGTCACTTCTCACTTGGCATCACATATTCTTTATTCACTTTCCTTATTTGTTTATTTTTTTTGAGATGGGGTCTCACTCAGTCACCCAGGTACTCCTATAGAGCAGTGTGCGATCATGGCTCCCCACAGCCTTGAACTCCTGGGCTCAAGGGATCCTCCCACCTCAGCCTCCTGAGTAGCTGAGACTGCAGACACGTGCCACCACACCTGGCTAATTTTTTAATTTGTTTGTAGAGATGTGGTCTCCCTGTGGTGCCCAGGCTGGTCTTCAACTCCAGTCTTCATGTGATCCTCCTGCCTGGGCCTCCCAAGTGCTGGGATTATAGGTGTGGGCTACCATGCCCAACATACCACTTTTCTTTGCTACCCCCCATCCCTCTTTCAGTTCCTTACGCTTTTCACCTCAGGACCTTTGCACACACTTTCCCCTGGGCCTGAAAGGCTGCTTCTCCTGCTGACCAACTCCTATCCATCCTGCATCTCATTGAGCGTCATTTCCCGCGGGAAACAATCCTGCCCCCCCCCCCCGCCCCCGGCCCTGGGTGGGGTCTCCCTCCTGTGTTGTTCCTTTCCTTCCGTGTTCTAAATGTAACTATATCATGTAATTAATTAATCCATCACTTATGCATGTTCTGTTTGTAAATGTCCTGAGGACAGGGACCATACCCCCAGTACCTGACAGCAGGATATCAATACATGTTTGGTGAATAAGTGAGAAGCAAAGAATCAACCGTCCCTTCATCGGCAAGTCTTCCGTAAATGTCCGGCGTGGGGGAGGTCAGCACAGGTTCCGTGTAGTTCCTGCCGTCAGGGAATCTGCAGTGGAGCATGTTCCTGGAAATGAGAGTTAAAACACTGAGCGTGAGAAGTGCTGGGGACGCGGAAGCCTGGTGCTAAGGTGTTTTCCTTGAGCTCCTGCATCCAGTTTCTGAGATAGTGCGTGCCGGTCCTATTTTTGTCCCAGAGGGACCCTTGGGGTCCTCCATTGTCATCCTTAGTTAATGACCCCAGGAATCTGGTCCTCTTTCTGCACGCCGGCCTGCCCCTAGAACTTCTCAGTCTACTCTCTGGGTTCTTGCATCCCCTTTCGGTCTTTTTCATCTCTGCTCTGGTTGTCTTTCCTTTACTGCTGGAGCCCACCCAGGAGGCCTCCTTTCCTCCAGTCTTAGTCAGCTCATCATCCTGACAATAACTGCATTTAAAGATCCATTATTTTCATTTGCATGTAAAAGGTCATCCTTTTGGCCCGCGGACAATCTGTTGCTTGTGTTACAACTTTAAAAATATTTATGACTCCTAAATTTACATTTTAACACAGACCTCGCCAGGTTCCGCGTCTGGGGGATGGAGTCACCCCAAATCTCACCATTTGCGCTGGGGGTGAAGAGATGCTGCCTAGGAGGTTGCTCTGGCATACCTATAGAACAGTTTCAGATGCAAATTGATGTTCTTGGTTGAATGGGGGTGGCAAGGGCCATACCACAGAGACAGACCCTGACCTTGTCCCCTGCCTGGCCAAGAAGCTGGGGAAATATCAGGGGGTCTTTGGTCAATTTTTTTTTTTTTTTTTAGGGAAGGGGTTTCACCATGTTGGCCAAGTTGGTCTTGAACTCCTGACCTTGTGGGAGACCCACGCCCTCTTTCCTCTCTCTCCTTGTGATGATGAAAGCATGCCTTCAGGCCAACGGTGGCTCAAGCCTGTAATCCCAGCACTTTGAGAGGTAGAGGCAAGAGGATCGTTTGTGCCCCGGAGTCCAAGACCAGCGTGGCCACCTGTGATCCACCTGCCTCGGCCTTCCAAAGTGCTAAGATTACAGGCGTGAGCCACCGCGCCTGGCCTATGGTCGATCTTATTCCAAGCCCTCTTTGGGGCTGTTTTGAAGGCAGATATGGCCCTGTTCCCCATTTAGACCCACTTCCTCTATGGCAGCCATCACTTGAACTTTTGCAGATCTCTACCCTCAGCTTGGAACTTCCCGGTGTATCCCTGTCCACAGATTGTTTTTCCTTGTGAGCCTCAGTTTCTCTCTATAAAATGGGGCCATAAAGTCTACCTTTACCTGCTCTTCACACGGGAGGAAGTGAAGGCACACTTTTAATTTTTTTTGTAGAGGTGGGGTCTCGCTATGTTGGCCACGCTGGTCTTGGACTCCGGGGCTCAAAGGATCTTCTTGCCTCTACCTCTCAAAGTGCTGGGATTACAGGCTTGAGCCACCGTTGTCCTGAAGGCACGCTTTCATCATCACAAGGAGAGGGGAGGAAAGAGGGTGTGGGTCTCCCAGGACAGAGGTTCACTGTGCATCAAGGCTGGCCCAGGGGCACAGGCACAATACCCATGCCAAGGGGAGCCAAGCACTGTCCTCCGCAGTGCGGTTCCCAGTTGGATGCGCTAGACGGAGGGAGGGATTTCTTGTGGTGGTGGTGGTGAAAGCAGGGGCTTCTTGGAGGTGGGCAGGGAACATGCTGTTTGAGGAGGAGGGGTGGAGCCACCGGGAAGAGGTGGGAGGGGCTGCTCTCCATCCTTCCCATCCTCTCCTCCTGCTGAGTCTCCTTCCTCTTTCTCCTCGACTCCCTTGGGGTGGCCTTCAGGAGGAAGTTGCCAGCGCCCATGTGTGACTCACAGGAATCTGAATCTTTTCTTTTTTTTTTTTTTTTTTTTTTTTTTTTTTTTTTTTTGAGACGGAGTCTCGCTGTGTCTCCCAGGCTGGAGTGCAGTGGCGTGATCTCGGCTCACTGCAAGCTCCGCCTCCCGGGTTCACGCCATTCTCCCGCCTCAGCCTCCCAAGTAGCTGAGACTACAGGCGCCCGCCACCACGCCCGGCTAGTTTTTTGTATTTTTAGTAGAGACGGGGTTTCACCATGTTAGCCAGGAGAGTCTCGATCTCCTGACCTCGTGATCCACCCGCCTCAGCCTCCCAAAGTGCTGGGATTACAGGCTTGAGCCACCGCGCCCGGCCTCTGAATCTTTTCTTTTCTTTTCTTTTTTTTTTTTTTTGAGACGCAGTCTCTCTCTGTCACCCAGGCTGGAGTGTGGTGGCGCGATCTCGGCTCACTGCAAGCTCCGCCTCCCAGGTTCACGTCATTCTCCTGCCTCAGCCTCCCGAGTAGCTGGGACTACAGGTGCCCACCACCATGCCCAGTTAATTTTTTGCATTTTTAGTAGAGACGGGGTTTCACTGTGTTAGCCAGGGTGGTCTCGATCTCCCGACCTCGTGATCCGCCCGCCTCGGCCTCCCAAAGTGCTGGGATTACAGGCGTGAGCCACCGCACCTGGCCGAAGAATCTGAATCTTAATGTGTGTAGATGATGCCGAATGTTGCTATTTAACTTTTTCATGTGAACCCGTCTCCGGAAATATGGTGGCTTTCAGTCCTCTGTGCAGAAGAATCACTAGGGAAGCTTTTAAAAAATACCAGACCACTCCCCTGCACCCCCAAATATACCAGAGCCCAAGTCCAAGGAATGTGACTTAAGGGGCCTGGGGCGGGGCCTAGACAGCTGTGGCTTGTAAAAGCTCCTCGGTGATTCTAAGGCACAGCCCAGGCTGCATCCAGCCTGCGTTCAGTTGAGCCTTCTGAAGTCTGTGTAGATGGAGGCGCTGCTCAAGTGATCCCTTGGAAAGTGAGCCGCTGAAACTGGCCCCTGGGCAGTAGTGGGAGAAGGGCAAATAGAAGTGTCCGGTAGGAAGGTGGCAGGTGAGGTGTGGTTGGAGTTCCAGCATATTCAGTGCAGGGAGCAGAGGCTGAGAAGGGTGTGTGATGCACCTGCAAGTACAGGCACCAGGGGCCAGGAAGCCGAGGTCGCCTTGCGGTCCTGCTCCAGAACCTTTGCCCTCTCAGTTGGCCTTTTTCTGCTTCTGTTTTCTCTCCCCTCCCCTAGGAGGCTGCAAGCGAAGGACAGGTTTAGTGTAGTGGGCCTGGCTCAGCCACTTGCTGGAACCTGGATCCTGGGCATTAGCTTCTCTGAAGTCAGGCTTTTCATCAGTCGAATGGGGGGAAAGTGCTTGCCCACCTCATAAGGCGACTGAGGCTTGCGCCAGGTCGTCTGTGGAGCTCAGCTGTGGCTGTTGTTTTTACCTGGTCTCCCTCTCGATGGCTGAGGAAATGAGTGTCTGTTGGCTGTTGAACCCGTGAGGCCCGCGTTTCCACATCTTCTACAATAGGGACAGTAACAGGTGGTGCACAGCGTGGGAGGGAGTTAGAAGGGAAAGGGCAGAGCCCCAAAGAGGCAGCTGAGAAGCTGGGTTCCTCTGCCCTTCCTCTATCTCAGCGCCATCCCCAACACCACTCTTTCCCCTCAACAGCGCTCCTCTCACGGCCCTGCTGAATAGTCATCCATTTGGAGGCTCTGGATGGAGCTTTTGGTTTAAAGAGGAGGCCAAGAGTTGTAGAACAGCGATAAGGAAATGCACTTTAGAGATAAAGGACCTGCTTAAATCAGTCACAAAGACCTGTCAAAGAACAGTTCCGAGTGCCTGTTCCTAACGGTCCTTCGCTCAGTGGCAGGACTGGAGCCCCAGGGAGAGAAGGGAACTAAGCGGCTTCTCCCATCCATTCATTCAACCACTGGGCAAACATTGACTGAGCAGTTATACAGAGAGTGGCACCCACAGCGTTTGGTGGCGAGACCGCCTCTGCCATTGGGAGGTGTATCCCAGTGATAGAGGCACTCGGGTTCTGGAGCATTTCAACACAGTGCGCCACGTGCTGAGACAGGGGCTCAGCCCAGGGAGGCCACGTGACCTTCGTGAAGCGGGAAGGGAAAGCACTTCCAGGCCCAGCAGGTGTGTGCGCCTGTGCAAAGGCCTGCGCAAAGCACCAGCCTGGCTGGTTTGGAGAACTGCAAAGAGGTCAGTACCAGGAGCTGGAGGCTGTGCAGGGGGCAATAAAGCGAGGCCAGTGTGGGGGGCATGTTTTGGTGTTTTCAGAAGGGAAGTGATACGATCTGATTTGCTTTCCTAAAGTCTCGTCCAGAGCGCAGAAAACACTGGCAGGGATTGTGGCTGGAGAAATGAAATGGAATCCTGGGTAATGCAGGTCCTCAGGCAGCAGGGCTTTTAAAAGATTCCGAGACAGCCAGCCCTCCGCTCCCTGCTGCTGGAGGAAGGCTCTTGAGAACAACACAGCAAGCATCAGACCAGGAAGGGCAGGCAGTCCTCCTGCTGTCCTGTCAACAGGTAGAAATAAAAGTCCTGGCCGGGCGCGGTGGCTCAAGCCTGTAATCCCAGCACTTTGGGAGGCCGAGGCGGGTGGATCACGAGGTCAGGAGATCGAGACCATCCTGGCTAACATGGTGAAACCCCGTCTCTACTAAAAATACAAAAAACTAGCCGGGCGTGGTGGCGGGCGCCTGTAGTCCCAGCTACTCGGAGGCTGAGGCAGGAGAATGGCGTGAACCTGGGAGGCGGAGCTTGCAGTGAGCCGAGATCGCGCCACTGCACTCCAGCCTGGGTGACACAGCGCGAGACTCCGTCTCAAAAAAAAAAAAAAAAAAAAACGAAATAAAAGTCCTTCACCCCAACAAGGCCACGGACCCCATGTCGGACGTGTAGAAAAGGCTGGCCAAAACATGCACAATCACGTGAGAGGCATTTTTTTCCTACTTTTTTTTTTTTTTAAAGTTTTTATTATTATTATTTTTTAGAGATATGGTCTTGCTCTGTTGCCTGGACTGGAGTGCAGTGATGTGATTATGGCTCACTGCAGCCTCAAACTTCTGGGCTCAAGCAATTCTTCCACTTCAGCCTCCCAAAGTGCTAGGATTACAGGTATGAGCCACCAGGTCTGGCCCAGAGGGCCATCTTTTGTCTTTGGATTCAGAGCCCACCTTGAAGGTGGCAAGTCACAGATGTTTGCATAATTGATGATTCCTGGGGCAGCCTGAGGAAAGGACCAAAATACAGACAGTCTCACCAGGCATGACAGCAGTGATAAAGAAAAAGCCACTCCCTTTTCACCGCAAAAAAGAAAATAAAAAATAGGAATGGAAGAAAGAAAATTACAGAGAGTTGTAAAGATAAATGTCAGTGCTTGCAAAGTATGGGAGTCTGGGTGTGGTGGCTCACGCCTGTAATCCCAGCACTTTTAGAGGCCGAGGTGGGCGGATCAGTTGAGATCAGAAGTTTGAGACCAGCCTGGCCAACATGGTGAAACCTTCTCTCTACTAAAAATACAAAAATTAGCCAACAGGCTAATTTTTATATTTAATTTTTAAATTAGTGGCGGGTGCCTGTAATCTCAGCTACTCAGGAGGCTGAGGCATGAGAATCACTTGAACCTGGGAGGTGCAGGCTGTGGTGAGTAGAGATGGCACCACTGCACTCCAGCCTGGGTGACAGAGTGAGACTCCTGTCTCAAAAAACCAAAAAAAGAGTGTGTGGGAGATGAGAAACAGAAAGATAGGAGGCAAGTGGCTCACGCTTGATCCCCAGGGATGTTTCAGTGTTGCACTGAAAATGAAGAGCTAGGCCGGGCGCGGTGGCTCAAGCCTGTAATCCCAGCACTTTGGGAGGCCGAGACGGGCGGATCACGAGGTCAGGAGATTGAGACCATCCTGGCTAACACGGTGAAACCCCGTCTCTACTAAAAAATACAAAAAACTAGCCGGGCGCAGTGGCGGGCGCCTGTAGTCCCAACTACTCGGGAGGCTGAGGCAGGAGAATGGCGTGAACCTGGGAGGCAGAGTTTGCAGTGAGCTGAGATCCGGCCACTGCACTCCAGCCTGGGCGCAGAGCGAGACTCCGTCTCAAAAAAAAAAAAAAAGAAAGAAAGAAAATGAAGAGCTAGGCCGGGTGCGGTGGCTCATGCCTGTAATCCCAGCACTTTGGGAGGTCAAGGTGGGTGGATCACAAGGTCAGGAGTTCAAGACCAGCCTGGCCAAGATGGTGAAACACCATCTCTACTAAAAATAGAAAAATTAGCCCGATGTGGTGGCAGGCACCTGTAATTCCAGCTACTTGGGAGGCTGAGTCAGAGAATTGCTTGAACCTGGAAGGCAGAGGTTGCAGTGAGCCGAGATTGTGCCATTGCACTCCAGCCTGAGCAACGGAGCAAGACTCCATCTAAAAAAAAAAAAAGGCCGAGCGCAGTGGCTCATGCCTGTCATCCTAGCACTTTGGGAGGCCAAGGCGGGCAGATCACCTGAGGTCAGGACTTCGAGACCAGCCTGACCAGCATGGAGAAACCTCATCTCTACTAAAAATACAAAATTAGCCGGGTGTGGTGGTGCATGCCTGTAATCCCAGCTACTTGGGAGGCTGAGGCAGGATAATTGCTTTGAACCTGGGAGGCGGAGGTTGCAGTGAGCCGAGATCGTGCCATTACACTCCAGCCTGGGCAACAAGAGCGAAACTTTGTCTCAAAAAAAAAAAAAAAAAAAAAAAGAAAGAAAGAAAAAAGGAAAAAAAAGAAAGTGAAGAGTTGAATGCAAACAAACAAGAAAACCTCGCCCAGGCTTATCCACGTGCTGTTGGCATTTATCATGCTCTCCAAGATTGTGGTGTGATTGCACAAGTGGAATGCTGCCCGATTCCAGGAGGCACCGTGTACACTGCTGGCATTGTAGGCTCATCTATTTATGACAAGTTTTGGCCAATGGCACACAAGAAGCCACACAGTGAATGGCTGGGCTGACTGGCCACTCCTTGCAAGGCACCGTGTATATTTGCCTCTTCTCTCTTATACCAGGTTGAGGAGACCTAAATGTCTAACAAACACCCACACACCCAAACACCCACTCTTTTCCTCCATACTTTCAATCATGCATGCCTTCCCACAGCAGACATTTGGGTCCTTCCTCTGAACCTGGCACTATGAAGACCCTAAGGTAAACAACAGCTTTCCATCTGCTATGGGAATAGATATGAGACGAACAGTCATAGAAATCTATGAATACAAAATCACAAACTGGATACATGTGGTGGGAGAAGATAAAAGGGTATTGTGAAGAGTGGAACCGGGGCTAACTTCCTATAGGGGTGTTCCCTGAAGCCCTCCCCAGGAAGACACATGGTCAAGGAGGGGAAGGAGCTGCCCCGTAAAGGGGATTGCATGGCAATGCCTTGGAAGCGAAGGACCCCCTCACTTTTGAGGGCACAGGAAGGCCGGCCAGCGGGTCGGGAATGGGGGAGAGGGTGGAGACATGGTCCCCAGGCCAGATGAGGCTGGCCCAGCAGGCCAAGAAAAAGAACTTGCATTTTACTCACTGTGTAGTGGGTAGACTTTGAAAGGTTTTTAGCAGGAAGGAACATGAAGGGCATGCTGAAATTTGTGTTTTTAGATCTACAGAGTGGAAAATTAATGGAAAGGGGACAAAAGTAGAAGCTGCTGAAATGGGCAGCTGAGGGATGATGGGGCCTTGCATTGGTTTCAATTGTGGAGATGGAAGGAGTGGGCAGGTTGAAGGGTAAACATGGGGGACGACAGGCAGGGCCTGATGGAGGTTTGGGATGGGAGATGTGGAAGATATCAGCTAACTCCTCATTTTCTAGAGTGGAAATCAGGTTTCTGGCAGAAGCAACTAGGTGGATGGAGGTGCCACTCACTGGGAAGGGGAAAGTTGGAAGCAGAACAGCTTTTGTGGGGAGGGAAAGTGGAAAACTCAATATGGGCCAAGTTGAGTTTGAGATCTCAGTGTTGGCCTATTCACTGTCACCATATGAGGAGAGAGACATAAACTCACCAGCTCCTCTCTCACTGAGTATATGGTTGAGCATTTGCATCTAAATAAAAAGGACAATCAAAACAAATATTTATTGGGCAGTTTCTGGGAGTTCAGCAGGGAGAAGCAACAAGGAAGACAGTGGAACAGAGCCATGGACAGCATGGCCCCAAGACTGCCTCCCCGCTTCCAATATTTTACTTAGTGGGTACTGGACTTCCGCATCTGTAAAATGGGCAGATCACCTCCCTCACAGAGTTGTCCTGAGGACCGCATGAGATGGTGTAGACCACGCACTTTAGTCCAGTGTCCAGCACGTGGTAAGTGCTCACTAACTGTGTGCAACTTTTGAGCAAATATTTAATGAGCGCTGCAATCTAATGGGAAGCTGGACAGGGAGCAAATAGCTTCAAGGGTTATGAGTTGCTGCAGGTCTCAGTCTTACTTTTCAGTTTGCCCCTTAGAGTCGTGAAGTCAGGAGTTCTCCCCTCCTAGGTTAGTGATGGTCTGTTGGACTCTGCTCTGGTGTAGCATCTGTGGTTTGTGTATGGCATCGTTCATTTCTCCATTCTGCTCCAACGTCACCTTAGCAGCAGCTCAACAGCCAAAACACAGGAGGAAGGCCCCTAACTGAGGCTGTGCCCTCACGTCCATGGTTTAAAGAGTCAGGTTCCCAAGGGTCGACCCCAACGCCAAACATTCTTAGCCTTTTAGAGGCAGTGATTATCAAGTCTTTTTTTTTTTTTTTTTTTTTTGAGACGGAGTCTCGCTCCATCCCCCAGGCTGGAGTGCAGTGGCACGATCTCAGCTCACTACAAGCTCTGCCTCCCGAGTTCACGCCATTCTCCTGCCTCAGCCTCCCGAGTAGCTGGGACTACAGGCACCCGCCACAGCGCCTGGCTAATTTTTTGTATTTTTAGTAGAGACGGGGTTTCACCGTGGTCTCGATCTCCTGACCTTGTGATCCGCCCATCTCGGCCTCCCAAAGTGCTGGGATTACAGGCGTGAGCCACCGCGCCCAGCCTGATTTTCAAGTCTTTAAGTGAACCTTTCAATATCTCCCTCCATATCATCAGCAACTGTTTCTATTGCTATTCTTGATGGTTTTTCCATTTTAGGCATTATCTGCTGGCTTCCGACTGTAGAAATGAAGATCCTCTTCCTACCCCGACCAGCACAAACACATTTTCTGACTCTCTATCATCCCAATCTATTTGTCATAATTTTGTGAGCTCTATATTCATTGGTTATCTTCATGTGCCTGTGTAGGCGCCACTGAGTTGGACAGTTTAGGATAACTTCTGCTTTCCTGCACCATTCTCTGTATTTCGTAGAATTAACAGTTGTCATATTTTTTCTTTCATTTTGTTTTCTATGTCTTCTTCATTTATTCCAACTCTCCCTTGGTTATGTGAAACTCTTATGAATAACGAATACAATCAGACACCTCAGGTATTATGCCAATTTCATCTTGAAGAGCTTCTCTTCCTGAGGGTTTTTACCATCTCCAGCTGATCAAGGACCAATTGTTTTTAGGTCTGGTGGACAGCTCTGGACTTCAGGTCTTCCTTTATCACCAGTCTGGGAATTTCCTCTACCTTTTCTTTTGATTTATATTTACTTCTTTAATTTTTTTTTTTTTTTTTTTTTTTTTGAGACAGAGTCTCACTGTTGCCCAGGCTGGAGTGCAATGGCATGATCTTGGCTTACTGCAACCTCCGCCTCCCGGGTTCAAGCAATTCTCATGCCTCAGCCTCCTGAGTAGCTGGGACTACAGGAGACCACTACCACATCCGACTAATTTTTGTATTTTTAGTAGAGACAGGGTATCACCATATTGGCCAAGCTGGTCTCGAGCTCCTGACCTTGTGATCTGCCCACCTTGGCCTCCCAAAGTGTTGCTATTACAGGCGTGAGCCACTGCGTCCAGCCCTTTTTTTTTTTTTTTTTGAGATGGAGTCTCTCTCTGTTGCCCAGGCTGGAGTGCAGTGGCATAATCTTGGCTTACTGCAACCTCCTGCCTCCCAAATTCCAACAATTCTCTTTGTCAGCCTGCCGAGTAGCTGGGAGTACAGGCGTGGGCCACCACGCCTGGCTAATTTTTGTATTTTTAGTAGAGACAGGATTTCACCATGTTGGCCAGGCTGGTCTTGAACTCGTGACCTCAGGTGGTCCACCCACCTTGGCCTCCCAAAGTGCTGGGATTACAGGCGTGAGCCACCACACTCACCAGAGTTTTCGTATATTGGATTTCTTGAACTGCTCATCCTTTTAAAAAATATTTCCCCTTCATTTTATTTTCTTTGTTCTTTCACTCTACTTTCTGGGAGATATCCTTACCTGTGTCATTTAACTCTTTTTTTATTTTGAGACGGAGTCGCGCTCTGTCACCCAGGCTGGAGTGCAGTGGCACCATCTTGGCTCTCTGCAACCTCCACCTCCTGGGTTCAAGCGATTCTTCTGCCTCAGCCTCCCAAGTAGCTGGGACTACAGGCATAAGCCACCATGCCCGGCTAATTTTTGTAGTTTTGATAGAGACGGGGTGTCACCATATTGGCCAGGTTGGTCCCAAACTCCTGACCTTGTGATCCACCCACCTCAGTCTCCAAAGTGTTGGGATTATAGACGTGAGGCACTGCGCCTGGCTACCTTTTTTTTTTTTGTCAGATGGAGTTTCGCTCTTGTTGCCCAGGCTGAAGTGTAATGGCCTGATCTAGGCTCACCGCAACCTCCGCCTCCTGGGTTCAAGCGATTCTCCTGCCTCAGCCTCCCAAGTAGCTGGGATTACAGGCATGCACCACCACGCCTGGCTAATTTTTGTATTTTTAGTAGAGACAGGGTTTCTCCATGTTAGTCAGGCTGGCCTCGAACTCCCGACCTCAGTCGATTAGCCCGCCTCGGCCTCCCAAAGTGCTGGGATTACAGGCGCGAGCCACTGTGCCCGGCCGCCATTCAATTCTTTTGTTGTTTTTCATTTTTATTGTCTTATCGTTGTTTCCAGAATGCCTTTTTCATTCTTTTTTTTCTTTTCTTTTTTTTTTTTTTTTGAGACAGAATCTCCCTCTGTCGCCCAGGTTGGAGTGCAGTGGCGCGATCTCGGCTCACTGCAAGCTACGCCTCCCGGGTTCACGCCATTCTCCTGCCTCAGCCTCCCGAGTAGCTGGGACTACAGGCACCCGCCACCTCGCCCGGCTAGGTTTTTGTATTTTTAGTAGAGACGGGGTTTCATCCGGTTAGCCAGGATGGTCTCGATCTCCTGACCTCGTGATCCGCCTGCCTCGGCCTCCCAAAGTGCTGGGATTACAGGCGTGAGCCACCTCGCCCGGCCCCAGAACATGTTTTTCATTCTTTGCCTATTCTTTTTCTATAGCATCCTGTTGTTTTGTGGGTATAATATCTTCTCTTGTATTTCTAAGGCTAATAATCTTAGATAAAGTTTTCTGCTCCCTCTTACTGTTTTTCTTCTAAGATGCTCTTTCTCTGTCATAAAATAGTATTTCTCAAATGTAGTAACTCTTGGCTCTGCTTATATTTAAGAGTAGGGGGCCGGGTGCGGTGGCTCAAGCCTGTAATCCCAGCACTTTGGGAGGCCGAGACGGGCGGATCATGAGGTCAGGAGATCGAGACCATCCTGGCTAACCCAGTGAAACCCCGTCTCTACTAAAAAAAAAAAAAAAAAAAAAAAAAAAAAAAAAAAAAAAAACCTAGCCGGGCGAGGTGGCGGGCGCCTGTAGTCCCAGCTACTCGGGAGGCTGAGGCAGGAGAATGGCGTAAACCCGGGAGGCGGAGCTTGCAGTGAGCTGAGATCCGGCCACTGCACTCCAGCGTGGGCGACCGAGTGAAACACCGTCTCAAAAAAAAAAAAAAAAAAAAGAGTAGGGTATTAAAGGATGTTGTAAACTCTTGGTATGTGGGTAGAGCAGGGAGGGAGGAAGCTATGTTGCCATGAGTTTTACTAGATGGTGAACTGGTACTGGTACATCCCTCTAAATATCATTAGGTCTTTCCAGTGAGTCTGGATAAAGCCCTAGAGAAGGCTTGTCCGTCTTCTTGACTGTGGATTTAGGTAGCTGATGTTTGGGAGACTAATAGGGGAGAAAGGTTTGGAAGACTCAGCGTTCAATATGCAAAATTTTTAAAAAGTCTTCATTTTTAATATGATTCCCCCATCCTTAACTAGGCCAGAAACTCTGTTTTACCTTTCCCTGAAAGCAAATCTTCACTGCTCTGCCAAAGAGGGAGTGGGAGGAATGTCTGTGGCTCTAGGTTTTTGTTAAAAAGGCTGGATTTCCAACCATTCCTCCATTTCTCCTGCTTTGGACTTACCTTCAGCTTCACTTTCACAGGCATCCAAGGTTTCTTTCCTCATTGCTGGTTTTAGATTCGTGATTTTGTTTGTTTGTTTGTTTGTTTCTTTTTTTTTTTTGTCTTCTAAATTATTAGCACTTGTTTATGTATCTTCCATCTTCCAATTTTTTTTTTTTTTTTTTTTTTTTGCTATTTTCTCCTTTCTTGTTTTCTTCAACCTTGTGAATATATGCTTAATTTTTTTTTCCCACTGTCATTTTAGTGCAGGTTTTGGAGAGGAACTAAGGTTAATTCATGTGTTCAGTCTGCAATCTCTAACTGAAAATCCATCCATGCACTTGTGAATATGCCCTGACTCATAGAGCAATTAAGGGGCTCTCACTGGTACTGTTTGAGTATCTTGTTCCTCAGTCCCTAGACCACAAGAAGTAACGCATTAGAGGAAGAGGATTGCTGGAATTTAGACCTACCTAGAATGGCAAGTGAACTGCATAGGAAGGGACAGAAAAATTACATAAAAAATACATACAAGCAGAGCAGTCTAAAGCCATTTAGGACATGGGCAAACAAAGCTCCACACCTCACTGGCATTGTAAATAGAGTGATAATGCAATTGCATTAGAAACTATTATAATAAATGCTCATAATAATGATCCCAAGTCCTCAAAAAAGATCAAATTATGTTTACCGCACCCTAAGAAACCAGAAAAAATACTAGAAAGATTTATGCAAGGAAAATTACTTATGCTGGGCTGGCTACGGTGGCTTATGCCTGTAATCCCAGCACTTTGGGAGGCTGAGGCGGGCAGATCACCTGAGGTCAGGAGTTCGAGACCAGCCTGACCAACATGGAGAAACCCCATCTCTACTTAAAAAAAAAAAAAAAAAAAAAAAAAAAAAAAAAAAAAATTAGCTAGGTGTGGTGGCGCATGCCTGTAATCCCAGCTACTCAGGATGCTGAGGCAGGAAATCCCTTGAACCCAGGAGGTGGAGGTTGTGGTGAGCCAAGATCATGCCACTGTGTTCCAGCCTGGGCAATAAGAGTGAAACTCCTTCTCAGAAAAAAAAAAAAAAAAAAATGAAAGAAAAAAGAAAATTATTTATGCTGTGTGATTGTACGGTTTCTTTATAGTTTTAAAAATATTTTCAGCCATGCACAGTGGCTCACACCTGTAATCCCAGCACTTGGAAGCCTGAGGCAGGTGGATCATGAGGTCAGGAGTTCAAGACCAGCCTGGCCAAGATGGTGAAACCCCGTCTCTACTAAAAATACAAAAAAATTAGCCAGGTGTGGTGGCAGGTGCCTGTAATCCCAGATACTAGGGAGGCTGAGGCAGAGAATTGCTTGAACCTGGGAGGCAGAGGCTGCAGTGAGCCAAGACTGCACCACTGCACGCCAGCCTGGGCAACAGAGTGAGACTCTGTCTCAAAAAAATTTTTCACATATATTATTTCATACATACACACACAAAAAAACTTAACTTGGAAAAGAAACTTAGTAGGAGACACATGGCATTTCTTCCTTCTTGCAGATTAAAGCTTTGAGTTTCATGGATATTAAGACATTTTCTTCAAAACCACATAGCAGTTCAATGAAAGAGCTAACTTTTCTGCTTCCTAAAAATACTTTGGTGATTCAAAACACAAGCTCCCAGCGTCTGGAAAAATCACTTATGCCTGGTAACGTCTATTCCTGGGCTCCACCTTTGCTAATTGTGCCTTCCTCCAGGGATCTGCTTCCTTGTGCCCGGTGGCTCCCCTACTACTTCAAAAACCTTCCGTTTCCTTGCTGCCAGGGAAAGCAGTGTGGTGGAACCCACCTGGGCCTGCAAGGCCATGCTATGCTTGTTACTAGCTGTGTGACCTTGGGCAAGTTACCTAACTGCCAGGTGCTTCAGGGTACTCCTCTCTCAAGGGGGGACTGCAATAGTCCCTACCTGATAAGATTGCTGTAAGGATTAAATGCATATATATATATATATGCACACACACCCATATATATATATACACACTCATTTATAGGTATGTATTGCTGTAAGGATTAAATGTTTGTGTGTGTGCATATATATATAGACACACATACATATATATTTATTTATTTATTTATTTATTTATTTATTTATTTTGAGACAGAGTTTCGCTCTGTTGCCCACGCTGGAGTGCAATGGCACGATCTCGGCTCACCACAACCTCCGCCTCCCGGGTTGAAGCGGTTCTCCTGCCTCAGCCTCCCAAGTAGCTGGGATTACAGGCATGCACCCCCATGCCTGGCTTATTTTGTATTTTTAGTAGGGACGGGGTTTCTCCATGTGGGTCAGGCTGGTCGCAAACTCCTGACCTCAGGTGATCCACCTGCCTCGGCCTCCCAAAGTGCTGGGATTACAGGAGTGAGCCACCACGCCCGGCCACATATATAATTCTTAATATGCCTTAGCAATTATTATTTCCATTTTCTTAACTCTGGGGGTCAAATAATCTTATTTACCTTATATAACAATCATATATGCAGCACTTTAAACCATTGGCAACTCTGCTATACTCTGTTATAGGTTGTGCATAGCATATAATTCGTGATATTGGTGGGAAGAAAGGGATGTTTAAATGAAAATACCTCTCAAATGTTTGTGTAGCCGTAGATGATCTTTTTTTTTTTTTTCTTTGAGACGGAGTCTCGCTCTGTCACCCAGGCTGGAGTGCAGTGGCCAGATCTCAGCTCACTGCAAGCTCCGCCTCCCGGGTTGACGCCATTCTCCTGCCTCAGCCTCCCGAGTAGCTGGGACCACAGGCGCCGCCACCTCGCCCGGCTAATTTTTTGTGTTTTTTTTTTTTTTTGAGACGGAGTCTCGCTCTGTCGCCCAGGCTGGAGTGCAGTGGCCGGATCTCAGCTCACTGCAAGCTCTGCCTCCTGGGTTTTTACGCCATTCTCCTGCCTCAGCCTCCAGAGTAGCCGGGACTACAGGCGCCCGCCACCTCGCCCGGCTAGTTTTTTGTATTTTTTAGTAGAGACGGGGTTTCACCGTGTTAGCCAGGATGGTCTCGAACTCCTGACCTCGTGATCCGCCCGTCTCGGCCTCCCAAAGTGCTGGGATTACAGGCTTGAGCCACCGCGCCCGGCCTATTTTTTGTGTTTTTAGTAGAGATGGGGTTTCGCCGTGTTAGCCAGGATGGTCTCGATCTCCTGACCTTGTGATCCGCCCGTCTCGGCCTCCCAAAGTGCTGGGATTACAGGCTTGAGCCACCGCGCCCGGCCCCCTCTGTGTTTTTACTTTCGGATTTCTTCCTGTTTATTAGATGAATGACCCTGGTACTTTTTGGAGAAAATGACAAAAAGGAGCACCAAGGCTCCAGATGTATGGGAGCTGCAGAACTGAAAGTGCTGTGGGCTTTGGAGGGTAGATTTGGGGTCTGGGGGTAGATCTGAGTGGGACTGGGGAGGAGTAGGGTGCAATCGAGTCTTTAGACCATGCGTGTATCACGGAAGTCCCTGGTGTAGCCTCCCATGTCTGCATTTCTAATTGGCCTGGATGACGCATCCCAATAGTTACTTCTAAGAATAGTCACGGCTAATATTTATCAAGAGCTTACTATGTGGCAGGTACTTTGCATGTGTTCTTCCTTTAATTCTCACAATGGACCCTCTGACAATATTATCCACATTTTCAGATGAGGAAACTGAAGTATAGAGAGTTGAAACAACTTGGTCAAGGCCCCACTGCTAGAGTGCTAAGGCTAGGTACAAAGCAAGGTCTGATTCTGACCGTCCTGGGCACAGGAGCCTTGTCTGCTCCACTTGTCCCTCGGAGCATTGCTCTTGCTGGTCCTTTTCACGACCCAGCTCTTGTCTCCCACGTACTACCCCCTCTACTGTCCTGTCACATCCCTGATTCCCCCACTAAAACATGTATTTTATGATAGCTACTTTTTATCCTCTGTCTAGTGGGTTGCCCGACAGTCCACAATCACATTTTGAAGAAGGAGAACTTCCCAGAGTTCAGGAACAGATTTTGGAGTGTCTCTTGCAGTGCTTGTTTCTAAAACTAATATGTTGTGGACCTTTCAAAGACACAGCACACACAAACACACACACACACCCTCCTTCTAACACAAACCCACATGGCACTGGGCATGGTGGCTCACGCCTGTAATCCCAGCACTTTGGGAGGCCGAGGTGGGCGGATCACCTGAGGTCAGGAGTTCGAGACCAGCCTGGCCAACATGGTGAAACCCTATTTCTATTAAAAATACAAAAAAATCAGTGGGGCATGGTGGCACACACCTGCAATCCCAGCTACTCAGGACGCTGAGGCAGGAGAATTGCTTGAATCCGGGAGGCGGAGGTTGCAGTAAACTGAGATTGCGCCATTGCACTCCAGCTTGGGCAACAAGAGTGAAACTCTGTCTACAAAAAAAAAAAAAACCACATGCACATAAACTGAAACACACACGAACACACAAACACCCGCATGAGCATGCACACAAGTCCCCCACATCAAACTCAAATGCACACAGCAAGCATGCATGTAAACCACACACTTGCCACTCCGGCTGCCTCAGCGCTGCAGAGCCCCTCTCCCCTGCCTGTCCTCGGATCCCGGGTGCACACTGGAGGGAAGTAAAACCTACCCAGACAGGAAGTGAAGCAGTTGGTGAGCTTTTCTGGTGCTCTGCACAGATGCTGGGGCACTAAGCAAACAGCCGTCAGTTTCTGGAGCTGTTCTGAGGTAACTGGGGTCCTTTGGGAGCTCTGGGCTGATGAGGTTCAGGAGGTAGCTGGGAAGTCTGGGATTTGGGCTTGGTTCACCTGCGCCTTTCCCTGTCCCCATCTGAGATGGGTCTGAGACTCTCAGTGGAGGAGTAACAGGCTTTCTCCCCAGCAGGCTTTTGAAAATGGGCCCAAGGGCGTTTTCTCAGGACCACAGATGCATGTGGCCTCCACTCTGTCACCCAGGCTAGAGTGCAGGGACACGGTCTCGGTTCACTGCAACTTCTGCCTCTTGAGTTCAAGCGATCCTTGTGCCTCAGCCTCCCTAATAGCTGTGATTATAGTCGTGTGCCACCACGCCCGGCTAATTCTTGTATTTTTAGTAGAGACGGGGTTTCACCATGTTGGCCAGGCTGGTCTTGAACTACTGACCTCAGGTGATCCGCCCGCCTCAGCCTCCCAAAGTGTTGGGATTATAGGCATAAGCCACCACGCCCAGCCTCCCTTCTTCTTAGTCTGGAAGCAAACTACTTTGTGAAGTTTTCATGCCTCCTCTTTTAAAAGTAAAAGAAAGGCTGGCCAGCATGGTGAAACCCCGTCTCTACCAAAAATACAAAAATTAGCCAGGTGTGGTGGCGGGCGCCTGTAATCCTAGCTACTCAGGAGGCTGAAGCAGGAGAATCGTTTGAACCCACAAGGCAGAGGTTGCAGTGAGCTGAGATACTGCCATTGCACTCCAGCCTGGGCAACAGAGCAAGACTCCATCTCCCAAAAAAAAAAAAAAAAGAAAGAAAAAGGAGAAATTTGTGGAGGAGAGAAGATAGATGAATAGATATAGCAATAAATTGTGAACAGGGATTGTTTTTTCTAGTATTCAACCAGGTGGGTCTTGACCAGCATTAGATAAATTTCTGTCTGGCAACCTGGAAAAGTTCACAGTTGCTGGGACAGAAATGCTTTTGGGGTCCTTCTTGGAGAGGATGGAGTTGAAGATTTGGGAGCTTGATGGCCTTTGTTATGTGTCACCAGGGAGACAGGGACAAGGGGCAGGGCTGTCGATGGAGAATGCTGCATGGGGTAGGTTGGATGGTGACGTAGAAGTCACCATGCTCCTGCCCTAGAGATTTCAGTAGCAGGCAAACGCTGTGGTCAAAAAAGAGAGTCAAGGACTTAATGAAGTTAAAGGTATTCTTCTGAAGTCCAGCACTCTGATTTTGAGGGTACAGCTTCTACCATAACTGCATATTGCTGATCCTAGTTCATTCTTAAAATTTTCTTTGCTATCTGATATACTATAGAATAACTGAGCTGGAGGCCGGGCGCGGTGGCTCAAGCCTGTAATCCCAGCACTTTGGGAGGCCGAGACGGGCGGATCATGAGGTCAGGAGATCGAGACCATCCTGGCTAACACGGCGAAACCCCGTCTCTACTAAAAACACAAAAAATTAGCCGGGCGTGGTGGCGGCGCCTGTAGTCCCAGCTACTCAGGAGGCTGAGGCAGGAGAATGGCGGGAACCTGGGAGGCAGAGCTTGCAGTGAGCTGAGATCCGGCCACTGCACTCCAGCCTGGGCGACAGAGCGAGACTCCGCCTCAAAAAAAAAAAAAAAAAAATTTTTCAACAAAAACAATAACAGTTATGATATCATGGGTTTCATGTGCTAATAAATGTTTTAAAATTGCATATCTGTCAAAATAACCCCTATCCATTTGTGAGCCACCTAAGATTGTATCTTGTGCCACTGATAATATGCACATTGCACTTTGAAAACTACTGATCTTGTCCAAGTTACCTTTTTTGTAGGCGAGGACACTGAGATCCGGAGACATTAGTGATTTGCCCAAGGTTGCACAGTTAGACTGACACTAATTTGAGGCTGTTCCTGAGGTCTCCTAATTTATAGTCTTGACATGTTCCAGTATGCTGTATCATACTTTCAAGTGTATAGAAACAATTCTTTTTTTTTTTTACGTTTATTTATTTATTTATTTATTATTATTATTATACTTTAAGTTATAGGGCACATGTGCATAACGTGCAGGTTTGTTACATATGTATACTTGTGCCATGTTGGTGTGCTGCACCCATCAACTTGTAAGTACCCATCAACTCGTCATTTACATCAGGTATAACTCCCAATGCAATCCCTCCCCCAGCCCCCCTCCCCATGATAGGCTCCGGTGTGTGATGTTCCCCTTCCCGAGACCAAGTGATCTCATTGTTCAGCTCCCACCTATGAGTGAGAACATGCAGTGTTTGGTTTTCTGTTCTTGTGATAGTTTGCAAAGAATGATGGTTTCCGCCGGGCGCGGTGGCTCAAGCCTGTAATCCCAGCACTTTGGGAGGCCAAGACGGGCGGATCACGAGGTCAGGAGATCGAGACCATCCTGGCTAACACGGTGAAACCCCGTCTCTACTAAAAAATACAAAAAACTAGCCGGGCAAGGTGGCGGGCGTCTGTAGTCCCAGCTACTCGGGAGGCTGAGGCAGGAGAATGGCGTAAACCCGGGAGGCGGAGCTTGCAGTGAGCTGAGATCCGGCCACTGCACTCCAGCCTGGGCGACAGAGCGAGACTCCGTCTCAAAAAAAAAAAAAAAAAAAAAAAAAGAATGATGATTTCCAGCTGCATCCATGTCCCTACAAAGGACACAAACTCATCCTTTTTTATGGCTGCATAGTATTCCATGGTGTATATGTGCCACATTTTCTTTTTTTTTTTTTTTTTTTTTTTGAGACGGAGTCTCGCTCTGTCGCCCAGGCTGGAGTGCAGTGGCCGGATCTCAGCTCACTGCAAGCTCCGCCTCCTGGGTTTACGCCATTCTCCTGGCTCAGCCTCCCGAGTAGCTGGGACTACAGGCGCCCGCCACCTCGCCCGGCTAGTTTTTTTGTATTTTTAGTAGAGACGGGGTTTCACCGTGTTAGCCAGGATGGTCTCGATCTCCTGACCTCGTGATCCGCCCGTCTCAGCCTCCCAAAGTGCTGGGATTACAGGCTTGAGCCACCGCGCCCGGCCTATGTGCCACATTTTCTTAATCCAGTCTGTCACTGATGGACATTTGGGTTGATTCCAAGTCTTTGCTATTGTGAATAGTGCCGCAATAAACATACGTGTGCATGTGTCTTTATAGCAGCATGATTTATAATCCTTTGGGTATATACCCAGTAATGGGATGGCTGGGTCATATGGTACATCTAGTTCTAGATCCTTGAGGAATCGCCATACTGTTTTCCATAATGGTTGAACTAGTTTACAATCCCACCAACAGTGTAAAAGTGTTCCTATTTCTCCACATCCTCTCCAGCACCTGTTGTTTCCTGACTTTTTAATGATCGCCATTTTAACTGGTGTGAGATGGTATCTCATTGTGGTTTTGATTTGCATTTCTCTGATGGCCAGTGATGATGAGCATTTTTTTATGTGTCTGTTGGCTGTATGAATGTCTTCTTTTGAGAAATGTCTGTTCATATCCTTTGCCCACTTTTTGATGGGGTTGTTTGTTTTTTTCTTGTAAATTTGTTTGAGTTCTTTGTAGGTTCTGGATATTAGCCCTTTGTCAGATGAGTAGATTGCAAAAATTTTCTCCCATTCTGTAGGTTGCCTGTTCACTCTGATGGTAGTTTCTTTTGCTGTGCAGAAGCTCTTTAGTTTAATTAGATCCCATTTGTCAATTTTGGCTTTTGCTGCCATTGCTTTTGGTGTTTTAGACATGAAGTCTTTGCCCATGCCTATGTCCTGAATGGTACTACCTAGGTTTTCTTCTAGGGTTTTTATGGTATTAGGTCTAACATTTAAGTCTCTAATCCATCTTGAATTAATTTTCGTATAAGGAGTAAGGAAAAAAAGAGCCTGTATCTCCAAGACAATCCTAAGTCAAAAGAACAAAGCTGGAGGCATCACGCTACCTGACTTCAAACTATACTACAAGGCTACAGTAACCAAAACAGCATGGTACTGGTACCAAAACAGAGATATAGACCAATGGAACAGAACAGAATCCTCAGAAATAATACCACACATCTACAGCCATCTGATCTTCGACAAACCTGAGAGAAACAAGAAATGGGGAAAGGATTCCCTATTTAATAAATGGTGCTGGGAAAATTGGCTAGCCATAAGTAGAAAGCCGAAACTGGATCCTTTCCTTACTCCTTATAGAAACAATTCTTTTATTTTCATTTTAAAAATTTTATTTAAGTATTTATTTTCGAGACAGAGTCTTGCTCTGTTGCCCAGGCTGGAGTGCAATGGTGCAGTCTAGGCTCACTGAAACCTCCACCTCCCAGGTTCAGGACCTTCTCATGCCTCAGCCTCATGAGTAGCTGGGACTACAGGTTCAATCTACCACGCCTAACTGATTTTTGTATTTTGGTTTTGCTATGTTGCCCAGGCTGGTATCAAACTCCTGGGCACCAGTGATCTGCCCACTTCAGCCTCCCATAGTGCTGTGATTATAGGTGTAAGCCATTGCCCCTTCTTAAATGTAATTCAAATAGATAACCCAGGTAAAGGAGCAGCATAGAGCCTTTTGTAGGGAGACGCTGAATACATTTCCTTCCTTCAGTCCCTGCTCTTTGCCGCCCTGCACTGGCTGCTCTCTGGAAGTTTTGATAATCCTTTCTTTTTTTTTTTTTTTTTTTTTTGAGACGGGGTCTCGCTCTCTCGCCCAGGCTGGAGTGCAGTGGCCGGATCTCAGCTCACTGCAAGCTCCACCTCCTGGGTTTACGCCATTCTCCTGCCTCAGCCTCCCGAGTAGCTGGGACTACAGACGCCCGCCACCTTGCCCAGCTAGTTTTTTGTATTTTTTAGTAGAGACGGGGTTTCACCCTGTTAGCCAGGATGGTCTTGATCTCCTGACCTCGTGATCCACCCGTCTCGGCCTCCCAAAGTGCTGGGATTACAGGCTTGAGCCACCACGCCCGGCCCTGATAATCCTTTCTAATGCTAATGCTCTGAAATACCAAGATGCTGTACCTTGGTGTGGCCACTGAATGACTGACTGTGCTGTGCAAGGTACTCAATAGAGACCGTCGATTCTGGGGCAATTTCTTGTATTCTTTATTTGCTTATTTCCTTCACCTGTTATTATTATTATTTTTTTCCTTCTGAAATGTCTGTTATTTGGGTGTTGGATTTCCTCAACCAATAATCATCTCATTTTCTTTTCTCCTATTTTGCTTTATTTTTAAAAATATTTTCTTTAACTTCATTTTTAATGTTGCTAGTAAATTTTTAAACATTCGGCTTTCCTATTTTTAATTTCTGAAAGTTCTTTCTAATTCTCTATTTTTTTTTATCACCTCCTATTCCTGTTTTACACACACAATGTTTTATGTGTTTAAGGATGTTAATTACAGTTCTTTCAGATTTTTCTTTTAGTTCCCGTGTTGCTTTATTTCCTCTCGGTTCCTTATCTCTGTGCGTTTTCTTTTGGTTTCTTTCTCAGGTTGAAGCCTTTCTTCAAATGTCTTATGCTCTTGTGCTCTCTGGTTATATTTGTTATTTATTTATTTATTTATTTTAACTTTAATCCATTTTACATGAGTCTCTCTCTCTCTCTCTCTCTCTATATATATATTTTGTTTTGTTTTGTTTTGTTTTGTTTTGTTTTGAGATGGAGTCTCACTCTGTTGCCAGGCTGGAGCACAGTGGCGCAATCCTGGCTCACTGCAACCTCTGCCTCCTGGGTTCAAGCAAGTCTCCTGCCTCAGCCTCCCGAGTAGCTGGGATTACAGGCACACGCCACTATGCCTGGCTAGTTTTTGTGTTTTTAGTAGAGACAGGGTTTCTCCATGTTGGCCAGGCTGGTCTTGAACTCCTGACCTCGTGATCCACCTGCCTCGGCCTCCCAAAGTGCTGGGATTGCAGGCATGAGCCACCATGCCCGGTCTTAGTTACTTTGAAATATACATAATATTGTCACTAAGTATAGTCAGCCTAGTCTACTACAAAACATTCGAAGTCATTTCTTCTATCTAACTGTAGGTTTTTGTTTTTTTTTTCCTGGGAGTGGGGCAGATAGGTCTCACTCTGTCACCCAGGCAGGAGTGCAATGGCACCACCACCGCTTACTGCAGCCTTGACCTCCCAGACTCAAGCGATCCTCCCACCTCAGCCTGCTGAGTAGCTGGGAGTACAGGTGTGCACCACCACACATGGATAATTTTTATTATTATTTATTTATTTATTTATTTATTTATTTATTTTGAGATGAAGTCTCGCCTTTTCACCCAGGTTGGAGTGCAGTGGTGTAATCTCAGCTCACTGCAACCTCTGCCTCCCAAGTTCAAGCGATTCTCCTGCCTCAGCCTCCTGAGTTGCTGGGATTACAGGTTCACGCCACTTTGCCTGGCTAATTTTTGTATTTTTAGTAGAGACGGGGTTTCATCATGTTGGTCAGGCTGGTCTTAAACTCCTGACCTCGTGATCTGCCTGCCTCGGCCTCCCAAAGTGCTGGGATTACAGGTGTGAGCCACTGTGCCCGGCCGATAATTTTTAAAGTTTTTGTAGAGATGGGGTCTTGCTTCATTGCCCAGGCCAGTCTTCAACTTTTAGGCTCAAGTGATCCTCCTGCCTCGGCCTCTTGAAGTTCCTGTCTATTTGTACCCATAACCAACTTCTCTTCATCCCCTGCATCTACCTCAACCCTTCATAGTCTCCGGTGTCTATCTTTCTATTCTCTATGTCTATGGGATCAACTTTCTTAGCTCTCACATATGAGTGGGAACATACGGTGTTTGTCCTTCTGTGTCTGGCTTATTTCATTTAACATTATGTCTTCTAGTTCCGTGCATGTTGGTGGAAATGACGTGATTTCATTTTTAACGGCTGAGTAGTATTCCATTGTGTATATATGCCACATTTTCTTTCTTTTTTTAAAAAACTGGCTTTTGCTTTATTGTGTAATTTACAGGGGAGAATCCCAAATTCCACACTTGGTTTTTCTCTTCTGCCTTCGTTATTCTTTCAATATGTATGTCAGCAGAGATCGTTTCTCCTGATAGCATATGCAGTTTGATCCTCAACCAGGACACACAGGCCCTACAAAATTCCAACCCTCCAAGACGGATGCCTGGGCCCTCCCATTTGACCGCACCCATGTCTGTTTGTACGGGGGCTCTGCCCTGGTCCTGTCACCCCTGAGGCGTCCTTAGGGTACGAATGCCAAACAGGCTCCGTGTGATGTGTCAGCTCTGAATAAATACAAGAGGCCGCTAGGAGCCCCCAGCTGAGGATTGAGAGACAGGCTGTATCTGGGCTCCATTTCAAAGAATGCTGTGATCCATTAGCAATGTCTGCCATGGGAATACCCATTAGAAGTACCTGGAAGGAGGGTTTTGAGGAATGGGCTCAGAAAGGAACAAGGTGTGTCCGTTCCATTCTTGCCTTAGGTGGCTGTTCTGCCACCCAGGCTGTGCTGTCTCAGTGGCCAGGTGGCTGAGGAGGAAGTCTGAAGGCCACAGAGTTGCAAGTGGCTTCCCTGGGGCCTGCAGGAACAGCATAGGCCCCAAGCTAGAGGAAGCTTGGAGGGGCACCCACAATGGGTCCTGTGGGGCTCTGCATACTGCGGGCCACCCTGGCATTAGCTCCTTATCCTCTGGTGTCCATCTCATCCAGGAGAAGACAGCTGGCTGGCCTCAGAGCGTTAGAGGCAACTCAGGGAGAAAAACATTTTTACATGGTACGGACACAGAAATGGGCTTTACCTCCAGATAAACTTAGAAACTTTCCATCCGAACTAAAAGGGTGTATCTTCTATATGTTGCCAAGAAACCTAAACTGAGTACAAGGACAATTTTACTTTAATCAAGTTCCAGAATGAGGGTACTCAGCTTCGAAAAGTAGTTTGTAGCAGAAGATGCGAGGGTGTGTGTGAAGCCATGTTTCTAGAATATACCAAAGGAAAACACACACAACCCCTGCGTGGCCTTTTGCCAGCCCTCGATGCTGCTCTCTACTGGGGGCAGGCGGCTACTTCGTCCAGCTGACTCAGGAATGTAATGCTTCGTGAGTGTGTCCAGGTGTCTGTTGGCGTTTTGGATTCTTTCTCTTTTCTTTTCTCTCTCTTTCTTTTTCTTTCTTTCTTTCTTTCTTTCTTTCTTTCTTTCTTTCTTTCTTTCTTTCTTTCTTTCTTTCTTTCTTTCTTTCTTTCTTTCTTTCTTTCTTTTCTTTCTTTCTTTCCTTTCTCTCTTTCTTTTCTTTCTTTCTTTTCTTTCTCCCTCTCTTTCTCTCTTTCTCTCTTCTTTTCTTCCTTCCTTCCTTCCTTCCTTCTTTCTTTTTTTGAGACGGAGTTTCGCTCTTGTTGCTCAGGCTGGAGTGCAATGGAACAATCTTGGCTCACTGCAATCTCTGCCTCCTGGATTCAAGTGATTCTCCTGCCTCAGCCTCCTGAGTAGCTGGAATTACAGGCACACGCCACCACGCCCAGCTAAATTTTTGCATTTTTAGTAGAGACGGGGTTTCACCATGTTGGCCAGACTGGTCTTGAACTCCTGACCCCAGGTGATCTGCCTGCCTTGGCCTCCTGAAGTGCTGGGATTACAGATGTGAGCAACCGCGCTTGGCCTGGATGCTTTCTTGAGGATCCTTTCTGTTGCCGCTTCTCCTGCATTTTCTCAAAGGCCACCCGGGCCAGGGTCCGCTTGTCCAGGCCGTGCCGCTTCTCCTCCTCGTTCTTTGTGCTCATTCCCATTGCTTCCAGGAGTTTTGCTTTGTCTTTGTCCTGCTTTTTCTTCTTCCGCTTGGTCACTCTGAGCTCTGCAACGCCTTTTGGCTTTAGGAGTCCTTTTTGGACCAGCTCGTAGGCCTCCATGACACTCCCCGGTGCTTTGGCAGATGGACTTGCCACGTTTTCTTTATCCATTGTCTGTTGGTGGACACTTGAGTTATTTCCATATCTTTGCTATTGTGAATAGTGCTGCAATAAACCTCCGAGTACAGGTATCCCTTTGACATACTGATTTCCTTTCCTTTGGATAGATACCCAGTAATGGGATTGCTGGATGTTATGGTAGTTCTTTTTTTCTTTTTTTTTTTTTTGAGACAGAGTCTTGCTCTGTCCAGCCCAGGCTAAAGTACAGTGGCGCGATTTCAGCTTACTGCAACCTCTGCCTCCCAGGTTCAAGCAATTCTCCTGCCTCAGCCTCCCAAGTAGCTGGGACTACAGGTGCCGGCCACCATGCATGGCTAATTTTTTTGTATTTTTAGTAGAGACAGGGTTTCACCTTGTTGGTCAGGCTGGTCTCGAACTCCCGACCTTGGGTGATCCACCCACCTCAGCCTTCCAAAGTGCTGGGATTACAGGTGTGAGCCACCATGCCCGGCTGATCGTGTGGTAGTTCTATTTTTAGTTTTTCGAGAAATATCCATACTGTCTTCCATAGTGGCTGTACTAGTTTACGCTCCCACCAGTGGTGTATAGGACCTCCTTTTCTCTACATCCTCACCAGCATCTGTTATTTTTTGTCTTTTAAGTAATAGTCATTTTTCGAGATGGGTTGAGATGATCTCATTGTAGTTTTGATTTGCATTTCCCCAATGATTAGAAAAATGTTGGCTGGGCCTGGTGGCTCAGACCTGTAATCCCTTAATGTCAGGAGGTGGAGGCAGGAGGATCGCTTGAACCCAGGAGTTTGAGACCAGCTCCAGCAGCATAGTGAGAGCCTGTCTCTACAGAAAAGAAAAAAAAATTAGCTGGGTGTAGCGGTACCACACTTAGGAGGCCAGGGTAGGAGGATTCCTTGAAACCGGGGGGTCGTGGCTGCTGTGAGCTGTGAACGCCAACCAGGTGGACTCACGCTACTGCACTCCAGCCTGGGCAACAGAGTAAGAACCTGTCTCCAGGAAAAAAAAAAAAAAAGAAAGCAAAGCAGAGAAAAAAGTGGGGGCATTTATGCATAGACCTATTGGCCATTTTGTATGTCTTTGGCCATTTTTTTTTTTTTTTTTTTTTTTTTTTTTGAGACGGAGTCTCGCTCTGTCGCCCAGCCCAGGCTGGAGTGCAGTGGCGCGATCTCGGCTCCCTGCAAGCTCCGCCTCCCGGGTTCACGCCTTCTCCTGCCTCAGCCTCCCGAGTAGCTGGGACTACAGGCGCCCACAACCGCGCCCGGCTAATTTTTTGTAATTTTTAGTAGAGACGGGGTTTCACCGTGGTCTCGATCTCCTGACCTGGTGATCCGCCCGCCTCGGCCTCCCAAAGTGCTGGGATTACAGGCGTGAGCCACCGCGCCCGGCCGTCTTTGGCCATTTTTTAAGTGAGATAATTTGTTCTTTTCTTGTTGAGTTGTTTGATTTCCTTGTATAGTCTGGATATTAGCTCCCCATCAGATAACTAATTTTTAAATATTTTCTCCTATTCAAGAGATTGGCTGGGCATGGTGGCTCATGCCTGTAATCCCAGCACTTTGGGAGGCCGAGGCAGGTAGATCACCTGAGGTCAGGAGTTCAAGACCAGCCTGCCCAACATGGTGAAACTCCGTCTCTACTAAAAATACAAAAAAATTAGCTGGGCCTGGTGGCACATGCCTGTAGTCCCAGCTACTTGGGAGGCTCAGGCAGAAGAATTGCTTGGACCCAGGAGACGGAGGTTGCAGTGAGCCAAGAAAAGGCTGGGCACGGTGGCTCACATCAGTAATGACAGTACTTTAGGAGTCTGAGGCTACTCAGGAGGCTGAGGCAGGAGAATCACTTGAACCTGGGAGGGGGAGGTTATGGTGAGCCGAGATCACACCACTGTACTCCAGCCTGGGTGACAAGTGTGAAACTCTGTCCCCCCACAAAAAAGGAAAAGAAAAGAAAAGAAAAGAAAAAGATAGGTTGTCTCTTCATTCTGTTAATTGTTTCTTTGCTAATTAATTAATTAATTAATTAATTTTCTTTTTTTTGAGACAGAGTCTCACTCTGTTGGCAGGCTGGAGTACAGTGGCGCGATCTCAGCTCACTGCAAGCTCTGCGACCCGGATTCAAGCACTTCTCCTGCCTCAGCCTCCCAAGTAGCTGGGACTACAGGCACCCGCCACCATGCCCGGCTAATTTTTGTATTTTCAGTAGAGACGGGGTTTCACCATGTTGGCCAGGATGGTCTCGATCTCTTGACCTCGTGATCCACTCGCCTTGGCCTCTCAAAGTGCTGGGATTACAGGAGTGAGCCACCGCGCCTGGCCAATTCATTTATTTATTGCAGAGGATATCACTACGTTACCCAGGTTGGATTGCAGTGGCGCAATCTTGGCTCATTGCATCCTCGATCTCCCAGGCTCAGGTGAACTTCCCACATCAGCCTCCCCAGTAGCTGGGACTACAGGTGCGCACCACCATGCCCAGCTAATTTTTGTATCTTTTGTAGAGATGGAGTTTCAACATGTTGCTGAGAATGGTCTTGAACCCCTGGGCTTAAGCAATCCACCTGCTGTGCCAGCACCTGGTCTTATTTTTAATTAATTAATTTATTTATTTATTTGACATTGAGTCTTGTTCTGTCACCCAGGCTGGAGTGCAGTGGGGCGATCTCAGCTTACTCTAACCTCTGCCTCCCAAGCAATTCAAGCGATTCTCCTGCCTCAGCCTCCCAAGCAGCTGAGACTACAGGCACGCATCACCATGCCCAGCTAATTTTTGTATTTTTAGTAGAGACGGGTTTTCACCATATTGGCCAGGCTGGTCTCAAACTCCTGACCTTGTGATCCACCCGCCTCAGCCTCCCAAAGTGCTGGGATTACAGGCATAAGCCACCGCACCCAGCAGTATTTTTATTTTTTAATAAAAAAAATTTTTTTTTAAAGACAATGTCTTGATCTGTTGCCAAGGCTGGAGTGCAGTGGTGAGATCGAAGCTCGCTGCAGCCTCAAAGTACTGAGCTCAAGCGATGCTCCCGCTTCAGCCTCCTGAATAGCTAGGACCACAGGCATGCTGGTTATATTTAAAAGTGAAACACTGGCCGGGCACGGTGGCTCATGCCTGTAGTCCTAGCACTTTGGGAGGCTGAGATGAGCAGATCAGTTGAGGCTAGGAGTGCAAGACCAGCCTGGCCAATATAGGCTCTACTAAAAATACAAAAATTAGCTGGGCGTGGTGGCACATGCCTGTAGTCCCAGTCACTTGGGAGGCTGAGGTACGAGAATCGCTTAAACCCTGGAGGCGGAGGTTGCAGAAAGCCAAGATCACGTCACTGCAGTCCAGCCTGGGCAACAGAGCGAGACTCTGTTTTAAAAAAGAAAATTTTTTTTAAGTAACTACAATAAAATGAAATAAAAGTGAACCACTAAAAATCAGATTGTGGTGTCTTTATGCATGAGCCAGGGCTTGTTTGACCTTAAAGCTCCAGTATCAGAAGGCCTCATGGTGACCTTTAATTTGGGAAAACTTGCCGGGCACGGTGGCTCATGCCTGTAATCCCAGCACTTTGGGAGACTGAGGCTGGCGGATCACCTGAGGTCAGGAGTTCGAGACCAGCCTGACCAACATGGAGAAACCCCATCCCTACTAAAAATACAAAATTAGCCAGGCATGGTGGTGCATGCCTGTAATCCCAGCTATTTGGGAGGCTGAGGCAGGAGAAGCACTTGAACCTGGGAGGCAGAGGTTGCAGTGAGCCAAGATCATGCCATTGCACTCCAGCCTGGGCAACAAGAGTGAAACTCCATCTCAAAGACCAAAAATGGCCAGGTGCAGTGGCTAATGCCTGTAATCCCAGCACTTTGGGAGGCTGAGGCAGGTGGATCACGAGGTCAGGAGATTGTGACCATCCTGGTGAATATGGTGAAACCCCATCTCTACTAAAAATGCAAAAAATTAGCCTGGCATGGTGGCGGGCGCCTATAGTCCTAGCTTCTCAGGAGGCTGAGGCAGGAGAATGGCGTGAACCCGGGAGGCGCAGCTTGCAGTGAGCCAAGATCACACCACCGCACTCCAGCCTGGGCAGCAGAGTGAAACTCCATCTCAAAAAAAAAAAAAAAAAAAATTGAGAAACCCCTACCTGTCTCTACCAGTAGGTCTTTTCTCTGGGGTCTGGAAGAAGAATCCTTCAATATCCTGCCTTCTGGTAATCTGAGAGCTGGGCGAGAAAAGGAAGATCAGAGTTCAACCCTTAAATCTGTAGGTTTTCACTCCCCTCCCCTCCTTTGCAGTCCCGTGGAGTCTCCATTGGAGCCATTTTGTCGTCCAGGCATCCCGATGTTGGTGGATGGCCCATCTGAGTGGCCAGCCCTGCGCTTCTTGCTGTTGGCTGTGGCAATGTCTTTCTTCCGCTCAGCTCTATCCATAGATGAGGCGCATCTGTTGTTGAAAGAAAAAATGATGCGGCTCGGGGGGCCGCTGGTGCTGACCACCAAGGAGGAGCAGGCCAACGAGAGGCTCATGACGCTCAAAATCGCTGAGATGAAGGAGGCCATGAAGACCCTGATATTCCCACCCAGCATGCACTTTTTCCAGGCTAAGCATCTCATTGAGAGAAGTCAAGTGTTTAATATTCTAAGGATGATGCCAAAAGGTAAGGTTTGGAAAGGGGTGGCTTGGGGTGCTGGGAAGGTAGAGGGACTCATCTTGGGGCTACTACTGTGCTTGCGGCTGTTGCTATTCTAGGTGGAGCAGAGAAAGCCTCACTCGGCTGCTCTGCTCCTCTGTCCTTTTAGGTAGACTAGGAAAACGGTGTTGGAAACCAGAACCCCTGCTTCCTGGGGGACTCGCAGACAGTCATGATTGGCCTGAATATTCCTGGTCTTCCCTGGAAAAGTTGGAAAAGCATCCAACCCTGAGACTTTGCTATTCCCTTCATAGTTTTCCCAGGGGCTAAGCTACCGCATAGGATACAATACGATATAGCATCCTGGAGTAGTATAAACACACCTCCATGAAACATGAAATAATCAGCATCCTGCACATATAAATAGCCAGGAGCGGTGGTGCACCTGTAATCCAAGCTACTCTGGAGGCTGAGTGGAGAGTATCGCTTGAGCCCAGGTGGAGTTTGCAGGGACCTATGATGGCACCACTGCATTCCAGTCTGGATGACAGAGCAAGACCCTGTCCCCCAGAAAATGTTTTTTTTTTTTTTTTTTTAATTAAAAAAAATTTTTTTTGAGACAGAGTCTCACTCTGTCACCCAGGCTGGAGTGCACTGGTGCTATCTCGGCTCACTGCAACCTCTGCCTCTTGGGTTCAAGTGATTCTCCTGCCTCAGTCTCCTGAGTAGCTGGGATTACAGGCATGCACCATCACACCTAGGTGATTTTTGTACTTTTAGTAGAGATGGGGTTTCACCATGTTGGCCAGGCTGGTCTCAAACTCCTGAGCTCAGGCAATCCACCCGCCTCGGCCTCCCAAAGTGCTGGGATTACAGGTGTGAGCCACTGCGCCCGGCCAAAAATGTTAATTTAAAATATAAAAATAATAGCAACTTGCAGTTTACAAAGACTTTTCAACACCTGTTTTTTTTGTTTTTGTTTTTGTTTTTGTTTTGAGATGGAGTCTTGTTCTGTCGCCCAGGCTGGAGTGCAGTGGAGTGATCTCGGTTCACTGCAACATCCTCCTTCCAGATTCAAGCGATTCTCCCACCTCAGCCTCCAGAGTAGCTGGGGTTACAGGCGCCTGCCACCACGCCCAGCTAATTTTTGTATTTTTTTTTTTTTTTTTTTTTTTTTTTTGAGACGGAGTCTCACGCTGTTGCCCAGGCTGGAGTGCAGTGGCGCGATCTCGGCTCACTGCAAGCTCCGCCTCCCGGGTTCCCGCCATTCTCCTGCCTCAGCCTCCTGAGTAGCTGGGACTACAGGCGCCCGCCACCGCGCCCGGCTAATTTTTTTGTATTTTTAGTAGAGACGGGGTTTCACTGTGGTCTCGATCTCCTGACCTTGTGATCCGCCCGCCTCGGCCTCCCAAAGTGCTGGGATTACAGGCTTGAGCCACCGCGCCCGGCCAATTTTTGTATTTTTAGTAGAGATGGGGTTTCACCATGTAAGCCAGGCTGGTCTCGAACTCCTGACCTCGTGATCTGCCTGCCTCGGCCTCCCAAAGTGCTGGGGTTACAGGAGCGAGCCACCATGCCTGGCTGTTTTCTTTCTTTTCATGTTATAAATAGAGATTAAAAAATAATAATAATCATGAGGTCAGTAAAGTAGCATCCCCAGTTGCTGGGAGGCATAAGAGGGTGACACACTATAGCTCATGCAGCCGGGACAGCTGTCTAGGGGCTCGTGTCAGGGCCAGGGGCTGGATGGGCACAAGAAGGGCAGAGGGACAGCATGCACTGTGCCTGGGGGAGCAAGGGACACAGCTGGTGTCTGGTCGGGAGGACAAGCATGGGGACTCAACTGGCAAAGCCCGCAGGCCAGAAGCTGTACAGACACGGGCTCAGCCCAGGGGATGAAACACCAGTGGGAGAGGAGTTGAGGGGCAGGATGAGAGGATGGAGGACAAGTGTGTGAACAGGACTGCGGCCCTGGGGCTCATCCCAGTGTATCCCGTCATGAAGTGTTGGGTGGCCTCATTGAAAGGCTTGGGCTCCCAATGGAGAACTAGAAGCCAGTGGAGCCCCGAGTTGAACCTCAGTTCTGTGGTTCCAAACCTGATGCCCTCTCACTCTCCTCTGCTGCCCCTCTTGGACAAGATCACCCCTGGCTCCTGCTTAGTGAGACATGGAAGCCCCATCCTTACTAGAGCCTTAGTTCTGAGAAACATGTCTGGACAGAAATCCTTCTGCTCGCACGTCTTCTTGTGATCCACACTGTCCCCAAGCCCCAGAGTCCTGGGATGGGACTTCACCCCTTTGTCCCCAAGCCCCAGAGTCCTGGGATGGGACTTCACCCCTTTGTCCCCAAGCCCCGGAGCCCTGACATGGGACTTCACCCCTTTGTCTCCACCATTCTTCTTCCCTCTCCAGGGGCTGCCTTGCACCTCCATGACACTGGCATCGTGACTATGGACTGGCTGGTGAGGAATGTCACCTACAGGCCTCACTGCCACATCTGTTTCACCTCGAAGGGGATCATGCAGTTTAGATTTGCTCACCCAACTCCCCGTACATCAGAAAAATGTTCCAAGTGGATCCTGCTGGAGGATTATCGGAAGCGGGTGCAGAACGTCACTGAGTTTGACGACAGGTGAGTATTAGTTCAGCAAGCACATGTCCCAGGTCTGTCATGGGGTGGCAGTGGGTAGGTGTCTCCCTTGGTACAAACCTATAGATAAAAATCTGGCTTTAAAAAAGCATGAGGCAAGGCTGAGCATGGTGGCTCACATCTGTAATCCCAGCACCTTGTGAGGCCAAGGCGAGTGGATCACTTGAGCCCAGGAGTTGCCAGTCTGGGCAACATGGTGAAACCCCATCTCTACCAAAAATACAAAAAATTAGCCGGGCGTGGTGCTGTGCCTGTGGTCCTAGTTACTTGGGAGGCTGGGGCAGGAGGATCACTTGAACCCAGGAGGTTGAGGCCGCAGTGAACTGAGATGGAGCCACTGCACTCCAGCCTGAGTGACAAAATAAAACCCTATCTCAAAAAGAAAAAAAGAAAGAAAAAACCATGAGCACCTTTTTCTTTTAACCTTACCGGATACTCTGCCCCACAAAAGCATTCAACACCTTTTCTATCCATAGTAGTTTTCTGGTGCATTTAAAATCTACAAAAAGCATTATCAGCAACACTATTTTTGTTTGTTGTTATTATTATTATTGTTTGTTTGTTTGTTTTTTTGAGATGGTCTCGCTCTGTCACCCAGGCTGGAGTGCAGTGATGCGATCTCCACTCACTGCAAGCTCCGCCTCCCAGGTTCACGCCATTCTCCTGCCTCAGCCTCCCGAGTAGCTGGGACTACAGGTACCCACCACCGCGCCCGGCTAATTTTTGTATTTTTAGTAGAGACGGGGTTTCACCGTGTTAGCCAGGATGGTCTTGATCTCCTGACCTTGTGATCTGCCCATCTTGGCCTCCCAAAGTGCTGGGATTACAGGCGTGAGCCACCACGCCCAGCCATTATTATTATTATTTGAGACATGGTTTTGCTCTATCACCCAGGCTGGAGTGCAGTAGCACAATCTTGGCTCACGGCAGCCTCTGTCTGCTGGGTTCAAGCGATTTTCCTGCCTCAGCCTTCTGAGTAGCTGGGGTTACAGACATGTGCCACCACGCCTTTGTATTTTTAGTAGAAACAGGGTTTCACCATGTTGGCCAGGCTGGTCTTGAACTCCTGACCTCAGGTGATCTGTGCATCTCGGCCTCCGAAAGTGCTGGGATTACAGGCGTGAGTGACCGCGCCTCGCCAGCAACACTGTTGCTGTAGCAAATGAGATTTGTCTGATGCTCAATAAAACCAGAGAGAATAAAAGTTCCTAGCTCTGAAGTGATGACAATCTAGCTGGAAGATAAATCTTCTTGAAAACCTGTTGGAGCAACTTCCTAACAGACTTGTATAGTATTATTATTATTATTATTATTATTATTATTACTATTTAAGACAGGGTCTCATTCTACCATCTAGGCTGGAGTGCAGTGGCACAATCTCGGCTCACTGCAGACTCAACCTCCCAGGCTGAAGCAATCCTCCTGTGTGTCAGCACGCTAGAGGTACGCACCATCACGCCCAGCTAATTTTTGTATTTTTTGTAGAGATGGGGTGTTGCCATGTTGCCCAGGCTGGTCTTGAACTCTGGGGCTCAAGCCATCCTGTCGCCTTGGCCTCCCAAAGTGCTAGGACTACAGGCACGAGCCGTTGTGCCTGGCCTTGTATAGTAATATTATAAGTGACAATTAGTTTGGTCACACAGATGTCTAGAGAGTGCTCCCCTGAGGTTATTTCCCTTTATGAAATGAGAAACATGAAGCTCAGCAAGGTTAACTAGCTTATGCAAGGACACACAGCTGGTAAATGGCCAATCTGGGATACACACCTGGATGCTGATTGGAGTTATTTCCATTCCACTCCCTTCATTAACCTGCTTGAGCTGCCATAACAGAACACCCCAGGCTGGGGGGCTTAAACAACAGGAATTGATTGTCTCAAGCTGGGCACACTGGGTCATGCCTGTAATCCTAGCACTTCGGGAGGCTGAGGTGGGAGGATCACTTGTACCCAGGGGTTCAAGACCAGCCTGGTGGCCAGGTGCGATGGCTCACGCTTGTAATCCTAACACTTTGGGAGACCGAGGTGGGTGGTTCAGGAGTTCAAAACCAGCCTGGCCAACATGGTGAAACCCTGTCTCTACTAAAAATACAAAAAAAAAATTAGCCATGGGTGCCGGCAGGCACCTGTAATCCCAGCTACTTGGGAGGCCGAGGCAGGAGGATCACTTGAACCTGGGAGGTGGAGGTTGCAGCGAGCCAAGATTGTGCCACTGCACTCCAGCCTGGGTGACAGAGCAAGACAAGAAAGGAAGGAAGGAAGGAAAGAAGGAAGGAAGGAAGGAAGACAGACAGACCAGTCTGGGCAACACAGTGAGACCCTCATCTCAACAAAAAATAAAAAATCCACCAGATGTGGTGGTGCACACCTATAGTCTCAGCTACCCCATAAGGCTGACATAAGAGGATTGCTTGAGCCTGGGAGATTGAGGCTGCTTGAGCCTGGGAGATTGAGGCTGCAGTGAGCTGTGATTGTGACACTGTACTCCAGCCTGCACTCCAGCCTGAGACCCTGTTTCCAAAAAAAAAAAAAAAAAAAAAAAAAAAAGGAATTGATTTTCTCATGGTTCTGGAGGCTGGAAGTCCAACATCAAGGTGCCAGGGCAGGGTGGGTTCCTCCTGAGACCTCTCTCCTTGGCGTGCAGAAGGCTGCCTCTGGCTGTGTCCTCACATGGCCTTTCCTCTGTGTGTGCACTCCTGCTGTCTCTTCTTCTTCTTTTTTACCTTGAGATGAGTCTCACTGTGTCGTCCAGGCTGGAGTGCAGTGGTGCGATCTCAGCTCACTGCAACCTCCATTTCCAGGGTTCAAGCGATTCTCTTGCCTCCCTAGTAACTGGGATTACAGGCACGAACCACCACGCCTGGCTAATTTTTGTATTTTAGTAGAGACGGGTTTTCACTATGTTGGCCAGGCTGATCTCGAACTCCTGACCTGAAATGATCCACCCATCTCGGCCTCCCAAAGTGCTGGGATTACAGGCGTGAGCCACCGCGCCTGGCCTCCTCTTCTTACAAGGACACCCGTCCTATTAGAGTTGGAGCCCCATCCTTACAACCTCATTTAATCTTTTTTTTTTTTTTTTTTTTTGAGACAGAGTCTCACTCTGTTGCCCAGGCACCATCTCGGCTCACTGTAAGCTCTGCCTCCCGGGTTCTGGTCATTCTCCTGCCTCAGCCTCCTGAGTAGCTGGGACTACAGGCGCATGCCACCACGCCCAGCTAATTTTTTGTGTTTTCAGTAGAGACAGGGTTTCACCGTGTTAGCCAGGATGGTCTCGATCTCCTGACCTCGTGATCCGCCCGTCTCGGCCTCCCAAAGTGCTGGGATTACAGGCATGAGCCACTGTGCCCGGCCCACGCCTGGCTAATTTTTTGTATTTTTAGTAGAGACGGAGTTTCACCATGTTCGCCAGGCTAGTCTTGAACTCTTAACCTCAAATGACCCATCCGCCTCAGCCTCCCAAAGTGCTGGGATTACAGGCGAGAGCCACCAAGCCCGGACATAACCTCATTTAATCTTAATCATCTCTTTAAAATTCTCTTCTCCAAATGAGGGCTAGGGCTTCAACATTTTAATTTGGGGACTTGGGGATACAATTTAGTCCATAACATCCCCCAAAAAGAGTTTGGTCTATTTTCCTGTCAGTGGGTATAGGAAAAAAAAAAAGAGAGAAAGAGAGCTTTTTGGTCTAGAAAGTACAGTGGGATCAGATTGGCCAAGCATACAGAGGGAGGACAGGAGCCAGGAGAGCCTAGCTGGAGAGCTCTCCTCTCGAGCAGTCTCCTGGGGCTGGGGTTAGGGTTTAAGCAGGCAGTGGGCTGCCTGGCCACAGGACCCACGCTTATATGGGAGAGCCTGGAAATACTCCCCTTTGCCCCTTCCTTTTTTTTTTTTTTTTTTTTTGAGACGGAGTCTTGCTCTGTAGCCCAGGCTGGAGTGCAGTGGCCGGATCTCAGCTCACTGCAAGCTCCGCCTCCCGGGTTTACGCCATTCTCCTGCCTCAGCCTCCCGAGTAGCTGGGACTACAGGCGCCCACCACCGCGCCCGGCTAATTTTTTGTATTTTTTAGTAGAGACGGGGTTTCACCGTGTTAGCCAGGATGGTCTCGATCTCCTGACCTCGTGATCCGCCCATCTCGGCCTCCCAAAGTGCTGGGATTACAGGCTTGAGCCACCGCGCCCGGCCTGCCCCTTCCTTATCTCCACTCTAGGGTGCATCCTGGTGTGCTGCTAGCCGGCATATGCAAGGTGGGTAGCAGTCCTATGGGTGCCTGGGGGCAGTGCCCTGGATCATGCCTCCACCACTCCCCACTTTGTGTCTTGGACAGCTTGCTGAGGAATTTCACTCTGGTGACCCAGCACCCGGAGGTGATTTACACAAACCAAAATGCTGTCTGGTCGAAATTTCAAACCATCTTCTTCACCATCTCTGGTCTCATCCGTTATGCACCAGTGTTCAGAGACTATGTCTTCCGGAGCATGCAGGAGTTCTACGAGGACAACGTGCTCTACATGGAGATCAGAGCCAGGCTGCTGCCGGTGAGCCCAGCTCTCCTCTCCGCTCCTCCCACCTCCTTTGCTCTGGCCTGACTCAGATCTTAGCTGGTAGAAGACTGAATGCTCATGAATTGACCACCCAGGTCTCTGGTGCAAGGGGTCATGTGCCTTTCCAGGGGCCACCATGAGCAAGGAGACCTGAAATGGACTGGGCAGCCTCCAGTAACACCGGGAACACATCCCGCGTTGCCCTCTGCCCCCTGTTTCTCATGGTTCCCCATTCTCCCCTCTGCCGTGATACCCAGGGCCTTGTGACACGAGCTGAGAAGGAGGAGAACTGGGATAGAGCCATCTTAGGGGCCAAAAGAAGGGGTTTCAAAAATAAAGGGAGCCACATGGCAGGGTGAGGGCAAGAAACATGCAGATGGATAATCACCCATGAGATTTGAAAATTACAAGGTCACCTTTGAGCAGTCTCAGTAATATGCTGAGAAGAGAAACCCCATTTCTGGGAGTAGAAAAATGAAATACATGGCTGGGCGTGGTGGCTCACACCTGTAATCTAGCACTTTGGGAGGCTGAGGTGGGCAGATCACAAGGTTAGGAGTTTGAGACCAGCCTGGCCAACATGGTGAAACCCCATCTCTACTAAAAATACAAAAAATTAGCTGGGTGTGGTAGCAGGAACCTGTAGTCCCAGGTGCTCAGGAGGCTGAGGCAGGAGAATCGCTTGAACCTGGGAAGCAGAGGTTGCAGTGAGCCAAAATCGCGCCACTGCACTCCAGCCTGGGTAACAGAGTGAGACTCTGTCTCAAAAAAAAAAAAAAAAAAAAGAAAAGAAAAAAAAATGAAATACAGGTGATGAATTGGAGCCAGGTTTGGCTGATTAAAGGCTCTGACAGTGATTTGAGAGAAAGAACATTGAGATAACTGGAAGGAACCACAGGGGCCACAGGTTTCTTTTTAGGATGGAGAGACTTGTTTTGCACACAGAAGGAAGTGTGGAGAGGTTAAAAAGAGAGGGGAGGCCAGGCGCACTGGCTCACGCCTGTAATCCCAGCACTTTGGGAGGCTAAGGCTGGTGGATCACTTGAGGCCAGGAGTTTGAAACCAGCCTGGCCGACATGGTGAAATTCCATCTCTACTAAAAATACAAAAATTAACTGGTGGCTGGGCAAGGTGGCTCACACCTGTAATCTCAGCACTTTGGGAGGCTGAGGCAGGTGGATCACGAGGTCAAGAGATCGAGACCATCCTGGCCAACATGGTGAAACCTTGTCTCTACTAAAAATACAAAAATTAGCTGGGCGTGGTGGCGTGTGCCTGTAGTTCTAGCTACTTGGGAGGCTGAGGCAGAAGAATCACTTGAACCTGGGAGGTGGAGGTTGCAGTGAGCAGAGATCACGCCATTGCACTCCAGCCTGGTCGACAGATTGAGACTCTGCCTCAAAAAAAAAAAAAAAAAAAAAATTAGCTGGCATGGTGGTGTGCGCCTGTAATACCAGCTACTCGGGAGACTGAGGCGGGAGAATCACCTGAACAGGGGAGGAGCTTGCAGTGAGCAGAGATCCTGCCATTGCTCTTCAGCCTGGATGACAGAGCGAGACACCGTCTCAAAAAAAAAAAAGAGAAAAGAAATGGAAAAATATTTTTATTTTAAGGAAGGAAGTTCGGAGAGAGTGAAATGGAAAGGAGTAGAAAGAGTCCAAAAGAAAGGAGCATCATCAAAAAATATCTGATTTTTGGGTCTTGCATTTTGGCCAGAAGCAAACGATAACTGAGGTTAGGTACTCTGAGATGGACTGACCCCAGGTTCCATGTTGGTGGGGAGGGATGTTTCGAGGACAGCAGTCCTAGGTGCTCAAATACTGCTAGAGATTTATTTCAGTGAGTTTACTGGAGAGAACTTTCCTGAGGATGTTTTTGCTGGGCTGAGGGAGATGGGGTTTTGTGGGAGTGGGCAGGATCCCTGGGTGTTCTATGTGGTGAGCTTATAAGGGTTTGAACTGGTTAAAGGTTTTCGGTGGCTTGGAGAAAGTGACCTTTGGTGGAGTCTTCTCCACATTGTATCCAAGATAGTCTGCTCGTTCGTTTACATATTGATCGAGTACATGAATGCCTTTGGGACTGGCTGTTAAGCTTGTGGAAAGATCCACTCAGTGGCAGTATTTTAGTTTTGTTAGCATATTCTGTAGTCATTTATAGGCTCCAAAGTTTATCGTTTGTAGACCCAGACGTGATAGGGCACCGCAGGATCAACACACACTGAACAAATTCATAAGGGATAGATGTGTAAACAAGAAAGTCAGAATGCTGTTATCATTCGGACCAGACACTTATGCTTCATCAGGAAATTCTCCTCTTTTCTTTTCTTTCTTCCTCTATTTTTTTGACAGAGTTTCTCTCTGTTGCCCAGACTGGAGTGCAGTGGCATGATCTTGGCTCACTGCAACCTCCACTTCCCAGGTTCAAGCGATTCTCATGCCTCAGCCTCCCGTGTAGCTGGGACTACAGGTGTGCACCACCATGCCTGGATAATTTTTTTTTTTTTTTGAGACAGAGTCTCGCTCTGTTGCCCAGGCTGGAGTGCAGTGGTGTGGTCTCAGCTCACTGCAAGCTCCTCCTCCCAGGTTCACCCCATTCACCTGCCTCAGCCTCCTGTGTAGCTGGGACTACAGGTGCCCGCTACCACGCCTGGCTAATTTTTTTTGTATTTTTAGTAGAGACAGGGTTTTACTGTGTTAGTCAGGATGGTATCGATCTCCTGACCTTGTGATCCGCCCACCTCGGCCTCCCAAAGTGCTGGGATTACAGGCGTGAGCCACTGTGCCCAGCCTTTATGCCTGGCTAATTGTTTGTATTTTTATTTATTTATTTATTTTTTATTTTTTTTTTTTGAGACGGAGTCTCGCTCTGTCGCCCAGGCTGGAGTGCAGTGGCGCGATCTCGGCTCACTGCAAGCTCCGCCTCCCGGGTTCACGCCATTCTCCTGCCTCAGCCTCCCGAGTAGCTGGGACTACAGGCGCCCGCCACCGCGCCCGGCTAATTTTTTGTATTTTTAGTAGAGACGGGGTTTCACCGTGGTCTCGATCTCCTGACCTTGTGATCCGCCCGCCTCGGCCTCCCAAAGTGCTGGGATTACAGGCGTGAGCCACCGCGCCCGGCCTTGTATTTTTAATAGACGGGGTTTCACCATGTTGGCCAGGTTGGTCTTGAGCTCCTGACCTCAGCTGATCCACTTGTTATTCCAGTTATTCCAGTTTGTGTGTCTCAACTCTCCCTTTGCTTGGCATCCTGGACTGACCCACCTTTTTCCTTAGATTTTTTTTTTTTTTTTTTTTTTGAGGTAGAGTTTTGCTCTTGTTGCCCAGGCTGGAGTGCAATGGCACCATCTTGGCTCACTGCAACTTCTGGCTCCTGGGTTCAAGGGATTCTCCTGCCTCAGCCTCTGGAGTAGCTGGGATTACAGGCATGCGCCACCATGCGCAGCTAATTTTTGTATTGTTAGTAGAGATGGGGTTTTACCATGTTGGCCAGGCTGGTCCTGCACACCTGACCTCAGGCGATCCACCCACCTCGGCCTCCCAAAAATGACAGGCGTGAGCCACCATTCCTGGCCTTTTCCTTAGGTATGTTAATACCCTTGGTGAGTTTAGCGGCAGGGCTCGATCCTGGAGAGAGTCTGATCTCTTGTGTGGTCTGCATGTCTCCACTAGGATCTGTTGCCTGTTTTCTATTTTAACTGAGTGCAGTTATATTTCCATTTCTGAGTTCTTTAGAAGTGGGAGGGGAACATTACCTTTCCCTCTCAGCGGAGCTTTCATCAGTTTTGTGGACAGAGCAGACAGATAAGACACAGTACACAAATCATCCTTTTAAAAGAAAAGAGAGGATCTCATCTTTTATTGAGAAAAGAACTTCTGAAAAGGGAGGCGCTGGCAAAAATTGATGACCTAACTTTGCTCCTGGCCTAGGTAGGCTGAAAGAAACTGCACTTCCCAGAGCAGGCGATTCTTGTGTTTGTTTGTTTGTTTGTTTTTGAGAGGGATTCTCTGTTGCCCAGGCTGGAGTGAAGTGACGTGATCTTAGCTCACTGTAACCTCTGCCTCCCAGGTTCAAGTGATTCTCCTGCCTCAGCCTCCCGAGTAGCTGGGATTACAGGTGTACACCACCACACCCAGCTAATTTTTCTATTTTTAGTAGAGATGGGATTTCACCATGTTGGCCAGGCTGGTTTCGAACTCCCGACCTCAAGGGATCCACCCGCCTTGGCCTCCCAAAGTGCTGGGATTACAGGCGTGAGCCACTGTGCCTGGCTAATTTCTATTTGGAAGCCTCTCTCCAGGGCTGGACTCCAGTCCACCGAGGCTCACCCTTCTTTCCTGAGCAGTTTCAGCCCTGCCCAGTTGGCAGGTCAGCAGCCCCTTCCTTCGTGCTTTCTGGGACCATGGCTTTCCAGTTCCCTCCTTCCTTTGTTCCCTATAATGTTTCTTTTCGGTAGCCTGAATGCATTGCTTTGTGTTATTTATGCCATAATGTATAAGCCTTGATTTTCCAGCTAAATTGTGACTTCAGACCAACCCAGATCTTACATAGCCTGGTATCCCAGTAGGCCCCAGTAGTGGTCATCAGGCATGTGGATGGGGGTTCTCAAATATTGGGGTGCATATGAAGAATTTGGAGGTGCCGTTTAAAATCAGGTATTGGCCGCCGGGCGTGGTGGCTCATGCCTGTAATCCCAGCACTTTGGGAGGCCGAGGCGGGTGGATCACCTGAGGTCAGGAGTTCGAGACCAGCCTGACCAACATGGAGAAACCCTGTCTCTACTAAAAAAATACAAAATTAGCCGGGCATGGTGGTGCATGCCTGTAATCCCAGCTACTTGGGAGGCTGAGGCAGGAGAATCGCTTGAGCTGAGGAAGCGGAGGTTGCTGTGAGCTGAGATCGTGCCATTGCACTCCAGCCTGGGCAACAAGAGTGAAACTCCGTCTCAAAAAAATAAATAAATAAATAAAATCAGGTATTGGATGCTGACCTCCCAGGTTCGAATTCTGTGCTGTCTGGTAGGGTCAGAAAGCTGTAAAAATAACTAGCACCCCTCTCCCAGCCCCCTTCCTATGGATTCTAATGCAGTTGGCCTGACCCAGACCACACTTTGAGGATTCCTGCTTCACCTTGACTTTTTTTTTTTTTTTTTTGAGACGCAGTCTCACTTGGTCGCCCAGGCTGGAGTGCAGTGGCTCTATCTCAGCTCACTGCAAGCTCCGCCTCCCAGGTTCACGCCATTCTCCTGCCTCAGCCTCCAAGTAGCTGGGACTACAGGCGCCCACCACCACACCAATACAAATAAAATTTTTTGTATTTTTAGTAGAGACGGGGTTTCACCATGTTAGCCAGGATGGTCTCGATCTCCTGACCTCGTGATCTGCCCGCCTTGGCTTCCCAAAGTGCTGGGATTACAGGCATGAGCCACCGCGCTCCGGCGACATTTTTTTTTTTTTTTTGCGACAGAGTTTCACTCTTGTTGTCCAGGCTGGAGTGCAATGGCGTGATCTCGGCTCACTGCAACCTCTGCCTCCTGGGTTCAAACAATTCTCCTGCGTCAGCCTTCCGAGTAGCTGGGATTACAGGCATGCACCACCATGCCTGGCTAATCTTGTATTTTTAGTAGAGACAGGGTTTCTCCATGTTGGTCAGGCTAGTCTCGAACTCCCGACCTCAGATGATCTGCCTGCCTCAGCCTCCCAAAGTGCTGGGATTACAGGCGTGAGCCACCACGCCTGGAGAAATGGGGTTTTACCATATTGCCCAGGCTGGTCTGAACTCCTGAGCTCAGGAAATACACCCAGGTCGGCCTCCCAAAGTGCTCGGATTACAGATGTGAGCCATGCCCAGCTATTAATTCATCTTATTGATGTCGAAACTAAAGCTTGGAAAGGTCAAAGAGCTTGATGAAGGTCACACAAGTAGTAAGGGGTGACTGGACCCAGACCAGGGCTCCTAAATTCGTCGCTTTCCTCACCACGCTGGGCTCTCTGAGCATCTTAATAGCCACGCCCGCCTCAAATGGAGATCCCAGAGGGCATCTGGCTTCAATTTTCCTTTTTGCGGAGGGGAGATGGATTCCCTGGAATGGAACTGGGCCCTGGTAGGGGAGAACTTCCTGTTGGGCAAATCCTGACAACTGTCTTGGTGTGGGAGTACATAGGGAACCCCGACCCTTGCAGAACCCTGGGATCTTCCGTGGGTGGAGGGGAAGAGGATAGAGGAGGGGAGGGAGGAGACGCTGAGCAGAGACTTTCATCTGGAGCCTGGTGGGGAGGCATGTGGGAGAAGTTGCTGAGCGGTTGGATCGGAGGGAGGAAGAGAAGGGCCAGAGCACTGGCTTCCTGTTCCATCTTCCCCCTTGTTCTGCAGGTGGCCATTTTCTCCTTCCAGAGCCCGAGGTGGAGAGACTTGGGGGCCTGTCCAGCTCCAGTCCTCTGTCCTCACTCTGCCCGCCTCTGTCCGTCCCCCAGCCAGCCTTTGGAGAAGGTGCAGGGCTGCTAGGATTTGGGATTCTGGTGGAGGGGGAGGGGGAGGGGGAGGGGGAGGGGATGTGACCATTTGTTCGGGTCTGGCCCTGGAACAAAGGCTTTTGCCACGGAGAGTCTAGGTCTTAATGCCCCCCATTAGCCAGAGTGGGGGCCCATCAACACATTAACAACTAAAAACAGTCTTCACTGGAATCCTTTTGCTGAGCCGCCTCGCCTCCGCCTGCCTGGTGGCAGGCTAATTCCGGCGGGGGCTGCTGTGGACGGACTATCCTGGCCGCTGAGCCTCCCATTGTGTTCCTAATACTCAGTAACAAAGGCTGCTCTCCGGTAGCAACAGTCGCTAGGCGGGTCTTATCTCCTGGGCTCTGGCCCCTTCCCCCACGGCAGAGTCTGAGGCCCAGACTGGGTCCCCTGAGTCTTTAGCATGGGGCTCTTCCAAGACCCCAGAGGGTTATCCGCAGGGGATGGCCCTGCTGGCGCTTGTGGAGGGGAGAGCTTATGGGAGACACGTCGGTGGCAGAGAACCTGTGACAGTCATTCCCAGACGTTTTCTAAGACGTTGTCATTCATATAATAAGCATTTCTAGTGCTCCCCGTACCCGTGCTCCCCAGCCCCCATGCGTTTGCCTGGATTCTTAGCAGACCCTTCATTCAAAATTCCATTTGGTTCCTTGCTGAATGAAGCGTCCCCTGTGTCATGTTGCTGGTGTCGCTTTACGAGAACACGCACCCTCTTAACTGCTCCCTTTTTGACAGGACTCGTCTGACTCTGCTGTCATTGTGCTATTTACTTGCCTGTCACATTGGAACAGTGGCAGATCTTCACCCCAGCCCTGCAACCACCTGGGAGGTTACAAACACCAAGCTTCTACCCCACAGATTCTGATTTGGTTGCTCTGGGGTGGGACACAGGCATTTTTCCTCTCCTTGAGTGATGCCAATGTGCAGCCGAGGCTGAGATGTCACTCTAGTGACTGTCACCTTTCTACAGGAGGGGGCAGGGGCCTCCTGATGACAGGAGACACCTCAGGGCAAGCAAAATTCTGAAATGTGGCCGGCCTCCAGCCCCACTAATTATGCAGGGGGGCTGAGTTTCTCAAAAAAAATTTTTTTTTGAGACGGAGTTTCGCTCTTGTTGCCTAGACTGGAGTGCAGTGGCACAATCTCGGCTCACCACAAGCCCCACCTCCCGGGTTCAAGCGATTCTCCTGCCTCTGTCTCCCAAGTAGCTGGGCATACAGGCATGTGCCACCACACCCAGCTAATTTTGTATTTTTAGTAGAGACGGGGCTTCTCCATGTTGGTCCGGCTGGTCTCGAACTCATGAGCTCAGGTGAACCGCCCGCCTCAGCCTTCCAAAGTGCTGGGATTACAGGCATGAGCCACTGTGCTTAGCTTTATCAAACTTTTAAAGCCTCAAAATCCTTATCTGTAAAATGAGACCTACCTCACAGTGTAGTTTTGAGGGTTAAATGAGATTATGGCATAAAGCCCCCTGCATATGCCTGGCATACAGTAGAAGCTCAACACTTCTTAAGTGAATGATAATCTGGTAGTGAAAGTTGAGTAAAACTGCTAGTACTGGCCAAGTGCAGTGGCTCATGCCTGTAGTCCCAGCACTTTGGGAGATGGTGGCAGGTGAATCCCTTGAGCTCAGGAGTTCAAGACCAGCCTAGGCAACATGGCAAAACCCTTGTCTCTACAAAACAAGACAAAACAAAGTAATTAGCCGGGTATGGTGGTATGCACCTGTGGTCCCAGCTACTCAGGAGGCTGAGGTGGGAGGATAACCTGAGACTGGGAGTTCAAGGCTGTTCAAGATCATGCCACTGCACTGCCGCTTGGGCGGCAGAGTGAGACCCTGTCCCCCCCCGCAAAAAAAAAGAAAAAAAGAAATTCTGAGTCCTCGTTTATGTTCTGATAGAAACCAGTTGTATGAGGCTGGGTGCGGTGGCTTACACCTGTAATCCCAGCATTTTGGGAGGCTGAGGTGAGCGGATCATGAGGTCAAGAGATCAAGACCATCCTGGATAACACGGTGAAACCCTGTCTCTACTAAAAATACAAAAAATTAGCCAGGCGTGATATCAGGCACCTGTAGTCCCAGTTACTCAGGAGGTTGAGGCAGGAGAATGGCGTGAACCCGGGAGGCGGAGCTTGCAGTGAGCCGAGATGGTGCCACTGCACTCCAGCCTGGGTGACAGAGTGAGACTCCGTCTCAAAAAAAAAAAAAAAAAAACAGAAAAAAACAACCAGTTGCATGACCTTTACAGCACTCTGCTCCCAAATTTCCCTATGGTTCCTCCCAGCTTCAAAATTTTACATGTCTATGATATCATAGACAGTAAAATTTTATATTGCTTTATGTAAATCACATGTATTTTAAATAACTTCCTTAAAAATGTATAGTTATTTATTAAACTATAGTTAATAATTAAGATAATCTAAAGTGAGTTCAGTGTATAGCAACTTTTTATATCACTTAGTCTTAGATGAATGGCTAGCACCAAGTTACTTGTACTTACAAATTGTTAGATTCTTAGACATTAATTCAATGTTCCTGAGGCAACTGCAGGTTTTGAGTTGTTTTTCTAGATCTGGTGATAGATTTGTAATAATAACATTATTATTAGTGGTTATCATTTCTGAATGTATTACAAATATTAATTCATTTGATCCTTGCAATAATCTTCTGAGGGATGACTGATTTGGGACAGACTGTGTCTCCACTGGGAGCCTGAATCTGGAAGGCTGACCAGAACCCCCAAGCCAGCTGAGCCCTCACTAGGGAGCTTGACTTCCTTAGGAGTGTCTGCCCACACTAGCTGTGAGGCCCTGAGGAGCTGCAGGTCTCCCTCACCCTGAGAGGGCCTCCCTCTCTTTGAATTGGAGTGCTGTTGATGATCAGATCCCATCCTGCACCCTTCCTTCATGGGCAGCCTCAGTGGTGGTTTACAGGGCACCAGGAGACTAGGAAGGTGCTCTGAATGGGCTTTGGTGTTGGCAGTCCTGGGAGCCAGATCCTGTTCTCCAGGTGTTCCATGCTATGACATCAGCAGTGTGGGTGCGACCTTGGAAGGCAAAGCTCCCGGCTTCTCCAGTGATAAGCACAGGACTCTGAGATTGAGGGTGTTGAACCACCGCCCTCTGCTCTGGTTGCATCACTTGTGTATCTCTGCATACTTGATTAATCTGCCAGAGATCTTCTCTTTTTTGTTTGTTTGGATTTTTTTGAGACAGAGTCTCACTCTGTTGTCCAGGCTGGAGTGCAGTGGTGCGATGTCAGCTCAATGCAACCTCTGCCTCCCGGGTTCAAGTGATTCTCCTGCCTCAGCCTCCTGAGTAGTAGGGATTACAGGTGCCCACCTCCACGCCCGGCTAATTTTTGTTTGTTTATTTATTTATTTATTTATTTTTGAGACAGAGTGTCGCTCTGTTGCACAGGCTGGAGTGCAGTGGTGTGATCTCGGCTCACTGCAAGCTCTGCCTCCTGGGTTCATGCCATTCTCCTGCCTCAACCTCCTGAGTAGCCGGGACTACAGGTGCCTGCCACCATGCCCCGCTAATTTTATTGTATTTTTATTAGAGACGGGGTTTCATCGTGTTAGCCAGGATGGTCTCCATCTCTTGACCTCGTGATCCACCTGCCTTGGCCTCCCAAAGTGCTGGGATTACAGGCGTGAGCCATCGCGCTTGGCCCAATTTTTGTATTTTTAGTAGAGACAGGATTTCGCCGTGTTGGCCAGGCTGGTCTTGAACTCCTGACCTCAGGTGATTCACCTGCCTCGGCCTGCTAAAGTGCTGAGATTACAGGCGTGAGCCACTGTGCCAGGCCTCAAAGATCCTCTTTTAAGCAGAGTTGTCATTTGTTAATTTTTTTTTTTTTTTTTTTTTTGAGACAGAGTCTTGCACTATTGCCCAGGCTGGAGTGCAGTGACACAATCTTGGCTCACTGCTCTCCGCCTCCTGGGTTCACACCATTCTCCTGCCTCAGCCTCCCGAGTAGCTGGGACTACAGGCGCCTGCCACTACACCTGGCTAATTTTTTGTATTTTTAGTAGAGATGGGGTTTCACCGTGTTATCCAGGATGGTCTCGATCTCCTGACCTCGTGATCCGCCCGCCTCGGCCTCCCAAAGTGCTGGGATGACAGGCGTGAGCCACCGCACCCGGCTCGTTAATATTTTTTAAAGTTGGCCGGGCGCGGTGGATCAAGCCTGTAATCCCCGCACTTTGGGAGGCCGAGACGGGTGGATCACGAGGTCAGGAAATGGAGACCATCCTGGCTAATATGGTGAAACCCCGTCTCTACTAAAAAATACAAAAAGCTAGCCGGGCGAGGTGGCGGGCACCTGTAGTCCCAGCTACTCCGGAGGCTGAGGCAGGAGAATGGCGTAAACCCAGGAGTCAGAGCTTGCAGTGAGCTGAGATCCGGCCACCGTACTCCAGCCTGGGCAACAGAGCGAGAATCTGTCTCAAAAAAAAAAAAAAAAAAATTTTTTTTAAAAGTTTATTTCTTTTGTCTCCCTTCTATTCTGGTAGCATGGCTCCACCCACCACTCCTCCAACATCTATTTGCCCTTGCTGCCTGGTCCTTAGTACTTTTAAAACTCCTTGTGGACAGCACTCTCCTTGAATTCATATTTATTTATGGAGCTCCTGCTCTGGTGCCGTAGGAGAGGAGGTGAGGAGAGTGGAACTGTAAGGATTCTACCCTGGAGGGGCCTCCAGTCTAGGTGGGGTGTGGGCAGGAGGCTCAGTAATGACAGGGTGGTCAAGGCCAGGACAGAACCCTGTTCTTCCCTGCTGTGAACCAGCCAGAGGAGTCCAAGACAACTGCAGGTAACAATGCTGGGTTGGGTTTATACAATGGTTCTCCAACTTTCTGGTCCCAGAACCTCTTTATATTTTAAAAAAGTTTTGATAATTTCGAGCACCTTTTATTTATGTGGATTATGTCTATTGATCTATCCTGTATTCGCTGTTAAAATTAAGAAATTTTTTTTTTTTTTTGAGATGGAGTTTTGCTTTTGTCGCCCAGGCTGGAGTACAATGGCACGAGATCTTGGCTCCCTGCAACCTCCACCTCCTGGGTTCAAGTGATTCTCCTGCATCAGCCTCCCAAGTAGCTGGGATTACAGCAAGTTTTTGTATTTTTAGTAGAGGGGGGTTTCACCATGTTGGCCAGGCTGGTCTTGAATTCTTGACCTCAAGTGATCCACTTGCCTTGGCCCCCCAACATACTGGGATGACAGGTGTAAGCCACCGTGCCCGGCCAAAATTAAGAAATTTTCTAGCCGGGCGCAGTGGCTCACATCTGTCATCCCAGCACTTTGGGAGGCCAAGGCAAGCAGATCATGAGGTCAGGAGTTCAAGACCAGCCTGACCAACATGGTGAAACCCCGTCTCTATCAAAAATACCAAAAAATAGCCAAGTGTGGTGGCATGTGCCTGTAATCCCAGCTACTCAGGAGTCTGAGGCAGGAGACTTACTTGAATCCAGGAGGCGGAGGTCACAGTGAGCCAAGATCGCTCCGCTGCACTCCAGCCTGGGCGACAGAGCAAGACTCTGTCTCAAAAAAAAAAAAAAAAAAAAAAAATTCTAAATACAAGCACATAATCCATTATTGGCATTACCGGTCACAATGATATCACACATGATGCAACTTCAGGAAAATTCTACTGTATATCCATGACAGAATAAGAGTGAAACGGACAGTAAGCCAACATTGGTGCCACTGCACTCCAGCCGGGACAATACAGCAAGACGGTTGCAAAAAAAAAGTTAAAAAAAATTTTTTTTTTTGTATTTTTAATAGAGATGGGGTTTCACCATGTTGGCCAGGATAGTCTCCAACTCCTGTCCTCAGGTGATTTGCCTGAGGTGATCCGCCTCTGCCTCCCAAAGTGCTGGGATTACAGGCGTGAGCCACTGCGTCCAGCCTAAAAATTTGCTATGTGCACAGATAGATGGAGGCCTTCCTTAAAAAGATGTGAAGCACCAAAGAAGTTAGACTGGGGGCTTATATTCCATTTTAACAACTGGTAGTAAATTGTGAAGAAGTGACAAGATGAAGGAAAAGGGGTTTGGGCTTCTAGGGACAGTACTTTGCGGGCAGGTAAACATATGGAGAAAACTAATGGAAGATAAGGTCAATTTTATAAGGCTGGTTTGTGCAGACCCATCTTGGTAGCAACTTTCTGTTTCCAGTGGTAAGGGTGATTGTTCTGGTACGGGAGAGGGGAGGGCGACACCTTCACAAAGGGAAATTTAGGCGGATGAGGTGGGCAAAGAGCTCTTTCTTCATTTACTGCTTCTATTTATTTATTTTTTTTTTTTTGAGACGGAGTCTCGCTCTGTCGCCCAGGCTGGAGTGCAGTGGCCGGATCTCAGCTCACTGCAAGCTCCGCCTCCCGGGTTTACGCCATTCTCCTGCCTCAGCCTCCCAAGTAGCTGGGACTACAGGTGCCCGCCACCTCGCCCGGCTAGTTTTTTGTATTATTTAGTAGAGACGGGGTTTCACCGTGTTAGCCAGGATGGTCTCGATCTCCCGACCTCGTGATCCGCCCGCCTCGGCCTCCCAAAGTGCTGGGATTACAGGCTTGAGCCACTGCGCCCGACCCATTTACTGCTTCTTAATTGCCTTCAGCTAAAAATATTTCTTCTGCTAAAGTGGCCTATTTGGGGTGATGTATTCTGACCCCCTTCAGTAAATAATAATAATAATAATAATAATAATAATGATGGACAATACCAGATCCTGAATGAACAGTACCTAAGGTTCTCCCCTCTGGCACGCTCTGGCAGCCTTAAAGTTCAGTAGCCCTGAACTTTAGTGTCTGTGCTGGGTCAGGCAGTCAGGGAAACTGCCTGAGCAGAATGTGTGGCCTGGCCAGGTGGAGGGTATGGGGGGCTGTGTGATGTGCTGCGCTTCATGGGGGCAGCAGAGGAAACAGAAGAGCAAAGACCAGCAGAGCGCCTTGCTGCCTGCTCTCCCACTGCCCCTGCCCAGGCAGCAGGGCGGCACCCTGGCGATCAGAGAGCAGTAGTGCTGCTCTGTGGGCCTGGGGGAAAGCGGGGACCTGAGGGACTGCCCAGAGGCAAAGGACACATAGTGGCCGCAGCCTGGAGGGGTGTGGGAGGCCCCTAGGCTGGGAGACAGGAGTGAAGCAAGGGGCTGGTGGGAATGAGCAGAGGAGGTGGACTCCCAAGGACCCAGTTCCTGAGATGCCACAGAGGCAGGAGCCAAGTCCCAGGAGGAGGAAGGGTGTTTATTCCTTAGTGAGGGGACAGCTCCTGGCTCCCACTGCAGGTCTCAACCTCGGCTCCTTGAACCCCCCACCCCCCAGGCAGCTCTTGGCTCTGTGTGGAGCCACCGTTCCCTTGGTCAGGACTAGCAACCTTCTCTGACCCATCCAGTCACAACAAACTTCTTCTTCTTCTGGGAGTCCATGTGCTTCTCTTTAGCACATATTCTATTATTTTTTTCATTCCTTTTTACAGACAGGAACTCACTCATTACCCAGGCTGGTCTTGACCTCCTGGACTCAAGTGATCCTCCTGCCTCGGCCTCCCAAGTGCTGGGATTACAGGCGTGAGTTCTTTTCAGTGGGTCAAATCTATCTCTCTGACTATGTTGTCCCTCGTGAGGGCAGCTATCTTGTCTATTAGCACTTTTCATCCCTTCCAGTGCCTAGCCCTGTTCCTTTTACATCATAAGGGCTTCATTGATGGCCATGGAAGTAATCAACACCTCCATATTATTGCTCTCTATCTCCTTCACCCCACAGTCTCTGCAGAAATTCCCACATCTTTTTTTTCTTTTTTCTTTTTTTGAGGTGGAGTCTTGCTGTGTCGCCCAGGCTGGAATGCAATGGCGTGATCTCGACTCACTGCAACCTCTGCCTCCCGGGTTTATGCCATTCTCCTGCCTCAGCCTCCGAGTAGCTGGGACTACAGGCATGCACCATCACACCCGGCTAATTTTTGTATTTTTAGTAGAGACGGGGTTTCACCATATTGGCCAGGTTGGTCTCGAACTCCTGACCTCGTGATCCACCTGCCTCAGCCTCCCAAAGTGCTGGGATTACAGGTGTGAGCCACCGTGCCCGGCCCCTTTTTTTTTTTCCCCTTCAGTTTTTACAGTTTTATTTAAACACAAAACGTGCACATGAGCTGTCTACTCATTTCCTTTGCTGCGCAGCCTGGCGTTGGGGTTGGTGACTCTGATGGCCAGCTGGGTAGCTCTTCCCGTGATGGCTTTGCGGTTCTTGGAGGAAACGTGGGCAATGTCGGCACAGGGAGATTTGTTGCACATCAGCAGCACTTCCAGCTCCTTGATGTTGTGGACCAGCAACTTCCGGAAGCCACCAGGCAGCATGTGCTTTGTTTTTTTGTTGCTCCCATAACCAATGTTGGTTGTCAAGATGTGGCCCTTGAACCTTCTACGAACCCCGTTGTCAGTACCTGTGGGTTTCCGCCAGTTACGCTTAATTTTTGACGTATCAGTCAGACTGGTGCCAGATGAACTTTTTGGTTGTCTTTTTGACCATCAGGCTTCACAAGGGGTCTGGGGGCGGCCATGATGCTGAGGAGGAGATGGCTGCCACCTCTATAGGCAGCGCCAAGGAAGAGAGAGGGCCCTTTTTTTTTTTTTTTTTTTTTGAGACAGAGTCTTGCTTTGTCACCCAGGCTGGAGTATAGTGGCGTGATCTTGGCTCACTGCAACCTCTGCCTCCCGGGTTCAAGCGATTCTCCTGCCTCAGCCTCCCCAGTAGCTGGGATTAACAGGCACATGTCACCATGCCCAGCTAATCTTGTATTTTTAGTGGAGATGGGGGTTTCACCATGTTGGCCAGGCTGGTCTTGAACTCCTGACCTCAAGTGATCCGCCTGCCTCGGCCTCTCAAAGTGCTAGGATTACAGGTGTGAGCCACCACACCGGGCCTCGAGGGATATCGTTGATGTCCTTTCCCCATTACACACCTCCCTTCCCTTAGCTTCCTTGTCACCTGCCCACTCCCAGCTGTCCCCACTCTGCTCTCACTGTGTCCCCTTGCTGTCCCTGGTGGCACTGGCCGCCTTGCAGCTGCTGCACCTGGAGTTAGGGAAGCAGTGCGGAGGTGAGCAGGTAGTGGGGAATGACGTCATTCTCAGATCACTCTTTCTGGCTTTCATCCTGTCCCTCCGTGACCTGTTCTTCAACCATTATGCAAATGCTTAATGGCCACCTACCCTCGCAGGTGCTAGGCGCCGTTTCAAGTGCAGTGACCCAGCAATGAAGGAGACAGGCGGGCATCAGGGTTATCCCAGAGCCAGCTAGGAATTCCCCATGCAGCAGCAGAGATAATGTCCGAGGCCGTGGAGGACCTGAACAAGGGAAGCACAAGTCCAGCCTGGCTGGACTTTTGGGAACAAGGCCACTTGGTCTCATCCAAACACAAATAAAACTGTTTTGTGAGTCCCCTGACCCCATCTACTTTTCCCAGAGCTTGCTGACGGCTGGGAAGGAGTTGGTTGGGAAGGAGGTAGCTGACAGCGGGTAGTTAGGAAGGAGGTGGCTGGGCAGGGGTGGCTGGGAAGGGGGTGGCTGGGCAGGGGTGGCTAGGAAGGAGGTGGCTGGGAAGGGTGTCTCTCTCTGCTCACCTGACGGCTCCTGGTTGTGCTTTCTTCCCAGGTGTATGAGCTCAGTGGAGAGCACCACGACGAAGAGTGGTCAGTGAAGACTTACCAGGAAGTAGCTCAGAAGTTTGTGGAAACTCACCCTGAGTTTATTGGAATCAAAATCATTTATTCAGATGACAGGTAAGAGAGAATATTGCTGAAGAGCTCGGGTTGGGAGACTGGGATGCAGGCAGAGCTGCTGGACTGGGAGGGGAGGGGTGAGAAGCGGGGCTGGGAGGCCAGGAGAGGCCCAGCGCTGGTGCCAAGGAGCTGCGCTGTGCCTCTGTGTGTGAGCACAGTAGTAGGGAAGTGCGGTGACCCAGCAATGAATTGCTCCCTGAAGCCACTTCTAGTTTGGGTCTTCACCCCCAAACTGAAATGAAGAATGTGTGAATTTCCCAGATGATTCTCGGCTGTGACCCCACATTGGCCTGGTGACTCAGTTATGAGCATAATGGTTTCGCATGAATGTTTGGATAATCGGCCCATTTTTTGGTTTCAATTCGCCTCTGGGTTCTGTGTGTGGTTGCATGTGAATCCTTGATCAGGGAGATGCCCTGAGGGCACTGGCTCAGGTCTGCATGTGGGGACCTCCAGTAGTGCCGTGTGCGTGGCCTGGCACGTGGGTGAAAGACCCACTCTTTTTCCCAGGGAAGCACAGAAAGCTTTGCAGCTTAATTGTCCTTCCGACTTTACCAGACAAGACCCCCCCCTCAATTTCAAGAGCAGCCAGTCTAAGCCTGGGACCTGTCCATGGTCTCAGCCGCAAGGGCAGCAGCCAGTGGGATCACTCGGAGTCAGGCATGGGGTGGGCACCGGAGGGATCCGGCAGCGGCTCCATCTGCCTAGCCCACCACGAGCCTGGGCTCTGGAGGGCATTGACTCCCCAGGAGCCTCCTCCTGTGCCCAGTCTTCCTGAGTGCCCCCCCCTTCCATGGGGCCTGGGGCCTGGAGGAGCTGAGCTCTGGCTTTGCGCCGGTCCCCCTAGGAGGGATTGTGCCCGTCCCCCTAGGAGGGAGCTTGCAGGATGGGCCCACGTTCTGCTCAGAGGCTCCCTGGTGCCAGGTGTCCCTTCCCAGGGCCAGTGGCAGGAGGGTGTGAGGGCTGAGCTGAGTGTATCAATGTCCCCAGGTTCACCTAGACTCTGGGGAGAGGCCATGGAGGGGCGGGCCAGGAAGGCTTTGTCCCCACAGAGTGGAGGATTGGAGCGGGACAGCCAGCTAGTGGCAGGGCAAAGACCTTGAGCCCGTTGTGGGCTTGCGCCAGAGCCTGTGTTCTGGGGCTTTTGTTGTCATGCTGCCTGCCTTGCCCCTGTAGGGTTCTGCAGTGCCCAGAGTCTTGCTGACTTAATCAGCAAGAGGCCAGATGGTTACTGGGTCCAGCCGACCCATCAGGGACTTGGGTGGCCTGTGGCCCTTTGCAGGCGTCCAGTGGACAGACAGCTGCCCCTGAACTGCATCCATGTCTGAGTCCCCGACAGAGATGCGGGGAGAGTCGGGAACGAGGCCACTTGGCCTCCTCTAAATGCAGACAAATGAAACTGTTCCTGTGGGTCCTCTGACCCCACCTATTTTTCAGAGACTACAGGTGCCCCCAGAGCCAGAAAGGATCTCTGAATAAGAATGGATTTGGGCTAAATATCTCTCAAGGGTCACAATGGCTTGGTCCGGGTGGGGTTAGGAGGGCAGGGGTGCCTCAGGTTTGGGAAACGGCTCCTGCACACTCGGGGCCGGCCCAGCCCTGCACGGAGGGAGTGCTCTGGGGTTTGTGCTCTGTTGGTTTTGGGCACTGTCTCTCGGCTTCTCTGTCTCTCACAGATCCAAAGACGTGACTGTCATCGCAGAATCCATCCGAACGGCCATGGGGCTCCGAACCAAGTTCCCCACGGTGGTGGCAGGGTTTGATCTGGTAACCCATGCTGTGAACAGAAGGGCTGCCTGTTAAGGGGGCACGCAAGGATGCCTGTGTGGGCAGAGCAGCATTTCCCTGTGAAGGGAGCGCAGTGTGCCTGTGGTACCCCTGAAATCCCAGGGCCAGGCTCAGGCTGCTGACCCAGCAGGGCTGCTCAGCGCTGACCCTCTCAGAGGCCTGAAGGGGACGGTCATCACTGGAGAAGGGAGAGCAGACAGCCAGTTGGCTAACAAGGAAAGTTCCAGAATAAGGATGGCATTCAGGGCATTTGGACCACAGTTATGGGCTCATTCCCCATGGCCCTGCTTGTGCCCTTTTTTCTGTCCCACACTGCTCACCTAGATGTGGCTCTTAAAACCCTCACCAACCCCTGTAGCATGCGGGATGGGGGTTGGGGGGTAATGTCTGGAAAAAGAGTCCAGGACGGAGCCAGCCCTTTGCAAATCCTCAAGGTAGTGATATTTGTCCCTCCCTCTCCTCTATCCCATTTTCTTCCCCGCTTGTTTTTTTTTTGAGACAGAGTCTCACTCTGTCACCCAGGCTGGAGTGCAGTGGTGCAATCTTGGCTCACTGCAACCTCCACCTCCTGGGTTCAAGCAATTCTCCTGCCTCAGCCTCCTGAGTAGCTGGGATTACAGGTGCCCACCACCACGCCCAGCTGATTTTTGTATTTTTAGTATAGATGGGGTTTCACCGTGTTGGTCAGGCTGGTCTCCAACTCCTGACCTCATGATCCACCCGCCTCAGCCTCCCAAAGTGCTGGGATTCCAGGCGTGAGCCATCATGCCTGGCCACACCGGTTTTTGAAGCTGCGCATTCATAGGTGTTGTCATTGTCCCACACCCCCCACCAAATCAAAGCACAACCAGGACATTTCTTAGGTGACAGCTCAGCAATCTCATTAAGAATCTAGGCCAGGGGCCGTGGCTCATGCCTGTAATCCCAGCAGTTTGGGAGGGCGAGACAGGTGGATCACCAGAGGTTTGGAGTTCAAGACCAGCCTGGCCAACATGGAGAAACCCCACCTTTACTAAAAATACAAAAATTAGCCAGGCATGGTGGCCCGTACTTGTAATCCCAGCTACTTGGGAGGCTGAGACAGAATTGCTTGAACTCAGCAGACAGAGGCTGCAGTGAGCCAAGATTGCGCCACTGCACTCCAGCCTGGGTGACAGAGCGAGACTCCATCTAAAAAAAAAAAAAAAAGAATCTAGATTAGGCCAGGGCAGTGGCTCAGGCCTGTAACCCTTGCACCTTGTGGGGCCAAGGTGGGAGGGTTGCCTGAGCCCAGGAGTTCTAGACCAGCCTGAGCAAATCAGTGAGACCCTGTCTCTACAAATATATATATATATTTTTTATTTATATATATATAAATATATATATATATTTTTTATTTATATATATATAAATATATATATATATATATATATATATTTTTTTTTTTCTTGCTCTTGTTACCCAGGCTGTAGTGCATTGGTGTGATCTCAGCTCACTGCAACCTCCACCTCCCAGTTCAAGCGATTCTCCTACCTAAGCCTCCCGAGTAGCTGGGACTACAGGCACCTGCCACCATGCCCGGCTAATTTTTTGTATTTTTAGTAGAGATAGCGTTTCACCATGCTGGCCCGGCTGGTCTTAAACTCCTGACCTCAGGTGATCCACTCACCTTGGCCTCCCAAAGTGCTGGGATTACAGATGTGAGCCACTGCGCCCGACCTCTACAAAATATTAAAAGGAAATAAGCCAAGCATGGTGGTACACCGGTAGTCCTTCTTCCCCGCCCACCTCAGGAGCTCAGGGCTGAAGCACCTGGACCTGGGAGGTGCTGTGAGGAGCCAGGGTGGAAGGGGCTTGGGGGATATAAGACACAGCCTCTGAAAATGAGGGGAACTATTTCAGGGAACAAATGAGCTCTCTTTTCTTTCTCAACTCTGCTCCTGGTCTTTTTTTTTTTTTTTTTCCTGAGACGGAGTCTCGCTCTGTCGCCCAGGCTGGAGAGAAGTGGCTGGATCTGGGCTCACTGCAAACTCCGCCTCCCGGGTTCACGCCATTCTCCTGCCTCAGCCTCCCGAGTAGCTGGGACTACAGGCGCCCGCCACCACGCCCGGCTAATTTTTTGTATTTTTAGTAGAGATGGGGTTTCACCGTGTTAGCCAGGATGGTCTCGATCTCCTGACCTCGTGATCCGCCTGCCTCGGCTTCCGAAAGTGCTGGGATTACAGGCGTGAGCCACCGCGCCCAGCCTGCTCCTGGTCATACTTAAAAGGCCGCGAGACAAAGGTCTCGGCAGTGGCGGCAGGGTACAAGGAAGGGTGTGCACAGGCTGCAGGGCGCGCCATCAGCAAGTGAGGCACGCGCCCTGCAGACTCCTCCCTGTCCTTCTCTGTCCTGCAGGTGGGGCATGAGGACACTGGCCACTCCTTGCACTACTACAAGGAAGCTCTGATGATCCCCGCCAGGGATGGCGGTAAGCTGCCTTACTTCTTCCACGCCGGCGAGACAGGTGAGCCTGCGGGATGCGATCGCAGGGGCAGTGGAGGTGGTCAGTGGGAGTGCCCCTGGGCAGGACTCCAGCCTGCTGCCAGGAGACAGGACAGCAGTGCCCATGCCTCAGGGTTAGAGCCTATAGGCGTTTCCAGAGCCCTTTTCTGTGCTCTATCTCATTTAATACTGACAACAGCCCCATGGAGAAGGAATAACAGGATAATAGAATCAGCCACTTTACATGTATCCTTCCTTCCTTCCTTCCTTCCTTCCTTCCTTCCTTCCTTCCTTCCTTCCTTCCTTCCTTCCTTCCTTCCCTCCCTCCCTCCCTCCCTCCCTCCCTCCCTCCCTCCCTCCCTCCCTCCCTCCCTCCTTCCTTCCTTCCTTCCTTCCTTCCTTCCTTCCTTCCTTCCTTCCTTCCTTTTTTTGATGGAGTCTCGCTCTGTCGTCCAGGCTGGAGTGCAGTGGCACCATCTCAGCTCACTGCAACCTCTGCCTCCCAGGTTCAAGGGATTCTCTGGCTGGGCGCGGTGGCTCACGCCTGTAATCCCAGCAGTTTGGGAGGCTGAGGCAGGCGGATCACGAGGTCAGGAGATCTAGACCATCCAGGCTAACATGGTGAAACCCCATCTCTACTAACAATACAAAAAAATTAGTCAGGCATGGTCCGGGCGCCTGTAGTCCCAGCTACTCGGGAGGCTGAGGCAGGAGAATGGCCTGAACCCGGGAGGCGGAGCTGGCAGTGAGCCAAGATCTCGCCACTGCACTCCAGCCTGGGCAACAGAGCAAGACTCCGTCTCAAATAAAAAATAAAAAATAAAAGATTCTCATGCCTCAGCCTCCGGAGTAGCTGGGACTACAGGCGCCCACCACCATGCCTGGCTAATTTTTTGTATTTTCAGTAGAGGTGGGGTTTCACCGTGTTAGCCAGGATGGCCTCGATCTCCTAACTTAGTGGTCTGCACGCCTCGGCCTCCCAAAGTGCTGGAGTTTACAAGTGTGAGCCACCACACCCGGCTTTTTCTAATTTATTTCTAATTGTTTCCCCAGTCCTGCTCATGTTTTAATCTCCATATGATAGATGAAGAGCGCAAGGCTCCAAACACAGTGTTAGTGGTCCAGGGTTAAAGAGCTGGTATGCGGTGGAGTCTGAATTTGAATCCTTCTTCTCTTTTTTTTTTTTTTTTTTTTTTTTAGATTTTTCATGGTGCAGGCATAATCCTGCAAACTCACATCATCCTACTTTGGCTATAAAAATGTGTTTTAGGCACCACCATGCCTGGCTAACTTTTTTATTGTTAGTAGAGATGGGTAGAGATGGGGTTTCAACATGTTGGTCAGGCTGGTCTTGAACTCCTGACCTCAAGTGATCCACCCACCTCGGCCTCCCAAAGTGCTGGGATTACAGGCATGAGCCATGGAAAAAAATTCTTTTGAGACTGAGTCTCGCTGTATCGCCCAGGCTGGTGTGTAGTGGTGCGATCTTGGCTTACTGCAACCTCTGGCTGCCGGGTTCGAGTGATTCTTGTGCCTCAGCCTCCGGAGTAGCTGGGAGTACAGGCACCTGCCACCACACCTGGCTAATTTTTGTATTTTTAGTAGAGATGGGGTTTCACCATGTTGACCAGGCTGGTCTTGAACTCCCGACCTCAAACAATCTGCCTGCCTCGGCCTCCCAAAGTGCTGGGATTACCCGGCCTCATGTGATATTTTGACGCATGTATATAATGTGTATGAATTGGAACCTTTTCTGACGCTCTCCATCCTCCAAGTGAATTGTGCTTGAGAGAGGTTCACTGATCTGCCTAAAGCCACGCAGCCGGAAATTGGCGGAAGAGGGAGGAGAACCAGGTCTGCTCCCTGTCTTTAGGATGTTCTGTCCCTCATTATCGTAGGAGAGGAAACCCTGCCCTGCCGCATGCAGGCCCTGGCTGCTGTTCCTCCTGAAATGCCATTAGCCCAGCCACATCTTTCTTCCCCAGAACTCCATCCTTGGGCTCGCTCAGTCATCTCAGCCCCTCCCGTATTCCAGTCCTTAAAATGTGGAAACCCTAACTAAGCAAGATCATGGCTGCAATTTCAGATCCAAAGGAAGATTTGGGAGGAGGCTGTTCCCATGGAGGCCGGAACCAGGAGGGCGGCTCTCTGCAGCATCCCACCTGTCACCCTCAGAAGACCAAGGAGGGGTGGAGAGAGTGGTGGGCAGCTTTATTTCCCGCCCAGGCTTAAGCTCTGCTTTATCACACCATCTCTCAGAGGAAGGGACCTTGTGCATTAATCTCTTTTTCCTGACATTTCGAGTCAATTTAGATCCAATTTAGATCAAAGTCTGCTCTAGGAGAGCAGAAGAATTGTTTGAGGGGGAGGGGGTTGGGTGAGGGTGTTGTTAACCTTGAAGAGTGTGTGGTCTGGTTGGGGAAAATCGTACTTATGTGTGAAATAATTCTGGCAGTACAAAACATTGCAGCACAGGACCTAACAATTCCAAGATGTATGTTCCTTGGAGATGATTTTGCCAGGACTTGGGTATCTAATACTTAAAAGTAGTGTCCTTATTTTTAAAAAGAAGAAGAAATCTTTAAAAACCAGTGACAATCCACCAAAATACATGTGCTAGGTACGAATGAAAATTCTTGAGTTTTATTTCTATCAGAAAAGTGGAGTTTTCATATATATACATATTTTTGACACGGACTCTCACTCTGTCACCCAAGCTAGAGTGCAGTGGCATGATCACAGCTCACTACAGCCTCCACCTCCTGGGTTCAGGTTATCCTTCCACCTCAGCCTCCCAAGTAGCTGGGACTGCAGGTATATGCCACCATGCCTGGCTAATTTTTGTATTTTTTTGTAGAGACAGGGTGTCTCTATGTTGCCCAGGTCTGGCCTTAAACTCCTGGGCTCAAGCGATCCTCCTGCCTCAGCCTCCCAAAGTGCTGGGATTACAGGTGTGAGCCACCACACCCAGCCGGATGTTCATATTTTATATGTGGATCCATTAGAATGCTTATGGCTGCAAGAATAGAGTACATGCATCCCACAGATTTTACAATAAGGACATTTGTTATCTCATATGAGAAGCAATCTCTGCTATGCCCACTGTGTGGGTGACTCTGCCCCACTTGGCTGTCAGATGGTAAATCACTTTTGGGGTGACCACATCTAGTGAAGCAAAATAGGAGACAGCCTCCCAGTGGATCTCCTTTTATCAGGGAGGAATCCCCCACAGCTCCCCTCCCAGGCCAGCGTTAAGGCTATTTTAGCTGTAAGGGAGACTGAGAAAGGCACATCTGACCTTTCATCCTCTACCGAGGGCCCTAGCTGCAAGAAAGGTGTGATGGGGATGTCAGGGGAGAAGGGAGGCCACAAGAATGTTTGCAGTCACCTGGCAAGTGATAACATCTTGACAGTACTATTACATATATAAATTAAAGTGAGCACATACAGGTAGTTATACTGATGTTGTAAATAAGAGAACCTGTGACTCATTGTTGTAAAGATTATAAGCGTAAGAGTCCCAGAGCCGGGTGCGGTGGCTCACGCCTGTAATCACAGCACTTTGGGCGGCCCAGGCAGGTGGATTACCTGAGGTCAGGAGTTTGAGACCAGCCTGGCCAACATGGTGAAACCCTGTCTTTACTAAAAATACAAAAAATAGCCGGGTGTGGTGGTGGGCACCTGTAATCCCAGCTACTCAGGAGGCTGAGGCAGGAGAATCCGCTTGAATCCCAGAGGCGGAGGTTGCAGTGAGCCGAGATCACACCATTGCACTCTAGCCTGGGCAACAGAGCAAGACTCCATCTTGGAAAAAAAAAAAAAAAGTCCCACAAAAGAGGAAGAAGGAAAGCGGACTGTGGGGTCAGAGAGACCGAGGTTTAAAACTCAGTTTTGTGATCGGGTGCGGTGGCTCATGCCTGTAATCCCAGCACTCTGGGAGGCCGAGGTGGGCGGATCATGAGGTCAGGAGATCAAGACCATCCTGGTTAACATGGTGAAACCTCATCTCTACTAAAAATACAAAAACTTAGCTGGGCATGGTGGCAGGTGCCCGTAGTCCCAGCTACTCGGGAGGCTGAGGCAGGAGAATGGCATGAACCCGGGAGGCAGAGCTTGCAGTGAGCCGAGATCGTGCCACTGCACTCCAGCCTGGGCGACAAAGTGAGACTCCGTCTCAAAAAAAACCAAAAAAAACCCCTCGGGTTTGCTATTTACTATGTGAACTTCTTTGGTCAATTTATAAAAGCTATTAAGTTTCAACTTTCTCATTAGAATGATAAATTAATAAATTAGATGATTAATTTAATAAAGCCATATCATACGTCTCTTTAGCATTGTTAAAAGGAAACGGTGTGTATATTTGTGTTAATGTTAATTTTTCTTCATTTTTGTGCATGGGGGGCTGTTTACTTGAGGACGGTCGGTGGGGGCGGGTGGGTCAGACCCATCCATCGCCCATGGAAGACCATTCACCTGTCTTCAGATTGGCAGGGCACTTCCATAGACAAGAACATTCTGGATGCTCTGATGCTGAACACTACCAGAATCGGCCATGGATTTGCTTTGAGTAAACACCCCGCAGCCAGGGCTTACTCCTGGGAAAAGGACATCCCCATAGAAGTCTGTCCCATCTCTAACCAGGTACGTGTGACCCATGCGGCTAATCCCATATGATCTCCCCTAACCACTACCTCTGCTGTCTCAAACTTTTCCCTGTATAACTTCTCTCTCCTTAAGTCTCTTGTTACCTACATCCCTCCACTCTCCCACCCCTGTTGGTAAAGTTATTGGGGCCTTTTGCCTAAGCCACCAATAAGAATGAGATAGCAGGGAGGGTTCCCAGTGGGGTGGGATTTTGGGCAAAACTGTAGACAAAGCAAAGGGACATGGGGGGAGGCCAGTGAAGTGGGATGGGCCATGGGATGCTGCTCCCCACGGTTTCTTGGGGTCCTCTGTGTCTGTGTTCAGTTAGCGCTTCTCTGAGCAGGACCAGAGGAGGAGCATGAGGACTGGCTGTGTTCCTTGTGTCTCCTTGTGACTCTGCCCAGAAGTCATCCCCATACTGGGGAGATAGTGATGGGAAGACAGAGGGAGCTGATGGGGCTCAAGGTCTCACCTCACTTGTGACTACTCCTTTCAGGGATCAGAGCTCATCTTTCTCCCTTGCCTTCTATTGGGCAGGTGCTAAAACTGGTGTCTGACTTGAGGAACCACCCTGTAGCCGCTCTGATGGCCATTGGGCACCCCATGGTAATCAGCTCTGATGATCCAGCCATGTTTGGTGCCAAAGGCTTGTCGTACGATTTCTATGAAGCCTTCATGGGCATTGGGGGGATGAAGGCTGACCTGAGGACCCTCAAACAGCTGGCCATGAACTCTATCAGGTGAGTGTCCCGTGTGCTCCCAGGCCCGCCTCCTTGTAGCCTGCGGCTTGTATTTGCCTCTCTGGAGGCTTGAGACAGATGCCTTGATGGTTCCTGTGGGTTCCTTCTCATCATGGCTGTTTAGTCCTTGCTGCTGGCCTGGGGAGGGTGCTCTGCAAGGCTCTAATGTCCCCTCAGGCTCCCTGCCCGGGTCTCCAGCCCCTGTCCTGAGGCTGACCTGGGCCTCTCCTCTTCCTGCAGGTACAGCACCCTGTTGGAGACGGAGAAAAATACTTTCATGGAAATCTGGAAGAAGAGATGGGATAAGTTCATAGCGGATGTGGCTACAAAGTGAGGAGAAGCTAGCCAGCCCTCCACAAGCTGTCTTCTCACACCAGCTGTCACTGCCTCTCACTCGTTCTTGAATCAGCTCCATGTCCCCACCAAATCAACGGCCTCTGTGTGGAGCGACGCTGTCAGAAGCACTTGGCTGGCTGACTAAAGTCATCCTCTGGAAATATTCTCTCTCAATCACAGTGACATTGACCCTCTTGGTTTTCTCCTCTCTCTGGCCATTTCTTCCAGTTTCCCTATTTCAGAGTCTCCTCCTCTCTCTGATCTCTGTGCTGTTTCCTCAGGACTCAGTCCTGGGCTCTCTTCTATTCTGGTCTCTTTATTTTTTTATTTTTTAAATTTTTTTGAGATGGAGTTTTGCTCTTGTTGCCCAGGCTGGAGTGCAGTGGCACGATCTCGGCTCAGTGCAACCTCCGCCTCCCGGGTTCAGGCAATTCTCCTGCCTCAGCCTCCTGAGTAGCTGGGATTACAGGCATGTGCCACCACACCCAGCTGATTTTTGCATTTTTAGTAGAGACAGGTTTTCACCATGTTGGTCAGGATGATCTCGATCTCTTGAATTCGTGATCTGCCCACCTCTGCCTCCCAAAGTGCTGGAATTACAGGCTGAGCCACCATGCCTGGCCTCTTCTGGTCTCTTTAACTCTCTCCTCTTTATTTCTCTTCTCTCTCTGTACTCTTTTCCTGGGTGGTCTCATCCATTCCTTTGCTTTCTCATACCATTTATTTGTTAATGATTCCCACATTGATTTATGCACTTGGAGAGCTCACAGGAATCTCAGAAACTGACAAGGTACAATTCTGGACCCTCAGTCTCTTCCCTTTTTTTTTTAATTTATTTTTTAATTTTTGAGACGGAGTCTCACTCTGTCGCCCAGGCTGGAGTGCAGTGGCCGGATCTCAACTCACTCCAAGCTCCACCTCCCGGGTTTACGCCATTCTCCTGCCTCAGCCTCCCGAGTAGCTGGGACTACAGGCGCCCGCCACCTTGCCCAGCTAGTTTTTTGTATTTTTTAGTAGAGACAGGGTTTCACCGTGTTAGCCAGGATGGTCTCGATCTCCTGACCTCGTGATCTGCCCGTCTCGGCCTCCCAAAGTGCTGGGATTACAGGCTTGAGCCACCGTGCCCGGCCAGGTCTCTTCCCTTTAAACCTTTCTTTTTCTCTATCTTAATTTTTCTAAAGAGTGTCTTGCTACGTTGCCCAGGCTGGTCTCCATCTCCTGGCCTCAAGTGATCCTCCTGCCGCAGTCTCCTGAAGTGCTGGATTACTGACATGAGCCACCACACTCAGCCCTTTAAACCTTTCCCTGGCCTTTCCCATAGCTGGTGAAGGACACCTCCATCTGTTCCACCCAGTTGCTCAAAGCAGAAATTTTCAGTGCAAGTCTTGATGCTGCGCTGTCCCCCACTCCTTACATTAGAACGCATCCCGCATCCAGACTCCAATAGTGGCACTCTACCTGCACGCTGCTGCCGAGTCCAAGCCACCATGCTCCTGCCCGAGCTATGACAACACCTCCTCACTGATATCCCCTTTCTTCCCTTTGCCTCCTCCAGCTCATTTTTCACAGAGTAGAATGGCATTTTGTTTGTTTGTTTTGTTTTGTTTTGTTTGAGACGGAGTCTCACTGTGTCGCCCAGGCTGGAGTGCAGCGGCACCATCTCGGCTCACTGTGAGCTCCGCCTCCTGGGCTCACGCCATTCTCCTGCCTCAGCCTCCCAAGTAGCTGGGATTACAGGCATGCACCACCATGTCTGGCTAATTTTTGTATTTTTAGTGGAGATAGGGTTTCACCATGTTGGCCAGGCTGGTCTCGAACACCTGACCTCGTGATTCGCCTGCCTTGGCCTCGCAAAGTGCTGGGATTACAGGCGTGAGCCACCCGCCTGGCCTAGAATGACTTAAAATATCAAATTAAATCAGGTCACTCCTTTGCTTACAACGCAGTGCATTTAGAGGAACACCCCATGTCTCCACAGGGCATACAGCATCTGATTTAATCTGGATCCATTCCAGCGCCTTCCTCTCCCAGTCACCTTGAGGGCCCTGACCCCGGCGGCCCTTTCTTCCTCAAATGTCCTCGGCTCTATACTGTGCCTGGGTCTCTTCTCCTTCTCTCTGCCTGGAACATTCCTTCTTTCCCCTTTTGTCTTGCCCACTCCTCTTTACCCTTCAAGTTTCAGGTTCATGTCACTGTCTCAGAGAAGTTTTCCTATGCCCGTCCTGTTTCTCTCAGGGAGCCTTGCTCTTTTCTGTCGTGCCTCGAATCACAATTTATAATCAGATATTTATTTCTGTGTCTACAGTCTCGCCCTGCGAGACTGTAAGCCCCATGTGGGCAGGCACTCATGATTGTTTCTGATTGTTTCACGCCTGCTGCTAACCCAGAGCCTGGGCCCAAAGCTAGTTAGGGCTCAATAAACAATGCATTGAATGAGTGGCTGTCACTGTGTCTGTTCAGCCAGCAGCCGAGGCAGTGGGGAGTAGAGCAGAGCCGCCCCAAATAAAAGACCTGGTGTGATCAGAGATCAGAGTCCAGCTCCTCACCTGGCCTTGGAAGAAGAATGCAAGAAACCAGCCCTGTCCTCACCCAACTCAAGGATGGCAGGGAATCAAATAATTCCTTAAAAGCCCCAGGCGGCAGCCGGACACGGTGGCTCAAGCCTGTAATCCCAGCACTTTGGGAGGCCGAGACGGGCAGATCACGAGGTCAGGAGATCGAGACCATCCTGGCTAACATGGTGAAACCCCCTCTCTACTAAAAAAATACAAAAAACTAGCCGGGCGAGGTGGCGGGCGCCTGTAGTCCCAGCTACTCGGGAGGCTGAGGCAGGAGAATGGCATAAACCCGGGAGGCGGAGCTTGCAGTGAGCTGAGATCCGGCCACTGCACTCCAGCCCGGGCGACAGAGCCAGACTCCGTCTCAAAAAAAAAGAAAAAAAAAAAAGCCCCAGGTGGATGCGAATGTCTTCTCAGCCATCTTCCATGACCTGTATGGAGCTCTCAGGCAGCGGCGAGCCCTCTCTCCATTCCTAGTTTATCACCATTTGGTTCCGGGAACTGGTAAAAGCCTTGCGACCAGGAGTCAGCAACCACAAGCTGTGCCTGGGTGGAAGAAGACAACCTCTAGAGTCCTGTCTAACTCTGCAGGTGATTCAGTGCCTTACCCAATCCCTGAAGATCTCTTTTAGGTCCCAACTCCACTAACTTACATTTAATAGTTAGTAAAGATGGACTTTAGCAGAATGGACTTCTGTAGCAAGTTGCCATGGCTGCAGGGGACCTCCAGCACAGGCAGACACAGACAGCCTCTGGCCTGGACTTGCTGATTTGGCAAATGATTTGGCAAAATGAACCAGCAATAGTCTTGCCTTTGTGTCCAGTTCTGCCTTCTGTTTTGTTTTTTTTTTGAGACAGAGTCTCACTCTGTCACCTAGGCTGGAGTGCAGTGGCGCGACCTTGGCTCACTGCAACCTCTGCCTCCCGGGTTCAAGTGATTCTCCTGCCTCAGCCTCTCGAGTAGCTGGGTTTACAGGCGCATGCCATCACACCTGGCTAATTTTTGTATTTTTAGTAGAGATGGGGTTTCACCATGTTGGCCAGGCTGGTCTTGACCTCATGATCTGCCCACCTTGGCCTCCCAAAGTGCTGGGATTACAGGCGTGAGCCACCATCCCCGGCCCCAGTTCTTTCTTCTTGACTTTATTCCTCATTGCATAGACCTAGTCCTATTGAACTAAATGTCCACGGAGCATTTATCTGATCATTTTGAAATAATTTCAAACAAGTTGCAAGAATAGTACAAAAAACTCTTACCAGGCCAAGCACAGGGGGTCACGTCTGTAATCCCAGCACTTTGGGAGGCCGAGGCGAGTGGATTGCTTGAGCCCAGGAGTTTGAGACCAGCTTGGGCAACATGGCCAGATTTCATCTCTACTAAAAATACAAAAATTAGCTGGGCATGGTGCGGTGTGCCTGTGGTCCTAGCTACTCAGAAGGCTGAGGTGGGAGGATCACTTGAGCGCAGGAAGCGGAGGTTGTAGTGAACTGAGATTGCACCACTCCACTCCAGTCTGGCCAATGAAGGGAGACCCTGTCTCAAAAAACAAACAAAAATAACAACAACAACACAAACCTCTAACATTCTCTTTGCCCAGGTCCCCCCAGTTATTAACATTTACAACATTTGATTCGATATATCATTCTTTCTCTGTCTCTATCTAATTGCTCTCTCTATATATATCCTATTTTTTTCTAACTACTAAGTAGCAGGTATTATGCCTTTTATCCCTAGATTCTCCAGTGTGCCTTTCCTAAAGACAATGATATTCTCCTACGGAGCCACAGCACATCCATCCCAATCAGAAAATTATTAACATTGAAAAAATGCTAGTATCTGGCTCTGGCCCCGCTGAGCTTTGTTTTGTTCTGTTTTGGTTTTGGTCCAGAACCCAATCCAGGATCACAAGCTACATTTAGTTGTCAAATCTCTTGTCTCTTTCAGTCTGAAACAGTTTCTTAGTCTTCCTTTGTGTTTTGGAACCTCATTTTTGAAGAGTACAGGCCAGTTATTTCACAGACTATCCCTCATTTCAGGTTCCTCTAACGTTTCCCTGGGAAGAGGCTCAGGGGATACACTTTTTTTTTTTTTTTTTTTTTTTTTTTTTTTTTTTTTTTTGAGACGGAGTCTCGCTCTGTCGCCCAGGCTGGAGTGCAGTGGCGCGATCTCGGCTCACTGCAAGCTCCGCCTCCCGGGTTAACGCCATTCTCCTGCCTCAGCCTCCCGAGTAGCTGGGACTACAGGCGCCCACAACCACGCCCGGCTAATTTTTTGTATTTTTAGTAGAGACGGGGTTTCACCGTGGTCTCGATCTCCTGACCTTGTGATCCGCCCGCCTCGGCCTCCCAAAGTGCTGGGATTACAGGCGTGAGCCACCGCGCCCGGCCAGGGGTACACTTTTGAGAGGAGCACCTTAGCAACAAGGTTTTGTCCTTCTCAGTGTACACACCAGGGGCACATGAATGGGGCCAAGTGTTACACTTCCAGCTTGTTGTTAAACCTTTAGGAGTCTGAAATTGGTCTTGATGGGATATATATATATATATATTTTTTGAGACAGGGGTCTCACTCCGTTGCCTAGGCTAGAGTGCAGTGGCAGGATCGCTGCTCACTGCAGCCACTACCTCCTGGGCTCAAGCAATCCTCCTGCCCAGCATCCAAAGTACTTGGGACTACAGGGGTGCACCGCCACCTCGGCTAAGTTTTCTTTATCTTTTTACTTTTTGTAGAGATGGGATCAGGCTATACTGTCTAGCCTGTCTCAAACTCCTGGCCTCAAGCCATCCTCCCGCCTTGGCTTCCCAAAGTGCTAGGATTACAGGCATGAGCCATGCCACCAGGCTTGTGGGAGGTTTTGTGCCACAAAAATCAGCAAATGTTACAAATCCATGTCCCCACCAGCCAGCTGTTACACATTTGCCAGCATACTGATGCGTACAATGTTGTTTCAATATGATGCCGACTTTGATCACTTAAATTGATTTCTGCCAGAATCTGCCACTGTGAAGTTACCATTTTTCCCTCAGTAATTAAATATTTGGAGAGAAGACACTTTATGTAAAAGTCTTTACTCCTCCTTAAAACTTTACCCATTACTGCTTGCATCCACTGAGGACTTTTGTCTAAATCTGCTATTACTATCATGGTTGCTGTTCCATTTATTGCTGTGCAGAAAATTATCCCAAAATATAGTGGCTTGAAACAAAAATAAAAATTTATGGGGCCAGGCATGGTGGTTCATGCTTGTAATCCCAGCACTTTGGGAGGCCAAGGCGGGTGGATCACCTGAGGTCAGAAGTTCAAGACCAGCCTGACCAAAATGGGGAAACCCCATCTCTACTAAAAACACAAAATTAGCCAGGCGTGGTGGCACATGCCTCTAATCCTAGCTACTTGGAAGGCTGAGGCAGGAGAATAGCTTGAACCCAGGAGGCAGAGGTTGCGGTGAGCCGACATGGCACCACTGCACTCCAGCCTGGGCAACAAGAGCGAAACTCCGTTTCAAAACCAAACCAAAAACAAACAAACAAACAAAAATATTTATGAGCTCTCCCAGTGTCTGTGGGTCAGGGGTTTGGGCAGACCCCAGCTGGGAAGTTCTGCTTGGGGTCTCTCATGAGGTCCTTGTCACAGTGGAGGCAGAGCTGGAGCTGACGGGCCGCCGGAGTCACCTCTCTATACAGCCCCAGGGCTCAGCTGCTGCTTTCCTATGGCTAGCTTGGGCTTCTTCCCATTGGCCTCAACTTCTGGGGTAAGCATTCCAGGGAATAAATGGAAGATTCTGGAAGTCACATGGCATCATTTCCCAACAGTAACAAAAAACACCTCCTGGTTTTAAGAGGAGGAGACAGAGATCCCAACTTTTGATAGAAGATTGTCAAAGTCACATTATAAAAAAGAATATATAGGATAACAGAAGTTGTTGGAAAATATTTCAGAAAATACAACCATCAAATGGTGATTTTTTTCCTTCCTTCCTTCCTTCCTTCCTTCCTTCTTTCCTTCCTTCCTTCCTTCCTTCCTTCCTTCCTTCCTTCCTTCCTTCCTTCCTTCCCTCCCTCCCTCCCTCCCTCCCTCCCTCCCTCCTTCCTTCCCTCCCTCCTTCCTTCGTTCCTTCTTTTCTTTTTTCTTTTTTCTTTTTCTGGGTCTCCCTCTGTCACCCAGGTTAGAGTGCAGTGGTATGAGCATGACTCACTGCATTTCGACTTTTTGGGTTCAGGTAACCCTCCAGCCTCAGCCTCTTAAGTAGCTGGGACTACAGGTGTGCATCACTGCAGCCAGCTAATTAAAACAACTTTTTGGTACAAACAAAGTCTCACTATGTTGCCCAATATGGCTCAAACTCCTGGGTTCAAGCAATCCTCTCACCAGCCTCCCAAGCACTGGGATTACAGGTGTAATCCACTGTGCCTGGCCAAAATGGTGATTTTCTAATTCTAACATTTCTTCCATATTTGTTAGTTGCCATTTTGCTGCAAGGAAGAACAATTCCTTCCCTCTCGCCTTCCTTTTTTTCTTTTTTTTTGTTTGAGACAGAGTTTCACTCTTGTTGCCCAAGCTGGAGTGCAATGGTGCAGTCTCGGCTCACTGCAACCTCCACCTCCTGGCTTCAAGCAATTCTCCTGCCTCAGCCTCCCAAGTAGCTGAGACTTCAGGCGCCTGCCACCACGCCTGGCTAATTTTTGTATTTTTAGTAGAGACAGGGTTTCACCATGTTGGCCAGGCTGGTCTCGAACTGCTGACCTCAGGCAATCCGCACGCCTGGGCCTCCCAAAGTGCTGGGATTACAGGTATGAACCACTATGCCCGGCCCCTTTTTTCCTTCTACCAGTACGACTCAGGGATTCAGGTTGTGTTCAATGGGCTATAATCCATTACTAGCATTATTTATTGTGATGCCTATACTATTCCACATCTGGCCATGGGAGTCCTGTTAAGTTGGCTGATGATAAAGTTCTATAATTTTTTGAGAACTTTCTTACTTTTTCTTCTCTTTTTTTTTTTTTTTTTGTGACAGGGTCTTGCTCCATCCCCCAGGCTGGAGTACGGTGGTGCCATTACAGCTTATTGCAGCCTTGACCCCATAGGCTCAAGCGATCCTCCTACCTCACCCTCCCTAGAAGTTGGGACGACAAGCACATACCATCACGTCTGGCTAATTTTTGTATTTTTTGTAGAGACAGGGTCTTGCCATATTGTCCAGTCTGGTCTGAAACTCCTGGGCTCAAGCAATTTGCCCACCTCAGCCTCCCAAAGTGCTGCGATTATGGGTGTGGACCACTGTGTCTGGCCAGACTTCCTTATTTTCTTACGCAATAAAATGTTGTAGGTTCATTTTGTACTTTCCCTGTGTCATGCCTGAGCTCAGCCATTTCTCAGGGAGCTCTGTTCCTTTCAGTAGAGAAAAATATTTAGCAGCCCTGATCTAGGCACCAGATGTGCTCATTGGTACTGGAGTATGTTTGTGTGTGTGTATAGACACATAAATACAAGTTATGCATATTAAAATGGAAATATATGGCCAGGTGTGGTAGCTCATCCCTGTAATCCTATCACTTTGGGAGACTGAGGTGGGTGGATCACTTGAGGTCAGGAGTTTGAAACCAGCCTGGCCAACATGGTAAAACCCCATTCCTACTAAAAATACAAAAAAATTAGCCAGGCATGTTGGTGGGCACCTGTAATCCCAGCTACTCGAGAGGCTGAGGCAGGAGAATCGCTTGAACACAGGAGGGGGAGGTTGCAGTGAGCCAAGATCATGCCACCGCACTCCAGCCTGGGGGAGACTCCGTCTCAAAAACAAACAAACAAACAAAAATCCAAAATAAAACAAAACAAAAAAATGGGCAGGAAGAGGGAAAGAGTTGAAAGAAGAAGAGAAAACGATGGAATTGTTAGACTGGAAGTGACCTCTGGAATGGAGGGCTAGGCTACCTTAGCAGCACTACTGAAGCTGCCATTTCAGAGGAAATGTGTGTTAGTCAGATTTTATTCTTTTTTCCTTAAGAAGACCCTTCAAATATGTATAAACCTCAGGACTGCCCCAAAATCTGGATCTGTGCCTGCTCTAGATCAGCTCTTCATTTGGAAGGAGGAAAGCGAGGTGGAGGTGTGTTCGTTTGAAAAGACTAGCTGAGGCCGGGTGTGGTGGCTCACACCTGTAATCCCAGCACTTTGGGAGGCCAAGAAGGGCGGATCACGAGGTCAGGAGATCCAGACCATCCTGGCTTACACGGTGAAACCCCGTCTCTACTAAAAATACAAAAAAACTAGCTGGGCGAGGTGGCAGGCGCCTGTAGTCCCAGCTACTCGGGAGGCTGAGGCAGGAGAATGGCGTGAACCCGGAAGGCGGAGCTTGCAGTGAGCCGAGATCGCACCACTGCGCTCCAGCCTGGGTGACAGACCCAGACTCCGTCACAAAAAAAAAAAAAAAAAAAAAAAAAAAAAAAAAAAAAGACTAGCTGAAAAGAGAAAACTTACAGGAGCCTCAGCCTGCGTGGGGCCCTGAAAGACTGCAACCAGCCTCACCTTCAAGGAGAGCAGCCCAAGCCTTCCTCAGGAAGATGTCCCTGTTTCTTTTTCTTTTTTTTTGAGACGGAGTCTCGCTCTGTCACCCAGGCTGGAGTGCAGTGGTGCAATCTCAGCTCACTGCAACCTCCGCCATCCGAGTTCAAGTGATTCTCCTGTCTCAGCCTCCCGAGTAGCTGGGACTACAGGCGCACGCCACCACACCCGGCTAATTTTTGTATTTTTAGTAGAGTTGGGGCTTCAGCATGTTGGCCAGGCTGATCTCGACCTCCTGACCTCAAGTGATCTGGCTGCCTCAGCCTCCCAAAGTGCTGGGATTACAGGCGTGAGTCACCGCACCCGGTGCCTGTTCCATTCTTAAAGCTCACCAGAATGAGATTCTGTAAACTGTCTCAGCCACCCATCCCCGAATCCCAAATGGCTGTTTCCCATGGTCAGGATTTCAATGACTGGTGCCATCCTTGGTTCTCACAGGAATTGATCTCTTCGGGAGGACGGTATGAAAATGCATCTGTAAGCTCAGGGTTGGAAATATTATTTTTACATACATAATCTAGGTTACCTAATTTATTGTTTTGAGACAGGGTCTCACTGCCCAGCCTGGAGTGCAGTGGTGTGATCATAGCTCACTATGATCTTGACCTCCTGCCTCAGCCTCTCAAGTTGTTGGGACGACAGGCGCGCACCACCACCCCGGCTGTTTATTTAATAGAGATGGGGTCTCCTTTTGTTGCCCAGGCTGGTATGGAACTCCCGGCATCAAGTGATTCTCCTGCCTGGACCTCCCAAGGCTCTGGGATTACAGGCCTGAGCCACCTTGCCAGCCCAGTATGTTACTTTAAATAGCAGTCATCCTAAAAATAGCTTACCCTCCTCTGTCCTTCCCTTCGTGGAAAGGGTGTAAAAATAACATTTGGGGGCTGTAAATGCTGCCGAGATCTCTGGAGCAAGGTGGGTGCAGAGGTGTGATTTGGGTTTGGCTGTGCTCTGAAAAAAACAGGGCGGAGCTGCTGGTTTTGAATTTGTCCAGACTTTTTAGCCAATAGCCTCTTCCTCCGCCACCTTCCAGGGTGGGACCCAGCCTTCCAAAACGCCTTTGCTGAGGAACCATGCACCTTGGATGAGGGCCCCAGCTCAGCCAGGCCTCCCTGAGGCTAAGCCAGCCCGGGGTGGGGACTGATGGAGGGACTAGAGTTTCTTAGATTCACAGAATAGCAGAGCTGGGAGAGGCCTAAAGACCATCTTATCCACGCGTTTGTGTTTCTGATGACTGATTAAGGCCCAGAGAGGGTCAGTAACTCCTCCAGGTCGCACAGTGGGTGACAGCAGGTATGTGCTCGTCCTGGGACACAGAGCTGTTTTCTTCGCTGGTCTGGAGTGGATTTCGGGGGTCGGCACCTGCATCCCAGTGAGCTCTCGGCGCCCCTCACTCCTAGCTGAGTGGGGTCGGTCGGCCTCCATCCCTGTTCTCCCCAGCTGCAGAGCCAGAGCGCACCGGCCTCCAGGGGGCGCCGCCTCCGGGCCGCGCCGACCCTCCCGAGCCCTGCTCTCTCTGGCCAGGGGTCAGCCCCGGAAACAGCCTCAGTTTCCTGTCCCTTCCCTGCCCGGGAGCAAAGATGTAGGCGCCCAGGCCCCGCCCGCGAGCTCCCTTTGTCCGGCGTCCCTAGCGGCGCGCCCTGCCCCGCCGCCCCGCAGCTTGCGGATGGCTGCGGCCGCCCGAGCTCCGGGTGGCTGAGGTGGCGGGGAAACGGCAGAACGCAGGCGGCGATTCGCTGGGGCCGGCGGCCGGCGGGAGGCGATGGCCCCAGGCTCCGCGCACCTGTGGAACTGCGCGGGCGGCGCGGCGCTGCTGCCCCCTGCCGGCCGCGCCCGGTCCCACCCCCGTGTCCACCCCGGCCCGGGTGCCCTCGGGGTCCCTCGCGTCACTGTGGGCAGCGCCAAGCTATGGCTTCCCTTGGCGGAGTGGGGTGGGGCCGCGGGACGGCACAGAGCTCCCCCGCCGCGAATACGCTGGTTTAGTTGCTTCCCACAGATCACACACGGCCTTGCCTGTTCGCAGGGTCCCCTCCCGGCCTCAACCCGCTGCCAGGCAGCATGGGCCGCTGGTGACCTTGGGTCATCCTGGCCTCTATGCTTTTAGAGTAGAGGCCGGGTGGTGGCGGCGCCTGTAGGCCAGCATTCTGGGAGGCCCAGGAGGGGCGCTCGAGCCCAGGAGTTCTAGACCAACCTGGGGAACACAGCGAGACTCTGTCTCTTCAAAACAAAGCAAAACAAAAACAAAAAAAGAGTAGAGCCCATAGTACAGGATGATAGAGTAGCGCCTTAATGAATTTTACATTTTAATTGCATTTAAAATTAAAATGTGAATCTATATACAATCACATTTCAAAAATTCAAAAAGTGTGAAAAGGAACACATTCGAAAGGCTTGTGTCCACCTCTCTTTTCCACCGTCCTCTTTCCCATCCCACCCATTCTCCCACCAGGCTTAGTTTCTTGTGTTTCTTTATGCAAAATAAACAAAAGCAAATATATATTGTTTTTCCCACTCCGATGCAAAAGGCAGCACGGTATCCACACTGTTCTGAACTCTTTTTTTTTTTTTTTTTTTTTTTTTTTGAGACAGGGTTTCACTCTGCTGCCCATACGGGAGTGCAGTGGCACAATCTCAACTCACTGTAGCCTCCACCTCCTGGTTTCAGGCGATTCTCCTGCTTCATCTGGACCACAGGCACACACCACCATGCCCGGCTAATTTTGTATTATTATTTTTTTCAAGATGGAGGCTTGCTCGGTTGCCCACAGCTGGAGTGCAATGGCACGATCTCGGCTCACTGCAACCTCCACCTCCCAGGTTCAAGCAATTCTCCTGCCTCAGCCTCCTGAGTAGCTGGGATTACAGGGGTGCGCCACCACACCTGGCTAATTTTTGTATTTTTAGTAGAGATGGGGTTTCACCATGTTGACTAGGCTGGTCTTGAACTCCTGACCTCATGATCTGCCCACCTCAGCCTCCCAAAGTACTGGGATTACAGGCATGAGCCACCACACCCCGCCTAGTTTTTGTATTTTTATTTTTATTTTTTATTTTTTTGAGATGAAGTCTTTGCTCTTGTCTCCCAGGCTGGCGTGCAATGGCACCATCTCGGCTCACTGCAATCTCCACCTCCCAGGTTCAGGCAATTCTCTTGCCTTAGCCTCTTGAGTAACTGGGATTACAAATGCACACCACCACGCCTGGCTAATTTTTGTATTTTTAGTAGGCCAGGCTGGTCTCGAATTCCTGACCTCAGGTGATCCAGCCACCTCCCAAAGTGCTGGGATTACAGGTGTGAGCCAACGTGCCCAGCAAATTTTTGTATTTTAGTACTTGGAACTCCTGACCTCAGCTGATCCGCCCGCTTTGGCCTTCCAAACTGCTGGGATTACAGGCTGGAGCCACCACGCCTGGCCCGACAGAGTTCTAAGCATGTAGGAAGCATGCGAAGTCCACGCAAGTCCCTGGGCTAGGCTGCTAGCCTCCCTGCTTGGTACCTGGTGGCTGTTCCCCAGGAGGGCAGATAGACTCCCAGCTATCTGCCCTCTTGGCATTGTGAGCTCCCTGGCCCATCCCTAGGCTGCACTGCACTTCCCAGTCAGGGCAGTGCCTGGACCCTCCAAATACAGCTCCTGCCACGGCCTCTCCCAAATCCCAGGGGCAAACGGGGCGTTGATGCACTTAGCTCAGCCCTCACACTCTCCTGCCACTGACCCTGAGAAGGGGCAGCTGGCACCAGAGAGTCTCTGAGCTGAACCTGGGCTCATCCTGCAAAGTCCTTCCTAGGGAGACTGGCATGCAGGCAAGGGGCTCAGCTCCTGAAGGCCCCCAGACTCCCATAGGAGGGGAGGGGATTCCAGGGACAGGCAGAGGGAAGGCTCCTGGGGAGTCAGTTGCCCTCCAGAGCCCAGGCTTACGGGTGGGTTGAGCAGATGGAGCTACTGCCCAGTGCTGTTTCCCCATGCCCTGACTCCAAGTGACCCCACTGACTGCTGCCCCTGTGGCTCCAGCCATGGATGGGTCCCAGCCTTTGACTGGCTGTACTTCATTGGGGTGATGGTTAATTTTCGGTGTCAACTTAACTGCATCAAGGGACACCTAGATAGCTGGTAAAGCAGCGTCTTGTGAGGCTGCTTCCAGAGAAGACTGGCGTATGAGTTGGTGGGCTGAGTGGGGAAGGCACCCTGTCAATATGGGAGGGTACCATCCAATCAGCTGGGAGCCCCGATAGGACAAAAAGGCAGAGGAAGGGGAAATTTGCTGTCTCTCTTCTGGAGCTGGGACATCAGAAGTCTAAGGGTCTTGACCTTTAGAGCTGGGACTTGCACCAGCAGCCCCCCAGGTTCTCAGGCCTTCAGCCTCAGATTGAGTCACGCTTTTAGCTTCCCTGGTTCAGAGGCTTTCAGACTTGAACTGAGCCATGCTCCCAGCAGCCCCAGGTCTCCAGGCGGCCTGTCGTAGGACTTCTCAGGCCTCCATAATCATGTGAGCCAATTCACCTAATAAATCCCTCCTCATGTATCTGTCTGTCTCCTATCTCTATCTATCTATCTATCTATCTATCTATCTATCTATCTATCTGTCTCTCTGTCTATCTATATATCTATCTATCTGCATGCTACAGGCTCTGTATCTCTGGAGAACCCTAATACCGTTAGGATGCAAATTGGAAGGGACACCACCTGTTAAATAGTCCTGCTGAAAGAATCAATCCTAAATCTTATCAAGACTTGAGATCCAGGTGGGGCGCAGTGACTCAGGGCTGTAATCCTGGCACTTTGGGAGGCCAAGGCAGGCAGATCACTTGAGGTCAGGAGTTCAAGACCAGCCTGGACAACTTGGTGAAACCCCATCTCTACAAAAATTAGCCAGGCATGATGGTGGGAGACTGTAATCCCAGCTACTCCGGAGGCTGAGGGGCGAGAATCGCTTGAACCGGGAGGCGGAGCTTGCACTGAGGCGAGATCGTGCCATTGTACTCCAGCCTGGGCAACAGAGTGAGACTCCATCTCAAAAAAAAACAAAAAACAAAAAAAAAACAACAAAAAAAACCCAAAACAAAAAAACACAAAACAAACAAAAAAAGAACTCTGTCAGTTCTTTGGTTCTGACTGTGATCAGAACCAAAGAATCAGGCAGAGGTTCATATGCTTGTAATCCCAGCACTTTGGGAGGCCAAGGCAGGTGGATCGCTTGAGCTCAGGAGTTTGAGACCAGCTTGGGCAACATGTCAAAACCCCGTATCTGCCAAAAAATACAAAATTTAGCTGAGTGTGGTGGGGAGGCTGAGGTAGGAGTATTGCTTGAGCCCAGGAGGTTGAGGCTACAGTGAGTCGAGACTCAGTCACTGCACTCCAGCCTGGGCAATGGAGGGAGACCCTGCCTCTAAAAAAAAAAAAAAGAAAAGAAACGAAAAGAAAAAAAGAACTCTGTCTACTAGTGTTTCTTTCCTCCCTCCTCTTCATCTCTGTTAGGTTTTAAAATTTCCTTGATCAAGCTTCTCTTGCCCTTCCTTTTCTCTCTCTTTCTCTCTAGCTTCTCCTTTCTTCCATTCCCTCCTCTCCTTTTCTTTTTATTGCCCCTTTCCCACAAGAAACCAGCCTGTCTTCAACGTGGTACACTGGACTGAGCAGAAGGAGTCAGGCTGGCGCACCTGGCCCAGGGGCAGCTGGGAGCCTGAATCTCTAGGGCTCTCTCCTCTGCCTGCACTTGGAGCCATGACCCAGCCTGACCCTCCACAGGGATCGTGCCAAGGGCTCTGTTCCTTGCCAGCATTTCAGGCACTTTGGGCCAGAGTTTCCTGGAGCAAGTGACGATGGGTGGGGAGAGGACAGTACGGACATAGGAAGGGAACAGGGGGACATGGCAAAGGCAGAAGCTGGGCAGGGCTGGGATGGGAGCACCCCATCAAGAGCACTGGGCGGAGGAGAGCTGTCCGTTGGGCTAGGAAGCTCCCTGAGTTACTTTCTTTCTTTCTTTTTATTTTTTTTTTTTGAGACAGAGTCTCGCTCTCTCGCCCAGGCTGGAGTGCAGTGGCGCTATCTCGGCTCACTGCAAGCTCCGCCTCCCGGGTTCACGCCATTCTCCTGCCTCAGCCTCCTGAGTAGCTGGGACTACAGGTGGCGCCCGCCACCTCGCCCGGCTAATTTTTTGTATTTTTAGCAGAGACGGGGTTTCACCATGTTAGCCAGGATGGTCTCGATCTCCTGACCTCGTGATCCGCCCACCTTGGCCTCCCAAAGTGCTGGGATTACAGGTGTGAGTCACTGCACCTGGCCTTTTTTTTGTTTTTTTAAGAGACAAGGTCTCTGTCGCCTAGGCTGGAGTGCAGTGGTGCAGTCCTCCCACATTAGTTTCCTGAGTAGCTGGGACTATAGGCACATGCCACTGTGCCAGGCCAGTTTTTTTTTGGAATTGGGGTCTCCCTGTGTTGCCCAGGCTGGTCTCAACTCCTGGCCTTAAAGAATCCTCCCGCCTCAGGCTCCAAAAGTGATTTATTCCTAAAACTCCTACAGCCTCTTTCCCCACCAGCCCCAGACTAGAGACCCCTACTGCACCTTCCCATCCCCCGCAGATAAGCAGAATAACTGGCCACCTCTGTTGTAGTGAGTTCAGGTGCCCACGCGATCTCGGGACCATTCCTCCCCAACTCCCCAGGTCCCTTCTGAAGACAGGAAGCACAGGGAGAACAGAGAATGCCAAAGGTTGAGCTCATTGCCTCTGTGGCATCAATACCTGACACTTGGTCCTATCCTGAATGTAAACTCTGCACGTGGTAAGGAGGGCAAGAGCAAGAGGCACTATGAGAATGACAAGGTGAAGCGACAGGCAGAGACAGGCCCGAGGGCTCCAGTGACAAGCTGGAGGGCTCCAGTGGCAAGGTGGAGGTTGCAGTGAGCCGAGATCGTGCCACTGCACTCCAGCCTGGGCGACAGAGTCAGACTCGGTCTCAAAAAAAAAAAGACAAGGTATGGTGGCTCACACCTGTAATCCCAGCACTTTGGGAGGTGGAGGCAGGAGAATTACTGGCCAGGAGTTCTAGACCAGCCTGAGTGACATAGTGAGACCGTGCCTAGAAAAAAAAATTAGCTGGGCATGGTGATGCATGCCTGTGATCCCAGCTACTCGGAGGCTGAGGTGGGAGGATTGGTTGAGGTCAAGGCTGCAGTGAACTTTGATCGCGCCACTGAACTCCATCCTGAGCGACAGATACCCTGTCACACACACAAAAAAGGAACCCAGGCTTTTCTGCTTAAATCTAAATCATTGAAAAATAGACAAGGGACAGATGAAAATAAAAATATCAGCTTTGTTACTGCTAAAAGCTTGTTGGAGAACACCACTTATTTGGGAGACAACACGGGCTTGCTGATGCTACCCTTGATTACAGGTATCTACCTGTCCTTGGGACAGGTATAAAGCCCAGCCCTCAGCACTGCAGGGACAGGCAGAACACACACTTCCGGTGGACCAGCTGGCTTCTAAAGAGGAGAGGGGACCAACCCACATATGCTTGGTTCTTCCTTCCCAGCTTCTCTCAGGTAAGTCACGTTTCCTCTTCCCCAGGTAGAGAGAGGCCAGGAGTATTATTATTATTATTATTATTATTTTTTTTTTTTTTTTGAGACGGAGTCTCGCTCTGTCGCCCTGGCTGGAGTGCAGTGGCCGGATCTCAGCTCACTGCAAGCTCCGCCTCCCGGGTTTACGCCATTCTCCTGCCTCAGCCTCCCGAGTAGCTGGGACTACAGGCGCCTGCCACCTCGCCCGGCTAGTTTTTTTGTATTTTTTAGTAGAGACGGGGTTTCACCATATTAGCCAGGATAGTCTTGATCTCCTGACCTCGTGATCCGCCCGTCTCGGCCTCCCAAAGTGCTGGGATTACAGGCTTGAGCCACCGTGCCCGGCCGCCAGGAGTATTATTAATAGAAGTCCCATTTTCAGGGAAACATGACAAGTAGGAAATACATATTCCTTCCCTACAGAGAACTCCACCTTCTCAGAATTCTCTTTTAGCAAGACTGAGTGTGTGTGTGTGTGTGTGTGTGTGTGTGTGAGAGAGAGACAGAGAGATGGAGAGAGATAGAGAGACAGAAAGAGAGAGAGAGACAGAAAGAGAGAGAGAGAGAGACAGTGAGCAGTAAACCCTTCTGCAAGCCCTTCCTGACCCCCAGCCAGGGGGACCCGCCCATCTCTCTGTGGCCTGTTACCCATCCTCCACCCCTGTTCTTCCAGCCACAGCTTCCCTGCCATTCCTGTGCTGGGAACCGACTTCTCTTTTCTTTTGTCTGCCTCCTACTGGTGTGAGGTAGGATATGCCAATTTCCCTCCTTTTATCCTTTATTCCTTCTCATGTGGAAAAGCAACCATGACTTTTAGCCAGCATAAGGCTATATTTTCTAGCCTTCTTTGCTGCTAGGCATGGCCATGTGGTTAAGTTTTGGCCAATGAGGTGTAAGCAGAAGTGGTGTAACAGACCCCTTGGAACTGCACCTGTAGGGAAATGGCATACCCCTTTTTGTCTCTTTCCTGGTGGCTGGCATGTGAACATAAGGGCTGGAGCCTGAGCAGCTATCTTAGACCACGAAGTAGCAGCTGTGCAGTGAAGGCCGTGAAGGAGCAAAATAGGAGCCTGGGTACCTAACAAGTTTGTGGAACCACAATACCAAGACTGTGTTGTTCTCTGCCAACTACTTCGTTTATGTGAGAGAAACACATTTCTTTCTTATTTAAGCCACTGCTCTTTGGAGGTTTCTGTGACTTGCAGCCAAACCTAATCCTAACTAATAGAAAATGTGTGTGGGTGATAGCAGGTTTACAGATGTCTAAATGCAGACACATGTTTGCAAGTTTGTGGAGAAAGTAAGAGTATGAACAGTCATTTACCTGTTGCTTTTTTTTTTTTTTTGAGATGGAGTCTCACTCTGTCACCCAGGCTGGAGTGCAATGGTGTAGTCTCGGCTCACTGCAACCTCCACCTCCCGGGTTCAAGTGATTCCCCAGCCTCGGCCTCCCGAGTAGCTGGGATTACAGATGCGTGCCAACATGCCCAGCTAATTTTTGTATTTTTAGTAGAGACGTGGTTTCACCATGTTGGCCCGGCTGGTCTTGAACTCCTGACCTCAGGTGATCTGCCCACCTCCACCTCCCAAAGTGCTAGGATTACAGGTGTGAGCCACCACGCCTGGCCTCACCTGCCTATTAATGTTAACTGAGCACCCATCATGTGCAAGGCACCATGCATAACGGGACCTGTGAAGGAGACAGAGGTGAATCAGAGAGACACTGCCCTCAAGCAGCTTAGAGTCCAGGGCATCGAGCTTGTATATGCATGAGGTTGGAACTTCCCACAGTGTATCTTCTGTTCTGTCACCTTTCCTGAAAATAACTGGCTCACCTCGTATTCCTGCCAGGAATGGCTGCTGTTTTATGGTGTTCGGGCCACAACAGAGGATGACTGAAAGCAAAGCAGGCCTGAGAGAAAAATATGGATCGTTTGAGATGAGCAGGGCCCACAGATATGAGTGCTGGGGCACCAGTTGAACAGAATTGTGGTCATATAGGTGTGGCTGGGGGCTGGGGATGGAGAACAGGGAGTAGCATCTGTTCTGGGATGGGAAGTGCATGGTCTCCAGAACATACTGGTCCAGCATCTGCTCAGAGACATACTAACTCCTAACGCAGAACTTCCTAAAGTGGGTCAGCAGCATGAGCATCCTGGGGAGCTGATCAGATATGCACGTCCAAACTCCAAGGGGCGCGCCATCAATCTGTGTTTTTAGGAGACCTCCAGGTGATTCTGATGGATGCTCAAGGTAGAGAATCCTGGACTTCTGAAGCCAGGTAGGAAGGCGGGGCAAGTCAGTGCACAGAAGGCTACAAATTCCAAATATAGTGTAATCCAAGCATCGAAGCTCCCTCTGAGACAAAAGCTAATTTAACAAACCCCACGAGTAACATGTGATTGAAAACTGGCGAGGCCCTTCTAATGAACATCCATGGTCCATTTGTACAGAGGGTACAAAACATAATCTGGATAAACTCAGAAGACGTGCTGATGTAAAGACTTGGGAAGTCTCCAAATTCAATCAAGTGAACGGAGCAAATATTCTGAACTTGAATGTGAAAGAACATCTTAATGTGAGTGTGTCGTAACACGACTGGGAAACAAAATAAAGATGTGTTAAGTAACAGCAGGGCAAGGGGTCTGCTTACAATGTAAGCCACAGAGCCCGAGTTTGTTAGTGTTTATTCAGCATTGCCCAAAGATAGAGCTGGGGTTGCAGAATATGTGCTCCGTGCATCTGGCAGGATGGGAAGACATCTAGAACAGTACAGGGTAGACATGAGTGCCCTTGTTTCTGGAAGTGCAAACTCTTTAACATGGCAAGCCTTAGCTGTGAGATTTCTCCTTAGAGGATGGTTCTTACCTTTTTCTGGCTTATGAACCCAGAGAATCTAATAGACTTACCACATCCACACACAGTCTTTGATTCAATAATCATGTTGGAATCTCCCGAAGTGCACCTTTTGTCATCTTTCTCTGAAACAAACAGACAAACCAACCAAACCAACTAAAACAACAGCAAAACCCAGCCCATTTCTGGTTCTTGCCTTGGATGGGCTGCAATGGTCTTATGGCATTCAGTCCACAATGGAGGAAGGATGAAAGCAAGGCAGGCCCATGTGGGGAACACTGTTGAATTAGGCTGAGGAAGGATGAAAGCAAGGCAGGCCCATGTGGGGAACACTGTTGAATTAGGCTGAGAACTCCTAAAGATTAATAACGCTAAGTATGACACAGTCCTGATCACCAAGATATTAGTTGTCTTTTGCTGTGTAATGAATTACCCCAAAGTGTAATGACTTAAAACAACAAACCTTCATTATCTCCCTGTTTCTGAGGGTTAGGAATTCAGGAGTGACTTAGCTGGGTGGTTTTGCCTCAGGGTGGTTCATGAGGTTTTGGTCAAGGGGTCTGCCAGGAATGGAGGTTCCACCTCCAAGCTTATCTCTCCTGACTACTGGTAGGATGCCTCAGATCCTCACCATGTGGGCCTTTCTACAGGGCTGCTTGAATGGCCTCACCACATGACACCTCTGCCATGCGTCTAGCTTTCCTAGAATGAGTAATCCAAATGAGGGCAAGGTGGAGGTCACCGTATCTTTTATGACCTAGCCTTGGAAATCAACTACACTCACTTCTGTCCCATGTTATTTATTAAGAAGTCAGTGAAGCCCAGCCCACACTCAATGGGAGGGGAATTAGAATGAGACTCCAGCTTTTTTTTTTTTTTTTTGAGACAGAGTCTCACTCTTGCTCAGGCTGGAGTATAGTGGCACACAATCTTGGCTCACTGCAACCTCTGCCTCCTGAGTTCAAGCGATCCTCCCACCTTAGCCTCCTAGAGTAGCTGAGACTACAGGTGTGTGTCACCATGACTGGCTAATTTTTTTTTTTTTTTTCTATATACTTTTTGTGGAGACAGGGTTTTGCCCTGTTTCCCCGGCTGGTCTGGAATTCCTGGGCTCAAGTGATCCACCTGCGTTGGCCTCCCAATTGTTGGAATTACAGGCATGAACCACCACACCCACCCAACTCCAGCTTTTTTTTTTGGAGACAGAGTCCACTCTGTCGCTCAGGCTACAGTGCAGTGGCTCAATCTCAGCTCACTGCAACCTCTGCCTCCTATGTTCAAGTGATTCTCCTTCCTTAGCCTCCCGAGTAGCTGGGATTACAGGCACACACCACCATGCCTGGCTAATTTTTGTATTTTTAGTAGAGACAGTTTCACCATGTTGGCCAGGCTGGTCTCAAACTCCTGACCTCAGATGATCCACCCACCTTGGCCCCCCAAAGTGCCGGCATTACAGGCATGAGCCACTGTGCCTGGCCTTTTTTTCTTTCTTTCTTTCTTTTTGAGATCGAGTCTTACTCTGTTGCCCAGGCTGGAGTACAGTGGTGCGATCTCAGCTCACTGCAACCTTCACCTCCCAGGTTCAAGCAGTCCTCCGGCCCAGCCTCCCGAGTACCTGGGATTACAGGCACATGACCAGCTAATTTTTGTATTTTTAGTAGAGACAGGGTTTCACCATGTTGGCCAGGCTGGTCTTGAACTCCTGACCTCAGGTGATCCACCTACCTTGGCCTCCCAAAGTGCTGGGATTGCAGGTGTGAGCCACCGCGCTTGGCTAAACTTTTAAGGAGCCGATTGTCAAAAAAACTGTGGGCATATTTAAAAGACATCATACCAAGAAATTTCTAATGACTAAATCAGTTTCTAGGTAGTTTAATAGAAGGAAGGGATTAGGAACATTGCAATCCTAGAGGGCTATGTCCCCTGGCAGGATTTAAGGGTTGGGCTATTGTGAGTTTGACTGACTTAAGTTAGTCTTCTAAATTCTGATCAACTGTAGTTGAACTGAATTAAGATCTTTTTTTTTTTTTTTTTTTTGAGACGGAGTCTGGCTCTGCCGCCCAGGCTGGAGTGCAGTGGCCGGATCTCAGCTCACTGCAAGCTCCGCCTCCCGGGTTTACGCCATTCTCCTGCCTCAGCCTCCGGAGTAGCTGGGACCACAGGCGCCCGCCACCTCGCCCGGCTAGTTTTTTGTATTTTTTAGTAGAGACGGGGTTTCACCGTGTTTGCCAGGATGGTCTCGATCTCCTGACCTTGTGATCCGCCCGTCTCAGCCTCCCAAAGTGCTGGCATTACAGGCTTGAGCCACCGCGCCCGGCTATGAACTGAATTAAGATCTTGCCCTTCAAAGCTGAGGACTAAAGGACACCACTAACTTATTCTTTTTATATTATTATTATTATTTTTTCGAGATGGAGTCTCACTCCGTCATCCAGGCTGGAGTGCACTGGCGCCATCTCGGCTCACTGCAACTTCTGCTGCCCGGGTTCAAGCGATTCTCCTGCTTCAACCTCCTGAGTAGCTGGGATTTAAGGTGCCTGCCACCGCGCTTGGCTAGTTTTTTTTTTTGTTTGTTTTGTTTTGTTTTGTTTTTGAGACGGAGTCTCGCTGTCGCCCAGGCTGGAGTGAGTGAAGTGGCCGGATCTCAGCTCACTGCAAGCTCCGCCTCCCGGGTTTACGCCATTCTCCTGCCTCAGCCTCCCGAGTAGCTGGGACTACAGGCGCCCACCACCTCGCCCGGCTAGTTTTTTGTATTTTTTTTTTTTGAGACGGAGTCTTGCTCTGTCGCCCAGGCTGGAGTGCAGTGGCGCGAGCTCGGCTCACTGCAAGCTCCGCCTCCCGGGTTCACGCCGTTCTCCTGCCTCAGCCTCCCCGAGTAGCTGGGACTACGGGCGCCCGCCGCCACGCCCTGCTATTTTTTTTGTATTTTTAGTAGAGACGGGGTTTCACCGTGTTAGCCAGGATGGTCTCGCTCTCCTGACCTCGTGATCCGCCCGCCTGGGCCTCCCAAAGTGCTGGGATTACAGGCTTGAGCCACTGCGCCCGGCTGTATTTTTTTTTTTTTTTTGAGACGGAGTCCCGCTCTGTCACCCAGGCTGGCATGCTGGCATGCAGTAGCGCGATCTCGGCTCACCGCAATCTTCACCTCCTGGGCTCCAGCGATTCTCCTGCCTCAGCCTCCCAAATAGCTGGGATTACAGGCATGTGCCACCACGCCCGGTTAATTTTGTAGTTTTAGTAGAGACAAGGTTTCTCCACGTTGATCAGGCTGGTCTCGAACGCCTGACCTCAGGTGAGCTGCCTGCCCCGGCCTCCCAAAGTGCTGGGATTACAGGCGTGAGCCACCATGCCCGGCCAATTTTTTGTATTTTTAGTAGAGACGGGGTTTCACTATGTTGGCCAGGCTGGTCTTGAACTCCTGACATCATGATCCACCCGCCTCAGCCTCCCAAAGTGCTGGGATTACAGGTGTGAGCCACCGTGCCTGGCCCTATTTTATTATTTTTAAAATAGAGAAGGGGTCTCCCTATGTTGCCCAGGGTTGATCTGGAACTCCTGGATTCAAGCGTTCCTCCCACCTTGACCTTCCAAAGTGCTGGGATTACAGGGGTGAGCCACGGCACCCTGGCCTGCTAACTTGTGGGGTAGTACAGTCTCTGTCCATACCCTCAACTCCCTGCCTCTCTGCTAGTCCTAAATACATTGTAGGCTCCCGCGTTTTTAGTGTAGCTATACCTATGAACGGGCCAAAGAATCTGAGGGCATCCTACACATTTCAAAGGGTGGGAATGGAGACTTCTCTTTCTCCAGCAGAATCTCCCCTCATGACCGGGGACTACCAGATCCAGCTCTGCTAGGGGCCTCCATGGACGGAGTCGGCTTCCTCTCTCAGTGACCGAAGTCCATTCTTTGCTCATTCACCCTTGTGTCTACTGCGGGAGCCGCGCAGCGGACACAGTTGTGTTCCCTAAGTGTTTGCTGATTTAGTCATCCGGCCCTCTCTGGAGTACTTATTTTGTATCGTGTATTACATTCCTGCCTCTACCTCTCCGCAGTGCGCGCGTGGGGGCGGGCTCAGGTGCGCAGTCTCCCTATGCGCGGGGAGGGCGTCAGCGGGTTTGCACACTTAAAGACTTAACAATTGGCGCGCGACGACCGTCCCTTGACTGACACGGGCCCAGAGGGCCTGAACACCACTAAGGGTCTGCCCCAGCGACCGGTCCCTGAAGTCAAGGTTGAGACTCCCGGCCCAGACAGTCCGCGAAGCTGAGGGAGGTCGGTCTGGGGCCTGCCGCGCGTGTTCCCGGGATCCGCAGGCGCGGGGCGACAGTGCAGGCGCCCCCGCCCAGGCCGTGCCCACCGTGCGCCGCGGCCCGCTCACCGCGATCTCGGTCTAGGAAGCGGCGGGACCTCGCACTTCTTCCTTACAACGTAGCCCCTGTGTGGCCAGAGGGTCGAGTTCCGTAGGCGCCGACTGGCTCCGCGCGCTTACAGGACTACAACTCCCGTGATGCCGCGCGCGCCGACCGCTGATTGGCTGCGCGGCGGGCGGACTCGCGGGCGGGCGGTACGTTGTGCACGTGCGCGCGGCGACGGCCGGATGGCTGCGTGGGGCTGTGTGGCTTCGCTCGGCGCAGCGCGCTGGCTTTGCTGGCGGGCGGCGCGCGCGGCTGCGGGGCTTCTGGGCCGCCCCTCCCGCAGGAGCTATGCTGTGGGCCCAGCTCAGGTGAGGACGTCCGGGTTCCGGCCGAGCCAGTCGCCACTCAGGGCCGGAGGCGGGGCGGGGAGCCGCGGGGAAGGAGGGACGGCCGGGCTGGCATCCCCGCCTCCTGGAAACTGCCTGGACAGTCGTCGCGCCCGAGTGCGTCTAGCTCTTGCCGGGGGCCCGATGTGCCCTCCCTCCCCCTGACTCGCCCGCGGCCTCGGAAACGCTACTCCCGCGGGAGAGCGCTGGTCAGGACGGCCTCGGCCAGGCTGCTCGTCAGCCCCTGCGCTTCCCGGAGGTGTCCGCGTCCCTGTTTTCCCTGTGCGTTTTCTGATTTCCACCATGAGGTCGTTTGGGCCGTGTTTTTCATCTGCATGTGGAGGAGACGGGGCCACGCGCCGGGAGCCGCGCCTGCGGGTGCGCCGCCCCCAAGTGCGTGTGGGTTTGGTGCGGGCCTTGGGATCAGTTCAGCTCGCGGTGACCTTGGCTGAGCGCTGGAGGCTCCGCGGGCGGGAGCAGGAGGGCTGGAGCCGGCGCCTGCTGTGTGTCCGGCACGATAGTGATGTGTGAGCCTCCCCGACGCTTCGGAGGAGGTGTGACCTTGTGTGGTGAGGAAGCCACAGCGGGAGACGGCTGTGCCGGGACATTAAACCTGATTGGTCAGATCCATGGCTCTCACGCTCCCTTGGGCCGTTTTGCCTTTTCCTGTAAAAGGAACCACTTTGTCTTCTAAACCCACAAGTAATATTTTACATTAACATACTGATTTCACAGTAATCCTTGCTTGTTTTTGTTTGTTTGTTTTTTGTTTTTTTAGACAGCGTCTCACTCTGTCACCAGGCTGGAGTGCAGTGGCGCAAGTGGCTCAATATCTGCTCACTGCAACCTCCGCCTCCCAGGTTTAAGCGATTCTCCTACCTCAGCCTCCTGCGTAGCAGGGATTACAGGTGCGCGCCACCACACCTGGCTAATTTTTGTATTTTTAGTAGAGACAGGGTTTCACCATGTTGGCCAGGCTGGTCTCGAACTTGACCTCAGATGATCCGCCCATCTTGGCTTCCCAGAGTGGTGAGATTGCAGGCGTGAGCCACTGCGCCCGGCCAAACTACTTACATTAAAAAAAACGCATAGTGCTTACTTTATGCCAGGTTCTTCACAGTTATTCGTATAATCTTTATAACAACTCCGAGGAAAGTACGATTATTAGTCTTCCCATTTTATAGATGGAGCAGAGGCACAGAGAGGTTAAGCAGCTTACCCAAGGGCACACAGCTGGTAAGTGACAGAATCTGGAACTCAGGTAGTCTGGTGCCAGAGTCTAAGCTCTTAACAGCTGTGTTGTCTTTATGATTTTTACATATGGAGCAGCTGAGGTTCAAAGCAGCTGAGTGACTTGGCCAGTGTCACAGAGCTAGAAGTGACCAAGATGGAAGTATGAAATGAGAATATGTTGATAAAAGGACTTACAAACTGTGAGGATATAAATATAAGGAAATATTGCCCTCATTTGTAACTATTATATTGGCTCTAGCATCTCCGCAGAGTCCGGAGATGTTTCCAAGTGACTCTTCGGTTGAGTAGAAAAAGAAGAATGCAGCATAGCATAGAGTTTGAGCACGAGCTTTAGAATTGAATCCTGTGCAGTCTGTTAGCAGCTTCACTTAAGGCAAGTTACTTAGCTTTTCAAGCTTCCGTTTCCCCATCTATGTAATGGATCTATTACTTGTAATCCCAGCTACTCAGGAGGCTGAAGCAGGAGAATCCCTTGAACCTGGGAGGGAAGTTGCAGTGAGCGGGGATTGGGCCACTGCACTCCAGCCTGGGCAACAGAGCAAGACTCTATCAAAAAAAAAAAAAAAGAAAATTAATCTTAACTTAGTGTAACTTTTTTTGCTTTACCAAGTTTTTAATTTTTAAAACTTTTTACTTTTTTGTAATAGCACTTAGCTTAAAACACAACACATTGTACAGCTGTACTAAATAGCTTCATTTATATCATTGTTCCATAGCTTTTTTCTTTCTTTCTTTCTTTCTTTTTTTTTTTTGTGACGGTGTCTAGCTCTGTCGCCCAGGCTGGAGTGCAGTGGCGCCATCTCGCCTCACTGCAACCTCTGCCTCACGGGTTCAAGCAATTCACCTTCCTCAGCCTCCCAAGTAGGTGGGATTACAGACGCCCGCCACCACGCCCAGCTAATTTTTGTATTTTTAGTGGAGACGGGGCTTCACCATATTGGCCAGGCTGGTCTTGAACTCCTGACCTCATGATCCGCCTGCCTTGGTCTCCCAAAGTGTTGGGATTACAAGCATGAGCCACTGCGCCCGGCCAGCTTTTTTCTTTTATTTTCTTTTTCTTTTTTTTTTTTTGAGATGGAGTCTCGCTCGCTCTGTCACCCAGGCTGGAGTGCAGTGGTGTGGTCTCAGCTCAGTGCAAGCTGTGCCTCCTGGGTTTACGCCATTCTCCGGCCTCAGCCTCCGGAGTAGCTGGGAGTACAGGCGCCTGCCCCACGCCTGGCTAATATTTTGTATTTTTAGTAGAGATGGTGTTTCATGTGTTGGCCAGACTGGTCTCGAACTCCTGACCTCGTGATCCGCCGGCCTTGGCCTCCCAGAGTGCTGGGATTACAGGCGTGAGCCACCATGCCCTGCCTTAAAAAAATTTTTTTTGAACTTTTAAGTGAAGACACAAACATATACTAGCCCAGGCCTACACAAGGTCAGGTCAGGTAATCCATATCACTGTCTTCCGCCTTCACACCATGTCCCATTGGAAGGTCTTTAGGGCAGTCATATGCATGGGACTGTCATCTGTGTTAACAGTGCTGTCTTCTGTATATCTTCTGAAGGACCTCTCTGAGGCTCTTGAGGTGTCACTCTTACCAGAAATATGTCCATTGTGGTTTGCTTGGTTTCTTTTTTTGTCATAGGTTTGCTTGTAAGCGGATAATGTACCATAAACATTCTTCTCTAGTAATGAAAACCTTTTGGTGTTGGAGTTCATGTTTCAGACTTTTTAAGGAACTTGAGGTCTGTAAAAGCTTCTGCTGAACCCTTCACTGAATTTTCTTGAATGTTCTTTTCTTTCTGCAGCTACCTTTTCTCTTGCCTCTTCTTCAGCTATGAGTTCCTGTTCCCTTATAATCTTAAAGGACCATTGTATATGCAGTGTGTCATTGACTGAAACATCGTTGTGGTGCGTGACTGTATTACCATCTTGCATTAGTGTGGTACATTTGTTATAATTGATGTACACCTTCACTTTTTATGGTACTGGGTGCCTGGTTCTCTGTGTACATCCTGAAGGTTGGGGAGGGGTTTGTAGTGATGGATGAGGGAGCCTTATGGATATTGCTCCAGTTTTCCTGAAAACTTTGCTGTTCTAATTACAGGGGCTATGGATTCTTATTTTTAAGAAGGCAAATCTTGGGCCAGGCGTGGTGGGTCATGCCTGTAATCCCAGCACTTTGGGAGGCCAAGATGAGCGGATCATGAGGTCAGGAGTTTGAGACCAGCCTGGCCAATATGGTGAAACCCCGTCTCTACTAAAAATATAAGAAATAAGCCAGGTGTGTTGGTGCGTGCCAGTAGTCCCAGCTACTTGGGAGGCTGAGGCAGGAGAATCGCTTGAACACAGGAGGCGGAGGTTGTAGTGAGTCGAGATTGCACCACTGCATTCCAGCCTGGGTGACAGAGTGAGACTCCTCAAAAAAAAAAAAAAAAGGCAAATCTTACGACTTTACGCAATGACCATTAAAACTATGTATGGTAAATTTTGCAGCCATTGTACAAATGAGCTTTTTTTTTTTTTAACTATGTAAGTTTTCAGAAATTCAAAAATTGGAATAATATGAACCCCTGTGCCCATCTCCCAGATTGATTAATGTTTTTCCACACCTGCTTTGCTTATCTCCCTCCTCCTTTTTTGTGGCTCTGAGATTTTAAAGTAAATCTCTGATTTCTTGTTATTTCAACCCTAAATTCTTCTGTGTGTACCTCTAAGAAAATAAGGACATTCTGGCTGGGTGCCATGGATCACACCTGTAATCCCAGCACTTTCGGAGTTGGAAGGATTACTTCAGCCCAGGAGTTCCAGACCAGCCCAGGCAATATAGGGAGACCCTGCCTCTACAAAAAAAAAAAAAAAAAAAAAAAAAAAAAATTAGCCGGGCAGGTAGTGGCACATGCTTGTAGTCCCAGCTACTTGGGAGGCTGAAGCAAGAGGATCCTTTGAGCTCAGGAGGTTGAGGTTGCAGTAAGCTGAGATGACACTAGTGCATCCAGCCTTGGTGACAGAGTAAGACCCTGTTTTGTCTCAACCAAAAAAAAAAGGACATTCTGAACATAACCACAATGCCAATATCATACCTAACAACATTAGTAATTCCTTAATATCACTTAAAATCTAGGCCTTTACAAATTTTTTTAATTTATTTTTTATTTTTATTTATTTATTTTTTGAGATGGAGTTTACCTCTTGTTGCCCAGGCTGGAGTGCAATGGCGTGATCTTGGCTCACTGCAACCTCCACCTCCTGAGTTCAAGCAATTCTCCTGCCTCAGCCTTCCGAGTAGCTGGGATTATAGGCATGTGCCACCACACCCAGCTAATTTTGTATTTTTAATAGAGACAGGGTTTCTCCATGTTGGTCAGGTTCATCTCAAACTCCCAACCTCAGGTGATCTGCCCGCCTCAGCCTCCCACAGTGTTGGGATTACAGGCGTGAGCCACTGCGCCTGGCGCCTTTTTTTTTTTTAAACCAAAAAAATTGAGATAAAATGTAGACCTTATTAAAATTTATCTGATTGTCTCCAGATTTTGAGCAAATGAGTTTTAAGTTTAAATTTTCAGAACAGTATGCTCTGTTCATAACGGTACAAAAAAGAGATGTTAGGGCTGGGCATAATGGCTCAAGCCTGTAGTGCCAACACTTTGGAAGGCCGAGGTGGGAGGATCCCTTGAGCCCAGGAGGTTGAGGCTGCAGTGAGCCTCGATTGTGTCACTGCACTACAGCCTGGGTGATGGAGCAAGGCTGTTTCTTAAAAAAAGTGTTGGCCGGGCACGGTGGCTCATGCCTGTAATCCCAGCACTTTGGGAGGCCAAGACGGGCGGATCACGAGGTCAGGAAATCGAGACCATCCTGGCTAATATGGTGAAACCCCGTCTCTATTAAAAAATACAAAAAACTAGCCGGGCGAGGTGGCGGGCGCCTGTAGTCCCAGCTACTCCGGAGGCTGAGGCAGGAGAATGGCGTAAACCCGAGAGGCGGAGCTTGTAGTGAGCTGAGATCCGGCCACTGCACTCCAGCCTGGGCGACAGAGCGAGACTCCGTCTCAAAAAAAAAAAAGTGTTGGCCAGGCACGGTGGCTCATGCCTGTAATCCCAGCACTTTGGGAGGCCAAGGCAGCAGATCACTGGAGTCCAGGAGTTCGAGACCAGCTTTGAGACCAGACCAATATGGCGAAACTGCATCTCTGCCAAATACAAAAATTAGACAGGTGTGGTGGTGCGCACCTATAGTTCCAGCTACTTGGGAGGCTGAGGTGGGAGGATCGCTTGAGCCCGGGTGGTGGAGGTTGCAGCAAGCCAAGATCACGCCTCAAAAAAGTGTTGGAATCGCCCAGTCCTTACCTCCAGGGACTTACTTTCTTTTTTTTTTTTTTTTTTTTTTGAGACGGAGTCTTGCTCTGTAGCCCGGGCTGGAGTGCAGTGCCCGGATCTCAGCTCACTGCAAGCTCCGCCTCCCGGGTTTACGCCATTCTCCTGCCTCAGCCTCCGGAGTAGCTGGGACTACAGGCGCCCGCCACCTCGCCCGGCTAGTTTTTTGTATTTTTAGTAGAGACGGGGTTTCACGGTGTTAGCCAGGATGGTCTCGATCTCCTGACCTCGTGATCCGCCCGTCTCGGCCTCCCAAAGTGCTGGGATTACAGGCTTGAGCCACCGCGCCCGGCCAGGGACTTACTTTCTAAGGGCCACTCTTTTCCTTCAGAAAGGGATAGGGTGGTCAGGAAGTGCTTATTTCTCCCTAACCGTTTATCCTTTGGGTCATTCAGCATCCAGTCAGCCTTTGTCAAGCACCTGTGAGTCTAAGCACTGTGCCAGGTATGGGGGTAAAGGGCAAATCACATCCACTCCTCCCTTTAAGCCCAGGCAGTGATTCTCCTTGAGAAGAATAGGAAAATGAAATCCGAAAAGTGCTGTGGTTACTTTTTCCAGGAAGAATGCATGTAGCGTTTAAAGAGGCTTTATGAAATCTATCTGTGGGCCTAGGTTAGGACCCCCATTCTAGTGAGATTTCTTGGGGAATAGGGAGGGACTCCAGGGATCCTTGAGGGTACATGAGTATGTTGACGAGAGAGAAGAAATGGAGCTCACGGAGGGGGGCTAGCAGGAGGTGGGGGAAGCAGTCCTGGGGTCCCCTGTTTTCTCTGAGGTGCTGCCGAGTTGCCAGCTGAATTTGAGGCTGAATCCTGAATCCAGCACTTGTGAACTGGGTGACCCTTGCTGAGTTCTCTCTGAGGTTGGTGTCTTGTTTGTCCAGTCAGGTAATTTAGTGCCTGTATATTGAACACCTTGTATAATAAACCAGGCACATTTTGCTAGGCAAGGCCATTTGGAGATGCTGACACTTCCCCAAAGGGCTGCCAAAAAGAATACATAAAAATGCCTTTGTTACATGTCTGGCTGAGTGCTTGGGACAGTGACAGGTCTGGGTGCAACAGCATAATCCTGTGAAACCAAGGGTTAGAGGCACCATTTGTCCAGGCATTTCCTGTGTGGCATGTGGAGCTTGGTCCCTTTTCTCTTGGCAGCTATTTTTTGGTGTTCAGGTGTGATATCTTGTTGGCTCGAGGTACTTCCTCCTGTTTTTCCAGGGTCCCTGCCCCCCTCCTGCTTGGCTCTGTAGCTGTCATTGTCCAAGCTTGGAGGGCTGGTGTACAGGCTAGCATGGAGGAGCTGAAAGACTGCCTCTCCCGGGGGTCTTGCCTGTTCAGTGGAAGGGAGATGGGATCATTACAGCCACTCCAGTCCCTATTTTACTGACCCAGAGGCATCCCTCAGCTTCCTTGACCCCACATGCTCTTGGTTTTCCTCCTTGCACTGTCTTTTGCTGGCAGGTCTTGTGTGGTCCCTTATTAAGTTGTATTGTTCTTCCTGGTTCTCTGAGAGGAGAGACCTTCCACATTTTTCATCTCCAAGACCTGTCCAGTGCTGATGTCTCCACTTGCCTGTCTCCTGGTCCAAAGTGGGACTTAACCTTGTATCCTCCAATGACCTCTCACTGCCTGCTCCTACTGTGCCCTTGGGTTCAGTGACTCATACCAGCATCCATCCTCCCGGGTTCCCAGACCAAATTAAAAAAGCATGGGAGTCCGTGTGGCTCCCTCTTCCCTCCACCCCTGTATCTGGATGGTTACCAAGTCATGACTGTTCTGTCTCTGATAATGCCCCCTGATCTCCATTCTTATCCTGCTCTCCCAGGTGAAACCTCCGTCTTCTCTGTCTTGGATTGCGTTTGGTCCCACCCGGTCTTCTTTGAGTTAACTCCTTTCAGTCTATCCAATGTGGTCTTTTCTCTGCAGCCAATTTTTTTTTTCTATAGTTCGGGTCTCATGATACCACTTTCCATTTTCAAACTCCTTAAATTGGCCTAGGAGACCTGTGATGGCCGATCTTCCCCACCCGTGTGGATCAGGTGCCCCTGGTGTGGGCTCATCTCTTAGTGCAAGGCTCCCTGTAGACTGTCCTGGGGCTGCTTGTCTAATTGTCTTCTCATTGAACCATGTAGGCAGGCAGGAACCACTCATCTAGTCTGGGGGTGACCGGGGGGTGCAAAGAGTTTTGTTACAGGATATATTTAACACTTTCATTGCCTGGCACAAAATTCTCTTTGAAGAAACTGCCTTTGTTTAATTCTGTTTATTTATTTAGAACTTACCTAGAATTGATTTGCACTTGCAAAAATGCTGCTGTTTTAGAGTTTGCTTTCTAGGCTGGTTGCTTGCTCTGTCACCCTAGCTAAGAAACTAGGAACTGGAGCGCTATTTCTTTTCTTTTCTTTCTTTCTTTCTTTTTTTTTTTAATAGAGTCTAGCTTTGTTGCGCAGGCTAGAGTGCAGTGGCGCGATCTCGGCTCACTGCAACCTCTGCCTCCCAGGTTCAAGTGATTCTCCTGCCTCGGCCTCCCGAGTAGCTGGGATGACAGGCGCCCAACACCACGCCTGGCTAATTTTTGTATTTTTAGTAGAGGCGGGGTTTCACCATGTTGGCCAAACTGGTCTTGAACTCCTGATCTCAAGTGATCTACCCTCTTGAGCCTCCCAAAGTGCTGGGATTACAGGTGTGAGCCACCACACCTGGCCTGGAGCACCATTTCTGTTTCTGGTTGCTCTTTATAAAGGGAGCTCTGTGCATAGAGTAGGTGTGTCAATAAGAATGACTTGACCTGGTTGGCACCAACAAAAGAAGAATAGCAAACAAGTTAGGTTAGATTTGTTTTGACGATTGAAGAATATCTTGTATGTTAACAGGCAGTTTATAAAACGAGAAATGGAATGATTTTTGAAAACAGCATTCAACTTTATAAATCCAGGAAATGCAGATCAAGAAGAGATAATTTTTTACCTTTAAATTATCAAAAAGTTTGATAATTAACAAACAGTTGTGAAAATCAATACTGTAAGGGTAAAGTACGTTGCCAGTGGACATGTTTTTGAACAGTTTGTCAGCAGGTGTTTGCGTAATTACATTTGCTCTCTCTGATTTATTACTCCTATTTTTAAGAATCTAGCTCAAGGAAATATCCATAATGTGGGGAAAAAAAAATCAGTATTCCTGAAGAGATTCCTTGTAGCATTATTTTTCATAGCAAAATTGTGGAAAACTCCAAAATACAGAGAACAATATTAGTGAATCATTCACTCAGAATAGTATGTAGCCAGAAATGATGTTTAGGAAATAGAGCTATGCATAATTAATATGGAATGGTAGGGCGGGGTGCAGTGGCTCACCACTGTAATCCCAGCACTTTGAGAGGCCAAGGTGGGTGGATCACCTAAGGTCAGGAGTTCGAGACCAGCCTGGTCAACATGGTGTAACCTCGTCTCCACTAAAAATACAAATATTAGCTGAGCACGGTGGGGTGCACCTGTAATCCCAGCTATTTGGGAGACTGAGGCAGAAGAATCACTTGAACGTGGGAGGCAGAGGTTGTGGTGAGCTGAGATCGCACTGCTGCTCTCCAGCCTCGGCGACAGAGCACGATTCTGTCTCAAAAAAAAAGATAGCCAAGAGATACCAACTAAAAAAGTAAGATGGAAAACAAAGTCAACATGATTCTATGTGTGTGTTAAGATTAGAAAGTTATGTATACTATGGATTTAAGCCTTCTGGAAATTAGCCAAGACAGGAATAGGACTAAGTAAGTTGGAGACAAGAAACTTCTGAAACATTTTTATATTGTCTGTAGTGATTGAGGTTATATTTGTTTTAACTTTTTGCTATAATAAAATCTTTTTTTTTTTTTTTTTTTTTTTTGAGACGGAGTCTGGCTCTGCCGCCCAGGCTGGAGTGCAGTGGCCGGATCTCAGCTCACTGCAAGCTCCGCCTGCCGGGTTTACGCCATTCTCCTGCCTCAGCCTCCAGAGTAGCTGGGACTACAGGCGCCCGCCACCTCGCCCGGCTAGTTTTTTGTATTTTTTAGTGGAGACGGGGTTTCACCGTGTTAGCCAGATGGTCTCAATTTCCTGACCTCGTGATGCACCTGTCTCGGCCTCCCAAAGTGCTGGGACTACAGGCCTGAGCCACTGCGCCCAACCAACTTTTTGCTATAATAAAATCTTAAAAGATGGTTATAAAGGCTATTGTAATCCATAAAAATATTTATGATATGTCAAGCAAAAAAGAACGAGATGATGCAAAATTGCATATAGTACAGTTGTAGCTACAATACAAATGTAAGAATAGATAAAAGGGAAACTATTAATTGGTTGTTTTAAAGTGTTGGGGTTAGGCCGGACTCGGTGGCTCACACCTAATAATCCTAGCACTTTGGGAAGCTGAGGCGGGAGGATCCCTTGAGCCTGGTGGGTCAAGGCTGCAGTGAGCCATGATCGCACCACTGTACTCCAGTCTGGGTGACAGGAAGACTCTGTCTGTAAAAACAAATGATTAAAAATAAGTGTTGGGATTATATTTTCTTTGGATTTCTCTATGTTCTAATTTAAAAATTACCCTATCAGAATCCCGTCTTCATTTTTTCGTTCTTTCTGACAGGTTTTCAAGGGACATGAGTGACCCGAGGATGGTGTTGAGCCTCTCTTTGTAAGGGTTGTTTCCTTGTTCTCTTCCTACCTCTTGACTCACATACTGGTGATTATCTTACCATCTCTGCAGAGCCCGCCCACCTTTGGGTTCCTGTTGGACATCGATGGAGTGCTTGTGCGGGGCCACAGAGTGATCCCTGCTGCTCTGGAAGCCTTCCGAAGGCTGATGAACTCCCAGGGGCAGCTGCGGGTGCCCGTGGTTTTTGTCACAAATGCTGGGAACAGCTTACAACACAGCAAAGCCCAGGAGCTGTCAGCCCTGCTGGGGTGCGAGGTGAGAAGGCAGCCAGAGGCATGGAAGCCCACGGACCTGGTTCTTAGTGGACCCCCCGCCCCAGCTCAAGTCCCTTTCCCTTGGGTTGGGATATGGAATCACCTGGTCCTAGGTCATGGCCACAGCTGAACACAGAAATCCTGCCTGTGTATTTGGTAGTTGTAGTTTATGTCGTTGTATCTGTTTCTTTTCTTCTGGGTATTGGGGGTGTGAGTCCCTGGAAAGCAAAGGTCACACACATGTCTGGAACTCTGCACAGCGGGAATAGCAGGTGCAGCTCTGAAGTCACACCTTGGCTTTCCCGAGTGTGATGTGTACACCCGAAGGAGTGCTGTCCTCTTCAGCCACCTGCAGCCCTGCACCATATCCCAACTTTGATGCATTCTTGTTTGTTGAGGGTGAATTCAGCTTTTGGAAAGAGTCCTTTGGAGCCAAGAGAGTAAATAAAATGGCTGGTGTATTAGATGATGCTGCTCAAAGTTGCATGTAAAGTGTGACGGAATAAAATTGATTCCTTGCTGTGATTTCCAGAGAGAATTCCAAAAACCTTCCAACTAAAGGCTGCGTTGTTAGGGTTAGTATAAATGTTAAGTAGCTAAGTCTTAGCAGAACTGAAAATAGAAAGTAAAAGACCAATTTCTGTGACAGTGACAGGGAGCACACATGAACCCTGTGGCTTCCAAATGGGGGCTTGGGAAATCCAAACTGAACCTGACGGGATGGCGGTGGCGAGTGGTCAGAACCCACATCTGTGGCATTTCTGATCTCTTGTTTTGTGTGGCAAGAACCAAATGAGACAGGTTCTTCTCACATCTGTTTGGGTGCCTTTTAGAAGTGCTGCTGGGTGCTAGAAAGGGCTTTGCTCACCTTTCTTTTTCTGAGCAGGCTAAAGGACCTGCCACCTGTCTCATTATTTCCCTTAACAGTTCTGTCTTCCTCTGCCCTCCCCTGTCTTGGCTGTCCCTACAGGTGGATGCAGACCAAGTTATCCTCTCTCACAGCCCCATGAAGCTCTTCTCAGAGTACCATGAGAAGCGGATGCTGGTGTCTGGGCAGGGGCCCGTGGTGGAAAATGCCCAGGGGTATCCTTTTGGTCTTAACTCTGGCTGAAGGGAAGGGGCAGGGCTGGGGCGTTTCCTCCCTTAGCTGAGTGGGGACTGTAGTGAGGAGTGCCGGGTGCTGGGGTACACAGGCGATGTTGTGGGCTCAGGGGAGGGAGGAAAGCTCCCGATTGTGGTCAGTCCTCATGTCTGGTGGTTTCTAGAAGCCAGTCCTCATACCCCTGCATCAGAATCCTCCGAGGGGCTTAAAATACAGATTCCAGGGTATCTGCGCTGGAGCCTTAATTCACTAGGTCTAGGGTAAAACTCAGGAATCTGTATTTTTTAAAAAAACAAAACATCTCTCTTAGTGGTTCTGTAACTAGGTTTGGGAACCCCTGCTCTAGCCTCTTCCTTGGGGTGCCCAGTCAGTTTATTAGCCAGTGGTAGTGAAGCAGCTATGGGGAGCTTGTCTCTGGGAGCCTGCGGAATAATACCTGGCCCCTGTTTCAAGCAACTGAGTTGTGCTGAGCACGTCCTGTGTGCCAGTGGTCTGCTGCACACTCTGAATGGGATGAGGACTGGGATGAGGACGTGAGGCTTACGAATAAATCAAGGGCTTGTGCTTGAGGAGGCAAGAATAACCCTGTGCGCAATAAAGGAGCGTTTACGATGGTGTATGATGGAAGTCCTGTAAGCTCACAGGAGCTGCGCCACAGGCGTTGAGGGGAGGGGTTGGAGTATCCCTGGGGCAGGAGTTGTCTGTGGCTTCTTGGAGGGGTACAGTGGAGCCCCGGGAGATGGCTAAGCTTTCTTAGGCAGGGGAAGTAGGAGGTTGGGAATGGGATAGGGAGAGGAATGAAAGAACAGGAAGGGTGGGTGGTGTCGGGAACCTTGGAAGTAAACTTGAGGAGTCTGACCAACTTCTCAGGGCAATGGAGGGCAGAGCAGGCTTTATTACTGATGGGGCAATCTGATAGAATCAGGATTTTGGGGGAATTCATTTTGAAAGTAATCTGAAACCATGTCCAGTTAAGATTGCAAGTTGGAATTGAGGACAGGAAGATGGAGGCAGCTGAAGCTGGCTTGTCCCTCCCCAGGGCCTCCTCTTCCTTGCTGATTTGGGTTCATCCTTTAAGATTTTAGCTCCAGCCCTACTTCTCCATGACTCCTCTGGACTCCCCAGCCCACTGAAGAGTCTCTTCTGAGCTCAGCACTGACTGGCAGCACTGTTCTTAGAACACTGGTTTTAATGGGCTCTGAATGTGCTTGGCTCCTTGGGGACAGAACCTTTTTTTTTTTGAGACAGGGTCTCACTCTGTTGCCCAGGTTGGAGTGCAGTGGTGCAATCATAGCTCACTATAGCCTTGACCTCCTGGGCTCAAGTGATCCTCCTGTCCCAGCCTCCTGAGTAGCCTCCTGAGTAGACTACAGGTGGGTACCACCATGCCTAACTGACTTTATTTGTAGAGACAAGGTCTCACTACGTTGCCCAGGCTGGCCTGGAACTCGTGGCCTCAAGCCATCCTGCTGCCTCAGCCTCCCAAAGTGCTGGGATTTCAGGCATGAGCCACTGCACCCAGCTGGGGACAGAGATTCTTACGTGCCTTGGCCCCGTGGGCTGTGCCCAGTGTAGGACCTGGTAGCTGGCATGTGCCTGGTGACTGCTGGTGGGTTAGCCAGGAGCTGCCCTCTCTACTCTGACTGTGCAGTTATAGCCTGCCTGCCAGCACCTGCAGGATTTGTGCCATCCTTGCTGAGCTCTGCTTGGTGCCCTCCTGCCTGGCTTGATCAGGAGTGGGTTGTGTTCCCTTCACTTGTGATTTGATGCATTCAGAAAGGCTTCTTCCCCAAGAACTGTCCAGCATTACTTCCTGAGCTTGCTCCAGGCTGGGCTTCCGAAATGTTGTTACCATGGATGAGTTGCGGATGGCCTTCCCTCTGCTTGACATGGTGGACCTGGAGCGGCGGCTGAAGACCACGGTAATAAGGAGCACGGGTTGGGCTGTGTCATCCTTCACTCCTCCCGTGCCCTGCATTGGCTGTGTCGCTGACCTTGCAAGCCCTTCTGCAGAGCTGTGTTTTGTCCATGCTTCTGCATGTCCATTGCCTCTTTGGAGGCACATCTGGTTAAGGGTTTTGTTCCCTGAATTTATGAGAATGGCCCAGAGGCTGGTTGCGGTGGCTTATACCTGTAATCTCAACGCTTTGGGAGGACTGTTTGAGCCCCGGAGTTCAAGACCAGCCTGGGCAACATAGTGAGACCCCCGTCTCTACAAAAAAATTTTTAAAAAATTGGCCAGGTATGGTGGGTCATGCCTGTAATTCCAGCACTTTGGGAGGCCAAGGCGGGTGGATCACCTGAGGTCGGGAGTTCCAGACCAGCCTGGCCAACATGACGAAACCCCATCTCTACTAAAAATGCAAAAATTAGCCAGGAACAGTGATGGACGCCTATAATCCCAGCTACTTGGGAGGCTGAGGCGGGAGAATCACTTGAACCCAAGAGGCGGAGGTCACAGTGAGCTGAGATCACGCCGTTGTACTCCAGCCTGGGTGACAGAGTGAGACTGTGTCTCAAAAAAAAAAAAAAGCCAGATATGGTGGCGCATGCCTGTAGTCCCAGCTACACAGGAGTCTGAGGAAGGAGGGTTGCTTGAGCCCAGGCGCTGGAGGCTGCAGTGAGCTGTGATCACTGCACTCCAGCCTTGGCGACTGAGTGAGACCCTGTCTCCAAAAAAAAGGAAAAAAAAAAAGGAAAAAAATAGCCCAGAGAAGTGAACGGCTTTACTCCCTGTCCTCTCTGTATTGTTTGTCATTACCTGGGAACCCCTTTCAGAGTTGCAGCATCCCTTCCAACAAGGAGTTCCAGACTTACTGGCCGGCCTTCCCAGTGCTGCCCAGGAGAGCTGCTGGCCATTGTGAAGTTAGCAATCCTGAAGCCCGGCACTGAGCTGCCCTTGGGAGAGGCGGCTTGCTTGCAGAGGAAGCACTGGCCAGTCTGCACATCTGCCCAGGTGTCCTGTGTGCTGGGCTCATTTTTGAGCACTGACTTTGTCCACCGTCTCATCTGATCCCTGGTGATCCTCTGCAGCATGACTGCCATCTCTCGAGGTGCCCGTTGGCTCACTTTCTCCTCATCGCACTGTCTACGTATCACATGGCCCAGGTCTTGAGTCAGACCATTCTCACAGTTTGACGACATGCAGTTATAAACAGATAACTAACTTTTATTTGCAGATGTAGCTTAAGTCCTTCCTCCTCCAGAGCTTTCTGATGGAACAGAGCACTTCCTCTCCTGTGAGGGCTTTCTCCCTGACCTGGGCAAGTTCTGTGGAGAACCAGAATGTCAGAGCTGGAACAGATCTCAGAATAGCTCAGAGGCAGCCTCACACAGGGGAGTGACCTGTCCTGGGTCACATAGTTGGTTGGTGGCAGAGCCAAGACTACCATGGCCTGGGGATGGAATGGACCCTCGAGGCTGGTTGAGTGAAGCCGCCTGCTTGAGAACCGACAGGAGGAGAAATGGCCCATCAGGCCCCAATGCCACCTTCATCTCCACGGGCTCACCTGCATCCTTAGCTGCCTGATTCTAGACTCTTACTTGGCTGTGTCTTGTGTCCTCTCCCACCGGAGAAAGACACCTGACCACCCTTCCTCCTGGTGACTTCACATGTGGTGTCCTGCCTGTTCTGTGGCCCCACCTGGCCGTTGTCTTTTCGCCTTTCTCGCATCTTCCTCAGTCCTCTCCAGCTTTCCCTTGGCTTGGGCTTGGCCACGAGTGTGGGGTCTGTGGAGTGTGTCTCCCCTCCCAGCACTCCGGAGGTGGAGGTGTGGTTCTCCAGGAGTGGACGGTGACTTGTGTTTATAGCCTCTCATTTATCTCTCTGCAGCCCCTCCCGAGGAATGACTTCCCCCCCATTGAAGGTAAGAGAGGTCGTCTTTGATGAGTTGTGAGGTCTTTTCTCCCTGTCCTCTCTGGCCCTCGGGCTGTCTCGGTGTGACTGCCTGCAGCCTGGTTCAGCAGCAACGGGGCCTTGGAGTCAGGACACCCGGGCCCTGGTCTGGATCTGCCACTCACCACCTCTGAGATTGTTGTTAGTCTTTCCTTCCCCGTGCCACTCACTATTGCAGGAAAACCGTAAGCTTAGAGACTTTTAGCAGTGGAAAGGCACCTAGAGGTGATCTGCTCTAGTGTTTCTCCACTTTCAAACCTAGTTCTCCCCTTTTTATAGCAAGAACGTTGGAATATCCCCTTTATTATCCTGAAGCGAAATTCATAGGTAATATAACTTCTATACACACATATTAAAAATTAGTTCAGTATAAAGCCCTAACTGTAATAGGGGGATATAAAAGGAGACATTTTTAGTAAGAAGATAATGTATTTCAGTATGTAGTACTTATCCAAGAAGTAAAATGGTTGCACTGAGCAGCATCACCATGAATGTTAACAGCTACAAATGCAGGCTGATGTCAGTGTGTTCATAGGTGTGATAGGCGTGTTTTACAGGTGACTCAGAAATCAGGGGCAGCATTGCCATTGGTCAAGTAATTTTCCAAAACAGGGAACAACTCCTGGTAGAGTTTTCAAAAGGCAACGTACAGTCTTCTCTTGACTTACAGGATAGTTGTATTTTTGGAACAGTCTGGTTTATTTTTGGAAAAATCAATGTTTATTGCAACTGTACAAAAATACTTTGTGATTATATGTAAAATAGAATTGTTCAAGTAATTCTGAAAAGGTTGTTCACCTATGTGGATATCAGGATATCAGGTGGGACATTCAAATGTTATTAGGACATGGGAAAGATTTTCCTTTTTCTTTTCGTTGTTTTGTAGAGACGGGATCTCACTATGTTGCCTAGGCTAGTCTCAAACTCCTGGGCTCAAGCAGTCCTCCCACCCTGGCCTCCCAAAGTCCTGGAATTACAGACACAAGCCACCACACGCAGCCATGGGATGGTTTTTTTAAAAATTAATTTTAATTTTACTGTGGGATAGTTTTTGATTGCGCAGGATTGTCCTGAGTGTGTAGCATCCCTGGCCCCTCCCACAACCTTCACTTGCTAGGTTTTAGTCATTGTGACAATTAAAATTGCCCCTGATTTCTAAAGCACCTCGTAAGGGGTGGTGCTGCCCCATTGAGAATCACTGGTCTGGTGCAGTTCACCAGCCCTGTACCTTAGTGTCAGCAGAGTCCTTTGCCTAGTGCTTCCTGTGTGTCTAGTCCTGGGCTGTTTACTGATGATATAGTTCATTTTTTTTTTTTTTTTTTTTTTTGAGACGGAGTCTCGCTCCCTCGCCCAGGCTGGAGTACAGTGGCCGGATCTCAGCTCACTGCAAGCTCCGCCTCCCGGGTTCGGGCCATTCTCCTGTCTCAGCCTCCTGAGTAGCTGGGACTACAGGCGCCCGCCACCTCGCCCGGCTAGCTTTTTGTATTTTTTAGTAGAGACGGGGTTTCACCGTGTTAGCCAGGCTGGTCTCGATCTCCTGACCTCGTGATCCGCCCGTCTCGGCCTCCCAAAGTGCTGGGATTACAGGCTTGAGCCACCGTGCCCGGCGATATAGTTCATTTTTATCCTCACAACAGCATTATAAGTAGTGTTGCTGTTATGTAGTTGCAGTTGAGGAAACTGGGGCTTGGAGAAGAGAAGTTACTTGCCCACAGTCACAGTCATACAGGAAGATCGGTGGAGTCCAGGTTGGGGTTCAAGTCTGTATCACTCCACACCCCCTCTCCTGGCTGTTAGGTTCTGCTGGTCCCTGGGGCTCAGAGAGAAGTGACTGAGGGAACAGGAGCCCTTGCTAAGTCGTGTGAGGGAGAGCGTGGTGGCAGAGCCCCAGTCAGCAAGGAGAAGTAGGCCTGAGACATGCTGCTTTTGTTTTGTAACCTCTTCTGTGAAGCACCAGTGGACTGAAGTCAGAATGGGAGCCCTCAGGAATCTCCTTCCTGGGCCCTGGGCCTTGTGCACCCAGGGTGGATGGGTAAGGGGCTCTACTAGGCTTGTCGGGGAGCTGTGCCCTGCCCAGCTGGGTGCACCATGGGTAGAGGGCTTGTGGGCGGGTAGTCCTAGCTGGCATCCTGAGGGCCTGCCACCTGCCCTGCAGCCCTCACCTGTGCCTCTGTTCTTTAAAGGGGTGCTCCTCCTAGGGGAGCCGGTCCGCTGGGAGACCAGCCTGCAGCTGATCATGGATGTCCTCCTCAGCAATGGGAGCCCTGGGACTGGCCTGGCGACACCCCCCTACCCCCACCTCCCCATCCTGGCCAGCAACATGGATCTCCTGTGGATGGCTGAAGCCAAGATGCCCAGGTGAGGACACAAAGCTCCCAGCCTTGGTCTGGTGGTCCACTCCTGGCTGCTGCCTGGGCAGTCCTGCAGGCAGTTCCCACCCGTCATCCTGACACCGGGGTACTCGGACCTTACTTAGGTAGGCCCTGTTGTTGCTGCAGTAAGCTGGCCTTTGGAAGGGCTTTCAAGGATCACTCCACGTATTCGTTACTGAACCTAAACTACAGATTACAGTCTGAGGATGTATTGAGAGGATGTTTCACACATGACCCCTGCCCCTATAATCTTAACAGAACATGCTCTTTGTGTCTGTGGACCCAAACTGTGGATACTTTTTGTGCTGTATCAGTGCACATTCAGTTGCCCTTCCTTCCTTGGCTCCACCCTGTAGCATTGGTTCTTTCACTTTCTTGTTTCCTTTTACCCTTAAGACATAGGGCAGGAGGAAGCAAGCATTTGCCGTGTGTGTGTGTGTGTGTGTGGTCTCACTCTCTTATCCAGGAGGAAGCAAGCATTTGCCGTGTGTGTGTGTGTGTGTGTGTGTGTGTGTGTGTGTGGTCTCACTCTCTTATCCAGGAGGAAGCAAGCATTTGCCGTGTGTGTGTGTGTGTGTGTGCGTGCGTGTGTGTGTGTGGTCTCACTCTCTTATCCAGGAGGAAGCAAGCATTTGCCGTGTGTGTGTGTGTATGTGTGTGTGTGTGTGTGTGTGTGTGTGGTCTCACTCTCTTATCCAGGCTGGAGTGCAGTGGTGCAGTCATAACTCACTGCAGCCTTGAACTCTTGGCCTCAAGTGATCCCCCTGCCTCAGCCTCCAAAAGTGCTGGGATTACAGACATGCACCATCATGCCAGCCAAGGATTGTTCTGTTGGTTGCACAGACCAGACAACTGAGACCCAGCGGATAAGTGGCTTTCTCAGGGGCATGCAGGTGCCTACACTCCCTGCTCAGCTGTGTTGGTATCATCTGTTCTGTCTTATTCTGGGGATAGCACAGATAGAGGCAGCCCTTTTTTGGCCCTCAAGGTGCTTACTTGAAGGCCAGCTGACAGCTGCTGTGTACTGTTTGGTTGCCGTTATCTGCATGGCCAGACTCTTGAGTCAGCCTGCTGTTGACCCCCAGTCAACAGTGCTCGTCAGCAGAGGGTGGGCACGGCCCAGTACTGCCTCAGGGCCCATCTCAGTAGTCCTAGAGAGACAGGGGTATGGGATGCTCTTGTCACTTTTAAAGTGTATGTCTGCCGGGTGCGGTGGCTCACGCCTGTAATCCCAGCACTTTGGGAGGCTGAGGCAGGCAGATCACGAGGTCAGGAGATTGAGACCATCCTGGCTAACACGGTGAAACCCCGTCTCTACTAAAAATACAAAAAATTAGCCGGTGCGTGCCTGTAGTCCCAACTACTCAGAGGCTGAGGCAGGAGAATGGCATGAACCCAGAAGGCGGAGCTTGCAGTGAGCCAAGATGGTGCCACTGCACTCCAGCCTGGGCGACAAAGCGAGACTCTGTCTCAAAAAAAAAAAAAAAAAAAGTGTATGTCTGTGGCTCGAGGCTTGGCCTTGTCTCTGAAGTATTATTCCCAGAGGAGGGATGCTGACACTAGATCAGTGGGCTTGGTTGGTTATGTTGCTGTGAACTGAAAAGCAAGGGGCAGATTTCAATTTATAAACCAGATTTTAGATGAACTTTTCTAATTAAAAATAGAATTCTTTACATAAATGACACTGAAAAATGTGGTGGCTCACGCTTGTAATACCAACACTTCGGGAGGCCGAGGTGAGTGGATCACCTGAGATCAGGAGTTCAAGATATCAGCCTGGCCAACATGGCAAAACACTGTCTTTAATAAAAATATAAAAATTAACGGGGCATGGTGGTGCACACCTGTAATCCCAGCTATTTGGGAGGCTGAGGCAGGAGAATCGCTTGAACCCGGGAGGTAGAGGTTGCAGTGAGCCAAGATTGCACCCAAGTGCCAGCCATCATATCAGCATTCCAGGTGTCAGGAAAGAGTTGGGGAGGGCAGAGAGGGCAGAGAAGAATACCCTACCCCCAGTTTTTTTTTTTTTTTTTTTTTTTTTTAAAGACGGAGTCTTGCTCTTTCGCCCAGGCTGGAGTGCAGTGGTGCAGTCTTGGCCCACTGCAGCCTCCACCTCCTGGGTTCAAGTGATTCTCCTGCCTCAGTCCCCCAAGTAGCTGGGACTACAGGCATGTGCCACCATACCCAGCTAATTTTTGCATTTTCAGCAGAGACAGGGTTTCACCATGTTGGCCAGACTGGTCTTGAACTCCTGACCTCAGGTGATCCACTTGCCTTGGCCTCCCAAAGTGCTGGGATTACAGGCATGAGCCATTGCACCTGGCCCCCTGTCCCCAGTTATAAGGATGCTTACTAAAAGCTTAGCCCAGCATTCTGCTTTCCTTGACTGTAGCTTAGTCACATGGCCACATCTCGCTGGAAGGGAGGCACGGGAAGGTCGTTTTCACACCTAGTGGCAATATGGTCAGCTGAAAATGGACACCAGCAAAGAAGGGAGAAGGGCAACCATAGTCTGCCCCAGCTCTGCAGCAGGATTTAAGCTCTGGAGTCAGACTGAGTTGTAATCCTAGCTCTGCCATCTTGAACAAACTACTTAATCTTGCTGTGCCTTGGTTTCCTCATTTTACAAATAGTGTCATCTCATAGAGTTTTTCTGAGAGGGAAATGTGAAATGCTGCCTCCAGTGCCAGCACAGTGTCTGCTACATGTCAGCTCTTACCCTGGGGAAGAGGCTGGTCTGTGTGGTTGCTGCTTAGACAGTGGCAGTCCTATTCTCTAGAAGAGCCTGGAGATCAGGAAGACTGAACTGCTGCATGCTCGTTTCTGGCAGGTTTGGACATGGCACCTTTCTGCTGTGCCTGGAAACCATTTACCAGAAAGTGACGGGCAAGGAGCTGAGATACGAGGGCCTGATGGGCAAACCCAGCATCCTCACTTACCAGTACGCCCAGGACCTGATCAGACGACAGGCAGAGAGGCGGGGCTGGGTCGCCCCCATCCGGAAGCTCTATGCTGTGGGGTAGGCTCTGCCCCTCCTCCTTCATCCCTTTTATGACGTCCCCTTCCCTCCCTCCCTCTCTAGTCTTACCCCCGTTTCCCTATATCTCATTCACTCTTCTGCCCTGAAACTCTGCTCCCTTTGCTTTGCAACATTGAGTTAGGGTTTTCTCCTTTTTCCTTTTCCGGTGTGGCTGCCCCTGCCAGTGACAACCCTACGTCTGACATATATGGCGCCAACCTGTTCCACCAGTACCTGCAGAAGGCGACGCGTGACGGGGCGCCAGAACTAGGGGCCGGGGGCCCACGGCAGCAGCAGCCCTCAGCAAGCCAGAGCTGCATCTCCATCCTGGTGTGCACAGGCGTCTACAATCCCAGCAACCCGCAGTCCACGGAGCCTGTCCTTGGAGGAGAGCAGCCTCCATTCCACGGGCACCGAGACTTGTTCTTCAGTCCAGGGCTCATGGAGGCCTCCCACGTGGTGAATGACGTGAATGAGGCTGTGCAGCTGGTCTTCCGCGAGGAGGGCTGGGCCTCGGAGTGAGGGCAGTGCGGGGGAGGCGAGGGGGTGAGCCTGGACCTGTGGGCGAGTCCCTTTGGCTGGGCTCTGGCCTGATCACTGGGCTCAGGTCAGGGCTTGGTTCCCTTGCCACCATTCCTGCTGCCCCATGAGTGTGGCATTACTGGTCACTTAGAAGAAGACAGTGGCTCTTTTTCCCTGCTGGGTAGCATTTTGTATGGAACTGTCAGAATCTTCTGGGCACAGTTCCCTTGTGCCTCTCCTGGCAGTCTAACCCCAGGCCATTCTCTTCACCTGTGTGCCTCAGTGTCCTTCTCGTTTCAGTAGGAACTTCTGAAAAGGGGGAGGCAGTGTGGAATACTGTGGACGTCTGTGCAGAGCCTTTGCCGGCACTGAAGGCGTGCAGCCTGTCGGCAGAGTGTCTAACACCAGATGCTACTTTTTACTGTATTGTAGTTTATTGCCCAGAGATTTGGGGCTTTTTTTAAAATTAAAATAATTATTATAAATATTCATGATGCTGTCTCTTGTGAAGCTCTGTCTGGAGTGCACTAAAAGTCCTGTGGGAAAAGGAGAAGGAGTGAGTGGTGTGGGCAGCCCAGGGGCTGGGAGATGGGTGGCATTTCAGCTCCACGAGGTGCCCACATCTCCTTTCCTACCTCCCGCCCCCAAAGCCCATACCCATTCTGGGCTGTGAAGCTTGAGGTTGTCTAGGAATGAGTTTGGCATATACTTAGCTGTACTTAGCAACTTCCCTGGAGTGGAAAAGGAGGGATCTTGTTACTGATTGTTCTAAAGGAAGCAGCTCTTCCTGCAGTGATTCTAGAAAACATGCCGCTTCCTGCATCCCTTCCTCTAGGAGTAACCAACTTCATTTCTTCATTTGTGTCACCCATGGCCTCAGCATCTGCAAATCCCCCACTTAGTTCTCATCCTTATTTTACTCCAGTAGCCGTTTGCATTTGACACAGCTGATACCTCCCTCCCTTGTTCTTCTTTTATTTTTTAGAGACGGAGTCTTGCTCTGTCATCCAGGTTGGAGTGCAGTGGCACGATCATGGCCCCCATGAACCTCCTGGGTTCAGGCAATTCTCCCACCTCAGCCTCCTGAGTAGCTGGTACTACAGGCACACACCACCACGCCTGGCTAATTTTTTTATTTTATTTTTTATTTTTGGTAGAGACAGGGTTTTACCATGTTGACCAGGCTTGTCTAAAAGTCTTGGCCTCAAATGATCTGCCCGCCTTGGTGTCCCAAAGTGCTGGCATTACAGGAGTGAGCCTCCATGCCTGGCCTCCTCCCCTTATTCTTAAAGCCCTCTTGGCTCTCTCCGCCTGACTATTTGTTTTTGGGGGGATGGAGTCTCACTCTGTTACCCAGGCTGGAGTGCAGTGACACGATCTCAGCTCACTGCAGTCTCCACCTCCTGGGTTCAAGCAGTGTTTGTGCCTCAGCCTCCTGAGTAGCTGGGATTACAGGCATGCTCCACCATGCCTGGCTAGCTAATTTTTGTATTTTTAGTAGAGACAGAGTTTCACCATGTTGGCCAGGCTGGTTTCGAACTCCTGACCTCAAGTGATCCGCCCTCCTTGGCCTCTCAAAGTGTTGGGATTACAGGCGTGAGCCACTGCTCCCGACCTTAACTGATTTCTTTCTTTCTTTTTTTTGAGATGGAGTTTTGCTCTTGTTTCCCAGACTGGAGTGCAATGGCGCGATCTTGGTTCACTGCAACCTTCACCTCCTGGGTTCAAGCGATTCTCCTGCCTCAGCCTCCTGAGTAGCTGGCATTACAGGCGTGCGCCACCACGCCTAGCTAATTTTTTGTATTTTTAGTAGAAATGGGGTTTCACCGTTAGCCAGGCTGGTCTCAAACTCCTGGCCTCAGGTGATCTGCCTGCCTCAACCTCCCAAAGTACTGGGATTACAGGCATGAGCTACCGCGCCCGGCCCTCAACTGATTTCTTGACACCTCTGCTTGGATGCCTCAGAGGTGCTTAGAGGTCAGGGAGCAAAGGAGGTTGAGAGAGTGGCTGTGAAACAGGAGAACCAGTGTCTTGGAGGCTGAGTGGCTGAGCACTGAGGAGCTGTGCTCATTCCCTCAGTGTAAGTGTCTCTGTGTCCACGACCAGACACTGAGCGCAGTCCACACCTCCTGCTTTACTGTCTTCCCCACCTTAGGTGGCTGCGGCAGCTCCTTGCTCTCCTTGTCTAGGCCCGAGGGCCTGGCGTCCTGCTGAGCTCCTCTTAATTTCCCAAGTGAGCTCTGCTACCCACCACGCCCCACCCCAGCTAGGCCCCTGGCCTCACCTGAGCTGTTGCAGCCACACTTCTGGCCTCCCTGCCTCCACCCTTTTCTCTCCCACCTGCTCTGCTCACTCATTGGCAGATCACGTGGCCCATTCTGTGATGAAAGCCCTCCGGTGACATCTGACTCAGCAAAAGCAGTGATTTCTTAACTTGGTACAAATCCTCTTCATCCTGTCCCACCACTCCCCCCGGGACCTCACCTGCTGCTTTCCTCATTATCATTCACACCCGCCACCCTACTCCACGTTCCCTCCTGCCTAGGGCCTCTCGCAGCCCCTCTGCCAGGCCACAGTGTCCACGTGGCTCGTGCCATCCCTTCCCTTTTTTTTTTTTTTTTTTTTGAGAGGGAGTCTCAATCTGTCCCCCAGAATGGAGTGCAATGGCGCAATCTCAGCTCACTGCAACCTCCGCCTTCTGGGTTCAAGCGATTCTCCTGCCTCAGCCTCCTAAGTAGCTGGGACTACAGGTGCGTGCCACCACACCCAGCTAATTTTCGGATTTTTGGCAGAGACGGAGTTTCATTACGTTGGCCAGGCTGGTCTCAAACTCCTGACCTCGTGGTCCGCCTGCCTCAGCCTCCCAAAGTACTGGGATTACAGGCATGAACCACTGCGCCTGGCCAAGCATCTCTTCCTTTTTTCCCAGACCCACTTCTTATGGGTCTGATGGATGTGCCATTCCAATTTCCTTGACTTTCTGTAAACATAGCACCATCATCCTTACCCTACTTAATGTTTTCATGGTACCTACCACCTCATGACCCACATATACTTGCTGATTCTGTGTCTTCTACTACTCCATGAACTCTGTCCGTATTGCATCATAATTGTGTCCCCACACCTGCGTGCCTGGCACTTGGCAAGTCTTCAAAAGATGATAGTAGACGGCCCCTGAGACCCTCCTATGGTGAGTCCTCCACAGGGGCCCTTGGACACAAACACGCCTCCCTCTGTTTTCACTCCCTAGGGAGTGTGGCAGAAGTGAAAGGGCTGCAGGCCTGGCGATGGAGTCCCAGCCCGGCCATCCACTAGCTATATGGCCTTGGGCAACTTCCTTCACTTCTCCAAGCTTCCATTTTGTCACCCGTGAAATTGGCGTTGGCAATGTTTGTTTCATAGGACTAGCTGAGAAATAAGTGAGCTATTATACAGTTCTGTATCATTTCAGATTATGTTCTGTTCCTAACAGAAATCTTTTTGGTCTTTTTCTTTTAGAGTCTGGGGTCTTGCTCTGTCACCCAGGCTGAAGGGCAGTGGCACAATCACAGCTCACTGCAGCCTCTACCTCCCAGGCTCAAGTGATTCTCCCACCTCAGCCTGAGTAGCTGGGAGTAGAGGTGTGCCCCACTGCCCACTGCACCCAGCTAATTAATTTTTTTATTTTAAGAGATGGGGTCTTGCCATGTTGCTCAGACTGGTCTCAAACTGGCATCAAGTAATCCTTCCACCTAGACTCTCAAACTGGCATCAAGTAATCCTTCCACCTTGACTCTCAAACTGGCATCAAGTGATCCTTCCACCTTGACTCTCAAACTGGCATCAAGTGATCCTTCTACCTTGACTTTCTAAAGTGCTGGGATTGCAAGCATGAGCCATGGAGAGAGCATTCTTATCTATGCCATTTTCAGAAATGAGGGCACACGGTCAGAAGCCACTCATTCTTTCTAACTTAATTTCACTTCTTTATTTATTATATTTTGAGATGGGGTCCCGCTTTGTTGACCCAGCTGGTCTCGAACTCCTGGGCTCAAGCGATCCTCCCGCCTCAGCCTCCTGAAGTGCTGGGATTACAGGTGTGTACCACCACACACCACACCCTCTGGCTGGAGTGCAGGGGCGTGCTCACAGCTCACTGCAACCTTGACTTCCTTGGGCTTCAGCAATCCTCCCACCTCATCCTCCCAAATAACCGGGACTATGGTGTGCACCACCACACCCAGCTAATGTAATTTTTTTTTTTTTTTTTTTTTTTTTTTTTTTTTTTTTTTTGAGACGGTGTCTCGCTCTGTCGCCCAGGCTGGAGTGCAGTGGCGCAATCTTGGCTCACTCCAACCTCCGCCTCCCGAGTTCAAGCAATTCTCCTACCTCGGCCTCCCGAGTAGCTGGAATTACAGACATGTACCACCACGCCCAGCTAATTTTTTGTATTTTTAGTAGAGATGGGGTTTCACAATGTTGGCCAGGCTGGTCTTGAACTCCTGACCTCAGGTGATCCACCTGCCTCGGCCTCCCCAAGTGCTGGGATTACAGGTGTGAGCCACTGCGCCCAGCCTGTAATTTTTTCATTGAGACAGGAACTTGCTATGTTAGCCAGGCTGGTCTGGAACTCCTGGGCTCAAGTGATACCCCTGCCTCAGCCTCCCAAAGTGTTGGGATAACAGGCATGAGCCACAGTGCCCAGCCCCCTATTTATTACTTGTTTGGGTTTCCTAAGGATATCATAAGCTATTTCAGGCGGGTGCAAAAGAGCAAGTGTCCTGCCACATGACTTATGCAAATCTAGAGAGCAGGACCAGCTACTCAGCTCTGATTCCAATTTTGTCCCTTAGGGGCTTTGTCTAAACCCTGGAACCAAAACTCATCCAGCTGCCTTCATTTGCTCGATCCCAAATGAATGAAAATGTTATCTTTTTTGCGTTTTGATGGAGCCAAATGAATGAAAAAAAAAGACTGTGAGTGCATCGAATAGGAGGTAAGGCCATATTTTTAATGAAATTATTAACATGGGACAAAACTTCATCAGGTTTCACGTTGAACAGATAAAAATCCCCTTGGGTCTGAGCCATTACCTTAGAATCAGAACATGGGCATTTCCTTGGTGTTCCCCTTGGCGGCAGCCGCCTGCTCTCAGCCTGAGGCAGGTGCAGGGAGCCTGCTGGTAATCGGGACACCCTGCAGAGCTGGGGTTGCTGTAGCAACCAGATGCTGCCTGGAGGGCGGAATTTTAAAATATCTCAGCTATAATAGTTTTTTTCACATTCTGTCACTTCCCCAGTGCTGCATCATACTGCTGAGGTGGGCCACGCGGGGACACCGGAGCCCTTGGGAGGCAGCTTCTGTGGGTGTTGGAAGTGGGAAGATGGTCTCAGGGTGTTAACTGCTGGGCAGCTGACAGCCTCAGCTTTTGCCTCCAGGTTCCTCCAGCTCTTGGTTCGAAAGCCTCGTGTCATTTTCTCTCTTTTTGGGGTGAGAGAGGGGGTGGAGAGAGAGAATAGGAGTCTAGCTTGAAATTCCTTCCCTACCTCCTCCCACTCTGACTTGGGCTTTCTGGCTCTGCATCCCTAGGCGAGCAGACTTGGCATTCCTGGAGCTGTCTCTTTGGAGAGGGGAGGGGTGTTCCTTCTTCCCTTCTTGTCTGCTTCTTCCTTTGGTCTTTCTAACTTCCTCTTTCAGCTTCATTTATTCACATATAAATGACTGTTGCTGTCCTACCAAACGCAGTGTTAAGAAATGAGGGCCAGGCTCGGTGGCTCATACATGTAATTCCAGCACTTTGGGAGGCCGAGGCAGGGGAATCACTTGAGGTTAGGAGTGTGAGACCAGCCTGGCCAACATAGTGAAACCCTATCTCTACTAAAAAAAAAAAAAAGAAAAAAAATACAAAAATTAGCCAGGCAGGTGGCACGTGTCTGTAATCCCAGCTACTCGGGAGGCTGAGGCAGGAGAATTGCTTGAACCTGGGAGGCGGAGGTTGCAGTGAGCCAAGATTGCACCACTGCACTCCAGCCTGGATGACAGAGTGAGACTCCATCTCAGAAAAAAAAAAAAAAAAGAAATGAGAAACTGCCTTTGTTCTAGAGGGGTTCATCCTGTCTTGACCCTGGGCTTGCCTATCAGATATCAAGCAATTTTATAAAGTTACAATCATTACGACACTGTTCTACTGGCAGAGGGAGAGATACAAACCAATGGGACAAAGTAGAGTACCCAGAAATAGACCTACACATGGATGAAAATGTGGCTTCACAAAATCTTTCTTTCTTGCTCATTTCATAGCCTGATATGGGTCAGGTGGCTACTCTTGACCTTTTCCCTTCAAATGGTGACTCAGGGATCCAGGCACCCTCCAGTTGGTGATGCTGTCATCTTCCACACACGGCATCCAAAGTCTGTGGGAGAGAAAGTGAATGGATGACCGTGAAGCGATTTATGGCTGAACCAGGCTGTGGTGGATACCACGTCTGCGTGTTTATTGGCTAGCCATGTGGTTCTAATGTGACTACAAAGAGGATGGGAAATGTGGTCTTCCTCTGTCTAGGAAGAGGAAATGGGATTGGACAGCGTCTAGTCTGTCTCTGTTGCCATATTACCATTTACTAGGAATAAAGAAATTCTGGCCAGACTTGGTGGCTCACGCCTATAATCCCAGCACTCTGGGAGGCAGAAGCAGGAGGATCGCTTGAGTTCAGGAGTTCGAGTCCAGCCTGGGCAACACAGGGAGACCCTCTATCTACAAACAAACAAAAAAATAGCTGGGTGTGGTGGCACATGCTTGTAGTCACAGCTACCTGGAAGACTGAGGCAGGAGGATTGCTTGAGCCCAGGATTCAAGGCTGAGTAAGCTGTGATGGTGCCACTGCACTCTGGTCTGGACAACAGAGCAAGACCAATAGAGCAAAAAATTCTGTTTTGCTCAATTTTTGTTAAAATTCATGAATAGATATTAAATGTTTGTTTCTCTGTATTTGTTGAGTTGATCTTAAGTGTTTTTCTCCTTGAATCTGTTAATATGGTAAACTATATTAATATATTTTGTTTTCATCTTTTTTTTTTTTTTTTTGGAGACAGGGTCTCTCTCTGTCACCCAGGTTGCAGTGCAGTTGCGCAGTCCTGGCTCACGGCAGCCTCGACCTCCCAGGCTTAAGCAATTCTCCCGCCTCAGCCTCCCAAGTAGCTGGGACTACAGGTATGTGCCGCCACACCCCAGCTAATTTTATTTTTTATTTTTTGTAGAGGTGAGGTCTTGCCATGTTGCCTAGGCGGCTCTCAAACTCCTGGGCTTCAAGCGCTCCTCCCACCTTGGCCTCCAGAATGTTGGGATTACAGGCGTGAGTCACTACGCCCAGCCTGTTTTCATCTTTAACTCTTTCTTTCATCCCTGGGAAAAAACCAAATTGGTTATGTTACATGTTGCTGGCCGCTACTGCTGGTAATTTGTTCAGGAGTTCTTTGCCTATGTTCATAAGTGCAATTGGTCTATGTCTTAGTCCATTCAGGCTGTTAGAAGACCATAGACTGGGTGTCCTATGACAACAGAAATTCATTTCTCATACTTTCGGAGACTGGACAGTCCAAGATCAAGGCATCAGCAGATTCGGTGTCTGGTGAGGGACTAATTCCTGCTTCTTGGTTGGCCTGGACCAGAGAGGTGGCCAGCCTTTGAATCTGCTCTCACTGTGGGTCCTTGCACTCTGGGCCGGTGATGGGAGTGCCAGCTCTCATGATCTCTGAACTGCCTTCAGGGTCCTTCTTCCATTATCTTGGAGAATAGCTCCTAGCTTCTGTTGCAATGGCTGATCCATACTAATCTTACTAAAGGAGCTTGGCAACACAGCAACACCCTTAGTGTTCTCTCCAAACGGGTTCTCGTTCTTTTCTATATGGATGGGCTGATCATTTTTCAGAATTTCAAGTTCTCATTACTTTTTGCTTAACAGTTCTGTCTTTAAGTCATTTATGTCTCTCTTGAATTTTACTGGAAGCAGTCAGAAGGAGCTAGGTAACTCCTTCAATACTTTGTTTAGAGATTTCCTAAGCCAAACATCCAATTGCAGGTTTCATTGCTTGCAATTTTTACCTCCACAAAATGATAGAACATGAACACAATTTAGCCAAGTTCTTCCTAACAAGGATGGCCTTTTGTCCAGCTTCCAGTAAATGTTCTTCAAACCATATGTGACCCCCTCAGAATGGCCTTACTGCCCGTAATCCCAGCACTTTGGGAGGTCAAGGCGGGTGGATCACTTGAGGTCAGGAGTTCTAGACCAGCCTGGTCAACATGGTGAAACCCCGTCTTTACTAAAATACAAAAATTAGCCAGGTGTGGTGGCAGGCACCTGTAGTCCCAACTACTTGGGAGGCTGAGGCAGGAGAATCACTTGAACCCAGGAAGTGGAGGTTGCAGCAAGATCATGCCACTACACTTCAGCCTGGGTGACAGAGTGAGACTCTGTCTCAAACAAATCAAATCAAAACAAAACAAAACAAAACAAAAGAATGGCCTTACTATATATTCCTACTAACATTCTGTTCAGGATTACTTTGGTACTCTCTAAGAAGATTGAGGTTTCTCTACAGCTCTCCTCTTTTCTTTCTGAGTCCTCATCAGGATCACCCTTAATGTCCACATTTCTAGCATATACCTCAAAACTCTTTCAGCCTCTACCCGTTACCAAATTGGAAAGTTGATGCCTTGGCCTCCCAAAGCGCTAGGACTGCCGGGTGTGGTGGCTCACACCTGTAATCCCAGCACTTTGGGAGGCCGAGGTGGGCAGATCACAAGGTCAGGAGATCGAGACCATCCTGGCTAACACGGTGAAACCCTGTCTCTACAAAAAATACAAAAATTAGCCGGCATGATGCCACGCACCTGTAATCCCAGCTACTCAGGAGGCTGAGGCAGGAGAATTGCTTGAACCCAGGAGGCAGAGGTTGCAGTGAGCCAAGGTCGCACCACTGCACTCCATCCTGGGTGACAGAGTGAGACTCCGTCTCAAAACAAAACAGAACAAAACAAACAAAAAACAAAGTGTTAAGATTACAAGCATGAGCCACCATGCCCAACCATATTTCCTTCTTTGTGTTTTCATTATACTTGCTTTTTTTTCTCCAACTTTTTAAAATTTATTTTGAGACAGGCTCTCACTCTGTCGCCTAGGCTGGACGTGGTGTGATCATGGTTCACTGTAGCCTCAAACTGCTGGGTTCAAGAGGTGATTCACCTCAGCCTCCCAAGTAGCTGGGGCTACAGGCATGTACCATCATGCCTGGCTAATATTTTAATTTCTTATAGAGACAGGGTGTTGCTGTACCCAGCTGATCTCAAACTACTGGCCTCAAGTGACCCTCCTGCCTTAGCCTCCCAAAGTGCTGGGATTATAAGCCACTGTGCTCAGCCAATTTAAGTTGGACGTTTACCTTATTAAAGGTTCAGTTTTCTCCTTTTGTAACACAAACATTTAAGGCTATAAATGTTCCTCTTCTGCTTTGGCTATATCCCATCCATTTTGACAGGCGATATGTTCATGTTCATTTAGTTCTAAATATTTTCTAATTTTTGAATGATTCATTTGGAAGTATGTGTTTAAACTTCCAAATATGTGGGGGGCGGTTGGTCATTGTTTTGTTATTTTATTCTAATCTAATTGTTGTGAGGTTAAAGGATTGGTCTGTACATGGTCAGGCTTTGTAAATGTTGCATGTAAAATTGTAAACAATGTGTAGTATCTAATTTTGTAGGTACAGAGTTCTGAATTCAGCCATTTAGATCAAGCTTGTTAATGATGTGGTTCAACTTGTGTACATCTGTACCAATGTTTTATCTGTTTAAGCTATCAATTTCTGAGAGCTGTGTTTGTATTTCCCACTATCATTAGGTTATTTGCCAATGTCTCATAAATATTATCCATTTTTATTGATATATTTTAGGGCTATGTTATTGAATACATACACATTCAGAATTATAGTCTTTCTGGAACTTGGTCTTTTTACAGCAGCAAATATTTATATAGCACTTTGTGCTGAGCACTTTCCATATATTAATTCATTTACTCCTTATAACAACTCTATGAAGTGGATACTATTATTTTCCTCATTTTCTAGTGGGAAAATCAAGGAAAGAGAGATTAAGTAATTTACCTAAGGTCACTCAGCTTCTAAATGGTGGAGTCGGCCGGGCGCCGTGGCTCACGCTGTAATCCCAGCACTTTGGGAGGCCGAGGTGGGCAGATCACCTGAGGTCAGGAGTTCAAGACCAGCCTGGCCAACATGGTGAAACCCTGTCTCTACTAAAAATACAAAAAAAAAAAAAAAAAAATGTAGCCGGGTGTGGTGGCAGGTGCCTGTAATCCCAGCTACTTGGGAGACTGAGGCAGGAGAATTGCTTGAACCTGGGAGGCAGAGGTTGCAGTGAGCCGAGATTGTGCCACTGCACTCTAGCCTGGGTGACAAAGTGAGACTTCATCTCTAAAAAAAAAAATAAATAAAAATAAAATAAAACTAAATGGTGGAGTCAAGGTTTGAATCCAGGTAGTCTGGCTATAGAGTGTGTGCCCTTCACTACTATGGTGTACTGTCTTTTATCATTATATAATGAACTTCTTTATCCCTAAGAATATTCTTTGTCATATAGTTTATTTTTTCTGGTATTAATATTGGCAAACCCACTTTTTAAAGTTGATATTTGCCTAGTTTAATTATATACATGCATTAAATTATATTTGTGTATTTTTTCTTCAGCCTTTTTTTTTACTTTGTCTTTATATTTTAGGGACATTTCTCTTTTTTATTTATTTATTTTTGAGACAGGGTCTTGCTCTGTCACCCAGGCTGGTGTGCAATGGCGTGATCATAGCTCACTGCAACCTCCAACTCCTGGGCTCAAGGGATCCTCCCACTTCAGCCCCCTGACTAGCTGGGACTATAGGCATGTATCACCACACCTGACTAAGAACATTTTTTGAAGGCTGGGCATGGTGGCTCATGCCTGTAATCCCAGCACTTTGGGAGGCCGAGGTGGGAGGATCACTTGAGGTCAGGAGTTCGAGACCAGCCTGACCAACATGGAGAAACCCCGTCTCTACTAAAAATACAAAATTACCTGGGTGTGGTGGCACATGCCTGTAATCCTAGCTACTCAGGAGGCTAAGGCGGGAGAATTGCTTGAACCCGGGAGGAGGAGGTTGTGGTGAGCTGAGATCTTACCATTGCACTCCAGCCTGGACAACAAGAGCAAAACTCCATTTAAAACAAAACAAAATAAAACAAACAAAACAAAAACACTCCCCCCTGCCCGAAAGAAAAAAAAAAAAGATTTTTTTTTGTTGTTGAAATGGCATCTCACTTTGTTGCCCAGTTTGGGCTCAAGGGTTCCTCCTGCCTCAGCCTCCCAAAGTGCTGGGATTACAGGTGTGAACCACCATGCCAGGCCATGGGATATTTCTTGTAAAAGCCTATAACTGGACATTTAAAAAAAATCCAATCTGATCATCTGTTATTTAATATAACATCTATTGTGATTACTGATTATTTAGCTTTATTGCTACCATCCACTGCATTCTGACTTCTGTTATTTCTGATGAGAAGTCTGCCACTAATCTAACTGTTGTTTGTTGTAATTTGTTTTTTACTGTTTGATTTCCCTTAAGATCTTTTTCTTGTCTAGAGTTCTACAATTTTACTTGAAAACATCTCAGAGCCTGTTTATTTTTATTCATCCTGTTTAGGATTCATTGCAATTCCTAAATCTGTGGGTTGGAGAAGTTCTTTCACCAATTTTGGAAAATTCTCAGTTGAAATTTCTTCATTGTCTTTCCCTTATTCTTTTATATTCTCCTTCTGGAGCTTCTGTTAGACATATTTTGGATATTCCAATCTATCTCTCATGTCTCTTGTCTCTTAGATATTTTCAGTCTCTAGCTCTCTGTACTACATTCTAGAGAATGTCTTCATATATATTATTAAATTTACTCACTTCAGTTGTGTCTAATTTGCTGTTGAGCTCATCCATTAAATTTTTTTCAGTGACTATACAGTAGTCTCTCTTATATACAGTTTCACTTTTCATGGTTTCGGTTCCATGGTAAAACACTCTGAAAATATTCAGATATTTTGAGGCAGAGAGGCACCACATTCACATACACTTTTATTATAATATATTGTTATAATTGTTCTATTATGTTACTATTCTTTTTATTTTTTTGAGGCAGAGTCTTGCTCTGTCACCCAGGCTGGAGTGCGGTGGCGTGATCTCGGCTCACTGCAACCTCCGCCTGCCGGGTTCACACCATTCTCCTGCCTCAGCCTCCCGAGTAGCTGGGACCACAGGCGCCCGCCACAATGCCTGGCTAATTTTTGTTTTTGTACTTTTAGTAGAGACGGGGTTTCACTGTATTAGCCAGGATGGTCTCGATCTCCTGACCTCGTGATCCCCCCCTTCGGCCTCCCAAAGTGCTGGGATTACAGGCGTGAGCCACAGCGCCCGGCTATGTTACTATTCTTAATCTCTTACTGTACCTAATTTATAAATTAAACTTTATCATAGATGTGTATAGAAAAATAAACATAGTATTTGTATATCTTCAGTTTCAGGCATCCACTGGAGGTCTTGGAATGAATCCCTCATGGATAAAGAGAGGACTACTATATTCTAGAAATCTGAAGGTTTCTTTTCTTTTCTTTTTTCTTTTTTTGAGACAGGGTCACCCAGGCTGGAGTACAGTGGCATGATCACCCAGGCTGGAGTACAGTGGCATGATCATAGCTCACTGTAACCTCAAACTCCTGGCCTCAAATGACCCTCCCATTTTAGCCTCCTGGGTGGCTAGGACTACAGGCACATGCCACCATGTCTGGCTACTTAAAAACAAAATTATTTTTATGGCTGGGCGTGGTGGCTCACGCCTGTAATCCCAGCACTTTGGGAGGCCAAGGTGTGCAGATCACCTGAGGTCGGGAGTTCAAGACCAACCTGACCAACATAGAGAAACCCCGTCTCTACTAAAAATACAAAAATGAGCTGGGTGTGGTGGCGGGCGCCTGTAATCCCAGCTACTTGGGAGGCTGAGGCATGAGAATCGCTTGAACCCGGGAGGCAGAGGTTGCAGTGAGCCGAGATCGCACCACTGCACTACGGCCTGGGGGACAGAGCAAGATTCTGTCTCAAAAAATATATATATATTTTTAGAAATGAGGTCTTGCTATGTTGCCCAGGCTGATCTCGAACGTGCCCAGCCAGGTTTTTTGTTTGTTTATTTTTGAGCACCTCAGGTAGGACTGAAGTGTTTGTTTGTTTTGCTTGCTTTCCCCACCAGACAGAGTATTAGTGAAACACCATGTTGATCAGGCTGGTCTTGAACTCCTGACCTCAGGTGATCCACCTGCTTCTGCTTCCCAAAGTGCTGGGATTATAGGCAGGAGCCACCACACCTGGCTAGGTATTTTTTTTTTTTTTTAATATTTCTTTTCTTTTTTGTATTGAGTGAGTTTTCGTAGTGTAACATTTAAATTCCTTTAATGATTTCTAAACTACTTTTTGAGTTATTTTCTTAGTGTGGCTCTAGGGCTTATACATATTAACTTATCAAAATTAACTTCAGATTTATACCAACTTAATTCCAGTGAGATAAAGAAACTTCATTCCTAGATAGTGCTATTCCTTCTTTGCCTTTTTGGTGCCATTATTATTATACATTATACATATATAACTTTTTTTTAAGACAGGGTCTTGCTTTGTTGCTCAGGCTGGAGTGCAGTGGCGCAATTGGGGCTCACTGTAGCCTCAATCTCCTGGGCTCAAGTGATCCTCCTACCTCAGCCTCCTAAGTAGCTGGAACTACAGGCATGTGCCACCATGCCTGGCTAATTTTTTTTTTCCGGGATGGGGTCTCATTCTGTTGCCCAGGCTGGAGTGCAGTGGCGCAATCTCGGCTCACGGCAACATCCACTTCCTGGGTTCAAGCAATTCTCCTGCCTCATCCTCCCAAGTAGAGTAGCTGGAACTACAGGTGTGCACCACCACGCCTGGCTAATTATTTATTTATTTATTTATTTATTTATTTATTTATTTATTTATTTTTGATGCCTGGCTAATTTTTAAAATATTTTTTGTAGAGATGAGGTTTCATCATATTGCCTAGGCTGGTCTCAAACTCCTGAGCTCAAGCAATCCGTATGCCTTGGCCTCCCAAAATTCTGGGATTACAGGTATGAGCCACTATGCTCGGCCTATATATAATATATTTAAAAATATTTATCTATATCTGTATTTTACCATTTCTGGTTGTCTTCATTTATTTCTGTGGATTTGAGTTACCATCTTATGTCATTTCCTTGCCTTAATACAGCTTTGCTCTCAACTTCCTTTTTTGTGCTGTTATTGTCAAATCTATTACATTTCTATATGTTAAAGGCCCAATACAATTACAGTTTTATGCAATTGCTTTTTGAATAAATTAAGAGAAGAAAGGAGAAGAAATATGCAAGACACTTTTTTTTTTTTGAAACATTTGTTTTGAGGGGATGGAGTCTCACTCTATCACACAGGCTAAAGTGCAGTGGCACCATCTTGGCTCACTGCAACCTCTGCCTCCCGGGTTCAAACGATTCTCCCATCTCCCCTCCTGCATAGCTGGGACTACAGGTCCATGCCATCAAGCCCTGCTAATTTTTGTATTTTTAGTAGAGACAGAGTTTTGCCATGTTGGCCAGGCTGGTCTCGAACTTCTGACTTCAGGTGATCCACCTGCCTCGGTCTCCCAAAGTGCTAGGATTACAGGCGTGAGCCACTGCGCCTGGCCTAAATGTAAATTTAGAGAGCCACATGTAGCCAGTCTCCACCATATTAAACAATGTGGCTAAGTGAGGCTGACTACATATCTGAAGGCACTCACAGCCTCATTTACTTCACTTTCCAGTCTGATTTCCTCTTCATTTATGGTTCCAAGAGTTTCCCTTACTCTTTGAGATTAACTGTGCATCTAAAGAATGTTATATTTCGGCCAGGCGCGGTGGCTCACGCCTGTAATCCCACCACTTTGGGAGGCCGAGGCGGACGGATCACAAGGTCAGGAGATCGAGACCATGGTGAAACCTCGTCTCTACTAAAAATACAAAAAAAAATTAGCCGGGCGCGGTGGCGGGCGCCTGTAGTCCCAGCTACTCGGGAGGCTGAGGCAGGAGAATGGCATGATCCCGGGAGACGGAGCTTGCAGTGAGCCGAGATTGCGCCACTGCACTCTAGCCTGAGGAACAGAGTGAGACTCCGTCTCAAAAAAAAAAAAAAAAAAAAAAAAGTTATATTTCACTGAGTGTTGTTTTTTTGGTAAGCTGGGGAGTTTTTATATGATTTAGTTCACAGTATTGCCAGAACCAGAACATAGTCTCTGTACCTCCATTTTTTATTCCCTATAATCCACCGTCTGCACTACAAAGCAACTTTTCTAACATGCAAATCTGTGCTTGGTATACTTCCGCTTTCGAAAGTCCTTTCCTGCCTTAGAACGCAGCCCAGGTTCGGCTTGGAGTCAGGCCCATTGTAACTCAGCCCTACCTGTTTTCCTCAGCGGTGCCTTTCATTGCATGCTCTCCTGTACTTCATATTCAAGCAGAGCCAATATTTGTAACTGTATAGCGCCTGCTACTTTATGCCTTAGGCCCTTTGTCCATCTTGCTCCTGGAATGCTCTTCTGATCCAGCTCTACCTCCTATCTGCTACCCAACACCTGCTCAGCCTTTAAAACAGCTCTCTTGTCTTGTCTTCCGTGAAGGCTTTGCTGCCCCACTCCTATTTTGTATCTCTCCTGGACTCTGAATTTGGTTATAATATTCTTAATACTTCATTGTGCTTAATTGGTTATATATCTGTCTCCCTCCTAGGAAAGAACTTGGTTTATTTATTTTTTTAGTTATTGAGAAGGACTTTCGCTCCTTTTCAAAGGGAGGAGTTGCCCAGGCTGGAGTGCAATGGTGCGATCTTGGCTCACCACAACCTCCGCCTCCCAGGTTCCAGAGATTCTCCTGTCTCAGCCTCCCGAGCAGCTGGGATTACAGGCGCAGGCTACCATGCCCGGGTAATTTTTGTATTTTTAGTAGAGACGGGGTTTCATCATATTAGTCAGGCTGGTCTCGAACTCCTGACCTCAGGTGATCCACCTGCCTCAGCCTTCCAAAGTACTGGGATTACAGGCGTGAGCCACCATGCCTGGCCGGTTTATGTTTTACTTTCTGTTTTGTTTTGTTTTGTTTTGTTTTTGAGACAGGGTAGGGTGTGGGCTGGGGAGTGGGAGGGTGCTCTTCCCTGGCTGTCAGAAGTCCAGCTCTTCCTTCATCAGCTGCTTCCTTTTTTTTTCTTTTTTCTTTCTTTCTTTCTTTTTTTTTTTTTTCACTCCGTTGCTCAGGCTGGAGTGAAATGGTGCGATCTCGGCTCACTGCAACCTCCGCCTCCCGGGTTCAAGTGATTCTCCTGCCTTAGCCTTCCTGAGTAGCTGGGATTACAGGTGCATGCCACCACGCCTGGCTAATTTTTGTATTATTAGTAGAGGCGGAGTTTCACTGTGTTGGCCAGGCTGGTCTCAAACTCCTGACCTCAGGTGATCCACCTGCCTCTGCCTCCCAAATTGCTGGGATTACAGGCATGAGCCACTGCGCCCCACCAGCTGCTTCCTTCTTCCACTACTTTACTTAATTGTGCAGGAGGCCTGGGCCAGCTTCCATGTGAGCTGCTGGCTGGTGTTCCCCTGGAGGGATTGGGAGACTGCTATAATCATCCCCATTAGCAGTTGGCAGCCCCCCTGTAAGATACTCTTTGACCTGGACTGGCTTAGCTCTGATAGCTGCCAGGCCTGCTGTGTTGCTCACCCTGAGTGGTGACTGCACCCGTTAGACTGTTCACTTCCCACTCTGCCCCACATAGGTGGACCCTGGCCCCAACTGGCACCCTGGATGTCTCACACTGTGAGCCTGAGAAGACCGGCTCCAAGAACAGTGCTCCTAACCATGGGCAGCTTTGCTCCTGGGCACTTACCAAAGTGCAGTGCTGTGGGGGAGTAGAACTCAGAGTCCAGGCAGAAAACAGCCATTGGTGGCCCCTGCTGTGAGTCGATGTTCCCCGGGAGGCTAAGGCATGGCCAATGGAATGACGATAACACAGAGACCTTTAACTGAGCATGGACTCTGAGCCAGGGACTGGCTCTGTCATTGAAGAAAGATTACACACATGATCTCTCTTTATACTCACAACAACCCCTTAAGGTAGGAGTGGGGTCCGTTTTTTTTTGAGATGGAGTTTTATTCTTGTTGCCCAGGTAGGAGCGCAATGGTGCAGTCTCGGCTCACTGCAACCTCTGCCTCCTGGGTTCAAGTGATTCTCCTGCCTCAGCCTCCTGAGTAGCTGGAGTTACAGGCATGTGCCACCATGCCCGGCTAATTTTGTATTTTTAGTAGAGATGTTTAGGTCTCCATGTTGGTCAGGCTGGTCTCAAACTCCTGACCTCAGGTAGTCCGCCCACCTTGGCCTCCCATAGTGCTGGGATTACAGGTGTGAGCCACCTTGCCCGGCTGGAGTGGGGTCCTTTTTACAGATCAACATTCTGAGGTGAAATATTCAGCCTAAGACCACAAAGGTGTTAAGTGGTACAGCTGGGATGGCGGCCCCAGAATTCCTGCCCTCACCACCAAGCCAGCTTTCCAAAGGTGGTGTGTGCGGGGGAGGTGGAGATGGTGCAGGTTCTAAATTGTGTATTTACCAGGGATTGGCTGTGCAGACTGACCTCCAGGGAACTGGAAAACGCAGGTTTGGCTGAAACTGACCCTTATTCAAGAGGTGGATTTAGGGGCGAGGCCTGACTAACCCCTGTGGCTCCACTGCCTGTAGCTACCTCACACTGCATGGCATTATCATGCTGCAAGCTGTTACCTAGGGGAGATGAGCCCGCAGCAGCAGCTTCAAAGGTCATGAAATCAGGGAGCCCACAGGCCGCAAAGGGTGTGGAAGTGAACAGGGCAGGCAGGCTTTTTGCCTTGTTTTCATGGGGCTGGGAATGGGATGTCTCCATTATTGGTGAACCTCAGATTTTTTTTGAGCCCCAACTACTCTAGTGATTTCCTTCTCCCTTAAACCCCTAAAGGCAGCAGTCTACCTTCTGCCTTCCAGAGTTGCTGCATCGACATCCAGCCCAGCCTTGGATGAGTCCTGTCCTGGGGTGAGCTGGTGTGCTCTCTCTTGAGCCTGTCTACGCAGGGCCACTGACTGCATTCCTTCCTTGGTGTCTCTGTTATTGTGATGGGCTGTAACCCTCACCATTATCCCTTTGGAGCGTTTGTTTTCATCCAGGTGCCCACACCTCTAAATGCCCCCTTTATTTTCCTCTCCGCTAGACACATCTTCCTATTATGTCCCATTCTGCTTTAAAAACCGTTGAGAAGCCCGCTGGGTGGATGCCATTTGCCCAATCCCGTTCCCTAGTCTCTCCTCCCAGGCAGGTGTTTTCAGGGAACTTCTCCATCCGCTGGAATCGGGTCGTCCCAGAGATGGCTCGTGACCCCGGGGTTGGGTACATGGAAATTTAGGACTACAGGTCGGGGCTGCTGCCCTGGCCCTTTTTGCCTGACTCCACTGGTTTTTACTGCCTTAGGGAGAGGCGGATGGCCCCGTGGGAAGGGCGCTGGACGGAGGGTGGAGGCGAAGCTGCCCTCCGCCTGCCTCAGAGCTGAGAAGGCCAGGTACAAAGCCCGCCCTATAGCTTGAGCCCATCGCTTGGGGACACCGAAGCCCTCTAGGCACTAACGCCCTGCGGTGCAGCCGGTGGGACTCCCAGCGACTTCCTTAGGATTCCGCGCTCCCTGGGAGGCCCCCCACACGGGGTCGCCTCGCCCTGGCGGCTGCTCGCGCCTCCTGCTTCCTCTAGGCCACGGGGCTCCCCACCCGACCGTGACGCACGGCACCCCCGCCCCTTCTCTTCCCGCTGATCCAGTGTGCCGCGCTTTCTCCTCCTCTGGTCTCGCCGCCTCCTCTCCCCCTGGAATCCAGTCCTGGTTTCCCCGCCGCCAGCCTCCCTCCCTCTCGGCGGGACTAGCTCCCCGCCCCGCCCCGCCCCCGCCTCGCCCGCCTTCACCGCGGTCCGCTAGGCTCCCCGCCTGTCCCCGCTCCCGGCCGCCCGGCCCGGCTCGCCCAGTCCAGTGGCTCCAGTCCGGATCTCGCCGCCGCCCGGCCCAGGTGCGAGTCCCCGCTGCTGGGGAGGCGGCGGGCCCCGGCTCCCCTCGGCCGCCTCGGCCGCCTCGCCCGCCCGGGGTTGGCGGGGAGGGAACAGCTGGGCGGCCCCAGAGCCCCTCGGAGGACAATGCGCCCGGCGCTCGGCCACCCTCGCTCGGTCTCCTCCGCGTCCGGCTCCTTCCCGCCGCCCCCGGCCGCCGCCCGGCTGCAGCCCCTCTTCCTCCGCGGGGGCTCCTTCCGCGGCCGGAGAGGCTCGGGCGACAGCAGCACCAGCACCAGCACCAGCCGCGGGGGAGGCGGCGGCAGACGCGGCGGGGGCGGCGGCTCCCCGAGCAGCAGCACGGGCGCCGAGCGCGAGGACGACGACGAGAGCCTCAGCGTCAGCAAGCCGCTGGTGCCCAACGCCGCGCTCCTGGGGCCACCGACTCAGGTGGGCGCCGCGGCCGGCCCAGCGCCCGCCGCCTTCTCCTCCTCAGCCGCCACCTCCTCCTCCACCTCCACGCCCACCTCCTCCTGCAGCATGACAGCCGCGGACTTCGGCGGGGGCGCCGCGGCCGGGGCCGTCGGGGGCCCCGGGAGCCGCTCGGCGGGGGGCGCGGGCGGCACCGGGACCGGCAGCGGCGCCTCCTGCTGCCCGTGTTGCTGCTGCTGCGGCTGCCCAGACCGCTCTGGCCGCAGGGGTAGGCGCCGCGGCTGCGCCCCCAGTCCCAGGTGCCGCTGGGGCTACCAGGCGCTGTCCGTGGTGCTGCTGCTGGCTCAGGGTGGCCTGCTGGATCTGTACCTCATCGCCGTCACCGACCTGTACTGGTGCTCCTGGATCGCCACTGACCTGGTGGTGGTGGTGGGCTGGGCCATCTTCTTCGCCAAGAACAGCCGGGGCCGTCGGGGCGGAGTGGCCAGCAGCGCGCACAACCACCACCTGCACCACCACCACGCTGCGCCGCCCCTGCACCTGCCCGCCCCCTCGGCTGCTACCGCTGGGGCCAAGGCTCGCGGAGCCCGCGGGGGCGCTGGCGGCGCAGGGGGCGGCCTGGGGGCGGCCGCGGCAGCGGGCGAGTTCGCCTTCGCCTACCTGGCCTGGCTTATCTACTCCATCGCCTTCACTCCCAAGGTGGTGCTGATCCTGGGCACGTCTATCCTAGACCTCATCGAGCTGCGCGCGCCCTTCGGCACCACGGGCTTCCGTCTCACCATGGCGCTGTCGGTGCCCCTGCTCTACAGCTTGGTGCGGGCCATCAGCGAGGCGGGCGCACCCCCAGGATCGGCAGGACCCCTGCTGCTGCAGCCCCAGCGGCACCGCGCAGCTGGATGCTTCCTGGGCACGTGTCTAGACCTGCTGGACAGTTTCACGCTGGTGGAGCTGATGCTGGAGGGCCGCGTGCCACTGCCCGCGCACCTGCGCTACCTGCTCATCGCCGTCTACTTCCTCACCCTCGCCTCGCCGGTGCTCTGGCTCTATGAGCTCAACGCCGCGGCCGCGGCGGCGGCGGCATCCTGGGGCCAGGCCTCCGGGCCCGGCAGCTGCAGCCGCCTTTTGCGCTTGCTGGGCGGCTGCCTGGTAGACGTGCCCTTGCTGGCGCTGCGCTGCCTCCTGGTGGTCAGCTACCAGCAGCCCCTCTCCATCTTCATGCTCAAGAACCTCTTCTTCCTCGGTTGCCGCGGCTTGGAAGCCCTGGAGGGCTGCTGGGACCGGGGCAGTCGGGCCTCCCCGAGTCGGGCCAGAGGGGGCTATGGTGCTCCGCCCTCCGCCCCTCCACCGCCTCCGCCACCACCTCAGGGAGGCTCCCAGCTGGGCCACTGCATCTCGGAGAACGAGGGGGGTGCCCATGGCTATGTCAACACCCTGGCTGTGGCCTCCCATAATTGAGGGTGAAGGGCATGGGTCCTTGGTTTTGGGTTGAGAGTCCCCAACCCCCTTGTCTTCTACCTTCTGTCGCCCAGATTTGATCAGGCTGTATTTGGAAGAGGTAACCCTTTTCAGGGCTAAGGGCCAGGGTGTCCTTCTGCACCCCTGGGGTGAGGACAGCTTGGAGGGAAACCAGCAGTTAATGGTGAGGGAGGTAGGTGCAGTTACTCTCTCCTCCTGTCCTACCCCAATCCTGACCTCCAAGGGCTGGTACCTCTGCTTCTTGCTTTGCCCACCTCCACTCTAATTCCCATCCATTAGGAGGAGAGGGGTGCTGGGCCTTGGACCTTCTCCCTTGCTTAGAAGTGCCAGCCTCTTTTAGGCTGTGGTTAGTGGCCATTGTCACATGCCTTGAAATTGACCCAGAACCTACTTTTCCACTGATGTGTCTATTGGATTTCTTCCAGGTGATAGATACAAAGTGTATGTCTCTGTGTGTGTAGTGTTGTTTTCTTGTGTCCACCCTGTGGCCCTTTGCAACAGGTAGGAGATCTGGGGAGGCCCTGCCCCCTACACCATACTTACCACCACCCTCCTCTTTTCTGCCTGGATTTGTGACCATGAATTCCCAGGAAGAGCTGGGCCCCTGGGAGCTGCCCAGGTACTCCCCTTGAAGGGAGAAGCTCACCCAGGATCTTCCTCAATCCTGCTCCTCTCTTCTCAGCTCAGGGAGAGGGGGGGGGGATCCATTCTCTAAGGACCAAACTGCACCCTTTCTTGGGTGAGCGAGCATTTCTACCTCCGTGCTTTCAACTTTTGTTGCATCATGCACCGATGCTGCTTGCAAAAAATGAAGACAAAATACTCAGAAGTTGCATTTGCCATGGCCACTGGCTCCAGCTGGGGTTTGGTGCCAGTGTTATTACAGGGTCTGCGGAGTATCAGCCATTGGCTTGGCCTCTGTCTGTTCCTCCCTCTGCACCTAGAACTCTTATCCTTCCTGTGGTTTGGTGCCAACTGGGTCGGATCTGGGCTTAGAGTAATAGCTTTGGTGGGGTTCCTGGATGGCTGTGAAGTTGGGCCTCCCATGGGCCCAAGGGAGTAGGAAGCCCCATTCCCCACCTGTCCTTCCTCTAGGAAGTGTAGATCAGAAAGTGAGGTGGTGACCTCCCGCCTGTGGTCTGGTTAAGAGTCTCACTAGGGCCAAGGCAGGCTGCAGAACTTTCCCTCTTAGAATTCCTCCCATTGAGGGTGATGACAAGAGACATCCGGGGACTGTGCACTTACAGTCTTGGTGTGGAATGTCACTGTTGCCATCTTTGAGGCAGGATAAGTATTTTTACATATTTTAAGGGTGCAGGAGGACAGCAGCTAACAAGGCCAGGAAATACTCACTTCCCTCCACCCTCAACAGGATGTGGTGGGGGTGAAACTTGAAGAATTTTTGTTTCCCCTTCTCCCTTCTTACGTTTGGGAAGTTTTATGTAGCGTAATAAACTCTAGACAAGTTACCAGAAGATGTGGATTCTAGTTCTGATTCTGTCACTCGTTGGCTTTGAGTGACTATCATTTTTATTTTCTGGGCCTGTTTTCTCACATTAAAAAAGTAGAAGTTAGATGAGTGATCTCTAAGGTTGAAGGTAATTTCAACTCTCACATTCTTTGAGTTTGTGGCTCTTGAAAGCCCTGGTCCCGATGCTCCCTGTAAAGGTGGCCAGGAGAGAAGCCAGCCAGGCTGCACCGGCAGAACATTCGCTGCTCTGCACTGGGTGTGTGAAGCCCCAGCAGAGAAGGCCAGAGGGAGGGCTTGGGCGCCTGGGCTGACTGTGGGGCAGGGCCTGGCACAGCTGCAGAGTGCACAGGGAGGGCCGGAAGTGCCAAGTCACTGGCCGTTAACTCAGCACCCAGGCCAAGCCCCCGCCTCCTGCTGGAAGCCCCCTCTTCCAACTGCTTCGGGGCTCAGGGCAGAAGACCCCCATGTAGACAGACGTAAGAGGGGCAGAAGCCTGGACCAGAGTTCTCTTGAGCCTCCTCGTGCTCTCAGAGCAGGGAACAGCAGGGGAAAATGTTTACACTCCACACACAATCTGTGCTTCCAGTCCCTCACCCTATGTGGCCCAATAGCTGGCTGAATTTCACACTTAATTGGTTTTTTTCTGCCTTCTTCCTCTGCTCCCACTGACTCCTCTCCTCTCCCTTTGATTGTACTCAAGGTTCTGGGGCCTAGGCCCTGGGTGGGTACCAACAGCTGCTCCCTGTTCCCATGTCCTCTCTCCAGCTTTGCTCTGTTTCTCTGCTACCTAATCTCAGTGACTGTGAAAGGACATTGTGTCTGAGCCATGGCCAGCTGCTGGCTGGCCCCCTGACTTGTCCCCTTTCTGTTGTTTGGATGGCCATCTCCTGCTGGGCCTCCCTGACTGTAAAATCTCTGTACTGTTAGGTTTTTGGTGGGAGGCTGTGATAAGTTCCAATGAGCTGCCACTTCCTTGGATATGTCAAGAGGCTGATGGCAACTGGGCCAATTCTGGCAGACACCAGGCCCCCAGCTCAGCCCCAGTCACCCTCTTTTCACACATGGGTCAAGCACCGTGTGCTCAGAGGGTCAGTCCCTTCCTCTGCTGTGTTTTTCTTGAGTCCTTGCACTCACTTTCCTGGCCTCATTCACGATGACCCCTAAAGCTTCCTTTGCCTTGCTTTCTAGGGCATCCCTAGTGAAGGGGCAAACGTGAGATTTCCCCATGGGCCTGACAGCCAAGGCGGTGCACTGTCTTCCGAGGTCAATGCCAGCCCGTGCATAGTTCACAGAAAAGGATCCTGGGCTCAGAATTTTGAGAACCGCCTACCCCTAACATTTCAGCAAGTCAGGGCCTTCCTCTCTGTGAGTCCCCAGATCCTTACTTATTTTCAAAAGACTAGACCCTCTCTAAAGACTGTTCCATTTTAACACGCCCTGATTCTGCATCCGTGGGTTTTGTGAAAGAGAGCTAGCTGGCGGTTAGAGCCTGGAAGAAGGAGGGAAGTGGCACCTCACTAGCATTTATCACTTTTTTCCTTCTCTTTTTAAAAATAAAACCAGACTCTGTTCTGAAAATAAAAAACTTGAGGCTTGTGACAAGCTTCCTGTGTGGTTTGTTTCAAGATCTTTTCTGTCCTGGTTTCCTTACAAAATTCTTAAATGTCACTCTGACATTCGCCATTATTTTATAGGTTTGTGTTCACATTAGGGGTACACCTTGGCCCTTTCCTTCTAGGCATGTTTTTGAGGGAGGCAGTGAGGCTGTGGCCTGAGCTGGTGTCTGACAGGCTTTGTTGGCACAGCCAGCTCGGCTCTAATGGACTCAGCCTGAGAGTGATTTTTTTCTCACGCCCTGGGCGCTCTCGCACTTTTCTTTCCTTCTTTCTTTTTCTTTTTGAGACAGGGTCTCACTCTGTCACCAGGGCTGGAGTGCAGTGGCGCCATCGTAGTTCACTGCAGCCTCAAACTCTTGGGCTCAAACAATCCTCCTGCCTTAGCAGGGACTACAGGGGTGTGCCACCACGCCCGGCTTCCTATTTCTTTCTAAGAGTAGCTTTCCAAAGGGGGAACATCTTGAGAAACTAATTTTTAAATACTGTGCCCTCCTCTTATCACTCTTGCCCCAGCCAGAAGCACAGATTCATACGTATGAATAAGAACAAAGCCACCAGTTTTTGTTTGGTTTCATTTTAACATGAAGGGTAGTATTAAGTCTAAGGAAGAACATTGGGTCTGCACCAAAATAAACACAGAATGGTCTTAGCACAGAGGCAGCCAGTATCACACGGCCCCTCTCTGTGTTGTGACCCTAGCTTGATGCTTCTGGCTGTGCCAAAGGCTACACAGGGGTTTGACTCAGGAGAGCCCGAGAGGCAAGGTCTGAGAGTGGAAGCTCCTGGGAGCCTGGGCTCTCTCCTCTCGTTAGCTGTGGCTTTGGCCATCAACTGGAACTTCGTCATTATAAAACAGGAGCAATCAGGGCTATGGTGAGAATTACATGAGGTGACACATGTGAAATGGTCCTTTCCCCTAAGACGTATAATTGTAACAAGCAACAAAATTTACATAGAAAATAATTACAGAGCAACATAGGACCATGTCTTCATTTGTCCCTGGAATGGATGCAAAATTAGGTGATTAATTTGACCAAATATATTATGAATGTTTAGAAATGTCTTCTAGGGAAGTAAGCTGGCGCTCACCGATTTTGGTTTGCCAGGCGTATCAGAAGGCGCTTTGTGACAGGTGCAGTAGGGATGCGGAGTGATCTCTTCATGTGTAGGCCATGCCCAGCCCACACCTAGGCCTTGCCTGAGTCTGGCCATGCAGTTCTTGCCTTAAGGAAGAACAGGAAAATATAGCATGTGGTTGACTGTCAGGCCCTCTGCACATTAGCCCCTTCCCTCCTCACAGCCACCTTCAGGGCTGTTTTCTCTCCATTTTCCTGAGGTCCAGAAAGAGGAGGTAGCTGGCACAATGCCGCACCGCAGTCAGGAAGAAAAGCCAGTGTGCACCAAGACCCTTCTTCCTCCCACATCTGCACTGCTCCATGCAACCTTTAGTGGTCGGCTGTTGCTTGGGTCCAACTTCCTTTCCATGAAAGCTCAGCCATGCTAGCAAAAAAGCAGGGGCTGTCTTCATCTTCTGTGAGAATCCCCTGACACTGGTGAGCAGAGGCGGCCAGTGGGACACCCATGCAAGGAAGCAGGCAAATGTAGGGGCCAGCCAGCCACCTGCGTCCCTCCTTCTACTCCCTCTCCTCCGGTCATTGTGTACCTTCTTCCTGTCTCATCAGAGAGGAAGGATCCAGTGAGCGAACTCATCCTACTGTCAATGACCTAAGGGGCTATTCCTCCTGGGAAGGACTCCAGGGAGAGGTGGGCTGGGCCAGGCTTCCTGGCAACCTTCAAACCACGAGACAGGAGACTGCACGTTCCTCTCACAGGGAAGACTGGCCCACCCGGATGACTGCTCGCCTTCATCAATCTAAATGGACAGGGTGAGAGTGTGGACCCAGTGCTAGGATCTGGGAGAGGCGATGGGGCATGGAGAGCCACGCAGAGGCGCAGGGCAAGATGGACCTGGATGCCACTGCAGAGTGAGGGGAGGCCCCGTGGACAAAGTGTCGGGTACAGAATTAACATTAACAGCTTGTGCCATGGGTTTAGGGGTAGTTGCTTTTCTTTATCTTCTGTAAAATATACCCATGGAATCCATATTGTCGCCATTTTTCCACAACGGACATGTTCACTCAGCCACATACTTCCTGAGCTTCTGAGAGATGCCAAGTATGGGAACACGTATTACTTTTATAATCTGAAAAGGCAAACACTGGAGGGAGACAGCAATATCTAATAGCAGGGAACGAGGCTCGGTGGTACCTCAGGGGGCACAAACTGCTCTGCCCCAAAAGCAGGCTGGTGCCACTCAGGGATACTGCAGGCCTCCCAGGACCCCATGAGGTGGGAACTCCTGCCCCACCCAGTTTACAGAGGAGCAAGCTACCTAGGGCGGATGAGCAGCTGGCCAGCCCCCAACCCTGCTGCCTCTTCTTTGGAAGGACCCTCTGTCCGACACACCTGACTTGTGGGACGCAGGCCTGGCTGCTGGAGCAGCGGCCCTCCATCTCACTCTGCCCTCAGGTGCCCCGGGTCTCGCTGGAGTCCCAGCTGGCAGGGCGCTAAGGCAGAAGAGGGCCCTGCATACCCCTCGTTTATTTAGGAAGGGGAGCACCAAGCACAGAGCCCAAAGGCTATAGAGTTAAAACAGCCCACTGCATTGTAAGTACATCTTCTTCTCTCTTATGCCCTATTTAATTTTCAAAGATAAATAGGAAAGGCCAGGCACGGTGGGCTCATGCCTATCATCCCAGCACTTTGGGAGGCCGAGGCGAGCAGATGGCTTGAGCCCAGGAGTTCGTGACCAGCCTGGACAACATGGTGAAACCCTGTTTCTACAAAAAATACACACACACACAAATTAGCCAGGCACAGTGGTGCGTGCTTGTAGTTCTAGCTACTGGGCAGGCTGAGGTGGAAGGATTGCTTGAGCCTGGGAGGTCGAGGCTGCAGTGAGCCATAATTGCACCACTGTAATACAGCCTGATGACAGAGAGACCCCGACTTAAAAACTAACAAAACACCAAAACACAACAAAAGCAAGAAAGTAGTATATCCATCATACCCTTGCATTCAGAGATCCCAGCTCAAACTGCTGAATGGATGTTTCAGCGACTGAACACAACCCTTTTTAGACCCTAAACACCTTCAAGGACCTTCCTACGCAGAAAAGAGAAACTGGTTTTGAATCAGTTATTCCTTTTTAAACAAACAAACAAAAAAAAACTAGGATCAAGACAGTAGGCAGGAAGAAGTCATGAAACTCTCTGTGGGAGCTGGGAGCTTGCTTGGTGGCCTCATGCATAATTGGCCTGGACACAGGCATGGTTAGATGCTCTGCTGCTTCTCTCCCAGTCAGAACCACCTTTGCACACTGTACTTAAGAGAGGAGCTGAAGAGGTGGGAGGGGCACAGCGTGGAGGGCATTTGTTCTTAGAGAGACATTTCTTGGTGAAACAGAATTTAGTAGCCATGGTTCAGAATAATACAAAAATAAAGGTGTGGCTTTATTTATACACATTCTTGAAGCTCTTGGCGTTTGGCTGAGAGCAGATACCATACTCAGAGTGATGGAATTAATAGCATTTAGGGTAAGCAAGGACCAGTGTGAGACTAGACCCAGGAAACGGGGAGGGAATGTAAAGGAGAAACAGGGAATGACATTAAAGAAGAAATAGACGCCCTGGAGAATTTATGACTCCTTTCTGTATGTCATGTCCAGAAGAGGCAAGTCTACAGAGATCAAAGTAGCCTAGGGATGGGGAGGCTGGGGTGGTGACTAAGGGGGCTGGGTTTCTTTTGGGGGTAATAAACTCTAAGATTGATTGTGCTGATGGCTGCTGAACTGGGACTATATGAAACGGTATCAAATTGTGCAGGGTCAATTGTGGATTGTATGGTAAGTGAACTGTATTCCAATAAAGCTATTAGGAGAACAAAGGCAGCTGCCCTGGAGATAGTGGGCAACGTCCATCGGGACATTTACTGGCATGGGCTCAAAGGCCAGAAGAGCTAGAATTCAAGGCTCGTGAGGAATGGGAGCAGATGGGAACATGTGCTCTAGGCAGGGAAGAGTGCATCGTGGTATCTGTACTCCGGACGTCGAACAGGTATTTATTGGAAGCTAGGGAAAGGTCACAGAATGCATGGTAGGTGTCTAGACCCAATGAAGCCCCTCTCCAGGATTACTGGAGAAGAGATTGAGCCCAAAAGGCTAGTGGCTGGTAGGCCTCTGCTCCCGTTCTCCCTTGCCTGGTCCTTTGCTGCTGTTGGGTGGATTATGGGCCATTTACTGTCTAGGACACAGAGCTTTGGTGGCCCTGCTGCCACTAGGTAAACTCAAGTAGCAACTTCTTGACCTACAATATGTGACTCTAGACAACTGCTAGAAACTCTTACCAGATCAACAAATGTATGCACTTTTATTGATAATCTCTTTCAGGTACATGTATGCGTGCACACACACATGCTCACACACACACAACTGTCCTGTTTGCTCTCCTGTCCCATTTCCGAATCCTTTCCTCCTCACTGGAGCTTGGAAATATAGTGAAGGACTCAGGCGTAGGAATGAAGGGCACCCTATTCTAGTGTCAGAGGGCACCTCAGTGTGTTCCTCAGGACCCTGAAGCCAGAAGCCTCCAGCCTACCCCTAGGAGGTACTTCAGGAACAAATTCTTCCAACACTGGCTTCAGAGTCTCTTTTCAAATGCTGTTTTTGGACCTCAGACCTTGAAGTCACAGCAGCACCCCTTCCTCTTCCCACACAAGGTCTGCCCAGATCTTCAATGCCCACCACCCCTCATTTCCTTGCCCTTGCACCCTGGGGCTTCCTGAGCTCAGGGGAGCTCCAGCCCAGCTGCTCTGAAGAATCCTGCCTGCTAACAGCTCCCCACTGATAGTCGGAATGCGGGTACAGGGCTTCAGACTCACCTTCCTGCCAGACACTTTTATGTTTCACCTTGACATTTCTCTCTTCCTATACATGAACTCAGGTGACATCCAGCTGTGTTTAGCCCTCAGCCTCTCTCCATGCACAGGGACAGCTCATCAGTCAAAAGGTGCCCCAGGCCTCGGGACTGATGCCCACAAGGCTGTCCCCAGCCTGAGCTCTGGTGACACCCCCCCCAACCCCCACCTGTGATCTCTCTCACTGCCCCTCTCCTTCCCCTCCAGGCTCCACCAGCAGCTCCCTGACGCTCATACCACTCACCTCCCAGCACCTACCCACAGGCTGCTTCCTTGCCGGGACTGCGCTTTCCCCAACCATAATCCTTCAGCTCCGGCATCTCCTCCGGGATCCTCCCTGGCCTGGGTGCCTTTACTGTGCATGCTCATGGCCCTGGGCAGGCTTCCACTCAACCTACTTTATTTTTTTGAGACAGGGTCTCACTCTGCTGCCCAGGCTGGAGTGCAATGGTACCTTTATAGCTCACTGCAGCCTCCACCTCCTGGGCTCAAGTGATCATCTCGCATCAGCCTCCCGAGTAGCTGGGACTACAGGCATGTGCCACCATGACTGGCTAAAAAAAAATTTAGGTAGAGACAAGGTCTCACTATGTTGTCCAGGTTGATCTTGAACTCCTGAGCTCAAGCAATCCACATGCCTTGGCCTCCCAAATTGCTGGGATTACAAGCATGAGCCACTGCACCCGGCCCATTCAGCTTTTACACCTCATGTGACCATCCTTTTTTTTTTTTTTTGAGATGGAGTCTCGCTCTGTTGTCCAGGCTGCAGTGCAACGGCATGATCTCGGCTCCCTGCAACCTCTGCCTCCCAGGTTCAAGCAATTCTCCTGCCTCAGTCTCCCAAGTAGCTAGGACTACAGGCATGTGTGTCATCACACCCAGCTAATTTTTGTATTTGTAGTATAGATGGGGTTTCACCATGTTGGCCAGGCTGGTCTCAAACTCCTGACCTCAAGTGATCCACCTGCCTTGGCCTCCCAAAGTACTGGGATTACAGGCGTGAGCCACCGTGCCCAGCCCATCCTGTTCGTTAATGTGTCCTTGGCACTAGCGGTTAAGTTCCTTCGTGGCTGGGGCCATGCCACATGCAATTTATCTCGGTATCCCAAATGCCTGGCACATAGTAGGTGCACCATAAATGCTGAATGAATAAATGATGGCATCTCAAAGACACTCTACCATTAGCTCCTGGGAGCGGGCTGTGTGGATTCCCTGGGGAGAGAAGATAACCAGATGGCTGCAGGAAGAAAACTCAGGAGGGATGCCTGGGATTCAAATCCAGACATCCATATGTTAAAACCTACACTTCACACACGAACAAATACACAAGCAGACATGTACACACAGACGAATACTTGTGTATCCACGTGCACACACACTCCTCTCTCAAGTCTGGAATCTGGGCGGTCCCTGGGGAGCCGCCCTCATGCACTGGGCCTCTCTGACTCTGACTCCACCGTGTCCCAGCCCGAGTTCTTCTGCAGCTGGCGGAAAAGCAGCTGCCGCTGGAGGCTCCTCAGGCTCTCCAGGTCCTCAGGAGAGAGTGGCAGGGCCGGCTTCCCTGGGTCCTGCTCTTCTTCTTCCTCTTCCTCCATTTCCGTGAGTCCGTCGGGGGGCTGCGGGGAGCTCCTGGAGATGTAGCCCTGGTCAGACTGCACTGACCGCCGCTGCTCCTCCTCGTAGGGCGTGTGTGGGTCTTTGAGGACCATGGCGGGTCTACCGCAGCCCCCCTGGGCCTGGCAGCTCAGACTCTGCTGGAAGAGCGAGAGCATCAAGCCTTCGAGGTGCTCCCTCATGTCCTCTGGAAGGTGGTCAGGAGACGCCATGGGGGTGCTGCCAAGCGGTGAGTCCTCGGGGTCCACAGGGAGGAAGAGGACGCTATTTCGCCCAGCGCCCGGGCTGCCCAGCAGCGGGCAGGCCTCGCCCTCCCCCGCCAGTGCCAACCGCATAGCGGCACCGTCAGCCAGGGGCCCAGGCTCCACCGCGGCCACCAGGGCGCCCTCCTCTGCGGGGAGCACCAGGGTGTGGAGGGGCTGCGGCGCTGGCTGACCCCGGGGCTGCAGGTGAGGTTCCAGCTTTGCCACTGCTGCTCCTCCTTCCTCCCCGACCAGGAGGTCTATGGCCAGGCAGGCCTGGGAGCCAGGCTCGCGCACCAGGGGCGCCCGCTTCATGATGCCGGTTCCCGGAGGCAGCAGTGGCTCCTCAAACACCTCTTCGTCCAGGGACGGGGCATCCTGGTCATCGGCCGGGTAGAGGTTCTCACGCTCGAACCAGTCGGGGCAGCGGGCCTGCCAGTCCCGGAACCTGTCCAGGGCGGCGCGGAGCTGCCTGCCGCCCGGGCTCCGCAGGTAGTTGTCTCCCGACAGCTCCCCCACGCGGTGCATGCGGCCCGGCTGGAACATCTCCAGGTCCTGGATGCGGAAGTACACCTCCTCGAACCTGTCCATGAGCGGGTACCGCGGCGCCGCGCCGAACAGGTCAGGGACGTCGCCGTCACCGCTGACCTCGCTGAAGTAGCAGACTACGTAGGTGCCGAAGCAGGCTGGCCTCTTGAAGTCCGGGAGGATCATGTTCATGGCTGCGGTGAATAGGTCCCCCACGGGCTTCCCGTGGTCACAGCGCAGCCGCACAGGCGCTCCCCGGCCCAGGAGCGCCTGCCACTTGGCGCGCGTGCCGCGGGAGCACAGGACGATGATCTTCGAGTTGCTCTCCACCATCTCCTGCTTCTGGCGGCCCACCCAGGTCATGACTCCCGCCTCCGAGATGGCCTTCTCTTCCAGCAGGTCCAGGGCCACTTCCGTGCCGCAGGCGGTGAGCAGGAACTGGGCGAATTTCAGGACCACGTCCACGTAGAGGGGGTGGTCGGCTGAGTAGATGATCCAGACCTTCCTGGGCTTCAGCGGTGGGGGGGTCAGGTCAGCCACAGGCAGGCCATCTAAGGAAACAAGACCACACGTGCTGACCCTCACCCCAGGGCCCAGGGCAGCTCTGTGCCTGTCAGCCCAGGAGGGGCCTGGACCAGGACACAGAGCTTGGCCACCTCCCTAGGCTGAGAAACCCAACTGAGGCCTGTTGGAAAAACCCAGATGTTACTAATCCACCTTTGGCTGCCTGAAAAAAATCAGTCTGCTGCCTTGTGGGAAAAAGAATCTCTCACGTTCCTTTCTGGTCTTTAGCCTATACTTAAGAAAAGAAAAAGAGGCACCAAGCTCTGCCGGTCTGCTCCAGAGAGGATCTCTTTTCACAAAATACGATGCACTTACCTTTCTTTCCTTGTCTGAGTGATTCAAAACAATGGCACCCAGCCCTTGTTATTGGGGGCCCTTGTGAATGGGGTACTGGAAGGGGGTTCCTAAGGTGGGGTCTCCTGAAGGGACTCAGGAGTTAGACCACAGGAGGCAACCCACACACTTATCCCAGGAGAACCCTCCACTGCTTCAAAAATAAGCAAACAGTCAAACCAGGAAATACTGACCGGTGTATTTGGTGTCATTACTGCATTTTTCATTTCCAGGCCCTGGAAAGGAAAAGAAATACACTGGAGTGGTTCTTTGGGAAGAGAACTAGAAACCAGCTCACAGGGTGTCCGCCCCATCCCTGACAAAGGGTGAAGAGTAAGGGGGCAGCCCTGAGACTGAGCAGGGAGGCCGTGCTAGGTGATCGCACAGGCATGAATCCCGGGTCTGCCACTACGAGCACCATGACCCGGAGCAGTTACTAGTGCCTCCGAAATGCAGCTTCTTCCTCTGTGAAACGGGTCTATATTTGCTCTCGTTTAATGGCTATTAAATGAGTGTGAGTATGTGAAGTGCCTGGAATGTTGTACATAATCAACTGGGGCCACAGTTATTATTTTGTAGCACTGATCCAGCTGGGACCCCCAGTGCTGGGGGACGGGAGGTCCACCCTGGTTCCTCATTACGGTCCTGGTCTGCTGCGTCTCCCTGAAATTTGGCCACCCGGAACTGACTCCACCTGAGGGAAACCTCTTCCCCAAAGGTGTCTGTGCAGAAGGCATGCATCTTACCACACTTCCTTCCAGAAGCAGCCCCACCAGGCTGCTTGCAGCATTTCCTCCTGGTATTTTTGAGGTGAGGAAGGGGAACCCACATACTTAAGCAACTGTTCCCCTGGGAGATGTGATGAAAAAACTGCTCTGCAGGAGTTAACTCCTTAGTGACAGCTGGGATGACTGCGATCCACAGATGACTCAGCAAATGACTTAGAACCTTAATCTCAATCCTAACCCTTTCAGCTCTTCCCCAGAACTGTCAAGACAGCCAAATAACCAGCAAGGCTCCTCCTTGCCTTCACCCCATGGTGGTGCGGGGCACTTCAGGAAACAGAAGTGCAACAGCAGAAAGGAAACCCAAAGCACCGCCGCCGCCCCGCCCCAAACCTTTCGAGAGCTGCACAGCCTATGGAGCATTGGCCGAGGTGCTACTGAATGTTACTGGAACCTCCCATAGGTCCTCCCATGCCTGGCTGGTTATCTTTCCACCACACAATAATGATGATTAACACCTAATCCTCACGAGCCTAGGAGAGGGTGGAAACAGCTTCCCAGACGAGGGAAGGAGCAGCCCCTATAGGGTCATGGTGGGGCAGAGAAGGGCTGAGGCCCCAACCGGGAGGCCTGCGTTCTCCCGGCTTAGGACTTGGCCAGCAGAGGGCTGCGGGTGGGAGAAGGAACTGGTATGTACTAATCCCCACCAGCAAGCGCCTTCCTCAGCTACTCATTTAACCTTCGTCACAGCCCTGAGAGGAAGGCATTATAAGTATATTTTACAGAAAAGAAAAGTGAATCCATGGTGTGTTAAGTAACGGGCCTGTGACTACAAGGCTAATGAGGTGGGGCTGGGGTCCACCCCTATGGCTCAGGGCAGCCGGAGCCTTCTCTATCACCCGATGCTGACCCTCACTATTCTCCCTGACCCCAGATGTCCACGTCTGGTGGCTGCAGGATGGGGTTGTTCAGGCTGCTCCGCCTGCCTGGTTGGTCATTCCTGACACAGGGAAACTTCACTCTGGCTCTTTCCAACCTGTTGATTTTAATAATATTACATTTAATAACAACAAATATAATTGTGGCTAACAGATACTGTGCAAATAGCACATGCCAGGTTCTGTGCTAAGAATTCCTGTGTCTTATTTCACTCAGTCCTTACAACAGCTTTATGACATGGTTCTCAAGCAAGAACCTGAGGCTCAGAGAATAAAGCGATTTGCCCTGGTAGTGAGTGGTGGTGATGGTATTTGAGGTGCTGACTCCAGGACGGCCGGAGCCCCAGCCCTTACCGGCTAGCCTCCAGGTCATGCAGACGATCAGCAGGATGGCGGAGCCCACCAGCAGGACGGAGATGCCCGTGATGAACCAGTACAACCACAGGGGCATGTAGTCTGCAGTGAGCAGAACAGCGTGAGTGACGTGACGGGCCCTGCCCTGCCCGCCCTAAGGCCCCCAGCCCCTCTCCCCAGCCCCAGGCTCTGTCCTCTTTGGCCCTACCACGACAAACCATGGTCTCACCCCCGCCTCTGGGCTGGCCTCAGTTCAGCCTTGTTTGCCTGGCTGAGGCAGGGACTTCTTAAGTGGCCCCTGGGGAATGTCCCGAGGGCTGCAGTGCTGTCGGAGAGAGATCCAAGCTTACCTGGAATTGGTTCTGCAATGAGAACAGAGAGAAAAGGAATTCTTAACGTTTCCCAGGCATCACAAAAAACACAACTGACGTCCCTTGAGGGCTTTAATGATGTTGGCCCAGCACCAGGCGCTTTAGATCCAGGTTAAACTTAATGAAACCATCTACAAGAGACACTTGAGTTGTTGGTCTAAGGAGACACCTTGCCTCCTCCTTGGGAGGCTGGGTTCTCCTTCCAGCCTGGCTCCATGTACGCGCCCTCTGGTGAGCATGTGGCCGCAGCCTCCTGCGCATTAGGGCATGTGACTTTTGAAAACAGTGTCCCTGGTGTGTGATCTTGGACAAGTTATTCAACATCTCTGTGCCTCAATTTCCTCATCCATGAACCTGGGGTTTGGGGTGGGGGATCCTCCACTTCATGGTATCATGACTCACAATGAGTGAGAATAAAAAAAGGACAGCATGCTGGAGCACCGCGCTCAGTGCATGGCGCAGAACTAGGGCTCTAGGGTAAAAACCACCCCATTTTCCAGTCCAGAAAGTTGCGGATCAGAAAGATTAAGTATTTTGCCTAAGGCTACATAGCTAATGAAAGCCAGCCAGCCAGAAGTCTAGCCCCAGGGAGTGACACTCTAAAGCCCCACTCCACACTTCAGGCCTGAAGGACTCCAAGTTACTCTCCTCCCTAACCACTCCCCAGAACCAGGTGAGGACGCAGCGCAGGCTGGGGACCCTCAACCACTTGCACTGCCAGTATGGCCTGGGACAGCTGCATGTCCCCTACCTGGAGTGTCTGGCATTTCTGGGCAGGAAACAGTCACGGAGTGTCTGAGGCAGTCATTGAGGCAGCTGCTGAAGAAGGGCTGGATCTGCAGGCAGAGAGGGCAGGAAAAGGGCTCCAGAATTGTAGTACGCCCATGCCTACCAGCCAGCAGAGGCAAGGTGAGAGGAGGGAATCCTGGCTGGCTACTCCGTGATCTCCAGGTGGCCATCATCTCCCTCCAGCAAGGGCGAGTCAGAGGGAGGGAGAACCGGACAGGAGAAAGGCAGGGGCAGTGTCTTACCAGGCAAGGAATCCTGACTGGTAGCAGTGACTTGGTGCCAGAGAGAACACAAGCTTTCCCCTGTCCACCAGCAAGAATGCCGGCTGTGCACGCTCCCCACTCCCGTCCACACCACACTCTCCACCTGTGCACGCTCCCCACTCCTGTCGACACTCTCCACCTGTGCATGCTCCCCACTCCCATCCACACCACACTCTCCACCTGTGCACGCTCTCCACTCCCATCCACACCACACTCTCCACCTGTGCACGCTCCCCACTCCCATTCACACCACACTCTCCACCTGTGCACGCTCCCCACTCCCGTCCACACCACACTCTCCACCTGTGCACGCTCCCCACTCCCATCCACACCACACTCTCCACCTGTGCACGCTCCCCACTCCTGTCGACACTCTCCACCTGTGCACGCTCTCCACTCCCATCCACACCACACTCTCCACCTGTGCACGCTCCCCACTCCCATCCACACCACACTCTCCACCTGTGCACGCTCCCCACTCCCATCCACACCACACTCTCCACCTGTGCACGCTCCCCACTCCCATCCACACCACACTCTCCACCTGTGCACGCTCCCCACTCCCATTCACACCACACTCTCCACCTGTGCACGCTCCCCACTCCCGTCCACACCACACTCTCCACCTGGGCACGCTCCCCACTCCCGTCCACACCACACTCTCCACCTGTGCACGCTCCCCACTCCCGTCCACACCACACTCTCCACCTGTGCACGCTCCCCACTCCCGTCCACACCACACTCTCCACCTGTGCACGCTCCCCACTCCCATCCACACCACACTCTCCACCTGTGCACGCTCCCCACTCCTGTCGACACTCTCCACCTGTGCACGCTCTCCACTCCCATCCACACCACACTCTCCACCTGTGCACGCTCCCCACTCCCATCCACACCACACTCTCCACCTGTGCACGCTCCCCACTCCCATCCACACCACACTCTCCACCTGTGCACGCTCCCCACTCCCATCCACACCACACTCTCCACCTGTGCACGCTCCCCACTCCCATCCACACCACACTCTCCACCTGTGCACGCTCCCCACTCCCGTCCACACCACACTCTCCACCTGTGCACGCTCCCCACTCCTGTCGACACTCTCCACCTGTGCATGCTCCCCACTCCCATCCACACCACACTCTCCACCTGTGCACGCTCCCCACTCCCATCCACACCACGCTCTCCACCTGTGCACGCTCCCCACTCCCATCCACACCACACTCTCCACCTGTGCACGCTCCCCACTCCCATCACACCACGCTCTCCACCTGTGCACACTCCTCACTCCTGTTCACTCTACACTCACCACCTGTTGTGCTCCCTGCACCTGTCCACACCACACTCACCCACCTGCACTCGGTGGCGGCAGCACCCTTTCAGGTTGTGTAGAGTGAATGTGACATTGGATCGCTGGTGGAAGTCCTCTGGTCTGGGCTGCGGAGAGAGGCAAGGATGGGTAAGGCTAGTTGGGTAAGAACACGCTGTGCCACTGCCACGGGGAAGCTGTCCAGGGCACCCCTTAGGTAGTGCAGGGGAGAAATACTTTTCAGGTTTCTGTTCCAGAAAACACTCCATTTTTGCATGGAAGCTGGTTTGTTGTAAATTCGTAAGTACACTTAGTAACTGGTAAGTCTCTCTCTGCTTTGGCTGCTGGGAATGGGGGCAACAAATCTGTGTTCATGGACATCAGTTGTACAGAACCACATAGCACACATTTCCTGCACTGAGCTGGCTTCATCGCATTGCCTTGTCTTTCTTTTTTTTAGAGATGGAGTATTGCTCTGTCGCCCAGGCTGGAGTACAGTGGTGCAATCTCAGCTCACGACAACCTCTGCCTCCCAGGTTCAAGTGATTCTTCTACCTCAGTCTCCCAAGTAGCTGGGACTACAGGCGTGTGCCAGCACCCCTGGCTAATTTTTGAACTTTTAGTAGAGATGGGGTTTCATCATATTGGTCAGGCTGGTCTTGAACTCCTGACCTCAAGTGATCCACCTGCCTTGGCCTCCCAAAGTGCTGGGATTATAGGCATGAACCACTGTGCCTGGCCTATTTTATGTCATTAATTTACTTTATTTATTTTTTCATTTTCATTTTATTTTTTTAGAGACAGGGTCTCGCTCTGTCCCCCAGACTGGGTGCAGTGGTGCCATCATGGCTTACTGCAGTCTCGAACTCCAACTTCAAGCCATTCTCCTGCCTTGGCCTCCCAAAGTACTGGGATTACAGGTGGGAGCCACCGCGCCTGGACTTATTTCCTTATCTTTAGTTCCCCTTTGTCTCTATTTCCACATTTCTTTTTTTTTTAAATCCTGAAATCCTTTTTGTAATAAACAAAACAAAACAAAAAGAGGACAAGGGAGCATGTGGGGGAGGGAAGAACAAAAAGGACTGAGTCATGGGCAGGACAGAGTCAACTGCCTTTCTATCAACCATAAGATCACCGGGGAAGAAAAAGGGCAAGGCGCCATGATCACTACGGACTAAGCACAGCCCTGAGTCCTGAGCGTCTGGCAACACGGTTCTGTCAGACCAGCAGAGAAGAGACTCGGGGCTTGGAGGGGTGGTCCCGAGCTATGCTAGAGGGGTTGAAAATAGCAGAGTTACCGCAGGTACGTGGTGCATGTGCTCAAAGCAGCTGTGGTTCTCCATGTGCGGAAAACTGGTCAGCAGGATCTGGTAATGGGTAGATTCATTCCACAGGGTGAAGCCCACACGCAGCTGCTGGGCCTCCAGGGTCTCCACAGTGATGTTGGGGTCCCACAGGCTGCCTGCCAAGGTCACACGCAGGCTGGGAGTAAGGAGGGGCACACACATGTGCATGTGTGTGCATCCAAGTAAAGCTCTCCCGGGCCAGCCCGTTACCTGAGCTCATGCATGGCGTGGTTACCTTCATTCTGGTGTGCTCGCAGTCTGTCGGCCCAGAAAAAAGGAAACTCATTAAGCCTCTGCCTTAGGAAATCTGTTCTTTCAGGCTCCTGACACCAGGAACAACACTTAATAAGTACACTTTTGTATCTTTTCCCCACTGGGAGCCTGTCCACAGGTGGCCCCTTCAGAGTGAGATCCAGGGCTGGACCCACCTTGGTGTGAGTGCTAGCCTGCTTGTCTGATCCTCCTCTCTCAGGGAACCCTCCCGATTCAAGGGCATTCCTCCTGAGCTTGCTGTGGGTGACCAAGCAATCTTGGTCCCCTCCAGTTCCTTCTCTGCCCACCCACAGCTTCTTGTCCCCAATGCACCTGTCTTTGCACAGGCTGAGAAGACATGTGACAGGTGCGAATCACCATGGAGGGACAGGGAATGAGTCAGTCAACTTTAGGAACAGAAGTGAGAACTCAGGAGATTCACTTCTTCAACAAATACTTATTGAGCACCAACCATACACCAGGCCCTGTTCTTGGCACTGGAGGTACAGTGGTAAACAAGACAAAGCCCTGCTCCCTGGAGACTGCAACCCAGTAGAAGAGACCAATAGAAGCCAATGCACAGCATGCAGTACCAGTCAGGGAGTGATGAGCCACGTGCGGTGACATAAAGCAGGGTAAGCAGAGAGTGTGTGTGCACGCGTGTGTGCAGGGTGTTCCCAGGATGAAGAAGGTCAACACCGTCCTTAACAAGCATTTCCTGACCACCTACTATATGCAAGGCAATTCATGAGGTTCTGGAGATCGTACAAATGGGCAGAAGACCCAGGCTTTGTTCTCAAGTGGCTTCCTGACATAGCTGGCTATGGACAGTGAGAATTGTAGGGAGACTGAGGCAGGAGAATTGCTTGAGCCTAGGAGTTCGAGGCTGCAGTGAGCTAGGATAGCAAAATTGCACTATAGCCTGGGTGACAAAGCGAGACCCTATCTCTATTAAAAACAAAAGGAGAGAAATGGAGGTAATAGCTGAGCTTCTGGGGAGGACAGAGAAGCAGAAGGCACACATACATCAAAGGATGCCTGAGAACAAAAGCCTGGCAGTAATCACAGGCAGGGTGGATAGGCACGGGGAGGAGAGCGCCATGCATGGGACGAGTGTTGGATGACGCAGGCGGAATGTGAGGTGGAAGGAGAAGAGCAGGTCACAGAGGCTGGGACCAGGCTGGAGGTAGAGGCTGCAACTTCTCCACGAGTGGCTTGTGGCTTGCGGCTTGCCTTTATGGTATTTTCTGGGCAGGATGGGTGCTTCTCTAGATAGAGGGAGGTACTCTGGTTCCCATAAAACTCCTAGGATCTTGGGTCAACATGCACTGTTGTGCCAACAGAGAATGGGCTCTGCCTCAGGGAACGGAGGCTGCAACACACACCAAAGAACTCCCAGTCCTGGCCTCTGTCTGTTCTGTGGGTTCCAGGTGCTGGCAATGCCAGCCACTGTCTTGCTGAGCGGGGGGGCTGGCGTCTGTGCCACCCGGTGCCTCATTCTCGCAGAGGCCACTGGGGAGGGAACGTCTTGGGAGGATGCTCTTACCAGGCACGAGGAAATTCTTGGACTGGTGGTTTGGGTCCCCGTCAGGGATGGGCTTGGGCAGGTTGTGAACGGTCACCTCATATTCCTGGTCAGGGTCAACCACAAAGTGGCTGAAGGTAAAACGCCACTGAAGAGAAGGGAGGAAGGAAAGGTGGATGGATTACACACACCCCTGTCACCCATCTATGCCCAAAGACCCCCGTTCCCACCCACTCCCAAACATTCAGCCAAAAATAAGAATAAGCAAAAACCACAAGAAAATCCGAGGTCAGGGAACTCAGTATCTTTGGCTTTTGTTTCCTCTGGTCCTTTCTGCCTATTTTTTTTTTTTTTTTTTTAAACCTGGATCTGGCCTCATCAGTAGATAGTGAATAAGGCAAGAGAATTTGGGGAAAGTCGAAGTTGTCCTGCCCCTCCCACCTGCCCTCTCAAATTCTAGAACAATAGGTATGACAGGGCTGAGCCAGAGGACTTGGTGCTATGGAGATCTGGCACACACAAGGCAGGCAAAAACTATTTGTCAAATGATTCTTCCTCCTTAAATGGGAAAGTCAGGGATCTCTTGAGACCATTCTGGTGTAAAAAGGTGCAGAGGACAAGCTAGAGACCCCCACTCACCCTGGGCCAGCAGGCACCTTAGTTGCAACGATATTTGAATTTGTGCTAAGTTATTTTCTGGGTGGTAGAGATTATAGATATTGACTCCGTCCCCCATTCTAGTTACCCTGGTGGAGGGGCCAGGGGTCCTTTGCTTCTAAGTGGATGGAGAAACCTGGTTCTCACCATCCACATAGCGGTCAAGTTTGGGGGTCCTAGTTTAACATCGGAGAGGGGTTCTGTCTTTACTGCTTGAGTCTGTGGGAGATCTAACTTATTTTCAAGGGGCCATTTGCAGATTTAAACCAGTAGTCTTCAAACTAAGGCTTGTATCATAATTACTTGAGGGTTAAGCACCTGTTGCTGGACCCCACCCTACGAGTTTCTGGCCTGGGAAGTCTGGGGTGGGGCCGCACATCTCTACCAAGTTCCCAGGTGAGGCTGAGGCTGCTGACCTAGGGACCACACTTTGAGATCCACTGCTTTAAACAAACAAACAAGAATCAACATTTCACCATTTAGCTGTGAGCAGCAAAATGAGACTAAACTGTTGCAGTGCTCATTTGCCCACCTATGGCAGTTCTTCGGGCAGTTTTTCCTTCCTGAAGGTAGGCCCCAGCTTAATCCAATTTACACATAAAAGATGTTACACAAAGTTACACAAAGATGGCAGGAGGTAGGGCTGTGGAAGTTGTCTTCCAATTCAACTTCCTTTCAGAATGAATGGCTAGGTAAAGTGGGAAGAAAAAGTCGGGGTGAGTATGTGAGGGAAGCTTTCAGAAATATGCTCTGTCCCTCACTATTGCTCACGGGGGCCACATCACTTCTCTTTTGACTCTGCCCATCTCAGGCTGCCATTTTGAATTTCACAGACTCTCTCAGCACCTCTCAGTCTTCCCCACTCTAAATCAGGGTCTGAATTTGGGGACAACAAGTCTGTACTGGTGGAATCAGTGGAACACAATCCACTCAGGAGCTGTATTCTTACCCGCTTGTGGTGATGCCTCAGTTTGGACAGAAACTCAAACTTGACGCACAAACGTTCATTGGTGTTCAGCTGCAGGACAGATAACTCTGCACCCTCGAGGTACAGGATGCTGGCTGAAGGACAGAGGGGGAAGAGGAGACAAACAGATACAGATCAGCCAAGACAAGTGCTGGGTGTGTCACTTCCCTATCTGTTGTGGTTGTTCACTCCTAAAAGAAAATCTGCCCTTACCCAACTCTCCACATCCTGTTCCTCTCAGTTCGCTCTCCGGCCCCAGCCCACTGTCTTGCAGACAGTTATTTCCCAGCTAGGCAAGGAAAAATGACACTTTACACGGGGCTAGAAGTAAAGGCTTTACAAATTTGTGGTGAGGGCTTTGACAATCTGGCATGGGAGTCAAACACAGCCATCCCCACCATCCTCACGAGGTTGTGGCAGTCAGCAGGAGCACTGAGGGCGGGGACTTCCAAAAACAACTTCCCCCACGCCCCGTTCGCAAATCTGGGGCTAGTGCTCGTAAGCCCCAGTCGTCCCAATTCTATAACCTAAACTCTCTATTCCTGAATAGGCTCGGGGGATGTTTTAGAAGTGCTGGCCCCTAAATTCAGGGAACAGGCTGACAAATGTGTTGCCATTTTCCACTTCATTTTTGGTACCGTAGTCACAAAATCAACTGCTTGCTTTTTTTTTTTCCTCAGGGTGCTAAAAATGTTAGGCTGAAGGAAGCCCTTTCATGAAGAATGGTGTGATGAGAAGGTATCACTGTGGGTTAATATCTAAAATGCTGAACAAGTATGAACTGCATGAAATAATGGATCCTTATAGCACTAAATTTGAACCCTCATGTCTAAACACAGAACTGAGAGCCCAATCCTGAGCCTGACTGGGAGAGCCACTTGGACGTGGGGAGAATCCCCCAAGGCCCTGCTGGCAGGCCCACTCACCGTCTGTCTGCAGTGTCCATTCGATGTGAGCCACGGGGAACAGGTCGCCTTGCTGGGTGTGGGCAAAGCGCAGCTGGATCTGCAGGTCCTTTGGGGAGGAGGGGGTCAGGTTTCGAGGGTGAATCCAGCTGTCATCTAAGCAGGTACCTGGCAGCCAGGGAAAAGCAGCACTCAGAGACTTACAGCCAAGACCCTGAGATGGCCCAGGAGCAGGTACAGAGAGCTAGACAGCAAACAGCTCAGGGGCCTGCGACCTTCCAGCCTGTGGCCCTCGGCCGTGTCCTCAGCTTTACTGCCCTGCTCCCTCTTTTCTAACGTTCACTGGGGTCACTGCAAACCTCTCAAGTCTAAAGGGAATTTTAGGAGAGAAGACAAAGTACATGAGTTGATTCTGAGATGAAGCTGTGATTGGGAATAAGGGCACAGGAGGGATGCAGTTGTAGTAAGAGTTGCTTTATTTTTATATGTCAGGGGTCTCTAATTGGCTTAGACACTTGAATATGTGCCTCCTCTTTGAATTAAAATACAACAAAATCAACACCACAGATGTCTCTCACTTTACAGTGACAAGCTGTGGCGAATCAAATCATATTATAGATACAGTAGGACAGCACCCCAGAGAATACTTTCACAACCCCAATGACAGTTCTGTTTCTCCTTTCCTGACTTTTGCATAATGAATGTTCTCGACAGGAAGCGCAGGTGCACGCATCCACAGTTCTCCGGGAACCCTCCTGCGGATGGCTGGAGCTCACAGCCTGAACCTGGAGTGGCATGGCAGGGCTTCTGTCAGAAGTTGGCACCAGGCTCTCACTTGATTAACAAGGCAACAAGAAGAAGATCAGAAAGAGATGACTTACTGTTCTTGACTGTGCAGTTTAGCCCCTGTGGAAAAAAGAGGGTGGTTATTACAGTTGGGAAAGGGCTTGAATTCACCCGCCAGGGCCAGATGCTCTCCGCTGGCTCATTCTCAGGAATGCCGTTTACACAGCTCGCCCTTCTCACTTTTTGGGGAATAGGATGAGAAGTGAGTCCGGCGGACGGCAAAGGGAACGGTGTTTTATGAGGAACTGCTATGAGCTGGGGCCCTGACAGCTTTAAAAGACACTGAGAGGGTTCTCTTGGAGGGCCCTGGGAAAAGGGACCCTTGGTCTCCCGAGGTTTCCAACCTTCCTGGATAACACCGCTGCAAGAGGTGCGAAAGGGGTGAGGGGCAATATTTACAGTTTCTGTGACAGATCTGTTGGGGAACATTCACTAAGTCCCTACAAGTCTCTAGGGAAAGTGTGCCAGGCCCTGTTCCAGGTGGTTATGATGAGGGATTATCCTCAGCCCATTCTGCAGATGAGGAAGCTGAGGCACCCATATTACATTATATTGCCTCCCTCCTGGGCAGGATGTGTTAACTTTCCAACCCTGAGGAGATCCTGATGGCCAAATTTAGAAGCCCTAGTAGGGAAATGTAACCATTAGGCTTATGTGTTGCCGGCTGACCTACTTTGGAAAACACACATACACACAGATACACACCTGGAACCTGGGGTTGAGTCCCCTCCCCAAGCTTTAATTTATCCAACTATAAAACCAGAATAATCATAGTACCAATTCTACAGCACTGATGAGCATTAAGTGATAGAAAGAGAAATGCAGAACTTTGGGGTGAGGGTGGGTTGGTGCTGACGGTGTGCCTGTAGAGAGCCGCTCACTTTTCCCTTCTAGTATGTCTGCATTATAAAACTTTTCAAACAGTGGGAATGTAGTCATGGACTACACAACCGAATGAATCTCAGTGCTGCGGCACTGCTAGACAGGCAGATCCCTAGAAGCACTGGGAGAATCACTATGCCCAGAACCACCTCACTGCCTGTGAAATGAGGCAAACTGTGCCCTGTGTCTGGTTCCTAAGGGGTGCTCTGTAACTCATGACCCCCTTCTCTGGAGCCTGGCATAGAGCAAGAGCTTAATAAATGGAAGCTACTATTATGATGAGCAGAGGCCCCCACTCCTTCAGACTTGGTGGTGCAGCAAGGGGAGGCCCGAGAAGGAGCTCAGGCTCAGGTGTCTCCAGTTCTCTAACCAGCAAAATAGACCAAACGCATCCCGCAGTGGAAAGTCAGATGCTGAGGCAGACCAGAAACACAATCTCAAGGTCAACAAAGTGACTGGTGTGAGTAGGGTGCTGGCGCTGATACTCTCCTCTCTCTTGAGAGGGAGCAGAGAGGTAGGGCTACGCACAGGAGAAGACCCCATGCCACCAGGGTTCACTTACAGAGTGGTCACACACAGGATGACATCTGCATGCACCCAGGATTGACTCTGAGCGAGCTACTTCACCTGGATCCTCCCTCTCTGGGAGCCCAGTTCATAAGCGCTCCTGGCCCTGTTCAGCTCCTGAATTCTCCCCTACAGGTCCCGGGCAAGTACCACCACCCCACTAGGGGGCTCCGCACATGTTCCCAACAAAATCCATCTGGTTGCCTAGGCTCACACTAATAAATGTCACTCTTTCCTAAATGGCGAGAAGATTAACTCCCCTGAGTCCTCTCATTTCTCCTCTCCCTTAAAATTCCTATGATGTGGAGGATAAAAAAGTGGTTCTTTCACCTTGAGATGGGGAGCTCTTCTAGAGAAGGCAAACAGATAGATCGTTTGGAGTAACTTCCTACTAGCCACTGGGAGCTACTCAAAAACACTGCAGGATGTGCCCATGATGAAAAGCTCTTGTCTTCATGAAGACCAAGAGGAAGGTGGAAGGGTCTGACAACACAGTTGGTTGATTCCCGGTGGTGCAGGCAGGTGTCCTCCTCTCATTCCTGAGCTGCAGTGAAATAGTGGGTATGCCCTATGGAATACTGTTTTTGGTCTTGGTTTCTGATACTTGTGGTTGCATATAAGTCTTTTACTTCGGTTACTATTAGGTTTATAGTTTTCATTCAAAACAGCTCTGAACCTTATCATATACCTCTCCAGCACTGATTACTAGGTTTGGCGCATTGTTCTTTTGATATTCTGCTAGATTACATTTGCAAATATTTTATTTAGCATTGCATGGATTTATGTTCATACATGAGACGGGTCCATACTTTTTCTTTTTGTATAAGATTTGTCAAGTTTTAGAATTAAGCTTATACTAGCTTTTAAAAAACTGGATAGCTTCCCCTCTTTTTCTGTGGTACTGAATGCTCATCAATAGAGAATGGCTGAATTAAGGTGAGATCTAGTTTAAATCTAAATGTCTATCAAACTGGAAATGGTTGAATAGATTGCTATCTACAATGGAATATTATGCAGATATTAAAGAGAATGAGAATTAGTTGCATAGACATCTGTTGGCCTGCAGATGGCTGGAATGTGTTGATGAGTGAGGAAAATAAGTTGCAAATAACTTTTTATAGTATGATCCCAATTTCTATGGAAACAAGTCATGAAAAAGATCTCCCGGAATATATATATGAGTATAACTTAACTGAATAAGAATAGAAACATGTGAACAGGTATGTATCAGGTGTTAACACAGTTTGCTGGGGGCAAAGGGGACAGAAGCAGAGGAGATGGCATGAGGGAAGATAAGGGGAAAAAAGATTTAATCAAAACTGAAAAATATACATATAAGTGAAACATAGAACAAAAATTCTGTTAGAGGTAATAGGCATTGACCATACACACATATTTTCTCCCTCTCTCCAAACAATATAACAATTATAGGAAAGAATTTTTTTTTTTGTAAATTCTCAAAGACCAAAGAGCCAAACTCAGTGGACAAGAGATGTGAACAAAATTTTAAAAGTCCTTTCCAACTTGGCCCCAGCAACATAGCTCCTGTAAAGAAGGGTGCTGGCCGGGCGCAGTGGCTCATGTCTGTAATCCCAGCACTTCTGGGAGGCTGAGGTAGGTGGATCACCTGACATCAGGAGTTCGAGACCAGCCTGGCCAAGAGATGGTGAAATCCTGTCTCTACTAAAAATACAAAAATTAGCTGGGTATGGTGGCGTGTGCGTGTAGTCCCAGCTATCTGCGAGGCTGAGGTGGAACAATTGCTTGAACCTGGGAGGCAGAGGCTTCAGTGAGCCAAGGCTGTGCCACTGTACTCTATCCTGGGCGACAAAGCGAGAATCTGTCTAAATAAATAAACAAACAAACAAAGGGCTATCCTGTCACCTGCCACCAATGAGGTGGTGACACCAGAATATGAATGGTTTCACAAGCACACACATGGAGTGGACGTCAAGCAGTGTGCCCCTTTGTCACTCAAAGAGACCCAGAACTTTGCCTTGAAGGAGATGGGGACTCCAGATATGCTAACACCAGGCTCAACAAAGCTGTCTGGGCCAAAGGAATAAGGAACGTTCTATCTGTATCCATGTGCAGTTGTTCAGAAAGCATGAGGGTGAAGATTCACCAAACAAGCTGTATACTTTGGTTACCTGTGTACCTATTACCACTTTCAGAAATTGACAGTCAGTCACTGTGGATGAGAACGATGTTGTTGTCAAATAAAATTATAAAACCTCAAAAATGAACAAATGAATGAATGAATAAATAACTGTTCAAGTGGCAGCAGAGTAGGCAGCTGGCTCGTGCCGAGTGGAGGAACTTCTGTCTGAACGCTGCAAAAGGGAGTTACTGATAAGGAGGCCAGGGGCCCCTCAGAACCTTATAACCCTCAGGGCTGAGGGGCGGGGAGAATTAAGTGAAGGTCTACGCATGGAGTGTTGGGAACCTTATCTTCTCTTTCCCTGCTCTGATCTCAAAATGCTGGCAACCAGGCCCAAAGAAAAGACTTCCAGATTTCAGCATTTGGAGGTCACCCAATAGGCCAGGTTCACCATTAGCCTGATCTCCTACACAGTAAAGTCCAAGGTTCAATAAACCTTAACTACACAGAGCATTTAATCAGCTCTTAGGACTTCATTCTTAAAATACTCTCAGACATCCAAGGAATACCAGATATTTGAGATAGGTTTTCTGTATGAAAAATAGATCAAAACAACTAAAAAATACTCCTGGAAGAAAAAAAAAAACACAAAAAACCCCAAAAAACCAATGCTGTTAACATGATTAAAACAGACAAGTAAAATTCTTCTAGCCCCGAAGAGATACAACACTGCATCTGTGAAACAAGGGCAGGACACCGTGGAGAAATGAGTAGGCAGAGAATGAAAACTGAACCCTGAAACTCAATAGAAGAAGTTCTACTGAATAAAAATTCAATAGAAGGGTTAGTCTATGAAATTGAGGACATTTCTCTGAAAGTACAAATAGAATAGGAAAAAAAAACATGATTTTTTTTTTTTTTTTGGAGACAGAGTATTGCTTTGTCGCCAGGCTGGAGTGCAGTGGTGTGATCTCAGCTCACTGCAACCTCCGCCTCCCGGGTTCAAGCTATTCTCCTGCCTCAGCCTCCTGATTAGCTGGGATTACAGGCATGTGCCGCCACGCCCGGCTAATTTTTGTATTTTTAGTAGAGATGGGGTTTCACCATGTTGGCCAGGATGGTCTTGATCTCCTGATCTCGTGATCCACCCACCTCGCACACCCAAAGTCCTGGGATTACAGGCGTGAGCCACTGCGCCCGGCGGAAAAAAATATAAGATTATTAGAGATTCAATTTAGGAAACAAAATATGATTGACTAGGTTTCTAGAAGGAGATTAACGAAAAAAGAGAAGGAAGAAATTACTTTTTAAAAAAGGAAAGAAAGAAAGAAAGAAAACATTCTGGAAGTGAAGGACACATATTCCCTGAGAGTGTGGAAAAACTCAAACTGTATTTTTCCTTTGCCCTCACATCACCACAACAATCAACAGAAGTCACAGAAGACTTCTGTGACTACATATTGGGGGTGGTTTTCTTCCCACCACCAAGCGAGCAATCAATTCTGCAGCAGACACCAGCTGGGTATCCTCCAATTTAATTCTGACACTATTTGGAGACAGCATCAGATCCCACAGGTTGAGTGCTCAGTCCCCAAGACTGCCCACCCCCTAGACGCAAGCGGTTAAGTCTGGGCCTCCAGAACTTCTAAGACCAACTGGGTTCAATTTGAGGTTCTCATGCTCCTCTCTTTCAGTTCAATTAATTTGCTAAAGCTGCTCAGAGAACTCAGGGAAACACATTTACCAGTTTATTTTAAGGATATCACAAATAATACAGAAGAAAAAAAATGCATAGGATGAGGTATAGGGGAAGGAGTGCAAAGCTTCCACGCCCTCCTCAGGTGTACCACCCTCCAGGAGCCTCCACATGTTCCACTACCTAGAAGCTCTCTGAACCCCGTTCTTTTGAGTTTTTAATGGAGGCTTCCTGTGAGCATGATTGATTAAAACACTGGCCATTGCAACTTCAGGGGACCTTCAGTCCCCTCTCCCCTTCCCAGATGTGAAGGGTAAAGGGGCAGGGCTAAACGTCCCAGCCCTCTAATCCTACCTTGGTCCTTCCTGTGACCAGCACCCATCCTGAAGCTGCCTAGAGGCTGCCAGCCACCAGTGAGTCATTAGTATATAAAAGATACAATTTTGGAGATTCTAAGGATTTTAGGAGTACTATGCCAGAAAAAGGGGTTGAAGACCAAATACAAATTTCACAGTATCACACTGCCAAATTAAAAAGGTAACTAAATGGCCTGTACAAAAACAACAAAAAGACCCAGACCAAGGCCCCAAATCTTGAAACTGTTGTAATATCAGGAATAAAAAGAAGACCCTAAAGGTTTCCAGAGTGCCATAAAAAAGATAAGAAACATAGCAACATTGACTTTCTTAGCATCTGTACTGTTTGCTAGAAGGCAATAAAGCAATGCTTTCAAAATTCTGAGGGAAAATTATCTTTAACACAGAATTTTCATACCCAGCCAAATTATCAGAAAAAGGTATGAGGGTAGAATAAAGATATTTTGACATGAAAAGACTTAACATATATGTTCCTGATATATATGTCTAATCCATCCCTCATACATATTCTTAGGAAATTACAGGATGCTATTCTCCAGCAAAATGAAGGAGTAACCCCTGAGGAAGAAGACACAGGATCCAGGACATGGGAGATTTGACCATGACAGGATGTCTGCTCTGGTCTAGACCTGTTGTGCCACAGGTCTAGAGAGCACAGACCTTGTTGGGGCTGGAGAACAGAGTGCTCTAGGAGGAAGTTCTCCAGGGACAGGTGGGGATGGAACTGATGGAATATCTGATGATTTGGAGGGGGAAATGATATGACAAGTCTGATAGAACAAAATTAAGACTAGTTACAGGAAAATTACGCAAGTGAAGAATTAAAGCAATTATTATCTCTGGGGCAGGAGGGGAGGGGAATTGTACCAGAAAAAAAATATAATCAAAGTACACTTACTTGCCTCAGCAAAGATTACTTGTTATAATAATACAAATGCTGACTATTAATTTAACTAAAATCATGATTTAACTATAATAAAAGAGAGGGAGAAGTGGTGGCAGAAAGATAATGTAATTTTCATCTATTAGAAGTCAATAGATAATACCTAAATTTAACAAATCATGAATTAACAGTATAAGCATGTTTAGAAATATGGAGGTATATGTCAGAAGAATTAACTAAAGGAATCATATTTGGGGAGCAGGTTTAGGGGTGGCGCAGGGATCTGCTGTTTTTTGTTTTAAGCATCTTAGTACCATTTTTAAAGGAGGATCACCATACATAATTTGACAAAAATTAATGAAAAGATAGAAGTTTATTTATGATGTAATGCCAAACAAATGAAAGGATTGAAAAGTAAGATAAATGAATAAAAACATTAATTTGTTTAGTGGAAGAAACAGTAGACTTTTTTTCCTTATAATTTAATTTCACAGCTCACGCCTGTAATCCTAGCACTTTGGGAGGCTGAGGCAGGTGGACTGCCTGAGCTCAGGAGTTCGAGACCGGCCTGGCCAACAAGGTGAAACCCTGTCTCTACCAAAATACAAAAACTTAGCCACGCATGGCTACGTGCACCTGTAGTTCCAGCTACTCGGGAGGCTGAGACAGGAGAGTTGCTAGAACCTGGGAGGCGGAGACTGCAGTGAGCCGAGACTGCACCACTGTACCCCAGCCTGGGTGACAAAGCAAGACGCTGTCTCTAAGAAAAAAAAATTAAATATAGAATTACATAACATTTTAAATAAAGCAAAAAAAAAAAAAGTGTTTGGGATCTTCTTTGGATATTACTAAGACATATCTCCTCTTGTCCAACAAATTCCTCTCTAATAGTCATCCCTAATGTCAAACCACTCATTCTTTTTTTTTTTTTTTTTGAGACAGGGTCTCACTCTGTCGTGCAGTGGCATGCTCAGGGCTCAGTGCAGTGTTGACCTCTAGGGCTCAAGAGATCCTCCCACTTCAGTCTCCTTAGTAGCTTGGACTAGAGGCATGAGCCACACTTGGCTAATTTTTGTGTTTTTTGTAGACACAGGGTTTTGCCATGTTGCCCAGACTGGTCTTGAACTTCTGGGCTTAAGTGATTCCCCTGCCTCAGCCTCCCAAAATGCTAGGATTACAGGTGTGGGGCCACTGCCATTCTTTAAAAATAGCAGAATCAGAACATTATGTATGAGCTACCTGCTTGTGAATGGCACTACATGAGGCCTCTTGCAGAAATCAGAGGGGGGATGTCATGAAAATGAAGGTGACAGCAGCTGATGTTTACTGAGCTCCTCTTTTGTGCCAGGCATCATGCTAAACACTTTGTACATATATCTCATTTGATCTTGACAACAATCCTGTGAGCTAAGCACCCTTATCCCAATTGTACTGATGAAAAAACTAAGACCCAGGGAGGTTGGGTAAGTGGCCCAAGGTCCCACAGAGGTGGCACTCGCATGACAAAGTTTTGCTCCAGAATACATGATCTTAATTACTGCTGTCTTCTCTCTCTAAATAACAAAAAGGGCCAGGTGCGGTTGCTCACACCTGTAATCCCAACATTTTGGGAGGCCGAGGTGGGCAGATGAGGAGTTCGAGGCCACTCTGGTCAACATAGTGAAACCGTCTCTACTAAAAAAAATTTAAAAATTGGCCAAGTGCATTGGCTCACGCTTGTAATCCCAGCACTTTGGGAGGCCAAGGCGGGTGGCTCATTTGAGGTCAGGAATTTGAGACCAGCCTGGCCAACACTGTGAAACCCCAACTCTACTAAAAGTACAAAAATTAACTGGGCGTGGTGGCACACACCTGTAATCCCAGCTACTTGGGAGGCTGAGGCAGGAGAATCGCTTGAGCCTGGGAAGTGGAGGTTGCAGTGAGCTGAGATCATGCCATGGCACTCCAATCTGGGTGACAGAGTGAGAGCTTTTCTCAAAAAAATATATAAAATAAAATAATTGGCTGGGTGCAGTGGCTCACACCTGTAATCCCAACACTTTGGGAGGCCGAAGTGGGCGGATCACTTCAGGTCAGGAATTCCAGATCAGCCTGGCCAACATGGTGAAACCCCATCTCTACTAAAAATAACAAAAATTAGCTGGGCATCATGGTGCACGCCCGTAGTCCCAGCTACTTGGGAGGCTGAGGCAGAAGAATTGCTCAAACCTGGGAGGTGGATGTTGCAGTGAGCCGAGATGGTGCCACTGCACTCTAGCCTAGGTGACAGTGACTTTCCGTTTCAAAAAACAAAAATTAGCTGGGTGTGGTGGCAGGCGCCTGTAATCCCAGTGACTCGGGAGGCTGAGGCACAAGAATTGCTTGAACTCGGGAGGTGGAGGTTGCAGTGAACTGAGATTGCACCACTGCACTCCAGTCTGGGTGACAGAGCGAAACTCTGTTTCAAAATATAAATAAATAAATAAATAAATAAATAAATAAATAAATAAATAAAGGGACACCTCCAATAGGCCACTATGCTCTACCCACAAGGTGAAGGTTTTTTGTTTTTTTTTTTTGAGACGGCGTCTTGCTCTGTGCCCCAGGTTGGAGTGCGGTGGCACGATCTCGGCTCACTGCAAGCTCCGCCCCCCGGGTTCACGCCATTCTCCTGCCTCAGCCTCCTGAGTAGCTGGGACTACAGGCGCCCGCCACCACGCCCGGCTAGTTTTTTGTATTTTTTTAGTAGAGACGGGGTTTCACGGTGTTAGCCAGGATGGTCTCGATCTCCTGACCTTGTGATCCGCCCGCCCCGGCCTCCCAAAGTGCTGGGATTACAGGCTTGAACCACCGCGCCCGGCCAAGGTGAAGGTTAAGAGGAAGAAATGAAAGATTGTATTCAATTCTGTGCCTCAGTGAACACTACTGAGTGCCTGATAGAGAAAGTGGGCTTTGAACTTACAAGCACAGCCTGCTCTCAATCTCACCTTAGCACTCATTAGCTGTGCGACCTTGGGCCAATAACCCAGCCTCTCAAAAGCAGGTTCATCCTGCCAACCTTGTAAGCCGTCATGAGCATGGGATGAAGGGATACTTGTGAACCACCGGCACAGTGCCTGGCATAAAGAACACAACTTTGTAGACTCTGGAAGACTGGCGTGATGAAAGTGGCTTCTGGCAAGCAGAAGGTAAAAGTGTTAAACTGAGCAGCTATTCTACAACCACAAGTCAAAACCGCAAACGCTCAGGAAAAAAGACTCTGTAATGAAATACACATCCTGTCTATGAAATCATGTGTTAACATTCGCCCTGACCAACTCTTAAGTTGCTGCTGTCTTTCCTATGGGCATGCCTCCAGGCCGGCGGTCATGGGAAACCTGCATGACGCCTAGGCAGGGAGAAGGGCTAACCAAAAGGAAATGCCCAGGGAAATGCAATTATTGATGGTTTCTCATGTATTGATTTCTGTGGGGAAATCAGTCATCTGGGTTTTGAGGTGCTAACCCCAAGCAGCTGGAACCAGCGCTATGGTTGGTCTCAGCTTGCCACTACTTTCCAAGCAGAGCTGACCATTCTGTCCTTCATTCATGCATTCTTTTGTTCAGTCAATACATACATATCAAGCCCCCGCATCCTGTGCTCCAGCACTGAGCTAGGAACAGGACAGGTGTGCAGAAGCCTCCTCCCTGTCTGAGGATAGTCATGGAGAGTTAAATCGAACTGGCTTTGGACAGACACTTACATTCTGGAAAGTGGCATGGACTTCCTTTGAGAAGGCTCACCCAGTCCTGCCTTTGTGGAAATGAGGGAATCCAGGGCGAGGCAGCCTCAAAGCCCAAGACTGCAGAGACAGTAAGTGCGACGCTGTCTGCAAATCCAGGTCCTCTGGCCACCTCTGTGGCCTTCCCTCCCTCATTGCATCCACTAAAACACCAGTGAGGGAGAGAAATTTGAAGGGTGTGTTTTCTTTCTTTTTAAAAGAACTAGTCAGTGGAGCCCAGAGCTGTCTCTCTCTGGAGATGAGCTGTCTGTGAGACAGGTATATACAGAACAGTGAGAGGAAGGAAGAGAACGAGAGACTGCAGATAAATATGAACAGCAAGCGTCTCTCTCCAGCCCTCCCTGGAGCCAGGCTGTGCTTCTGCTCCTGACTTGCAGTTGCTTCACTGTGCAGTGAAGGTCAGAGCTCAGCTCCCACGCCACACACAGGGGAGTCCCATCCCCACTTCTCGCATCTTTTCTCACTGTCCTATTACACAGACCCTCCATTCCGGCCACACACCGTATCCTGTCCCACCTAAGGACCTTGGCTCAGGCCCTTTCCACCACCTGGAATGCTCCTGCTACCCCCACAGGGATGCCCAAATGCCTTTTCCATGACGGACACCCCAACTGGAAGGAATTTTTCTTTTTCCTGGAATTCCGTACACATACCAGTTGTGCAAGTAGCTTTGCTAGACAGTTCCCTAACTTCAAGCCTCGTTCCTCCCCGAGATGGGTTAGGTCCCTGGATATTAGGGTCTCCAGAGTATTTATTTATAGTTCCAGCTCCCAGTATGGCGCCCTGTACTCTGCGGGCACCTGAAGAATGGCTGTCAACCCAGGCGCACCAACCCTCCGTATCAGAACGCTTCATACACAGCCTGCAGGAGGGACCAGCAGGGCAGAGGGACCTGCTTCGCCCAGTAGTGGAAGTCACAGGACATTTCTCAACATCATTCACACTAAAAACATCTTTTTTTTTTTTTTCCTGTGAAATAGTCACTCACCCTCCACCCTCTTTTGGTAAATCCTCCACAAAATTAGATAAGGAGAAATATCCCTTTGTTTTACATCCTCTGACTCAGATACTGAGCATTATTCCTTGGGGTCAGCGGTGGCAGTGGAGGGGAGGAAAGATCCCCTTGGGGATGCGGGGAAGAGGAGAGTATATTGTGGAGGGGCACAGCGTTTTGCTGTTTTTTCTTTTTTTTCCCTTTAGATGGTCCTGGCTCACAGAAAGGCCACTACCTGGCAGGCGGGTGGGTCACTTCCTGGGGGCGCAGCGGGGCTACGACTTGACAGCTATAAACGTTTGATTCTCCCACTGCGCGCTCACCGGGTTCCCAGACCCAGGTGGTGGTAGTAGGGGGTGGGAGAGGCGGGAAGAGCGCCGTCTTAAGAACCATCTGCTCCTCCTCCGGGCTTCGCGCCTCTGGGGAGGTGGCCCTCAGCCGCCCTCGGCAGAGCTCTCCCCGAAACCTGGTGCCGCGTCTCAGCGCTCCGGCCCCCGCAGGCCATAGCTCTACGACAGCAGGGTCCCTCTGCGGGGCGCGGGCGAGGGCTTCCACCTTCCGCACGCACGACGTGGGCTCGCCCGGCTCCGTCGGCGGCATGAAGGGCACGGCTTGAGGGAAGCTCCCGAGAGCGCCATGGGCCTCCCGAGGGCCGATCGTGCCCCGCCGGGGGACGTGGGGACGCACGGCTTGGAGCTGGGTCCCGACCCGTCCTGGCTCCTCCCCGGGCCCCTTCCCCACAGTCCCTTTCTACCAGCCCTGCCCGCCTCTCCGGCCTGGCCCCGCGCCGCGGCCTCCTTCCCCGAACTCCGCGGCCGGGGCGAAAGTGTCACTCCCGTCTCCAGCCACGATGGCGGGCCAGGTTGTGCCACACGCGCCGCGCGATGTGCCACCCCCCTCTACCCCCATTCCACACCGAGGGTCCTCCCCAGGCGCCGCGATATCTGTACCCAAGTTTCTTAGCCCCTCCGAGCCCGCGGCGCGGACTTCCTGCCTCCCTAGCCCGGACGCATAGTCCCGGCCGTGCGGCCGTCCAGCCCTCCGCGATCTTGCCCGGCGCCCGCACCATCCTGGCGGCGGCCGCTCCCCCAGTCGAGTCTCACCGGCTGGGAGCAGACCAGCGCCGGGTGGTCCAGCAGTCGCAGGGAGGCGCCACCCGGGGCCAGCACGCCCAGGAGCAGCAGGAGCAGTCCCAGCGGGGGCCCCGGGACAGCGCGCGGCGGGCTGCGTGCGGCCCCCATGGCCCCGGTGGCGTCGCGGAGGGCTCGGCCCCGGATGGGGACGCAGCGAGCCAACGTTCGGGGGCTTTCCTTTCCGTGGTGGAGTTCAAGTCGGCTCCACTCAGCTCGCTTCCGGCTTCCAGGCCGGGCCCAGGGGCGGGCCGGGCCAAGGGGAGGAGTTTAGGCTGGGACGGGGAGGGGTTTAGGGTGAGACTGGGCCCTCCCCACGTTCCTCCCTGCGCCTCTCTTCTCGGGCCTCTGCTCCGTCCTCCCGGCGTCCGTCCCCCTCCTCCGCCCGCCGCCCCAGGTGCGCTCCTCCCGCTGCTCCTGGGCCTGGCCCGTCGCGCCCCTAGTTGCACCCGCGTCGGGCTAGCGTTAACTCCGGCTGGAGCCTCTTCTGCCCCCACACGCACCCTCCACCCTGGCCGTGCAGCAGCAACTGTCGATTTTAATCCTCCGCCCTCACTCACTCGATTCTTGGTCCTGTTCAGACTTCTTGTTTCTCTCCTGGGTCATTGGACGTCAAATCCCAACTTGGGATTCCAGGAAGTCCGTTTTCTTAGTCTCTGTCCCTTTTATTTTTATATTTTATTTTATTTTTAGACAGGGCCTCCCTTTGTCTCCCAGGCTGGAGTGCAGTGGTGCAACCACAGCTCACTGCAGCCTCGGCCTCCCGGACTCAAGCGATCCTCCTGCCTCTGCCTCCTGAGTAGCTGGAACCGCAGGCCCTATCCCATTTTATTGTCCCCACCCCTTTGCCTGGTCCTGCTCGCTCTGCTTTCCCTGGCTTTGCTTTCTCTTTCTCAAGACAAGGACAGCTCCGGGCTCCAGGGAGGAGGGGACAGCAGTCATTTCCAGCCTCCTGGCTCGGACTCAGGGACACTGAGTTCCTGGAGGGCAGGCAGTTACCTGGTCTGTGCGACTCTGTGTCCTAGCCGCGCCTAAGAGAGTCGTTACTCCCCAGAGGGTCGCTCCACGGCTGCGGAAGCTGTCGCCAGCGAATTATACATTTCATGAGTTTCCTTCTTAGCACGCGTGCAGCCTGTGTCCACTCCTCCCCGCACCCTCGAGGACCCTCCCAAGCTGGCCCGCGCTGCCCCTGTCCTAGGTTCCTGCCTCGAGCTCGAGCCCGTCCTGCCGTAGTTCATCCACACGCTCCTGCCCATTCGCCTCTCCTCCCTTCCTCCCAAGCCCACCACAGTCCGCTTTTCCTTGCCTATCAAGTGCGCCTCTGCCTGGCCTTGACACGCACGGAGTCTACACTCATGTAACTTTTCCCTGTATTTTCCACTGCCCTCGAGAGGTGGGTTTTTTCGCTGCCCGAAGCACCCGCTGACCCCCAGCGACATCTCCATGAGCCCCGCCCGCAGACAGGACCCAGCTGAATGAAGCCTGAAGCTCAGTGGTCTTCAAATATCTTTTGTCTGTTTCTAAAAGAATTTTGGAAAACTGCATCCTTTCATGCATTTTTAAGATGACATCTAAAATTCTCCATCCTCAATCTAAATAGATGTAGAGGATGTAACTGTTACGTAAAAATCAGCGGTTGTCGTGGGCAGCTTCTAAGATGGGTTCTAGGATGTCACCTCCTGGGAGTCACGACCTTCTGAATCCTCTTCCCGGAGTGTGGGATGGACCCAGAGGCTGGGTTCTAACAATAGAATATGAATAGAAGAAGACAAAAATGATGGGATGTCACTTACAAGATTAAGCTACAAAAAGATCCTGACTTCTGTCTTGCCCAGCCCCTCCCTCTGAGCTCCTAGCTCTTAGGGAAGCCATAATGCGAGCCCCCCTGGGTGGGGCCCCAGTGGCAGAGAATGAGAAAGGCCTCTGCCCACTGCAAGACACTGAGATCCTCATTTCATCATTGCCATTCTTAGTGCATAATTGATAAAAATAATGTAAATATAATACACGTTAATAAGTAATTAAACATGAACTGTCATTTGAAATTCATCTTCTTCCTAATTAGTTCATGTATCTGTGAACAAATATTGCTTATTCATAGAACAAAACAACAGTTAGCATTTAAAAATATTTTATTACTATTCTTTTATTCTATTATTGTTATTTTGAGACGGAGTCTTGCTTTGTCACCCAGGCTGGAGTGCAGTGGCGTGATCTCCACTCAACTGCAAGCTCCACCTCCCGGGTTCACGCCATTCTCCTGCCTCAGCCTCCCGAGTAGCTGGGACTACAGGCACCTGCCATCATGCCCTGCTAATTTTTTGTATTTTTGGTAGAGACGGGGTTTCACTGTCTTAGCCAGGATGGTCTTGATCTCCTGACCTCATGATCCGCCTGCCTCAGCCTCCTAAAGTGCTAGGATTACAGGTGTGAGCCACCACGCCCGGCCATTATTTTTCTTATTTTTAAAATTGAGACAGGGTTTCACTATGTTACCCAGGCTGGTCTTGAATTCCTGGGCTCAAGCCATTGTCCTGCCTCAGCTTCCCAAAGTACTAGGAATTCAGGCATGAGCTACCACCCTAGGCTAAAAATATTTTAGATGTAAGCCTTAAAAAATTGCTTACATAAATAATTATTATATTTATTTCATCAATTCTTTGAATCCGTTTTCAGTCATATGGCAAAGATCACATAGCCATCTTGTCACCCTTTTTTTTTTTTGAATAGACAGGGTCTCACTAAGTGGCCCAGGCTAGACTCAAACTCCAGGGCTCAAGAGGTCCTCTCAACTCAGCCTCCCAAGTAGCTGGGATTACAGGTTCGCACCACTGTGCCCATTGATTTGGCAACTGACAAGTTGATTGGGTTCTCCTTCAATTTTAGTAAGGCAATATTTGGAACCTACCTCACTTGCAAAAAATGTCTGTCTGTCTATCTATCTATCTATCTCTATATATCGGTATGTGTATATAGCTACCCTGTGATCACAGTTCTATTAGACAATGGTATTTGGCACTGTTGCTATGTCTAGTGCCCAGGGCCTTTTTCTTTTTCTTTTTTTTCCTGAGATGGAGTCTTGCTCTGTCGCTCAGGCTGGAGTGTAGTGGCAACCTCCACCTCCCGGGTTCAAGTAATTCTCCTGCCTCAGCCTCCCGAATAGCTGGGATTACAGGCGCATGCCACCATGCCCAGCTAATTTTTATATGTTTAGTAGAGACGGGGTTTCGCCATGTTGGCCAGGCTGGTCTCGAACTCCTGACCTTGTGATCCGCCCTCCTCGACCTCCCAAAGTGCTGGGATTACAGGGGTGAGCCACAGCTCTGGGCCCCCAGGGGCTTTTTTTACACAGTCCCCCAAATTTCACATGTTAGAAACTTAATAGCCAGGACTAATGAGAGGCCTACCTTTCTTCTGAAAGTGGGAGAAGGACAAGTAGGAAACAAAAGTGTGGGGAAGGAGTGGAGCCTCCACCCGCACCTGACATCTTGACAGCTGGTACCTTTCCAGGCAGGCAAGTATCTGGAAGAGGACACGGGGAGGTTGAGATTCTGGAGGTCCATTCCCTTCAAATCTATTCCCTTCAAGCCAGGGCCAGCAAATTTTTTTTTTTTTCTGAAAAGTGTCAGATAGTAAATATTTCAGGCTTTGCCAACCATGTAGTTCTGTCCCAGCTATTCAACTCTGCCCTTGTAGCAGCTATTGACAATATGTAAACAAAGGAGTGTGTCTGTGTTCTAATAAAACTTTATTTGTGGACATTTACATTTACATTGCATATAATTTTCATTTGTCCTAACATATTATTTCCCTTTTGATTTTTTCCCCTGACCATTTGAAACTGTAAAAACCAACTTAGCTCCCCGGAGGGTACAAAAACAGGCAGCAGAACAGATTTGGGCCATAGGCCCTAGTTTACTGACCTGTGCCCTAAACTTTCCAAGGCATGCCCCTTGGAAAGTCTTCAGGTAACCTCAGGGTAACGTGTACTCTCATTTGAAATTGCTATCCTGGTTCTCAACTCTGCCTACATATTAGAATCCCATGAGGTGCTTTTTAAAATACCAATGCACAGCCACACTCTTCCACACTGATTCGGTGGGTCTGCGGTGGCGTCTGGGCATAAGTATTTTTGAGTTTCCCAGGTACGTCTGATGTGTAGCCTGAACTTGGACCACTGTTCTAATTGCTATAGGCTCTGCACACCTCTCAGGGCACGATGCTGCTTTGTGCTGTAGTTACCGTTATTTCATCCAAAGATCCAAAATCATTGAAAGATAAAGCCTAATTTTAGGAATTTTAAAATGTAGAAAATGGGTGTCTTCAACTGGATGAAATATAGTTTTCCCCTAGCTGTAAGACTGTCCTCCCTGATGGTAAGGACCCCGGCGTCTTCACTCCTGTGTTGCTCTCACCCGCAGTGCTTGGCTGGCTGTGAGGTGTTCTGTGAGTACTTGCCAAGCACATGTCAACATTAGGCTGCTTTGCTTATTGCGTGTTCTCTGGGTTCTTACTTTTCCCCTGACAGAGCCTCGTCCTAAGGAGATAGTAGATATCCAAAAAACATTTTTTTTTTTGATTCATTGACTGATTATACAAGGAGCAATAGACTGATGTCAGGAATAAGAGTCAGGGATTGGAGAACTTGGTGGTGTCTTTGGCTATGGGAAAATGGAAATGGCCACGGATTTCATTCCAGGACAGTGAGACAGGGGACAGAATATCCTTTGCCATGAGAAAGATGGGGTTAGGAGCTAGTCTCTGATTGACTGATCTTTCTGTCTCCATTCTCTGAAACGATGTTGTTTGTTTATTTGACTTTTCCTCCATGTCCTCTGCTAGTGTATAATCTCAGTGAAAGAAGAGACTGCAAATTATTTTTCATCATTGCTATTCTTTGAATGTATCCCCCAAATTTCACATGTTACAAACTTAATCCCCAAATTCATATGTTGATTGGAGGTGAGGCCTTTGGGAAGTAATTTGAATTAGATCATGAAGGTGGAGGCCTCCATAAAGGAACTGGTGTCTTTATATGAAGAGGAAGATAGGCCAGGCGCGGTGGCTCATGTACTTTGAGTAATCCCTGCACTTTGAGAGGCTGAGGCAGGCAGATCACTTGAGCTTAGGAGTTCATAGACCAGCCTGGACAACATGGTGAAAACCCGTCTCTACCCAAAATACAAAAATTAGCCAGATGCGGTGGCACGTGCCTGTAGTCCTAGCTGCTCGAGAGGCTGAGGCTTGAGCCTGGGAGGGAGGCAGAGGTTGCAGTTTGCCGACATTGTGCCACCGCACTCCAGCTTGGGAGATGGGAGTGAAAGAGTGAAATCCTGTCTCAAAAAAAAAAAAGGACTAGCAGACCTGAGCTGACCTGCACACTCTTACCCTCTCTCCCTATGATGGCCTCTGCCATGTTTTGACACAGCAAAGAGGCCCTCACCAAATGCCAGTGCCATGCTCTTGGACTTCCTGGCCTCCAGAATTGTGAGCTAAATAAATTTTTTTTTCTTTATAAATTACCCATCTATGGTATTCTCTTATAGCAACAGAAAACAGACTAAGACAACCATATTCCCAGTGCTTAGAATAGCCTCTGTCTCCCAGGAGATGATCAATAAACATGTTTTGAATAAACTATTGAATAAATGTGTCAACTGAGATTTACTAAGTTCAAGAGGGGTTTTTGTGTGTGGAATTTTTTTTTTCCTTTTTTTTTCCCAGACAGAGTCTCACTCTGTCACCCAGGCTGGAGTACGGTGGCTCCATCACAGCTCACTGCAGTCTCAACCTCCTGGGCTCAGGTGATCCTTCTGCCTCAGTCTCCCAAGTATGTGGGACCACAGGTGTGTGCCACTATGCCTGTCTAATTTTTTTTATTACTTGTAATATGTAATATCTATGTTTCCCAGGGGGAAACCCCTGGGGTCAAGCGATCCTGTCACCCCTGGCCTCAGAAAAATTTTAATGACAACTGTTTTATTTTTATTCTTACACTGAGTTGCAACATTTAAATCCTAGTTCTTCTCAAGCATTATTTGTTATTATTATTATTTTTGAGATGGAGTTTCACTCTGTCGCCCCGGCTGGAGTGCAGTGGCGCGATTGCTGCTCACTGCAACCTCCGCTTCCTGGGTTCAAACGATTCTCCTGCCTCAGCCTCCCGAGTAGCTGGGATTCAGGCACCTGCCACTATGCTCCGCTAATTTTTTTGTATTTTTAGTAGAGAGGGGGTTTCACTATGTTGGCCAGGCTGGTCTCGAACTCCTTACCTCATGATCCACCCACCTCGGCCTCCCAAAGTGCTGGGATTACAGGCGTGAACCACGGCGCCTGGCTTTTTTGTTTTGTTTTGTTTTTTAGAGACAGTGTCTCACTATGTTGCCCAGGCTGGTCAGCTGATCTCAAACTATGGCTTCAAGTTATCCTCCTGCCTCAGCCTCCCGGGTACCTAGGAGGCACTAGCCACCACATCCAGTCTTTAAGCTTTTAAATTTAACTTACAAAGCTTGCTAGTTTATTTATGTATTTACTTACTTACTTATTTGAAACAGGTTCTAGCTCTGTTATGTAGGCTGGAGTGTGGTTGCACAGTCACGACTCACTGCAGTCTCAACCTTCTGGGCTCAAGTGATCCTCTAGCCTCAGCCTCCAGAGTAGCTGGAACTCCAGGTGTGCACCACCATGCCTGGCTAATTTTAAATTTTTTTGTAGAGACAGGGTCTCACTATGTTGCCCAGGCTGACCTCAAACTCCTGGACTCAAGTGATCCTCTCACCTTGGCTTCCCAAAGTACTGGGATTATAGGCATGAGCCACCGTGCCCTGCTCTAGTCCATTTATTAATCTGGTAATATTGGCATAAAATAATAACAATCTGTTTTACTTGTTCTTTGATTCATGTGCTATTAACTCATAAATGTCAGAGACTAAATCCTCCTTAAACACTTAACACTACTTCAAACTTGATTCATTAAATTTCCTAAGACATTTCAAACCACATTGCAAATTTTATGTGCATGTTTCTCTTAAAAGTTTCAAACGCTGACTGCTAGACTTACAAATTTAACACAAAATTATTTCTAAGCATCTATGCAACACCTGAAAAAGCTAATAAATCAAACTGTTTACAAGCTGTAATAAGTTATTAAAGTAATGGCCCTCAGTTTGTTCACACCTGCTTGAGTAATCCGGTCTCACATGGATTCTGGGCTTGGTCATTAGAATTGTTTTGGCCAATGGGGCCATAGCAAACTTGACACATTGGGGCCTGCTTTCTGGAATCCTTAGGCTTCCATGTGAGGAAGCCGAGGCTGACTTATTGGCGGGTAAGAGGCCATGCCGGGCAGAGTCAGTCCATCCCAGCTGAAGCCCCCTCAGACCAAGCAGTCTTCCAACTACCAGACATTGACCATTCAGCCTTGAACATTCAGCACTAGTTGAACCAGACCGGACCAGAAGAGCTGTTCAACTGACCCACAGAAAGAGGAGAAATACAAAGAGAAAACTTAAGCCACTGAGTTTTGGGGTGTTTTGTTATGCAACAAAAGCAAACTGATAATACAAACTGAAATCTTTCTAATGTAAATCCTGGAGCATCCCTCCATCCTATAACACAGGTCACTTTCACAACATTTGTGCTCCTGATTTGAGTTGGTGAAGTCATGAGCCCTCTATCCAGGTCATATTAATAACTAATCACTCTCCTCCTTGAATGGATTCCACACTTTTCAAATGTTTTACTTTCTCTCTTATATCATCTCTGATTCTAAAGTCATATGTAGATCTCTCCCTCATGGTCAACGGACTAATTACTCTTTTAACTATAATTTTTGATATTTTTAAACAAACAAACATATGTATCTAACAATTTCTTGATATAATAAAATGCCAATGCAATACAATTAGTATTAATAGTAGGTGACAACAAAGACGATAACATAGTCACCACTGACACATACTGCACATCGTTGTCATTCTTTTCATGAGTTGAAACACTCTTCGAGTACAATTTACATTTTATCCTTTGTGGAATACCACTATAGAGCCATGATTTATCTCAGGTTTGTTTCTATGAAATAGAATGACAGGTACTTCCTTTCCTTTTTATTTTTTTGAGATGGAGTCTCTCTCTGTCGCTCAGGCTGGAGTGCAGTGGTGTGATCTTGGCTCACTGCAACTTCTGGCTCCCATATTCAAGTGATTCTCATGCCTTGGCCTCCCGAGTAGCTGGGATTACAGGTGTGTGCCACCATGCCAGGCTAATTTTTGTATTTTTAGTAGAGACGGGGTTTCACCATGTTGCCCAGGCTGGTCTTGAACTCCTGACCTCAGGTGATCCACCCACCTCGGCCTCCCAAAGTGCTGGGATTACAGGCGTGAGTCACCATGCCCGACCAATGTACCTTTTGTTTAAAATATAAATTTAATTGCTATTCCTGCATGTAATTATTCTCACTCTGGCTTCATGCAACAGGAAGACCCCCTAGCATGAGAGCTGAAAACTTCTAACTTCTTTACCAAGCACCCATCTGACTCTCTTTATCCTGGGCTCTGCCACTGACTACCTGTGTGGCATCGGTCACATAATTTCTCTATCTATCACCATTTTGGGAGGCCAAGGTGAGAGGATCAGGAGGTCAGGAGTTTGAGACCAGCCTGGCCAACATGATGAAATCCCGTCTCTACTAAAAATACAAAAATTAGCTGAGCGCGGGGCGTGGTGGTGGGTGCTTGTAATCCCAGCTAGTTGGGAGGCTGAGGCAGGAGAATTGCTTGAATCCGGGATGCAGAGGTTGCAGTGAGCTGAGATCATGCCACCGCATTCCAGCCTGGGTGACAGAGTGAGACTCCGTCTCAAAAAAAAAAAAAGAAAAGGTACATTGAGATTTGAAGAAACAGAGGAGAGGGTGGTAGGTGACTGACTAGAAATAATGCTGGGAGAGAGAATGTGAGATGAGTCCATAGAATGAGAGGCTGAGAAGTTGATTCCTATTTATGGGAGGAAGAGAGAATGATGTGGTGAAGGGTATAGAACTATGAGGAAAGTCCTTGTCAATCACATGGCTAGAGAATAGTGATCATTGAAAAGGAAGTAAAATATAAAAACATTTGCAGAATATTTCTCAATCAAAAAATTTCACTAGGGGTTTCAAAATGGTGCTGCGGAAGGAAGCTGGCTTTACTTCCCCAACAGAAAACTGAAAAGAAACATGTAGCACCAAGATCATCACCAGCAATGTTCCAGAACTCAAATATGAAGATGAGACATTTCCTGGGGCCACAGATGAAAAAACTTTGAGACGACGTCAAGAGAATCAGACTTAAATAATTTTTTTTAAAGATGGAGTCTTGCTCTATCGCCCAGGTTGGAGTGCAGTGGCTCACTGCAACCTGTGCTTCCTGGGTTCAAGCAATTCTCCTGCCCCAGCCTCCTGAATAGCTGGGATTACAAGTGTGCGCCACCATGCACGGGTAATTTTTGTATTTTTAGTAGAGAGGGGGTTTCATCATGTTGGCCAGGCTGGTTTTGAACTCCTGACCTCAGGTGATCTGCCCGCCTCGGCCTCCCAAAGTGCTGAGATTACAGGTGTGAAACACTGCGCCTGGCTGAGACTCAGACTTCTATATCCATGATGCCCCTCCCTCAAATCTGCCCCACACCAAGCGTGCAGAAAACTCACTGACTCATGCGTTCTTCACTGGAAAAAGTGAGATCGAGATGGCCAATCAGCTTCTCCATCATCGTGGGTTCACTGGCAGGAAACCTGTCCCTGACTCAACCCACAGAAAGCATCCAGTGTGCCTGAAAGAAGAAACATCCCAGAGGAGAGACAGAGTGGGGAGGCAGGACCACCATCCCCAGCCCTGGACGCCCTGCTCTAATGTGGCCAAAGGAGACAGCAAATCAGCGTGGCTGTTCAGCAGCACCATGTGGTAGGTTTGTTCCACAGGTCCCCTGGGCACAACCCCTAACCATCCTTCCCACACTACTGAAATGTCCCTTTTGGTACCTCCCTCATCCTGATGGGTGGCATTCTTTTTTTTTTTTTTTTTTTTTTTTTTGAGATGGAGTCTCACTCTGTCACCAGACTGGACTACAGTATTGTGATCTCCGCTCACTGCAACCTCCGCCTCCCAGGTTCAAGCGATTCTCCTGCCTCAGCCTGCTGAGTAGCTGGGACTACAGGTGCCCGCCACCACACCCAGCTAATTTTTGTATTTTTAGTAGAGACGGAGTTTCACCATGTGGGCCAGGATGGTCTTGATCTGTTGACCTCGTGATCTGCCCACCTCAGCCTACCAAAGTGCTAGGATTACAGGCGTGAGCCACCGCGCCTCTTAATTGGCACTCTTAATTGCTTTCTAGGGTGGCACTCTTAATTGCTTTCTAGAACCAAGGCAAACCTGGGCTTATGCCACCATCTAGTGTCAAAAAGGAGGCAGTGATCGAGCTGGAAAAAAAGAAAAAGAAAATAAATAAATAAATAAATAAATAAATAAATAAATAATCAACAGGTAAATTAAAAATAAAAACTCCAAGCAAACATATCAAATAAAAACCAAAGCAAGCCAGACAGAGAAGATTGAAATAAACAACAAATCCTTTAATGCAAAGACACAGACTCACATCACAGGAAACAATAGCAAAGAAGGAACCATGACCCCAAATGGACAGAGCAAGGAACCAGTGACTGACCTTAATGAGTCAGCAATATGTGAACCTCTGACCAAGAATTCAAAATGTCTGTTTTGAGAAAACTCAGTGGTCTCCAAGATAACATACAAAAGTAATTCAGAAATTCACAAGAGAAATTTAACACAGAGATTGAAGTTTTGAATAATCAAACAGAAATCTTAGAGCTGAGAGATAAATTCACTCAACTAAAAAATTCATGGCCAGTCGTGGTGGCTCACACCTGTAATCCCAGCACTTTGGGAGGCCAAAGTGGTTAGACTGCATGAGCTCAGGAGTTTGAGACCAGCTTGGGCAACACAGTGAAACCCCGTCTCTACTAAAATACAAAAAGTTAGCTGGGCGTGGTGGCGCATGCCTGTAGTCCCAGTTACTTGGGAGGCTGAGGCAGAAGTATTGCTTGAACCCAGGAGGCGGAGGTTGCAGTGAGCAGAGATCACGCCACTGCACTCCAGCCTGGGCGACAGAGTGAGACTGTCTCAAAAAAAAAAAAAAAAAAAAAAAAAAAAAAAATATATATATATATATATATATATATATAATTAGAGACTCTCAACCAGCAAAATGAATCAAGCAGAGGGAAAAACCAGTGAGCTCAAAGACAGGCTTCTAAAAAATACACAGAGGAGCAAAAACATAAAAAGAACAAAATGCGATAAAAATTATCTCCTAAATATAGAAAATTACCTCAAAAGACCAAATCTAAGAATTCTTGGTGTTCAGAAGGGAGCTGAGCAAGAGCAAAGGGTGGAAAACTTATTCAAAATCAAACACAAACAGACACCTAAAAAACTTTCCAAACTTGAGAAAGAGACAAATATCCCATACAAGAAGGTCAGAGAACACCAAACAGGTTCAACCCAAATAAGACTACCAAAAGGCATGTAATAATGAAATGCTCAAAGGTCAAGGATAAAGAAAGGATCCTAAAAGCAGCAAGAGAAAAGAAGCAAATAAGATATAAATAAGCTCCAATTTATCTGGCAACAGATTTCTCAATTGGAACTACACAGATCAGAAGGGAATGGGATGACATTTTCAAAGTGCTCGAAGAAAAAAACTGCCATTTAAGAATACTGTAGGCCGGGCGCGGTGGCTCAAGCCTGTAATCCCAGCACTTTGGGAGGCCGAGGCGGGCGGATCACGAGGTCAGGAGATCGAGACCATCCTGGCTAACACGGTGAAACCCCGTCTCTACTAAAAATACAAAAAAAAAAAAAAAACTAGCCGGGCGCGGTGGCGGGCGCCTGTAGTCCCAGCTACTCGGGAGGCTGAGGCAGGAGAATGGCGTAAACCCGGGAGGCGGAGCTTGCAGTGAGCTGAGATCCGGCCACTGCACTCCAGCCTGGGTGACAGAGCAAGACTCCGTCTCAAAAAAAAAAAAAAAAAAAAAAAAAAAAAAAGAATACTGTATTAGAAAAGTGTCCCTTCAAATATGGAGAGGACATAAAGTCTTTTCCAGACAAACAAAAGATGAGAGAGTTCACCACCACCAGACCTATGTTACAAGAAGTGCTAAGAATTCTTCAATCAGAAAGAGAAAAAAAAAATCTAACATGCAAAAAGAAAACATGTAAAGGTATGAAATCCACTGGTAAAATTAAGTACATGAACAAACCCAGAATACTCTAATACTATAATTTCAGTGTGCAATCCACTCACAACTAGTATGCAGCCCAAAAGCCAAAGCTATCAAAAACAACAATACCTACAGCAATCTGTTAGGAGATAGACATTGTAGAAATACACATAAATTGATACAACATAAAGTCAGAATATAGGGGATGAAATTAAATTGTAAAGTTAAAACTTTTTTTTCCTTGTTCATTTTTATTATTTTCTTTAAGTTGTCATCTCTTTAAAATAACTTGTTATAACTATAAAATGTTTTTGGTAAGCCTCATGGTAATCACAATGCAAAAACCTAAAATAGATTCATTAAAAATAAAAGCAATCAGTTAAAACATACTACCAGAGAATATCACTTAACCTCTAAGAAAGACAGGAAGAAATAAAGATAGGAAGAAAGAAAGAAAGGAAGCAAGGAGTTACAAAACAATCAGAAAACAAGCAACAAAATTGCAGTAGTAATAATATCAATAATAACTCTGCATGTAAATGGACTCAATTCTCCAGTTAAAAGCCATGGATTGGCTGATGGGATAAAGAAACAAGACCCAACTATATGCTGCCTACAATAAACCCATCTCACCTATAAAGACACACAGAGACTGAAAGTGAAGGGATAGCAAAAGACATTCCACGCAACTGGAAGCCAACAAAGAGCAGGAGTAGTTATTCTTATATCAGATAAAATAGACTGTAAATAAAAGACTGTATAAAGAGATAAAGAAGGTCACTATACAATGATAAAGAGGTCCATTCATGAAGAGAATATGACAATTATAAATATCTATGCATTCAACACTGAAGGCTCTAAGTGTATAAAGCAAACATGACTAGATCTAGAGGGAGAGAGGGGATACAATACAATAACAGTAGGGGACTTCAACACCCCACTGTTAGTAATGGACAGATCCAGATCCAGACAGAAAATCAAGAAAGAAACATCAGAGTTCAACTACACACTAGATCAAGGCCTAACTGACATTTACAGAACATTTCACCCAACTGCTACACAATCCATATGCTTTTCATCAGCACATGGAACATTCTCCAGAATAGACCATATCTTAGGCCACAAAACAATTCTCAACAAATTCAAAAAAGTAGAAGTCATGTCAATTATCTTTTCTGAATACAATGGAATAAGACCAGAATCAATAATAACAGAAGCCTTGGAAAATACACAACACATGGAAACAAAACAACATGCTCCTGAACTATCAATGGGTCAATAAAGACATTAAGAAGGAAATTTTAAAAAGTTGAAACAAATGGAAATGGAAGTACAACAAGCCAAAATCTAGGGGATACAGCAGAAGCAGTAACAAGAGGGATGTTTATAGCAATAAATGCTTATAAAAAAAAGTAGATTCCAAACACTGTGAAATCAAGAAAAAAAAAGGTAGAAAGACTTCTTATAAACAACCTAATGATGTGCCTCAAGGCACTAGAAAAGCAAGAGCAAACCAAAGCCAGAATTAGGAGGAAAGAAATAATAAAGATCAGAGAACTAAATGGAATTGAGACTAAAAGAATTACAAATAATCAATGAAACAAAAAGCTGCCTTTTTGAAAAGATAAAATAAACCTTTAACTAAACTAAGAAAAAAGAGCAAAAAATCAAATAAAATCAGAAATGAAAAAAGAGACATAACTGAGACCACAGAAGTACAAAGAATCATTAGAAACTACATAAACAACTACACAGCAACACATTAAAAAACCTAGAAGAAATGCATGCATTCCTGTACGTATACAATATATCAGGATTAAACTATGAAGACCACTGGGCACAGTGGCTCATGCCTGTAATCTCAGTACTTCGGGAGGCCAAGGTAGGTGGATCACTCAAGTCCAGGAGTTAGAGACCAGCCTGGCCAACATCATGAAACCCTGCCTCTACTAAAAGTGCAAAAATTAGCTGAGCTTGGTAGTGGGCGCCTGTAATCCCAGCTACCCGGGTGGCTGAGGCAGGAGAATCGTTTGAATTTGGGAGGCAGAGGTTGCAGTGAGCCAAGTTCGCACCACTGAATTCCAGCCTGGGTGACAGAGCAAGACTCCATCTTAAAAAAAAAGATTGAACCGTGAAGAAATAGAAAACCTCAACAAATCAATAATGAGTGATGAGATCGAAACAGTAATAAAAAGTCTCTCACCAAAGAAAAGCTGGCCGAGCGTGGTGGTTCACGCCTGTAATCCCAGCACTTTGGGAGGCCGAGGTGGGTGAATCACTCGAGTTCAGGAGTTAGAGACCAGCCTGGCCAACATCATGAAACCCCACCTCTACTAAAAATACAAAAATTAGCCGAGCTTGGTAGTGGGCACCTGTAATCCCAGCTACTCGGGTGGCTGAGGCAGGATAATCATTTGAACCTGGGAGGTGGAGGTTGCAGTGAGCCATGGTCGCACCACTGCACTCCAGCCTGGGTGACAGAGCAAGACACCATCTCAAAAAAAAAAAAAAAAAAAAAGATTGAACCGTGAAGAAATAGAAAACCTCAGCAAATCAATAATGAGTAATGAGATTGAAACAGTAATAAAAAGTCTCTCACCAAAGAAAAGCCAGCCGAGCACGGGGGCTCACGCCTGTAATCCCAGCACTTTGGGAGGCTGAGGTGGGTAGATCACTTGAGGACAGGAGTTCGAGACAAGCATGGCCAACATAGCAAAACACTATCTCTGCTAAAAATATAAAAATTAGCTGGGCGTGGTGGCACACGCCTGTAATCCTAGCTACTCAGGAGGCTGAGGAACAAGAATAACTTGAACCTGGGAGGCAGAGGTTGCAGTGAGCCGAGATTACCCCACTGCACACCAGCCTGGGTGATCGAGCAAGATTATGTCAAATAAATAAATTAATTAATAAAGCCCAGAACCTGATGGCTTCACTGCTGAATTCTGCCAAACATTTAAAGAAGAAATAATATCCCGCCAGGCACAGTGGCTCACACTTGTAATCCCAGCATTTTGGGAGGCTGAGGCAGGTGGATCACTTCAGGTTAGGAGTTCAAGACCAGCCTGGCCAACATGGTGAAACCCCATCTCTACTAAAAATGCAAAAATTAGCTTGGTGTGGTGGTGGACGCCTGTAATCCTAGCTACTCAGGAGGCTGAGGCAGGAGAATCCCTAGAACCCAGGAGGCGGAGGTTGCAGTGAGCCCAGATGGCACCACTGCACTCCAGCCAGCCTGGGCAACAGAGTGAGTCTGTCTTTAAAAAAGAAAAAATAATAATACGAATTCTATTCAAGCAAGTGCTTCAAAAAATTTGAAGAGAAGGGAATACTTCTAAACTTATTCTAGAAAGTCAGCATTACTCTGGTACCAAAACCAGACAAAGACACAACAAAAAAGAAAACTACAGGCCAATATCATGCATAAACATAGATGCAAAAATTCTCAACAAAGTACTAGTGAACTAAATTCAACAACATGTTAAAAAATAATTCACCATGATCAAGTAAAATTCATCCCAGGAATTCAAGGATGATTCAACACATGCAAATCAATAAATGTGATACATTACATTAACAGAACCAAGAACAGAAGCCATATGACCATTTCAATAGATACTGAAAAATCATCCAATAAAATTCAACACACCTTTATAGTAAAAACCCTCAGCAAACTGGGTATAGAAGAAACATACCTCAAAATAACATAGGCCATAGTTGACAAACACACAGCTAACGTTGTATATTGAAAGCCTTTCTTCTAACATCTGGAATAAGACAAGGATGCTCACTTTTCACCACTTTTATTTAACATAATATTGAAAGTCCTGGCCGGGCGCGGTGGCTCACGCCTGTAATCCCAGCACTTTGGAAGGCCGAGGCTGGCGGATCACAAGGTCAGCAGATCGAGACCATGGTGAAACCCCGTCTCTACTAAAAATAGAAAAAATTAGCCGGGCGCAGTGGCGGGCGCCTGTAGTCCCAGCTACTCGGGAGGCTGAGGCCGGAGAATGGCGTGAACCCGGGAGGCGGAGCTTGCAGTGAGCCGAGATTGCGCCACTGCACTCCAGCCTGGGCGACAGAGCGAGACTCCGTCTCAAAAAAAAAAAAAAAAAAAAAAAAAAGAAAGTCCTGGCAGAGCAATTAAGCAAGGGAAAAAAATAAAGAGCATTAAAATTGGAAAGAAAGAAATCATAGCCTTGTTCACAGATGACATGAACTTACACTTAGAAAAACCTAAAGACTCCACCAAAAAACTGCTAGAACTGGTAAACTAATTTAGTAAGTTGCTGGATACAAACTCAATGTACAAAAATTAGTAGCATTTATATATGTCAATGGTGAATAATCTGAAAAAGAAATCAAGAAAGCAATCTCATTTACAATAGCTACAAAAATTTGAAATACATAGGAATCAATTTAGACAAATACATGAAAAATTTTGATATGGTTTAGATGTTTGTCCTCTCCAAATCTCATGTGGAAATGTGACCTCCAATGTTGGAGGTGGGCCTAGTGGGAGGTGTTTTGGTTACGGGGATGGAACCTTCATGAATGACTTGGTATTGTCCTGCAGTAATGAGTGAGTTCTCAGTCTATGAGTTCATGTGAGATCTGGTTGTTTAAAAGAGCCTGGCGCTTCCTCCCTCTCACTCTTGCTTCCTTTCTCACCATGATTTGCTTGCTCTCTCTTTGCCTTATGCCATGATTGGAAGCTTCCTGAGGCCCTCATCAGAAGCAGATGCTGCTGCCATGCTTCCCGTACAACCTGTAGAACCATGAGTAAAAGTAAACCTCAGGAGGGGCCACTCTGAAAGTAGGCCCAGCTGTTCTGATGCAATTCAGAAACTCTAACTATACTAAAATCTGTAACCCATCTCAGTTCCAAATTTTGGACTGAGTAGTCCCAGCCAAATTGAGACAGTAATTCTGATCTCCTCAAAGTGGTAAGCATAGGAAAACGCTGTGAAGGTGTAGAAATAAGCATTGTGACAAGAAAAATGTCTACCAAATCCGTGATATTACTACTTTGCATTAGGTTTAGAAAAAAACTGAAATCATCATGGTAATTTGTATGTATTATTTGTTTCTCAAGGCATTTGAAATACTTTGGAGACTGTCATGTTAGAGAATCTGGCACATTATGGTTGTGATTAATTTGAAATAGTTAAGAGGATTTGATATTTGTTTTGTCACTTATTTTGAAATATTAAAAATGTTGAATGATAATAGATTTGGATATTTTAAAATGTGTAAAATAATTTGATTATTTTGTGATCAGTATTGAAATTTTTCCAAATAATTTGATTTATGAAAATTTTAGATTAAGACTTAAGTTCTGGGTAAGGAACTTAAATGCGTAGGGTGGTTTTGTCATAAAGAAATGAAAGCTTGTCTTATTAAGAATTTGATGAGCAGCCTGGGTAACAGAGCGAGACTCCGTCTCAAAAAAAAAAAAAAAAAAAGAATTTGATGAGAAGGTAGGGTATACTATGTTGATGGCTATGGTTTGACATGCCCAGGAAACCCAAGTATCCAATTTCATTAATATATCTTCCAAAAACAGATGTTAAATACCTTTTAAAGAAGAACTCTGCTGTTAGCTGCTAAGGTTAAAAACTTAAAAATTTTCAGGCTGGGCGTGGTGGCTAATGCCTGTAATCTCAGCACTTTGGGAGGCCAAGGTGGCTGGATCACCGGAGGTCAGAAGTTTGAGACCAGCCTGGGCAACATGGCGAAATCCCATCTCTAATAAAAATACAAAAATTAGCTGTTGAACCCTGGAGGTGGAGGTTGTAGTGAGCTGAGATCGTGCCACTGCACTCCAGCCTGAGCAACAGAGTAAGACTCCATCTCAAAATAAATAAACAAATAAATAATTACATAAAGTGATTTGAGGAATGGGGATGAACGAAAGTTCCCTTGTGTTTGCTGGAATCTGAAAGGCTTTTTGATGGAGTGACTTTTGAGAAGGGTCCTGAGGAATGAGACAGTGGGTAGAGGGGAGAGAAGGGCATTTTAGGCAAAGGAAAGGGATTGAGTTTTTTCAGGGGATGCGAGAGGTCTAATGTGACTGGATTGACTGAGGGGTTATAGTGGGGGAGGTGGGCTGTGAGGAGCCATGGGTGTGTCTTGGGCAGGAAGGAGACATTTTGATTTCACAAATACTTATGGAGCTTGATGAGCCATGCATAGCACAGGCACTAGACTCAAAAGGCCACAGGAGGGAGAGTTTCAGAGGCTCCACGGGGCCTTTGACAATGCTGAGGTGGGGATCCAAGTCAGATTCCAAGGAGAAAGTGGCTATTGTGGAGGTGGAGCTCCCATGCAAAGAAGGCCTGAGTTAAGAAATCTTAAAAATAGCAGAAAAGCCAGTTCTAGTGTGGGGGCTGGAAGGGGCAGCAGAAGAACCCCCTTGCAATTCTGAGTAGAGTTTTGTGCGGCCATGACCCTTTCCTCTGCCTCCCACACACTACATTCTTGTCCTCTTTTCTTGTTTCCTAGCCCCTCAGGCTGTAGCTGTGTTTGTTCAGCACAGGTTTGCAGATAAGCTCAGGAAACCTGAAGCCGAGGTGACAGGGGAGGAGAGGAACCCAGTATTTGCTGAGCACCGACTAAATGCCAGGTCCTGGTTGTCCTGTTTAATCCTCACAACCTCCTGTGAGGTGGGCATTTTATAGAAGAGCAAACAGGCCGGAAGAGTTGAAGTACTGTCACGCGTGTTAATGGTGGGGATAGGTTCTGAGAAATGCGTTGCTGTTGTGGGAACATCAGAGTTTCAGAGTGTACTTCACAAACACACTACTCCACCCTGGCTAGACAGCATAGCCTACTGCTCCTGGGTGGCAAACCTGCGCAGTGGGGGACTGTGCTGAATACTGTAGGCCATTGGAACACAGTAGTAAGTATTCATGTATCTAAGCGTAGCTAAAGATAGAAAAAACACAGTCAAAATATGGGTCCAGGCACAGTGGCTCACGCCTGTAATCCCAGCACTCTGGGAGGCCGAGGCAGGCGGGTCACTTTAGGTTAGGAGCTTGAGACCAGCCTAGCCAACATGGCGAAACCCCATCTCTACTAAAGTTACAAAAATTAGCCGGGCATGGTGGCTCACACTTGTAGTCCCAGCTACTCTGGAGGCTGAGGCAGGAGAATTGCTTGAACTCGGGAGGTGGAGGTTGCAGTGAACAGGGATACCATCACTGCACTCCAGCCTGGGTGACAGAGCGAGACTTTGTCTCAAAAAACAAAAAAACAAAAACAAAATACGGTATTATCACCTTCTGGGACCACTAGATGGGTCCCTCATTGACGGAAACACAGAGTGGGACTGCAATTTGCCCAAGGTCATGTTTTGAGGAAGATGGCCGAGTTCTACCCGCTTTCCCACACTTGCACTACTCCTATTCGTGGATCTCCTGGAGGACTACACAGTCCCTTGAACTTCCCCCCCTTTTTTTTTTCTCCCAGTCTCACTGCCCCCTTTGGCCTCTTTTCCCTTTCTACCCAGTCTAAATTCAAGGTTGGTCACAGGGACTCTCACCAGTGTCAAACCATGCAGATCACCTCTGCTGACCGAGGCTTGGGACTGTGACAGAGCCCACTGGGTGCCCTTGGGGTCAGGGGTTCCACAGTGCACAATTCCAGGAAATGCCATCACTAATGTAGTCCATGTGAATGGCATCTCCTGGTGTTATGCAGTTTACGCAGCCTAAGCCCCTGTATGCCAGGTCCCTGACAAGGCTCTTTCCTTCTTCCTTCCCTCCATCCCTTCCTTCCCTCTTCCTTTCCCTTCCCCACGTTTTCTTTCTTTTCTTTTGTTCTTTCCTTCCTTCTTCCTTTCTTTCCTTCCTTTTTTCTCTCTCTCTCTTCTCTCTCTCTCTCTTTCTTTCTGGAACCAGTAAACAATATGGGGAAAGGACATACGTGAGATCAAGGCTATGGCCTACATGATAAGACCTGGCTACCTGGTGCATCCTTGCTCCTTACATAAGCACAGCTGAAGTTCATTCTCCTTTTTTCTGTTTTTTTTTTTTTTTTAAATTAAATTAAATTAAAATTTTTTAGACAGAGTCTTGCTCTGTCGCCCAGGCTGGAGTGCAGTGGCATGATCTCGGCTCACTCCTCACTGCAACCTCTGCCTCCTTGACTCAAGCAATTGTCCTGCCTCAGCCTCCTGAGTAGCTGGGGTTACAGGCGCCTGCCACAACACCCGGTTAATTTTTAAATATATTTAGTAGAGACGGGTTTTCTTCACGTTGGCCAGGCTGGTCTTGAATGAAATTCATTATTATATGCAGTCTGCACAGAGCAAGAAATCTTCCAGGCCAGGGAACAAGAAGCATAGGCCTGCTGCCTTTCACACACATTTTTTTTTTTTTTTTTTTTTTAGGCTAACAGGTACCAGAAGCCCAGAGCCTTCTATTTTGTACAAATCTGTAGTGAATGTACTTCTCAGTCAGGGCTGTGGGGACCAAACCTTCCCCAACCTGATGCGTGCCATCCTGCAGCTCTCCAGATGAGTGGGACGCATGGGTGTGGTTTCCCTCAGAGTGTCTGACTATGGGGTGACAGCTATATGGTCTGCCTTTATATCTGCCTGACAGTTTCCTTATCATGTCCCTTAGCATGATTTTTTTTCATCCCCTTGCGGTTTTTTTTTTTTTTTTTTTTTTTTTTTTTTGACAGGGTTTCACTTTTGTTGCCCAGGCCGGAGTGCAATGGCACCATCTCGGCTCACTGCAACCTCCACCTCCCGGGTTCAAGCAATTCTCCTGCTTCAGCCTCCCAAGTAACTGGGACTATAGGCATGCACCACCACGTCCAGCTAATTTTTTGTATTTAGTAGAGATGGGGTTTCACCGTATTGGTCAGGCTGGTCTAGAACTCCTGACTTCAGATGATCCATCCACCTCGGCCTCCCAAAGTGCTGTGATTACAGGCTTGAGCCACTGAGCCTGGCCCCCTTTGTGGTTGAGTGTTCCCAATCAGCCTTCATGGGTGGGGCTCGCAGGTTCATGTTCTCCTGGCTCCCAGATGCCAGTGGAAGCCACTGCCAGCTCAGGACGCTGTGGCAGTGAGATTTTCAGCAGTGGCACAGGGCCGGCGCCCAGCATGAGCCTCCTCCCTCCCTGAGGATCGATTCTCTGGGGAAATATTTGATTGCAGAGGCCAAGGGATGACCGTCTACTCCCCTTGCAGCAATATCATCATTAGACTGCAATTTGTATTGTCCTTGATCTCCCTCTCTTTTTTTATTTTTAGAGACGATGTTTCGCCATGTTGACCAGGCTAGTCATGAACTCCTGGCCTCAAGCGATCCGCCTGCCTCAGCCTTCCAAAGTGCTGGGATCAGAGGCATGAGCCACTGTGCCTGGCCTTGTCCTTGATCTCTTTCTGCCACCCACTCTGTTCCCTGGATGCTCTGAAATGACCTGTCAGGCTGCCCATGCTTTGGTGAGGATAGGCATTACATTACATTAGTTGGATGTAAATTTGGCTGGGGCAAAAGAGACCCAGAATAAATTGGTTTAAAACCAGAGAACTGGTTTTCTTTTGTGTGTAGAAGTTCGAGTTGGTATGGAGGCTCTGCTTCATGGAACCATCAGTGGGGCAGGCTCCTTCTTTTTTTTTTTGAGACGGAGTCTCGCTGTCGCCCAGGCTGGAGTGCGGTGGCCAGATCTCGGCTCACTGCAAGCTCCGCCTCCCGGGTTTACACCATTCTCCTGCCTCAGCCTCCAGAGTAGCTGGGACTACAGGCGCCTGCCACCTCGCCCGGCTAGTTTTTTTGTATTTTTTAGTAGAGACGGGGTTTCACCGTGTTAGCCAGGATGGTCTCGATCTCCTGACCTCGTGATCCGCCCGCCTCGGCCTCCCAAAGTGCTGGGATTACAGGCTTGAGCCACCGCGCCCGGCCTAGGGCAGGCTCCTTCTCTTTCCATTCCACCTTTCTTGGGGTCATGTCCTTGTGTGTATGTGGGGGTGGTATTGCAGCCAGTGGGAAGGGGAGAGGAAAAGGGAAGGAGAACCCTGTCCCTGTGAGTGTGTGACCTGGAAGGGATGGGAAGCACTTATGTTCACATCCCATTGAGGAATGTTTCTGTCTGTGAGAGAGGGTGGGAAGTGTGGTCTTATTCAGGGGAGCAGGTGCCCCCTGAATTCTAATCTCTGCCACAGGCCAGTTCCGTAGTGTTGGGCTGTGTTCTCAGGACCTCTGTTTCCATAGGTTGTACTTGCAGGCTTCCCTCTGGTTGTGCAACAATATTACTGCCTCCTCCTGAGAGCCTGGTGACATCTCCTCTGCAAAAGCTTCTCTCCTTGTCCAAACTCCAGCCAGGTTCCTCTGAGCCCCCTTCTCTATTAGGCCTCAACCTTGGCTTATAAAGATTTGAACAAACATTATCATAGTCTCTAACAACTCATCCCTGTGGTGACCCTAGGGCCCCCGTCACTGCCTGCTTCAAGTGCCTACTTGAGAAAACTCAAGGTTGTCAGAAGAATTTACTGTTTGTTCCAGCCAACAACAGAAGACAGGGCCCCTGCCTCCCAGTCTCTGTGGGAATACAGGAGCCTAACTTCAATAAGCCCCTGTCAATAAACCCAGATGGGTTTCCAATGGACAAAACCCTCTCCCCACATTCTATAATTTCTCACTTCCATGACTTGCTTACCCTCTCCCTATCCCCTCATTCTTCCTTTCTTTATTTGACATGGAGTCTTGCTCTATTGCCCAGACTGGAGTGCAGTGATGGGATCTCGGCTCACTGCAACCTCTGCCTCCCAGGTTCAAGCGATTCTCCCACCTCAGCCTCCTTAGTAGCTGGGACTACAGGCTGCGTCACTACAGCTGGCTAATTTTTGTTTTTTGTTTTTTTTTGGTAGAGATGAAAAAAAAAATGTTGGCCAGGCTGGTCTCAATCTCTTGATCTCCAGTGATCCGACCGTCTCGGCCTCCCAGTGCTGGGATTACAGGCATGAGCCACCATACCGGGTCCCCTCATTCTCCCTTGAAAGCACCCAGTCACCTCTGCACAAATCAAAATCAGCTCATGCTGGACTCCTTTCCTGATTGCAATAGTGCATTACTGGCAAAAATCTGTCCTTGTCATTTACTAGTGTCCGGCTTTGTTTGTCACTGACATGTCTCCCCATCCTTCCCTTGGCAGGGCTGGATTTCAAGATTCTCCCAGACCATTCTAGAGGGAAGGTGACTTCGAGATTATGGGATGCTGTCTGTCCAGAGTCTGCTATTCCCTTAGATGTGGTGTGAGACCCACTTTCACAGATTCTATAGTCACTGCTGTGGAAGTGCAGAAAAGTATTTAAGGGCGTAATGTCCACATCCAGCCCACACCCACTCCCCATTCTGAGCTGCCACTAAGGAAAGGTGAATTGATCCCCCTTCCTACCTACTTATGGCTCTTGTCTGCTCCTCCTGCTTTTGTAGAAAGCATGTTTTATGGCTTAGATTGGGGTGCTGGTGTGTGTCTGTGTCTCTTGAAGTACTGCATCTTTTACTTACCCTGCTGCCTGCTACAGATGATATACTGGGGAGAAAGTTCAGACTGTGTCCCGAGATGGGGGGCAATCCTGCACATCGAGGATGATAAGTTGAGTTCCTTGATCAGAGCAGAAGTTGCCATTTCCCACATGCCGGGACGTGGTCACTGGCAAGGCCTCCAGTGGTAACTGCAGCATCCCCTCAAACAACCTGGTGATGTTCTGACGTGCAATGGTCTCTTCTGGCAGTGTTCTACTGTTTGCATATGTACCGCCCTATCTGGCATGTTGTTGCTCACACTAATATATCAGTGTGTGTGGAGGTTGAAGCAACTCCAACTTGCATGCTTTTGCATGCTAATCCATCATGTTGACTTCTGATTAACCCCAGGTCTGTGAATGCCTCTAAAATTTCTATTTTTATCCACTATTCCTCATTTAAGAGCTAGTATTTCCTGCCTCAGGTGGAAACAACCTTGATGTTTTGCATAAATTACAGACTATGATGTACGTAGCATTCTTGTCTTTTCCTGGAAGGTTGACTTTGTGCTGCACATTCCTTATTGAACACATAGATCCTATTTCTGTAGTATATAAGCCCTGGGTCTTGGGGATAACAGTGCAGAGGTCTACCTGTCTTGCTGCTGCCCAAGACCATGCTTCTGTCCATAAGTTCCCAATAAATCACCCTCTACTGACAAATTGGGTTTGTCTGCCTTATTCTTTGATTTCTTGGCTCCTTTGGGTGTTGCTTTGTATATTTGACTCTTTCATGAAACAGTGTGAGATCTATATATCATCCATTGGTCAAGTGAAGGCCCAGTTGGGTCCTAGTCTCATTGTTTGGTGCATCACAGGGGACAGTACTGCGTCCAGGGACATGTCCAGGCACTACCTGCTTTATCTTTGGATGCTGGATCGTGATCTCAGCTCCAGAGCAGCTGCATGGTAAACCTTCAACATCCTGATTCCTTCTGAACATAAGTCCACCCAGTAAAGAGATCCACTCAAGCATTTCAATGGCTCAGTGGGATGCCCTCCTTAGGAAAGCCATTGACCTAAAGTCTGGGGTATTGGTCAGCTCTTCATGGTCTCACATCTGCTCCTACCTCTAAGGAAATCTCCTTGATTACCCAATGTTGTGTCTTCTAGGTCCCTCAGCACTCTCATCCCCATCATGATGGCTCTGGGATTTCTGTCAATATTTGGGTTACGATTTCCTCTTGGTAGCTGCTTCAGAGACCACTGGGCTTAGTGTCTGAGCCCTCATTGGTCAGAGTACATGCTCCTGGCGTGGTCTTGGGTCTTGGCATCCTGGCCTATTCCTGGGGCAAAGTGTGGCATCCTTTTATTAATATTTAATTTAAGAATTAAGTATTCTTAAATTAAAATTAATTCTTAAATTAAATTCACTGTAATCATCTTAAACACCTTTTTGGCCAAAGTGGTTATTTACTTATTTGCTAACTTAGTCACTTTTTTAGGCCTTGGGAATATCATAGAGAAGGAAATAAAGAGCTAATATGGGCTGGTGTTATCAAAACCCCTGCCTCTCTGTATTTTTAACAGGGATATTAAGAAGTGTTGGCTGTCTCTGATGGGTAGGCAACTTGAGGGTTGCCAAGGTGCCTCCCCCACCCTCATGGTGGGTCTCTACACTGACACTTCAATCGGGTACCACTACCCCATCTCCTCGAGTGTCTGACTGGTTTGCTTCTATGGCAGCTGCCCTCACTTTGTTCAGGCTTTGTGCTGGCCTCTGTGGTGAGAGAGTGAGGTGCCCTCTGAAACCCTTGCTCTAATCAAAGGCCTGTTCTTGAGATGATGATTTCATCTGAAGCACCTGGATTCTCAGTGCACTTTGTCTATACCTTGACGTGGGCTTACGTGTCCAGGTGGTCTCGAGTTTAAGACCTTACCCCTGGCAGTGCACCTCTTTCTGCTTTTGCAAGTCCTTGCTAGGGGTACCAGGGATGTAGATGGACATTGCCCCTCCTTTCTCATCTTCATCAACAACACGTTATTGTCCTGGCCTTGGGTGCTGGGTTTGGCCACTGTGCCTTCATCAGTTTCCCTCTGGACTGCCCCCATTACTGGAGCTGAGCTGGAAGACCTTCCATTGCTTGCATTTTTGTTTTCAAACTCCCTTCAAGCTCACCTGTCCCTCCTGTAGTTGTCAGCACTAGAGCAGCCAGTGCTAGGGAGGTGGAGTCCAGTGAAGGAATGGTGAGAGCAGGCTGGGCAGCTCTATGGAACACCCCTATGAAACTGGGAGGTCAATAGCACCATAAACTGCCTTCTGCTCCCGAGCCCTGGGCTTGTGGGCTGTCCCAGTGCCTGAGGAGTGCACCTGGGGTTTAGTTTTCCCAGGCCAGGGATGGCAACCAATTGGTCAATTTAGCAAAAGTCCCACCCCAAAAGCTGGAGTAACCCTATTAAGATTCCTCTACCTGGTGTGTGCATTCACTCCCATGTCCCCCCTGCCCCCAGGCTTGCTGCTCCGAATCAGTGAGCCACCCTCTAGGACAGGCTGACTGGAGCCATAGCCTTCTCCCTGTCTCTTCAACCTCAGCTGTCCAGACCTCTGGGTCCGGTCCAGTGCTCAGTGGTTACTCCCACAGGGCTCACACAGCCCAAGTGCCTTTCAGGCCATCTCTGCAACAGGCTGTGGGGAGCCTTTTGAACTCTCCTTGAACTTTCCTTGTGCCTGTGTGGAACTGCAAGGTCTTTCTGACAAAATCCTGCCAATGTCTGCCAAAAAGGATCTGCCAGCCACAAAGGCTGGGCTAGCTTTGATATGTTGTTTTCACTTCGTTTTATTGGCAAACAGCACCCAGGCTGTGCAAAGGCCATTCGCGAGGGCAGGGATAGCAGTGGGAAGGTCTTATAGCTCCCTGTCCTGTGTCCTGCTTCCTCATGGAGCAACCCCAGGGACTCTGTGGTTGAAGCAGCCTTAGGGAGGGCGCGGTCTGCCAGGTCAAGTTCTTTTGAGGGTCTCTCCTTCCCTGGTTTCTGTGGCTTTCATAGGGGAGAAGTGATACACCCATCACAAGGTTCATGGCTGACGCTCCTATAAAAAATATAATAGATTAACAAGAATGTGTATGACAGAAACAATTTTCCCTTAAGGAGCTTGCACATACAGAGAGAGCAGGACCCTGAGCTAACCAGTGTGGCAGTTTCTTTTTTCTTTTATGAGAGGGAGTCTTCCTCTTGTCGCCCAGGCTGGAGTGCAATGGCGCAATCTCAGCTCACCGCAACCTCCACCTCCTGGGTTCAAGCGATTCTCCTGCGTCAGCCTCCTGAGTAGCTGGGATTACAGGCCTGTGCCACCACGCCTGGCTAATTTTGTATTTTTAGTAGAGACGGGGTTTCTCCATGTTGGTCAGGCTGGTCTCAAACTCCCGATCTCAGGTGATCTGCCCGCTTCGATGTCCCAAAGTGCTGGGATTACAGGCGTGAGCCACAATGCCAACACATGTGGCACAGTTTCAAAGTGCAGAATGGCAGCATCTGTTGAGGGAAAGTATCCTGGGAAGGCCTTCCAAAGAACTAGAACTTGAGAAAGAGCTTGAAAGATGGAGAATCATATTTATTTACTTAAAAATATTTATTTATTTATTTTAGAGACAGGATCTGGCTCTGTTGCCCAGGCTGGAGTGCAATGGCATAATCTTTGCTCACTGCAGCCTCAACTTTCTAGGCTGAAGGGATTCTCCCACCTCAGCCTCCTGAGTAGCTGGGACTACAGGCAAGAGTCACTGGCAGGGCTAATTTTTGTGTTTTTTGGAGATGCCACCTTGCCCAGGCTGGTCTCAAATTCCTGAGCTCAAGCAATCCATCCACCTCAGCCTCCCAAAGTGCTGGGATTACAGGCATGAGCCACTGCACCCAAACAAAATGTGTTATTTTACTACCTCTACTTTTAACATATATCAGTCACTTTAGAACATCTAGAAAGATGAGATATTTCCAAAAAGTATTTAGTATTGTCTACATACAGTAGTGAGGAATGAAGTGCACACATAATACTAATTAGAATATGAAAATGCCTTCTAAACACTCCCAGTCTGGCATGGAACTCTGCTCTCTTCCTCCTCATGTCCCCCTCCGTGTCCTCTAATCCAGTGAACACATGTGGATATGTCCCCTCTGGGCCAGCTTCCAGGTGTGGTCTAAGAATTTCGTTTCAAAAAATCATTTCCAGAAAACATTCATGTTCTATGACTGTTGTTTTAAACAAGCGGGCATTTACAAGATGCGTGATCTCCTAACTCTACCCTACCCTTGTGGACCACCTCTTTAATCTAGAGTGGCTAGATGGAGCTAGCGTTTTCTTTCAGAAGGCTGGGGGGGCGGTGAGAGCGGCTTTCCACCCTGTACACCTGGGCCCTCTGGAAAGGCCAGTGAGCTCTCCCACAGGGTGGCAGCACTTCCAGCGGACCGGTGTGGCACATCCTTCTGCCGCCCCTTCCTCCCACAGCTCAGCCTGGGCACCGGGACCAGTCGCCCGCTCCCGCCTCCACCACTGGGCCACACAGCTCCCCCCAGCAAAGCCTTTGTCCACGTGGCCAGGACTAGGTAGGCTCACCCGGGACTAGGTAGGCTCGCCCAGGCCTAGGTAAGCTCACCTTGGACTAGGTAGGCTCGCCCAGGACTAGGTAGGCTCACCTGGGACTAGGTAGGCTCACCCAGGACTAGGTAGGTTCGCCCAGCTGGTGGGAGTCACCTCCTGCGGCTCCCAGCTGCTCCGCGGTCTGAAGCGGTGCCTCCAAATCCAGAAGGCCCCGCGGCCCCGCGGCCCCGCGCTTCCCGCCCTCCGCAGCGGGAAGGCCTGAGGGCCCGCGCTTCCGGCCCTCCACAGCCAGAAGGCTTCGGGGCGCTGTGTTTCCCGCCCTCCACACCCGGAAGGCTCCGGGGGGGCCCCCCCGCGCTTGCCGCCTTCCACAGTCCTGTGGTCCTGGGTTCCACGATTCCTGCCCTTCACAGTCGGAAGGCCTCGAGGCGCTGCGCTTCCCGCCCTCCACGGCCCGAAGGCCCCCGCGGCTTGGTGGGGAGCAGGCCTAGCAGGGTTCGGCCGCCACCGGTGGCCGGTGGGGTCCAGGCTGGGAGAGGCCGCCGCCAGGTCCAGGAGGTGTGGAGTGGCTCAGCGCCCCTCTTCAGCTTCAGGGCCGCTTGAGCGCGCGCGGCTCCCGCTGGGCTTCTGGGTTCGCCTCCGCACGGAAAGAGGCCAGGCAGTCCAGGCCCAGCTCACCCGCCTCTCACCGGCTCAGCAGAAATGCTTTCTGTTTTTAAATTCCAGACGTTTTTGCTTTCGCGTTTACATTTTGATCCCGGATCCTTCTCTGATTCATCTGCATCAGGGCTGAGGTGTGGAGTCGGATAATTTTTTCTCTGTGGATATGCAGTTGGCCCAGCGCCCTTTACTGAAAGCCATGCACTCCTCGAGCTGCACCTCCTGTCAGGTGGGACCACATCTTCGTGTCTGTCTGGGACTCCTGTTTGCTTCACTGGTCTGAGAATATGTCCCTGTGCGGACCTTCAGGATCTTAAGTTGCCTCAGCTTTAAAACAAGTTCTGCTGTCTGGCAGTGAAATCCCCCAGCTGGGTTCTTCTCTTTAGGGTTGCTTTGGCTGCTCAGGGGTCTTTGATTTTCTGTGTCCACTGGAGAATCATTTTCAATGTGCACAAAAATGCTGGGATTTTGAGTGATATTCCACTGAATCTGTACATCAAATCAGGGAGATTTGGCATTAAAATACTGACTCTTCCAATCCGTGAACATGATCTATTCCTCCATTAATCTAGATATTCTTTAATTTTTCCTCAGTTACATTTTGTGTGTTTGAAATGCTTATTTCTCAGTGCTGTAAAAAACAAACAAACAACAACAAAAAGCACTTGAATATAAATTTTTCTCAGCAAGGCCATTTTTATACTTTCTGCAGAAAGGGTACACTTGCCAGCAGTTTTGCCATGAGAGTACACTGAACACAGGAGACAGGGTCATTTATAACCTGACTTGTCCACCCTACTGCTATGTCTGGGTTTCCATTGGCTGGAACAGAACCTCACATTCTGTATTTGTCCTGATTGGCTAGCAACTTAGAACTTTTTAAAAGAGGCAAAGGCAGAGGAGAACAAAGGAAGGAGGAAGTAACTTGTGGAATGGTGAGAAAGGTAAAAACACCTTCAAATAAGGAAGAGGAACAGGATATGACCTAATGCTTGCTTGGACCAGTAGAAGCATGCCAGGGCAAATATTTAGGCTAAGTGTGGGAGTTAAGAACATAAAGTACATTGATTTCTTTATTACGGCTAGCAGATATTTAAGAATGTTAGCACAGGTCTTTGAATAAATTTTGCTTCTAAGAGAAGTTACTATTTGTTCCTAAGCAGACAAGGAGGAAAGTCTTTGAAGAGGAACCTCTACTTTACTTTTCACATGTGTTTTATATTTTTCAGGGTAGAATCTTGTGTATCTTTCATTAGTTTTATTCCTAGGTAGTTTTTTGGTTTGGGTACTATTGTAAATGCTCTTTTCAAAAGTTTAGTTTCTAATTGTTATTGCCAGAATGTAGAGTACCTTGGATTTTTTTGGGGGGATGGGTATTTATTTTAATTGTGATAAAATATATGCAACATAAAGTTTGCCATTTAAACCTTTTTCTTTTGGAGATGGAGTCTTGCTTTATTGCTCGGGTTGGAGTGCAGTGGCACGATCTCAGCTCACTGCAACCTCTGCCTCCTGGGTTCAAGCAATTCTCCTGCCTCAGCCTCCCAAGTAGCTGGGATTACAGGCACATGCCACTGTGTCCGGAATTGGTTCCTTCCAGTGGGTTCTTGGTCTCGCTGACTTCAAGAACGAAGCCACGGACCTTTGCGGTGAGTGTTACAGCTCTTAAAGGTGGTGTGTCCGGAGTTTCTTCCTTCTGGTGGGTTTGTGGTCTCACTGACTTCAAGAATGAAGCTGCGGACCTTCGTGGCACAGCTCTTAAAGGTGGTGCGGACCCAAAGAGTAAACAGTAGCAAGATTTATTGTGAAGAGTGAAAGAACAAAGCTTCCACAGCGTGGAAGTGGACCTCAGCAGATTGTGGCTGTGGGCTGGGGTGGCCAGCTTTTATTCCTTTGTTTGGCCCCACCCACATCCTGCTGATTGGTCCATTTTACAGAGTGCTGATTGGTGCATTTACAATCCTTTAGCTAGACACAGAGTGCTGATTTGTGTATTTACAATCCTTTAGCTAGACACAGAGTGCTGATTGGTGCATTTTACAATCCTCTTGTAAGAAAAGTTCTCCAAGTCCCCACCTGACCCAGAAGTCCAGCTGGCTTCACCTCTCACCACCATGACCAGCTAATTTTTGTGTTTTCAGTAGAGACTGGGTTTTGCCATGTTGGCCAGGCTGGTTTCGAACTCCTGAGCTTAGGTGATCCACCCACCTTGGCCTCCCAAAGTGCTGGGATTACAGGTGAGAGCCACTGAGCCTGGCCCATTTAAACCTTTTTTTTTTTTTTTTTTTTTTTTTTTTTTTTTTTTTTTTGAGAGGAAGTCTTGCTCTGTCACCCGGGCTGGAGTGCAGTGATGTGATGTTGGCTCACTGCAACCTCCATCTCCAGGGTTCAAGTGATCCTCTTCCTTCAACCTCCCGAGTAGCTAGGACTACAGGCATGCACCACTGTGCCCGGCTAATGTTTGTATTTTTAGTAGAGATGGGGTTTCCCCATGTTGGCCAGGCCAGTCTTGAACTCCTGACCTCATTATCTGCCCACCTTGGCCTCCCAAAGTGCTGGGATTACAGGTATGAACCACCATGCCCGGCCCATTTAAGCCGTTTTTAAGTGCACAGTTTAGTGGCTTTAAGAACGTTCACATTGTTGTGCAACCATGCAATTGATGTTTAATATCAGCTTTGTTGAGGTATAATTGACATGTGCAGCTCGATGAGGTCTGATAAATGCATGCAGCCACACGGTCACTACAACAATAAAGACACAGCATTTCCACACCCTCAAAGTTCCTGTGTGCCCCTTTACAGCTCATCCCCAGCAGTCTCCTTCTCAGCCCTCGGCATCCGTGGATCTGCTTTCTTGCACCATCATGTTGCCTTTGTTAGAATTTCAGGTAAAGAATCCCACCACAGGTATCTTTTATGTCTGTCTCATTTTACTTAGTGTAAAGCTGTTGAGAGTTACCCACGTTCCTGTGTGCATCAGTAACTTGTTCTTTTTCATTAGTGAATATATTCCACTGTATGGATGTGTACCACACTTTATTACCTTCATCAGCTGAAGGCCACGTGGGCTGCTGTCAGTTTGTGGGGAGCAGAAGGAAGTGTTGGGGTGATCAGATCCAACACCAGGTCATGGGGGCAATGAAGTCTGGCAGAGTCAGAGGAATGAGAAAAAGACAATTTGAGAGAGAAAGTGGGACCAGGGGGCCATCGCGAGTGTGGAGGCTGCAAAGGCCCTGAGCTCTGGGAGCCCACGCTATTTATTGGTGCTCAAACAAAGAAACAGATGTTGAGGATGTGGAGGTTGAAAGGAAACAGTGTATCAAGTAAGTGATAAACATATGGCTGCTTGAGATAATGGGAGTGCTAGAAGCAAGGAGCCAGCAAGTCTAGCAGACATGCAAGCCTTGCTTCAGCTTCTCTCTCAATACTTAGTTTTTCTCCCAAAATGCCCCCTTCTCTTTTTTGTACAAATGGCCACAGCTACCATTACTAGTATAAGGCGGCTTCTTTTTTAAATTAATTGAGCAAGGCAATTGCAGGCTGTGCAGCCCTTAATTGCCAGTTGATGATCCAGTTTCATTTTTCTTAGCCCTTATTCAAAATGGAGTTGCTCTGGTTTGAATGCTTCCTACCTATCTCCCCTTTCCCTTTTACAAGAGGACCCTTAATCCTAGCGGTTGCAGAAGGATAAACGTCCATCTTCTGTAACTTCTTCATGCTGAATAGGGGTGATGATACTCCTGCCTACCTATTAGGGTCTCTTGTATTCAGGGTAGAGAGGAGTTCAGTCAGAAAGCATTGATCTGTTAAGCATTGATAGGTGAAACCCTGGCACTCCAGCAGTTTCTCAGCATGGCTCAAACTGGGGGAACCAGGTCTATGGTTGGGATCCATGGGTCCTTTCAGTCTCCTATATCATGGTCATACACATCTTGAGGGCACCTATACGGTTTGTTCATCTCCTGCAAAAACACAAGCATACACTCACCCCCACATTAGTAAATCTACTAAAACAGAAGCAAAAGCTTTTGTGGCTGTGGCCAGGAGGCATGCCATTGCTGAAGCATTTGTAACTCAGCTTCTGCCTCTTTGGTTAATTACCACGGGGTAAAACTTACCGTTTATAACAAGAAGCAGGCCCCTTCTAACAAAAGGCACAGAGAAAGCAAATCAAGGCTTAAAAGCAATCCTTAAACCTTCAATTTGCACTGTACAGGTGGATCCACTAGATGCTGTGGCTCGTGATAGATCTTCAGATGTTTGGTGGGCACCCACACAGGCAAATCCTCTTCCCTATAAAATTATCTTTCCTTTTTCCCAGCTCTATGTATGTGCATCCCTCTACCATGTATCTTGTCCAGCCTTTTTATTTTCCTTTTGTCCTCTCAGGTGTTGCTTAGCTGCAGTCATGGGTTGATCTTTTTGTAAATTAAAAAAATTTAATGTTAATAAAGCTAAATGCAATTGCATATGTGCTGTCTTACATTCCTGGTTCCCTCCCTTTTGCTTTTATATTTGAGTTTTTTTTTTTTTTTTTTTTTTTGAGACGGAGTCTTGCTCTGTCACCCAGGCTGGAGTGCAGTGGCCGGATCTCAGCTCACTGCAAGCTCCACCTCCCGGGTTTACGCCATTCTCCTGCCTCAGCCTCCCGAGTAGCTGGGACTACAGGCACCTGCCACCTCGCTCGGCTAGCTTTTTGTATTTTTTAGTAGAGACGGGGTTTCACTGTGTTAGCCAGGATGGTCTCGATCTCCTGACCTCGTGATCCGCCCGTCTCAGCCTCCCAAAGTGCTGGGATTACAGGCGTGAGCCACCGCACCCGGCTATATTTGAGTCTTTGAAGTACAATTAGCTCTTTCCAGTATTGCTTGTCCTTGTGAGTTATATCGAATACCCGTAGTATGGGTAATATTCCATTGTTGAAAAAATTTAGCCATGGCTTTACTACAATATCCTGGTCCGTTATCAGTTTTGATTTTTTTCTGAGATTCCCATAACTGTGTTTGACATGTGGCCCAATAAAAGGTGAATAGATATCTACTGAAATATGAACAAATGGCAATTTTCCAAAAGAAGGAATATGTGTTACATCCATCTGCCAGATGGAATTTGGAGATAAACCTGTAGGGTTAATGCCTGTTCCTTGATGTGGCAGATGCAGGACTTGGCAGGCAGAACAGTGTTGTGCAATTTCTTTAGCTTGTTTCCATGATGGACCATATCTTTTTCTAAGGCTTGCAGCATTAAGATGGATTAAAGAATGAAATGTTTGTGCATCAGCAAAGTCTGCAGACACCAATGCATCTGCCCTTTGATTAAGTTTAGTTAAAGGACCAGGGAAGTCAGTATGTGCTCTCATATGAGTGATATAGAAAGGGGACTGCCTTTGTTATACTGCTTGCTGTAAAGAATAAAATAAAAGATTAAGTTGTTCATTAGTCACATTTCGAACTAAGGCACATTCAATATTTTGCGAGCCTTGCACTACATAGGCTGAATCAGAAACAATGTTTACTGGCTGTTTAAAAGTTTTTAACACTGTTATCATAACCATAAGTTCAGTCCTTTGAGCAGAAGCAAAGTCAGTTTGAAAAACTTGCTGTTGAGGTCCTGCAAAGGAGGCTTTTCCATTACTAGATCCATCAGTAGAAACAGTAATGGCCCCTTCAAGAGGGGCTTTTTTAGTAATAGAAGGCAATATCCAGGATGTTAATTTTAGAAACAGGAAGATTTTAGACTTAGGATAATGATTATCAAGGATGCCAACAAAACCGGCCAAATTAACCTGCCATTCTTGGGAATTAATATAGGCTTGTTGAATTTGTTGTTTAGTAAATGGAACTATAATCTGATTTGGATCATATCCCATTAGCTTTGTTGTGTGCAGCCTCACTCGTCCTACTAGCACGGCAATTTGATCTAAGTACAGAGTGAGCGTTTTGGTTGTATTGTGAGGTAGAAAAAGCTACTCAACCAGATCATCCTGTTGAACTATAACTCTTGTAGGTGAATGCTTAGTAGGAAAAACTAAAAACTGTAATGGTTGTATCGGACTAATCCATTCTACTTGTGCTTGCTGAATTTTTCCTCAATTAATTGAAGTTCCTCCAATGCTTCTTTGGACAGGGAGTGTTTACTGTTAAGGTTAGAATCACCTTGTAAAGTAGAAGAGAGGTGAGACATAGCATAGGTAGGTGCCTAAAGTTGGAAGAATCCAATTAATGTCTCCTAAACATTTTTGGAAACCATTTAGGGTTTCTAAATTATCTCTTTGGATTTGAACCTTTTGAGGAGGCTTAATAGCACTTTGCTCTACCTTCATTCCTAGATATTGAAAGGGAATAGAAGTTTGGATTTTATCAGGGGCTATAATTAACCCTGCTGCATTTATAGCCTTTTCTAACTGTTTGTAGCACAACATCAATTCTTCCTACTTTCAGCTGTACACAGAGTAACATCCATGTAATGGATAACATAACATTTTTTGAACTGTTCTCTAACTGGCTTAACAGCTTTCCTGACATAAGTTTGACAAATAGTCAGGCTATTTAGCATGCCTTGTGGTAGTACTTTCCAATAGTATCTGTCCACTGGTTCTTTTTTTTTTTTGAGACGGAGTCTCGCTCTGTCACCCAGGCTAGAGTGCAGTGACTGGATCTCGGCTCACTACGAGCTCCACCTCCTGGGTTTACACCATTCTCCTGCCTCAGCCTCTTGAGTAGCTGGGACTACAGGTGCCTGCCACCTCGCCAGGCTAGTTTTTTGTATTTTTTAGTAGAGATGGGGTTTCACCGTGTTACTGGTTCTTTATTATTTACAGTGGGAACAGTAAAAGCAAATTTTTCATAATATTGGGCAGCTAAAGGAATGGTAAAAAAGCAATCCTTTAGATCTATCACTATGAGAGGACAGTATTTTGGAATCATTGTTGGGGAGGGCAGCCCTGGTTATACTATGCCCATGGGTTGAATCACAGCATTAACAACCCTTAAATCTGTTAACATTATCAATTTCCCTGATTTTTTTCTTAATGACAAATACAGGAGAATTCCAAGGGGAGAAAGTAGGCTCTATATGTCCCTTTTGCAATTGTTCCTGCACCAGTTCTTTTAAAGCCTCTAGTTTTTCCTGTTTCAGTGGCCATTGCTCCACCCAAACCAGTTTGTCAGTTAGCCTAACAAGAGGAATGGGAGCCAGAGGCTCAACAATGGCCGCTGCTAAAAATGATACCCCAATCTAGTCCGATCTGTTTGCCCTTTTAATTCTAAAGGTTCTGATTGGCCATTTTATCTTTTCCTAATCCTTTTCCTGGGTGATATCCCATATTTCTCATCATTTTTCTACTATTATTACTATATTGATCTGTAGGAATAGATATTTCAGTATCCCATTGTTGCAATAAGTCTCTACCCCATAAATTGACAGGAATAGGTGTAATGATAGGTTGGATGGTCCCTTCCTGACCATCCAGCCCTTGACATGGTAAAATCAAAGAAGTTTGAAAAACTTCCGAGGCAGCTCCTACTCCAACACCACCAATGGATGCCTTTTGCTTAGGGCAGTGCCGGAGCCATTGATTTATAGCAATAATAGAGACATCAGCTCCAGTATCTACTAGTCCTTCAAAATCTTTTCCCTGAATAGTTACTGTGCAAATAGATCTTTTGTCAGACACTTGATTAACCCAATACACAGCCTTTCCTACTGGATTAGTATTACCAAAGCCTCCTGTTCTTTTCACTGTGCTGCTTCCTAGTTTTATGTAAGGTAACAGCAACAACTGAGCAATTCTTTCTCCTGGGAAGGCAGACCATGGAGTTGAGGAATGAATAGCTAATTGAATTTCTGTGGTATAATCAGAGTCAATTATTCCTGTATGTACACCTTTTAAATTTAGGATAGACCTTCCAAGTAATAGACTGACTGTTCCTGAGGGTAAGTTCCCCTAACTCCCATGAGGACGTTCTTTGGTGGCTCCCCAGGAAGTAAGGACACAGGAATTGTGCTGTAGAGGTCTATGGAAACACTGCCTGCTGAGGTGGGGGACAATTGTACATTTGTAAGGGCACTGGCTGTGCCAGGTATGCCTCGGTCTTGAACCCCTCTTCCCATTTCCTGAAAGAGGTTGTCCATCTTTGCTAAATTTAGAATGACACTGACTTGCCCAGTGATTGCCTTTCTTACACTGGGGACATAAACTGGGACTTTTCTGTTGATTGATGGTATTTTTGCCTTTTGATTTCCTTTTTTACATTCCTTTCTTGTGTGTCCAAATTTCCCACAATTAAAGCAAGAGCCTGAGAAATGGGGCATATTCTTTCCTACTCTTAATCCAACCATAGCCTGAGATAAAACAGTAGCCTTATGTAAGTTACCTCCAATGCCACTGCAAGCCTTAATATATTCAGCTAAATGAGCCTTCTCTCTCAGGGGTCTAATAGCAGTTTGACACTCTGCATTAGCATTTTCTTATGCAAGAAGCTGTATTACAACATCATGAGCTGTTTTGTCAGTTAAGGCTTTATACACAGCCTCTTGGAGCTGAGCAATAAAATCAATATATGGTTCTTTAGGTCCTTGTGGGACAGAACTGAAAGAAGCATATTTTTCCCCTGTAATATTTATCCTTTCTCATGCCTGTAAGCACACAGAGCACAGCTGAACAATGGCAACATCCTCCATTACTGCTTGATTTTCTAACTGACCCCAATTAGGGCTGATTCCCATTAGCTGGTCAAAGGAAACAGGCACAGGTGGCTGCACTTGTGTGTTTTCCCTTGCCTGCATTTGAGCTTCATCAACCCACCAGGTTTTTAACTGCAGGTACTGAGATGGAGTGAGAACAGATTTTTATCAAAGTATCCCAATCATATGGTATTAATCTATTATCAAGAGGCATATTTTAAAATAAAGTTTACACAAAAGGAGAGTTTGGTCCATATTGACTAATGGCTTGCTTAAATTCCTTTAGTAACTTAAAAGGAAAAGTGGCCCAATTAGCTATAGTCTGTCCTCCCTGCTGATTATAGTAACGGGAAATTGCCATGCTTCAAGGTCTCCCTCAGCTCTAGCTTTTTAAATTGAATTTTGTATAGCACCATCAATTGCTCCAGGTTTTAATGTTGCAACTACAGGAGCAGTAAGTTTTTCAGCTAATTTATTTTCTCACCCATTAAGAGGAGAGAGAGGAGGTGGCCATTCACTTAATTCAGGAGCTGGAGCCGACAGGCCAGTAAAACATACCTTTTTTAGTTTTCCCTTCTTTTCATTAATCTCCTCCAGTAGCTCTTCCTCACACTCAGAATCTGAAGTTAGTTTTTAACACTCGTCCTCTTCCTCATCTGAATCTGCCGCATCAAACCAATTCTCTCCCATTCATCCAACTCCATAGTCCCTTGTTCTAGAAACCATGGGCAAAACTTCTTTACTGTGCTAAAGAGTGATAACAAATTCTGAGTACTAACTTTCATTCTCCCTCTTCGTAATAAATGCCTTAAGAAACTGAAATAAGCAGAATGTCTGCTTTCACTTTGTCCCATTGTCACCCTCGTTCTTCTGAGCACTTAGCTTTCCTGCTGAGCTTCTTTTAGACGTCCTTGGGTGTCCTTTGACAATGCTTCCTCTGCTTTCACACGCTCTAGTGTTCCTTTACCGGGGTCTTTGTTGCCCCACGTTGGGCAGCCAGGAATGTTGGGGCAATAAGACCCAACACCAGGTCTTGGGGGCGATGAAGTCTGGCAGACAAAGGAATGAGAAAAAGACAGTTTGAAAGAGAGAGTGGGACCATCACCAGTGTGGAGGCTGCAAAGGCCCGGAGCTCTGGGAGCCCACGCTATTTATTGGTGCTCAAACAAAGAAACAGGTGGTGAGAATGTGGAGGTAGAAAGGAAGCTGTATCAAGTGAATGATAAACATATGGCTGCTTGAGATAATGGGAGTGCTAGAAGCAAGGAGCCAGCAAGTCTAGCAGACATGCAAGCCCTGCCTCAGCTTCTCTCCCAACACTCAGGTTTTCTCCCAACAGGAAGCTGCTAGAACATTCTTGTACACATTGTTTTGTAGAAATCTGCTTTCATTTGTCTTGGATAAACACCTAGGGGAAGGATCGCTAGGTCCTATGTTTGACTTTATAAGGAACTGTTAAAGTGCTTTCCAGAGTAGCTGTGCCATTTTGTGTTTCTGCCAGCAGCACGTGACAGTTCTGCCTGCTCGGCAGCTTTGCCAGAAATCTTTTGATTTCATGTTTTCTAGTGGGGATGCAGTTCTTATATCATCGTGGTTTCAATTTGCATTTCCCTAATGAAGAATGATGTTCTACATCTTTTCATGAACTTTTTTTTGCCAGTTTGTCTATCTTCTCTGGTCAAGTGTCTGGTCAAACATTTTACCGTTAAAAAAGTTTAACTGAGGCCAGGTGCAGTGGCTCACGCCTGTAATCCCAGCACTTTGGGAGGATGAGGCGGGCGGATCACCTGAGGTCAGGAGTTCGAGACCAGCCTGACCAACATGGAGAAACCCCGTCTCTACTAAAAATACAAAATTAGCCGGGTGTGGTGGCACATGCCTGTAATCCCAGCTACTCTGGAGGCTGAGGCAGGAGAATCACTTGAACCTGGGAGGTGGAGGTTGCAGTGAGCCAAGATCTCACCATTGTACTCCAGCCTGGGCAACAAGAGCAAAACTCCATCTCAAAAAAAAAAAGAAAAAAAAAAAAAAAAAGAAAAAAAAAGTTTAATTGGGCTGGGTGCGGTGGCTCACAGCTGTAATCTGAACACTTTGGGAGGCCTAGACAGGTGGATCACTTTAGGTCAGGAGATCAAGACCAGCCTGGCCAACATAGCGAAACCCTGTCTCCACTAAAAATACAAAAATTAGCCAGTCGTGGTGGCACGTGCTTGTAGTCACAGCTACTTGGGAGGCTGAGGTAGGAGAATCACTTGAACCCAAGAGGTGGAAGCTGCAGTGAGCCAAGATCACACCACTCTACTTGAGCCTGGGTGACAGAGCAAAACTGAATCTTTTTTTTTTTTTTTTTTTTTTTGTTGTTGTTGTTGAGACGGAGTCTCGCTCTGTCGCCCGGGCTGGAGTGCAGTGGCCGGATCTCAGCTCACTGCAAGCTCCGCCTCCCGGGTTTACGCCATTCTCCTGCCTCAGCCTCCCGTGTAGCTGGGACTACAGGCGCCCGCCACCTCGCCCGGCTAATTTTTTTTATTTTTTTAGTAGAGACGGGGTTTCACCATGTTAGCCAGGATGGTCTCGATCTCCTGACCTCGTGATCCGCCCGTCTCGGCCTCCCAAAGTGCTAGGATTACAGGCTTGAGCCACCGCGCCCGGCCGCAAAACTGAATCTTAAAAAAAAAGTTAAATTGTTTTCTTATTGATTTATAAGATATAAGGCAGCTGTGGTTGTGTGTGCCTGTTGTCCCAGCTACTTGGGAGACCAAGGCAGGAGGATTGCTTGAAACTTGAGCTCAGGAGTGTAAGGTCATCCTGGGCAACATAGTGAGACCCTTTGTATAAATGATAAACAAAAAAATTAAAAATGCATGCATATCTCACTGTGCCAGGCTGAATGATGCTCCCCCAGAGATGTTCACATCCTAATCTCCAGAACCTGTGAATTTCTGACCTTACCTGGCAAAAGGGACTTTGCAAATGTGATTCAACTAAGGATCTTGAGAGGGGGAGATTATCCTGCATTACCTTGTGGCTCTGGTAATGTAATCACAGGAGTCCTCAAAAGAGGGAACCTGGAGGGCCAGAGTCAAAGATAGAGATGTGGCCACAGAAGCAGAAGTCCATGTGCCTTGGGACCATAAGCCAAGGAAGCCATGCTGCCTCTAGGAGCTGGGAAAGGCAAGGGAGCAACGCCTCCCAGGAGCACCAGGATGAGCTAGCCTTGCTGACACTGTGACTTCAGCCAGGCTGAGGCTGACTGTGGACGCTGGGCCTCTGTAACTGTAAGTTGCTTAACTTTATGTTCGTTTGTGGGAATATGCAGGCACTCTTCGTTCAGTGGAGGACTCGAAGCTATCTCTTCTGACTCTAAGTCTGTGCTGCTTCTGTTCCTACCATTGTTCAGGGTGGAAAGGAGCAGGGTCATTCGGGTGGTGGGGACAGTGTGAGGAAGTCCGCAAGTAAACATGAACGCTGTGGCCCAGGGAGCAGGTGAGTCTCAGTTACAGCAGAACGTGTTGGGAGAGCAGGAGGTAAGGTCCACTGGGTGGATCCACTAGGCTTTGGAGGCAGAGTTTGGGCTGGAGATGGTGAGAAACCATGTAGCAGTTGGAGCACTTAGAGGTTTGTCAGAAGGGTCAGGGCCGCTGGCCCAGGCAGAAGCAGGTGCTGGGGAGACAGCACTCGCCTGCCCCCTCACTGGGCTCTGATGGGATGCATGCCATGTGGGCTGTTCATTATTATTGAACAGCGCTGCCCAGCTCCATGGACCAAGCTGCTTTTGTGAGCGAGGGGTGGGGAATCCAGGCCAAGACCATCTCATCTCTCAGGGACCCTCTGGCTGATTGGACAGCTCCATCTCTCACTATTCTCCAAACTGTTGCTGGCCTCGCTGAGGACATTCTGAGCTGGTGCTATCATCCCGGGCTGCACTTCACTCCAGTCCACCTTCACCTTACTTTATTATCCCGCACCCTGAAAAGGCATTGCTGAAGGGGGCCTTGTGCATTGGAAGCCAAATACGCCTCTGTCTGGGAGCTGCAAGGTTTGCAGTGGTCATCTTTGCTGCTTCTGCCCCAGTGTCACACTCTCAAGAGTGAGAACATGGGCAGGATTGTCAATGGCGTCACTCCCCTGTCTTGCCACTGGGATCTCCGACTGATGCTGGTCCTAGGATTCAGGTTGCCTCCAGACTATGGGACAATGAATTTTCCATTCTGTTTTCTACTTCTTCCCAGCCTAGGGCAGTTCAAAGCCAGCTTCTTTTGGGAAACCTGCCCTGATAGCACCACCTAACTAAAAACACTGATTTTCTGTGCTGCTCATTTTCAGTGGTAAGTGTTTGTGAATTCAGCTTTTCATTGCACATGGTCTCATGTGACTCTCTAGTGGTCCTGGAGAAGCAAGGGTGAGATGGATGCTTCGTCTGGTGAGGTTACAGACTTCCTGAGGACTGAACAGTTTTTCTTCCTTTGTGTCATGTCCCACCAAATAGACGATAAACCACTAGAGGATAGGTACTGTTTGACATGAAAACAAAGTTTACGGTGCCAATCATTGTTCAGTAAACTTGCCAGGGAAATAAGGAGTGGAGAGGCCATTTGTTAATTGAAAAGGCATTTCCTGTCTAGTGGGGTAGATTCCTAAATTTAGGGCTAAACGTGTCATGCAGGTCTAATTTTCTGCATCGTGCAAACACAGTCCCTTTTGCTTCTTTTGTGTACGCTCTTTGCATTTGTTCCACAGACACCTAATGTTTATAGAATGCCCTGTGCAAGAGAGATGGATGATTCAATGGTGAACGACAGGTGATTTTTCTCTGCAGGTGGCTATCTTAGCCACTCCAAGGCTTTAACTATCTTTGTGAACATCAGTCACAATTCTCCAGCCACAGTCTCAAGCTCCTTCCCCAAATCCATTTCCTATTTTAGAGGTTAGGCAACCTTTGCAAATGTTAAGATGCAGGTGGTTAGACCTGCACCCCAAGAGGAGCTGAGGTAATGCTTCTCTTTGCCAGGAGGGGTGCATGACATTGCCTGACCCGTTGAAGCAGTGGGCACCATGGGGGCGGGGGGCGGTGGTCAGGGGATGCTAACAGGCACAGCTGGCCCTCCTCACCTGTGGGTTCTACATCAGTGGGTTCTGGATTCAACTGGGGATTCAACCACCTGGTGTACAAATATTCAAAAAATATGTGGCTTTACTGAACATGTACAACATTTTCTTCTTGTCATTATTCTTTAAACAACTATTGACATAGCATTTACATTGAATTAGGTATCAGAAGTAATCTAGAGCTGATTGAAAGTGGATGCAGGGTGTGCATAGGTTGTCTGCAAATGCTGCGCTGTTCTCTCTCAGGAGCTAGAGCACCTGCAATGTTGGTATCTTCAAGAGAAGGTCCTGGAACCAATCCCCTATGGATACCGAGGAATGACGGTATTTGGGTTTTGATAGAAAGCTGAGAAGCCCAGAACATCAGAGATAACCTCCTAGCAGTAGGAAGCCGAGTTAAAATCAGGAGAAGCCAGTGGCTAAATTCAGAGTCATTTTACACAAAAGAGCAAAACACATGTTTTATAACAATGGAGGAAAAACTCAGTGATCACCCACCTAAGTGAATAAAAGTTACAGTGATAGTTACAACAACATGGCAATAGGGTATATTGAGAAGGAAGATGTCCTTCAAGAGTTTATGGTTTGGTGGGGGGAGCCAGAGCCTCTCTGAGGATGCACCCTCATCCTTTGGAAGCACTGACCTGGCCCGTGGGCCCATAGACATGGGAATAGTGCGTGAGCCGGCAAAGTCTCAGCAACCCCTTAATTCAGTTTGTCTCCTTAGACAGCATCCATCTCCCTAGTCCTCCATCAGCTCCTTTTCCAGTTTCCCCCAACCTGCACTTGTTTTTGCAAGGCAGGGGGGGAGTTGTCTGTGCTTAGGACAATTCCTCACATTGCCAGGAGAGGGCAGCAGATCACTCTCCCATCACAGTTGCTGCCTTGGCCATCTCCGGGATTCCAGTCATTTTTCAAGGGTTATTGAGTGCGTATGGAATAGGAGACCATTCCAGCCTCAGTTTGGGCCAGGCACTGGGAATGCAAAGCCGACTGAGATATGGGGTCCGGCTCTGCAGGAGCCCGTGGTCTAAGAAGGCGAGGCAGCAATGGAAACAGAAACAGGTCCAAAGAGTGGGGTGAGGCACTGGGGCAGAAGGCTCTTCAGGGGACTATCGGGTCCCCATGAGGTGGCAGAGGAGGGGCATCAGAAAACACCCAGCAGGAAGAGGTGCTAGGGCTGAGTCTTGGAAGCAGGTAAATTTTGGCAGTTCCTAGGCCAGGCAAGGCACCCCAGGCATGGGGAGCTGGGCTGAGCGCGACACCACAGGGCGGACTCGGGCTCAAACATAGGGTGCTGGGGCAGAAGGAGCATCTCAGGGAGGGGAGGATCAGAGGGCTGTCCTCCCTGGCCATGCTAAGGAATCTGTGCCAGGACCCAAAGGGAACCGGGGGCCACTGAAGGGTTTCATCAGGAGAACAACCAAAGCAGACCTGCACTTTTAAATGACAGCTTCCTGTTCTGGCTGTGGAGGATGGACATGGCAGGATGGAGAAGGGCAGGCCTGAAGGCCGCTGGCCGGGTCAGCTTGGCTTGAACTAGGTAGGAGAGCGATGGTGGTGGTCTGAACTAAGGCAGGAGCAGTGGGAGTGGAAAAGGGGGTGGGCGTGAGGTTGAAATGACAGGTTCCGGTCTTCGGCTGGATGGGGCCAGATGAGGGCAGAGGTCTTTCAGCTTTTTGGCTTTAGTGGCTGGAGTGAGTGCTGGTGGCAGCTGATGAGACGAACCCAGGGGAGGAAGACAGATCTCTGGAGAAAGACTATGAGTCATTGACAAATATGGGGCATCCCACTGTTCCCCATTTCATTCCCACTACACCCCCTAATCTAGATCTTTGCTGTTTTTCACCAGTTCTGAAATAGTGGCTTCTTGTTGGGTCTCACAAGGTCCAGTCTCTCTGTTGGAGGTGCCTGGGAATTCTTTATTTCAATACGTGCTGATGAACAACCTGTCAGGGACAGCCACTGTGATGAGTTCCTCCTCCCACAGAGCTTATGGCCTAGTGCAGAGGGAAGGTAGTGAAGGAAGAGACAGATGGTGAAGCTGATGTTGAAGTCCAGTGTGCAGCACGGTCTCATAAGTGAAGAACAGGCTGCAAGGAGAACATTCCAGGCAGGTCCTGTGCTCTGGACTTCAGAGTGCCAATGAGGTTTCCTAAAGGAATGCCATCTGGGCTCAACTGGATAGGCAGGGGTTCCCCAGTGAGGGGGTGGGGTGGCAGTGGGCCAGGGCTGGGGAGAAGGGGCTTCTGTGGGGCTAGAAGGGGTGGGTGCAGTGCCTGACCCTGCGGCGCAGGACATGAGAAGCAGGCAGCCTCCACTTGAGAGGACACTGGGGGTGGGCAGCAAGGATAACAGTGGCAGGGACTGATAGGGTTAGCTTGCACCAAGCTGAGTGGGGAATGAGTTGTGCCAGGCCTCCTGTGGGTGGACGGATCCTCAGGCCTGGAAGGATGTCCTTCTGAAGGAGCCTTCCTAGTTTCTGACAGATTTGGGAATCTGTCAGGTTCCCTCTCTGGGAAGAGGCTACAAACTCTAGGCTAGGCATGGGCAAACTGCAGCCAAGTTTTGTTTTACCAGAACACGGCCATGCTCCTTCACGTATGTGTTATCCATTGTTGCTTTAGTGAGTTGAGTAGTTGCAAGAGACTACATGGTCTGCAAAGCCTCAAACATTTCCTAACTGGCTCTTTATGGAAAAGGTTTGCTAAGCCCTGCTCTAAACTGGCAGGCAGCTTTCTTGAATATAGTTCAGGCCTGGTCTGCATGTGCTGAGACAGTGAGCCCATATCCTAAAGCTGGATCTCCCAAAACGCATGTCCGTCTCAGGTCTTACGAATCTGTGAGTCACTGAGCATATGAATACGCATATGGTCATGTGTCATTTGTGCACATGGTCATGTGTGAACATGCATATGATTGTGCATTAGCATGCATGTGGCCACGTGTAAACGTGCACACGATCGTGTGTGAACATGCACATGGTTATGTGAACATGTGTATGACTATGTGTGAACATGCATGTGAACATGCACGTGGATGTGTGCGAATGTGCACGTGGTCATGTGATGTGAGCTTAAAGGTGCAGTGCCAGGTGGGGATAGGCCTTCCATGAGTGGTCCCTGGGGTTGGCCACTTGCTGCAAGAGGCCTCTTCCTGAATCTTGTCCTAAGCCTGTTAGCACTTGCTTGGCACCATGGAGTGACTCTCTTGCTACTGAATGGGATTCAGATGCCTGAACCTGACCTTCTCCACAGAGGACCCTAGGAGACCATTCCAGCCTGTTTCCACCTCTCTCCAAATACTTACTTGCTTCAGCCAAACCTGAATACTTCCCACTCTGCACACATTACTTTCTCCACCTTGGTGGCCTAATCCTTTGGGGCCCACCTCTCACATTCAGCTCCCTGTTCTTGGTTATTTGGGCTTTTGTCTTGTGTGCTCTGTCAGGTTCTAGGCTTTGTAAGGGTGAATTCCATGTCTCCACTCATTTATATGTGCCCAATAGGGCTGACTCTTGGGAGAGTCTTCATGGTGACTGAGGCCATGGATCCTTTGCACTGTTCCTTGAATTCACTTGACACTTAAATACTCATCCTGAAATGATGCTTTGAAAGTGATGCTTCCAGTCAATTATGGGTTCACTGTATTACAGATCCCTAGCACCCAATACCTGGCACATAAGAAATGAATGAAAAATAGTGAATGAACTCAAGTATGCCTACAAGGTGAGAGGAAAGTGATCCTACTTACTAGGTGTGCTAGGAAGGCATTTTGGACTGTTGGCTTGGCTGTTGCATAGTAGGCCTGGGGCTCTGAAGGCTGGCATTTGCTCATTCTAAACCTCAAATTTCAATAAATTACCACCAAGTGGACAAAGTTCCATTGGCCAGAGCTCTTGGTGTGAATGAATAACATACCTTTTTTGGATGTGATTAATGGACAGGGTGTATACAAAACTAAAAACAATGTGTGCTGACTACCTGTAAGCCATGGTGATAAAGCCCTCTGTATACGTGATCTTACTCAATGCTCGCTACAAACCCATGAAGTGGATTTTCAGACAAACTTTCTATTCTGGAGCATTTTAAACAAGAGGCTAGTGTAGTGAGCTTTCACCTACTCCTCAGCAGATTCAGATATTTGTTATCTCATGTTTCATGTACACTCCTGCATATTTCTCCTCTTCCTCTCTTGTTATTTTATAGCAAATCCCACACATCTTATAATTTCCTCCCTGAATGTCTTGGTATATGTCTGTAAAAGATAAAGATTCTCGTTTTGTTCTTTCAAGACAAGGTCTTTGTCGCCCAGGCTCTGTCGCCCCTGCTGGAGTTCAGTGACACGATTATGGCTCACTGTGGCCTTGACCTCCTGCCTCAGCTTCCTAAGTAGCTGGGACTACAGACCCATGCCCCCATGCCCAGCTAATTTTTAATTTTTATTTTTGTAGAGACAGGGTCTTGCTATGTTGCTCGGGCTGGTCTAGAATTCCCAGCTTCAAACGATCTTCCTGCCTCAGCCTCCCAAAGTACTGAGATTATAGGTATAAACCACTGTGCCCGGTGACAAGAACTCTTTTAAAAACATAATCCCAATGCTATCATCAACCAACCACCCCACACCATTGCTCTTTAATATTGTCCACTCTCCTGTTAGCTCCAAATTTCCAGTAATTTCATATATTTTTTGTTTGTTTGAATGAGGATCCAAATAAAGTCTCTCTTTTGGATTGTTTCATTCATATCTTAGCTTTTTTTTTTGATCCTGAAGGCTTCCCCATTTGATCTCTTTTTTGTCCCTTGCAGTTTATTTATTGAATAAAGTAGGCTGTTTCCCCATAGTTTGGATTTTGCTAACTGTATTCTTATTATGCTGTTTCTCATAGTTTGAATTTTGCTAATTGTATCCTTGTGATGTTAACTTGTTCTTCACTTTGTTCTAGTTTTTATAAATTAGTAGTTTGATCTGAAAGCTTGATCAGATTCAGGTTGGATTTGGGGGGTCAAGGCAAAAAGACTGTGCTAGCTTCTTCCAGCAGGAGGTGTGTACTGTCTGGCCGTCTTTTTTTTTTTTTTTTTTTTTTTTTTTTGGTGATTTTTTTTTTGTTCTTTTTTAACAACCATTGGTCAATTATGGACTGAACAATGATGGTATTGTTGTATCATCCCTTCTTCATTTATGAGCTGCTATACTTCCAGAAAGAGATACTGCTACCCTGAGAAGGGCCTTGCATGAAGAAAAAAAAAGTAAATATGCAAAAGAGATGCTACTTCTTATAAATTATTGTGTTACCCAGTTGTACAATTTATATAGAAACGGCTCGTTAGTGGCTTGCTTTGTTCTTTTTGTTTAACATTTTTCAAAATGATGGTCTGTTTAATTTATATCCTTCAGTGGTGACCACTTTTATTTATTTATTTATTTATTTATTTATTTATTTATTTATTTATGTATTTATTTAGACAGGGATGGTCTAGCTCTGTTGCCTGAGCTGGCATGCAGTGGGGCCATCATGCCACTACAGTCTCAAACTTCTGTGCTTAGGCAATCCTGCCATCTCAGCCTCCTGAGTACCTGGGACCACAGACATGGGCCCTCACGCCTGAGTAATTTAAACATTTTTTGTAGAGACAGGGTCCCCTTACGTTGTCCAGGCTGGTCTTTAACTCCTGGGCTGAAGTGATTCTCCTGCCTCAGCCTCCCAAAGGCATGAGCCACTGCCCGCAGCCCACATTTATTTACTTATTTATTTTTTCTTTTTTTTTGAGACAGAGTTGCGTGGGCTGGAGTGCAATGGCGAGGTCTCGGTTTACTGCAACCTCCGCCTCCCAGGTTCAAGCGATTCTCCTGCCTCAGCTTCCTGAGTAGCAGGGATTGCAGGCATGCGCCACTTAATCCTGCTAATCTTGTATTTTTAATAGAGATGGGGTTTTACCAGGTTGGCCAGGCTGGTCGCAAACTCCTGACCTCAGGTGATCTACCTGCTTTGGCCTCCCAAAGTGCTGGGATTACAGGCGTGAGACACTGTGGCTGGCCAACCCACTTTTATTTTTTATAAAGAAGCATTATGAATGCAGACATTCAAACATATTTGATGTATTTCAATCCCCTGCAATTATTATCCTTATTAATGTACAAAATGTCCTATGTTTGGTTAGAAGGAGTCCCTTCAGATTGGCTCTTCAGATGTGTTGAAATCATCCTAATAATCTTTGATAGATTCCTTGCTATCCAGAGTGACAATGTGTTCCAGGCTTATTTTACACATTTCTGGCCTAGACCTGGAATCAGCACTCTCTCCAGGAAGGCTTGTTTTCTTTTAGTGGACAATGGTATTTTGAGACAATCTTGGTGCTGGGGTAAATATTATAATTTTAAAAGTCAAAAAAATTGCCGGGGGTGGTGGCTCATGTCTGTAATCCTAGCACTTTGGGAGGCTGAGGCGTGTGGATCATCTGAGGTCAGGAGTTCGAGACCAGCCTGGCCAACATGGTGAAACCCTGTCTGGACTAAAAATACAAAAAATTAGCTGGGTGTCATGATGGGAGCCTGTAATCCCAGCTACTTGGGAGGCTGAGGCAGGAGAATCGCTTGAACCTGGGAGGCAGAAGTTGCAGTGAGCTGAGATCGTGCCATTGTACTCCAGCCTGGGCAACAAGAGCGAAACTTTGTCTCGAAAAGAAAAAGAAAAAAAAACCTTAAGAAAATTAACAGCTTTATAGAGGTCTAATTTACACAGTAAAATTCACCCATTTTAAGTGTACCATTCAACCACTTTTTTGTGTGTGTATGTGAGACAAGGTCTCACTTTGATACCAAGGCTGGAGTGTAACGATGCTATCATGGCTCACTGCAGCCTCAACCTCCTGGGATCAGGTGAGCCTCCTGCCTCAGCTTCTTGAGTATCTGAGGCTACAGGCTTGTGCCGCCATATCTGTTTAATTTTTAAAAATTATTTGTAGAGATGGAGTCTCTCTATGTTTCCCAGGCTTGTCTTGAACTCCTGGGCTTTCTTGCCTTGGCCTCCCAAAGTGCTGGGGTTACAGGTGTGAGCCACTGTGCCTGGTCCAATTCAATGATTTTTAGTATATTTAGTATATTTATGGAATTATGTAACCATCACCAAAATCTAGTTTTAGAACATTTCGTTATCCCAGAAAGAAACTTGTGCCCATCACAGGAAGGGGAACATCACACACCAGGGCCTGTTGTGGGGTGAGGGGAGTGGGGAGGAATAGCATTAGGAGATATACCCAATGTAAATGATGAGTTAATGGGTGCAGCACACCAACATGGCACGTGTATACATATGTAACAAACCTGCACATTGTGCACATGCACCCTAGAACTTAAAGTACAAAAAAAAAAAAAAAAAAAGAAACTTGTGCCCATCAGAGTCACTTTTCAGTCTTATTCCCAGCCTTTGACAACAAGTAATCTGCTCTCTGTCCCTATATCAGGCTGTTCTGGACATTTCATATAAACTGAATCATGCAATGTGTGTTCTTTTGCATCTGGCTTCTTTCATGAAGCATTGTGGTGTTGAGGTTGATCACTGTGATAGCATGCCTCAGAACTTCCTTTTGATTGCTGAGGAGTATTCCTTTGTTTTAAAATTCCCCACATTTTAATCCCTTTGTCAGTAGATGGACATTTGGGTTGTCTCCACCTTTTTGTTTCTGCAAACGGTGTTGTGAATATTCACGTACAAGTCTTTGTGTCAAGATACATTTTTATTTTCCCTGGGTAGATACCTATAAGTAAAGTTGCTGGGTTTAAGGCAATTTTATTTTTAATACTTTAAGAAACTCTCATACTATCTTCCAAAAAAGTGGCTGCACCATTTGACATTCCCACTGGCTCTGATTTCTCCGATTTCTCCACCTCCTCTCCAGCACTTGTGTTATCCATCTGATTGGTTATATTCATTCTAGTGGGTGTAAAACGACATCTCATTGTGGATTGATTGGCATTTTCCTAGTGACTAACGATGTTAAACACTTTTAAATGTGCTTATTGGACATTAATATATCATCTTTGGAGAAATGTCTATTCATGTTCTTTTCCCATTTTTAAGTTGGATTGTCTTTTAATATTGAGTTGTAAGAGTTCTTTTGGATATATCGCTTTTTAGACATATGATTTATAAATATTTTCTCCCATTCTTTGGGCTGTCTTTACCTTTTTTGATTGTATCTTTTGATGTGCCAAAGTTTTAAATTCAGCTGACGTTCAATTTACCATTTTTCATTTTCTCACTTTCTCACTTTCCTCCTTTTTCAGGTCTCATTATGTAGCCCTGGCTCATCTCAAACTGTGCTTTTAACATCGTATCTAAGACATCAGTGCCTTACACAAGATCACAAGGATTTACTCCTATGTTTTTTTCTAAGAGTTTTATAGTTTTGTTTTTACATTTAGGTCTGTGGTCCATTTTCAGTTAATTTTTGTGTATGGTGTTAAGCAGGGACCCAAATTAATTTATTTGCACATGAATATCCAATTTCCCCACCACCATTTGTTGAAAAGACTATTCATGGTTGGACATACAGGATCATACCTGTAATCCCAGCACTTTGGGAGACCAAGGCAGGAGTATTGCTTGAGTCCAGGAGTTTAAGACAAGCGTGGGTAACACGGTGAGACATGCGTCTCTACAAAATGAAAAACAACAAAAAAAGAAAAGACTATTCCTTTCCAAATGACGTTTCTTGACCCCTGACTTGTAATGTAATGGTTTCTTTCTGGGATTTCAATTATTTTTCAGTTAATTACTTTTTTTTTTGAGACAGGGTCTTATTGTGTCACCCAGTCTGGAGTGCAGTGGTGTGATCAGAGCTCACTGCAGCCTCAAACGCCTGAGCTCAATTCATCCTCCTGCCTCAGTTTCCTAAGTAGCTGGGATGACAAGTGTGTGTCACCAGGTCTGGCTAATTTTTTTATTTTTATTTTTTGAGACAAAGTCTTCCTCCGTCGCCCAGGCTGGAATGCAGTGGTGTGATCTCAGCTCACTGCAACCTCCACCTCCCAGGTTCTAAGTGATTCTCCTGCCTTAGCCTCTGGAGTAGCTGGGGTTACAGGTGCACATCACCATGCCTGGCTAATTTTGCATTTTTAGTAGAGACAGGGTTTTACTATGTTGGCCAGGCTGGTCTCGAACTCCTGACCTCAGGTGATCCACTCGCCTCAGCCTCCCAAAGTGCTAGGATTACAGGTGTGAGCCACCACACCCAGCCATAGTTTTAAATTTAATTTAATTTAATTTTCCTACATACAGAGCCTTGTTATGTTGCCCAGGCTGGTGTCAAACTCCTGGTTTCAAGGGATCCTCTCTCCTTGGCCCTTTAAAGTTTTGGGATTACAGGCATGAGACACCACACTTAGCTTTATTTTCTTTTACAGATATGTTTTCTCTCTCTTCCCCAGGTTGGAGTGTAGTAGTCAATCATAGCTCACTGCATTCTCAAATTCCTAGGCTCAAGAGATCCTCCCACCTCAGCTTCCTGACTAGGTGGGACTGCAGGTCTGTACCACCATGCCTGGGTAATAAAAAAAAAAAATTTTTTTTTAGACCGGTCTCACTCTCTATGTTGCCCAAGCTGGTCTTAAATTCCTGACCTCAAGGGATTCCCCCCAACCTCAGCCTCCCAAAGTGCTGTAATTACAGGCATGAGCCCCCAGGCTGAGCTTTCTGCTATATTCCAGTGACCTATACATCTGTCCTTAAGCCAGTATCATACTCTCTTGATTACTTTGTAGCAAGTTTTGAAATTAGGAAGGTAAGTCCTCCAACCTTGTTCTTCTTTTTCAGGATTATTTTGCTTATTCTGTGTCCTTTGCATTTCCATATGAATTTTAGGATCCCCTTGCCAATTTCCGCAGAGAAAGTAGCTGGGATTTTGACAGGAATCAGGTTGAACCTGTAGACTAATTTGAGGAGTACTGACAATAATATTTAGTCTTCTGATCCATGAAAATGGAATATCTTTCGTTTATTTAGTTCTAATTCAGTTTCTTCCCACAGTGAGTATTTTATTCTTTGGGATGCTATTGTAATGGAATACTTTTCTGAATTTCATTTTTGGATTTTTCATTGCTAGTGTACAGAAATACAACTGATTTTTGTATGCTGATTTTGTGAACTTGCTGAACTAGTTCTAGTTTTTTTTTTTTTTAAACTGGATGCCTTAGGATTTTCTGTATACAACATCATGCATGTGGGAGTAAGACAGTTTTACGTCTTCTTTTCAAATCTGGATCCTTTTATATATCAATCACCTAATCACCCTGGCCAGAACCAAAGCTGAATAGACCTACTGAACATGGCCATCCTTGTCTTGTTCCCAGTCTTAGGGGAAAGCGTTCAGTCTTGCACCATTAAATCTGTTAACTGCTAGGTTTTCACAGATGCTTTTCATCATGTTGATGAAGTTCCTTCCTGTTTCTAGTTTGTTGAGGGTTTTCTTCCATGCATGGGTAGATAATTTTACTCTCATTTACAGAAAAGGAAACCATCATTCAGGCAGTCTGCCTCCAAAGATCAAGCCCTGCATCCCTGTGCTATCTCTGCAGCACACTCTTCCATTTAATTTTCCCTCTGCCACTCCTCTGAATTCCCTCTTTCAGTTCACTTGGGATGTTGGTGTTCTCCAGGACACCAACTCTTTGCTCATGTGCTTCTCTCCTGAAGTGGGAGAATGGCTTTGGCTGTCACCTGCAAGCTGATGACTCCACACTCCCTATTTTCTTGCCCTCACTGAGCTCTGGTGTGGCCTCAGGCTTCCAAGACTTTTCCACTTGGATAGTCAAGAAATCTCAAACATCCTGTCCTAGAATGCCCTGTTACCCGCCTCCACTCAAGAAGGCTCCTCTGACTCTATTTTCAATATTGGATGCTTCTGCCATTTGTCCTGTTCCAGCCTGAAACTTGGCCATGATCCCACATGTTTCCCTCTCTTCGGCTCCTCCTCTCACCTTTTCTAAATGGTGGCCAAGTTCTACCTATGTTCTTTCTTCACCTGCACTGGTACTGCCTTGCTCCTGCCTCCAGTCTCATTCTCCTCAAATTCACCCTCCAGGTTACCAACAGAGTGATTTATCTGAATTACAGATCCTCTGATACTTAGCCCTTCACCAGTTCCCTATTCCCACAGCACAGGAACCAAGGCCTTTTCTCATCTGTTCCATTTCACGCACTAGGAACTTCCACCAAAGATTGAAGTCACTAAATGCAGTTTCTCATGTCAGTTGTAAGAGCTGTATGCTACTTTCATCATTTGGAGACATTAGAAATTATGTTACTAGTTCTAATTTACTGTCTTTTGCATGTCATGTTGCCTCATGCCTCAGTGCTTCTTGTTTACTCTGTTGTCTTTTTTTTTTATATATATATTAAACTTATTTAAATAGAAATAGGGTTCTCGCTGTGTTACTCAGGCTGGTCTCGAATTCCTGGGCTCAAGTGATCGTCCTGCCTCAGCCTCTCATAGTGCTGGGATTACAGGTGTGAGCCACCATGCCCAGCCCTGTTATCTTGTTTTGAGAGGTTCTTCCTCTTTCCACATCATCGCCTCTAGTCCTTTGCATCTTGAAAATCCCTACTCACTAGGCCCTCCTCTTTGAACCTCCTCCTAACTCTTGCAGTGTTAATTATGCCCTCCTTTGTGTTATTTCAGAACACTACTTGTGCTTGTAATATCCCATGTGTTGTCCTATAAGTATTTGTCATTTTCTTACTCACTCTGAGTTCAGCATTTACACTAGATTTATCTTAAACACTCTTATAATTGCCAGCATATAGAAAGTGCTTAAGAAATATTTGTTGTAATCGCCTGAATTAGGATTTATCTATAAGTCTCCTTGCTTTTAATAGATCATTTTCTAATTTGTCAGTTTAAATACATTTTAAGAGAACACCCCATCCCTAAGCCAAATTGCTTCTTATGCAGAAAAAATAGCCACTCCTGTGAGTGTCCAAGCTTCCCCCTGCACAACCACCCTAGGAGACATGGGCAGAAGTACTGGGAACTGACCCCTTCCATCTGCCCTCACTTAGCTTCCTCGGGTACTTATATGGGGCTGCCACTGACTTTACATGCTGCTGCAGCTCCTTGGTCAGCTGGCCCTTGTCATGAGACAGAAAGTGTGGGGTCAGGACAATAAATGCCTTCACTACCTGCAGAATGAGGGCAGAGGCTCATGATGAGTGTCAACCTATTACATAGTGTAAAAAGTCAGTATTTACTGAATAAGTGGAAAAACAAGGTGACATTGGACCCTACAGTGGTTTTGGAAAAGCAGAGGACCAGGTGCAAATGCCTGTACTTCCAATGTCCACTCCATGCCTTGAAAAGTTACCTGACCTCTCCTTAACCTCAGTTTCCTTCTCTGTGAAATGGGAACAATAAAGATACCATTCCTCATTTGGTTTCTTTAAAGCTTCCATGAGATAATACACATAAAACATCCAGGTAGTTTACATTATTATCCCTGTCATCAGTACTTTCATCATTATTTTTACTATTATTATATATGCAATCCTGTGCCTGTAACCCAATGGGCATTTGATAATGCTTGACAATTTATTATTCATATATTAGTAGTGTTATCCCCATTTTATTGCACAAGGCCTTGCAAATAGAAGGTGCTCAATAAACACTTTTTAATAAACAAATGCATGTTTGTTCTTCAGCCACGTTGCTGAAATGCCATTCTGGCTCCACCCCTTGCTAGCTGTGTGATGTGGACAGGTTACTTAACTTCCTTCTGCTCCTCCTTCCTCATCTATAAAGAGTAGAAGAGCTCTTAGATTATTACATTTTGTGACAGTTAAATTATTTGGCATGTAGTAAGTGCTCACTAAATATAATCTGTCATCTTTATCTTCAGAGCCACAGAGAGGCCGCAGTATCCCCAGGTCACTATACTGTGTAAGTGCACATGCACACTATGCCCTCCTTCCCCTAAGGTGGCCCAGGTAAAGCCTGGAAGTTTCCCTGGCATCTGCTTTCCTAGTGTCCATGTACGGACACGATGATCTCTGTGTTCTCCTCACTTCCCCTTGAATCGGGTCTGGGCTGCTCACCATGGCTGACTCTGCCACTGCTGGGTGGTCCACCAAAGCATGCTCCACCTCTGTAGGCCCAAGGCCGTACCAGGAGGATGAAGGGTTCTGGGGCAGATACCAGGGCTGGGGTGAACCAAGTCCTCAAATCTCCTGCTTTGGAGAGTCACAGCTTCCTTTGGCACAGAGGGTAGAGGTCATAGGGAGCCAGAGACTCCTGATCTGTCTGTGCCATGAGCCCAAAATTTGAAGACCTGGACATCGTAGGCTGAGAAATAAAAGACTCCAGTGCTCCCAGGGGTTCTCGCCTCACTGACTTTATTAACAAAGAAGGGCGAATGCTTAGTTCCCTGGGCCCTTGGGCCATGCAGCTTCGCCAGACACAAAATCTCTTGGAAACCTCAAACTTGGTCTTAAACATTTGTGCAAATTCTGCACACTATTTCCCATTGTATCAGCATGATTTTTGGCTTTTATTATATATATTCAAGGCATAAAACATGATGTTTTGATGTATATATACATAGTAACACGATTACTACACTCAGGCACCAGTATATCCATTATCTCACATAATTACCTCTTTTTTTCTTTTGTGGTAAGAGCATTTAAAATCTACTCTCTGCAAATTTCCAGTACATCATGTTTTAGAAATTAAAAAAAAATCACATCCATTTCTCTAAAATATCCAAGAGAAATTGTTACTGTAGTGTAATGTATCTTTTAAAAAATCATGTAGGGGTTAGGGACAGAGGCTCAGAGCCAGCCTGCCTCAGTTCATATCTGGATTGCACCCTGTGCTATCTTTGAGACTTCAGGCAAATTTCTTCACTGGTCAGTCACCCAGTTTCCTCATCAGTAAAATAGGGGTAATAATCGCATCTCCCTTCCAGCATTGAGAGGTGAGTTATACAAAGAATTAAGAACAGTGTTTTCACATAGTACTCCAGGTTAGCTAAATAATTATAATAATAGATTTATAATAATCTATCTTAATAGATTTATTGTATTCATAGATTTATAATAAATATATTCATAATAATAAAAAATAAACAATAGCTAAAGGTTAATTATTATTATTAGTATGTTTGTTCTGTGACATCTTGTGCTGTATTAGAGGAGCACAAACATGAAATAAGCTCCCCAAACCTATGGGGACCAAGACAGAGTCTCCCTTCTCAATCTCATTCCCCCTTCTCTAAATTGCACAGTGTCTTATTATGTCTTCAAGACCCTCTTGAATTTCATTTTTATTGAGTCTTCTGTATGCAGGGGTTAGGGAGGTGCACCAAAACTTGGGATCAGGGCACTGTAGACATGGCTGTATTCAAATTGGGCTGAGGGTCCTGTTACCAATGCATGAAAGACTGTCTGGGCAAGCAAGATCCCATAAGGCATGTGAGGACAACAACAGCCAGCCTGGCGTCAGCCACACCTACCCAGAGGCATTGATAGTGTCATGACTCCTCCCCAGGAACCAGATGTAGCCCTCTTCATCCATAGTTGCTCTGTCCCTGGTGTTGTAGAATGTAGACCCCACATTCCACTTTGGCTGTCTTCTCTGGGTTACCCTGCAAAGAGAAGAGAGCTCCTTTGTTGAAGGCAGTGACTTTAGAGATGATGAGTCACAACCTCGGGTTCCAATCTGGGTTTGAATTCTGCCTCTAATTCTACCTGGTACGTGGGCAAATGTTGCCATCTCTCTGAGTCTATTTTCATTACATGTAGGCACACGATGCATGCTACTGTTCTATGAGTGGTTGTGATTAAACCAATTTCAATGACAAATTAAAAAAATCAGTTTGCTGGAAGAGGGGCATTCAAGACGGTCAAATAGGAACAGCTCCAACCTCCAGCTCCCAGCATGAGCAACACAGAAGACGGGTGATTTCTGCATTTTCAACTGAGGTACCGAGTTCATCTCACTGGGGTGTGTCGGACAGTTGGTGCTGGTCAGTGGGTGCAGCCCAACCGGTGAGAGCTGAAGCAGGGCAAGGCATTGCCTCACCTGGGAAGCCCAAGGGGGAAGGGAATTCCTTTTCCTACCCAAGGGAAACTGAGACACACAACACCTGGAAAATCAGGTAACTCCCACCCTAATATGGTGCTTTACCAAGGGTCTTAGCAAATGGCACACCAGGAGATTATATCCCATGCCCACAGAGCCTCCCTCATTGCTAGCACAAGAGTCTGAGATCTAACTGCAAGGCGGCAGTGAGACTGGGGGAGGGGTGGCTGCCATTGCTGAGGCATAAGTAGGTAAACAAAGCCACCGGGAAACTCAAACTGGGTGGAGCCCACCGCAGCTCAAGGAGGCCTGCCTGCCTCTGTAGATTCCACCTCTGGGGACAGGGCATAGCTAAACAAAAAGCAGCAGAAACCTCTGCAGATGTAAATGTCCGTGTCTGACAGCTTTGAAGAGAGCAGTGGTTCGCCCAGCATGGAGACTGAGATCTGAGAACAGACAGACTGCCTGCCCAAGTGGGTCCCTGACCCCTGAGTAGCCTAACTGGGAGACATCCCTGACTAGGTGCAGACTTGACACCTCACACCTCACACGGCTGGGTACACCTCTGAGACGAAGCTTCCAGAGCAAGAATCAGACAGCAATACTTGCTGTTCAGCAATATTCTATCTTCTGCAGCCTCCGCTGCTGATACCTGGGCAAACAGGTCTGGAGTGGACTTCAAGCAAACTCCAACAGACCTGCAGCTGAGGGTCCTGACTGTTAGAAGGAAAACTAACAAACAAAAAGGACACCCACACCAAAACCCCATCAGTATGTCACCATCGTCAAAGACCAAAGGCAGATAAAACCACAAAGATGGGGAAAAAGCAGTGCAGAAAAGCTGGAAATTCAAAAAATCAGACTGCATCTCCCCCTCCAAAGGAATGCAGCTCATTGCCAGCAATGGAGCAAAGCTGGACAGAGAATGGCTTTGACGAGTTGAGAGAAGAAGCCTTCAGTGATCAAACTTCTCAGAGCTAAAGGAGGAACTACGTACCCAGCGCAAAGAAACTAAAAACCTTGAAAAAAGAATGGAAGAATGGATAACTAGACAATGCAGAGGAGTCCATAAATGAACTGATAGAGATGAAAACCATGACACAAGAACTACATGACAAATGCACAAGCTTCAGTAACTGACTCAATCAACTGGAAGAAAGAGTATCAGTGATTGAAGATCAAATGAATGAAATGAAGCAAAAAGAGAAGTGTAGAGAAAAAAGAGTAAAAAGAAATGAACAAAGCCTCCAAAAAATATGGGATTATGTGAAAAGACCAAATCTATATCTGATTAGTGTGCCTGAAAGTGACGGGGAGAACGGAACCAAGTTGGAAAACACTCTGCAGGATATTATCCAGGAGAACTTCCAAAACCTAGCAAGGCAGGCCAACATTCAAATTCAGGAAATAAAGAGAATGCCACAAAGATACTCCTCGAGAAGAGCAACTACAAGACACATCATTGTCAGATTCACCAAAGTTGAAATGAAGGAAAACATGTTAAGGGCAGCCAGAGAGAAAGGCCGGGTTACCCACAAAGGGAAGCCCATCAGACTAACAGCAGATCTCTCAGCAGAAATTCTACAAGCCAGAAGAGAGTGGGGGCCAATATTCAACATTCTTAAAGAAAAGAATTTTCAACCCAGAATTTCATATCCAGTCAAACTAAGTTTAATAAGTGAAGGAGAAATAAAATCCTTTACAGATAAGCAAATGCTTAGAGATTTTTGTCACCACCAGGCCTGCCTTACAAGAGATCCTGAAGGAAGTACTAAACCTGAAAGGAACAACCAGTACCAGCCATTGCAAAACCATGTCAAAATGTAAAGACCATCGATGCTAGGAAGAAACTGCATCAACTAACGAGCAAAATAACCAGCAATGTCATAATGACAGGATCAAGTTCACACATAACAATATTAACCTTAAATGTAAATGGGCTAAATGCTCCAATTAAAAAACACAGACTGGCAAATTGGAAAAAGAGTCAAGACCCATCACTGTGCTGTATTCAGGAGACCTATCTCACATGCAGAGCCACACATAGGCTCAAAATAAAGGGATGGAGGAAGATTTACTAAGCAAATGGAAAACAAAAAAAGGCAGGGGTTGCAATCCTCGTCTCTGATAAAACAGACTTTAAACCAACAAAGATCAAAGAGACAAAGAAGGCCATTACATAATGGTAAAGGGATCAATTCAACAAGAAGAGCTAACTATCCTAAATATATATGCACCCAATACAGGAGCACCCAGATTCATAAAGCAAGTCCTTAGAGACCTACAAAGAGACTTAGACTGCCATACAATAATAATGGGAGACTTTAACACCCCACTGTCAACAGTAGACAGATCAACGAGACAGAAAGTTAACAAGGATATCCAGGAATTGAACTCAGCTCTGCAGCAAGCAGACCTAATAGACATCTACAGAACTCTCTACCCCAAATCAACAGAATATACATTCTTCTCAGCACCACATCACACTTATTCCAAAATTGACCACATAGTTGGAAATAAAGCACTCCTCAGCAAATGTAAAAGAACAGAAATTATAACAAACTGTCTCTCAGACCACAGTGTAATCAAACTAGAACTCAGGACTAAGAAACTCAATCAAAACCGCTCAACTACATGGAAACTGAACAACCTGCTGCAGAAATAAACATGTTCTTTGGAACCAATGAGAACAAATGTACAACATACCAGAATCTCTGGGCCACATTTAAAGCAGTGTGTAGAGGGAAATGTATAGCACTAAATGCCCACAAGAGAAAGAAGGAAAGATCTAAAATTGACACCATAACATCACAATTAAAAGAACTAGAGAAGCAAGAGCAAACACATTCAAAAGCTAGCAGAAGGCAAGAAATAACTAAGATCAGAGCAGAACTGAAGGAGATAGAGACACAAAAAAACCCTTGAAAAAAATCAACGAATCCAGGAGCTGGCTTTTTTGAAAAGATCAACAAAATTGATAGACTGCTAGCAAGATTAATAAAGAGGAAAAGAGAGAAGAATCAAATAGACACAATAAAAAATGATAAAGGGGATATCACCACCGACCCCACAGAAATACAATCTACTGTCAGAGAATACTATAAACACCTCTCCACAAATAAACTAGAAAACCTAGAAGAAATGGATAAATTCCTGGACACATACACTCTCCCAAGACTAAACCAGGAAGAAGTCGAATCCCTGAATATACCAATAGCAGGCTCTGAAATTGAGGCAATAATTAATAGCCGACCAACCAAAAAAAGTCCAGAACCAGATGGATTCACAGCCAAATTCCACCAGAGGTACAAGGAGGAGCTGATACCATTCCTTCTGAAACTATTCCAATCAATAGAAAAAGAGGGAATCCTCCCTAACTCATTTTATGAGGCCAGCATCATCCTGATACCAAAGCCTGGCAGAGATACAACAAAAAAGAGAATTTTAGACCAATATCCCTGTTGAACATCGATGCAAAAATCCTCAAAAAATACTGGCAAACCAAATCCAGCAGTATATCAAAAAGCTTATGCACTATGATCAAGTGGGCTTCATTCCTGTGACGCAAGGCTGGTTCAACATACACAAATTAATAAACGTAATCCAGCATATAAACAGAACCAAAGTCAAAAACCACATGATTATCTCAATAGATGCAGAAAAGACATTTGACAAAATTCAACAGCCCTTCATGCTAAAAACTCTCAATAAATTCGGTATTGATGGAACAAATCTCAAAATAATAAGAGCTATTATGACAAACCCACAACCAATATCATACTGAATGGGCAAACACTGGGAGCATTCCCTTTGAAATCTGGCACAAGACAGGGATGCCCTCTCTCACCACTCCTATTCAACATAGTATTGGAAGTTCTGGCCAGGGCAATCAGGCAAGAGAAGGAAATAAAGGGTATTCAATTAGGAAAAGAAGAAGTCAAATTGTCCTTGTCTGCAGGTGACATGATTGTATATTTAGAAAAGCCCATTGTCTCAGCCCAAAATCTCCTTAAGCTCATAAGCAACTTCAGCAAAGTCTCAGGATACAAAATCAATGTGCAGAAATCACAAGCATTCTTATACACCAGTAACAGACAAAGAGCCAAATCATGAATGAACTCCCATTCACAATAACTTCAAAGAGAATAAAATACCTAGGAATCCAACTTACAAGGGATGTAAAGGACCTCTTCAAGAAGAACTACAAACCACTGCTCAGTGAAATAAAAGAGGACACAAACAAATGGAAGAACATACCATGCTCATGGGTAGGAAGAATCAATATTGTGAAAATGGCCATACTGCCCAAGGTAATTTATAGATTCAATGCCATCCCCATTAAGCTACCAATGACTTTCTTCACAGAATTGGAAAAAACTGCTTTAAAGTTCATATGGCACCAAAAAAGAGCCTTGCCAAGACTATCCTAAGCCAAAAGAACAAAGCTGGAGGCATCACGCTACCTGACTTCAAACTATACTACAAGGCTACAGTAACCAAAACAGCATGGTACTGGTACCAAAACAGAGATCTAGACCAATGGAACAGAACAGAGTCCTCAGAAATAATACCACACATCTACAGCCATCTGGTCTTTGACAAACCTGACAAAAACAAGAAATGAGGAAAGGATTCCCTATTTAATAAATGGTGCTGGGAAAATTGGCTGGCCATAAGTAGAAAGCTAAAAGTGGATCCTTTCCTTACTCCTTAAACGGAAATTAATTCAAGATGGATTAGAGACTTAAATGTTAGACATAAAACCATAAAAACCCTAGAGGAAAACCTAGGTAATACCATTCAGGACATAGGCATGGGCAAGGACTTCATGTCTAAAACACCAAAAGCAATGGCAACAAAAGCCAAAATTGACAAATGGGATCTAATTAAACTAAAGAGCTTCTGTACAGCAAAAGAAACTACCATCAGAGTGAACAGGCAACCTACAGAATGGGAGAAAATTTTTGCAATCTACTCATGTGACAAAGGGCTAATATCCAGAACCTACAAAGAACTCAAACAAATTTACAAGAGAAAAACAAACAACCCCATCAAAAAGTGGGCAATGGATATGAACAGACACTTCTCAAAAGAAGACACATATACAGCCAACAAATACGTGAAAAAATACTCATCATCACTTGCCATCAGAGAAATGCAAATCAAAACCATGATGAGATACCATCTCACACCATTAGAATGGCAACCATTAAAAAGTCAGGAAACAACAGGTGCTGGAGAGGATGTGGAGAAATAGGAACACTTTTACACTATTGATGGGACTGTAAACTAGTTCAACCATTGCGGAAAACAGTGTGGTGATTCCTCAAGGATCTAGAACTAGAAATATCATTTGACCCAGCCATCCCATTACTGGGTATATACCCAAAGGATTATAAATCATGCTGCTATAAAGACAAATGCGCATGTATGTTTATTGTGGCACTAGTCACAATAGCAAAGACTTGGAATCAACCCAAATGGATTAAGAAAATGTGGCACATATACACCATGGAATGCTATGTAGCTATAAAAAAGGATGAGTTCATGTGCTTTGTAGGGACATGGATGCAGCTGGAAACCATCATTTTCAGCAAACTATCACAAGAACAGAAAACCAAATACCGCCTGTTCTCACTCATAGGTGGGAACTGAACAATGAGAACACTTGGACACAGGAAGGGGAACATCATACGCCAGGGCCTATAGGGGGGAAGGATAGCATTAGGAGATATAACTAATATAAATGATGAGTTAACGGGTGCAGCACACCAACATGGCACCTGTGTACATATGTAACAAACCTACACATTGTGGACATGTACCCTAGAACTTAAAGTATGATTAAAAAGATCAGTTTGCTTTTATGTGACACTATACTAGAGTAAAATTCTATTATAGTGTGAACCTTGTTCCCTACTGTAAGCTCAGCATTCACACAGTGCCTGGACAGGTGAGAGGAGTCAATAAACATTTGCTGAGTGAATTTTCTTCCCTAAATACTATCTCATTTGATCCTCACAGAAAGCCTATGAGGGCAGTCTTTTTTAAGTTAACTTTTCATTTTAAGATATTTGTGGGCTTGCATGCAGTTATAAAAAATAATACAGATTGATGCCCCTGTACTCTTTACTAGTTTTCCATAGTGGCAACATCTTGCAAACTATAGTTCAGTATCTCAGCCAGAATCCTGACATTGATACAATCCACCAATCTTCAGATCTCTCATTTCACTTGTACTTGTGTGTGTGTATATATATTTATTTTTATGTAGTTTTATCACATATGTAGGCCTATACATTCACCAGCACATCAGGAAGATCTCTGATGTTGCTCTTCTATAACCACATCCACCTCCTCCTTCTCTTTTCCTCTCCTCTCCCCACTCCCTAACCCCTTGCTGTTCCCTGTTTTTATAATTTTGTTGTTTCAAGCGTGTTATATAAATATAATTAAATACTGTACAACTGTTTGGGACTGTTGGGTTTTTTTTGGCATAATTCTCTAGAGACTCATCCAAGTTGTGTGTATCAATGGTTTGATCCTTTTTGTCTTTTTGTTGCAGAACAGTATTCCATGTTGTGGGTGTAGCTCAGTTTTTGTTTAACCATTTGCCCATTGAAAGGCATCTCCAGGCCTTTCAAAACCTGAGTTGTCTCCAGGTTTTGGCTATTTTGAGTAAAGCTGCTACGTACATTTGCATACATGTTTTTGTGTGAAGCTGGCACTTTTTTGTAGTGCATTTTAAATAAGAAAAACCTCATGCTCAGAGATGCACATTTACTTCCTCAAAGTCACTCAGCTGCTCACTGAGAGGGTTGGTATTTAAATTTAATTCTTGCTTCACAACCTGTTCACTTGACCCCTAAGCAATATCTCTTGTGGAACATGAAATGGTTTTTTTTTTTTAAATTTTTATCAAAGACGTGTTTATTACCTTCATAAAATATAGTTTCCTGGTAAATTCACCAATCCCTGAGGTTTTTTTTTTTTTTAAATTATACTTTAAGTTCTAGGGTACATGTGCACAAAGTGCAGGTTTGTTACATATGTATACATATGCCATGTTGCTGTGCTGCACCCGTTAACTCGTCATGTACATTAGGTATATCTCCTAATGCTATCCCTCCCCACTGCCCCCACCCCACCACAGGCCCCAGTGTGTGATGGTCCCCTTCCTGTGTCCAAGTGTTCTCATTGTTCAATTCCCACCTATGAGTGAGAACATGCAGTGTTTGGTTTTCTGTTCTTGCCATAGTTTGCTGAGAATGATAGTTTCCAGCTGCATCCATGTCCCTACAAAGGATATGAACTCATCCTTTTTTATGGCTGCCTAGTATTCCATGGTGTATACACCATGAAATGGTTTTAAGAGCTATCTGAGGCTGGGCGCGGTGGCTCAAGCCTGTAATCCCAGCACTTTGGGAGGCCGAGATGGGCGGATCACGAGGTCAGGAGATCGAGACCATCCTGGCTAATACGGTGAAACCCCGTCTCTACTAAAAATACAAAAAACTAGCAAGGCGAGGTGGCGGGCGCCTGTAGTCCCAGCTACTCGGGAGGCCGAGGCGGAAGAATGGCGTCAACCTGGGAGGCGGAGCTTGCAGTGAGCTGAGATCCAGCCACTGCACTCCAGCCTGGGTGACAGAGCGAGACTCCGTCTCAAAAAAAAAAAAAAAAAAAAAAAAAAGTTATCTGAAAAATCATTTTAAAAACATTGAATCATCTCCCTTTTTGGATTCACTTCCAATTGTTCTGAGTATATCAGCTTGACTCTTAGTTTAGTGCTGACATGCTTTGAACTCTGAAAGTCCCAAGAAGAAGATATACTTCGGGATCAGAGCTTTCAATGGGAATAGGATTTAGGTAGAATATGAGAAAAATTTTTTTTTTTTAAACCTAGAGTTATGGTTATAATTGCCTTCGGTTTATAGCAAGTAATACTGTTTTCCACTTGTGATACTAGATCAACGTGAGTGCCTTTGTGGACTGAGTTGGTAGGCACAAGATTACATCAACAATATAAATGGAAGACTATACATGAGTAGATTTTTTGTTTGTTTGTTTGTTGGTTTTTGAGACAGAGTCTCGTTCTGTCACCCAGGCTGGAGTGCAATGGTGAGATCTTGGTTCACTGCAACCTGGGTTCAATCCTGGGTTCTAGTGATTCTCCTGCCCCAGCCTCCTGAGTAGCAGGGATTACAGGCGCATGCCACCACGCTGGGCTAATTTTTGTATTTTTAGTAGCAATGGGGTTTCACCATGTTGGCCAGGCTGGTCTAGAGCCCTTGACCTCAGGTGATCTGCCCACCTTGGCCTCCCAAAGTGCTGGGATTATAGGTGTAAGCCACCATGCCTGGACACGAGTACAGTTTTTGTATGCAATTGAAGTTAAGTAGGTATTAATTCAAATTAGATTGTTACAACCTTAGGATGTCGTATGTAATATTCATAGTAACTATGAAGAAAATATTTATAGAATATAAACAAAAGGAAATGAGAGGGGAATATGTCACTACAAAAAACAAAGAAACAAAAAACCAAAATACTAAACATAGGCTGGGTGCGGTGGCTCACGCCTGTAATCCCAGCCCGAGGCAGGTAGATCACCAGAGGTTGAGTGGTAACACTTTTAATCTGCAGTTTTTCTCCCTGTAAAGTGGGATAATAGAGTTTCCTGGAGGCTCGGTGAGGATAAGTGATTTGTTCACACCTTCTTGTTGGTAAGTGGGATGGTATGATTTGAATCCAGTCAAACCCTATATTCTTAACTACAATAGATCATTGGAACCCAAGTCTGATGGTTCTGAAGCCAGTCTTCTTTCTACCCCATCAGTCAGCCCCAAAGTTCCAGGTGGGTCAGGGCAGGAAAGGATGTGGGAATGCACTGTGAGTTTTGAGTTTAATTGAAACATGCTTTGTTGAGTTGAAGCAAATAAACAAAGATGTGAAGAAGCGTCAGCATGCAGAGCTCCCTGTTGGGATCCTCTGGGCCTCGAAGGGGGCAGATGGGGGGGTCCTTACCTCATAGCATGTAAAGAGGCCTACAGGCCTGGCAGGCTTGATTCTGATGCCAGTGTTTTCTTCTGTGTTGCCAATGATCTGTAGCAAGAGGCCTGTGAATCACACTCTGCAGGAAGCCCTAGCCCTTCTGCCCCACCCAAGCATTGTCTGGCTCAGGGATGCCAGAGTGGATAAAGTGATGGAGGAACCTTATCAGAAAATGGAATAAAACTGCCAAAAGTCTTTAAAATTAGCAAATGTGGCCAGGTGCGGTGGCTCAAGCCTGTAATCCCAGCACTTTGGGAGGCTGAGACAGGTGGATCATGAGGTCAGGAGATCGAGACCATCTTGGCTAATATGGTGAAACCCTGTCTCTACTAAAAAATACAAAAAACTAGCCGGGCGAGGTGGCGGGCGCCTGTAGTCCCAACTGCTCAGGAGGCTGAGGCAGGAGAATGGCATAAACCCGGGAGGCGGAGCTTGCATTGAGCTGAGATCCGGCCACTGCACTCCAGCCTGGGCGACAGAGCAAGACTCCGTCTCAAAAAAAAAAAAAAAAAAAAATCAGCAAATGTGAAACCCAAGCCAAGGGTCTATGTGTCATGGGTTAGTAGACGTCACCAGTGTGTCTCCAAGCTGGAAAATGCTCATCAAGAAAAATGAAAAGCACCAGCTGCTAAAGAGAACAGCCAGTGCTACCTCCAAGTATTCTTTTCCATCCACTGCATGCACTGTATGTGATGCTCTGGCTGCCAAGGTGAGCTGAATTCATGCCCACAATAATGCAGTTTTCAACTGAGGCCTACATAGGAAATAAGAGGAAAAAATGGGAAGAGAGGAGGAAGGATGACCAGGGCAGGGAAGCATGGCTGGTATTGTCACCTGGTGTCACACAATGGTCCAACCCCCGCTGAGCCCTAACTGCTCCCTGCCAATGCCCTTAGGAGCAGACCTGGATGTCAAAGGGTGGAATGGCCTTCCCTAAAGAATCTGTCTTGATCTTTGTTCCCCAGAAGGTGCCATAAGTTATTCCTTGTTTGCAAAATAAAGGATTGGGGTTGATCAGAGATGTCAGGCTGATCACAAAGCAGCCAGAATCATACACAGCATTCCCTGCTCAGAGATGTTATTTGACGCTGCACAAAGAGCCCTTGTGGGGAAGCTGGAAGGCCTGAGTCTAGGCTTAACGTGTTGACCCAACTCTATTCAGTAGTCATTTTCTGCAACCAGTGTAGTCTGACTCTGTACTAAGTGCAGAGTCTACAGAATCCAACAGGGAGGCAAAGAAAGAAGAAATGGTACTCCCGGTGCTGTGGGCATGTAATGTGGGGTATGGTGTGCCCACCATAGGCCAGGCATATGTCAGTTTGCCAGGAGAAGGTCATGAGTCCATCTAACATTTACTCAAAGTTGTTGAAGAGTGATAGGGATTCTGCCACAACTCCTTGATTGATTGATGCCAATTTTTCCTTCCGTGTTGAGTGGCAGAATGCTGACTTCGTCGTCAGTGCTCTGCACAGAGGCCTGTGAATCTCACCTGGCAGGATGCCCCAGTGTGTGTGGAGATTGTCTGGATTGCTGGTGCTGTTCTCTCTGTCAGCACTGCCCTATCACCATCTGTCTTCCTGAAGAACTTGGTTCCCGCTTTACTGTTCCCGCAAATAACGTTCTCTCTATAGCTTTACAGTCAGAATGACGAGGGTATGAATCTTGACTTCATCACACGCTAACTTCATGCCAATTAATTCCTCTTGATCTCCTCCATCAAAGGGTAATAACTATAACACTTACCTCCCAGAGTGCTTGCAAGCATTTGGAAAGCTCTTTGACCAATGGAAGGCACACACCACGTGTTCAATGAATGATGACTACTCAGGCTCCAACAGGAGTCAAGGGAAATATTCTCTTTCTGCAGCATTTCCCCCACACTTCCATTGCAGCCCACAGACTATTATAATTATTTTTGCTTGTCTGTTTCCTTCAGTAGATAATGAGCATCCCAAGAATAGAGATTGCCCTATTTACCCCTGAGCTTCCAGCATCTGGCACAATACCCACCTAAAAATAGCAAGGACCACAGCAGCTGCAATGTGAGCATACACTATGGACTGGACACCAGCCAGAGCCTGATGTACTTCTTTTCATTTACCTTATCCCAATCTGATTGGTATTATAATTTTCATCCTAAAGGTGAGGAAGCTGAGGTGGGAAAGCATATATGATATCCCTATGGTCTTAAAGCTGTAATTGGCAGAGCTGAGACTTGGACTCAGGTCTGTGCTCCTGGGATAAGAGGATCTTTGCCCACTGACATATCACTGCTCACACTGTAGGCATGTGAAAAATGTTGCACAGATGAGTGAATAGATGTCAAAGTGTTTTAAGAAATAAAGCATCATGTAATGCTGCAAATACTGGAGTTGTGGCTGTAGTGTGTTACTCTGGCCCACCTTGTCCTTGTCCAAATATGACCTGTGAACCATTTAAGGACAGGCCCAAAGTCTCAGCATTTTTCAGGCCTGAAAGCATTTATTATTGCTATTATATTATTTTGTAAAATAATGTCAGCCAAGTACATAAATTGGCAGTGAAATAATAATTTTGTACAGGGCCTGGGATAGCAGTCATCCTCTATGTGCTAGAGGGATAATGGATACATGAGGGAAAGTGGCTCTATTCAGCACTGGAAATGGATTGTAAATGTGTTGGAAGAGATGCCCACCCACACTCTAACTGATGAGGTCATTGAGCTTCCAGACATGCATAATACTCTAAATGACCTGGCCACCTGGCAGCTCAGTGACACTCTGGGATGACACTGTATTTATGTGTATATATGTGTTTGGTGTATACAGAAAGTCTCTGCTCCCTCATCCACCCTGCTAGTATTCCACAATCAAACCTGCATGTTGTCCTCCTAAACACCAAGCAATGAACTTTTAGAGCCAGCTTCCACCTGCTTCTGCAGCCCTAGGGAGGGATGGTGGGGTTGACAGGACTTGCCTATGGAGGTGGTCTCCATGTTACTGGAGACACTCTTATCCTATCCTCCTTCTGGGCTGCTCTGAGCTGATGATCACAGGGACAGTGGTAAAATGTCCTTAGATCCCTTTTTTTTTTTTTTTTTTTTTTTTTGAGACGGAGTCTTGCTGTGTCACCCAGGCTGGAGTGCAGTGGCCGGATCTCAGCTCATTGCAAGCTCCGCCTCCCGGGTTTTTACGCCATTCTCCTGCCTCAGCCTCCCGAGTAGCTGGGACTACAGGCGCCCACCACCTCGCCCGGCTAGTTTTTTGTATTTTTTAGTAGAGACGGGGTTTCACCGTGTTAGCCAGGATGGTCTCGAACTCCTGACGTCGTGATCCGCCCGTCTCGGCCTCCCAAAGTGCTGGGATTACAGGCTTGAGCCACCGCGCCCGGCCCCTTAGATCCCTTTTTAAGGTTTTGTCCAACAGTTTTCAGCACACTGGTTCCTTGATAAGCTGATGAGTTGTAAATTTTCTTTCTGCAGATAGATTTGTGGCAGACTAGTCTAGAACTCTAGAGCCTCTGGTTGGCATCAAGCAATGCTGTGTATACAGTGGGGTCATGACCTACACACATGGCATAACCTAGCACATCTGCTGGACTCAGTGGCCGAGCATATCATGACTCTCCAGAAGGGACCTGTCCATTTTCAAAGAAAAATAAGTCCCAGAACCCCCACATCACTTAGCCAAGGGGAAAAGTCAAGTTGGGAACTGTATCAGGCAAACCTGCCTCCCATTTTATTCCTAAACAAGATAGCTATAAAGATTGAAAAAAAAACCAAAAACAAAACAAAACAAAAAATCTACATGCCTCCTTCACAATTTGCACACTAAGAAATTCCTTGTAGGTCTCAAGATCTTTACTCTACAACAGTTCTGTAAAATTTCACCCTGACAATGTAAGTTGATAGCTCATCTTCACAGATACAGGACAAAGAACAGAATTCAGAATCATCCCTCTGTTGACCTGAGACAAACGCATACCTGATTGCTTTCCCTGGCCTATGTTTATTTTATCTTATGTAAAAATGCAGATTCACTGATCTAGATGAATGCACAAGTGACGATTCCTCTACCCTCCTCTCACAGGCTTTGAACGGGTGATCAAAGACTCAAAAATAATGCAAGAGTGTCTTGTATCTACCCAAATCTTTAAACAATTTCTTCCTCTTTTCCCAATATCTGCCCTTTCCCCTTTAAATACTGAAGCCCTCAAAATCATCCTTGGAGAAAGACACAGACTTGTTTCCCAGGCACATGTCCTTAACCTTGCTAAAATAAACTCCTAAATTGGTTGAGACCTGTCTCACATACTCTCCAGTTTACACCACCTACTGTTTCTGACTGCCCACAGACCTCATAGAGCAGAAAGCCTGTCTTTCTTTTCCACTGTTCATGTTCCTCGGGCAACTGAGTCTCCCCACCAGTATAACAGTGCTCCAAGGTGGGGAACCTGATACTTGAGAGAAGGCAAGGTGTCAGGCATTGGCAAGCCACCCCAGCTCGGTGTCTTAAGAGCTCCTAGGTCTCTTGCCCAGATCATTCATCCTTCTAGTTCCTCACTTTCTTATTTGTCTTCTGGTCATTTTATAGACAGTCATGGCCAAGTAGACATCATTCACTTCCTCCTAGCCCCTGTGAACTCTTCTGGCAGAGGGTGGGTGGGTGTGGTGAGGCTATTGGGTTAAATTGGGAAAGTTTGGATTAAATTTGGATATTCATATAACAAGAGGGAGAACTGTGTTTTATGAGAACACATCTTGGGGAAGCATTCTATATAGCTAAGAAGCAGATTTTAATAATCATAAAGGGGTAAAAGATGAGACCTTACAGACATGCTAGGGTGATAATAGAACCATACATTGTTCTATGGAGCCTGGGCAATGCTAACTAAGGACTTTTGTATTTCTGAATGGGGAATGCATGTTAGGGTTTGGAAATGAATTGTTCAGGACATCAGAGCAGATTGTGCTGAGTGTAGGGAAAGAGAGAAGGAGAAGGGTCACAGGGAACAGCTCTGGCAGAATGAATTACAGAGAAAACAGAAGAGGCTGATGTGAATGGAAAAAATTAAAATAATTTACCCCAAAATGTATTCCTTTGACATATTTTTGAAATGACCATCACTTAGCTAGCAAATAGAGATGGCCGTGCCATCTTTTATGGGGAAAATTTGCATCTGTAGAGAATCTCTATTAATGCAGTCATGCCCTGCCCCCTTTTTATGTCTTTCCCAGATCCAGGAAAGATTGAGAGTCTGAGGTCTTTAAATGTCTAAAAAGAAACATTTACCATCTATTCTCTCTGAGGGAGTCTTCATGTACCTAACAAAGCCACCTTTGCTAGTTAATGTTCTTCCTTTCTCTCTCAACGTTTCTTGCCACTTATTCTGATTTACCAACATAACCTGTTTCTGGAAGCCTGAGAGCCATGTGGATCCAGCTAGCATGAGGCTGAGCCTAGCCAGCTCTTGGTGATGAGGAAAGTAGCACCATCAGGATCACTTTTCCACTTCATCACCCTCTCCTGGTACAGACAGGGTCCAGAGTGATAATAGGAGGGTTAGATTTACTGAGGATGTCTTCCTCATTCTTCTGAAGCTTAAACCAAAGTACATAAAGACCACCTGGGCAGAGTCTCAGGTGGAGTCATTAGTTATGCCCTGATAAGATGTCTACCAAGTTTGGACCAAGGCCATCACCTGAGGAATGTTGCAAAACTTGGCTGTCATATGAGCTTTGAAACACAGATGGAAACAGAATACAGCCAGACTGAAGCTTCATGAGTAAAATCAAATTACAATTCAGAGGTAGCTCTGTAAGGGCAATCATTAAACTCTGATAATCTAACTCTTATGTCTAAAACATGTTAGCTCTGATTTTTGAATAGCTATTTCAATTTCAGAGTCCCTAAAAGATACATAAATGCCCATAAAGGATATAGGAGGTTCCACGATGGCCAAATAGGAACAGCTCCAGTCTGCAGCTCTCAGCGTGAGTGATGCAGAAGATGGGTGATTTCTGCATTTCCAACTGAGGTACCAGGTTCATCTCATTGGGGCTTGTCAGACAAGTGGCTTCAGCCCACGGAGCAGGGCGGGGCATTGCCTCACCTGGGAAGCACAAGGGGTCAGGAATTTCCTTTCCTAGCAAAGGGAAACCGTGACAGATGGTACCTGGAAAATCGAGACACTCCCACCCTAATACTGCACTTTTCAAATGGCCTTAGCAAACAGCACACCAGGAGATTATATCCCGTGCCTGGCTTGGAGGGTCCCATGCCCACAGAGCCTTGCTCACTGCTAGCACAGCAGTCTGAGATAGAACTGCAAGGTGGCAGCGAGGCTGGGGGAGGGGGGTCCACCGTTGCTGAGGCTTGAGTAGGTAAACAAAGCGACCAGGAAGCTTGAACTGGGTGGAGCCCACCGCTGCTCAAGGAGGCCTGCGTGCCTCTGTAGACTCCACCTCTGGGGGCAGGACATAGCTGAACTAAAGGCAGCAGAAACTTCTGCAGACTTAAATGTCCCTGTCTGACAGCTTTGAAGAGAGTAGTGGTTCTCCCAGCATGGAGTTTGAGGTCTGAGAACAGACAGACTGCCTCCTTAAGTGGGTCCCTGACCCCTGAGTAGCGTAACTGGGAGGCACCTCCCAGTAGGGGGTGACTGACACCTCATATGGCTAGGTGCCCCCTGAGACAAAGCTTCCAGAGGAAGGATCAGGCAGCAACATCTGCCGTTCTGCAGCCTCTGCTGGTGATACCCAGGCAAACAGGGTCTGGAGTGGACCTCCAGCAAACTCCAACAGACCTGCAGCTGAGGGTCCTGACTGTTAGAAAGAAAACTAACAATGAGAAAGGACATTCACACCAAAACCCCATCTCTAGGTCACCATCATCAAAGACCAAAGGTAGATAAAACCACAAAGATGGGGAGAAACTGGAGCAGAAAAGCTGAAAATTCTAAAAATCAGAGTGCCTCTTCTCCAAAGGAACGCAGCTCCTTGCTAGCAATGGAACAAAGCTGGATGGAGAATAACTTTGATGAGTTGACAGAAGAATGCTTCAGACGATCGGTAATAACAAATTTCTACGAGCTAAAGGAGGATGTCCGAACCCATTGCAAAAAAAAAAGCTAAAAACCTTGAAAAAAGATTAGATGAATGGCTAACTAGAATAAACAGTGTAGAGAAGTCCTTAAATGACCTGATGGAGCTGAAAACCATGGCACAAGAACTACGTGATGCATGCACAAGCTTCAGTAGCCAATTTGACCAAATGGAAGAAAGGATATCAGTGATTGAAGATCAAATGAATGAAATGAAGTGAGAAGAGAAGTTTAGAGAAAAAAGAGTAAAAAGAAATGAACAAAGCCTCCAGAAACATGGGACTATGTGAAAAGATCAAATCTACGTCTGCTTGGTGTACCTGAAAGTGATGGGGAAAATGGAACCGAGTTGGACAACACCCTTCAGGATATTATCCAGGAGAACTTCCCCAACCTAGCGAGGCAGGCCAACATTCAAATTCAGGAAATACAGAGAATGACACAAAGATACTCCTCGAGAAGAGCAACTCCAAGACACATAATTGTCAGATTCACCAAAGTGGAAATGAAGGAAAAAATGTTAAAGGCAGCCAGAGAGAAAGGTTGGGTACCCACAAAGGGAAGCCCATCAGACTGACAGTGGATCTCCCAGCAGAAACTCTACATGCCAGAAGAGAGTGGGGGGCCAATATTCAACATTCTTAAATTAAAGAATTTTCAACCCAGAATCTCATATCCAATCAAATTAACCTTCATAAGTGAAGGAGAAATAAAATCCTTTACAGAAAACGAATGCTTAGAGATTTTGTCACTACCAGGCCTGCCTTACAAGAGCTCCTGAAGGAAGCACTAAACATGGAAAGAAACAACTGGTAACAGCCACAACAAAACCATCCCAAATTGTAAAGACCATTGATGCTAGGAAGAAACTGCATCAATTAACAAGCAAAATAATCAGCTAATATCATAATGACAGGATCAAGTTCACACATAACAATATTAACCTTAAATGTAAATGGGCTAAATGCTCCAATTAAAAGACAAAGACTGGCAAATTGGATAAAGAGTTAAGACCCCTCAGTCTGCTGTATTCAGTAGACCCATTTCACGTGCAGAGACACATAGGCTCAAAAGAAAAGGATGGAGGAAGATCTACCAAGCAAATAGAAAACAAAAAAAAAGCTGGGGTTGCAATCCTGGTCTCTGATAAAACAGACTTTAAATGAAGAAAGATCAAAAGAGACAAAGAAGGCCATTACACAATGGTAAAGGGCTCAATTCAACAAGAAGAGCTAACTATCCTAAATATATATGCACCCAATACAGGAGTATCCCGATTCATAAAGCAAGTCCTTAGAGACCTACAAAGAGACTGAGACTCCCACACAATAATAATGGGAGACTTTAACACTGCACTGTCAACATTAGATAGATCAATGAGACAGAAAGTTAACAAGGATATCTAGGAATTGAACTCAGCTCTGCACCAAGCAGATCTAATAGACATTTATAGAACTCTCCACCCCAAATCAACAGAATATACATTCTTCTCAGCACCACATCACACTTATTCCAAAATTGACCACAGAGTTGGAAGTGAAGCACTTCTCAGCAAATGTAAAAGTACAGAAATAATAACAAACTGTCTCTCAGACCACAGTGCAATCAAGCTAGAACTCTGGATTAACAAACTCACTCAAAACCGCCCAACTACATGCAAACTGAACAACCTGCTCCTGCTTGACTACTGGGTACATAAAGAAATGAAGGCAGAAATAAAATGTTCTTTGAAACCAATGAGAACAAAGACGCAACATACCAGAATCTCTGGGCCACATTTAAAGCAGTGTGTAGAGGGAAATTTATAGCACTAAATGCCCACAAGAGAAAGCAGGAAAGATCTAAAATTGACATCCTAACATCACAATTAAAAGAACTAGAGAAGCAAGAACAAACACATGCGAAAGCTAGCAGAAGGCAAGAAATAACTAAGATCAGAGCAGAACTGAAGGAGATAGAGACACAAAACCCTCTGAAAAATCAATGAATCCAGGAGCTAGTTTTTTGAAAAGATCAACAAAATTGATAGGCCACTAGCAAGACTAACAAAGAAGAAAAGAGAGAAGAATCAAATAGATGCAATAAAAAATGATAAAGGGGATATCATCACCGATCCCACAGAAATACAAACTACCATCAGAGAATACTATAAACATCTTTATGCAAATAAACTAGAAAATCTAGAAGAAATGGATAAATTCCTGGACATATACACCCTCCCAAGACTAAACCAGGAAGAAGAAGTTGAATCCCTGAATAGACCAATAACAGGCCCTGAAATTGAGGGAATAATTAAGAGTCTACCAACCAAAAAATGTCCAGGATAAGATGGATTCACAGCCAAATTCTACCAGAGGTACAAAGAAGAGCTGGTACCATTCCTTCTAAAACTATTCCAATCAATAGAAAAAGAGGGAATCCTCCCCAATTCATTTCATGAGGCCAATATCATCCTGATACCAAAGCCTGTCAGAGACTCAACAACAACAACAAAAAGAGAATTTTAGACCAATATCTCTGATGAATATCGATGCAAAAATCCTCAATAAAATATTGGTAAACTGAAACCAGCAGTACTTCGAAAAGCTTATCCACCATGATCAAGTGGGCTTCATCCCTGGGATGCAAGTCTGGTTCAACATATGTAAATCAATAAATTTAATCCAGCATATAAACAGAACCAAAGACAGAAACCACATGATTATCTCAATAGATGTAGAAAAGACCTTCAGCAAAATTCAACAGCCCTTTATGTTAAAAACTCTGAACAAACTAGGTATTGATGGGATGTATCTCAAAATAATAAGAGCTATTTATGACAAACCCACAGCCAGTATCATACTGAATGGGCAGAAACTGGAAGTCTTCCCTTTGAAAACTGGCACAAGACAGGGATGCCCTCTTTCATCACTCCTATTTAACATAGTGCTGGAAGTTCTGGCCAGGGCAATCAGGCAAGAGAAAGAAATAAAGGGTATTCAATTAGGAAAAGAAGAAGTCAAATTGTCCCTGTTTGCAGATGACATGACTGTATATTTAGAAAACCCCATCGTCTCAGCGCAAAATCTCCTTAAGCTGATAAGCAACTTCAGCAAAGCCTCAGGATACAAAATCAATGTGCAAAAATCACAAGCATTCTTATACACCAGTAACAGACAAACACAGAGCCAAATCATGAATGAACTCCCATTCACAATAAGTTCAGAGAATAAAATATCTAGGAATCCAGCTTACAAGGGATGTGAAGGACCTCTTCAAGGAGAACTACAAACCACTGCTCAGTGAAATAAAAGAGGACATAAACAAATGGAAGAACATACCATGCTCATGGATAGGAAGAATCAATATCATGAAAATGGCCATACTGCCCAAGGTAATTTATAGATTCAATGCCATCCCCATTAAGCTACCAACGACTTTCTTCACAGAATTGGAAAAAACGACTCTAAAGTTCATATGGAACCAAAAAAGAGTCCACATTGCCAAGACAATCCTAAGCCAAAAGAACAAAGCTGGAGGCATCACTCTACCTGATTTCAAACTATACTACAAGGCTACAGTAACCAAAATAGCATGGTACTGGCACCAAAACAGAGATCTAGGCCAATGGAACAGAACAGAGTCCTCGGAAATAATACCACACATCTACAACCATCTGATCTTTGACAAACCTGACAAAAACAAGAAATGGGGAAAGGATTCCCTATTTAATAAATGGTGCTAAGGAAAACTGGCTAGCCACATGTAGAAAGCTGAAACTGGCTCTCTCCCTTGCACGTTATACAAAAATTAATTCAAGATGAATTAAAGACTTAAATGTTACACCTAAAACCATAAAAACCCTAGAAGAAAACCTAGGCAATACCATTCAGGACATAGGAATAGGCAAAGACTTCATGACTAAAACACCAAAAGTGATGGCAACAAAGGCCAAAATTGACAAATGGGATCTAACTAAACTAAAGAGCTTCTGCACAGCAAAAGAAACTACCATCAGAGTGAACAGGCAACCTACAGAATGGGAGAAAATTTTTACAATCTACCCTTCTGACAAAGGGCTAATGTCCAGAATCTACAAAGAACTTGAACAAATTTACAAGAAAAAAATCAAACAACCCCATCAAAAAGTGGGCAAAGGATATGAACAGTCGCTTCTCAAAAGAAGACATTTATGCAGCCAACAGACACATGAAAAAGTACACATCATCATTCACCATCAGAGCAATGCAAATCAAAACCACAATGAGATACCATCTCATACCAGTTAGAATGGCGATCATTAAAAAGACAGGAAACAGGTGCCGGAGAGGATGTGGAGAAATAGGAACACTTTTACAGTGTTGGTGGGACTGTAAACTAGTTCAACCATTGTGGAAAACAGTGTGGCAATTCCTTAAGGATCTAGAACTAGAAATACCATTTGACCCAGCCATCCCATTACTGGGCATATACCCAAAGGAATATAAATCATGCTGCTATAAAGACACATGCACAGGTATGTTTATTGCAGCACTATTCACAATACTGCAGCACTATTCACAATAGCAAAGACTTGGAACCAACTCAAATGTCCATCAATGATAGACTGGATTAAGAAAATGTGGCACATATACACCATGGAATACTATACAGCTATAAAAAAGATGAGTTCATGTCCTTTGTAGGGACATGGATGAAGCTGAAAACCATCGTTCTGAGCAAACTATCGCAAGGACAAAAAACCAAACACTGCATGTTCTCACTCATAGGTGGGAATTGAACAATGAGAACACTTGGACACAGGAAGGGGAACATCACACACTAGGGCCTGTCATGGGGTGGGGGGACGGGGAGGAATAGCATTAGGGGATATACCTAATGTAAACGACAAGTGAGTTAACGGGTGCAGCACACCAACATGGCACATGTATACATATGTAACAAATCTGCACGTTGTACACATGTACCATAGTTTAAAGTATAACAATTAAAAAAAAAGAATGAAATTGTATCCCTCATAGCAACATAGATGAAACTGGAGGCTGTTATCCTAAGCACATTAATGCAGGAGTGGAAAACCAAACATCACTAGCTCTTACTTGTAAGTGGGAGCTAAACATTGAGAACACATGGACATAAAGATGGGGACTATGAGAAGGGAGTTGGAGGGGGTATGGGCTGAAAAACTGCTTATTGAGTACTATACTCACTACCTGGTTGATCAGTATATTCTTACCCCAACATCAGAATCATGTAATATATTCATGTAACAAACCTGCACATGTACCCTCTGAATCAAAAAAAAAAAAAAAAAAAAGACTTTTTTGTTTTTAGTCTTCAATTAGAGGAACTAATAGAATAAATATATTTAAAAATTGTTATGAATAATTTATAAAAATAGTAAGTGGGAAATAAGAATAAATGTACAAATGCTGATTTTTTTGTAAATGTATATCATTTTAAACTACTCAAGCTTAAAATACATAAAGACCTTTTGGGACACTCCCTATAGTAGAGGGAGAATTAGGCATGAGGGTGGGAAGAGTGGAGTCAGTGTTGCTTGTGGTGCTTTAAGTCTCAAGTGCAGAATGTGGTACAGAATATAATGATGGTGAGGCAAGAGGAGATACTGATATAGAGGCAGGAAATGAGATAAGGGAAGGGCAGTTTGAGGGGGTGGAGGAATGATCAGATGGACTTGACCAATTAGCAGGTTGGAAATGTATTGCTAGCCTGGGAGAATCAGCTTGGACAGAGAAGACTAGATTCTAGGTACAGTTTTGACAGTCACCTGCATTGATGTGCTTGCCGAGAAAAATGGAAGTAAAGGAAATTGCAGAGGAAATGCAAGGGCAGACCATTGGAGGACTGCAGTATTCAGGAGCAAGCTAGGTGAAGCAGAGGTGCTGTAGCAAATGGAGAATGTTCGTTGGTGAAGTTTGGTGTTAAGGTGGAAAAGATGGGTTGACCCAGTGTGTAGCAGGTTCAAAGGAAGGCATTTTAGGATAGTGACACTGAATATGTTTATGGACTGAAGAAGCAGAACTTAGCGAAAAGTGAGACATTTAAAATACAGGATAAAATGCATAATAGATTAAAGATTATTAAAGAAAGTCTCTTTATTCACAGCCAGGAAATAGAACAGGATCTGGGTGGATTTTGAGAGGTGGAGGGGTAGGTCTGCCTCTGAGAGGGAAAGCAAGAGTGTGAGTGGAGACATAAAGAAAAGTTTTGGGTGAAGGGATGTACAGAGGAGTTTGTGCAGGTGACTTGAATTGTCGTGATTTACTCATCATAAAATAGCGACAGCAGCTGACACTGATAGAGTGTTTTCTATGTGCTGGCCTCAGGGGTAAGCACTTTACACACTTTGCCTCTATCATCTCATTAATATTACCAAAAATTTTATGAGGTAGTAATTATTATTATTAAATTTTTTTGAGGCGGAATCTCACTCTCTCACCAGGCTGGAGTGCAGTGGCACGATCTTGGCTCATCACAACCTCTGCTTCCCTGGTCCAAGCGATTCTCCTGCCTCAGCCTGCTGAGTAGCTGGGACTACAGGCATGCACCACCACTCCCAGGTAATTTAAAAAAAATTTTTTTTAAATTTTTAATTTTTTTTAGTAGAGATGGGGTTTCACCATGTGGCCAGGATGGTCTCAATCTCTTTACCTCGTGATCCACCCGCCTCGGCCTCCCAAAGTGCTAGGATTACAGGCGTGAGCCAACTATTTTAAAAATAGGTGTAAAAAATGTAAAGAAGTCCTATATTACAGATAGGGAAACTGAGACTCAGAGTGGCATGTAACCTGCTAGTTAATTTCAAAGGTGGAATAAGAAGCTAGATCTGTCATATTCCAAAGGGTCTGTTTCTGTTTTTTTTTTTTTTTTTTGAAATGGAGTCTCCCTCTGTCGCCCAGGCTGGAGTTGCAGTGGCGCGATCTCGGCTCACTGCAAGCTCTGCCTCCCGGGTTCACGCCATTCTCCTGTCTCAGCCTCCCCAGTAGCTGGGACTATTGGGGCCCGCCATCACGCCCGGCTAATTTTTTATAGTTTTTAATAGAGACGGGGTTTCGCTGTGTTAACCAGGATGGTCTCGATTTCCTGATCTCATGATCTGCCCGCCTCAGCCTCCCAAAGTGCTGGGATTACAGGCCTAAGCCACCATGCCTGGCCTCCAAGGGGTCTGTTTTTAAACACTTCATCATATTAAGAACACACACACACACACACACACACACACACACACACACACACCCCAGCTGCTTGGTTCTTGCAGTCAGTCTCCAGGATCCTGGAAAGTTGGGCTTGTTGCGCTTGCTTTAAATTTTCAATATGCACCTCCTGGGTCCCAAGTCTACAAAGGCTGATCCACAGGTCTGAAGGATGGCGTGGTAATATGCATTTTCTGCAAGGTCACGTTTTAATGTGACTGAGATACAATGACTCCCATTCACTGTCCCACACTTTGAGAAGCCTAGACCCAGGATTCTTAGGCTCATGGGCTTCTTTGCTTAATAAGATGTTTTTTAGCAGGGTCCAGCTTTTGGTCCGGAAACATGGATTTTTTTCCTGGAATATTGTTGATAGAGGAAGGGTAAGTCTTCTTACCTGTACGATGACCTTGGCGTCAAGCTGCGGCACATAATGGATGAAGACTGTACACCCTCTTGTCCATGGTTCAAACAGGGTCCCCAAGGCAGCCAGAATCCAGCCTGAGTTGACGGGCACCAGATGCTATCAGATGTCTTCAGGCTCAGTAATTTCCTGCTAACTCCAAAATGCAGTGGCTTCAACTGTGTGATCATGGCTGATGTGATGATGGACTAGGCACTCTGGTTTTTAGCTATGGACCCACCCCAGGCCTCAAAGGTGTACTGCCAAATATTTTTCGATTACATGTAACTGAAACTGGTTCAATCATACTACCTCTCTTGAACTGATTCTCCTCTAGTGTTCTCTGTATCCATACATGTCATCACCATCCATGAAGTTGTCCAAGCCCCAAACTTTGGCATCAACCTTGACCTCCTCCCATCTCCCATGTCTATCCAGCAGATCTGGTGCACTCTATTTCCTAAAATCTCAACTGTGTTAATTTCCTTCATATCTCTGGCACGTGGTCCATGCCACTACCAGCTTGTGCCTGGATTAGTCTCAGAGCCTTTAGCTGGCCTTCCCTAACTCAATTCTAACTTTCTCCAACTCAATCTCCATCCTGCAGCCATGGTGACCTTTTCAAAATACAAATCTGATCAGATCTCCCCCTCACTGAAAAACTTGCAGTATTGGCCAGGCGCAGTGGCTCATGCCTGTAATCCCGGTACTTTTGGAGGCTGAGGTGGGTGGATCACCTGAGGTTAGAAGTTTGAGACCAGCCTGGCCAACATAGTGAAGCCCTGTCTCTACTAAAAATACAAAAATTAGCTGGGTGTGGTTCCAGCTATTTGGGAGGCTGAGGCACGAGAATCACTTGAACCCAGGAGGCAGAGGTTGCAGTGAGCTGAGATCGTGACACTGCACTCCACCGTGGGCAACAGAGTAAGACTTTGTTTAAAAAAAAAACAAAAAAACCTTTTAGTATCTCCCCATTGTTTTCCTAATAAAGTCCGAACTCTACAACAAGGCCTGCAAGACCCTGCATGGTCTAAGCCTTGCTCACTTTTCCAACTCTTCCCATTGGTCCTTCACCTTACACTCTGAGCACCAGATATTCCCATCTCTATAGTTCTATGAATATTACTTTTTATATCTTTGTGCATTTGCACATATTATTCTACCTGTACAGAAAGCTCTCCCTTATCTCACCTCCATTCCTCCATGAGTTTTGCTACTCAATTGTTATCATTAGTGCAAATACCCAGTACCTCTCCTCTGGATAATACAAGAAAACTTCTCTGCTCCATGTTCTGGTTAATACGTTAATAAATTAGAAAATATAAAGAATTTGGTCCATTCCGAATATTACTAGTTGGAGATGAGAAAGTGCAGAGAGAGAGGTTTGGTTTACAGGTGATTAAATAATTAACACAAGGCTAGAGCTTCACCCTCTATGTATTGTTTTTTCTAGGTTAGGGGTGATGGCTTGGCATAGCTTGGTTCCAGATATTTTCTTCCCTAGCAGTTAATAATTGGGAAACTCTAAGTCTGATTTGCCCATAAAAGGGGATAGAAGAGGCTCTGTCATCTGAGGTCACTCTGCTAGAATATTCTGTCTTTCTCCATCAAACCGTGGAACCACTTTCAGGAACACAATGGCTTGTCATGTGTGTGGCCTGCAGAATGTCTCTACCCACATTTCCTCCACATCTCCTATGAAGATGCTCAGATAGGACTTAAATGTGCCTCCTTTGTCACTCTGAGGCCTCTGTTAGCAAACATTTAGGATTCCCAGACTTCACCTCTCAGACCCTGAGAGGTCTGAAACAAAGACAGCAGAAGGGAGAAAGAGGATGGAGTCACTTCTACTTAGAGCTCCTTTCCCAAGACCACACACACACACACACCTCGCCCAGATCTGGGATCCAGCCTCTATGTCAGTACCCTCTTTCCTACCATGAAGGGAAAGAGGATAGTAAGGTAAGCCCATGGCTGTATTTCACCATCCTGGGGAGGCCTGTGGTCCCACCGATGAAGAAGATGACCACCGGGTCCAAGGTCTGTGACTTAATACAGATGTGTTCTGGGGATGCTGATCCGCAAAGGGATTCAAGACAAAAGGAAAAAGGTTATGACTGCTGGTTTTTCATCTTCTATGGAAGCAAAAGAAACAACATGATGCATGGACAGGAAACTGGGAGTTTGCAACACTGGAGGAAAACTGGCTCTTCCAGTGTTAGGCATCAAACTGACTTGATGGGTGATTTGGAAATGTGGACTGGCATTTTTTCATTTGAGAAACTGGTAAAATATAATGAATCTTTAAATAATTTAATAGAACACACAAATAGCACTTGCTATGTTTCAGGCAATGCTCTAAGTGATTTACGAATATGAACTCATTTAATACTCAGAGAAACCCTAGGAGGCGAATACTACTCTAATCATGCCCATTTTGTAGATAAGAAAACTGAGGCTCAGAGAGGTTAGGTAATTTGCTTGGTAATATACAGCTAGCAAGTGGCATAGCCAGGATTCAAATGCAGTCTGCACCCTAGTCCGTGCTTTTAACCAGACTGCTAAGCTTGTTTTTTTAAATTAAACTCTGTGACCTTGGTGATGAGGGGTGGGGAAGAGAAAGAGAGAAAGGGTGAGAATGAAATACATACATATATATGTGCATATATATGTGTGTATATATGTATATATGTGTATATATGTATATATATGTGTATACATGTATATATATACACACATACATACACATGCACATGTATATATACACACATATATATACACATACACATATATATACACGCATACATACACATATATACATACACACCCACACATATATATATGTGCAACACAATAACCCCTGACTTTACAAATCTCCTTTGCACAGTCCCAGGGGTGAGTATATTCTAATGAGAGGAACATAGAAGTCTGACGTGCTAAAAAACTTGAAATTTTACAGATAAAGCAACTGAGATCAAGAGAGAGGAAGGAAGTAAGCCAGGGTCATAGAGCAAATCAGTAACACAGGTGAGGTTTCTTACAGCCGACCTGGTGAGCTTCCTACCACTGGGTGCTTGTTTCCCACCACTTCGGAGTAAATGGTCATTTTCTACATGTACTCAGAGACCATATTCATCAGACCAGAAACCCGCTTAACCAATGATCAGAAGTCCAGCCAACCTTCATGGCTGTGACACCAGGAGCCTAGTTTTCAGAGTGGGGAGCTCAGAAGCCATGGAGTTCACCTCTGGGTCAAGGGTATCTATGGTCACAATGCCCTTGGCTTTAGACATTTGTAGTCAGTAGAGAATGTCCTTGACCTTCAACTGGGTGGTCTGGGCACGAAGATGATCCCTAGGGATGAGAAAGGAACTGATTGTTTTGGTTTCTTTTTTCACAACCATGGGCTTTGGGCTTGGCTTGTCTGCATAGAAATCCCCTAACCTCTTGCTATGCAAAGTATGGGCCACAGAACAACAGCAGCAACACTATCAAGGGTGCAGAATCTCACACCCTGTTCCAAACCTACAGAATCAGAATCTGAATTTTAACAAGTTTCCCAAGTGATTCCTTTGCACATTAAAATTTGAAAGCCCTGGCCTAACCTTTTCTAGACTAGATGGATCCAGCTGAAAAACAGGTGGACACTGCTTTACACAACTTTACAAGGGAGCTGGAAATATAGATGTGAACAGGACAGTGTCTCTGACATCAGGACTAGCTGCATCTCTGCTCTCATCTTTCCCCTCTTACTTCCCTCTCTGTCATTACTTGGATGTCATTTTGAATGTCCTCTCTTTCCTTCATTCCATATTTAACCACCTTGTCCTTTGAATTTTCCTGCATTTCCTTCCATCTCCATCACAAACAATGAGTTCAAGCCCTGTGTTTCCTTCTGGATTCTATCCTTCCACCAGTTTTGAATCCTCCTGCCACTGATCTTCCATATAATTACTTGCTTAGTTCGATAAGCACTGACTTTTTTTTCTCTACATTTCTTCATTGCACTAACACCTGTGCCCTCTCTTCAGGAAAACACCACACTCCACATTCTGACATTGAAGATGCTGCCTCCTTTTCATCTTTCTCTCTCACAACTCTCTTTTCTATTTCAAAATGGTCATTCCTCACCCCATGATTGGAATGCCCTTTCTTTGCTCCTATCCTTCTTAATTCTTCTTATCCCAGAGGGCTCAACTCAAGTCTTAGATTTCCCATGGGCCATCTCATAGCTCTACAGATGACATGGCTTTTCATCTCAACACTCCACTAGTTTTGTTGCTTCCTGATTTCACATGACCTAGCTCAATGAATCACCTATTTTATTTATGACAGAATATGAGAGGGAGAGAGAAAATGTGATCAAGAGTATGGCAGAGTGCTGTTAAGTATGCACTATAAAATGAGAGAAGTGATTCAAAAAAGAATCCTATGCTGATTCTAATTAATGTTGATTAAAAATAGGTAATTAAAGGGGAAAGGGAAATCTCTACAGAAGAATACTAAAAAATGTAGCAGGATTGACAGAAATAAAACATTTCCATGTAAATCCACCAGTTTGTTACATAGGTATACACGTGCCCTGGTGGTTTGCTGCACCCATCAATCCATCACCTACATTAGGTATTTCTCCTAATGTAATCCCTCCCCTAGCCCCCCACCCGTGACAGGCCCTGGTGCGTGATGTTCCCCTCCTTGTGTCCATGTATTCTCATTGTTCAGCTTCCACTTTGAGTGAGAACATGTGGTGTTTGGTTTTCTGATCTTGTGATAGTTTGCTGATAATTAGCTGGGCTTGTGATTATCTTGTGATAATTAGCCAGGCATGGTGGCAGGCGCCTGTAATCTCAGCTATTCGGGAGGCTGAGGCATGTCCAGCTTCATCCATGTCCCTGCAAAGGACATGAACTCATTCTTTTTTATGGCTGCATAGTATTCCATGGTGTATATATGCCACTTTTTCTTTCTTTTTTTTTTTTTTATTAAAGTTCTAGGGTACATGTGCACAACATGCTGGTTTGTTACATATGTATACATGTGCTATGTTGGTGTGCTGCACCCATTAACTCGTCATTTACATTAGGTATATCTCCTAATGCTATCCCTTCCCCTGCTCCCCACAATAGGACCCAGTGTGTGATGTTCCCCTTCCTGTGCTGCATAGTATGCCACGGTGTATATATGCCACATTTTCTAAATCCAGTCTGACACTGATGGACATTCGGGTTGATTCCAAGTCTTTGTTATTGTGAATAGTGCCACAGTAAACATACGTGTGCATGTGTCTTTATAGCATCATGACTTATAATCCTTTGGGTATCTCCCCAGTAATGGGATGGCTGGGTCATATGGTATTTCTAGTTCTAGATCCTTGAGGAATCACCACACTGTTTTCCACAATGGTTGAACTAGTTTACAGTCCCACCAACAGTGTAAAAGTGTTCCTATTTCTCCACATCCTCTCTGGCACCTGTTGTTTCCTGATTTTTTAATGATCGTCATTCTAACTGGTGTGAGATGGTATCTCATTGTGGTTTTGATTTGCACTTCTCTGATGGCAAGTGATGATGAGCAATTTTTCATGTGTCTGTTGGCTGTATGAATGTCTACTTTTTAGAAGTGTCTGTTCATACCCTTTGCCCACTTTTTGATGGGTTTTTTTTTTTTCTTCTAAATTTGACTGAGTTCTTTATAGGTTTTGGATATTAGCCCTTTGTCAGATGAGTAGATTGCAAAAATTTTCTCCCATTCTGTAGGTTGCCTGTTCACTCTGATGGTAGTTTCTTTTGCTGTGTGGAAGTTCTTTAGTTTAATTAGATCCCATCTGTCAGTTTTGGCTTTTGTTGCCATTGCTTTTGGTGTTTTAGACATGAAGTCCTTGCCCATGCCTATGTCCTGAATGGTATTACCTAGGTTTTCTTCTAGGGTTTTTATGGTTTTATGTCTAACATTTAAGTCTCTAATCCATCTTGAATTAATTTTCGTATAAGGAGTAAGGAAAGGATCCAGTTTCAGCTTTCTAATTATGGCTAGCCAATTTTCCCAGCACCATTTATTAAATAGGGAATCCTTTCCCCATTTTTTGTTTTTGTCAGGTTTGTCAAAGATCAGATGGCCGTATATGTGTGGCATTATTTCTGAGGGCTCTGTTCTGTTCCATTGGTCTATATCTGTTTTAGTGCCATTACCATGCTGTTTTAGTTACAGTAGCCTTGTAGTATAGTTTGAAGTCAGGTATCATGATGCCTCCAGCTTTGTTCTTTTGGCTTAGGATTGTCTTGGCAATGCAGGGTCTTTTTTGGTTCCATATGAACTTTAAAGCAGTCTTTTCCAATTATGTGAAGAAAGTCATTGGTAGCTTAATGGGGATGGCATTGAATCTATAAATTACCTTGGGCAGTATGGCCATTTTCACGATATTGATTCTTCCTATCCATGAGCATGGTATGTTCTTCCATTTGTTTATGTCCTCTTTTATTTCACTGAGCAGTGGTTTGTAGTTCTCCTAGAAGAGGTCCTTTACATCCCTTGTAAGTTGGATTCCTACATATTTTATTCTCTTTGAAGCTATTGTGAATGGGAGTTCATTCATGATTTGGCTCTGTGTTTGTCTGTTACTGGTGTATAAGAATGCTTGTGATTTTTGCACATTGATTTTGTATCCTGAGGCTTTGCTGAAGTTGCTTATCAGCTTAAGGAGATTTTGGGCTGAGATGATGGGGTTTTCTAAATATACAATCATGTCATCTGCAAACAGGGACAATTTGACTTCTTCTTTTCCTAACTGAATACCCTTGATTTCTTTCTCTTGCCTGATTGCCCTAGCCAGAACTTCCAACACTACGTTGAATAGGAGTTGTGAGAGAGGGCATCCCTGTCTTGTGCCAGTTTTCAAAGGGAAGACTTCCAGTTTCTGCCCATTCAGTATGATATTGGTTGTGGGTTTGTCGTTAATAGCTCTTATTATTTTGAGATATGTTCCATCAATACCGAATTTATTGAGAGTTTTTAGCATGAAGGGCTGTTGAATTTTTTCAAAGGCCTTTTCTGCATCTATTGAGATAATCATGGGTTTTTTGTCTTTGGTTCTGTTTATATGTTGGATTACCTTTATTGATTTGTGTATGTTGAACCAGCCTTGCATCCCAGGGATGAAGCCCACTTGATCATGGTGGATAAGCTTTCTGATGTGCTGCTGGATTCAGTTTGCCGGTATTTTATTGAGGAGTTTTGCATCGATGTTCATCAAGGATATTGGTCTAAAATTCTCTTTTTCTTTTTGTATCTCTGTCAGGTTTTGGTATCAGGATGATGTTGGCCTTGTAAAATGAGTTAGGGAGGATTCCCTCTTTTTCTATTGATTGGAATAGTTTCAGAAGGAATGGTACCAGCTCCTCCTTGTACCTCTGGTAGAATTCGGCTGTGAATCCGTCTGGTCCTGGACTTTTTTTGGTTGGTAGGCTATTAATTATTGCCTCAGTTTCAGAGCCTGCTATTGGTTTATCCAGGGATTCAACTTCTTCCTGGTTTAGTCTTGGGAGAGTGTAAGTGTCCAGGAAATTACCCATTTCTTCTAGGTTTTCTAGTTTATTTGCGTAGAGGTGTTTATAGTATTCTCTGACAGTAGATTATATTTCTGTGGGGTCGGTGGTGATATCCCCTTTATAATTTTTTATTGGGTCTATTTGATTCTTCTCTCTTTTCTTCTTTACTAGTCTTGCTAGCGGTCTATCAATTTTGTTGATCTTTTCAAAAAACCAGCTCCTGGATTCATTGATTTTTTGGAGGTTTTTTTGTTTCTCTATCTCCTTCAGTTCTGCTCTGATCTTAGTTATTTCTTGCCTTCTGCTAGCTTTTGAATGTGTTTGCTCTTGCTTCTCTAGTTCTTTTAATTGTGATGTTATGGTGTCAATTTTAGATCTTTCCTGCTTTCTCTTGTGGGCATTTAGTGCTAAAAATTTTCCTCTACACACTGCTTTAAATGTGTCCCAGGTATTCTGGTTTGTTGCATTTTTGTTCTCATTGGTTTCAAAGAACATCTTTATTTCTGCCTTCATTTCTTTATGTACCCAGTATTCAAGCAGGAGCAGGTTGTTCAGTTTCCATGTAGTTGAGCAGTTTTGATTGAGTTTCTTAGTCCTGAGTTGTAGTTTCATTGCACTGTGACTGAGAGACAGTTTGTTATAATTTCTGTTCTTTTACATGTGCTGAGGCGTGCTTTACTTCCAACTATGTGGTCAATTTTGGAATAAGTGTGACGGGGTGCTGAGAAGAATGTATATTCTGTTGATTTGGGGTGGAGAGTTCTGTAGATGTCTATTAGGCCCACTTGGTGCAGAGTTGAGGTCAATTCCTGGATATCCTTGTTAACTTTTTGTCTCGTTGATCTGTCTAATGTTGACAGTGGAGTGTTAAAGTCTCCCATTATTATTTTATGGGAGTCTAAGTGCTGAGAATGATGGTTTCCAGCTTCAGCCATGTCCTGACAAAGGACATGAACTCATCCTTTTTTATGGCTGCATAGTATTCCATGGTGTATATGTGCCACATTTTCTTAATCCAGTCTATCATTGATGGACATTTGGGTTGGTTCCAAGTCTTTGCTATTGTGAAGAGTGCTGCAATAAACATACATGTGCATGTGTCTTTATAGCAGCATGATTTATAATCCTCTGGGTATATATCCAGTAATGGGATGGCTGGGTCAAATGGTATTTCTACTTCTAGATCCTTGAGGAATCGCCACACTGTCTTCCACAATGGTCAAACTAGTTTACAGTCCCACCAACAGTGTAAAAGTGTTCCTATTTCTCCACATCCTCTCCAGCACCTGTTGTTTCCTGACTTTTTAATGATCACCATTCTAACTGGTGTGAGATGGTATCTCATTGTGGTTTTGATTTGCATTTCTCTGAAGGCCAGTGATGATAAGCATTTTTTCATGTGTCTGTTGGCTGCATAAATGTCTTCTTTTGAGAAGTGTCTGTTCATATCCTTTGCCCACTTTTTGATGGGGTTGCTTGCTTTGCTCATGTAAGTTTGTTTGAGTTCTTTGTTGATTCTGGATATTAGCCCTTTGTCAGATGAGTAGACTCTAAAAATTTATCTCCCATTCTGTAGGTTGGCTGTTTACTCTGATGGTAGGTTCTTTTGCTGTGCAGAAGCACTTTAGTTTAATTAGATCCCATCTGTCAATTTTGGCTTTTGTTGCCGTCGCTTTTGGTGTTTTAGACATGAAGTCCTTGCCCATGCCTATGTCCTGAATGGTATCACCTAGGTTTTCTTCTAGGGTTTTTATGGTTTTAGGTTTAACATTTAAGCCTTTATTCCATCTTGAATTAATTTTTGTAAAAGGTGTAAGGAAGGGATCCAGTTTCAGCTTACTACATATGGTTAGCCAGTTTTCCCAGAACAGTTTATTATATAGGGAATCCTTTTCCCATTTCTTGTTTTTGTCAGGTCAAAGATCAGGTGCTTGTAGATGTGTGGTATTATTTCTGAGGGCTCTGTTCTGTTCCATTGGTCTTAGATCTCTGTTTTGGTACCAGTACCATGCTGTTTTGGTTATTGTAGCCTTGTAGTATAGTTTGAAATCAGATAGCGTGATGCCTCCAGCTTTGTTCTTTTGGCTTAGGATTGTCTTGGCAATGCAGGTTCTTTTTTGCTTCCATGTGAAATTTAAAGTAGTTTTCTCCAATTCTGTGAAGAAAGTCACTGGTAGCTTGATGGGGATGGCACTGAATCTATAAATTACTTTGGGTAGTATGGCCATTTTCCCGATATTGATTCTTCCTATCCATGAGCATGGAATTTTCTTCCATTTGTTTGTGTCCTCTTTTATTTCCTTGAGCAGTGGTTTGTAGTTCTTCTTGAAGAGGTCCTTCACATCCCTTGTGAGTTGGATTCCTAGATCTTTTATTCTCTTTGAAGCAATTGTGAATGGGAGTTCACTCATGATTTGGCTGTTTGTTATTGGTGTATAAGAATGCTTGTGATTTCTGCACATTGATTTTGTATCCTGAGATTTTGCTGAAGTTGTTTATCAGCTTAAGCAGATTTTGGGCTGAGATGATGGGGTTTTCTTAATATACAATCATGTCACCTGCAAACAGGGACAATTTGACTTCCTCTTTTCTTATTGAATACCCTTTATTTCTTTCTCTTTCCCAAACGCCCAGACCAGAACTTTGAACACTATGTTGAATAGAAGTGGAGAGAGAGGGCATCCGTGTCTTGTGCCAGTTTTCAAAGGGAATGCTTCCAATTTTTGCCCGTTAAGTATATAGGCTGTGGGTTTGTCATAAATAGCTCTTATTATTTTGAGATACATCTCATCAATACCGAATTTATTGAGAGTTTTTGGCAATGAAGGGCTGTTGAGTTTTGTCAAAAGTCTTTTCTGCATCTATGGAGATAATCATGTGGTTTTTGACTTTGGTTCTGTTTATATGCTGGATTACGTTTATTGATTTGCGTATGTTGAACCAGCCTTGCATCCCAGGAATGAAGCCCACTTGATATGGGTGGATAAACTTTTTGATGTGCTGCTGGATTCGGTTTGCCAGTATTTTATTGAGGAGTTTTGCATCGATGTTCATCAGGGATATTGGTCTAAAATTCTCTTTTTTTGTTGTGTCTCTGTCAGGCTTTGGTATCAGGATGATGCTGGCCTCATAAAATGAGTTAGGGAGGATTCCCTCTTTTTCTATTGATAGGAATAGTTTCAGAAGGAATGGTACCAGCTCCTCTTTGTGTCTCTGGTATAATTTGACTGTGAATCCGTCTGGTCCTGGACTTTTTTTGGTTGGTAGGCTATTAATTATTGCCTCAATTTCAGAGTCTGTTATTGGTCTGTTCAGGGATGCAACTTGTTCCTGGTTTATTCTCGGTAGGGTGTATGTCTCCAGGAATTTATCCATTTCTTCTAGATTTTCTAGTTTATTCACATAAGTGTTTATAGTATTCTCTGATGGTAGTTTGTATTTCCATGGGATTGGTTTTGATATCCGCTTTATTATTTTTTATTGCATCTGTTTGATTCTTCTCTCTTTTCTTCATTAGTCTTGCTAGTGGTCTATCAATTTTGTTGATCTTTAAAAAAGAACAACTCCTAGATTCATCGATTTTTTGAAGATTTTTTTTGTGTCTCTATCTCATTCAGTTCTGTTCTGATCTTAGTTATTTCTTGTCTTCTGCAAGGTTTTGAATTTATTTGCTCTTGCTTCTCTAGTTCTTTTTATTGTGATGTTAGGGTGTCAATTTTAGATCTTTCCTTCTTTCTCTTGTGGGCATTTAGTGCTATAAATTTCCCTCTACACACTGCTTTAAATGTGTCCCAGAGATTCTGGTATGTTGTGTCTTTGTTCTCATTGGTTTCAAAGAACATCTTTATTTCTGACTTCATTTCGTTATGTACCCAGTAGTCATTCAGGAGCAGGTTGTTCAGTTTCCATGCAGTTGAGTGGTTTTCAGTGAGTTTCTTAATCCTGAGTTCTAGTTTGATTACCCTGAGGTCTGAGAGACAGTTTGTTACCATTTCTGTTCTTTAACACTTGCTAAGGAGTGTTTTACTTCCAACTTTGTGGTCAATTTTAGAGTAAGTGCGATGTGGTGCTGAGAAGAATGTATATTCTGTTGATGTGGGGTGGAGAGTTCTGTAGATGACTATTAGGTCTACTTGATGCAGAGCTGAGTTCAAGTCCTGGATATCCTTGTTAACTTTCTGTCTCATTGATCTGTCTAATGTTGACAGTGGGGTGTTAAAGTCTCCCATTATTATTGTGTGAGAATCTCAGTCTCTTTGGAGGTCTCTGAGGACTTGCTTTATGAATCTGGGTGCTCCTGTATTGAGTGCACATATATTTAAGATATATAGCTCTTTTAGTTGAATTGATCCCTTTACCATTATGTAACGGACTTCTTTGTCTCTTTTGATCTTTGCTGTTTTAAAGTCTGTTTTATCAGAGACTAGGATTGCATCCCCTGCCGTTTTTTGTTTTCCATTTGCTTGGTAGATCTTCCTCCATCCCTTTATTTTGAGCCTATGTGTGTCTGCATGTGACATGGGTTTCCTGAATACAGCACAGTGACAGGTCTTGACTTTTTATCCAATTTGCCAGCCTGTGTTTTTTAATTGGGGCATTTAGCCCATTTACATTTAGGGTTAATATTGTTATGTGTGTACTGGATCCTGTCATTATGATATTAGCTGGTTGTTTTGCTTATTAGTTGATGCAGTTTCTTCCTAGCACCGATGGTCTTTACAATTTGGCATGTTTTTGCAATGGCTGGTACTGGTTGTTCCTTTCCATGTTTAGTACTTCTTTCAGGATCTCTTGTAAGGCAGGCCTGGTGGTGACAAAATCTCTAAGCATTTGCTTGTCTGTAAAGAATTTTATTTCTCCTTCACTTATGAAGCTTAGTTTTGCTGGATATGAAATTCTGGGTTGAAAATTCTTTTCTTTAAGAATGTTGAATATTGGCCCCCACTCTCTTCTGGCTTGGAGAGTTTCTGCTGAGAGATCTGCTGTTAGTCTTATGGACTTCCCTTTGTGGGTAACCCAATCTTTCTCTCTGGCTGCCCTTAACATTTTTTCCTTCATTTCAACTATGGTGAATCTGACAATTATGTGTCTTGCGGTTGCTCTTCTCAAGGAGTATTTTTGCGTTGTTCTCTGTATTTCCTGAATTTGAATGTTGGCTTGCCTTGCTAGGTTGGGGAAGTTCTCCCGGATAATATCCCGCAAAGTGTTTTCCAATGTGGTTCTGTTCTCCCCATCACTTTCAGATACACCAATCAAACATAGATGTGGTCTTTTCACATAGTCCCATATTTCTTGGAGACTTTGTTCACTTCTTTTTACTCTCTTTTTCTGTAAATTGCTCTTCTCACTTCATTTCATTTGTTTGATCTTCAATCACTGATACCCTTTCTTCCACTTGATCGAATCGGCTACTGAAGCTTGTGCATGCATCAGCAGTCTCGTGCCATGGGTTTCAGCTGCATCATGTCATTTAAGGTCTTCTCTACGCTGTTTATTCTGGTTAGCCATTCATCTAATCTTTTTTTGAAGGTTTTTAGCTTCTTTGCGATAGATTTGAACATCCTCCTTTAGGTCGGAGCAGTTTTTTTATCACAGATCTTCTGAAGCCTACTTCTGTCAACTCATCAAAGTCATTCTCTAACCAGCTTTGTTCCATTGCTGGTGAGGAGCTACGATCCTTTGGAGGAGAAGAGGCACTCTGATTTTTAGAATTTTCAGCTTTTCTGCTCTTGTTTCTCCCCATCTTTGTGGTTTTATCTACCTTTGGTCTTTGATGACGGTGATCTGTAGATGGGGTTTTTGTGTGGATGTCTTTTTTGTTGGTGCTGATGCTATTCCTTTCTGTTTTTTAGTGTTCCTCCTAACAGTCAGGACCCTCAGGTGCAGGTCTTTTTGAGTTTGCTGGAGGTCCACTCCAGACCCTGTTTGCCTAGGTATCACCAGCAGAGGCTGCAGAACAGCAAATATTGCAGAACAGCAAATGTGGCTGCCTGATGCTTCCTCTGGAAGCTTTGTCTCATAGGGGCACGCAGCTGTATGAGGTGTCAGTCAGCCCCTACTGGGAGGTGTCTCCCAGTTAGGCTACTTGGGGTTCAGGGACCCACTTGAGGAGGCAGTCTCTCAGATCTCAAACTCTGTGCTTGGGAGAACCACTGCTCTCTTCAGAACTGTCAGACAGGTAGGTTTAAGTCTACAGAAGTTTCTGCTGCCTTTTCTTCAGCTATGCCCTGCCCCCAGAGGGGGAGTCTACAGAGGCAGGCAGGCCTAGTTGAGCTGTGGTGGGCTCCACCCAGTTCCAGCTTACCAGTCACTTTGTTTACCTACTCAAGCCTCAGCAATGGTGGACGCCCCTTCCGCAACCTCGCTGCCACCTTGTAGTCTGATGTTGGACTGCTGTGCTAGCAGTGAGCAAGGCTTTGTGGGTGTGGGAACCACTGATACAGGTGCGGGATATAATCTCCTGGTGTGCTGTCTGCTAAGACCATTGGAAAAGTATCGTATTAGGGCAGGAATGTCCCGAGTTTCCAGGTACCATCTGTCATGGCTTCCCTTGGCTAGGAAAGGGAATTCCCTGACCCCTTGTGCTTCCCGGGTGAGGCAATGCCCCGCCCTGCTTCGGCTCCCACTCCGTGGGCTGCATCCACTGTCCAATAAGTCCCAATGAGATCAACCTGGTACCTCAGTTGGAAATGCAGAAATCACCCATCTTCTGCATCACTCACGCTGGGAGCTGTAGACTGGAGCTGTTCCTATTCGGCCATCTTGGAATGTGTGATGTGCTGTTTTCTTTCACTGAACTAAACATGTTTTGAAATTAATCACTTTTCAAAAACCACTTTTTGTACAAGCTCTATAAAAAGCATTTGGAGCCTGGGTACAATGGCTCATGCCTGCTATCCAGCACTTTGGGAGGCCGAGATGAGCAGATCACCTGAGGTCAGGAGTTCAAGACCAGCCTGGCCAACATGGCAAAATTCCATCTCTACGGAAAGTATAAGAATTAGCTGGGTGTGGTTTCAGGTGCCTGTAATCCCAGCTACTTGGGAGGCTGAGGCAGGAGAATTGCTTGAACCCAGGAGGTGGAGGTGGCAGTTAGCTAAGACTGCACCACTGCACTCCAGCCTGGGCAACAAGAATGAGACTCCATCTTAAAAAAAGCATCTGGAGTCTAGTTAGCACTACCAGGAATATGCATATAAAGCCCTGAATGCTAAAAGCAGAACATGGCACATAAAGTTTATGATGTACCTTTTTCTTTCACTAAATTCAAAATGTTTTGACTTATAAAAGTTTTCAAAGACACACATCAAATCTCAAAAATCACAATTTTGATGTCAGTAGGCAAACACAGAAAATGTCAATATCTAGCACTAAAAGGTAAATGCAGGCTGTGTGGCAAAATCTAGATGATGTACTGTTTTCCTTCACTTAATTTAACCTTTTTTGACAATGATCACTGTTTAAAAATACCTTTTGTACAAGCTCAGAAAAAAACTTTTCAAAGCCAAGTTAGTGCTTCCAAGAAGATATGCATAAACAGCACTATATGCTGCAAGTAAGATATGGCACACAAATAATATATGATGTTCTTTTTTCTTTTACTGAAATCAACATGTATTAACTAAAAGCAGTTTTCAAAGACACAGCTTGTCAAATCTCAAAAAACACAATTCTGAGTCCAAAAGGCCCACATGAAAAATAAAAATGACTAGCTCTAAAAGATAAACAGAAACTTTGTGCCAAAAACCTAGATAATGTGCTGTTTTCTTCCTTATAATTCAAAATGTTTTGACATTAATCACTTTTCAAAAACCCGTTTGTACAAGCTCAGTTAAAACTTTGGAGCCCAGTTAGTGCTTTCAGGAAGATACACATACACAGCCCTAAATGTGAAAATCCAGATGTGGCACACAAATAATATGTGTTGTTCTTTTTTCTTTCAGTGAATTCAATATGTATTAACTAAGAGCAGCTTTCAAAGGCACATATTCTCTAATTTCTAAAATCACAATTATGAGCATAGTAGGCCACATAGAAAATGCAAAAATCTAGCCTTGAATGTTAAATGCATGCTTTGGGCCAAAAACCTAGATGTCATGCTGTTTTCCATCACTGAATTCAACAGGTTTTTATAATTATCACTGTTTATAACATGTTTTGTACGAGCTCAGCAAAAAACATTTTGGAGCCCAGTTAGTGTTTCCAGGAAGACATGCATTAACAGCCCTATATGCTAAAAGCAAAAGATGACACACAAATAATGTATGATGAGCTGTTTTCTATCATTGAATTAAACATGTATTAACAAAGAACAGTTTTCAAAGACACATCTTGTCAAATTTCAGAAAACACAATTCTGAGCACAGTAGGCCCACACAGAAAATGAAAATATCTAGCCCTGAAAGGTAAATGCAAACTTCGTGCCAAAACTTAGATGATGTGGTTTTTCTTCATTTAACATTTTGACATTGATCATTGTTCAGAAACACATTTCTTAGAAGCTCAGAAAATAACATTTCAGAGGCCAGTTAGATCTTCTGGGAAAATATTCATGTAAAGCCCTAAATACTAAATGCAAGTTATGGCACACTGAATATAGATGATGCGCATTTTTTTTTCCCACTGAATTCAACATGTTTTAACTAAGAGCAGTTTTTCAAAGACACATCTTGTCAAACCTCAGAAAACACAATTTGAGCTTAGTAGGCCAACAAAGAAAAATGTGAATACCTAGCCCTAAAAGGTGAACGCAAGCTGTGTGCCAAAACCCTAAATGATGTGCTGCTTTCCTTTACTTAATTTAACATGTTTAGACATTGATCACTCTTCAAAATACTATTTGTACAAGCAAAGAAAAAAACCCTTTGAAACCAAGTTGGCACTTTCAGAAAGATGTGCATAAACAGCTTGCTATGCTAAAAGCAAGATGCAGCACAGAAATTAGGTATGATGTGCTGTTTTCTTTCACTGAACTCAACGTGTATTACCTAAGAGCAGTTTTCAAAGACACATCTTGTGAAATTTAAAAAATACAAATTTGAACATAGCAGGCCTACAAGGAAAAATGCAGATATCTAGCCCTAAAAGGTAAATGCTAGGTTTGTGTGAAAAATCTAGATGATGTGCTGGTTTTCCTTCACTTAATTTAACATATTTTGAGGTTGATTACTTTTTAAAAACATGTTTTATACAAGCCCATAATGTAACATTTTGGGGCCAAGTTACAGCTTCCAGGAAAATATAAATATACAGCCTAAATGTTAAAAACAAGATATGACACACAAATAATATATGATGTGCTGTTTTCTTTTTAATTAAAAATTATCTTAACAGGTTTTTGGGGAACAGGTGATATTTGGTTACATGAATACATTTTTTAGTGGAATTTCTGATATTTTGGTGCAACCGTCACCCAAGCAGTGTACATTGTATCCAATGTGTAGTCTTTTATCCCTCACCCCCTCTCACCTTTTCTCCCAAGTCCCCAAAGTGCATTGTATTATTCTTATGCCTTTGCATCCTCATAGCTTAGCTCCCACTTATGAGTGAGAACATAGTATGTTTGACTTTGCATTCCTTAGTCACTTCACTCAGAATAATGGTCTCCAATTCCATCCAGTTTTTACCGCAAATGCCATTATTTTTTTCCTTCTTATGGTTGTCGCTCAATTTTTTTTAATATATTAAGGAAGGATCATTTATTATGCTATGAACAAGAAGTCCAGAGCAGGTTAATTCAAATGCACAACAATATTATCAAATATCCCTGAGTATGACTCTGAGTATGGCTTTAGCCACTGAGTATGGCTGTCATTCACATGTTGGCTTTCTCCTCCTGGTTACAAAATGACCGAAGGATAACAAGGATCGTTTTCTGACAGGCCAAAGTACAATATTAAAAAGGGGGCTGTCTTTACTTGTCTCTTTAAGAGTGAAGAAACCTTTGCAGAGGGCATCCAGTAGACTTCCCTCCACACGTCATTGGCCAGATCACACACACGCCCATATCTAACCCAACTACAGGCAAAGAGATTAGGCCCATAGTGATTACCTAAGACCACTTAGGATGGATGTGCACTAGGGACCTGGAAGTAGGGTTATTCCTTCAGTTATAGTAGAATGAATTATAATCCTTTGGGTATATACCCAGTAATGGAATTGCTGGGTCAAATGGTATTTGTGGTTCTAGATCCTTGAGGAATCTCCACACTGTCTTCCACAATGGTTGAACTAATTTGCACTTCCACCAACAGTGTAAAAGTGTTCCTATTTCTCCACATCTTCTACAGCATCTGTTGTTTCCTGACTTTTTAATAATGGCCATTCTAACTGGTGTGAGATGGTATCTTATTGTGGTTTTGATTTGCATTTCTCTAGTGACCAGTGATGATGAGCTTTTTTTCATATATTTGTTGGCCGCATAAATGTCTTCTTTTGAGAAGTGTCTGTTCATACCCTTCACCCACTTTTTGATGGGGTTGTTTGTATTTTTCTTACAAATTTGTTTAAGTTCCTTGTAGATTCTGGAAATTAGCCCTTTGTCAGATGGATAGGTTGCAAAAATTTTCTCCCATTCTGTGGGTTGCCTGTTCCCTCTAATGATAGTTTCTTTTGCTATGCAGCTCTTTAGTTTAATTAGATCCCATTTGTCAAGTTTGGCTTTTGTTGCCATTGCTTTTGGCATTTTAGTCATGAAGTCTTTGCCCATGCCTATGTCATGGATGGTACTGCCTAGGTTTTCTTCTAGAGTTTTTATGGTTTTAGGTCTTACGTTTAAGTATTTAGTCCATCTTGAGTTAATTTTTGTATAAGGTGTAAGGAACATATCCAGTTTCAGTTATCTCTATGACTATCCAGTTTTCCCAATACTATTTATTAAATAGGGAATCCTTTCCCCATTGCTTGTTTTTGTCAGGTTTGTCACAGATCAGATTCTTGTAGATGTGTGGCGTTATTTCTGAGGCCTCTGTTCTGTTCTATTGTCTATATATCTGTTGGGCATCAGCAGCATGCTGTTTTGGTTACTGTAGCCTTATATTATAGTTTGAAGTCAGGGAGAATGATGCATCCAGCTTTGTTCTTTTTGCTTAAGATTGTCTTGGTTATATGGTCACTTTTTTGGTCCATATGAAATTTAGCTTTTTCTAATTATCTGAAGAAAGTCAATGGTAGCTTGATGGGGATAGCACTGAATCTGTAAATTACTTTGGGCAGTATGGCCATTTTCACGAAATTAATTTCTCCTATCCATGAGGAGGGAATGTTTTTCCATTTGTTTGTTTCCTCTCTTATTTCCTCGAGCAGTGGTTTGCAGTTCTTCTTGAAGATGTCCTCCACATGCCTTGTAAGTTGGATTCCATTGTGAATGGGAGTTCACTCATGATTTGGCTCTCTGTTATTGGAGTAGAGGAATGCTTGTGGTTTTTGCACGTTGATATAGTATCCTGAGACTTTGTTGAAGTTGCTTATCAGCTTAAGGAGATTTTGGGCTGAGACAGTGGAGTTTTCTAAATATACAATCATGTCATCTGCAAACATCTGCCAACAGAGACAATTTGACTTCCTCTCTTCCCGTTCAAATACCTTTATTTCTTTCTCTTGCCTGATTGCCCTGACTAGAACTTCCAATACTATGTTGAATAGGAGTGGTGGAAGAGGGCATCCTTATCTTGTGCCAGTTTTCAAAGGGCATGCTTCCAGTTTCTGCCCATTCAGTATGATATTGGCTGTGGGTTTGTCATAAATAGCTCTTATTATTTTGAGATACATTCCATCAATACCTAGTTTATTCAGGGTTTTCAGCATAAAGTGGTGTTGACTTTTATTGAAGGCCTTTTCTGCATTTATTGAGATAATCATTTGGTTTTTGTCATTGGTACTGTTTATGTGATGGAGTATGTTTATTGATTTGCTTATGTTGAACCAGCCTTGCATCCCAGGGATGAAGCCGACTTTATCTTGGTGTACAAGCTTTTTGATGTGCTGCTGGATTCAGTTTGCCAGTATTTTATTGATGATTTTCACATCGATGTTCATCAGGGATATTGGCCTGAAATTTTCTTTTTTAGTTGTGCCTCTGCCAAGTTTTTGTGTCAGGATGATGCTGGCCTCATACAATGAGTTAGTGATTGTTTGGAATAGTTTCAGAAGGAATGGTACCAGCTCCTCTTTGCACATCTGGTAGAATTCAGCTGTGAATCCATCTTGTCCTAGACTTTTTTTGGTTGGTAGGCTATTAATTACTGCCTCAATTTTAGAACTTGTTATTGGTCTATTTAGGAATTCAATTTCTTCCCTGTTTCATCTTGGGAGGGCGTATGTGTCCAGGAATTTATTCATTTCTTCTAGATTTTCCAGTTTGTGTAGAGTTGTTTAAAATATTCTCTGATGGTAGTTTGTAATTCTGTAGGATCTGTGGTGATATCCTCTTTATCATTGTTTATTGTGTCTTTTTGATTCTTCTCTCTTTTCTTCATTAGTCTTGCTAGTAGTCTATTTATTTTGTTGATATTTTCAAAAAACCAGCTCCTGGATTCATTGATTTTTTCTGAGGGCTTTTTTTGTGTGTCTTTATCTCCTTCAGTTCTGCTCTGATCTTAGTTATTTCTTGTTTTCTACTACATTTTGAATTTCTTTGTTGTTGCTTCTCTAGTTCTTTTAATTGTGATGCTACAGTGTTGATTTTGGATCTTTCTCATTTTCTCCTGTGGGGATTTAGTATATAAATTTCCCTCTAAACATTGCTTTAGCTGTGCCCCAGATAGTCTGGTACGTTGCATGATTGTTCTCATTGGCTTAGAAGAACTTATTTATGTCTGCTTTAATTTCGTTATTTAGCCAGTAGTCATTCAGGAGCAGGTTGTTCAGTTTCCATGTAGTTGTGCAGTTTTGAGTAAGTTTCTTAATCCTGAGTCCTAATTTGATTGCACTGTTGTCTGAGAGGCTGTTTGTTATGAGTTCCGTTCTTTTATCTTTGCTAAAGTGTGTTTTACTTCCAATTAGGTGGTCAATTTTAGAATAAGTGTGATGAGGTGCTGAGAAGAATGTATATTCTGTTGTTTTGGGGTGGAGAATTCTGTAGATGTCTATTAGGTTTGCTTGGTCCTGAGCTGAGTTCGAATCCTGAATATCTTTGTTAATTTTCTGTCTTGTTGATCTGTCTAGTATTGAGAGTGGGGTGTTGAAGTCTCCCACTATTATTGTGTGGGAGTCTAAGTCTCTTTGTATGTCTTTAAGTAGTTGCTTTATGAATCTGGGTGCCCCTGTATTGGGTGCATATATATTTAGGATAGTTGGCTCTTCTGGTTGCATTGATCCCTTTACTATTATGTAATGCCCTTCTTTGTCTCTTTTGATCTTTGTGGTGGTTTTAAGTCTGTTTTATCAGAGATTAGGGTGGCAACTCCTGTTTTTTTTTTTTTTCTTTGCTTGGTACATATTCCTCCATCCCTTTATTTTGAGCCTATGTGTGTTTTTGCACATGAGATGGGTCTCCTGAATACAGCACACCAATGGGTCTTGACTCTATCCAATTTGCCAGTCTCTCCTTTTTTAAAAACTTTTTAATGTAAATTGTTTACAGTAACATTTTTAAAGTTCTGTTGATTTTTTATATAAACTGCATTTTTGGATTTTTAATAGTCTAAAAATTATGTAACAAGAAATAAAATAGAAATAAAATATAGGAGTACTTTTTTGGAGGAATAAAATTCCTAAAAGACCAAAAACTATGTAAACTTAATAAAAATTATGATCCCATAGATCCAGGAAGAATTTGACTGGGATAAAAAATGAAAATATACTATTATATTATTATACCATGTATTGTGTGGTATAATATTACTTGAAGGTGAACTTTGATAAGTTAAAATCATTTACTATAAATCCTAACACAACCACTAAAAAAGCAAACAAAGTGATACCTTAAAAGCAAAAGACCTTAAAACTAAACAATAAAAAAAACTTGATTAATCTATAATAAAGCAGAAACAAAAAGGAAACAGAAATAAAAAACAGCCAGGAATAATGGCAATCAGTGTGATGAGAGGCAAACTTAACTATGTCAGTAATTACATTATAAATGACACTAGTTTGAAAAACCTCAATTAAAATGTAGACTCTAAGGCTCAGTAAAAAGTAAGACTCAATTAAATGCTGCCAATAAGAAATGCATTTTTAAAAATTATACTTTAAGTTCTAGGTAACATATGCAGAATGTGCAGTTTTGTTACATAGGTATACACATGCCAGGTGGTTTGCTGCATCCATCAACCTGTCACCTATATTAGGTATTTCCCCTAATGTTATCCCTCCCCTCGGCCCCCCACCCCCACAGGCCCCAGTGTGATGTTCCCCTCCCTGTGTCCATGTGTTCTCGTTGTTCAACTCCCACTTATGAGTGAGAACATGTAGTGTTTGGTTTTCTGATCTTGTGATAGTTTGCTGAGAATGATGGTTTCCAGCTTCATCCATGTTTCTGCAAAGGACATGAACTCATCCTTTTAATGGCTGCATAGTATTCCATGGTGTATATATGCCGCATTTTCTTTATCCAGTCCATTGTTGATAGGCATTTGGGTTGGTTCCCAGTCTTTGCTATTGTGAATAGTGCCACAATAAACATACATGTGCATGTGCCTTTATTGTAGAATGATTTATAATCCTTTCAGCATATGCCCAATATTGGGATTGTGGGGTCAAATGGTACTTCTAGTTCTAGATCCTTGAGGAACTGCCACACTGTCTTCCACAATGGGTGAGTTAATTTACACTCCCATCAACAGTGTAAAAGTGTTCCTATTTTTCCACAACCTCTCCAGCACCTGTTGTTTCCTGACTTTTTAATAATTGCCATTGTAACTGGCATGAGATGGTATCTCATAGTGGTTTAGATTTGAAATTCTCTAATGACCAGTGATGATGAACATTTTTTTCATATGTGTGTTGGCTGCATGTCTTCTTTTGAGGAGTGTCTGTTCATATCCTTTGCCCATTTTTGATGGGGTTGTTCACTTTTTTCTTGTAAATTTCTTTAAGTTTTTTGTAGATTCTGGATATCAGCCCTTTGTCAGATGGACAGATTTGCAAAAATTTTCTTCCATTTTGTAGGTTGCCTGTTCACTGTGATACTTTCTTTTGCTGTTCTGAAGCTCTTTGGTCTTTGCCCATGCCTATGTGCTGAACGGTATTGCTTAGGTTTTGTTCTAGGATTTTTATGGTCCTAGGTCTTATGTTTAAGTCTTTGATCCATGTTGAGTTGATTTTAGTACAAGGTGTAAGGAAGGGGTCTAGTTTCAGTTTTCTGCATATGGCTAGCCAGTTTCCCCAACACCATTTATTATATAGGGTATCTTTTCCCCATTGCTTGTGTGTGTCAGGTTTGTCAAAGATCAGATTGGGGTTGAAATGTGGTGTTATTTCTGAGGCCTCTGTTCTCTTCCATTGGTCTATATCTCTGTTTTGTTATCATTATCATGCTGTTTTAGTTATTCTAGTCTTGTAGTATAGTTTGAAGTCAGGTGGGGTGATGCCTCCAGATTTGTTCTCCTTGCCCAGGATTGTCTTGGCTATGCAGGCTCTTTTTTGGTTCCATATGGAGCTTAAAGTAGTTTTTTCAATTCTGTGAAGAAAGTCAGTGGTAGCTTGATGGGAATAGCATTGAATCTATAAATTACTTTGGGCAGTAAGGCCATTTTCACAACATTGATTCTTCTTATACATGAACACGGAATATTTTTACATTTGTTTGTGTCTTCTCTTATTTCCTTGAGTGGTGGTTTGTAGTTCTCCTTGAAGAGGTCCTTCACATCCCTTGTAAGTTGTATTCCTAGGCATTTTATTCTCTTAGTAGCAATTGTGAATGGGAGTTCACTCATGATTTTTCTGTTATTGGTGTATAGGAATGCTTGTGATTTTTGCACATTGATTTTGTATCCTGAGACATTCCTGAAGTTGCTTATGTTCTTAAGGAGATCTTGGGGTGAGCCAATGGGCTTTTCTAAATATACAATCATGTCATCTGCAAACAGGGACAATTTGACTTCCTCTCTTCCTATTTGATACCCTTTATTGCTTTATCTTGCCTGAATGCTGTGGTCAGAATTTTCAATACTATGCTGAATAGGAGTGGTGAGAGAGGGCATTCTTGTCTTGTGCCAGTTTTCTTTCTTTTTTTTTTTTAGACGGAGTCTCGCTCTGTCGCCCAGGCTGGAGTGCAGTGGCTGGATCTCAGCTCACTGCAAGCTCCGCCTCCTGGGTTTATGCCATTCCTCTGCCTCAGCCTCCCTAGTAGCTGGGGCTTTAGGTGCCTGCCACTACGCCCGGCTAGGTTTTGTATTTTTTAGTAGAGATGGGGTTTCACCATGTTAGCCAGGATGGTCTCGATCTCCTGACCTCATGACCCGCCCGTCTCGGCCTCCCATAGCGCTGGGAATACAGGCTTGAGCCACCACGCCCAGCCTTCGTGCCAGTTTTCAAAGGAAATGCTTCCAGTTTTTGCCCATTCAATATGATATTGGCTGGGTTCTTCATAAATAGCTCTTAGTATTTTGAGATACATTCCATCGATACCTAGTTAATTGGGAGTTTTTAGCAATAAAAGGCTGTTTAATTTTGTCAAAGGCATTTTCTGCATCTATTGAGGTAATCAGGTGATTTTTGTTGTTACATCTGTTTATGTGTTGGATTACGTTTATTGATTTGTGCATGTTTAACCAATCTTGCATCCCAGGGATGAAGCTGACTTGATCGTGGTGGATAAGCTTTTTGATGTGCTGCTGGATTCGGTTTGCCAATAATTTATTGAGGATTTTCACATAGATGTTCATCAGGGATATTGGCCTAAAATTTTTTGTTGTGTCTGTCAGGCTTTGGTATCATGATGATGCTGGCCTCATAAAATGAGTTAGGGAGGATTCTGTCTTTTTCTATTGATTGGAATAATCTCAGAAGGAAAAGTACCTGCTCCTCTTTATACCTCTGGTTGGCAGTGAATCCTTCTGGTCCTGGACTTCTTTTATTTGGTAGGCTAGTAATTATTGCCTCAATTTCAGAACCTGTGATTGGTCTATTTAGGGATTCAACTTCTTCCTGATTTAGTCTTGGGAGGGTGTATATGTCCAGGAATGTACCATTTCTTCTAGATTTTCTAGTTTGTTTGCGTAGTGGTGTTTATATTTATTCCGTGATGGTAGTTTGTGAGGTATTGTTCCTCACAATTGAGGGCCTTAGCTGAAGGGGCCTGCCCACAGACCCTGACCTAAATGACGGATGAATACAATGGACACTGACACACAGATATTCTCCTTTGCCAGTACAGTTGAGTGTCCAACCACTTGCACAACAAGAGAGGTTTGTCACTGTGGCTAGCCCTGAAAAGCTCGCACTTCATGCATTTATTTAGACTACAATTAACGACAGAAGCTTTGAGTAAACACACTTGAGGATAATTAACATGGTTAAGAGAGTAGTTCTACGAATAATTAAAGCTTAGGGACCATGGTCTAAAGTAAATACCATTAGGGGGCAGTATCCCTGGTCAACCTTCCCCCAAGAGAGCCATCAAACTCAAAAGTTAGTTAATGGAGGTAGTGTAAACAGATTTAACTGGGGAAGTCTCTATTGTTTTAGTATTTACCCTGTGACCTAATGCTCCAAGGCAGGAACCGGCTGCCTTCAGGCTGTTTAATTACTATAAGCTATGTAACCTTTTGGCCTCCTGTGACTATTCCCTATAACTTTCCCTAATATTTCCCTTTACTATTTCTGCCACCATCCTGAGTGAATCCAAATAAGTTTATATTTCCGTGGGATCAGTGTTGATATCCTCTTTATCATTTTTAATGCATCTATTTGATTCTTCTATTAGTTTTGCTAGCAATCTATTTTATTGATCTTTTCAAAAAATCAGCTCCTGGATTCACTGATTTTTTTTTCTTTAAATTTTAGAAAGAATCTAAAAAGAGTAGGTTGTTCAGTTTCCATGTAGTTAAGCGGTTTTGATTTTCTTAGTCCTGAGTTCTAGTTTTTTGCACTGTGTCTGAGAGACAGTTTGTTATAATTTCTGTTCTTTTACACTTGCTGAGGAGTGCTTTACTTCCAACTATGTGGTCAATTTTGGAATAAGTGTGATGTGGTGCTGAGAAAAATGTATATTCTGTTGATTTGGGGTGGAGAGTTCTGTAGATGTCTATTAGGTCCGCTTGGTGCAGAGTTGAGGTCAATTCCTGGATATCCTTGTTAACTTTTTGTCTTGTTGATCTGTCTAATGTTGACAGTGGGTGTTAAAGTCTCCCATTATTATTGTATGGGAGTCTAAGTCTCTTTGTAAGTCTCTAAGGACTTGGTTTATGAATCTGGGTGCTCCTGTATTGGGTGCATATATATTTAGGATAGTTAGCCCTTCCTGTTGAATTGATTCCTTTACCATTATGTAATGGCCTATTGATCTTTGATGGTTTAAAATCTGTTTTGTCAGAGACTAGGATTGCAACCTCTGCTTTTTTTTGTTTTCCATTTGCTTGGTAGAAGTTCCTCCATCCCTTTATTTTGAGCCTATGTGTGTCTCTGAATGTAAGATGGGTCTCCCGAATACAGCAAACTGATGGATCTTGACTCTTTATCCAATTTGCCAGTCTGTGTCTTTTAATTGGACCATTTAGTCCATTTACATTTAAGGTAAATATTGTTATGTGTGAACTTGATCCTGTCATTATGATATTAGCTGGTTATTTTGCTCACTAGTTGATGCAGTTTCTTCCTGGCATCGATGGAGTTTACATTTTGACATGTTTTTGTAGTGACTCCTACTTGTTATTCCTTTCCATGTTTAGTGCTTCCTTCAGGATCTCTTGTAGGGCAGGCCTGGTGGTGACAAAATCTCTAAGCATTTGCTTGTCTGTTTTTGTTTCTCCTTCACTTATGATACTTAGTTTTGCTGGATATGAAATTCTGGGTTGAAAATTCTTTTCTTTAAGAATGTTGAATATTGGCCCCCACACTCTTCTGGCTTGGAGTCTCTGCCGAGAGATCTGTTATTAGTCTGATGGGCTTCCCTTTGTGTGTAACTCGACCCTTCTCTCTGGCTGCCCTTAACATTTTTTCCTTCATTTCAACTTTGGTGAATCTGACAATTATGTGTCTTGGAGTTGCTCTTCTAGTGGAGTTATCTTTGTGTTGTTCTCTGTATTTCCTGAATTTGAATGTTGGCCTGCCTTACTATGTTGAGGAAGTTCTCCTGGATGATATCCTGCAGAGAGTTTTCCAACTTGGTTCCATTTTCCCCGTCACTTTCAGGCACACCAATCAGACATAGATTTGGTCTTTTCACATAATCCCATATTTCTTGGAGGCTTTGTTCCTTTCTTTTTAGTCTTTTTTCTCTACACTTCTCTTTTCGCTTCATTTCATTCATTTGATCTTCAGTCGCTGGTATTCTTTCTTCCAGTTGATCGAGTGGGTTACTGAAGCTTGTGCATTTGTCACGTAGTTCTCGTGTTATGGTTTTCATCTCTATCACTTCTTTTAACGTCTTCTCTGCATTGATTATTCGAGTTATCCCTTCACAATTCTTTTTTCAAGGTTTTTAGTTTCTTTGCACTGGTTACATAGTTCCTCCTTTAGCTCTGAGAAGTTTGATCGACTGAAGTTTTCTTCTCTCAACTTGTCAAAGTCATTCTCCATCCAGCTTTGTTTTGTTGCTGGTGATGAGCTGCGTTCCTTTGGAGGGGAAGTTGCGCTCTGATTTTTTGAATTTCCAGCTTTTCTGCACTGCTTTTTCCCCATCTTTGTGGTTTTATCTGCCTTTGGTCTTTGACAATGGTGACGTACTGATGGGGTTTTGGTGTGGGGTCCTTGCTGTGTGTTAGTTTTCCTTCTAACAGTCAGGACCCTCAGCTGTAGGTCTTTGGAATTTGCTTGAGGTCCACTCCAGACCCTGTTTGACTGGGTATCAGCAGCGGAGGCTGCAGAAGACAGAATATTGCTGAATAGCGAGTGTTCCTGTCTGATTCTTGCTCTGGAAGCTTCATCTCAGGGGTGTACCCTGCCTTGTGAGGTGGGAGGTGTTGGTCTGCACCTAGTGGGGGATGCCTCCCAGTTAGGCTACTCAGGGGTCAGGGACCCACTGGAGCAGGCAGTCTGCCCGTTTTCAGATCTCAACCTCCGTGCTGGGAGATTCACTGCTCTCTTCAAAGCTGTCAGACAGGGGCATTTACCTCTGCCGAGGTTTCTGCTGCTTTTTGTTTAGCTATGCCCTGTTCCCAGAGGAGGAGTCTACAGAGGCAGGCCGGCCTCCTTGAGCTGTGGTGGGCTCCACCCAATTCGAGCTTCCCGGAGGCTTTGTTACCTACTTAAGCCTCAGCAATGGCAGGCGCCCCTCCCCCAGCCTCACTGCCCCCTTGCAGTTAGATCTCAGACTGCTGTGCTAGCAATGAGGGAGGCTCCGTGGGCTTGGGACCCTCTGGGCCAGGTGTGGGATATAATCTCCTGGTGCACTGTTTGCTAAGACCCTTGGTAAAGCGTGGTATTAGGGTGGGAGTTACCCGATTTTCCAGGTGTTGTGTGTCTCAATTTTCCTTGGCTAGGAAAAGGAATTCCCTTCCCCCTTGCGCTTCCAGGTGAGGCAATGCCTTGCCTGGCTTCAGCTCTTGCTGGTTGGCCTGCATCCATGGACCAGCGCCGACTGTCCGACACGACCCTGTGAGATGAACCCAGTACCTCAGTTGAAAATGCAGAAATCACCCATCTTCTGTGTCACTCACGCTGGGAGCTGGAGGCTGGAGCTGTTCTTATTCAGCCATCTTGGGCACGCCCCCCCCATTGATTTTTTTTGAAGGGCTTTTTGTGTCTCTATCTCCTTCAGTTCTGCTCTGATTTTAGTTATTTCTTGTCTTTTGCTAGCTTTTGAATTTATTTGCTCTTGCTTCTCTAGTTCTTTTTATTGTGATGTTACGGTGTCGATTTTAGATCTCTCCTGCTTTCTCTTGTGGGCATTTAGTGCTATAAATTTCCCTCTACACACTGCTTTAAATGTGTCCCAGAGATTCTGGTATGCTGTGTCTTTGTTCTCATTGGTTTCAAAGAACATCTTTATTTCTGCCTTCCTTTCATTATTTATCCAGTAGTCATTCAGGAGCAGGTTGTTCAGTTTCCATGCAGTTGTGTGGTTTTGAGTGAGTTTCTTAATCCTGAGTTCTAATTTGAGTGCAATGTGGTCTGAGAAACAGTTTGTTGTGATTTCTGTTCTCTTACATTTGCTGAGGAGTGTTTTACTTCCAATTATGTGGTCAAGTTTAGAATAATTGCGATGTGGTGCTGAGAATGTATATTCTGTTGATTTGGGGTGGAGACTCTGTAGATGTCTATTAGGTCTCCTTGGTGCAGAGCTGAGTTCAAGTCCTGGATATCCTTGTTATGTTTTTGTCTCGTTGATCTAATATTGATGGTTGGGTGCTAAAGCCTCCCATTATTATTGTGTGGGAGTCTAAGTCTCTTTGTAGGTCTCTAAGAATTTGCTTTCTGTATCTGGGTGCTCCTGTATTGGGTGCATATATATTTGAATAGTTAGCTCTTCTTGTTGAATTGATCCCTTTACCAGTATGTAATGGTCTTGTCTGTTTTGATCTTTATTGGTTTAAAGTTTCTTTTATTGGAGACCAGGATTGCAAACCCTGCTTTTTTTTTCTTTCCATTTGCTTGGTAGATCTTCCTCCATCCCTTTATTTTGAGCCTATGTGTGTCTTTGCACATGAGATGGGTCTCCTGAATACTGCATACTGATGGGTCTTGACTCTTTATCCAATATGGCAGTCTATGCCTTTTAATCGGGGCATTTAGCCCATTTATATTTAAGGTTAACTTGCTATGTGTGAATTTGATCCTGTCACTATGATGTTAGCTGGTTATTTCAGCCATTAATTGATGCAGTTTCTTAATAGCATTAATGGTCTTTACAATTTGGCATGTTTTTGCAGTGGGTGGTACAGGTTATTCCTTTCCATGTTTAGTGCTTCCTTCAGGCCTGGTCGTGACAAAATCTCTCAGCATTTGCTTGTCTGTAAAGGATTTTATTTCTCCTTCACTTATGAAGCCTAGTTTGGCTGGATATGAAAGTCTGGGTTGAAAATTCTTTAAGAATGTTGAATATTGGCCCCCACTCTCTTCTGGCTTGTAGGATTTCTTCAGAGAGATCCAGTGTTAATCTGATGGTCTTCCCTTTGTGGGTATCCCGACTTTTCTCTCTGGCTGCCGTTAACATTTTTTCCTTCATTTCAACTTTGGTGAATCTGACAATTATGTGTACTGGGGTTGCTCTTCTCGAGGAGTATTTTTGTGTTGTTCTCTGTATTTCTTGAATTTGAATGTTGGCCTGCCTTGTTAGGTTGGGGAAGTTCTCCTGGATAATATCCTGAAGAGTGTTTTCTAACTTGATTCCATTCTCTGTGTCACTTTCAGGTACACCAATCACATGTAGATTTGGTCTTTTCATATAGTCCCATATTTCTTGGAGGCTTTGTTTTTTTTCACTTTTTTCTGTCATCTTGTTTTCTCACTTTATTTCATTAATTCGAGCTTCAATCACTGATATGCTTTCTTCCACTTGATCAAATCAGCTATTGATACTTGTGTATGCTTCATGAAGTTCTCGTACTACTGTGGTTTTCAGCTCCATCAGGTCATTTTAGCTCTTCTCTACATTGGTTATTCTGATGAGTCATTCGTCTAACCTTTTATTTAAGGTTTTTAGCTTCCTTGGGACGAGTTAGAACATGCTCCTTTAGTTTGGAGAAGTTTGTTATTACCAACCTTCTGAAGCCTACTTCTGTCAATGTGTCAAACTCTTTCTCCAGCCAGTTTTGTTCCATTGCTGGTGAGGAGTTTTGTTCCTTTGGAGGAGAAGAGGCGTTCTGGTTTTTGGAATTTTCAGCCTTTCTGCTCTGGTTTCTCCCCATCTTTGTGGTTTTATCCACCTTTGGTCTTTGATGTTGGTGATCTATGGATGGGGTTTTGTGTAGATGTGCTTTTTGTTGATGTTGATGCTATTCCCTTTTCTTTGTTAGTTTTTTATCTAACAGACAGGCCCCTTAGCTGCAGGTCTGTTGGAATTTGCTGGAGGTCCACTCCAGACCCTTTTTGTCTGGGAATCACCAGCGGAGGTTGCAGAATAGCAAACATTGTTGCTTGATCCTTCCTCTGGAAGCTTCATCCCAGAGGGGCACCCACCTGTATGAGGTGTCTGTAGGCCCCTACTGGGAGGTGTCTCCCAGTCAGGCTACATGGTAGTCAGAGACCCACTTGAGGAGGCAGACTGCCCATTATCAGAGCTAGAACACCATGCTGGGAGAACCACTGCTCCTTTCAGAGCTGTCAGGCAAAGACATTTAAGTCTGGAGAAGCTGTCTGCTGCCGTTTTTTCAGATATGCCCTGCCCCCAGAGGTGGAATCTAGAGAGGCAGTAGGCCTTGCTGTGCTGCAGTGGGCTCTGCCCAGTTGGAGCTTCCCTGTCACTTTGTTTACACTGTTAGCATAGAACTGCCTCTGCAAGCCTCAGCAATGGTGGATGCTCCACCTCCTGCCATGATCCAGCGTCCCAGGTCAATCTCAGGTTGCTGTGCTAGCAGCAAGCAAGGCTTCATGGATGTGGGACCTGCAGAGCCAGGCATGGGAGGGAATCTCCTGGTCTGCTGGTTGTGAAGACCATGGGGAAAAGTGCTGTATTTGGGCAGCAATGTACTGCTCCTCCAGGTACAGTCACTCATGGCTTCCCTTGGCTAGGAAAGGAAAATCCCCTGACCCCTTGTACTTCCCGGGTGAGGTGATGCCTCACATTACTTTGGATTGCCTTCTGTTGGCTGCACCCACTCTCCAACCAGTCCCAGTGAGATGAACGAGGTACCTCAGTTGGAAATGCAGAAATCACTTGTCTTCTTCATAGATCTCACTGGCAGCTGTAGACCACAGCTTTTCCTATTTGGCCATCTTAGAAGTGACCTCAGAAATGCACTTTAAATTTAAGGATACTAATTGATTAAAAAGTTGAATAAAGCTAATGTGAACACTTGACAGAAGAAAGCTGAGCAGGAGTCGCTGTATAATACCAAAGTAGACTTCACAACAAAAAACAGTCCCCATAATAAACAAGTTCATATGACAATAATAAAAGGTTCACTTAGACAAGAAGACACAAATATGCTAAATGTTTATGGCCCAAATAACATAACATCTTCAAAATGTATGAGGCAAAATGGACAGAGCTACAGAAAGGAACAGAAAATTTAAAAGTAATTTGTAGTTTCAGTAGCCTTTACTCAATAAGTGATAGAACAGGGAGGCAGAAAATCAATGAGAATAGAGTAGAATTGAACAACACCATGCTTTTTGAGTGCCCATGGAACTCTTAGCAAAACAGACCACATTGTAGACCATACAATATCTCTCAGTGGAAATATTGAGTCAAAAGGGTTTAAGTCATACAAAGTATGTGCCCCGACCACAAAGCCATCAAATTAGAAATTAATAGCAAAAACAGCCCTAGGAAGTATTCAAATATTTGGAAACTAAGTAATATGCAACTAAGTAACCCCAAATGAAAGAGGTAATAAAAAAAATAGAACACATTTTGAACTGAATAAAAATAAAAATACAACATATCAGAAATTGTGGAATGCCCGTACAACTGCGCTTAAACACAATTTTTTAGCACTTAATGTCTATATTAGAAGAGTCTCAAATAAATTACTCTGACTTCTATCTTAAGAAATCAGAAAAAAGAAGAGAACATTAAATCCAAAGGATGCAGATGTAAGGAAATAATAAATATCTCCTGTAGTCTGAATGTTTGTGTCTCTCCTAAATTCGTAGGCTGAAACCAAGACACAGAGGTGATGTCACTAGGAGGTAAGGCTTTTTGAAGGTAATTAGGTCATGAGGGCTAAGCCTTTATGAATAGACTAATATCTTTATACATGAGACTCCAGAGAGCCTGTTCACCCCTTCTGCCATGCGAGGGCACAAGGGAAAAGAATGTATCTATAAATCATGAAGTGGCCCCTCACCACACATCCAGCCTAACAGCACCTGGATCTTGGACTATGTAACTTCCAGAATTGTGAGAAATCTATTTATTTTGTTTATAAGCTACCCAGGCTATGGTTTTTTTTTTTTTTTAAACAATGGGCCTAAAGGACCAATACATCAAAAATAAAACCAGTAAAACATTAAAACAGTAGGGAAAGTCCACAACCCCAAACATTTTGAGATCAATAAAAGCAACAAACCTCTATCTTGCCAGACTGCTAAGGAAAAAGAGAAGATACAAATTACTAACTTCAGAAGTGAGTAATGTGGCATTATTACAGATTCTACAGATGCTACAAAAGGTAATATTATAGAACTTATGTTAGTAAAGATGATAACTTAAACTGACAAATTTCTTGAAAAATGAAAATTACCAAAACTCAATCAAGAATAGATAACCTGCATTACCTTATACCTATAAGAAAGATAGTTATAGTTGAAAACATTTCTACAAGGAGAACTCCAGGTCCAGCCATCTAGGCTGGTGAATTCTACCAAACATTTTAGAAAGAAATGATAATATTTTACACAACTCTTCCTTCCCCAAATAAAAAGTATATCCCAACGAATTCTATATTGTTACCATTACACTGAACCACAATTCAACAATAATATTAAAAAAAAAAAACTCACTCATAAGCATGGATATAAAAGTTCACTCAATGTTTATGTCCTCCAACAGGTGAATGAATAACATGTGCTACATGCACACAATGGATTACTACTAGTTCTAAAAGGAAATGAGCGATCAAGTCATTAAAAGAAATGAAGGAAATTTAAATGTATATTACCAAGTGAAAGACGCTAATCTGAAAAGGCTACTTACTGTATGATTTTAAGTACATGACATTCTGGAAAGGCAAAACTATGAATACAGTAAAATGGATCGGTGGCTGCCAAAGGGTTGGTGAGGGCAGGAAAAGGGCACATAGGCAGGACACAGAAGATTTTTTAAAGCAGTGGAAATCTATGGTACTACAATGATGGATACATGTTATTATACCTTTACCCAGACTGATAAAATATGCATCACCAAGAATAACTCCTAATGTAAACTATGGGCTTTGCATGATTATGATGTGTCAATATAGGTCCCTTCATTGTAATAACTGTACCACCCTGGTGAGAGATATTGATAATGAAGGAGACTATGCTCGTGTGGGGGCAGGGTATATGGAAAATCTCTGTATCTTTTCCTCCATTTTGCTGTAAACATAAAACTGCACTAAAAATGTCTAAACAATAAATTCTAATTGAAACTTTAGCAAACTGAATTCAATGACATAATAAAATGTTCATACATCATAAACAAAGAATTCATCCCAGGAATGGAGATGAACTTCAAACATCACTTTTCCCCAGCCTAATCAAACATTCAAACATCACTTTTCCCCAGCCTAATCAACAAAGTAAAAGAGAAGATCCATAGGATCACTTCAACAGTTAAAGGCATTTCATACAATTCAACATTGATTTCTGACTTTTTAAAAAATAAAACTCTCAGCAAACTAAGAATGCAAAGAGACTTAGTCGGCACGAGAAAGAGCATCTATCATGGACCTATCGTTAACATGCATCATGGTGAAAAGCAGAATGTTTTTCCATAAGATGGACAGTACAGAAATGTCTACTTTCACGACTTCTATGGAGCATTGTTCTGAAGATTCTAGCTAGTACATTCAGGCAAGAGAAGTAAGTAAAAGGTATCCAGATTGGAAGGAAGAAGCAAAACTGTCTTTATTCACAACATGATCACAAAATAAGGTGAGTAAATTCCAAACTGTGTGTCAGCTTCTTGTTTTTTCTAAATAAAGGTTTAGTGGAATATAGCTATATTTATTAATTTTTGGATTGTCTATGGTTGCATACATACTACAATAGCAGAGTTGCAACACAGACTGTTTGCCATAAGTCTGAAAATATTTTCTATCTTTAGTAAGAGAGTGGTTTGAGAAAGGAAAAATTTAACCTTTGATCTATGTAGAAAATCTGATCAAATCTACTAAAAAAGCTACTATAACGAACAAGTGAGTTTAGCCAAATTCTAGGATATAGAATCAACATTCACAAATGAACTATGTTGCTATGTACTAGCAATAAACAAATTTAATTTTTAAAAATACCATTTACAACTTCATAAAAAATGAAATACAGATACTCCTGATAAAATATGGAAAGACCTACATGCTAAAAATTACAAAATATTACTGAGAAAATTAAATACAACCTATGTAAATCGAGAGATACACTTTATGAGTGGAAATATTTATTATTTTCAAGATGTGAATTAACCTATAAATTAACCTATAAATTTAACCTATATGTACAACAAAATCCCAATTAATTCTCAACAAGCCAGGAGGCTTCTTTTAAATTGACAAACTGATTATAAAATTTATGTAAAACTGCAAAGGATCTAGCATAGCTAAAATAACCCTGATAATATTATAAAATGAGAAGGCTGATTTCAATACTCTTACAAATCACACTGTAGTCAAAACAGTGTGACACTGGTACAAGTGGAGTATCCCTGATCCAAAATTACTGGAATCAGAACGGTTTTAAATTTTGAATTTTAGAATATTTGCATATACATATCTTGGGGATAGAACCCAAGTATAAACACAAAATACGGTTATTTTTTATACATACCTTATTCATAAAGACAATATAATTTTAAACAATATTTTCAATAATTTTTTTTTTGAGACGGAGTCTCGCTCTGTCACCCGGGCTGGAGTGCAGCGGCCGGATCTCAGCTCACTGCAAGCTCCGCCTCCCGGGTTTACACCATTCTCCTGCCTCAGCCTCCGAAGTAGCTGGGACTACAGGCGCCCGCCACCTCGCCCGGCTATTTTTTTTTTTTTTTAGTAGAGACGGGGTTTCACCGTGTTAGCCAGGCTGGTCTCGATCTCCTGACCTCGTGATCCACCCGTCTTGGCCTCCCAAAGTGCTGGGATTACAGGCTTGAGCCACTGTGTCCGGCCCAATATTTTCAATAATCTTGATGATGAAACAGTTTGTGTGCATGAGGTCTGGTATGGAATTTTCCTTTTCTGGCATCATGTTGAAAATCATCAAGTTTTGGATTTGGGATTATTTCAGATCTGGGAGATTTGGATTATGGATGTTCAACCTGTATAAATAAAGTCAAATGTAGACAGTCCCCAACTTAACTTGGTTTGACTTACTGAACTTGATAATGGTTTTATTGAAGTATTAAACAAAGGCACAATGGCAATGCATGAACACAGGATTGCCTTTTCAACCTATGATGCTGGAACAATTGGATATCCATATCCAAAAAATGAACTTGAATCCATAACTTACTCCATATACAAAAATAGACTTAAGTAGATCATAGATTTAAATGTAAGATGTAAAACTATAAAATTTCTAGAATAAAGCACAGGAGAAAGTCTTTGTGACTATATGCTAGGGAAAGATTTCTCAAATATGATGTATAATGCAAAATCTATAACTGAACAAATAAATTGAAGTTTATTAAAATTAAAAACTCCTCTTCAAAAGTTACAATTAAAGGAACAAAAAGTCAAACCATGAACTGAGAAAAAATCCTGGTGAAAATTATAGCTAATAAAGGAATAGTATTCAGAAAATATAAAGAACTGTTAAGGTTTAACACGTAAGGAAACAACCACCTATTTTTTTTAATGACAAATGATTTAAAAAGACAGTTCAGCAAAGGTATGCCGATGGCAAGTACGGACATGGAAAGATGCCCTACATTATTACTCACTAGGACAATGCACATTAAAACCACGATAATATGCATAATACACAGTGTTACAGTGCTCCTTTAGCTCCACTCTCTATGGACTATGGCATGTTAGCAGTTCAGTATACCTATCAGAATAGCCAAAAATAAAAATATGAAAACAGCAATACTGTTTGTGATGAAACAGAGCAACTAGAACTGTCAAATAATGTTGATGGGAATGGAAAATGGTACAGATATTTTGCAAAACAATTTAGTAGTTACTCAATAAGGGAATATAAAGAAACACAGGAGACTTTGGAGGGTGATGGACATATTAACTATCTAGATTATGGTAAAAATTTCACATGTGTATTTGTCTGTCAAAATTTGTCAAATTGTAGATCATCTTACATCAAAAAGTGTAAAAAACTGTCAGAGGACAACAATAATGAAAAACAAAGACTTCAGAGAAGCAGTAATGTCTTAAAGCCAAAAGTTTTAATGGGCTTGATGTATGAAAAGAAAACAAATCACAGGGTTACTCAAGGTAAGAGATCTGGTCCAAACTCCCACATAAAGCTGGGACCACAAAAGAGGACTCTCACAATCAAATGGAGACTGAAAAAGGAGCAGCTTAGACCAAGTTTTCTTATAGAAAGAGACACAAAGGCAGCCATCTCAATCTTGGTTTTCAGGTGCAGAGGGAGAAGTCATGATGCCTACTCTTTAATTTTCTAACCAAAATCTGTTATTATATGGGCCTGAGGCCAGAATGTGTACTACTTCTGTTCCTTCCCAAAAACTCAATCTGAGTATTCGGAGTAAATTTTATTTTATAGCACCTGGCTGCTACATACTGAAAAATTGTTAAACAACTTAAACACAGGCCTTAAAGAGTCTTTCCAAATAAAGTTTAGATGATTGAAATAGATTTTTAAAATATGTAACATTTATAAAACCACTATTAAAAATTATTAGAAACAACAAAAATAACTACTTAAAAAATGCTGCAGATTCTTTAATGATCAGACATTAAATATACATAAGTAGCTTAATGTATTTCAAGAAATAAAATAAAAAGTAATATTAAAACTGTAGACAAGTATTAAAAGATAATTAAATAGAATGATAGGCCTGAAAGTCTAGAACTAATATAAAATTGTTAGAAATGATAAACAGTTGGAAAGTAGAAACTCAATAGATCATTTAAAGAACAAAAGTCAAGAAGAGTTTAATTAAAAGATCTGAATGAATAAAATGAAGGACAGACTATTTATTTTTTATTTTTATTATACTTTAAGTTCTAGGGTACATTTGCACAATGTGCAGGTTGGTTACGTATGTATACATGTGCCGGGTTGGTGTGCTAAACCCATTAACTCATCATTTACACTAGGTATATCTCCTAATGCTATCCTTCCCCACTCCCCCCACCCCACACCAGGCCCCAGTGTGTGATATTCCCCTTCCTGTGTCTAAGTGTTCTCATTGTTCAATTCCCACCTATGAGTGAGAACATGCGGTGTTTGGTTTATTGTCCTTGTGATAGTGTGCTGAGAATGATGGTTTCCAGCTTCATCCATGTCCCTACAAAGGACATGAACTCATCCTTTTTATGGCTGCATAGTATTCCATGGTGTATATGTGCCACATTTTCTTAATCTAGTCTATCATTGATGGACATTTGGGTTGGTTGGTTCCAAGTCTTTGCTATTGTGAATAGTGCCGCAATAAACATATGTGTGTATGTGACTTTACAGCAGCATGATTTGTAATCCCTTGGGTATATACCCAGTAATGGGATGGCTAGGTCAAATGGTATTTCTAGTTGTAGATCTTTGAGGAATCGCTACACTGTCTTCCACAATGGTTGAACTAGTTTACGGTCCCACCAGCAGTGTAAAAGTGTTCCTATTTCTCCACATCCTCTCTGGCACCTGTTTCCTGACTTTTTAATGATCGCCATTCTAACTGGTGTGAGATGGTATCTCATTGTGGTTTTGATTTGCATTTCTCTGATGGCCAGTGATGATGAGCATTTTTTCATGTGTCTGTTGGCTGCATGAATGTCTTGAGAAGTGTCTGTTCCGTTCATATCATGAAGGACAGACTTTTGATAGCTACAAGAGGCAGTGAAATGCCTAGTCAGATAGGGTGTGTCCCTAGTGAAACCCTATCTCCAAGCCAAAGACAATTTAAAGCCTGAAAGCCAAGCTACAAGTTAAATCCTTGAACCAGATTCAGAACTTGTCTTCCTGTTTGGCACACTTTCCTCTGATTGATCCCTACCCTTCACCTATTATACATATACCTACCCTTTCCTAATTGGTATTCCATGCTGTCATGCCCACCTTTGAGTAGTGTCTTTGCTTTAACCTTTTGTGCATACTCACAAACCAATCAGTACACACTCCCCATCCTGTGCCTATAAAGACCTCAGACTCAGCCAATAAAGGAAGAGACAGCCTGACTTCAAGGAAGACCTGCCCTTTCTGTCCCCTCTTTGCTGACAGCCATTTTCATTGCTCAATTTCTTGGATGCCGGACAAGAGCTTAGGACCCACCAAGTGTGGACACACAGAAAGGCTGTCACACTGGAACTCTGCCCTCACCAGTGGAGGAAGGCCACCCCACATGAGGAAGCAAAGGGCCAAATAAGCTGCTAACATATCATAGTGTGTAGATAACGGTACTAAAGGAGCATTGTAATACCTTCTCTGGGGCTTCAGTGCCATGGACATCCTCACCTGGGCACCACCACATTCCTCTCAAGGTGACATTTCTGGTCTGGCCGTGGTCCCACATGTAGCTTGTTCCTGTGTCAGCATCTGGAACAGCTGGCCAGATCCTGCACTTGATTGCTTATGTGTTCCCTCCTAGAAGGGGTAGAGCATGGCAGGTTAAGTAGATAGGCATCCCTTCCACAAGTACAGTGAAAAGATGAGAAAAATCCTGCATCATCTGTGGGCTCATCTGGGATACCTGAAGGGTGAGTAAATGCAGACTTAGATTGTTCATTTTTTCTGAGGCTTCTTGTACTCACAGTTTTTTCTGAAGGCAGATAAAGAACCAAACCAAGCCAATTACGAATGAATGGCTTAAGAATGAATGGTACAGTTATAGGGGACAGAATGCTGCAGAAGAACTCGACACCCACTCACCGTTGCTCTCAGAGGTTGGGAATGTCAACCTCCTTCCAGTCTAGACTTTTCTATGGCATTTTTCTTCTTCTTCTTCTTTCTTTTGGTTGTGCAATGGCACCTGTCTCCTCTTTTACAACGTTAAGGGTGTTGTTGCAAACTACAGATATATGACTGGGTGGAATGAATATGTGGCCCATCAATCAGATATGCAATTCAGAACAATATGTTTTTCATCTATTCTTAGAGATAAAGAGAAAGCCGAGACTGAGTTTCTCTCTCTGCTGGAGGAACCAATTTGTGTAAAGGAAGAGGTCTTTTCTCCCAGGCACCTTTCCCTCTCTGCACATAAACTGTTTTTTTTGTTTTTTCACCATGTCAGGACTTCACACAGCCCTGCAAAACACAGGGAACATTTCTCTGTGGGAGGTTTTTTTTTTTTTTTTTTTTTTTTTTTCTTTTTCTTTTGAAAGGTGCCTTACTAGGTCAGGATCCCAATTCATGGGCTCCCTAACTTAAAAGAGTTCATGCACACTCCTGAGACACCTTTTTGTCCCAAACTTAATTCGAAGCTTTGGGTTGAAGCCCTAGAAGGGAAAACTAGATCTAAGGGATCTAAAGGCAGGCAACAACAGAAGACAAGGGGCACAGTGCAGGTGAGCATGACTAAATTCTGCTGATTATGTCCACCTAGAGGCTATGTTAGTATCCATCACATAAATGAGGTCTGGGAAACTCAAAGATTACTGACAGCACAAGGGAAAGGCAGCATGTGGGTGAGTGCAGATAATTCCCACCCTCTAGGCCCCCTTTTAACATGGGTGAAAGTGGCATTGGCACCCATGGGCAGCACCCTGCTGAGATCACTGGGACTCAGGGATACAAGGATGGAAGAAAGGGGATGTCTTTTGCTTCTCTCTCACACATACCCTGGATATTCACTGGGTAGGAAAAGGAACTGAGGGACGCCTCTCTTTTCCTCTTTCCAGATGTGTAACCAATCATCTTCAATCTGTACTTCTCTTGAATGCCTCCTGAATCACTGGGACTTCTTTTAAAAAAACCTTTTCATTTTTTCTCCTCTGTCCTCCCTTTTTTCCTTTTTCTCCTCTGTTCTCTCTTCACAGATGGGTAATTGTGTCCCTTTACCACAGGACACTCCCTTCAGATGCATCCCCCAAACTAGGAAAAGTTAATTTCCCCAAACCTTAAACTACTTGGCTTAAAATTGAGCTTTGGGGGAAGGGAACGCAGGAGTCTGCTATGCTGGCATAAGACTAAACTTTTTTTTTTTTTTTTAACCACTCAGACTTCTGGCCTCTCTCTCCCTGTGCAAACCAGAAAATGGAACGGTAAAGAGCACTGTAAAGTTTTTTATTTAAACAGGATGAGGTCTCCATCTTGTTTTACACCCTTGAGAGCCTGACCTTGCACCCACATGGCAGTACTTTCTTTTGGTCTCTGCCATTTTACAATGTGTCTCAAGTTCAATCCTGGCTTAGAGAATGAGCACTTTCCGGTTAATATTTGTGTGACTTTTACCATTTGCTGATTCTCTTCCCTTCCATGAACAACTTCTAGCTTCCTTTATTAAATCTTCCTTTCTCTGAGCTACCTTTAAAAATTATAGTTTTTTTTTTTAACCTCTGAAACTACTTCCTCTGATTCCTGCCTCCTAGGTACTAATGGTTCAGACTTTCATTTCCTCTAGCAAGTTGTATCTCCAAAGGGATCTAAATAAGCTCTATGCTGCATCCTTAGGCATCTAGGCTATGAACCTAGGGAGTCTTGTTCCTGGTGGCCCTCCCAGTTTAGATATACACCTCTCAACAGGCAGTTATGTGGGACCCACTCCCCACCACTCTTGCCAGGGCCCCAAGTTTGTAAATGGCTCAGAGAAAAGAGAGAGGAGAGAGAGAGACAAACAGAGAGGGAGTCAGAGAAAGAAAGAGAGACAAAGAGACAGAGAGGGAGTTAGAGAAAGAAAGAGAAAGATAGAAGTAGTAAAGAAAAAACAGTATGCCCTATTCCTTTAAAAGCCAAGGCAAATTTAAAACCTATAATTGATAATTGAAAGTCTTCTCTGGGACCCTGTAACACTCCAATACTACCTTTTGTCAGTGTAAACAAGGGCGTAGCCTGAAAACACTGAGACCACTGACAACCCGTAGCCTTCCTATCAAAAATCCTTAACCCAGTAACCCGCAGATGGCCCAAATGCATTCAGTCGGTAGAGGCAACTGCTTTGCTAAAATTAGAAAAATAACTTTTAGGGAAATCTCATTGTGAGCACACCTCATCAGTTCAGAACTATCCTAAGTCAAAAAGGCAACAAAGTATCTTACTAACTCAAAAATCTTAAAGTATGGGGCTATTCTGTTAGAAAAAGGTGATTTAACATTAACCACTGAAAATTCCCTTAACCCAGCAGATTTCATAATAGGGGATTTAAATCTTAATTACCATACAAAGGTCCAACCAGACCTAGGAGGAACTCCCTTCAGGACAGGACGACAGATGGTTCCTCCCGGGTGACTGAGAAAAAACCCACAATGGGTATTCAGTAATTGATAGGGAGACTCTTGTGGAAGCAGAGTTAGGAGAATTGTCTAATAATTGGTCTGCTCAAACGTGTGAGCCATTTTCACTCAGCCAAGCCTTAGAGTACTTACAACATCAGCAAGCCCATCTTTTTCTCCTCACTCTCCTTCTCATAGGAAAAAAGTACATAGGATAAACAGGATCCATCTCTCATATTTCATAACCAAAAGGACTGAACCCAGGGCAACAAAAAAGTTTAAGATCGATAATTAGGGCATATTCCTACAAAGGAAAAGAAGGACAAAGACCCTAGCAGGCAAAAACTCCATCTCACTCCTGACTCAAAAGGTTACCTACACCCTCTCTGAAACAAATTTGCATAAGAACTCCTTTGTTAGGGAGAGACATCCTAGCAAAAGCAGGGGCCATTATACACTAGAATTAGGAGAAGGAAAAAGGGTAAATATATACACAGACTCTAAATATGTTTACCTAGTCCTCCATGCCCACACAGCAATATGGAAAGAAAGCGAATTCCTAACTTCTGAGGGAACACCTATCAAACATCATAAAGCCATTAGGAGATTATTTTTGGCTGTACAGAAACCTAAAGAGGTGGCAGTCTTACACTGCTGGGGTCATCAGAAAGGAAAGGAAAGGGAAATAGGAGGGAACTGCCAAGCAGATTTTGAAGCCAAAAGAGCCGCAAGGCAGGACCCTCCATTAGAAATGCTACAGAAGGACCCCCAGTATGGGGTAATCCCCTCCAGGAAACCAAGCCCCAGTACTCAGCAGAGGAAATAGAATGGGGAACCTCGCAAGGACATAGTTTTCTCCCCTCAGCATGGCTAGCCACAGAAGAAGGAAAAATATTTTGCCTGTGGCTAACCAATGGAAATTACTTAAAATCCTTCACCAAACCTTTCACTTAGGCATTGATAGCATGCATCAGATGGCCGAATCATTATTTACTAGACCAGGCCTTTTCAAAACTATCAAGCAGATAGGACCTGTGAAGTGTGACGAAGAAATAATCCCCTGCACTTCAGGCCATACATTTGAATCCCTGTACCTTTAATCTCCTTGTTAAGTTTGTCTCTTCCAGAATCAAAGGTGTAAAACTACAAATGGTTCTTCAAATGGAGCCCAGACGCAGTCCATGACTAAGATCTACTGCAGACCCCTGGACTGGCCTGCTAGTCCATGCTCCAATGTTAATGACATTGAAGGCACCCCTCCCGAGCAAATCTCAACTGCACGACCCCTACTATGCCCCAATTCAGCAGGAAGCAGTTAAGAGGGGTCATCAGTCAACCTCCCCAACAGCACTTGGGTTTTTCTGTTGAGAGGGGGTACTGAGAGACATGACTAGCTGGATTTCCCAGGCTAAGAATTCCTAAGCCTAGCTGGGGAAGGTGACTGCACCCACCTTTAAACACAGGGCTTGTAACTCAGCTCACACCTGACCAATCAGGTAGTAAAGAGGGCTCATTAAAATACAAATTAGGCTAAAAGCAGGAGGTAAATAGTCAAATCATATATCGCCTGAGAGCACAGCAGGAGGAATAATGATTGGGATATAAACGCAGGCATTCAAGCAGGAAGCGGCAACCCCCTTGGGTCCTTGGGTCCCCTCCCATTTTATGGGAGCTCTGTTTTCACTCTATTAAATCTTGCAACTGAAAAAAAAAAAAAAAAAAAATTGCAGGTTTTGTAGAAACTGCTTGCTACCTCTTTAAAAATACCTCATACGTTTGTGGTTATGTCATTATCTTAGTTGAGGCTTGTTGATTTCACCTACAAGGTTACTTTTGGCAAAGTTCAAAAGCCAGAAATATTGGTCACATGGCATGGCTAAAGTTGAGTAACAATGGATTTAAAAATATTTTTGGCTGGGCGCGGTGGCTCAAGCCTGTAATCCCAGCACTTTGGGAGGCCGAGACGGGCGGATCACGAGGTCAGGAGATTGAGACCATCCTGGCTAACCTGGTGAAACCCTGTCTCTACTAAAAAATACAAAAAACTAGCTGGGCGAGGTGGCGGGCGCCTGTAGTCCCAGCTACTCGGGAGGCTGAGGTAGGAGAATGGCGTAAACCCGGGAGGCGGAGCTTGCAGTGAGCCAAGATCCAGCCACTGCACTCCAGCCTGGGTGACAGAGCGAGACTCCGTCTCAAAAAAAAAAAAAAAAAAAAATTTTTCTAGGATCACTATGGTTAAAAGTCAGCTTAATTAGAAGTTGATCTCCAAGCTATAGGTATATTTAAAATACCTTTATGGTTTTCTATTCAATGATCTTGTTTTTCTGGAAATTTTTTTTTTTTTTTGAGACGAAGTCTCACTCTGCTGCCCAGGCTGGAGTGCAGTGGTGCAATCTTGGCTCACTATAAGCTCCGCCTCCCAGGTTCACGCCTTTCTCCTGCCTCAGCCTCCCGAGTAGCTGGGACTATAGGCGCCTGCCACCACGCCCGGCTAATTTTTTGTATTTTTAGTAGAGATGGGGTTTCACCATGGTCTCGATCTCCTGACCTTGTGATCCGCCCACCTTGGCCTCCCAAAGTGCTGGGATTACAGGCGTGAGCCACCGCGCCTGGCAAACTTTTTTTCCTTAGTTTAATGAATAATAATTATCCATTTTGTATTGCCACTCTTGGTACATACATGAGAGGCCCTAATAATTTTGACACCATGGGACTCCTTGGGAAAAACAAAGGTGACACAGACCCCATTTTGGGGAAAAAACTTATGGAACCCAAGGAATTTAAAAGCAGATAGATTCCTTTCAAAATCTGTTTTTCTCTTCTAGCTATGCCTGTTTCTTTGGCCCTGGAAGGTGCATGCTTTCCTAGCCCTGATTCTTGAAGGGCTCCACCCTGAGGCCAATAATCCAATTAGGAGATGGCAAATGAAAAATATTACCACTATGTAATATTTTTTGAAAAAAATATATTTTAAAAAAGCTATAATGCCTTTAGTTTATATTAATCTTTGAGAAATAAAAACAGCTTTAAAGATTATTGATAAAACGAATGTCTTCAAAATGTAAACATGTGGTCTAAATTATGCAGGTCAGATACTAGGTTTGCTAAATCTTTTAAGATTATAAACTGCTTCTTTGGCTTTTGAGAACTGTTTGACTTGTCTGCTTTACTATCTGGTAAGGCTTAGGGCTATATGGAATTAACCACATCCCTAACTATGCTGAAAAGAGTCAGACATTACCTATGGCTGGTACTTAATTACAATAATTTATGGTCATTTGAATTCTATTTTATAATATCAAGTGTTTTAAACCTTTAATCTGTTTGGTAGCCTTCCCCACATCAAACTTCAGTTTCAAGGCTGTCTTTTTTGACCCCTAAATTTTGGATGTACAGAGCTCTGGAAGATCCAGAAGAGACATAAACAGAATATTAGACATATTTAGTTACATGGGGTTGCCAAAATAGAAATGTTTAATTTTCTTCAGGGAATATTTTAGTGAATAATATTAATATATGTACCAAAATCATATGGGATTTTTCAAATTCTAATATCTGAGTAAATGCCATGAACTATAATTAAGGTTATTAGATTAAGCTATTATAAACCATGGAAATAACCAATTTCTCAATTGTGTTTTTAACTAACTACCCTGGACATTTTGTCATTCACAGACAATTGCTGTCTCGTTTTGATCATCTTCAAAAGACAGTTTATAATCAGTTATTGCGCTTTGACAGGTGCTCTTTACTGCAGGTTTATGATTGTGACATTGGAATAAAAGGAAAATGTACAGGACTCATGAGGAGCTGAAATGCTCATGAATATCAAGCAGAATAAGAGTTAACTGAAAGGACTGAACTAACAGAAAACCAAAGTAATCCTTTTTACCTTTTTGCATAAAACATTGCTGATCCTTGTTTTGTTTTTCAGAGTCAAGGACATTTTCCTTCTGAGCTATCTATTGCTTTTAACAATTGAGTATACTCCTGTGAACAAAATTTACAGCATATTTGTTTCTTTCTGCCTGGTTTCTCTAGAATTTGAAAACTATTTGTGAGTATTCTTAACTGATGGCAAAGTTATTTCAATCAGGGCAATCAGAATCCAGTTTCTTTTGCAGCAGGACACAACTGGAGAAACTGGCTGTTTTACTAAGGCTTTGACTGGAATGGCATGTGTTGCTTTAGGGAATTAAGCTTGACTTGCAGAGCCAATAAAAGCCCCTTGGGAAAACTGGCTTCATACCCTGTCTACATACTTCCCATACAGGGTTCCTCACCTGTGGTGAGTAAATTAGGTCACTTTCTAATAGACCCAGGAGCCCCATGTTTTCTTGGGACCCAAGAAGATAGGCAGTTACCCAACTCATAGGTATTTGAGGGTACGAACCCATGGCTGGGCTTGGTTGGAAAAAGTCTTATCTGAGATTTCTTGTGGAACAGAGTTCCACTGAAGCCAATTTTAAAAGCCTATGTGAAAAAGAATTATTCTTGCTGCACTTTATGCAAATAATTTGGCCAATCGTAAGACTGAAGTTGACTTTGCAAACAACTCAATCCTATCATGATTTGTTTTTTAACAAAAATGAGAACCAGAGAGAGGAAAATTGTTTCAAAACTTATCATACGCTTGTCATTAAATTCTAGTCTCATCAGTTATTATTATTTGTCTACATTTTAGACTAACATTCCTTCTTCCTGTAAACGAACTAGTGATTTCCAAGTTCAGAAACAGAAGGGATAGGTGATGTAAAAAATCTGGATTGGCATTTTAGTTCTGGGCAATTATCCTGCAAATTTAGCCAAGTTATAGGAGTAAATAGGATGTCCATAACCCAGAGGTTTCTTGGTTTGTGAAAATAAGACCAAGGGAGCTAAGCAGAGCCAAGCCCCATGCGCTGAAATCTTAGCCAGCTTAAGTATAGTCACCAGTTATCCTAGTATGTTGGCAGCCTTGAGATTTTGGAGTTGTCCTTACCCCCTTGTTAGTGTGGATATATGTCTTCTAATAACCTGAATTGTTTCTTCTCTCCTAGAGGCCATCAAACTTTAAACAATCATGTAACTGAAGCCTCGAATGATGGCTACCTTTTATTGGGGACCTTAGATAGGCCTCTAATGGAGATTTGACTGCTATTTTCCCATTAAGATCTTTGTCTTTATTCTAACATGGTTAGATGTACCTCTTCAGAGGGGGGAAATTATAGAGGCATGAGGCAGCCAAATGCCTAGGAAGATAGAGGCACATCCCCAGTGAAACCCACCTCCAAGCCAAAAATGGTTTAAAGCCTGAAAGCCAAGCTACAAGTTAAATCCTCAGACTGAATTAAGAACTTGTCTTCCTGTTTGGTATACTTTCCTCTGACTGATCCCCAGCCTTCATATATACATTTTACATATACCTACCCTTTCCTAATCGGTTTTCTGCACTGTCTTGTCCACCTCTGAGTGGTATCTACACTTTATCCTTTTCTGCATACTCACAAACCAATCAGCACACATTCCCCATCCTGTGCCCGTAAGGATCCCAGACACAGTCAGTAGAGGAAGAGATGGCCTGACTTCAAGGAAGAGACAACTCAACTTTGGGGAAGATGATCTCTCCTTTCCATTCCCTCTCCAGCTCCCCTCTTTTCTGAGAGCCATTTTCATCATTCAATTAAATTTTCTGCCTTCACATGTCCTTCAATTGTTTGTGTGACCTCATTCTTCTTGGACACTGGACAAAAACTTGGGACCCACTGAGTGTGGGTACCCCGAAAGGTTGTCATACTGGCCCTTTGCCCTTGCCAGTGTAGGGCAGCTGACCCCCATGACAAGAGGGCCACTGAGCTGCTAACATGCCACCGTCCACAAACAGTGGAACTAAGGTTAACTTGTGTCATGAGGTTTATTATTCAGATTATTTTCTCACCCCAGTATTAAGCCTAGTACCCACTAGTTATTTTCTCCTGTCTCCTTCCTCCCACTCTCCACCTTTCAATAGGTCCCTATGTGTGTTGATCCCTTTTATGTGTTCATGTGTTCTCATTATTTAGTTCCCACTTATAAGTGAGAACATGCAGTACTTAGTTTTCTCTTCTTGTTTTAGTATGCTAAGGACAATGGCCTCCAGCTCCATCCATGTTCCTGCAATGGACATAATCTCATTTTTTTTTAACGGCTACATACTATTCCATAGTATATATGCACTACATTTTCCTTATCCAGTGTATCATTAATGGGCATTTAGGTTGAGTTCATGTCTTCGCTATTGTGAATAGTGCTGCAATGAACATACACATGCTTGTGCCTTTACAGTAGAACGATGTATATTGCTTTGGTTACCTACTCAGTAATAAGATCGCTGGGTCAAACGGTAGTTCTGTCTTTAGGTCTTTGAGGAATTGACACAGTCTTCTATAATGGTTGAACTAATTTACACTCCCATTAATAGTGTAAAAGCATTTTTTCCTCCACATCTTTGACAGCAGCTGTTATTGTATAGCTTTAAATAGCCATTCTGACTGGTATGAGATGGTGTCTCATTGTAATTTTGATTTGCATGCCTCTAATGATTAGCGATGTTGAGCTTTACTTCATAAAATTGATGGCTGCATATGTCTTCTTTTGAAAAGTGTCTCTTCATGTCCTTTGCCCACTTTTTTTTTTTTTTTTTTGAGATGGAGTCTCACTTGGTCACCCAGGCTAGAGTGCAGTGGCAAAATCTCAGCTTACTGCAACCTCCACATCCCAGGTCAAGCAATTCTCCTGCCTCAACTACTCCTGAGTAGCTGGGGCTACAGGCATGCACCACTATCCCTGGCAATTTTTTTATTTTTATTTTTAGTAGCGATGAGGTTTCACCATACTGGCTAGGCTGGTCTTGAACTCCTGACCTCAAGTGATCCACCTGCCTTGGCCTTGCAAAGTGCTCTGATTACAGGTGTAAGTCACTATGCCTGGCCTTTTGCCCACTTAAATTTTTTTCTTTTGTAAATTTAAGTTTCTTATAAATGGTGGATAATATACCTTGTCAGATGCACAGTTTACAAAAATTTTCTCCCATTCTGTAAGTTGTCTGCTCACTCTGCTGATAGTTTCCTTTGCATTACAGAAGCTCATTAGTTTAATTAGGTCTCATTTGTCAATTTTTCCTTTTGTTGCAACTGCTTTTGGAATCTTTGTTATTAAATGTTTGCTCATGCCTATGTTCTGAATCATATTGTCTAAGTTATCTTCTAGGGTTTTTTAGTTTTGGGTTTTACATTTCAGCCTTTTTTCCATCTTAAGTTTTGTATATGTCACAATGAAGGAATCGAGTTTCAAACTTCTGCTTATGGCTAGCCAGTTATTCCAGCATTCTTTATTGGATAGAAAATTCTTTCCCTATTGTTTCTGTCAGCTTTGTGAAAATCAGATAGTTGTAGGTGTGTGGCATTATTTCTGGGCTCTCCATTCTGTTCTACTGGTATATATGTCTCTTTTTATGCCAGTACCATGCTGTACTGGTTACTGTAGCCCTGTACAATAGTGTGGAGCTGGGTAACATAATGTCTCCAGCTTTGTTCTTTTTGCCTAGTATTGTCTTATGTGGACTCTTTTTAAAAAACCATTTAAAAGATAAAAAATCCAGGAGCTTGTTTTTTGAACAAATTAATAAAATGGACCACTAGCTAAGCTAATAAAGAAGAAAAAAGGGGAAGTCCAAATACACACAATCAGAAACAAGGGGGATATTGCCACTAACCTCAGAGAAATACAAACAACAATCAGAATGTATTATCAACACTTCTATGCACATAAACTAGAAAATCTAAAAGAAACTGATAAATTCCTAGACACATACACCCTCCCAAGATTGAACCAGGGAGAAATTAAATTCCTGAACAGACCAGTAATGAGCTCTGGAATTGAGGCAGTAATAAATAACCTGTCAAACAAAAAGAGCCCAGGACCAGAAGGATTCATAGCTGCATTCTACCAGATGTATAAAGGAGAGCTGGTACCATTTCTGATGAAACTGTTCCAAAAAATTGAGAAAGAGAAACTCCTCTCTAACTTATTCTACAAAGTCAGCATCATCCTGATACAAAAATCTGGCAGAGATACAATGAAATAACAAAACTTCAGGCCAATAACCTGATGAACATAGATGCAAAAATCTCAACAAAATATTGGCAAGTCAAATACAAGAACACATAAAAAATTTAATGTACCATGATCCAGTAGGCTTTATTCCTGCAAGGTGGGTTCAACATATAAAAACTAATGTAATTCATCATATAAACAGAACTAAAAAAAACCCCACATGATTATCTCAATAAAGGCAGAAATGGCTTTTCATAAAACTCAATATTCTTCATGTTAAAAATTATCAACACACCAGGTATTGAAGAAATATAACATATAATAATAAGAGCCATTTATAACAAACTCACAGCCACAATTACACTGAATGAACAAAACTTGGAATGATTCCCCCCTGAGAACCAGAACAGAACAAGGATGTCCACTCTTACCACGCCTATTTGACACAGTACTGGAACCTTAATTAAAACAAATTTTTAAATTAAGGTTATTATATCCATGTATTTTTCAGCATAGGATTTTAAAGTACTTGTGCCACTGAGTTACAGGGCTTTGACTCCTGAGTCTAAAAAGGGAACCAAGTTCAGCTAAATCTTAAACACTGACAACAAGTAAAGCGTCATCTTCAGGCCCATTAGAAGATGCCCATCAAAATAAGCTGCATTCTTGAGACATGGGGCCAGAAATTAAAGCTATTCAACTCCTCAAGGCCAAGGGACTGTCATGGAAGAGGTGGGCATGTGAGATTTTAAGGGACAAATAATGTCAAAGGTACCCTGATGCAAGACCAGCATATGGGTCCCAGTGTCACATTAACAAGGCTTTTTTTTTTTTTTTTTTTTAAACAACCAGTTCCTTAATAAACATTATGAGGTCATCGAAGGCTTATGGAAAGTATATCTTATGATGAAGATCAAAATTTTCAAAAACATTTAATTGGCTTCATGCTGTTTTTATTAGGGCTTACTGTTTGGAAATGTACGTCTCCTCTCTCAAAGAATAAAGGTTTTCACTTTTTTTTGAATCCTTATTTCTTTTGTCAAATGAATGACTTATTTTACAATGACCTGTGATATCAAGTGTTCTAAATCTTTAATATTTAAAATACTTTACTAAATCAATTTATAAATTATGACCTTTTCTGACCTAATTAATCCTTTATTTTTCTAAAGTCCAAAAATGACAAAATTTGGCTTATATGGTATTAAAAATTATACAGGAAGTATTGTCAAATATGAAATGGTGTTTGGTTTTCTTTGGAATATATTTGTATAAATATGTTATTAGCATGTGTTCCATAATTATGGGAAACTCCTATAATTCTGAAGTAACAGTATACATTATCAGTAATAATTACAAATGTCATGTTAAATTATTGTGTGCCACAGAGTTAAATTTCCTTGTCAACTGTTTCTTTGACTATGGGTGCCCTAAAACATTTTGTCATCCATGAACAATTATTGTGTTGTTTTGGTCCTCTTTAGAAGGTGGTTTTATAATCAGCTATAAAACTCCAGCAGGCACTCCTGAATACAAGTTTATGATAACTTCGAAAATTCTGATATCAGAAGAAAAAACTTTCAAAACCCATGAAGAACTAAAATGTTCATGAATATCAAGCAGAACAGGAATTAACTACATGGACTGAACTAATAAAAGACTGAAGTAATCTTTTTGAGTTTTTTTGCTTAAAATATTGCTGATTCTTTGTTTTTTCAGTCAAGAAAACTTTTCTTTTGAGCTATTGACACTTTTAACAATTTTGTATACTCCTATGAAAATTTAGAGCATATTTGTTTTTCTCTGATTTATCCAAAATTTGGAACCTATTTTTGAGTATTCTGAACTTATGGCAATACAGTTATTTGCATAAGTAAAATAAGAATCTGTTTTCATTTACAATATGACACAACTGGAGAAACTGGTAATTTTACCAAGGCTTTGACTGGAATGGTGTACTTTCCTTTTAGAAATCAAACTTGACTTATGGAGCCAAAAAAAGCCCCTTGGGAAAATTAGCCTCAGACCTTGCCTACACAGTTTACCAGGCTCCTGACCTGTGATAAGTAAAGAATGTCACTTTCTGACAGAAACAGGAGCTTCAAGTTTATCTTGGAACCTCAAGAGAAAAAAAATTCACCCACCTCATAGGTATTTGATGGTATAAACCCATGGCTGGACTCGGTTATAAACAAAGTCTTATCTGAGATTTCTTATATGAAACAAAGTTCCAGGAAAGCCAATTTAAAAGTTTATGTAAAAAATTATTTTTGCTGCACTGTATACAAATAATTAGATCAAGTATAATAAAGCAAATCAGTCCTACCATGATTTGTCTTTAGTAAAAAATGGAAAACTGGAGAGAGAAGATTTATGTTTCAAAAACTGTGGTACACCTGTTGTTAGATTCTAGTCTTGCCTAAGATTTTTGTTTTTTTTTAATGCTTTTTTTTTTTTTTTTTTTTTAATACTTTAAGTTCTAGGGCACATGTGCACAACATGCAGGTTTCTTACGTAGGTATACATGTGCCAGGTTGGTTTGCTGCACCCATCAACTCGTCATTTACATTAGGTATTTCTCCTAATGCTATCCCTCCCCCCTCCCCCACCCCACAACAGGCCCTGGTGTGTGATATTCCCCTTCCTGTGTCCAAGTGTTCTCATTGTTCAATTCCCACCTATGAGTGAAAATATGCAGTGTTTGGTTTTCTGTTCTTGCGATAGATTTGCTGAGAATGATGGTTTCCAGCTTCATTCATGTCCCTGCAAAGGACATGAACTCATCCTTTTTTATGGCTGCATATTATCCCATGGTATATATGTACCACATTTTCTTAATCCAGTCTGTCACTGATGGACATTTGGTTTGGTTCCAAGTCTTTGTTCTTGTGAATACTGCTGCAATAAGCATACGTGTGCATGTGTCTTTATAGCCGCATGATTTATGATCCTTTGGGTATATCACCAGTAGTGGGATGGCTGGGTCAAATGGTATTTCTAGTTCTAGATCCTTGAGGAATTGCGACAGTCTTCCACAATGGTTGAACTAGTTTACAGTCCCACCAACAGTGTAAAAGTGTTCCTATTTCTCCACATCCTCTCTGGCACCTGTTTCCTGACTTTTTAATGATCGCCATTCTAACTGGTGTGAGACGGTATCTCATTGTGGTTTTGATTTGCATTTCTCTGATGGCAAGTGATGATGAGCATTTTTTCATGTGTCTGTTGGCTGCATAAATGTCTTCTTTTGAGAAGTATCTGCTCATATCCTTTGCCCACTTTTTGATGGGCTTTATTCTTGTAAATTTGTTTGAGTTCTTTGTAGGTTCTGGATACTAGCCCTTTGTCAGATAAGTAGAATGCAAAAATTTTCTCCCATTCTGTAGGTTGGCTGTTCACTCTGATGGTAGTTTCTTTGCTGTGCAGAAGCTCTTTAGTTTAATTAGATCCCATTTGTCAATTTTGGCTTTTGTTGTTCTTGCTTTTGGTGTTTCAGACATGAAGTCCTTGCCCATGCCTACATCCTGAATGGTATTGCCTAGGTTTTCTTCTAGGGTTTTTATGGTTTTAGGTCTAACTTTTAAGTCTTTCATCTATCTTGAAATATTTTTTGTATAAAGTGTAAGGAAGGGATCCAGTTTCAGCTTTCTACTTATGGCTACCCAGTTTTCCCAGCACCATTTGTTAAATAGGGAATTCTTCCCCCATTTCTTGTTTTTTGTCAGGTTTGTCAAAGATCAGATGGTTGTATATGTGTGGCATTATTTCTGAAGGCTCTGTTCTGTTCCATTGGTCTAGATCTCTGTTTTGGTACCAGTACCATGCTGTTTTGGTTACTGTAGCCTTTTAGTATAGTTTGAAGTCAGGTAGCGTGATGCTTTCAGCTTTGTTCTTTTGGCTTAGGATTGTCTTGGCAATGCGGGCTCTTTTTTGGTTCCATATGAACTTTAAAGTAGTTTTTTCCAATTCTGTGAAAAAAGTCATTGGTAGCTTGATGGGGATGGCATTGAATCTATAAATTAACTTGGGCAGTATGGCCATTTTCACAATATTGATTCTTCCTACCCATGAGCATGGAATGTACTTCCATTTGCTTGTGTCCTCTTTTAATTGAGCAGTGGTTTGTAGTTCTCCTTGAAGAGGTCCTTCACATCCCTTGTAGGCTGGATTCCTACGTATTTTATTCTCTTTGAAGCTACTGTGAATAGAAGTTCATTCATGATTTGGCTCTGTGTTTGTCTGTTACTGGTGTATAAGAATGCTTGTGATTTTTGCACATTGATTTGGTATCCTGAAACTTTGCTGAAGTTGCTTATTGGCTTAAGGAGTTTTTGGGCTGAGACTATGGGGTTTTCTAAGTATACAATCATGTCATCTGCAAACAGGGACAATTTGACTTCCTCTTTTCCTAATTGAATACCCTTTCTTTCTTTCTCCTGCCTGAATGCCCTGGCCAGAACTTCCAACACTATGTTGAATAGGCGTGGTGAGAGAGGGCATCCCTATCTTGTGCCAGTTTTCAAGGGGAGTGCTTCCAGTTTTTGCCCGTTCAGTATGATATTGGAAGTGGGTTTGTCATAAATAGCTCTTATTATTTTGAGATACGTTCCATCAATACCGAATTTATTGAGTTTTCAGCATGAAGAGCTGTTGAATTTTGTCAAAGGCCTTTTCTCTATCTATTGAGATAATCATGTGGTTTTTGTCTTTGGTTGTTTATATGCTGGATTATGTTTATTGATTTGCCTATGTTGAACCAGCCTTGCATCCCAGGGATGAAGCCCACTTGATCATAGTGGATAAGCTCTTTGATGTGCTGATGGATTTGGTTTGCCAGTATTTTATTGAGGATTTTTGCATCAATGTTCATCAGGGATACTGGTCTAAAATTCTCTTTTTTTGTTGTGTCTCTGCAAGGCTTTGGTATCAGGATGATGCTGGCCTCATAAAATGATAGGGAGGATTCCCTCTTTTTCTGTTGATTGGAATAGTTTCAGAGGAATGGTAGCAGCTCCTCCTTGTACCTCTGGTAGAATTCAGTTGTGAATCTGTCTGGTCTTCTACTTTTTTTGTTGGTAGGCTATTAATTATTGCCTCAATTTCAGAGCCTGTTATTGGTCTATTCAAGGATTCAACTTCTTCCTGGTTTAGTCTTGGGAGAGTGTATGTGTCCAGGAATTTATCCATATCTTCTAGGTTTTCGAGTTTATTTGCATACAGGTGTTTATAGTATTCTCTGATGGTATTTCGAATTTCTGTGGGGTCGGTGGTGATATCCCCTTTATCATTTTTTATTGCGTCTATTTGATTCCTCCCTGTTTTCTTCATTAGTCTTGCTAGTGGTCTATCAATTTTGTTGAGCTTTTCAAAAAACCAGCTTCTGGATTCACTGATTTTTTTGAAGCGTTTTTTTGTGTCTCTATCTCGTTCAGTTCTGCTCTATTTCTTGACTTCTGCTAGCTTTTGAATGTGTTTGCTCTTGCTTCTCGAGTTCTTTTAATTGTGATGTTAGGGTGTCAATTTTAGATCTTTCCTGCTTTCTCTTGTGGGCATTTAGTGCTATAAATTTCCCTCTACACACCACTTTAAGTATGTCCCAGAGATTCTGGCACTTTGTATCTTTGTTCTCATTGGTTTCAAAGAACATCTTTATTTCTGCCTTCTTTTTGTTATGTACCCAGTAGTCATTCAGGAGCAGGTTGTTCAGTTTCCATGCAGTTGAGCGGTTTTCAGTGAGTTTCTTAATCCTGAGTTCTAGTTTGATTGCACTGTGGCCTGAGAGACAGTTTGTTATCATTTCTGTTGTTTTACATTTGCTGAGGAGTGCTTTACTTCCAACTATGTGGTCAATTTTGGAATAAGTGCAATGTGGTGCTGAGAAGAATGTATATTCTGTTGATTTGGGGTGGAGAGTTCTGTAGATGTCTATTAGGTCCGCTTGGTGCAGAGTTGAGTTCAATTCCTGGATATCCTTGTTAACTTTCTGTCTTGTTGATCTGTCTAATGTTGACAGTGGGGTGTTAAAGTCTCCCATTATTATTGTGTGGGAGTCTAAGTGTCTTTGTAGGTCTCTAAGGACTTGCTTTATGAATCTGGGTGCTTCTGTATTAGGTGCATATATATTTAGGACAGTTAGCTCTTCTTGTTGAATTGATCCGTTTACCACTACGTAATAGCCTTCTTTGTCTCTTATGATCTTTGTTGGTTTAAAGTCTGTTTTATCAAAGAGGATTGCAACCCCTGCCTTTTTTTGTTTTCCATTTGCTTGGTAGATCTTCCTCCATCCCTTTATTTTGAGCCTATGTGTGTCTCTGCATGTGAGATGGGTCTCCTGAATACAGCACACTGATGGGTCTTGACTCTTTATCCAATTTGCCAGTCTGTGTCTTTTAATTGGAGCATTTAGCCCATTTACATTTAAGGTTAATATTGTTACGTGTGAACTTGATCCTGTCATTATGATGTTAGCTGGTTATTTTGCTTGTTAGTTGATGTAGTTTCTTCCTAGCACTGATGGTCTTTACATTATGGCATGTGTTTGCAGTGGGTGGTACCAGTTGTTCCTCTCCATGTTTAGTGCTTCCTTCAGGATCTCTTGTAGAGCAGGCCTGGTGGTGACAAAATCTCTAAGCATTTGCTTGTCTGTAAAGGATTTTATTTCTCCTTCACTTATGAAGCTTAGTTTGACTGGATATGAAATTCTGGGTTTAAAATTCTTTAAGAGTGTTGAATATTGGTCCCCACTCTCTTCTGGCATGTGGAGTGTCTGCCGATAGATCCACTGTTAGTCTGATTGGCTTCCCTTTGTGGGTAACCCGACCTTTCTCTCTGGCTGCCGTTAACATTTTTTCCTTCATTTCAACTTTGGTGAATCTGACAATTACGTGTCTTGGAGTTGCTCTTCTAGAGGACTATCTTTGTGTTGTTCTCTGTATTTCCCGAATTTGAATTCTGGCCTACCTTGCCAGGTTGGGGAAGTTCTCCTGGGTAGCATCTTGCAGAGTGTTTTCCAACTTGGTTCCATTCTCCCCGTCACTTTCGGGTACACCAATCAGATGCAGATTTGGTGTTTCATATAGTCCCATATTTCTTGGAGGCTTTGTGATTTGTTTTTACTTTTTTCTCTAAACTTCTCTTCTTGCTTCATTTCATTCATTTCATCTTCAATCACTGATACCCTTTCTTCCAGCTGAATGAGTAGGTTATTCAAGTTTGTGCATTTGTCACGTAGTTGTCGCGTCATGGTTTTCAGCTCTGTCAGGTCATTTAAGGACTTCTCTATATCAGTTATCTAGTTAGCCATTCGTCAATTTTTTTCCACGGTTTTCAGCTTCTTTGCTCTGGGTTCAAACTTTATCCGTTAGCTCGGAGAAGTTTGATCACCTGAAGCCTTCTCTCAGCTCATGAAAGTCAGTCTCCATCCTACTTTGTTCCATTGCTGACGAGGAGCTGTGTTTCTTTGAAGGGGAGAGACGCTCTGATTTGTAGAATTTTCAGCTCTTCTGCACGGCTTTTTCCCCATCTTTGTGGTTTTATCTACCTTTGGTCTTTGATGATGGTGATGTACAGATGGGGTTTTGATGTGGATGTCCTTTCTGTTTGTTAGTTTTCCTTCTAACAGTCAGCACCCTCAGCTGTAGGTCTGCTGGAGTTTGCTTGAGGTCCACTCCAGACCCTGTCTGCCTGGGTATCAGCAGCAGAGGCTGCAGAAGAGTGAATATTGCTGAACAGCAAATGTTGCCGTCTGATCATTCCTCTGGAAGCTTCGTCTCAGAGAGGTACCCAGCCGTGTGAGGTGTGTCAGTCTGCCCCTAGTTGGGGGTGTCTCCCAGTTAGGCTACTCGGGGGTCAGGGACCCACTTGAGCAGGCAGTCTGTTCATTTTCAGATCTCAAACTCTATGCTGGGAGAACCACTCTCTTCAAAGCAGACAGGGACATTTAAATCTGCGGAGGTTTCTGCTGCCTTTTGTTTGGCTATGCCCTGTCCCCAAAGGTGGAGTCTACAGAGGAAGGAAGGCCTCCCTGAGCTGTGGTGGGTTCCTTCCAGTTCGAAGTTCCTGGCCACTTTACCTAATTAAGCCTCAGTAATGGTGGGCGCCCCTCCCCCAGTCTCACTGCTGCCTTGCACTTAGATTTCAGACAGCTGTGCTAGCAATGAGGGAGGCTCTGTGGGTATGGGACCCTCTGAGCCAGGTGTGGCATATCATCTCCTGGTGTTCTGTTTGCTAAGACCCTTGGTAAAGCACAGTATCAGGGTGGGAGTGACCTGATTTTCCAGATGTTGTATGTCACGGTTTCCCTTGGCTAGGAAAGGGAATTCCCTTCCCCCTTGTGCTTCCTGGGTGAGGCGATGCCTCGCCCTACTTTGGTTCTTGCTCGTTGGGCCACACCCACTGTCCTGTACCCACTGTCCAACAGGCCCCAGTGAGACGAACCCAGTACCTCAGTTGGAAATGCAGAAATCACCTGTCTTCTGTGTCACTCAAGTTGGGAGCTGGAGGCTGGAGCTGTTCCTTTTTGGCCATCTTGGAACCGCCCCACCATGTGCCACATTTTCTTAATCCAGTCTATCATTGGTGGACATTTGGGTTGGTTCCAAGTCTTTGCTATTGTGAAGAGTGTCACAATAAGCATACATGTGCATGTGTCTTTATAGCAGCATGATTTATACTCCTTTGGGTATATACCCAGCAATGGGATGGCTGGGTCAAATGGTATTTCTAGTTCTAGATCCTTGAGGAATTGCCATATTGTCTTCCACAATGGTTGAACTAGTTTACAGTCCCACCAACAGTGTAAAAAACATTCCTAATTCTCCACATACTCTCCAGCACCTGTTTCCTGAATTTTTAATGATCACCATTGTAGCTGGTATGAGATGGTATCTCATTGTGGTTTTGATTTGCATTTCTCTTATGGCCAGTGATGATGAACATTTTTTCATATGTCTGTTGGCTGCATAAATGTCTTCTTTTGAGAAGTGTCTCTTCACTTCCTCTGCCCACTTTTTGATGGGGTTGTTTGATTTTTTCTTGTAAGTTTATTTGTTCTTTGTAGATTCTGGATATTAGCCCTTTGTCAGATGGATAGATTGTAAAAATTTTCTCCCATTCTGTAGGTGGCCTGTTCACCCTGACGGTAGTTGCTTTTGCTGTGCAGAAGCTCCTTAGTTTAACGAGATTCCATTTGTCAATTTTGGCTTTTGTTGGCGTTGCTTTTGGTGTTTTAGACATGACATCTTTGCTCATGCCTATGTCCTGAATGGTATTGCCCAAGTTTTCTTCTAGGATTTTTATGTTCCTAGGTCTCACATTTAAGTCTTTGATCCATCTCAAGTTGACTTTAGTATAAGGTGTAAAGAAGGGGTGCAGTTTCAGTTATTTGCATACGGCTAGCCAGTTTTCCCAACACCATTTATTAAATAGGGAATTCTCTTCTCCATTGCTTGTGTCAGGTGTGTGAAAGATCAGATGGGGGTAGAAGTGTGGTGTTATTTCTTAGGCCTCTGTTCTGTTCCATTGGTCTGTATCTCTGTTGTGGTACCAGTACCGTGCTGTTTTGGTTACTGTAGCCTTGTAATATAAAGTCAGGTAGCATGATGCCTCCAGCTTTGTTCTTCTTGCCCAGGATTGTCCTGGCTATGCGGGCTCTTTTTTGGTTCCATATGGAGCTTAGTTTTTTCCAATTCTGTGAGAAAAGTCAGTGGCAGCTTCATGGGGATAGCACTGAATCTACAAATTCCTTTGGGCAGTAAGTTTATTTTCACGATATTGACTTCCTATCCTTGAGCATGGAATGTTTTTACATTTGTTTGTGTCTTCTCTTACTTCCTTGTGCAGAGGTTTATAGTTCTCCTTGAAGAGGTCCTTCATATCCCTTGTAAGTTGTATTCCTAGGTACTTTTTTCTCTTAGTAGGAACTGTGAATGGGAGTTCACTCATGATTTTGCTCTCTGTTATTGGTGTATAGGAATGCTTGTGATTTTTGCACATAGATTTTGTATCCTGAGACTTTGCTGAAGTTGCTTATCAGCTTAAGGAGATTTTGGGCTGAGAAGACGGGATTTTCTAAACACACAATCATGTCATCTGCAAACAGAGTGACTTCCTCTCTTCCTATTTGAATACCTTTCATTTCTTTCTTTTGACTGATTGCCCTGGCCAGAACTTCCAATAGTATGCTGAATAGGAGTGGTGAGAGAGGGCATCCTTGTCTTGTGCTGGTTTTCAAAGGGAATGCTTCCAGTTTTTGTCCATTCAGTATGACATTGGTGTGGGTTTTTCATAAATAGCTCATTATTTTGATATACGTTCCACTGATTTCCAGTTTATTGGGAGTTTTTTTTAGCATGAAGGGGTGTTGAATTTTGTTAAGTCCTTTTCTCCATCTATTGAGATAATCATGTGGTTTTTGTCATTGGTTCTGTTTATGTGATGGATTACGTTTATTGATTTGTGTATGTTCAACCAGCCTTGGATCCCAGGTATGAATCCGACTTGCCCATGGTGGATAAGCATTTTGATGTGCTCCTGGATTCGGTTTGCCAGTATTTTATTGAGGATTTTTGCATCAATGTTCATCAGTAATATTGGCCTGAAATATTTTTTTTGTTGTGTCTCTTCTGGGTTTTTGTATCGGGATGATGCTGGTCTCATAAAATGATAGGGAGGATTCCCTCTTCTTCTATTGTTTGGAATAGTTTCAGAAGTAATGGTACCAGCTCCTCTATCTCTGGTAGAATTCAGCTGTTAATCCTTCTGGTCCTCGACTGTTTTTGGTTGCTGGCTATTAATTACTGCCTCAATTTCAGTACTTGTTATTGGTTTATTCAGGGATTTGACTTCTTCCTGGTTTAGATTTGGGAGTGTACATGTATCCAAGAATTTATCCATCTCTTCTAGATTTTTGTAGTTCATTTGCATAGAGGTGTTTATTCTCTGATGGTAGTTTGTATTTCTGTGGGATCAGTGGTGATATTCCCTATGTCATTTTTTATTGCATCTATTTGATTCTTCTCTTTTTAGTCTGGTAGCCGTCTATTTTGTTGATCTTTCCAAAAAACCAGCTCTTGGATCCATTGATTTTTTTTGATGGGTTTGTCATGTCTCTATCTCATTCAGTTCTGCTCTGATCTTAGTTACTTCTTGTCTTCTGCTAGCTTTTGAATTTGCTTGTCCTTGCTTCTCTAGTTCTTTTAATTTTGATGTTAGGGTGTCGATTTTACATCTTTTCTGCTTTCTCTTGTGGGCATTTAGTAATCCTGAATTCTAGTTTGGTTGCCCTGTGGTCTGAGAGACTGTTTGTTATGATTTCCATTCTTTTACATTTTCTGAGGAGTGTTTCACTTCCAATTATGTGGTCAATTTTAGAGTAAATGTGATGAGGTGCTGTGAAGAATGTATATTCTGTTGATTAGGGGTCGAGAGTTCTGTAGATGTCTATTAGGTCTGCTTGGCCCAGAGCTGAGTTCAAGTCCTGAGTATCTTTGTTAATTTTCTGTCTTGATCTGTTTAATATTGATAGTGGGGTGTTAAAGTCTCCCACTATTATTATGTGGGAGTCCAAGTCTCTTTGTAGATCTCTAAGAACTTGCTTTATGAATCCGTGTGCTCCTTGTATTGGGTGCATATATATTTGGGATAGTTAGCTTTTCTTGTTGCATTGATCCCTTTACCATTATGTAATGTCCTTCTTTGTCCCTCTTGATCTTTGCTGGTTTAAAGTCTCTTTTATCAGAGATTGGGATTGCAACATTTTTGTTTTGCTTTCCACTTGTCCACTTGCTTGGTAAATGTTCCTTCATCCCTTTATTTTAAGCCTGTGTCTTTACACGTGAGATGGGTCTCCTGAATACAGCATGCCGATGGGTCTTGACTCTTTATCTAATTTGCCAGTCTATGTGTTTCAATTGGGGCATTTAGCTAGTTTACATTTAAGGTTAATATTGTTATGCGTGAATCTGATCCTGTCATTACGATGCTAGCTGGTTGTTTTGCCCGTCAGTTGATGCAGTTTCTTCATAGTGTCAATGTTCTTTACAATTTGGTAGGTTTTTGCAGTGGCTGGTACCAGTTATTCTTTTTAATTTTGTAATTACTTGCCATTGTATCCATCTTAGAATATTGATCAAATAATCACAAATATCATAGAGATGATACTCTCTGCTATTAACCAAATTTTCCTTCTTTGTGAAACCAACTGACTAAATTCTTCATTTTATTTTGGTATTTGGAAATAATTTATAATTTATTTTTGGTGGAATTTTGTACAAATTCTCCAAAAACCAATAATAACCAATTTTATTCGGAATGTATTAAATGTAACAAATTTTATTTTGATCAATGAAGACTAATTTTCTAATTTTGCTCAAAAATTTTAGATTGTCTTGCATAATAAAGTTAATATAATGTTTACTGCCACATACAAATTCAAAAGACTTGTTAGTTTACATTGTCCATTTAATGTTGACCAAAATTGCTTGAAATTTTCAGAAGAAAAAAATTTTAGGTAAGCGTAAGGAAAGTCTGATTGCATTTTGTTTATAATCTTGTTCTTTTGTTTTCATTCTGATTTGGCAGGCTGCACACTTTTTTTTTTTAGTTTCACGTAGGTTGTGGCCATTCGTTTTCTATCGTAAGTCTTATTTGATTGTTCTTCCAGAAAAAAATTTAACATTTGCAGTGCTGCATCTGGATTAAGCAGTTTGGCTGGAGGAATTTAAACCTTTCGATTACAAAAGAGCTTACTTTCAATTGTCATAGCTGACATTGAATCTATGCCTAAGGGTGTAAGCAATGTGGATACTGGAATGTCTCTGAGTTTCATATTAATGCATTTACTAGCTAAATAAGTAATACACTGATCTGTTGATATCTGAGATGAAGAATGAGTAAAATCCATGTAAAAATCTTCCATAAAACTAAATTTATCTTGGAATTCTTAGTAAAAATAAATTCTTTTGAGATGGAACTTTGGAAAGTTTTCCTATAATTTCTTGAAATCTAGTTTTGACAGTACATTGTAGTCTGATCATTCTGCATTCTTCATTCTGATTTTCCAGGAACCTGCATTTTTTAATGGCTCAGAAATTGGACTTCTCAATAAAATAATCACAACAGAACAATCTCCTTTCTGTAGGAAAAAACCCCCACTATTTCAAGGCCAGAGAGCCCCCTTTATTATATGGCTTGTTGAGAGAATTACTCAGAAGCAAGCATGATTGAAGATACTGATGGATTTGAGGTATTTGAGGAGTTTTCTCTGGTGGCTAAAATGCTTTGAAAATAGTTTGTGCAGCATGTTGTAAGGTATTAAAGTGTTCCTGGGGTATCTTTATTTAGTGTTTGAATTCTCCACAAGAAGAAAATATAATAAAATCCTTGATTTAAATCTTCATTGTATCACCTACTCTCCCATCTCACCTGTTTTTCATTTCTGAAACCCAGTATACTTAGAGTCATAAGGCAAATATTTAGCTATTTCAAATACGTTGCCTAGAGCAATTCGTGGAGGCATTTCACCACAGTTTTGAAGCACTTGAATTGTGACATTGGCTTCCACATTTTCTAGAAGCAAGTTATCATTAGATTATGTTTGTTTACTATACATGAACACAATCTGTTCTAGTCTTCATAGCATGGAACCATATTTGTCTGTAAAGAACCCACACACTTTACACTTCAAAATGGTTTTCTATAGATGACCTTGATGTATATACCCACTTTCCTCTCCAGATTTTTGCCAATCTTTGGTGGAAAAACAGCTTTTTCTTCTATCTTTCTGGTTCTTGTGGGCATGACAAATGCCATTTGCAAGAAGCAGTCTAAAAGCACTGGATAGACACAATATTCACGCATTACTCTCTGGATATCTTCATTGACTGCTTGTTGTTATGTCATCCTTTAGCTCATCACAGAATGAAACAATGGCTTTTAGCTGTTTGAAAATAACATCCAACATAAAAGAGGCATTCAGAAAGTTCATCACTGTTTAAAATCAACTTACACTTATTGGCAACTCTAGAAAGCATCTTCTTTCTGTAACTTAAGAATTTGGTAGACAGCAACTATATTAGAATTCTTCCAAGGCATCCTGCAGTGATTATGGAATCACATCTTTGTATCTCGACAGAATGATTTTACGTCTTTTATTATGTCTAACATGACTTGGCAAACCAATATCTCACAAGGAAACCAAGTCTACACCTTGGAACTACTACATTAAGTTTAAAATAAACAATTTTTCAAGTTATCTAGAAATACTAAAAATAAATACCACTTACCTCAAAAATATTCTCTGGCACTACATCTTCATTTGTATACTCTTTCACAGTCATCTTGTAAAATGACTTACTACCTGATTTTGCTGGTAAAAGCTGACATTTACATTTTCATCATGCTTAACGGTTACAAAATTATTTTTCGTTTTCTTTTTTCACCCATTGGCATCATTTCATGACTCTAAAGCACTTATATTCTCATCTTCTCATTTCTGCAGAGAAATAACACAAAGCAATATGATTTTTTTAAATCAGCTAGATAGGAGTTTACAATTTATGTACTAGAACAACCATTTAATTTGTTCTTTTTTAAGTTATCTGCTGCAGTGCTTTCTTAAAAACATTAGATTTGCTCTTCTATTTTGTGCTAGGATACGAAACAAGATAAAGAAAGAAGGTTGAGGCCTCATTTAACATGGGCCTACAATACTTTTCTGGGTGTTAAGGAGATCATAAAAACATCATCAAAACTATAAGTTAAAGTGCATTGACTGAATTTTTAAAATAATAATGAGACACAAAAAAGTTTCAAATTATTTTTGTTGAAACAAATGTTTTATAATTACAATCTTTTCAAGGGACAGGGCTGCTACGTTGCTCAGAGTGCAGTGACAGGATACAGTGGCTATTCACTGGCACCATCATTTCACACTACAGCCTTGAACTCCTGGGCTCAAGTGATCTTTTGGAGTAGCTGGGACTATAGCTGTACACCACTGCACCTGGCTTTTGTGATTTTCCCCAACTTGAAAAATAGTCATACCTTAGACAATTTTTTAAATAAGTCAAGCATAGTTGAACTATTTTATTCCTTACCAACTCTATAATTCATACGCCTTGTTATTATTGGATTCACTTTGAGATCCTCAGAAAGACTCTTACTGAGTGAAATCACATGATGATGTTACCGATCTGGGTGATCCCTGGTTGTTTTCTTGGAAAAAAGAATTTACCCAAAAGACCAATTTGTAAAGCAGGCAAGAGTTTTATTGGGGAAGTACAAGTACACTCCAAGTGATAGGCTAACCCTGCTGCAAACACCCTGAAGACATTTTGCATTGTGATCTTCTATTGTCTCAGTTCTTTCTTTACCCAGTTGTCATCAAAGTTTGCGGGATCCTCCCTTACTGTGATTAATGCACATGCATGGGAACCAGTGATCAATGGTGGCACTGCTTATTATCTAATGGTGGCACTGCTTACTATCACAATCCCAGGAAGGTATAGCCATCAATTTTGTACTCATTGTGCCTGCTCAGTTCTCAGAAATTCCCCTTTTGCCTTTTTCCTTCCTTATCAGGATCTAGTTAACAATATTCTGACAGTTCGACCAAGGAATGAGTACTGGGCATCCTAAAAGGTGTTCCAGAGCATTTTTTCCAACATGGATACCTCCCCCTCTTGCCTGCTCATATCTGTCTACTCTTGCATTTCTCCCTCAAGGAGTTGGGACCCACAAATCTTTTGGGAGACGGGGCAGAGGTCATTCTCTGTAGCTACCTGCTGCTGAAAAGGGGGCATCAAAGGTCTTCAGGGTCCTTCCTCCTTCCTTGCTATCAAGGTGAAGAGGTTTTGACAATTGTTGCTATCTCTTGGAAGGTTTAACCTGTGGTGTCCAGAGGAGATATGCCGGGACTTGGTTGTCCTGGAGGGAAAGAAAGAGGTTAATATCCCCATCAAAAGACTATTTGAAGTCTGATGGTTTCTCGGTGGGAGCAAATAAACTGAAAAGATTGAGAAAGCAAGGCCCCAAAAGGAGAAGGAAGATAGAGGTCAGGGATCCCATTAAAGGGAAGAGCTGAGAGTGAAGAGCAGGAGACACCCCAGCAGAGCCAACCCTTAGTAGCCCTTTCCTAAAGGTGAGAGGTCTGGTTTATAAGGTCTCTAATGTGGTCCTGAACCTGCCCTGATCTGTTAACACAAAAATACAAGAATTATATTAGAAATCCGAAAACCAAAAGAAAAGAGATGCTATAACTAACCTTGGAAAAGTAGTTCTCCATTCTGATATCTGAAGACAATGAGCTTGAGGTAGGATTCCTTAAGTCTTCTCTTGGATTATGTATTCTGTTGAGACCTCTAAACTGTCATTAAACTTTACACTGCAAGGTGATTCTAGGACTGGGATCATAACACACATACCCAACAAAGATATGGTCTGCTCCTTCACTAGACGTTTGATACTAAAATCTGCTAGAATTTCCTTCTGTGAAGATTGCAAAAGACAAATGCTAAGTGTTTATTTTTTTCCCCAAATTGTAGGAGATTGGTCAGGGTGGTGGGAGAAATTTTAGGAAAAAGATGCAAACCTTCTTGGAAGGCCAGGAGGTTTTGCAAAAGCTTTTCAAAAGAGGATTTGGCTGACGGCAGCTGAATTCTCTCAGGGTAGATAACAAGGAAGTGTAAGGGAATTGATCTAGATAAGTTAGTTTGATTATTAGAAATCCGAAAACCAAAAGAAAAGAGATGCTATAACTAACCTTGGAAAAGTTATAGTTATAGCTTGGAGAGCACTTGCAGGACTGCTCTCTCTGGTGGCGAGCAGACCATCTTAATTACCCACAAGTTGTGGTTGACTCAAAGCCTTTGTCATTAAATCTGTACTAAATAAATTCCCACAGCGCTGGCTTGTCAGGGCTGTGGCTTCTGTGACTCTTTACAGCACCCTTCTTGGTGTTTGTGAGTGGCCCAGTCCCCTAGCCACTGGCCCAGGCAAAAAACCTGTCTGCGTACATTTTTTCATCCACTGCTTGGCGACGGTCTGCAGGTCAGATCTGGCAGGCAGTGCCCCTGTGTGAGGAAAGCTGCAACAAATCACGATGGAATCCTTGAAAATGAAGGTGAAGAGACTGTGCAGTCAGTAAGTCAATAAGTCACTGGTGCCCGCTTGGGATTTCCAAGTTTGAGGAAATTGTTCAGGCTAGGGTTTCATCATGGGGCAACAGTTATCAGCTCGGCAGCAACAGTATATAAAAGTATTGAAACAGTTGCTTAAAATTAGTGAGGCCTCGGTTTCGCAGGCTCAATTAAGGTACCTAATACAAACTGTTGTTTCCCATAACCCATGGTTTCCGAAAGAAGGCACGCTAGATGTAGAGCTCTGGGAACAAGTGGAGTGAAATCTTAAACAACATCATACACAAAGGCAACAGCTCCCAGTAACATCTCTAATGTTACAGGCCTTAGGGCTGCTTTGGTCCTGCTCTACAAAGAAAAGTCCAAAAAGGGAACGGAAGAGGAACCATCACCTAACTTACCACCTCCTCCTTCTCCCTCAGCCCAGCCATTACCAGGCAAAAATAACAAAGAGGAAATGGAGGTTTTGCCTGAGCCCCCTCCACCAATACAACTGGAAAAAATACAAGGGATACACTACAGCTCTGGGACCCTGTCTTAGGCAAGCGGCATTAGAAGGGGAGCTCTTACCCTGCCCGGTAATGCAAGATCAACAAGGCAATCAGGTATATGAACCCATTTCTTTTGACACTTATAAAGAGATAAGAAAATGCATTAAACAAAAAGGAGCCACTAGCCCATTTACAAAAGGAATAATTGAAGCCATAGCAGACAACTACCACATGACCCCATAGAACTGGTCAGTGCTAGCTAAAACAGCTCTGGAGCCCAGCCAATTCCTCCTGTGGAAGGCAGAATATGATGAGTTGTGAGAACAAGCCAACCAGAATCAAGTGGCCAGGCAAGACATAACAGCTGCTATGCTCCAGGGGAGGAGTCCCCATGCCAAGGTACAACAACTAAATTTTGTTCCCCAAGCCTATACAGAAGTGTCTTTGTGCGCTGTCAGGGCTTGGGACCGAATTCCTGAAAGCAGAGTTCAAGAGGGATCTTTTATAAATGTTCGACAAGGGCCTCAGGGCCAGTTGTAGAATTTATCAATCGATTAACCCAGGAAATTAAGAGACAAATTAGTCATGCCCAGGCCACTGATATCTTATTGTTGCAATTGGCTTATGAAAATGCTAACATCAACTGTCAGCAAGTAATGCAGGCAATCAGAGGAAAGGCAGCCACAGTCAGGGAACTTATACGAGCATGTCAACCGGTGGGGACCGAAATACACAAATATACAAATATTAGCTATGGCATTAAGACCCCCTAAAGTGAAAAGGGAGAAAAACCCAAATTGTTTTCTATGTGGAGAGCCAGGTCATATGAAGAGGGAATGCCCCAATAGTAGAGACCAAGGTAACTCAGGAAAAGAACCTCCTTCTCTGTGCCCCCAATGTAAAAAGGCAAAACATTGGGCAAATCAATGCAGGTCCAAATTTGATAAAAATGGCAACACTCTAAGTAATCTGGAGGGAAACTTCATGAGGGGCTGGCCCTAGTCCCTGCTCCAAACTGGGGCAATGTCAGTGACTTTCCTCGATTGGATGGAAAGCCCACAGTCCTCTCTCTCACAGCAGCCACCACTGGCAGCAAAGGATTGGACTTACTCTGCCCAAAGAATTAGTGCTAAAAGAAGCAGAGGGCCCTAAAAGGGTTCCAGCTGGAATCTTGGGCCCACTGCCTCTGCGAACAGCGGGATTAGTCCTGGTTAGGGCGATCAATCCTAACCAGTAAAGGAATCAGTGTGCTCACTGGGGTAACTGTAGTGATTATCAAGGGGAGATATTAGTTATGATGGAATGTAAAGGTCTGCATAGTCTTTCCCCCTGGATTAAAGACAGCTCAGTTACTATTTTTACCATACTGGGTCTCCAACACCCAGGGAAAGGAAAGGGGAAAGGGAAGTTGTGGAAGCACAGGAGCCACAGGAATATAATGGAACCAATTAATCACTGATCAGAGACCGATGATTACCTTAAAAATTGGAAATAAAATTTTACTGGCTTATTGGACACAAGGGTGGACTTTTCGATCACTAGTGATCAAAACTGGCCAGAAACTTGGCCTTGGGTCACTCAGGAACAAAAAATTGTTGGCATCAGGGAAGCGCATACAGCCAAGCAGAACACCCCCCCCCCCAACATGTTGTGATTCAGAGGGAAGAAAAGCAGTTATACAACCTCTAATCATGTCCATTTCTGTTAACCTTTGGGCATGGGGCCTATTAGCCCAATGAGGGGGGGTCACTCGGCAGACCCCTTTCTAATAATGGCCACTGTTATGATCCCTCCCCTACCCCTAACGTGGTTCTCTCTAAATCCTATTTGGGTAGAAAAGTAGCCTTTAAAGGGAGAGAAATTACAATGAGCCCATGAATTAGTTGAGGAGCAATTAAGAGACAGCCATACAGAACCATCAAACAGCCCTTGGAATTTGCCCATTTTCAAAATTCCCAAAAAGTCTAGCAAGTGGAGACGTTTGCATAACTTACGGGCTATCAAGCTAGTTTGCAACCTATGGGGCCCCTTTAACAGGACCTCCCTTCCCCCGTAGTGATTCCTCAAGTTTGGCCTATAGTCATTATTGACTTAAAAGACTGCTTTTATACTATTCCCCTTGCAGAACAGGACAGAGAAAAATTTGCATTTACTATACCAGCTATCAACAGTGAAAGAGTAGCTAGCTGATTTCATGGTAAAATGCTTCCTCAAGGAATGCTAAACAGTCATACAATGTGTCAGTATCACGTAAATCAGGCTTTGCTCCCCAGTAGAAAAGAATTTCCTAATTGCAAGATTATTATTCATTTTATGGATGACATATTACTGGCAGCCCCAACAGAGCCAGTATTTTTAAGTCTGCATGCCTCTGTCATAAAGAATACACAGTTATGAGGTTTAATCACAGCACCTGAAAAAGTACAAATGTCCTCTCCTTGAAAATTTTTTGGATCCATACTAACTTCTTGGTCAGTAAGACCTCAAAAGGTTAAATACTAGCAACTTACATATCTTAAATGATTATCAAAAATTACTAGGCAATATTATTTGGCTTGGGTATAACTACTGATAAGTTGCAAAACCTGTTTTCTATCATAAAGGGCAATACAGCCCTAAACTCTCCCAGGTATTTAACTCCTGCAGCAAAAAGGGAAATGGAGGAACTAGACCAAGCTATTTCTCAGAGGCAACTAGATCACACAGACCCAAAATATTCAGTTCAATTGTTTGTTTATCCTACCAAACATTCTGCAATAGGATTAACAGGCCAGATGGCTCCAGGGCTACGCTTCCTAGAATGGGTTTTTTGCTCACATACAGGGACTAAAACCCTATCTCCCTATAACCAGCTAGTTAATAAAGTCATCTATTCAGGCCACAAGTGATGCAATCAGTTGCTAGGTTATGACTCTGATGTCATCAGAATTCCTCTGTGTGAAAGGCAATTTGAAGCAGCATTGCCCCTATCTAGATCTTCAGATAGTACTCTCTCATTATGCAGGTCATATAGAGCATGCCCTCCCTGCTGACAAACTAATTCAGTTCTTATCTCATACTCCTGTAGTTGTGCCTACAAAGTAGTTCACTCCCCCATACCTAATGCTTTAATGCTTTTTACTGATGGCTCTGGTAAAAATGGAAAAGCGGCTATTTGGTGGAGATCACATAATTTCCTCACTCGTTCTGGATTTACTAGCACTCAGAGAGCTGAGGTTGGAGCCTTCATATTGGCCCTGGAGACGTTTACTCAGCCTATCAATATTGTTAGTGACTCTGCTTACTCTATTGCGGAACCTTGTGACAGCCCTCATTAAGTCTACTCTCGAGCCCACACTGTCTGCACTTTTTCTGCGACTTCAGCAATTGCTAGATCAATGTACACCTCCTATTTTTATCACACATATTTGAGCCCACAGCTTACTGCCTGGCCCACTAGTTCATGTCAATGATCAAGCAGACTGCAAGTTATGGCGTCACTGCTTAACCAAGCCACCCAATTGCATCCATATTTCCACCAAAATTGGAGGAACTTAACTAAACAATTCCAACTTACCCAAAGACTAGCTAAACAAATTATCCTGCAATGCCCAGATTGCCAGCTCACAGGCATGTCTCCTCCTTCAATGGGTGTTAACCCTAGAGGACTAGAACCTAATCAGTTATGGCAAACAGATGTTACACACGTCCCTGAATTTGGAAAACTAGGATATGCATATGTATCCATTGATATCAATTCTCACCTAATTAGTGCACATGCTTTTCCTGGAGAGTCCACCAAATATGTCATTAAATATCTTCTTTTAACTTTTGCGTTTATAGGGTGGCCCACAAAAATTAAAACTGACAATGATCCGGCTTATGCCAGCTCACAAGTTAAACAATTTTGTCACACGTGGAACATCCAACATTCCACAGGTATCCCATATAATCCCCAAGGACAGGCCATAGAACGTGTCCATCCCACCTTTAAAACTATGCTTAAAAACTACAAAGGGGGAATATGAGTAAGGATCCTGCAACACTATTGGCACAAGCCTTGTTTACCTTTAATTGTTTAAGTTTAAATAAATTTCAGTCAGCTGTAGAAAAGCACTTTGCTAAAATCTCTCAAGACATAAAACCCACAGTTTTATGAAAAGATGTAAACATTAATGAATGGTGTGGTCCAAATGATTTGCTAACATGGGGAAGAGGAAATGCTTGTGTTCACACTCCCTCAGATCCTCTTTGGATTCCAGCACGACACATCAAACTATACTATGGTGTGGCTAGGATCCAACCTGGTACCAGAAATAAAGAAAATGACCCTGCAAGACCCGCAGCCCCAGATGATGCAGCTTCCTCAGACAACACAAGCCCTGGACACCACCTGGGAGATGCTGAAGAAGACAACTCAGGAGGCTAAGTGAATCCTGCTCTAGACACAGACACCATTTGCTCCAGATAATCTGTTCCTTGCTATGCTCTTCATTGTACATTGCAGAGGGTATTGATCCTTTTTATGCTTTCATTTTGCCTGCAACTCATACTTGCTACACTCTATTGGGCTCACCTCTTAGATCTGCCTTTTTTTTTCCAGCCTGTTACTTGGGCAGACACCCCCTTCTCAGCCTCTAATAATGTAACTGCTTGGCTAGGAGGGATTGACTTTACCTACAGTGGGGTCCTTCATTAATAGCACACATTGACTAAGGTGCCAGGTAACACTACATATTATTCCACTATCCTCCCACTGTGTGTAAGTTATAATAGTTCTAACCCTTATTGTGTACCTGCCCGAATACAATTGTGGCTACGTTATGGCAAAGGAAATGCCTTAACATTCTTGGTTGCAGGTAGCCTTAAACCGGGCAATGCAACCAATGCCACTTCCCCCAACATTCCTTCCTGTGCTAAAGAATGTAGGCAGGAAAGTAACGGATTCCACTTTGGCTGGTAGGTCTGTCACGGGGTAAGCCTATAGCCTCCAGTTAGGCAATTATAACATCTTAGACTGGAGCCTCTACTGCCATTTGCAGAGCAACCATACTGATGTCAGCATCCATCATGGCATCAATCACAATTTTGAATTTTGTAGCCACGTCTTGTTCCCCTATAATTTGGGCTGATGGGGGGATGGGATATGCCAGATCCCAAGTAGAGTCCATGCCATCCCAAGACACTTTATGGTGCCTGGGACATCTTAGCACCTCCCTTAACACCTGGCATGCGACATATCATAATTAAAGTAACAGTTATACTATAACCTTTATTCATAATCACACAGATCAGTGCCTCATTTGCACTAGCCATCCGTATGTTTTCCTTATGGGATCAATATTTCCATTACACCCCAAAACTCCATGTTTGTGACCTGAGTGCAAGGACAGGCTTGGTTTGCCTCATGCACCACTAATTACAATATATCTAATTTAAATATTACTATTGTCATGGTATTAAGGAGACAATCTGAAGCATTCCTACCAATTTGACACACGAATGGCAAGGTTCCTCTGCTCTTGCCACCTTAGAACATACCGTGTCCCAGGTCAGACACAAAAGATTCACAGGCACACTTAGAGCCTTTATAGTCTCAGCCATAGTCATACTGGCAACTGCTAGTGTTGCTGTGGCCTCCATTACTGAATCAGTACAAACAGCTACCTTTGTAGATAACTTAGAAAGAAATATGTCTAACGAGTTTCTCTTACAGCAGGGTGTAGATCAAAAGATTCTTGCATGCCTGCAAGCCCTCCAAGCTGTCTCAGAATATGTAGGGGAGTGGCAAGATGCACTGGCATTCCAACGGGAATTAAACTGTGACTTGGAGCATAAGCATATCTGTGTGACCTCTCTACCTTGGAATCAATCAATATTTAGTTGGGATGAGGTGAAACAACACCTCTGGGGAACCTTATATGATAATTTAACAGCAGACATAAGGCAACTTAAAACTAAAATTCTAGAATCCCTAAATGCCATAGCTCTACACACCCAACAAACAGTCATATGGAAGAATGTGTGAGAACATCTCTCCTGGATAGACTCTCACTCCTGAGGGTCAATCCTTGATTGAAAAAGAATGTTACTGATTATACTTATGTTCATCTTATGTTATTTACTAATTCTATGATGAAAAGCTGGAATACGAGTTATAACTTCTGTGCCTGACAAACCTGTTGCTTCACACATCTGTACTCTTCAATCAAAAAACCTGATGCAAAAAAAAAAAAAAAAAAAAAACAGAAAAGGGGGAGATGCAGGAGATCGATCAGGGTGGTGGGAGAAATTACAGGAAAAAGATGCAAACCTTCTTGAAAGGCCAGGAGGTTTTGCAAAAGCTTCAAAAGAGGATTTGGCTGAAGGCAGCTGAATTCTCTCAGGGTAGAAAACAAGGAAGTGTAAGGGAATTGATCTAGGTAAGTTAGTTTACTTTGGCCTTGGAACCTGGCATTTAACCATCCACACGCACAACTTCTCTCTCTGAAGTGTGTCTGTGTGTGGGAGGCAACCATGTTAATTACCCACAAGTTGTGCTGACTCAATGCCTTTGTCATTAAATGTATACTAAATAAATGCCCACAGCTCTGGCTTGTTAGGGCTGTGGCTTCTGTGACTCTTTACGGCACCCTCCTCAGTGTCTGTGAGTGGCCCAGTCCCCTAGCCATCGACCCAGCAAAAATGTCTGCATACATTACTTCATCCGTCCATCGGCCAGCGTCTGCAGGTCAGACCTGGCGCCAAATGATGTCTAAATAATGTGTTGTTTAAAAAGTCACCATGAGTGAATGAAATCTACCACAAATGATGTGTCTCCATCTACTGAGAGGTTCATCTTGCTCCAAGCTCCATGTTGCTCCAAGATCCATCTGCTCCCAGCTGTCTTGCTTGGAGCTTCATCTGCTCCAAACTCCATCTTGCTCAGAGGTCCAATCACTCCAAGCTCTATCTTATGCTAAGCGCTTTTTGCTCTGAGCTCCATCTGCTCCAACCTAAACCTTGATAAGGACTCCATCTTGATCAGAGCTCCATGTGATCTGAGATCCATCCTGCTCAGAGTTGCATCTGCTCTAAGGTCTATCTTGCTCCAAGCACCATCTGCTCTGAGCTTCATCTGCTCCAAGCTACATCTTAATCATAGCATCATATTGCTTGGAGCTCCATCTGCTCTGAGTTCCATCTCAGTCAAAGTGCCATCATGCTCAGAGCTCCATCTGCTCCAAACTCCAACTCCCTCAGAGCTCCATCTGCTCTGAGTTCCATCTCGCTCAGAGCTCCATGTTTCTCAAAGTTCTATCTGCTCTGAGCTCCATCTTGCTTATAGCTCCATCTGCTCAGAGCTCCAACTGCTCCGAGTTCCATCATACTCCAAGCAACATCTGCTCCAACCTCCGTCTTGCTTTGAGCTCCATCTTACTCTCTAAGCAACATCTCTTCCAAACTCCATCTGCTCTGAGGTCCAGCTTCTTTGGAGCTCCAATCACTCTGAGCTCCATCTTGCTTTGAGCACGATCTGTTCGGAGCACCATCTTACTCTAAGCAACATCTTTTCTGAACTCCAGCTTGCTTGGAGTTCAGAGTTCCATCTTGCTCAGAGATCTAATGGCTCAGAGCAATGTTTGTAGTGCCAATCACTCTGAGATCAATCTTTCTCTGAGCATATCTTCCCTGAGTTCCATCTTACACTGAGAAACACCTGCTGCAAGCTCCATCTTGCTTGGAGTTCCTTGTTCCAAGCTCTATCTACTCCAAGCTCCATCTTGCTCAGAGCTCCACTGCTCCAAGCTCCATCTTGCTTGGAGCTCCAATCACTCCAAGCACTATCTTGCTGTGAGCACCATCTGCATAGACATTCATCTTACTCAGAGCTCCATCTAGTCAGAGATCCAGCTACGCCAAGCTCCATCTTGCTGGGAGATCCAATCACTCTAAGCTCCATCTTGCTGGGAGCTCCAATCACTTCCAGCTCCATTTTGCTCTGAACACCAAGTGGTTGGAGCTCAACTTACTCTGAGCAACATGTGCTCTGAGTTCCACCTTGCTTGGAGCTGTAATCACTGTGGGCTCCATTTTGCCCTGCGCTCCAACTAAAACCGAACAACATGTCCAAACTCCATCTTACTTAGAGTTCCTTTTTTTTTTCCCTCAGAGCTCTATCTGTTCCAAGCTGCATCTTGCTCAGAGCTCCAATCGCTCAGAGCCACGTTCAGAGTGCCAATCACTCCGAGCTCCCTCTTGCTCTGAGCACCGTCTGCTGTGAGCTCCATCTTACACCAGCAATATCTGCTCCAAGTTCCATCTTGCTTGAAGCTCCTTCTTGCTCAGAGGTCCATCTGATCCGAGCTCCATCTGGTTTGGAGCTCCAATCACTCCAAGCTCCAGTTTGCTCTGAGCACCATCTGCTTGATGCTCCATTTGCTCCAAGCTCCATCTTTCTCAGAGCTCCAATCACTCCAAACTCCATCTTGCTCTGAGCACCCTCTGCTCAGAGCTCCATTTGCTCGGAGCTCCATCTTCTAGCTCCATCTTGCTGAGATCTCCAATCACTTCCAGTTCCATTTTGCTCTTCGAGCATCTGCCCGAAGCTCCATCTTACTGTGAGCAGCATATTCTCTGAGCTCCATCTTGGTCTCAGCTCCATCTGAAACAGCAACATTTGCTCCAAGCTCCATCTCGCTTACAGCTCCTTCTTGCTCAGAACTTAATTGGCTCCAAGCTCCATCTTGCACAGAGATCCATCTGCTCTGAGCTCCACCTTGCTGACAGCTCCAATCTCTTCCAGCTTTGTTTTGCTCTCAGCACCATCTGCTCTAGCTCCATCTTATTGTGAGCAACATGTTTTCTGAGCTACATCTTACTCAGAGATGTATCTGCTCCAAGCCCCATTGTGCTAGAAGCTCCAATCACTCCGAGCTCGATCTTGCTCCGAGCACCATTTGCTCAGAGCTCCAATCCTTCAGAGCAACGTTTTAAAGTGCAAATCACTCTGAGCTCCATGTTGCTCTAAACTCCATCTTACACTGAGCAATATCTGCTCCAAGTTCCATCTTGCTTCGAACTCCTTTCTTTCAGAGTTCTATCTGTTCCAAGCTCAATCTTCTCTGAGCTCCATCTTGCTCTGAGCACCATCTGCTCTGAGCTCCATCTAAAACCGAGCAACATCTGCTCCAAGCTCCATCTTGCTTAGAGCTCCTTCTTGCTCAGAGATCCACCTTGCTCAGAGTTCCAATTGCTCAGAGCAATGTTCACAGTTCCAATCACTCCAAGCTCCATCTTGCTCTGAGATCTTGCTCTGAGCTCCATCTTACACCAAGCAACAACTGCTCCAAGCTCCACCTTGCTTGGAGGTACTTGATCAAAGCTCTATCTCCTCCTAGCTCCATCTTGCTCGGAGGTCTAATCACTCCAAGCTCTATCTTGCTCTAGGCACCATCTGCACAGATCTTCATCTTTCTTGGAGTTCTAATCATTCTGAGCTCCATCTTGCTATGAGTACCATCTGCTTGGAGCTCCATCTTACTGTGAGCAGCATCTTCTGCGAGCTCCATCTGTTCCAAGCTCCAATCACTCTGAGCTCCATCTTGCTCTGAGCACCATATGCTTGGAGCTCCATCTTACTCTGAGCACCATCCACTGTGAGCTTCATCTTGCTCAGAGCTCCATCTGCTCTGAGCTCCATCTTGCTCTGGGCACAATCTGCTTAGAACTCCATCTGCTCTGAGCTCCATCTTGCTGTGAGCACGACCTGCTCTAAGCCCCATCTGCTCAGAGTTCCATTTGCTCCAAGCTCCATCTTGCTCGGACCTCCAATTACTCTGAGCACCATCTTGCTCTGAGCACCATCTGCTCCAACCTTCTTCTTTCTTGGAGCTCTAGTCACTCTGACCTCCATCTTGCTCTGAGCACCATCTGGCTGGAGCTCCATCTTACTGTGAGCAACATCTTCTCTGACCTCCATCTTGCTCAGAGCTCCATCTGCTCCAAGCTCTAGCTTGCTTGGAGTTCCAATCACTCTGAGCTCCATCTTACTTTAAGCACCATCTACTTAGAACTCCATCTTACTCTGAGCAACATCTGCTCTGAGTTCCATGTTGCTCAAAGCTCCATCTGCTCCAAGGTCCATTTTGCTCAGAGCTCTAATCACTCTGAGCTCCATCCTGCTGTAAGCACCAACTGCTCTGAGCTCTATCTAAAACTGAGCAACATCTGCACCAAGCTCCATCTTGCTTAGAGCTCCTTATTGCTCAGAGTTACATCTGCTCTGAGCACCATCTTCTTCAGAGCTCCATCTTGCTCAGAGTGCCAATTGCTCAGAGCACTGTTCGGGGTTCCAATGACTCCAAGCTTTATTTTGCTCTGAGCTCCATCTTACACAGAGGAACATCGGTTCCAAGCTCCATCTAGCTTGGAGCTCCTTCTTGTCTGAGCTCTGTCTGCTCTGAGCTCCAAACACTCCATGCTCCATCTTGCTCTGAGCTCCATCTGCTCAGAGCTCCATCTGCTCCAAGCTCCATCTTGCTGGAGCTCCAATCCCTCCAAGCTCCATCTTGCTCTAAGCACCATCTGCTGTGAGCTCCTCCTTGCTCAGAGCTCCAATCACTTTGAGCTCCATACTGCTCTGAGCACCATCTGCTCTGAGCTCCATTTTGCTCTGAGCTCCATCTTGCTCTGAGACTATATGCTTGCAGCTCCATCTTTCAGTAACATCTGCTCCAAGTTTCATATTGCTTGGAGTGCCATCTCGCCTGGAGCTCTATCTGCTCTAAGCTCCATCATGCTTGCAGCTCATCTTGCTTTGAGCAATCATCTGCTCCACGTGTTTACTGCAGCACTATTCACAATAGGAAAGACATGGAACCAATCCATATGCCCATCAATGATAGACCAGAAAAAGAAAATGTGCTACATACACACCATGGAATACCATGCAGCCATAAAAAGGTATAAGATCAAGTCCTCTGCAGGGACATGAATGAAGCTAGAAGCCATCATCCTCAGCAAACTAACACAGGAACAGAAAATCAAACACTGCATGTTCTCACTCATAAGTGGGAGCTGAACAATGAGAACACATTTTAATACCATTACATCCTCTGAAGATGGTCTCCGTTTCTCTTAACAAGGGATATTTATACTTTGTAATTTTTCTTGCTAAAGGATTGTGGCTTCTCCTGTCTGTGCCAATTTAGGGTACAGGTTGACTACCTCACCTTGAAATTACCCACTCCATGTCCACACGTGATTGGTCCTCCTGTGAACCGTTTGTTCACAGATTCTTACCACCTGTGGGTCATTTGAGGGGAGGTGATCTCACATAGTTCTGCACCAGGCAAATCACCAACTGAAAGAATTACTGAAACAATGTGTGTGTCTGGTATTTCAAAGAATAAACAGGGGCCAGTTGAAGGTGATAAAGTCAGTAACATCTTAAGATGATAAGATGTCAGGAACATCTTAGATGACCAGGAATAATCCTGTGGGCCCTAAGACCGTATCACAATATGGACTATGTCAGCAAAAATCTCACCCATCAGACAACAGCAAATTTAACATTTGAGCCAGAGCTCTTGATGTGTGAAAGCACACGACCAGCAGGAGGCAAAAACATTAGGGAGACAAAGGCTTTGCTGCATATCTGTGGGTTTCAGTCTCCAGTGAGACACTCAGAGCCTACATCTCCTCTGTTACAATGCTGCTTTTATTGTACAGCACATTTCTACATATGTTTCATTCTATTTTTTGAATTCTGTACTTCATTGTTCTCTCAGTGTAGTTATGAATCAACATCACACTTTCAATTTCCAAGTATTTACAATACATGAAAGGAAAGTTTATTTTTTATATTCAGACTTTTATGGGTATTTTTGTTGATTCTTCTTTGCAATAAACTTTCTTATCCCCAGAGCACAGATAGTAGCTATATTGGAGTCAAGCTCAATTCATGAATTGATTAAAGAATCACTGACCTCTTCATACTGTTAAATATACTTTTGTAAAATTGTGGTTTCATTATTTTTTATTTGTCCAAACCCATTTCCCATTTTATACGTTTTTACAGCAATTCTGATTTGGTTAAATTTTTAAAATATACTATGCTGTAGAATCCTGACAGTGTCTTTTTACATCTATGATCATGAACACATGGCATTCTCATTAACTCTATGAATGCAGTTAATAGTATTAGTGGATTTCCTAATGTTGAATCTCACTGTCCTCCTGCCATGAAGGATGTCTAGTCATGCTATAATACCCTAATATGTTGATACAAAGGCTTCTCATATTTATAACTTTTACTTTTATATCCATATGTCCTATTTGTCTGTAGTATTCTGTGTGTCTCAATCCAGTTAATGGTCTTATTTATCACCCTTACATATCCTTCCAACATTTTGGGGGGAATGTTTAACTGCTTTATAACTCTTATACAGGTTAAGTGACATTTGTTTATTGTTTACTGAACCTTTTTTTTTTTTTTTTTTTTTGAGATGGAGTCTCTCTCTGTCCCCCAGGCTGAAGTGCAATGACACGATCTCAGCTCACTGCAACCTCTGCCTCCCAGGTTGAAGCTATTCTGTTGCCTCAGTCTCCAGAGTAGCTGGGATTACAGGTGCATGCCACCATGCCCGGCTAATTTTTGTATTTTTAGTAGAGATGGGGTTTCACCATGTTGACCAAGCTGGTCTCAAACTCCTGACCTCATGTGATCTGCCCACCTCAGCCTCCCAAAGTGCTGGGACTACAGGCGTGAGCTACCACACCCGGCCTACTAAACTCCTTTATACTGGAACTTATTTGTGTATGAGAGCTCTCTGTTGATAAATTCTTTGTTATTTCTATTATTTCATTAACATTTACCCCTACTGAGATAGAGATTCTAAATGATGGACCACCCAACTGGTACTGTGTTCATAATATTGTTAATCACAGTAAAAGTAGGTATTCTTTTAGAAAATCAAGGCTGAAAGCAAAAACAAAAACAAAACAAAACCACACACACACAAGAAAACAAAATAAAACTTACACTGACCCTCTCCATCCATTAGTGGCATCAACACAGAAATATAACCAAATGGACCAAATGAGGGAGCCAGATAATCAGACCAAAATTATGTAGAGTAAACACGTATTTCAGAAACACACCAAAGACACTCAGATTGAGAAGCCTGGATAGTCACGTGCAAAGGACTGAAGTAAGACCCTTACGTTGCACAAGACACAAACATCAACACAAAATAAACTGAACACCTAAGTCTAATCCTGAAACCAAAAAAGCTCTCAGGAAAAAACATAGGGTGAGTGTCTACTTTGGGGAAACCTGAATCTGTGAACACAAATTGCAAAAAGAGAAAATTAGGGAGAATATACCCATTAACAATACAATGGCTTCACCACCTCTTTTTTGTATTTCCCAATGGGACACAGAAATCACTGCTAACAAAAGCAAATGTAAACATGTTTGACAAAGGACAACTTTAAAATTTCTAAACAAGGAGAAAACAATAAACCCAAAGAAAAGGCATCCTACATATTGGGATAAAATTATGGAAAACCATGTATCTGAAAGGAACTGTTATCTAACATACAAAAGAAACTAAAGCTACTAAGTGGGCAAAAAGATGAAACAACTAAAACCTGTATTTATCCAAACAATCTGCTACTGGCATAAAAATAGAAAGGCTTCCCAATGGACAGAATGAGGGAGTCCCATATGCCACCCAAATGTATATACAGTGAACACATTTTTCAAAAGAACACAAAAAGACACAATGGGAAAAGGAAAGCCTCTTCGATAAACAATTTTAAGCAAACTGGATAACCACATGAAACAGTGAAATAGGACAAAAATCAATGTAAATTACATTGAAGACCTAAACTCAATCTGGAAACCACTTACTTCTCTTAGGAAACATAGGGTGAGAGTATATTTTAGAAGACTAATCTATGCACACGCGTTGTAAAATGTAAAATATAAAAATAAAAAGAAAAGAAGAAAAATAAAAAAAAACCCATAGACAATGCCAGGGTGTGACAATCTTTCTCACTTTTTTTTATTTTTGAGATGGAGTTTCACTCCTGTTGCCCAAGATGGAGTGCAATGGTGCGATCTTGGCTCACTGCAACCTCCGCCTCCCAGTTTCTTTTTTTTTTTTTTTCCCAGTTTCGAGTAAGTCTCCTGCCTCAGCCTCTCGAGTAGCTGGGATTACACGGATGCGCCACCATGCCTGGCTAATTTTTTGTATTTTTAGTAGAGATAGGGTTTCTTCATGTTGGTCAGGCTGGTCTTGAACTCCCAACCTCAGGTGATCCACCTGCCTCAGCCTACCAAAGTGCTGGCATTATAGGCGTGAGCCACCGCGTGTGGCCTATTCACTGTTTTCAGTTGCACACAAAAGTCACCACTAGCATATAAACATGTGGTACTATGGAAAACATTGGATCTTATGTAGGGAAAAGAAAACAATGAACCAGAAGAGAAGGCATCTCACAGACTGAAAGAAAACTATGGAAAATCCTGTCTTTGAAAGGGGTCATTATAAAATACGTGCAAGAAACTAACACTACCATGTGGGGGGAAAATAAAAACAGAAGCAAAAACAAACACCCAAGCTAAGTTTGGACCAAGGACCTGAATAGACATGTCCGAAAAGTAGACGTGAAACTGACTCACAGGTAAAAGAAAAGTTTCTCAAAAGCTCTAATCCTCATGAGAATGTCAAGGAAAACCACACTGAGATACCACTTCCACCCTCATAGAATGAATGTTACCTAAAACAAAAATAAAAGTTTGAAAAGGAAACAACCGGTATAGACTTGCAGAAGGGGAAACTCTTCTAATACACGATTGGTAGGAATGTCAATTTGTACACACATTAGGAAAAACAGCCAGAAGTTCCTCAAAGTAAAAACGCCATTTCATCTAGCCATCCTGCCATTGGCTATACATTTACAGCCAATGAAATTCCTGTGTGGAAGAGATACCTGCCTTGCCCTGGGTACTGTGGTACTCACAATAGCTAAGACAGGAAATACACCTACCTGTTCATCCATTGATGAAGGGATAAGGAAACTGCAATATACATCCAGAATGGAATATTCTTCAACCATAGAAATGGGTGAAATCTAGTCATTTGCAGCCATGTGGAAAAACCTGGGAGACATTATGTTAAAGGAAATGAGCCAGGCAGAGAAAGGCATATACTGCATAATCTCATGCATGTGGGATCTAAAACACTTCACCTCATAGAAGCAGAAAGTTCGACAGTGGTTACCAGAGGCTGAGGAAAAGAAGGGACCTGGGCAGAGATTGGTAATGGGTACAAAGTTACACTTAGAAAACTGAGATCAATCCTGCCCTTCTCTTCTATAGCAGGGTGACTAGGGTTAATATTGTAGTGAATTTTCCAAATAGCTGGAAAGGATTCTGAATATCTTCTCCACAGACAAATAATACCTAGAGGACTTCATAGATGCTAAATATTGTGATTTAATCAATATGCTAGGTGTACCTATATCAAAATGGCCCCTGCATCCTCTAGTTATATACATATATTCTAGGGCAATTTCTTTTCGTTTTTTGTTTTAAACGATGCCAACGATGCTAAAATTCACATGGAACCATGAAACGCCCTGAATTTCGAAAGCAATCCTGGAAATACAAAGTACGTGGGATGCATCACTGTCCTCCATTTGAAATAACATTGAAAAGCTAGTTATCTAAATAGATGACTGGCATTAACCGAGAAATCCAGACCAACTGATAGAATGAGGGAGCTCAATCACAAACCCAAATTCCTAGGTAGTGTACACATTTTGTAAAAGAACACCAAAAGACATGAAAAAGAAGGGGAATCGGTTTAATAAATTGTTTTGAAAATTGGATATCCCTGTGTAAAATAATAAAATAGGACCCCTATTGTGTAAAAGGCATAACAATCAACTCAAAATGAATTAGAGACTCATAAACAAAACTTGAAAGAATCAAGCTCCTCCCATGAGAAGACATACGGTGTGGGGATATTTAGGTCAGCAGGGATCTGTGCTTACAGTGTGCCAAAACAAAACAAAAACACAGCGGAAAACTCATGGGTGATGGATTAATTTGGCCATGATTTTTTCTTCATCAGTCACCTACATCACAGGGAATCAAGAAAACAGACACATGTGGGACTGCATCACCCTCTAGAGTTTGTGCCCAAGCAGATAAAAAAAAAAAAAAATCCATGAGAAAAAAAAAAAAAAAATCCTGCAGTTTACAAGAAAGGTTTCGGCAAACATACATCCGATAAAAGGTTGTCTTCAAAATATCTAAGCAACTAACACTACTTACTAGCAAAAACACAAAAGAGAAACTAATAACCAAACAAAATGCGGCAAAAGAACCTGAACATACATTTCTGCAAAGAAGACATAACATTGAAAACAAGTTTTAAAACCTTGGATAGTATCACAAATCATGAGAAAGATGTAAATCAAACAACACACATATCATCTCACTATAATTCAAATGGATGTTATCAAAGTGATAAAACATATCAAGAGACACAAACTCTGGTGTAAATTTCCAGAGAGGAACTCGTTTGGTAAGAATGTTAATTAGTATACATACTACAAAAACCAGTGGGAGATTCCTCCAAAAATTAAACCTACAACTACCACTTCATCTAACAATTTTACTACTAAGTATACCTTCGGTGCAAAAGAAATCAGTCCTTGCAAGAGATATCTGCCATCCTATGCGAACTGCAGCACTGTTTACAACTGCCAAGATAAAGAATAAACTTACCTGCCCATCCACACATGAAGGGATAAAGTAACTGGTGGATGTCTACAAATAGAATAGTATTCAGCCAGAAAAAGAGAATGAAATTTCATCATTTGGAGCCATACTGTTGAACCTGGAGGACATCATGGTAAATGACCTAAACCAGGCAGAGAAAGAAAAACACTGCCACAGCTCACTCATGTAGAATCCAAGATAAAACGCTTTATTGCATGGATCTAGAGAGCACAATAGTGGTTACCAGAGGTTGGAGGGAAGAGGGGGCACGGACAGAGATCAGAAATAGGTACAAAATTACACTTAGGTGAGAGGAATGAATTGTTCCTCTGTTCCACAGCACAGTGACTAGAGGTTAACACAAGATCATACCTTTTTCACAAAATCTGGAAAAAAAGATTCCAAATGTTTTCACCACAAAGCAATTAACAACTGTTTGTGATAATGGCGACTCTTGTAAATGCAAGATTCCCAATGTTTTTTCACCACAAACACTCTATATGTATACAAATGTGCCCTATTTATGGACCTTTACATTGTAAAAAAATTAACAGAAATAAATACATAGTGCTAAAAATCACAGGGAACCACAAAAACAATGAATATCTAAAGGAATCCTGAGAAATACAATCAAAGTGAGAACCCACAATCCTCGATACCAAATTAAACTGCCAACTTGTAATTATGCAGCCGATATACGCTACTTGCATAAAAACAAATACCTAGAAATATGGACAAAACAGGGAGGACAAAAACATGATCAGCACAAATATGGACACAGTCAACTGACTTTGATAAAGAACACTACAACGTGGAAAGCAGAGTCTGCTCAATGAATACCTTTAAGAAAAATTGTATCTGGATTCAGAGGCGAGAAATAGGACCCTTATTTTACACGATGTATGAAAATCAACCTCCTCACCCACAAACCGAAGGCCAAAACAAAATACCATAAACCACAAAATGTTTTTAACTAAAACACAGGTTGAGCATATATTTTGGGTCACCTGAATCTCTGCTAACCTTTGCAAAGAGAAAAAGAAACAAACACCCTGGAAGAAAAACCTCATTGACAATTAAATGCTTTGTTACCGACACATGTTTTCTAATATGGGTGACCACGATTACATGCATGAAACGCAAAAAAAACAAAAACAAAAACAAAAACCATATGGGACTACATCAATCTGAAAAGTTTCTGCATAGCAACGAAAACTACTTTCCAAATAAAAAAGCATCCTATAGATTAGGCAAAAATTTCAGGCAATCATGTAATTCACGAGTTGTTGTCAACTAACGTGTACACAAAAAACACTACAAAGTAGAAAAAAAATCCAATCTAATATTTCACAAAGAACCTGAACAGACAATTCTGCACAGATATAAAATCGAACAACAGATAAGAGATAAGGTCCTCAAAATTAACTATTCATTAGAATACTGTAATTCAAAACCACATGCATATAATCTCACGCTTATTGAATATTCCTAGAAAAAATTTTAAAAATAGGAGGGACTGGAAGTGGTGGCTCACGCCTATAATCCCAGCACTTTGGGAGGCCGAGGCCGGCGGATCACCTTAGGTGAGGAGTTTCAGACCAGCCTGACAAATATCGTGAAACCCCGTCTCTACTAAAAATAAAAATACAAAAATTAGCGGGGCGTGGTGGCGGGCGCCTGTAGTCCCAGTTACACAGGAGGCTGAGAAGAGAATTGTTTGAAACCGGAGGCGGAGGTTGCAGTGAGCCGAGATGGCGCCACTGCACTCCAGCCTGGGAGACAGGGCGAGACTGTCTCAAAAAAACAAAAACAAAACCCCCCAAAATTGGAATGGGGGTGTGGTTTTGGAGAAAGGGGAATTCATACGCTGTATGTGGAAATGAAAATTAGGGTACACACCATGGGAAACAGCTAAATAGCTGGAGACTCCTCCAAAAATTGAAACTACAGCTGTTCCCCGCTCTAGCGAGGTCTCTTTCTAAAGACCCTGAGGCATCAAAAATAACCCTAGACTCCAGCTCAGAGGCCCGTGGGGCTCGGAGGGACCCGGGTCCAGCGCTTCACCGCCGGCTCTGGGCCAGGGCGTTCCCATAGGCCGGTCGCGGGTCGCACAGGGGCACAGCCTTCCCGGCCGGGGTGCGGACGCTGCAGCGGCCAGGATCCCACAACCGCCCCCGCGCTGACGACTCGGGCCCAGATGCCCACGAAGAAGTCAGGGCCCGAAAGCAGGGAGCGGCCGGGAAGGAGCAGGGAGACCCAGAGGGTTCCCAGTGGGGTTCATCCCCCGTCACTTACCGCCGAGATCTGCCTGTTCCTCCACCAACACCTGCCTGTTCCTCCACCAACACACGGAAACCACCGCAGCTTCTGCGAGGCTCGCTCTGACCACGCCGCCGCTGGTGCCCGGGCCTCGCACGAAGCGCAGTCTCGGCTTCCGTAGGGGCCTGCACGCTGGCAGCGTCCCTCGTGCCAGGCTGAAGCCCCGCCCCCTCTTAAAGGGGCCGCGGCTGGGACTGGCCAGAAGCTGCTTCGGTTTACACAGGCTGAACCTCTGCCCAGCCCCAGGGGTGGACGAAAGGCCCCCAGTCTCTCATCCTCCCGGGGTCTAGGGCCCTAGAGGTCGCAGGAGCCATTCCTGTGACCCCAGCCCCTAGATCGGCTCCTTTTGCCTGGGGAGCGCCCGGGACCTGCCCCTGCCCTCCTCTGGACCTCAGCTTCACCATCCGCAAAGGCAGCGGCCTGGCTGGAGCTCTGGGGTCCCTCAAGCTCGGCGCCTCGGGATCCAGGGTGGTCTCCCCTGCCCCTCTGCAGAGGGGGCCCAAGAACCACGGAAAGCTGGGGGTTGGAGGGACAGTCCTGAGGGCAGCAGGGCCTCCTTGGCCCTCACTGTCGGCGTTCGTCCTGTGGGAGCCCTGGGGCCTCGCTAGGTCCCAGACACCTGCGGCCTCACCAGGGCTGCCTGGGTCACCGAGCTCCCCAGGAGGCAGGCAGGGGCCCTGGGGTCCAGCGCTGCCCCAACCTCAACTCCATTCTGCGTCAGCACTCGCGAGGGGGTCCTGCGGACTGGACCCAGACCTACCCATTCCCAGGGAGAGGGACCCGCATCCGTCTCTGTGACACCCACGGAAGGGGCCGTGCTGACCTCTCCCGGGGATCTGGGGGCAGGTGGGGGAATCCCGACCACCTCTTGAAGCTCGCTGAGCCTCCCACCCCAGAGGGCGCGCGCAGGAACAAAGGAAAGGACGGAGAGCCCACATATTTTCAAACTTCCATTTCCATTTTTTCTTTTTTTTTCCCCCTCCAGAATGAAAGACGTGTGTAGCTTCGTCGCCTGCACATCATCCATTCCTCAGGGTCGCAGTGCGGATCCAGCCCGCCGGTTGCCTCTAGGGTTCTGGGCGCCTGGCGGTCCGCATACAGCCCCGGGCCTGCTCAGGTGAGGTCTGCGGCCGCCACAGCGCTGAGGTCCAGCCTGGCCGGGGCGCACGGGCCGCTGGGGCGCTGGCTGCGAGGCTCCGGGGAGGTGGAGCGGGAGGTTGTCCCAGGCCCTGGCTGCAGAACTCTTGATGTCGTGCCTGGCACCCTCCATCCACCGCCTCGGAGCAGCGCTCCAGAGCCCCAGCTGGGGCAAGAAGTCGATCACTTCGTTCTTCATTCGTTGGAAAAATTGAAAAGCACATTATAATCCCTGGAACGACTACATCAGAGATAGAGCAAAAAATTAAAATAGGATTGTAAATGCCACATTGAAATAAGTTTATTTAAAAAATGATAGTCAATGGAAAAACAGGATCAGAAGACAGGAGAGAGAGAGATAACAAATAAGTTATCTGACTGAAACAATTAGAAACTAACAGTAAGACATATTGGACATCTGAAAATATGTGAAAATTTAACAACCCACCTCTAAATCATTGGATCAAAAAAAAAAAATCACAAGATAAATTGGAAAATATTTTGAGCTGCACTCTGGTCTGGGTAACAGACTGAGACCCGGTTTCTAAGAAAACAAAGCAAAACAAACTTCAAAAAGCTATAAAATTAAATGCCAACTTTCCCCTTTACCCAAACTCTCCATGGCTCTCCTTTGCCCTCAGAGTCAAGCCCATGCTTCTCACTGTAGGCTCCAGGACCTAGGTGGCCTGAGCAGTGCACACCCTATCACCATCTCCTCCTCTCATGCTGTCCAGTCACACAGACTCTTTGTGCTTCCAAATGCCAAACCTTTGCCGCTGTAGTTCCCCCTCCCAGGACCAGTCTTGCCCTAGACCCTCCCATTCCTGCCTCTTCCTGGCTTGGCTGCCTCTTTCTGGTGCTTCGGGTCTCAGCTCAAATGTCACCTCTTCAGAGAAGACTTCCTTGAAATCTCTGCCTAACACAGCCTGTATGAAGGTCAACACTTTTCTCTTTTTCGACTTAGGTTTTGACATAAAGAAGTTTCATAAAAATGACTTGGGCAGCTATCATCTATTTAAAATGTCTGACTTTGTTGAAATAATTTGGGCTTTCCTGTTACTTTGAGTTTTGATAAAACAACTGTAAAGCCATCTGCCTTTTTAAAAAAAAATTGAGATTGATGTATATTTCTTTTTTTTTTTTTTTCTTTTTTTTTTTTACAGATGGGGTCTCATTCTGTCTCCCAGGCTGGAACACAGTTGCTCATAGCTCATTGCAGCCTCAAATTACCTTGCCTTTGTAACAGTAGGTCCTCAGTCACCTTTGTCATCTATGGATGCTGGTTTACTTAAGCTTTCTAATTATTTGGAGGTCAGCTTAGCTCAGTGGTTAGCACAAGTTGCTAATTAATGCTCAAGTATGAGGGTGCCAAAGAAAGGGGTAGGAAAGTGCAAGACTTAGCTTCAAATGCCCAGTCCCCGACTCATCTGCTCAGGCCCCTACCTAGCCTCTGCATCTAAGCCAAACTACATGCCTTCTCCCCTTAGAAGCCCTCTTGGATTTCTCCTGTCCTGTCTTCCCTGCTCTATCCTTGGGTCAGTGGATCCACCTATCTGCCTCTGTGCTGGGCAGATGCCACAGCTCTCTGTTTTCTGGCTGGACAAGGCAAGGGGGCAGGTGTGTGTGTAGAAGATGCCTCCCTAAACCTTGGCCTTTGCCTCATGCCTGGCACATTCAACCTTTGCTGACACCTCCCCAGAAATGCCAACCTCACCAACATCTGTAGAATGGGCCGCCAGGGTCTGTCTGGAGCTTGGGTGGGATTTTTCACCTGACTAAAATACACACACACACCCTGGGCTTCCAGGTCTGCATTCCTTGACTGGTTTTTCACACCTGAGTCCAAGACAGGTCAATGGTGAGTGGCTGGATTTGCAAGCATGTGTATTTCTGGGCAGGATATCAGCTGGGGCAGTCTGAGAGGAAGCTGTCAAGGGAAGCTGAAGAGGAGGGAGTCAGTCACATCTCTCTTTACCTGTTACACTCTCTAAATTTTACTGTTCACTCCTAGGCCTGATCTAGAGGGCTGTCTAGTCTAGGAGAGACAAAGCTGGATGTATATACTGCCAGCCCCATTGGGTCAGAACTACAGGGGAAGAATGGGGACTGTGGGATTCCAGAGGAATGACAGGGAGGGCTTCTTGGAGGAATGTTTTTTTTTTTGAGCCGAGTTTTTTTTTTTTTTTTTCTCTGTAGCTCAGTCTGAAGTGCAGTGGCACAATCACTGTTCACTGCAGCCTTGACCTTCCATGCTCAATTGATCCTCCTGCTTCAGGGTGGAACTACAGGCACATGCCACCACACACAGCTAATTTTTATATTTTTTGTAGAGATGGGGTTACACCATGTTGTTCAGACTGGCCTCAAACTCCTGGGTTCAAGCAATCCTCCTGTCTTGGCCTCTCAGAGTGCTGGAATTACAGGCATGAACCTCCTCATCTGACCTGAGCTGAGTTCTGAAGTGTCACTAGGAGTTGGCTAGGTGGGGAAGGGAAAAAAGGACTGTCTAGACAGAAATATTTATCAAAGATAGAGAGAAGTAGGCAGGAGCTGATTAGGGCAAGGTGTTTGAATGTCAGGTTGGGTGCAGAAATTTTCTCACAAGGCCAATGTGGAACCATGGAGAATGTGTCAGCAAGGGAGGCCATGATTAGAGCTTGATCTCTCAGGGGCAGAGTCAGGGACAGTTTGGTTCTTTGGTGATGGAATCAGGAGAGTTGCAGTGTCATGGGGGGTAAGGAGAGTTAAGCCCTGCATCAGCTCATCTGCACTTGTCACCTCGCACCAGAGTTGGTGGGGCACCTCCTGATGTTCTGGAGGGTCAAATAAGCTGTGAGACCCAGTGACTTACAGTGTGAGGTACAGACCAGCACACAGCGGGTACCACCCCAGCTCTGCTCAGATGGACACAGCCCTGACCTCATCTCCAGCCTCCTGCCATCTCCACCCCGGCCCTGATAGTCCCGCTTTCCATGGTAGCCATGAGCTGCATGTTAAAATGATAAATCAACCCCATCCCTTCTCTCCTCAAAACCCTCTCATAACTCATCTTTGCTCTTAGACTAAATCCCAGAGCCTCCTGCATCTCAGAAGGCCCAGTGTGGCCCAGCCTCTGTGGCCTCTCACCCTCCCCACCCACTCCAACCTCACTGCTGTTTCTCTCCCCCTTGGGATCCTTGTACCTGCTGTTCCTTGTGCATGGAATTCACTTCCTGTCTCAGCTCTAGGATCTCAGCCCAGAAAGGCCCCCCAACTTCCTGCCTCTTGGCGGGGGGCGGGGGGGTTCCCCTGTCACGTGAGCCCTGCACTAGCCATAGTGTCTCTGTAACTAAAATTGAGACAGACTGAGAAGGGGCTTAGTTGCGCCTTCTATGCTCAAGAGACTCAGGCCCAAGCTCAGCCCGGTCCCTGCTGTCATGAGACCACAGGCATAGGGGTCATTTGGGGGATGACCTTGGCACTGGGTCGTGTGGGATGGTGTCACCTCCAGCCTCCAGGGACCCATCCTAGCCATGGGAATGTGTCCAATTCCTGTCCAGGATTAAAATTAGCCCTGGAGATTACATTAGCAAGATTTAGCAAGTCAAGCTGGAGCTTAGGGGCTAGAGCCCATAGCCTGGGCTCTGCAGAGCTGTGGCGGCTGAGAGACCCAGCCCAGAGAACATGGAGGTATGTCTGGGGTCACACAGTGGGCCACAAGTACCATCTGAGGTGTCAGATACTTGTGGGCCTGGGACACCTGGATGATGAAGGGTCCTGCCCAGACTGCATGGGCTGGAGTAGTGCCAGAGGTTGGGGTTCTGAGAAGCATCTGTGGCCAATCCCAGAGAATGACCTGAATTTCCTGAGAGTTTGTGGCCAGGCCCTGTGGCAAGCGCTTGGCATTTCATGCCTGCCCTAGAGGTCTGTTACCTGTCCCATTCACAGAACAGCAAATAGAGGCCTAGGAAGCAGCCTCCCATGCTGAGAGCCACCCAAGGGTCATAGAAGAGGCTGAGACCCAAGCACAGGCCCACGTTACCCTGGGGAGGTCACTCATCTGAAGCCTCAGTCATCTGTGACATGGCAGAGGCTAGGAGGTAGAGTGTGTTCACACAGGTGGCAGAGCGGAAATGTCCCCTGAAGGTCTTAGGGGCCTGAGGATGGCGTGCCTGCTGCAGAACAGGCAACATGATTTCTTTTTATTGAGGAGCCTTGCATGGGCATGCTGGAGAAAGCCTTGTCCCTGACATGGCCCAGCAGCCTCCTGCTTCTGAGACCCCCACCAGGGGGATCCATGATCCCTTGAGGTGGGGTCCAGGGTTTTTCCTGAGTCACCAAGTGGACCCCTGGACCTAAACTCTGGTCTGAGGGCTCCAAGCCAGAGTCTTTCCAGGGAATCCCTGTACTCTTGCACTGGAACAGGGTGGAGTTTCTGTCATTCTCTTAAAAAAAAAAAAATAGAAACAATTCACTGGTGGTTGGGGGAAATTGGAAGATTCATGTAATCAAAAAGAGTTAAAAGAGACTGGGTGCAGTGGCTCATGCCTGTAATCCCAGCACTTTGGGAGGCTGAGGCCGGCTGATCACCTGAGGTTGGGAGTTCAAGACCAGACTGACCAACATGTAGAAACCCCATCTCTGCTAAAAATATGTAATTAGCCAGGTGTGGTGGTGCTTGCCTGTAGTCCCAACTACTCAGGAGGCTGAGGCAGCATAATTGCTTGAACCTGGGAGGTGGAGGTTGCAGCGAGCTAAGGTTGTGCCATTGAACTCCTGGGGTTCAGCTGGAGTTCAACAGCGAGACTCCATCTCAAAAAAAAAAAAATTGGAAAAGTTGTTGGGAATATAATCCACACAAAAATATCCTCAATCACATTAGCATGGTCAACATGCCAATTCAAGAAATTTAGAGTACCTTTGTGAGGTACTATGCAGGACAATGATCACCAAGACACAGTTTTCAGATTCTCCAAGGTCAATATGAAAGAAAAAGCCTTAACAAGAGTTAGAGGAAAGGGTCAGGTCACTTACAAAGGGAACTCTATTAGGCTAACAGTAGACCTATCAGCAGAAACCTTACAATCCTTAAAATCTTGGGAGCCTATTTTCAGCATCCTTAAAGAAAATAAATTCCAACCAGTAATTTAATATCCTGCCAAACTAAGCTTCATAAACAAAGAAGTAATAAAATCCTTTCCTGGAAAGCAAATGCTGAGAGAATTTGTTACCATTACCCTAGCCTTACAAGAGGTTCTTTAGGGAAATGAAAAATGAAACCTGCTAACATAAAAGCACGTTTAAATACATAGCCCAAAGACCCTATAAAGCAGCTACACAGTTGAATCTACAAAACAACCAGCTAACAAAACAATGACGAGATACAAATATCACACATCGATATTAACCTTGAATGTAAATGATCAAAACACCCCACTTAAGAGGGACAGAGTGGTAAGCTGGAAGACTCAACCATATACTGTCTTCAAGAGACCTATCTAATATGTAATGCCATCCATGGGATGAAAGGAAAGGGTTGGAGAAATCTCTCATACAAATGAAAAACAAAAAGACCAGAGGTTGCCATTGCTATGTCATATAAAACAGACTTTAAACCAACAACAGTAAAAAAAAAAAAAAAGGAAAAAAGGATTACATAATGATAAAGCATTTAGTTCAACAAGAAGACTTAAAAATCCTAAATATATAGGCACCCAACATTAGGACACTCTGATTCATTAAACTAATACTTCTAAACTTGCAAAAAGACTTACACAGCCACACAATAATAGTGGGGGATTTGAATATCCCACTGACTGCTTTAGACAGACTGTTGTGATGAAAACTAACAAAGAAATTCTGGACTTAAACTTGACACTTGACCAATTTGACCTAATAGAGTCTTGTTATTTTATCTAACTTACCATTCTGTCCATTTTAGGTGGGGTTGTTTAGACCATTTACATTCAAGGTTAATATTGATATGTGAGATTTTTATCCTGTCATTATTTTGTTAGCTGGTTGTTTTGTAGAGTCAACTATGTAGTTGTTTTATAGAGTCTTTGGGCTGTGTACCTAAGTGTGTTTTTATGTTAGTAGTACTCCACCCAATAAACACATAATATTCCACATGCATATTCTTTTTATCTGCATATAGAACACACCATAAGATTGGCTACGTGCTTGGCCATAAAGCAACTCACGATAAATTCAAAAAAGTTGAAATTAGACCATACTCTCAGACTACAGTGCAATAAAAACATAATTTAACACCAAGAATATTGCTCAAAACCACAGTTATATGGAAATTAAACAACTTGATCCTGAATGACTTTTGCATCAACAATAAAATTAAGGCAAAAATAAAAAATTCTTTCAAATTAATGAAAACAGAGACAAATCATGCCAAAATTTCTGGGATACAGCAAAAGTAGTATTAAGAAGAAAAGATAAACTTTGCTAAATGCTCACATCAAGAGAATAGAAAGATCATAAATTAACAGCCTAACATTACACCAAAGGAACTAGATTGACAAGAACAAATTAACCTTGATGCTAATAGAAGAAAATAGATAAAATCAGAGCAGAACTGAATGAAATTGAGATACAAGAATTTATACAAAGCATCAAAAATCAAAAGTTTGTTCTTGGAAAATATGAACACAATTGATAGACTGCTAGCTATATTAACAAAGTAACAAAAGGAAAGACCAAAATAAGCACAATCAGAAATGGCAAAGGTGACATTACTACTGATTCCACAGAAAGACAAAAGATCTTCAGAGACTATTATGAACACCTCTATGCATACAAACCAGAAATTCTAGAGGAAATGGACAAATTCTTGAAAACATACAACCTCCCAAGAGTGAATTAGGAAGAAGTTGAAACCCTGAAATGTCCAATCTTGAGTTGCAAATTGAAGCAGTAATAAAAATCTACCAAGCAACAAAAGCCCAGGATCAGATTGATTTATAGCTGGATTCGACCAGATATACAAAGAACAACTGGTACCAATTCTGCTGAAACGATTCCAAAAAATAGAGAAGGGACTCCTCCTTAACTAACCTGTGAAGCCAGTGTCACCCTGATATCAAAACTAGCAAAGACACAAGAAAAAAAAAAACCTACAAGTCAATATCCCTGATAAACACATAACAAAAATTCTCAACAAAATACTAGCAAACTTAATCTAGCAGCACATCCAAAAGTTAATTTCTTTTCCTTTCTGGAATCAAGGTTGTTTCAACATATACAAATCAATAAATGTGATTTACCGTATACACAGAATTAAAAACAAAACCCACATGATCACCTCAATAGATGCAAAAAAAAAAAAAAAAAAGCTTTTGATAGAATTCAATGTCTCTTTGTGTTAAAAAAAATAAACCCTCAATAAAGTAGGCATCAAAGGAACATACTTCAAAATAATAAGAGCCATCAATGACAAACACACAGCTAACATTATACTGATTGGGAAAAAGCTGGAAGCAGTCCCCTTGAGAAGTAGAACAAAAAATGATTCCCATTCTCACCACTTCTATTTGATGTAATACTGGAAGTCCTAGCCAGGGCAATCAGGCAAGAGAAAGAAATAAAAGTCATCCAAAGAGAAAAAGAAAAAGTCAAACTATTTCTTTTAACTTATGATATAATTCTATACCTAAAACCCTAAAGACTCCACCAAAAGGCTTCTAGAAGTAATAAACAACTTCATTAACATTTCAGAATAGAAAATCAATGTATGAAAATCAGTACCATTTGTATACATCAATAATGTTAGAGCTGAAAGCCTAATAAGGAATGCAATCCCATTAACAATAGCCACAAAAAGAATAAATCCCTAGGAATATATGTAACCAAGGAGGTGAAAGATCTCTACAAGGAGAGCTACAAAACACTGCTGAAAGAAATCGTAGATGACAAACAAATGAAAAAAAATTCCATGCACATGGATTGAAAGAATCAAAATTATTAAAATAGCCGTACTGCACAAAGTGATCTACAAATCCTATCCTATCAAATTACCAATGCTATTTTTCACAGAATTAGAAAACACTGTTTTAAAGATTATATTGAACCAAAAAAGATCCCCAAGAGCCAAAGCAAACCTAAGTAAAAAGAGCCAAACCAGAGTCATCACATTATCCAACTTCAAACTACGCCACAAGGTTACTGTAGTAGCCAAAACAGCAAGCTACTGGTATAAAAACAGATACATAGGCCAATGGAACAGAATAGAGAACACCGAAATAAAGCCACATACTCACAAATATCTAATCTTCAACAAGTTAAGAAAAATTTGCAACATCAGTCTTGGCAAATAATTTATGAATAAGTACTCAAAAGCAATTGCTACACAAAACCAAAAATTGACAAGTGGGACTTAATTAAACTAAAGAGCTTCCATATAGGAAAAGAAATTATCAATTGAGTAAATAGAAAACCTACAGAATGGGAGAAAATATTTGCAAACTATGCATTCAATAAAGACCCAATATCCAGAATCTATAGGGAACCTAAACAATTTAACAAGCAAAAACCAAATAGCCCTATTTAAAAATGGGCAAAAAACATGCAGAGACACTTCTCAAAAGAAGAAAAAAGACATATAAGTAGCCGAAAAACATATGAAAAACTGCTCATTATCAGAAAAATGCAAATAAAAACTATAATGCGATACCATGTCATACCAGTGTGAATGACTTTTGTTAAAAAGTCCAAAAATAACAGATGTTGGTGGGGCTGCAGAGAAAAGGAAATACATACACTGTTGGTGGGAGTGCAAGTGAAGTAGGCTACTATGCAGGGCAGTTTGGAGATTTTTCAAACTACTGAGTTGAACTATTATTTAACCTAGCAGTTCCATTACTGGGTCTATACCCAAAGGAAAATAAATCTTTCTATCTGTACCCACATGCACCCTTATGCTCATTGCAACACTGTGTACAAAAGCAAAGACATGTAGTCAATCCAGGCACCCACCAATGGTGAATTAGATAAAGAAGTGTGGTACATATACACCATGGAATACTATGCAGCCATAAAAAAGAATGAAATCATGTCCTTTGCAGCATCATAGATGCAACTGGAGGCCATTATCCTAAGTGAACTAATGCAGAAACAGAAAACCAAATACCACGTTTATTCATTTATAAATAGAAACTAAACTTTGCGGCCGGGCGCGGTGGCTCAAGCCTGTAATCCCAGCACTTTGGGAGGCCGAGATGGGCGGATCACGAGGTCAGGAGATCAAGACCATCCTGGCTAACACGGTGAAACCCCGTCTCTACTAAGAAATACAAAAAATAGCCGGGCGAGGTGGCAGCGCCTGTAGTCCCAGCTACTCCGGAGGCTGAGGCCGGAGAATGGCGTGAACCCGGGAGGCGGAGCTTGCAGTGAGCTGAGATCCGGCCACTGCACTCCAGCCTGGGCTACAGAGCGAGACTCCGTCTCAACAACAACAACAACAAAAAAAAAAAAAAAAAAAAAGAAACTAAACTTTGCATACACATGGACAGAAAGATAGGAACAATAGACACTGGGAAATACAGCATGGGGGAGAGAGGGGGTTAAGGGTTGAAAAGCTACCTATTGTGTACTGTGTTCATTGCCTGGGTGATAGGTTCAATTATACTCAAACTTCAGCATCATACAATATGCCTTTGTAACACACTTGCCCATGTACCCTCTGAATCTAAAATTGAAATTATAAATGAAAGAAATGGATATGAGAACTTTCATGAAGGGTTGGCCTGCCCCTTCACACCTGTGGGTATATCTTGTCAGGTGGGACGAGAGACTGAGAAAAGAAATAAGACACAGAGACAGAGTATAGAGAAACAACAGTGGGCCCAGGAGACCGATACTCAGCATACCAAGGACCTGCACTGGCACCGTTCTCTGAGCTCCCTCAGTTTTTATTGATTATTATTTGCACTATCTCAGCAAGAGGAATGTGGTAGGAGAGCAGGGTGATAATAGGGGGAAAGTCAGCAAAACAACATGTGAGCAAAAGAATCTATGTCACAATTAAGTTCAAGGGGAGGTACTATGCCTGGATGTACATGTAGGCCAGATTTATATTTTTCTCCACCCAAACAACTCAGACGAGTAAGAATAACAAGACAGCACTGCTGCCAACATGTCTCGCCTCCCGGCATAGGGCGGTTTTTCTCCCATCTCAGAACTGAACAAATGTACAATCGTGTTTTATAGCGAGACATTCAGTTCCCAGGGGCAGGCAGGAGACAGTGGCCTTCCTCTACCCCAACTGCAAGAGGCTTTCCTCTTTGACTAATCCACCTCAGCACAGACCCTTTATGGATGCTGGGTTGGGGGATGGTCAGGTCTTTCTCATCCCACGAGGCCATATTTTAGACTATCACATGGGGAGAAACCTTGGACAATACCCGGCTTTCCAAGGCAGAGGTCCCTGCAGCTTTTCGCAGTGCATTGTGCCCCTGGTTTATTGAGACTAGAGAATGGCGATGACTTTCACCAAGCATACTACTTGTAAACATTTTGTTAACAAGGTATGTCCTGCACAGCCCTAGATCCCTTAAACCTTTATTCCATACAACATATGTTTTTGTGAGCTCAAAGTTGGGGCAAAGTGGCTGGGGCAAAGTTACAAATTAACAGCATCTCAGCAAAGCAATTGTTCAAGGAACAGGTTAAAACGGAATTTCTTATGTCTTTCCTTTCTACACAGACACAGTAACAGTCTGATCTCTTCTTCTCCCTTCATTTCATATTTGTGTTTCTGTCTGGTTTGGCAGATAAGCTTGAAACTCAGGAGGCACATTTGGAAACCTTAACTTACCATATTATACTACTGTTCTCTTTCTGCATTCATCTACTTAGGATAATGGCCTTCAGCTGCATCCATGTCACTGCAAATGACATGATTTTATTATTTTTTTAGGGCTGCGTGGTATTCCATGGTGTCTATGTACCATAAATTCTTTATCTAATCCCCATAATACTTTTATCCACCTAATGCTTGGGATGGCCGGCAATAGACATTCCAAGTGTTTCCCCAGGGTTGCCCCACTAGTTTTTAGTGAATAATTGTTGAGAGATTGAACTTAACACCCACTGCCAGTTGCTCTTAAACAGTTGTATTGATGAGATTATGCTAACTTTTGAAGACTTGTCATTGTTACAGCAACACCTTGATGCCTTATGCAATCTTCTTCAATCCAGAGCATGGGCAACGAACCCACAAAACATGCAAGGCCCCGAACTTTCTGTAAAGGTCTTGGGGGTCACTTCGTTGGGCAAAACATGCCTTATCTCAGGTACAGTCATTGACAAAATACAATTTTCTGTGCCTAGAACAGTTAAATTGTTACAAAGTTTCCTAGGTTTTTTAATGACACTGACAGGCTTTTATTCCACATTTAGCTCAATGTTTGTGTCCACTATTCTCACTAGTAAAGAAGGGGTCTTGTTGGTGCTGGGATAAAGAACAAGAGGAAGTGTTGGGAAGGTTAAATACACATGGTTCAGGAACAAGCCTGAGGTGCCCCCCTTAGCAGGATACCAATGTCTTTAGATGTGACCATAAGCCCTGAGAGGACAAGTTGGGCCCTCTGACAAGTCCAGCATGGGAGAATAGAATTCCTCTAGAATTTTGGTCACAATATTGGAAGGGTGCTGAAACCTGCTGTTCCTCACCTGAACAACAGGTGCTGGGAGTATATAAGTCCTTGCAGCAAGTTGAAACCACAACTGCTGCTTTGCTGGTAACAGTGAGAACAGGTCTCCCTAACAAGGGTGGAATAGAAGGCTTGTTTGTCAGGCCTCCCTTAACTATTGCCCAGGCCTCCACTTTACAAAAGTGGCTTGTATATCTGAAACGCTGTAGTGCCCTCTCCATAAGTCCCTTGGGAGATGAACTGCATGCCACATTAGAGCCAGTACAGTATGACACCAATGCTTCCCCCATTGTGGAGCCCCAACAGGAGATGTCTCCAATGGTACATGAAGACACAGACCCTATTCCTGAAAATGTTGGTACTCAAATTGGTCAAGCCAAAGTAACCTGTGTGTATGGACAACAGTAGCTGTCAACTAGCAGATACCATATGATTTGAGACAAGAACACAGCAAAGTAGTCACTAGACAGATCTCTGAGCTGCATGGTTGGTTTGTACTTATGACCTATCACCTGTAGTTTTCTGTACAGACCATTGGGCAGTATTTAAGGGTCTTACAACTTGGCTCATCCAGTGGACCCAGGATGACTGGCATGTGCTGAGAAAAACCCTGTCGGGGGCTGCCATAGGGAAAGACATTTGAAAAAGGAAACAGGAACCCACTGTGAGTCTAATTGTATATCATGTTTCAGTACACTGGTCAGATTTGCCCCCGATAATATAAAAGTTGATACTCTAGCAAAAATTGGAACACTAGATCCCTCGAAATCCTCTGAACTAGTTGATTAGGTGTGTAGACATAGTGAGTATTACAGTGCATAGTAAGTATTAAGTGGCCTGGCAAGTAGCAAGGGGAACAGGATTGCCTCTGTTTATGCAGATTCAGTGGTAACAGTAACAAACTGTTTCGTTTGCTACTGCTGTGCCCTTGCTGTATCCCACATACATTGAGACAAGTACATAAGACAAAAGACAGCCACCTTTGTGACAGACTGGCAGAGAGATACATTGAACCCCTGCCAGTAAGCTTGAGACAAAAGTATGTGCTAACATGTGGATACTGCCATGGGATTGTTGCAGGCCTTCTCTTGCAAAAAGGAAAATCAAACAGCCACTATGAAGGATTTGGAGCAACTCCGTGTCACGTATGGATATCCTTGATGTATTGATAGCGACAAAGGCATATATTCCACTTGGCACGATGTCCAAGATTGGGTGCGTAAAAATGACAGAGATTGAAGATTTCACTTACCCAATCCCCAAGGGGCACAGTTAACTGAAAAGAAAAATGACATTTTAAAGGCACAGCTGTGAGCAATTTGCAATACAATACCTTGCATGCAGGGGTAAAGATTTTGCCTCAGGCCATTTGAAACATTAATTCAATTGAAATAAATACAAGGCTAACACCATACCAGCAATTTCTATTAGGGTCTGGGACAAAACACTCCACAGGCCAATAACTGGAAAATGGCCTTTTTCAAAGAGAATTCTGGGTAGCTGTTTCACAGGGTCTTTTGCCACACCTGTAACCTTAAAGATAATATCAACACTTTTATCACTTAGGCAACATGTTTGGCATGAGCCCCTAGCCCATAGTGTTCAGGCCGCCTATGTTCTAATCAACAAAGATGAACCTAGATGGGAAAAAAATGTCCCATTAAGTATCTTCTAAACCTGTGTTTTTTTTTTGTTTTTTTTTTTTTTTGAGACGGAGTCTCGCTCTGTCACCCAGGCTGGAGTGCGGTGACCGGATCTCAGCTCACTGCAAGCTCCGCCTCCCGGGTTCACGCCATTCTCCCGCCTCAGCCTCCCGAGTAGCTGGGACTACAGGCACCCGCCACCTCGCCCGGCTAGTTTGTTTTTGTATTTTTTTAGTAGAGACGGGGTTTCACCGTGTTAGCCAGGATGGTCTCGATCTCCTGACCTCGTGATCCACCCGTCTCGGCCTCCCAAAGTGCTGGGATTACAGGCTTGAGCCACCGCGCCCGGCCTTCTAAACCTGTTTAAAGTTTTTGTTCCTGCTGCTGATCTGCTTTATGAAAGAAGAAATGAAACTTTTCCTATGGTGGGCTATTCTGCCATCTCCTTCTCCCAGTGGCTTTCTTCTTGGTTTAGATCTGGGGGTTCATGGTAGCAAAAGCTGTAATTAATTCTTGATCTTGTACTTGTCATAGGTATCACTTCTTGTTGTTTGTGCTGCTGTTGTGGTCTTTTCTTGCAATTGGCAAATAAATTTGCAAAATATGTGGCACTGGATGACTTCCTCTGAAAGCTCAGAGACCATCACAGAAGAGGTGAGCACATGGGATTTTAAGAGCCAGATTAGAGGGGTGGAATGTGAGAACGAGAGTGATTTTATTACAAATGCTGATCTTCAGTGACAAATGTAACTTCAGACTAACCCCAAGTCTGAGGAGGCCTGCACATATCTAGTTGATGTATTACTCTTTATGTAGGAACACTGATTGGCTGTAATTTTCCTCCAAAACAACACTTGATGCTGTTGTAGGAATCACAGGCTGTGATGTGTGTGGACACCTACACGTTCTTTCCAAAGCATGCACACTTTTTCCCCAAAGTAGAAGCCCTGAATCTGGGGGGTTCTTTTGCAGAGATCTACCTGTCTTGCAGTTACCCAAGACCATGCTTCCTTCTGTAAGCTCCTCCAATAAACCATCCTATATTGAACAACCAGATTTGTCTGCCTCCTTTTTTGGTTTATTGGCTCCTTGGGCATGTGGGGGTTGCTTTGCCTATATATGACCCTTCCATGGACATTTAGGACTTTATTTATACAAAAATGTTAGTAAGTCAATATATAGTGACAGAAATGAAATAGATGTTTCACAGTCATAATGTGGGAATAGAGCATTTATTGAAAAACAAACAAACAAGCAAACAGAATTTAACCTTTTGTAGTGATTAAAGCATTTTATGTTATATTTGTGATGGTGATTTACAATCATCTGTAATATCTGACACAAAGTAATATGTCAACATTTCTCAAATTTTTTTCTTGTAATTGGTGAATTTTAAAGAATGTAGATTGAACCTTAATACAATTATTTAAAAATGTACTAGGAAAGATTGTGTTGGAATTAAATGTGTTGGGAGAATATGTTGGAATTAGACATGCTTAATCCTAGCAAGTGTCTAATTATTTAGGAAAGCTGTTTTTCGGTATCAATTTAAACTATACAAATGCTCACCCTGTGACCAAAAATTCTTGTAAATATACACATCAAATAAATGTATTCTTATGACCACATCAATTCTATTGTGGCCAAAACATGAAAACTATCCAGATGTTTGTCAATACTAAAGTGGATAAATTACAATATAGTGAGGTAGATAGCTTTTGCCTAATATACAGGTGCCTATGACTTTCTCCCGTACATCTTTTACGTTTATATTGAAGTACTCTTCCAATGGGACACTGCCAGTCCACACTACCTACAATCACCTCCATTTACCTGATGTATTTTAGCTCTTACCACATATCAAAATTGAACCTTTCATGTTTTATCTTTTTCTATCTGGACCATATTTACCATCTAGGACGTAGCCTCCATGAGAGTGTAGGAATGTGTCAATTACATTACAGAATTATTATCTCTGGGGCTTAGAATAATGTCTGACATAACGGAACATAAAAATATTTTTAGAATGGGTAAATCAACGAAAGAAAAGAAAGTTGCACATCTGTGTCTTAAACATTTCTTGGATCATCAGGGCAATGGGACAATTTAAAGAATCTAAGTTAAAGAATTTGTCCAGTTTTAATGAATGAACACAGTCAAAGTACAACCTGGAAGATGGGTTAAAAAAAAAAAAAAAAAACCGCTTCAGTGTCTAAAAGCCACATCACCTCTTACCACAGAAAAGAGACTCCTGCCTAGGCATAATGCTAAAGGAGCACAAGTATGACATCCAGAACAAAGGGATGATCCTTAGGCAAGATGGTGTTTCTGTCATTCAGATTTTCCTTTGATCCACTGCAGAAACCTGTGGCAAGCTGTTGTGGCTGGTGGTGCCTAAAAATGAGTGTGTCCACTGAAAACCTGGGTTTTTGAACATTTCACTGAAAACCAGGAGATGAGGGTAAATTCCCATGTCACTATAAAAACATGGAGCCACATGTCCAAAGTAAAGTGAGAATGAGCCAGAATTTAATAAAGTGTGAAGATAAGAAACAAGCCATCCAAAAACTCACATAAAGCAACCAAGAATGGCTTGAAAAAATGAATGTTTTGGGCAATCACAAATAAGGTTTGCTTTACATTTTTTATCTGTGTAAGTTCCACCTTCACTAACTTGAAATATGTGAGTCTAATGTTCTCTGACATGCATAGTTTCTTATAAGAAATCAGCTTTTGTCTAATTGAGGATGCTTTGTAAATTGAGTCACTTTTCTCTTTACCACATTCAAGATTCTTGTTTTTGTCTTTGTTTTTCAAAAGGTTGATTCTAATGTGTGGATCTCTTTGAGTTTATCCTTCTGAGAGCCCTCAATAATTCTTGGTTTTGTTGATTAATGCCTTTCATCTTGTTTAGAAAGTGTTAAGTGATTATTTTCTTTTAAAAAGTTACTGCCTTTTTTCTCTCTCCTCTCCTACCTTGAATTCTACAATTGCAATGTACATATATGTGATGTTCAGTCACCCGTGTTTCAGAATCTGTATATTTTTCTTCATTCCTTTGCCTCTTTGATAGTCAGACTGGATAATTAACATTAACCTATGTTCACATTTACTGATTGTTTTGTGTACTCAAGTCTATTGTTCAAGTCCCCTGTTGATTTTTGCATCAGTTATTGCAACGTTCAGATTGATAACTACTTTTGGCTCATTTTCAAAATTTCTACCTCATTGATATTCTCCATTTGGTAATGCCTCATCTTCCTGGATTATTATGGTAGCTTGTATATATTTTTCTCTAACTCTTTTAAATATGTTTAAACAGTTATAAAGTTTCTGTCTCATAAGTCGAGTGTATAGATGTCTTCAGAGACAGTTCATTAATTTCTTATTAGTGGGCAATATTGTCATATTTTTGTGCATGATTTGTAACTTTTGTTCAAAAGTGGGCATGTGGGATATAGTGCTGTGACACAGGAGATCAGATTCTTTCTCTTTGAGATTTTGTAGCTAAGTATCATGAGTTTTAATTGTTTGTTTCTTCGGGCTGTTTTGTAATCTATATTTATAACACGCCATTATTTGCTGTAAACAAACACTGGAGTCTCTTTTATGATGATTTGACAGAAATATACTTGTTTGCCTTTCCCATAAAAATAAATCTCCAGCTGTCAAGATGACAGATTAAAAGATACCCTGGCATCCCTGCTCCCACAGAGGTGCAACTAGAGACAATTTGAAGTCAAGACTATCACTCTTAACTCATGAAATTCATGAGACAAGCAGAGATACTCCGTGGGCCCATGAATCTGTGAGAATTTATGATTGATGATATCATTTGGATATTTGTCCCACTCAAATCTGTTATTGAGATGAAATCCCCAGTGTTGGAGGTGGGGCCTGGTGGATAATGTTTGGGTCATTGAGGTGAATTCTTCATGGCTTGGTATTTTCTTCATGATAGTGAGTTTTCACGAGATCTGGTTTTTGAAAAGCATGTGGCATCTCCCTCTCCTCTTGATCCCACTCTCACCATGAGACATGCCTGCTCCCACTTTACATTCCACCATGAGTGAGAGCTCTCTGAGGTCTTTCCTGAAGCTGAGCAAATGCTGGTGCCATATTTTCTGTACAGCCGGCAGCACTGTGAGCTGATTAACCTTCTTTTATTTTCTTTTCTTTTTGAGACAGTCTTGCTTTGTTGCCTAGGCTGGGGTGCAGTGGCGTGATGGCCCACTGCCATCTCCTCCTCCTGGGTTCAAGCGATTCTCCTGCCTCAGCCTCCTGAGTAGCTGGGACTACCGGTGCCCGTCATCATGCCTGGCTAATTTTTTGTATTTTCAATAGAGACGGGGTTTCACTGTGTTAGCCAGGATGGTCTCAATCTCCTGATCTCATGATCCACCTGCCTCAGCCTCCCAAAGTGCTGAGATTACAGGCGTGAGCCACTGTGCCCAGTCTAAACCTCTTTTCTTTGTAAAACACCCAGTCTCATGTATTTCTTTATAGCAAGAAAGAATAACCTAACAGAAAAGAATGGTACTTAGGAGTGAGGCATTGCTATAAAGATACCTGAAAATATGGAAGGGACTTTAGAAATGGGTAATGGGAGGCTGAAAGAGTCTGGATACTCAGAAGAAGACAGGAAGATGAGGAAAAGTAGGTGGTATTTCCCCTTTCACCCTATTGCTTCTGCTTTTGGCATGTGATGTGCCTGTTCCTATCTGTTCGCCTTCCACCATGAATAAAAGATGCCTGAGGCCTCCCTAGAAGTTGAGCAGATATTGATGCCATGCTTGTGCAGCCTGCGGAACTGTGAGCCATTTAAATCTACTTCCTTTATAAATTACCAGGCCGAAGGTATATCTGTATAGCAATGCAAAAATAGCTTAACGCACCTGATAAAAACAATGACCATTTTAGAGCCCCTCCTTCAAGTTGGCATAATGCCACTCACACAGAACTTCTCCAGACCCAAGTTTTCTGAGGTGGGAGGGAAAAACTGGAGGTAGGCTGTAAATGATCTCACGAGTCTGAAAATCTTAGGAAAGCCCATTGTGTTCTCATCTCACAGAATCCATTGGGAGTGCTAGAAAAGCTGAAAAGTCTCTCCTGGGGTGAATGAGGGACAAAATTTAAGTGCACTGAGTGTAGTGATTAGCATGTGGATCTAACAGTGATTAGCTGTTCTGCATCAGGTCAGAAGGCTTCCATGCAAAGGAGATTACCTTGTGCCATAATTCTGCAGAGGACACACTGCACGAGAAAGTCCAAAATTATAGCTGAGTTTCCCACAAAGACCACATGCTTGTGTAAAGCCTATCCTGCCCTGGAAACAATTAAAAGGTCAATGATTAAGTTTCAGTGATCATTTAAATCTTCCCTCAGATTGGAAAACATTAACAAGACTGTGACATAGTTCTGGTACAGGATTTAGTCCAGTGCTCACTATAAGTCTTATCCAGACGAGAAACAACAGCAGGGTAACATGTTAATTCTGCTGTATTGTATTAGTTCTAGAGCTCACTATAAGTTTTGCCCTGAATAGGAAGTGCCAACAGGTCTAACATCACCAAAGAACACATAAAAAAGCTGGAAGTCACGGCTGTCTCCTCAGATTTAAAAAACTTAAAAGTAAAGATGCAACAATTGTGATAACTAAGGAAAATCTGACAGAAGTAAAAGAAAGCAAGAAAGCCCTAGTAATGGGCCCCAAACAATTAAAGATCTATGAAATATCTAACAAAGAATTCAGGATAATTTTCTTAGAGAAGTTCATAGAATTACAAGAAATATTTATAAAACTGAACCAAATTTAAAAACCATCCAAGAATGAAGTAAGAAATTAGAAAAAAAATAGAAATCCTAGAAATAAAGAGTACTATAACTGAAATTAAAAAAATTATTAGACATATTCAACAGCAGACTTGATAAAACAGAGAATCAGCAAGATTGAAGACAGAATATGTGAAATTTACCCAATCAGAGAGAAAAAGAAATATTTCAAAAAAGTGAAGAAGACCTTCAAGAATTATGGGACATCATCAAACAAACTAAACCCCACATAATTGGAGTTCCCAATGGAGATGAGAAAGAAAAGTTCTTAGAAAGCATATTTAAAGAATAATGGCTGATAATGTTCCAAATCTGGAGAAAGATGACAGCATCCATGTACGGGAAGCTCAGAAGCCTTCAGTTAAATTCAACCAAAAGAGGTACAATTCAAGGCACATCATAAACGAATTATCAAAAATCAAAACAAAAAATACCCAAAGCAGCAAGAATAAAACATAACATTTTATAGAGCTCCAATACAGCTGTCACTGGATTTCTGATAGAAAGTCTGCAGGTCAGGAGACAATATGATAAAATATTCAAAGTGCTGAGGGAAAAAAAATTCAGACAATAATACTATATTGGCCAGTTGCAGTTGCTCATGCTTGTAATTCCAGCACTTTGGAAGGCTCCACCAGGATTGTTTAAGCCCAGAAATCAAGACCAGCCTGGGCAACATAGTGAGACCCCCCATCTCAACAATAAATAAATAAAAATATTAGCTGAGCATGGTTGCATGTTCCAGCTACTCAGGAGGCTGAGGTAAGAGTAACATTTGAGCCCAAGAGTCCAAAGCTGTAGTCAGCTGTGATACTACAACTGCACTCCTGCCTGGGCAATAGAGATCCTATCTCAGGAAAAAAAAAAAAAAAAAAAAAAAAAAAAAAAAAGAGAGACTACTGTACCCATTGAAGCTAATCTTCACATACAAAAGATAAACATTGCAGGAAGTCAGGGACCCGGAAAGGAGGGACCGGCTGAAGCCATGGCAGAAGAATATAAATTGTGAAGATTTCATGGATTCATTTATCACTTCTCCAATCAATACTCTTGTGATTTCCTATGTCTGTCTTTACTTTAATCTCTTAATCCTGTCATCTTTGTAAGCTGAGGATGTATGTTGCCTCAGGACCCTGTGATGATTGTGTTAGCTGCACAAATTGTTTGTAGAGCATGTGTGTTTGAACAATATGAAATCTGGGCACCTTAAGAATAGGATAGCAGTGATGTTCAGAGAACAAGGGAGATAACTTTAAAGTCTGGCTGCCTGTGGGCCAGGCAGGACACAGCCATATTTCTCTTATTACCAAAAACGAGTAAGAGAAGTATCACTGAATTCTTTCCCCAGTAAGGAATGTTAATAATTAACAGCTCTGGGAAAAGAATGCATTCCCAGGGGAGGCCTCTGAAATGGCCACCCTGGGAATGTCTGCTTTATGCAGATGTAGATAGGGACGAAACATGCCCTATTCTTCTGCAGTGCCCCCAGGCTTGCTAGGATTAGGAAATTCCAGCCTGGCAAATTCTAGTAAGACTGGTTCTCTGCTCTTGAACCCTGTTAAAATATTTATCAATGACAATGTGTACACAGTGGGACATGAAAGTTCATTAGTGATTCTAGTTTCACCCTGACCTTGTGATCTCGCCTTGACCTCCTGCCTTGTGGTCTTTTGTTGCCCTTAAAGCATGTGATCTCTGAGACCCACACCCTATTTGTACACTCCCTCCCCTTTTGAAAATCACTAATAAAAACTTGCTGGTTTTGTGGCTTGGGGAGCATCACAGAACCTGCCGACATGTGATGTCTCCCCTGGACATCCAGTTTTAAAATTTCTCTCTTTTGTACTCTTTCCCTTTATTTCTCAGACCGGCTGACACTTTGGGAAATAGAAAAGAACCCACGTGAAATACCGGGGGCTGGTTTCCCTTGATAGATAAATACTTTCCCAAACAAAAGCTGAGAGAATTTTTCAATACCAGATGTGTTTTACAGGAAATGCTGAAAATAATTCTTCAATCTGAAAGAAAAACATATTGACATGTAACAAAGGATCAGATGAAGTTATAAAACTCACTGATAAAAGAAAGAACACAGAAAACATCAGCCTAATACTGTAATTGTGGTAGGTAAACCACTTACATTTTAAGTATTAGGACTTAATCCAAAAGTATTAACCACAATAAAACTACAACAGTTGGTGAGATAGGTAATATAAAAAGATATGATTTGAAATACCAAAAAGTCAAAATGTGGTAGAGATAATGTTAAAGTGTAGAGTTTTTTTTGTTACTTGTATTTGTATTAAAAGTTAAATTGTTATCAGTTTAAAATAACATGTTATAATTATGAATTTTTTTGTAAGCATTATGGTACCTACAAAACAAAAACCTATAACAGATACACTAAAAATTATAATGTATCACAAAAGAAAATCACTTAACCACAAAGGAAGACAGTAAGAGAGGAAAAAAGGATCTACAAAACAACCAGAAAAGTGGTAACAAAATGGCAGTACACAACCCTTACATATCAATAATAACCTTGAGGGTAAATGGATTAAATTATTTAATTAGAAGACATATAGAATAGCTGAATGGACTAAAAACCAAGACCAAATACATGCTGTCTACAATAAAAAGTCACTTAATCTGTCTACAAAGACAGATTGACTTAAAGTGAAGTGATAGAACAAGAAATACCATCAAATGAAAACCAAAAAATCACAAGAGTAGATACATTAGATAAAGCTGACTTTAAGTCAAGCATGGTAAAGAAAGATGATGAAGGCCATTATACAGTAATTAAGAGGTCAATACAGCAAGAAGTTATAACAGCTATAAATAAATATGTACCCCACACAGGGGCACACAAATATGTAAAGTAAATACTAACAGACCTACAGGGAGAAATGGACTATAATCCAATAATAATAGAAAATTTAAGCACCACATTTTCAGCATTAAAAAAAAAAAAAAAAACCAACGAAAAATCAACAACAACAAATAAGTGGAGTTAAATTGCACTCCAGCAAAAGTAATTCTAAGAGGGAAGTTTACAGCAATAAATACCTACATGAAAAAAAGAACTATTTCAAACAAACAATCTAATATTATATATCAGGGAACCATAAATGCAAGAAAAAACAAAAGGCACAAAGCAGGAAAGTAGTAGAAGGGAAAAAATAATAAAGATCATAATAGAAATAAACAAAATAGAAAATTTTAAAAATAGAAAAGATGAATGAGACAATTGGTTTTCTGAAGATAAAGTCAACAATTTGTTTGTAGACTAAGAAAATAAGAGACAAGACTCAAATAAATAAAATTAGAGATAAAAAGGAGAAATTACAATTGATATCACAGAAATACAAAGGATTACAAGAGACTATTAAGAATAAATATTTGCCATCAAAATGAAAAACCTGGAAGAAACGAATAAATTACCACATACATAAAACCTACCAAGATTGAATCATGATGAAATAGAAAAACTGAAAAGACCAGTAATGAGTAAGAAGATCAAACTGGAAATAAAAACTCTCCCATCAAGGAAAGGCTCAGGAATGGATGGCTTCACCATTGAATTCTTCTTCTTCTTTTTTTTTTTGGAAACAGAGTTTCACTCTTTTTGGCCAGACTGGAGTGCAATGGAGCGTTGTTGGCTCACTGCAACCTCTGCCTCCTGGGTTCAAGCGATTCTCCTGCCTCAGCCTCTCCAGTAGCTGGGATTACAGACATGCGCCACCACGCCTGGCCAATTTTGTATTTTCAGTAGAGACAGGGTTTCTCCATGTTGGTCAGGCTGGTCTCGAATTCCTGACCTCTGGTGATCCACCCACCTTGGCCTCCCAAAGTGCTGGGATTACAGGCTTGAGCCTCCACGCCCGGCCTTCACCGTTGAATTCTAACAAACATACAAAGAATTAACAACAATACTTCTCAAACTTTTACAAAATGTGGAAGAGGAGGGAATTCTTCCAAAATAATTCTACAATGCCAACATTAACCTGATACCAAAAACACAACAAAAAGAAAACCAACAACCAATTTCTCACATGAGCATAGATGTAAAAACACTAAAAGAAAAAAACACCAGCAAATTGCACCCAAAAACACTTTGAAAAGATTATTTACCATACACAACTAGGATTCATCCCAAGGATGCACAGGTGGTTCAATATAGTCAAATGAATAAACAAGACACATCACATTAACAGGATCAAAATAAAAAACCATGTGGTCATTTCAACACATGCAGAAAAGTATTCAGTGAATAGAACAACTCTTATGATACAAACTCTCTACAATTTAGATACTAGAGGAACACACTTCAACACAATAAAAGTCATAGATGGGAAATCCACAGCTAACATCAGAGTGAAGGGAGAAAGTTAAAAACCTTTTCTCTGTGGTCTGTAACGAGGCAAGTATGCTCACTTTTACCACTTTCATTCAGCATATTACTTGAATTCCCAGCCAAAGCAATTATGCAAAAGAAGGAAATAAACATTTAAACTGGAAAATAAGAAGGGAAATTGTCTCTGTTCTCTGATGGCATGATCGTATGTATAGAAAATCTTGACTCCTTTAAGAAACTAATAGCAATAATACTTTCATTCAGTAAAGGTGTAGGATAAAAAATCAACATACAAACATTAGTAGCATTTCTATATGCTCATAACAAGTATCTGAAAAAGAAATCAAGAGAGCAATCTCATTTATAACTGCTATTGAATAAAATAAAATACCTAGGATTAAATTTAACTTAGGATGTGAAGCATTTCTACAATAAAATTATAAAACACTGATGAAACAAATTAAAGATATCAAAAAAGATATCCTGTGTTCCTACTTGGAAGAATACTATCATTAAAATGTTCATATTATCCAAAGTGACCTACAGACTTATCATAATTCCTATAAAAATGGTAATGAAGTTCTTCATAGAAATAAAAAAGTGCAATATATAAATTAAATCACAAAAGACCAAAATAGCCAAAGTAACCTTCAGCAAAAATAAATAAAATAAAGCTGGAGACATCACGTCATCTGACTTCAAATGTACTACAAATATATAGTAATCAAAACAACGTAATACTGACAAAAAAACCAAAAACAAACAAAAAGCAAACAAACAAAAAGCCTCCCAGGTATTTAGACCAATGGAACAGACTAGGGAAACCAGAAGTAAATCCATGCTAAAAAGCTAGCTGATTTTCGACACAAGTGCCAAGAACACACATTGGGGAAAAGATAGTCTCTTCAGTAAATGATGCTGGGAAAAGTGTACAGCCACAAGCAGAACAATAAAATTATTTCTTACCACATTCAAATATCAACTCAAATAGATTAAATACTTAAATGTGGCCGGGCGCGGTGGCTCACGCTTGTAATCCCAGCACTTTGGGAGGCCGAGGTGGGCGGATCACGAGGTCAGGAGATCAAGACCAGACTGGCTAACACGGTGAAACCCCGTCTCTACTAAAAAATACAAAAAACTTAGCCGGGCGTGGTGCCGGGCGCCTGTAGTCCCAGCTACTCAGGAGGCTGAGGCAGGAGAACGGCGTGAACCCGGGAGGCGGAGCTTGCAGTGAGCCGAGATCTGGCCACTGCACTCCAGCCTGGGCGACAGAGCAAGACTCCGCCTCAAAAAAAAAACAAACAAAAAAACCCTTAAATGTAGGACCCACAATTATAAATTCACTAGAAGAAAACACATGGGAAACGCTCTATCATATTGCGCTTGAGAAGGAGTTTTTGTATAGAACCTCAAAAGCATAGGCAACATAAGCAAATATAGACAAATAAATGATATCAAACTGCAAAGCTCCACAGCATACAGAAGCAGCATATTATCTACCAAAAAGCTACATGACAAACAATCAACAGAGTGGAGAGACAACTTATAGAATGGGAGAAAATATTTGCAAACTATACAAACATCCAGAGTATATAAAAGATTCAAGTCTATTTTCTCATTGATCTTCAGGGTGTTTTTTAATCCATTATTGAAAATGGGGCATTTAAATCTCCAACTCTTGTTGTGGGATTATCTAGTTCTTTCTTCATTTCTGTCAGTTTTGGCTTCACATATTTTATTGCTTTTTTACTTCCATATTGGCTGACAATTGTTAAATCTTCCTGTGGAACTGACTCTTTCATCAACACAGAATGTCTCACCTTACATGTCTAAGTGTGTGGGTTTTTTTGGCTTTTGTTTTTTAAAATTCTTTTTTAAAATTTTGTAATTGCAACTACAACTTTATTATATCTGTTGCTTGCATGTTTTCATTTCTTTGCTTTTACACAATCTGTTTCTTTGGATCCAAAGTGACTGTGGTGCAGACAACATGTATTTGTGTCTTACTTTTATAATGTTTGACAATCTCAGCTTTTAAAATTTATTTAATGTTTTTATACTTAGTGTCAATAATTATATAGCTGAGTTTATATTTGCCATACTATTTTTGTTTTCTGTATATCACCTGTGTATTTTATTATTTTTTCTACCTATTCTGCCATTTTGCATTAAGAAAATATTTTTATGTAACATTGCAATTTATTCTATGATTTTTAAATATATATTTGGAGCTATTCCTTCTTTCAGGGCTTCTGACACACATCTTAACTCATTAGAATCTGCTTTACATTTATACCGACAATATTGATGAGTTATATGAATGCTAGTATATGTATTTCTATTTCTCTTTTTCATTTTGTGATATTAATTTTATACTTATAGCTATGTGTTATAACTAATTTTATACTTATATCTGCATGTTATAAACTTAATATATTTTACACTTTTTATTTTATATAATTTTCTTTCTTTTAAAGAGGCTGAGAAAAGAAAAAAAGCAATTATACATCTACAAATCTTGTCATATGAACTTTCCTATTTTCCGTTTCCGGATTTCCTCATTTATTCCAGAATATTCAAGTTATTTGAAATATGTCAGAGAATATTTCTTTATTCCAAAACAACTTTGTTATCACTCACCTCTTTAGTTATTGGTAAATATATTCCATTTATATTTGCAATAGTTCCAGCAATGCGATACTATTTTTATTGTTATACATTCATTTTTGAAAATAAGATGAGAAACAAAAAGGAATATGTATACATAACATCTTTTATAACGACATGATTATCTTTACTGGTGCTTTTGTTATTTTATGTAGATTTCAAATTATCATCTTTGGTCATTTGATTTCAACTTAGTTGAAAGCAACTCAGTGTTTATCTGGAAAGGGCTTATTTTACATTTTTTTTTATTGATAACTTTCTTGTTCAGAGGATTCTTTGATGATAGTTTTTCTCTGAAGAGTAGACAAAAATTTTTGAGTAGAGTTGAAAGGCTTACACAAGGGCAATCAAATTAAGATCTTAGCAAATTGGATTGCAAATGAAATCATATTGATAGCAGCTAATGATATATTGAACTGGATTGGAGAGGGCAAGAAGAATTTAACTTGTGGACAATCAAGTCTGAGAGTTGGGTAGTCCCAACTCTTAGGCCTGCAGAACTGAGGCCAAATGGAGGACACACTTTTTAAAGGATTAAAGACAATGCAGGAGAGCACAGCATGCTGAACCTAAACTGGCAGAGATTTTGCACTGTGCTAAGATCCATAAACTTATAGAAAGAAAAGTCACCATTTTAACTATAACAGTTTAACATAAAGTATTCAACTAACAGCAGATTGCAAATATGCAGTCATTAATTATAATTAATATTAGGTTTAGTTATGATAGAATTGTGTTTGATGGGTGTTACAGGAGCAAAAGAAACATCCCTTGCTATGAAGTAAGTGCTCCATTACTGAGTGTTTAAAATAAAACCCTCCTGTGAGTGGAAGCCACAAATGCAACCGAGGGATGTGGTTGTAGAATACGCCACCAGAATAGCTTGATACTTCACATCTAAGAGAGATCTCTTGGCACGGGCAGTTCATATCCACTCTTGTTTAAAATGGAGGTGTCCTTCTGTACTCTGTAAATGCACCTGGACAAATTAGTGGGAGAGGTAAAAAGTAGTCCACATTTTGCTCCCACGTCTGGTGCTCTGGCTCAGAACTGTGTCCTCAGGAAGACAGAGCACGTTGCCCATGTAGATCTAATAGAGGTGACATTTTTCTGATTCTCACAAAGGTGCTTATGGTCTACTTCTTACTCCAAAAATTAGAGACCACCAGGGAACATTTGTGAGGGCTACCATGAATTACTTGAAACAGCAGAGATGCTTTGGGAAATCTAACATTGTGGTCTCATCTTGAAGGCTGAGCAATTGAGAGATAGCTGTTTTGTCTACTAGGACAGAGACCATACAACCCACTGAGCTGAAAATACCTAGAGAAATAAGCTCACACATGAAAAAGTTTGGAGCACAGTTGTTTCTACAGTGTTTTCTAGGAATTGTAAAATTCCATTTTCCTTTTGGTGGCTCTCTTTCTTACAATCACAAGGTCAGGGCTTGCAATCTTTCTATAGCTGACGTGAAAATTATAAACCTGGAGGGAGATGAGCTGATGGCATTGCTTCCACACGAGTGTGAGCTTCATCTTAAAAACATAGGCTCACTCCAAAGACTCAACTGAGTGACTGACAGCATTGTTAACAGAGACTGTCAGCGTTGTTAACAGAGAGCTCAAGACTCAGGTGAGTGGTGAGATGAAGCAGGATTTACTCAAGGAACAGCTAGGATAATTCTTTTTTCATAATTTCAGTCATATCTCGCTGAATCATAACTGAAAACAATAGATATTTTCAGATGAAAAGATACATTTTTTCACTCATGAGTCTATAATGTATTAATTTTGAAGATACTTTGGTAATTTTGTAATACCATGTTTGAATTGCATTTGCATTATACGTCTTGTTTTACTAACTTTTCTCAGTTTAACTTACTGTATGTACTCAGGTGAAATTTCATATTTTATTTTAAAAAATAATTATTTAATTTAATTTAATTTCCCTTCTTCTTCCCTTCCCTTCTTCCATTACAAATGGTAATTTCATATTTTATTTTATTTTTTAATTATACTTTAAGTTCTAGGGTACATGTGCACAACGCGTAGGTTTGTTACATATGTATACATGTGCCATGTTGGTTTGCTGCACCCATTAATTTGCCATTTACATTAGGTATATCTCCTAATGCTATTCCTCCCCCTGTACCCCCACCCCATGACAGGCCCCGGCGTGTGATGTTCCCCTTCCTGTGTCCAAGTGTTCTCCTTGTTCAATTCCCACCTATGAGTGAGAACATGCGGTGTTTGGTTTTTTTCTCCTTGCGATAGTTTGCTGAGAATGATGGTTTCCAGCTGCATCCATGTCCCTAAAAAGGACACGAACTCATCCTTTTTCATGGCTGCATAGTATTCCATGGTGTATATGAGCCACATTTTCTTAATCCAGTGTATCATTGATGGACATTTGGGTTGGTTCCAAGTCTTTGCTATTGTGAATAGTGCCGCAATAAACATAAGTGTGCATGTGTCTTTATAGCAGCATGATTTATAATCCTTTGGGTATATACCCAGTAATGGGGTGGCAGAGTCAAATGGTATTTCTAGTTGTAGATCTTTGAGGAATTGCCACACTGTCTTCCACAATGGTTGATCTAGTTTACAGTGCCACCAACAGTTTAAAAGTGTTCCTATGTCTGCACGTCCTCTCCAGCACCTGTTGCTTCCGGATGTTTTAATGATCGCCATTCTAACCGGTGTGAGATGGTATCTCATAGTGATTTTGATTTGCATTTCTCTCATGGCCAGTGACAATGAGCATTTTTTCATGTGTCTTTTGGCTGCATAAATGTCTTCTTTTTAGAAGTGTCTGTTCATAACCTTTGCCCACTTTTTGATGGGATTGTTGGATTTTTTCTTGTAAATTTGTTTAAGTTCTTTATAGATGGATAGATCACAAAAATTTTCTCCCATTCTGTAGGTTGCCTGTTCACTCTGATGCTAGTTTCTTTTGCTGTGCAGAAGCTTTTTAGTTTAATTAGATCCCATTTGTCAATTTTGGCTTTTGTTGCCATTTCTTTTGGTGTTTTAGACATGAAGTCCTTTCCCATGCCTACATCCTGAATGGTATTGCCTAGGTTTTCTTCTAGGGTTTTTATGGTTTTAGGTCTAACTTTTAAGTCTTTAATCCATCTTGAATTAATTTTTGTGTAAGGTATAAGGAAAGGATCCCGTTTCAGCTTTCTACATATGGCTAGCCAGTTTTCCCAGCACCATTTATTAAATAGGGAATCCTTTCCCCGTTTCTTGTTTTTGTCAGGTTTGTCAAATATCAGATGGTTGCAGATGTGTGGTATTATTTCTGAGGGCTCTGTTCTGTTCCATTGGTCTATATCTCTGTTTTGGTACCAGTGCCATGCTGTTTTGGTTACTGTAGCCTTGTAGTATAGTTTGAAGTCAGGTGGCATGGTTCCTCCAGCTTTGTGCTTTTGGCTTAGGATTGTCTTGGCAATGTGGGCTCTTTTTTGGTTCCATATGAACTTTAAAGTAGTTTTTTCCAATTCTGTGAAGAAACTCATTGGTAGCTTAATGGGGATGGCATTGAATCTACAATTTACCTTGGGCAGTATGGACATTTTCACAATATTGATTCTTCCTATCCATGAGCATGGAATGTTCTTCCATTTGTTTGTGCCCTCTTTTATTTCATTGAGCAGTGGTTTGTAGTTCTCCTTGAAGAGGTCCCTCACATTGCTTATAAGTTGGATTCTTAGGTATTTTATTCTCTTTGAAGCCATTGTGAATGGGAGTTCACTCAGGATTTGGCTCTCTGTCTGTTGTTGGCATAGAGGAATGCTTGTGATTCTTGCACATTAGTTTTGTATCCTGAGACTTTGCTGAAGTTGCTTATCAGCTTAAAGAGATTTTGGGCTGAGACAACGGGGTTTTCTAAATATACAGTCATGTCATCTGCAAACAGGGACAATTTGACTTCCTCTTTTCTTAATTGAATACCCTTTATTTCTTTCTCCTGCCTGAATGCCCTGGCCAGAACTTCCAACACTATGTTGAATAGGAGTGGTGAGAGAGGTCATCCCTGTCTTGTGCCAGTTTTGAAAGGGAATGCTTCCAGTTTTTGCCCATTCAGTATGATATTGGCTGTGGGTTTATCACAAATAGCTCTTACTATTTTGAGATACGTCCCATCAATACCGAATTTATTGAGAGTTTTCAGCACGAAGAGCTGTTGAATTTTGTCAAAGGTCTTTTCTGCATCTATTGAGATAATCATGTGGTTTTTGTCCTTGGTTCTGTTTATATGCTGGATTATGTTTATTGATTTACATAAGTTGAGCCAGCCTTGCATCCCAGGGATGAAGCCCACTTGATCATGGTGGATAAGCTTTTTGATGTGATGCTGCATTTGATTTGCCAATATTTTATTGAGGATTTTTGCATCGATGTTCATCAGGGATATTGGTCTAAAATTCTCTTTTTTTGTTGTATCTCTGACAGGCTTTGGTATCAGGATGATGCTGGCCTCATAAAATGAGTTAGGGAGGGGCCAGGTGCGGTGACTCACACCTGTAATCCCGGCACTTTGGGAGGCCGAGGCAGGCAGATCACAAGGTCAGGAGATCGAGACCATCCTGGCTAACATGGTGAAACCTCGCCTCTACTAAAAATACAAAAAATTTAGCCAGGCGAGGTGGCGGGCGCCTGTAATCCCAGCTACTCGGGAGGCTGTGGCAGGAGAATGGCTTGAACCTGGGAGGCAGAGCTTGCAGTGAGCCGAGATCGTGCCACTGAACTCCAGTCTGGTCAACAGAGCGAGACTCCATCTCAAAAAAAAAGAGAAAAATTGAGTTAGGGAAGATTCCCTGTTTTTCTATTGATTGGAATAATTTCAGAAGGAATGGTACCAGCTCCTTCTTGTACCTCTGGTAGAATTCAGCTGTGAATCCATCTGGTCCTGGACTTTTTTTGATTGGTAGGCTATTAATTATTGCCTCAATTTCAGAGCCTGTTATTGGTCTATTCAGGGATTGAACTTCTTCCTGGTTTAGTCTTGGGAGGGTGTATGTGTCCAGGAATTTATCAATTTCTTCTAAATTTTCTAGTTCATCTGCGTTGAGGTGTTTATAGTATTCTCTGATGGCAGTTTGTATTTCTGTGGGATCAGTGGTGATATCTCCTTTTTCATTTTTTATTGCATCTATTTGATTCTTCTCTCTTCTTTATTAGTCTTGCTAGCAGTCTATCATTTTGTTGATCTTTTTTTAAAAAAAAAACAGCTCCTGGATTCATTGATTTTTTTTGAAGGTTTTTTGTGCCTCTATCTCCTTCAGTTCTGCTCTGATCTTAGTTATTTCTTGCCTTCTGCTAGCTTTTGAATGTGTTTGCTCTTGCTTCTCGAGTTCTTTTAATTGTGATGTTAGGGTGTCAATTTTAGATCTTTCCTGCTTTCTTTTGTGGACATTTAGTGCTGTAAATTTCCTTCTACACACTGCTTTAAATGTGTCCCAGAGATTCTTGTATGTTGTATCTTTGTTCTCATTGGTTTCAAAGAACATCTTTATTTCTGCCTTCTTTTTGTTATGTACCTAGTAGTCATTCAGGAGCAGGTTGCTCAGTTTCCATGTAGTTGAGCGGTTTTGATTGAATTTCTTAATCCTGAGTTCTAGTTTGATTGCACTGTGATCTGAGAGACAGTTTGTCATAATTTCTGTTCTTTTACATTTGCTGAGCAGTGCTTTACTTCCAACTATATGGTCAATTTTGGAATAAGTGTGATTTGGTGCTGAGAAGAACGTATATTCTGTTGATTTGGGGTGGAGACTTCTGTAGATGTCTATTCTGCTTGATGCAGAGCTGAGTTCAAGTACTGGATATCTGTGTTAACTTTTTGTCTCATTGATCTGTCTAATGTTGACAGTGGGGTGTTAAAGTCTCCCGTTATTATTGTGTGGGAGTCTAAGTCTCTTTGTAAGTCTCTAAGGACTTGCTTTATGAATCTGGGTGCTCCTGTATTGGGTGCATATATTTTTAGGATAGTTAGCTCTTCTCGTTGAATTGATCCCTTTACCACTATGTAATGGTCTTCTTTGTCTCTTTTGATCTTTGTCAGTTTAAAGTCTGTTTTATCAGAGACTAGGATTGCAACCCCTGCCTTTTTTTGTTTTTCAATTACTTGTAGATCTTCCTCCATCCCTTTATTTTGAGCCTATGTGTGTCTCTGCATGTGAGATGGGTCTCCTGCATACAGCACACTGATGGGTCTCAACTCTTTATCCTATTTGGCATTCTGTGTCTTTTAATTGGGGCATTTAGCCCATTTACATGTGTTAATATTGTTATGTGCGAGTTTGATCCTGTCATTATGTTGTTAGCTGGTTATTTTGCCTGTTAGTTGATGCAGTTTCTTCCTAGCATCAAAGGTTTACCTAGTCAAACCTCAGCAATGGTGGATGCCCCTCCTCCAGCCTGGCTGCTGCCTCCCAGTTCAATCTCAGACTGCTGTGCTAGCAGTGAGCAAGGCTTCATGGGCGTGGGACTTGCTGAGCCAGGTGCGGGATATAATCTCCTGGTGTGCCATTTGCTAAGACTGTTGAAAAAGTGCAGTATTAGGGTGGAGTGTCCCGATTTTCCAGATACCATCTATCATGGCTTCCCTTGGCTAGGAAAGGGAAATCCCCCAACCCCTTGCACTTCCCGGGTGAAGCAATGCCCTGCCCTGTTGTGGCTCACACTCTCCATGGGCTACACCCACTGTCCAACCAGCGCCAATGAGATGAACCAGGTACTTCAGTTAGACATGCAGAAGTCACCCGTCTTCTGTGTCAGTCACACCGGGAGCTGTAGACCAGAGCTGTTCCTATTCAGCCATCTTGGTGCCTCCCCTTGTTTTTTCTTTTTCTGATTTCAACTTGACAGCAGAACTCAACTGTGCTGATGGTGCAGATGCATGTTGGTGGGAACTTTTCATTGTGTGATTCTGACATTTATGATAAATGGATTCACTTACTAAAGTTTTGTAGAGAGAGCAGTAACCATTTAATCACCTAGATGATGTTTCCTTTATAAAATCAAACATACCTGGTGGTTTTAAAGCAATTATTTTTTTAACCTCAGTCACTTATGATTATTAGAGAAGAATACTAAGTGTCAAGATGTTTGCATTGCCTTTCATATTTTTATTTATGAGACAGTGTAATGGTATGACTTTGAATCTATAACCAGACACACTTTCATCCCCCCAATTTGTGCTCATTTACTGTTTTTTATATTTTATGCATGAAGCTAAATTATTTTTACCCATGGATTAAAGTAAAATGACACAATGATACCTGAATCCTGTTCAAATAACATGAAATGGAAACTGCAAAATTGTTTTGCAAAATTTTACAAGGTAAGAAAACTTGAGAGGCATTAGCTTTCTCATTGGAGACAGACATTCTTGTATCAAGTAAAGTCTCAGGAAAAAGAACCATGTGTGACTATTTTAATGCAACCTCTTGGTTGAAATATAATGATTAAAAGTAGTGTTTATCTTGTTGATAACTGAGAGGCAAATATTAAAAATTTTGTTTTGAGATGAAGAGAGTTCACATGATAAATCTCTGGGATGTGAACTAAACTGGGAGCGCACCAGGACCATTTCTAAGACATACAGTTAATTAGGGTTTGGGTAAACAGAATAGCGTTCCCCATTCCCTAAAAAAGATACTTACATCCAAGTTCTTAGATACTGGAAATACATTACAATTCATGGCAAAGAGAATATAAGGCTGCAGATGGGATCAAAACTGCTGATATGCTGATGAAAAATAAGAAGACTATTATGAATTATCATGGTGGGTCCAGTAGAAGCATAAGCGTCAAAAACCATGGAAGAGTGAAGAATAAACCGTATCAAAGTGACAGATCGTGAGAAAGACTCAATTGGATATATTTTTGTTTGTTTTAGTGAGTCTTTCCACTTCAGTACATGTTTTACTCAATTCACCTGTGCAAATGTGATTCATTTTATATGCTTGTCACTGAATTGGGTGCTAAAAATAAAATGAGAGAACATAAAATAATAAAAATATGATTTCTAAAGATGGAGGGCAAAGGACATTAGGAATACAGTGTGCACCCTATACAAGCATGATTGCAAATGTAGTCATTGCATATATATATACACATATATATATAATTATTTGGTTTAGAAAATAGTGCAGGAGGTACATTATTAAGAATTTATAGTCAAGGTTAATCAAGAATAAGTGAGTAAAATAAAAATAATAATGACATTAATAATTTCAAACACTGAATAAAGAACATTGATGATATGAAGTCAATTTGTTTTTCTTTTTTTTTTTTTTTTTTTGAGACAGAGTCTCGCTCTGTCCCCCGGCTGGAGTGCAGTGGTGTGATCTCGGCTCACTGCAAGCTCCGCCTCCCGGGTTCCTGCCATTCTCCTGCCTCAGCCTCCCAAGTAGCTGGGACTACAGGCACCCGCCACCGCACCCGGCTAATTTTTTTGTATTTTTTGTAGAGACGGGGTTTCACCGTGGTCTCGATCTCCTGACCTTGTGATCCGCCCGCCTCGGCCTCCCAAAGTGCTGGGATTACAGGCGTGAGCCACCGCGCCTGGCCCTCAATTTGTTTTTCATATCTACAAAATATGTTTCTTCTATGCCATTAGGATGAACACAGTTTTCACTTATGTTATCTTTTAAAAAGTATCAAGCTAGCATTGGAATCTCAGCTAACATTTTCCTTCTTCTCTTCCACATTTTTACATTCTTTCAGGATCACAGGCCTAAGACCCATGCCCTGGTCACCAGTCATTTGGCCTTTGTCCACCTAGTAATGCTCTTCACTGCAATGGAGTTTTTGTCTCCAGACATGTTTGAGTCACTGAATTTCAGAATAACTTCAGATGTAAAGCTTTGTTCTATGTGCACAAGGTGATGAGGGTCCTCTCCATCTACACCACCTGCCTCCTGAGCATGCTGCAGGCCATTACCATCAGCCCCAGAACCTCCTGGTTAGTGAGATCTAAACATAAATTTACAAAATATAATATCCTGGGCTTATTCGTTTTTTGGTTTAGCAATTTGTCTTTCAGTAGTGACATGATAATTTACACTGTAGGTTATTACAATGACTCAGATAATTTTGAATATCAGCAAATATTGCACACTTTTCCCAGTGAATGTCATCATCAGGGTGCTATTTCTTATGCTGTTGTTATGCAGAGATGCCTTCTTCATAGGAATCATGTTCCTCTCAAGTGTATACATGTTGATTCTTTTGTCCAGGCATCAGAGGCACTCCCAGCGCTTTCACAGCAGCAGCCTTATATTAAGGACCTCCCTAGTGAAAATGGCCACCAAGACCATCCTCATGCTGGTGAATTTCTTTGTGCTCATGTACTCAGTGGACTTCACCCTCTCATCATCCACAGTGCCGTTATGGGTATTTGGCCCTGTCATCTATGGTGTCCACAAGTTTGTGGTCAATGCCTATGCCACTGTCAGTCCTCTGGTGCTCATCAGATCTGATAAAAGAGCCGTCAATATTCTGCAAAAGTTTCAATGGAAGTGCCATCTATTTTTAACAAGTTGGTGATAAAATTTTCTAAAAATTATTTCTTCATAATCAATTAAATTATACAAAAAGCACATAACTTTCTTTCTGATTTAAATAAAATATGTGAATTGTACTTTTATAATATCTCAACATCTTTTAATTTTTTGGTGCCAAGAACTATGTGCTTTCCTCAATTCAATGTCCACTATGATTTTGTATTCTCAAGGTCTGCCTCTTACCCCTTCATTTTAATTTTACCTTTATACAGGAAAACGTTATTTTCTTCTCTAGTACACTCTTAGGTGGCTCCTATTGGCAAACAAACCTCTCAGTTTTAATTTTTGAAATTATTTTAATTTTTCTTCTTTATTGAAGATATTTAGCTACATTCAAATTCTAGCTTGAATAAAAAATTTTTAAGCATGATTTTAAAATTTGTTTTTAATTGAAGATAACGTGTAAGTTTATTATGTACAAATGATGTTTTGAATTACATATAGATTATAAAATGGTTAAATCTAGCTAATTAACAAATGCATGATCTAAAAGTTATTATTTTTTGTGGTGAAAGCACTTAACATCAACTACTTTTCCATTTTTCAGGACTGCAACATGTCATAATTAAGTATGGCCGCCAGGTTGCACAACAGAGCTTGTAAAATGTATTTCTTCTATCTAATTGTAACTATGTTTCCTTTGACCAACACTTTGCATCCTCCCCACTAACCAACCCATGCTCTGGTAAACACCATTCTACTCTCTACTTCTAAGAGATAAGCTTGTTTAGATTCCACATTTGAATAAATTCCTGTGTTTTTTGTCTCTCTGTGTCTGGCTTATTTCACTTATCATAATGTCCTCCAGGTTCATCTATGTTGTCTTAAATGGTAGAATTTTATTCTGCCATTCATTTTGTTATGCCATATATTTGTGGCTAGATCGCATTTCATTGTGTTCACATACCATGTTGTCTTATCCATTTATCCTTTGATGGACACTGTGATTGATTCCATATCTTGGCCACTGTCAATAGTGCTGTAATAAACATGGGAGTGTAGCTATCTCTTTAACATACTGACTTTATTTCTTTTGGCTATATGGCCAGTTGTAGAATTGCTGGAACATACAGTAGTTCCATTTTTAGGCTGAGAAACTTCCATACTTGTTTTTCATAGTGGCTGTATTAATTTGTATTCAAACCAACAGCGTATAAGAGTTACCTTTATTCCACATCCTTGCCAACACTTGTTCTCTTTTGTCATTTTGATTATGGCCATTCTAATTAAGATAAGGTAAGGTCTGGTAGTTTTTGATTTGCATCTCCCTGGAGGTAATAAACACAAAGATAGAGAAACTGGGAGATACAAGAGGACAGAAATGACTCAGTGATAAACACCATGGAGTCTCACCCACAATTGGCACACTCTGATCCTCTAACCAAATGACAAGCCACAGTCCAATAACTTGTTTTAAAGAAAAATGAGAAAAAAAAAATCTCTAAAAACAAGGACAGGCAAGGACAGTGTCCCCCTTTGGGCGCAACAGCTGGTTTTATGTGATAATTACAGCACCTCTTCTTGCAAACATTTGTGTAAATGGAGGATTTTACTAAGGATGATGGACATCTAAGGTTCCCAAAGTTAAGAACTTTTAGTATTCCCAAATTGGTCTTCTTGTATGCTAAATTAGAGAAGTTAGGTTTCGGAATCATGGAAAATAAATGAGGGTTGTATTTTAGCTGGCACCTAAAAACATCCAAAAGTGGAAATGATAAACTTACTTAGAAAGGTAACAAGAAAATGTTTGAAACTACCTCAGAATCAAAGAAAAGTAGCAAAATCAGCTTCTAAAATCAGGAAGGTGCCAGAAACTATCTTCTTTTTCTTCCCCCGAAGCTCTGCTTTCTAAACTTCCTTGCCTGGATGATTTCATTTTGTTTCTCTTTCTCCTCCCCATATTCCTTCTTAAACCACAAAGGGTCCAGAAATAGCTACAGAAGAAGAAAAATAGTAGTCATTTCTTTTAAAGCAAAACCCACAGAAGAATGGGTTCAAACATAAGATATATACTTTATACCAAGTCAGAATTAAGTGCTCCAATGTTTGGATTTCCTCATCTGACTCATGACACCTTAAGTTTGCCAAGGAATTCCAAATAATGCTTAAGACCAGTGATTCAGGGTTTTCAAACCAATATCAGCTAATTGACTTACTAGTCCTCCAAAACAAAGCTGAAGAATGCTACAAGGTAGCGAATTAGAAACAGCTTTAGCAGATTTTAACAAACTAAAGTGCAAATGGGAGAGAGAAGCCTAGGCAGTTTTGCAACTGCCTCTGTGGGGATTTACTACAGCTATTCCCCTAATCCTACAGACTGGGCAAAATACAACAATGTAGTATATATCCCAGCAAAACCATACCTGATTATTATATCACATTTATTTTCGTTTTTGTGAATATACAGTAGTTGTGTATATAAATGGGGTACATGAGATACTTTGATACAGGCATGCAACGTGTAATAATCACAGCACGGTAAATGGGGTATCTTATCTCCTCAAGCATTTATTCTTTGTATTACCAAAATTCAATTATATTATTTCAGTTATTTAAAAAGGTACAACTAAATTATTATTGATTATAGTAATTGTCAATTATTGACAATTGCAGTGTTGTATCAAGTACTACTGTTGTGCTATCAGTACAAACTGTGCTATCAGTACAAATACTACGGTTGTGCTATCAGCACAAATACCCTGTTGTGCAATCAAATAGTACCTCTACCTCTTATTCATTCTTTTAAACTATTTTTTGTACCCATTAACCATCCTCACTTCCCTGCATGCCCCTACCAAACTGCCCCCCTACTATGCTTCTCGGCCTCTGGTAACCATTCTTCTACTTTCTGTCTCCATGAGTTCAACTCAGTGGGATCCTCAGCTCCCACAAATAAGTGAGAACATGCAAAGTTTGTCTTTCTGTGGCTGGCTTATTTCATTTAATATAATGACCCTCATCTATGTTGTTACAAATGACAGGATCTCATTCTTTTTTTCTGGCTCCACTGTGTATATGTACCACACTTTCTTTATCCATTCATCTATTGATTGACACTTATGTTGCTTCCGAATCTTGGCTATTTTCAACAATGCTGCAACAAACATGGGAATGTAGACATCTCTTCAATATACTGACTTCATTTCTTGTGAGTATATACTTAGCAGTGAAATTGCTGGATTATATGGAAGCTCTATTTTAGTTTTATGAGGAATCTCCAAGCTGTTTTCCACAATGGTTGTACTAACTTACATTTCCACCAACAGTGTACCAGGCTTCCCATTTCTCCACATTCTCACTAGCATTTGCTGTTGCCTGACGTTTGGACAAAATTCATTTTAACTGGGGTAAGATGATATCTCATTGTAGTTTTGATTTGCATATCTCTGATAATATACCTGCTTGCAATTCATATGTCTTCTTTCAAGAAATGTTTATTGAAATATTTTGCCCATTTAAAAAATCAGATTACTAGATTTTTTTCCCATACAGTAGTTTGAGCTATTTATCTGTTCTAGTTATTAATCCTTTGTCAGATGGATAGTTTGCAAATATATTCTCCTATTCTGTGGGTTGTCTCCTCACTTTGTTGATCATTTCCTTTGACATGTAGAAGATTTTCAACTTGATGTAACTTCATTTGTCCATATTTGCTTTGGCTGCCTGTGCTTGTGGGTTATTATTCAAGACATTTTTGCCAATACCTGGAGAGACTTTCCTCAATGTTTTCTTATAGTTTTTAAATTTGAGGTCTTAGATTTAAGTATTTAGTCCACTTTGATTTGAGTTTTGTTTATGGCAAGAGATAGGGGTTATAGTTTCATTCTTTTGCATATAGATATCCAGTTTCCCCAGCATGATTTATTGAAGAGATTGTCTTTGCCCTAATTTAAGTTCTTGGCGCCTTTGCCGAAAATGAATTCAGTGAAAATGTATAAAATTTTTTTCTGGGTTGTCTGTTCAATTCCATCGGCTCATGTGTCTATTTTTCTGCCAGTACCAGGCTGTTACAGTTACTATAGCTTTGTAATATAATTTGAAGTCAGTTAATGTGATTCCTGCATTTAATCTGTGAATTGCTTTGGGTAATGTAGACATTTTAACATACTAACACTTTCAATCCATGAACATGGAATATCTTTCAATTTTTGTGTCTTCAATTTATTTTATGATTGTATTATAGTTTTTATTGTAGAAATCTTTTACTTCTTTGGTTAATTTCTATGTGTTTAGTTCTATTTGTGACTATTATAAATGGTATTTCTTTTTAATTTCTTTTTCAGATTGTTCACTCTTGGCACATAGAAATGCTACTGATTTTTGCCAGGCGCAGTGGCTCATGCCTGTAATCCCAGCACTTTTGGAAGGCTGAGGCAGGCGGATAACGAGGTCATGAGATCGAGACCATCCTGGCTAACACGGCGAAACCCCATCTCTACTAAAAATACAAAAAAAAATTAGCTGGGCGTGGTGATGGGCGCCTGTAGTCCCAACTCCTCAGGAGGCTGAGGCAGGAGAATGGCACGAATCCGGGAGGCAGAGCTTGCAGTGAGCCAAGATAGCGCCACTGCACTCCAGCCTGGGTGACAGAGTGAGACTCCATCTCAAAAAAAAAAAAAAAAAAAAAGAAAAAAAAAAAAAGAAATGCTACTCATTTTTATATCTTGATTTGTATCCTGAAACTCTACTGGATTTATCAGTTCTAGTAGTTTTTGTGGAGTCTTTAGGTTTTTTACAAATATAAGATTATATCATCTGCAAACAAGGATAATTTGTCTTTTCCCCTTCTATTTAGATGCCCTTTATTTCTCTTTCTTGTCTGATTGCTCTTGCTAGGACTTCCAGTACTATGGTGAATAACAGTGGTGAAAGTGGGCATCCTGGTCATGTTCCAGATCTTAGAGAAGGGGATTTCAGTGTTTCCCCAGTCAGCATGACACTAGCTGTGGGTACGTCATATATGGCTTTTATTATGTTAATAATGTTCTTTCTCTACCCAGGTTCATGATAGTATGTTGAATTTTATCAAATGCTTTTTTCTGTCTTAATTTAAATTATTATAAAATCTTCGTCCTTCATTTTGTTGATGTGATGTATCATATGGATTGACTTGCAACCATTCTTGCATCCTTGTGATAAATCACACATGGTCATGAAGAATGATTTTTTAATGTAATGCTTAAAGTTTTGCTAGTATTTTGTTGAAGATTATTGCATCAATATTAATTGGAGATATTGCAGTTTTCTTTTTTAAAGTGTCTTTGATTTTGGCATAAAGGTAATTATGGTGTTATAGAATGAGTTTGGAAGCATTCCCCATCTCTATTTTGTGGACTAGTTTCAGTTAGAATTGGTGTTAGTTCTTTAAATGTTTGTTAGAGTTCAGTAGTAAAGCCATAGAATACTGGGCTTTTCTTTACTGCGAGACGTTTTATTACAGCTTTGATCTCATTGTTATTGGTCTGTTCATGTGTTGTATTTCTTCATGTTTCAATTTTGGTGTGTTTCTTGGTGCTAGTCTGGCCCACTCAGACCTGCTCCATGCTCTCCATCAGACAGCTGGTGGCCCTTCTTGAAGAGTGAGTGCAGCAGGGACTAGCGGTTGGGCTGAAGCCCCTTGGCCTCATGCGGACTCTCCAATACTCATTGAACTTCATGGTGAGGGACAGGGGACCCACCCTGTCTCTCAGCGGGAAAGCAGGGAGTCCTTGTTCAAGGAAGCCCCTGGGGCAGCCGCAGGAGGCAGCCCTGGGACAAAGCGCCCAAGGCCCCCCTCGACCGGCCATCCTGCCTCCTCTGCAGGACCTTCTCTTCCCCTTTCCCTCCCTCCTGAGGTGAAAAGGAGGGGAGGAGGCCACGGAGCCCACTGTGTCAGGGAAGCCTGGCCCTTCCTTTCGAGCCTCCAGGGGACTCTCACGGGTCTCGCCCCTTCTCCAGGACCTGGAAGCTTCTTTCCCTGAAGAGCCCTGAGCTCCAGTCCCAAGTGTCTCTTCCCCATTGCTTCCTGTTTCTCCTTTCGCCTCCACCACCACCACCGCCAGGGGCTCACACTCCCTGCTTTTGGGCTTCAAATGTTGTACTACGTGCTTGACTCACTAGCCTGCTTAATCTTCAAAATCACTCTATCTAGAAGACATTCTAGGCTGGGCATTGTGGTTGATGCCTGTAATCCCAGCACTTTGGGAGACCCAGATGGTCTGACTACTTGAGTGTATGAGTTACAGACCAGCCTGGGCAACATAGCAAGATGCTGTCTCTACAAACACAGAAAAAACTAGTGGGGTGCTGTGGCACATGTGTGTAATCCCAACTACTTGGGAGGCTGAGATGGGAGGATCGCTTGAGCCTGGGAAGTCAAGGCTGCGGTGAGCTGAGATCACGCCACTGCACTCCAGCCTGGGCAACAGATTGAGACTCTGTCTCAACATAAAAATAAAAATAATGTAAAAAGTGAAATTGCCGAAATCACTCATTTAACCAATAAGATGAGCCACTACCTACCAGGGACAATGAAAGTTTAAAGGTGCCAAGAATTATGAAGGCAGTATTGAACTCACTTGAAATATGAACACCACATTGGGTGAATTTAGATAGGAAGGACAAGGAGCCATTCCTAGGAATATCATTATATATGGGAAAACACTGAAAAAAGACTCTGCAATGTTTGAGAAAATAATGGCCATAGAAAAAGATTTCATGGACCTTCCGGCTTATGAAAAAATCAACTGAAATTGCTTAACATTAGGTTAGAGCAATAAAAAGGAAAAATAAACCTTTATATAAGAAGATAGTTGGAATAGGGGACAGGAATGACCCATTTCCCGGTCTCTGCCTAGAACAGGGCTGGGGAAAAATCTGTGGTCATCACATTGACTGTTGCATAAACACATATTCTTTCTATATGTCATCATGGAGCAGGTGCTACAAAGACAAGGCAAGGAAAAGGAATAGAGAATATTACTGGGTGCTTTTCTGTAGGGTGATCAGGAAAGGACTCACTGAAAAAGAGACATTAGAGCAGAGCAAGTGTGAGAGAGAGAGTCATAGAGAGATCTGCGGGCAGAGGATTCCACGTGAGGGCAACAGACACTGCAAAGCCCCCGAGGCAGGGAGTGCTTGGCGTGTCTGAGGAGCCAGAAAAAGGCCAGTGGGGCTGGAATGGAGTGAGTGAGGAGTAATAGGGGCAGAACACATATAGCCTTAGAGATCATGGCTCTAGGTGTTTTGTTTTATTTTCCAATTTTTAAAATGGTGTTAAAATACACATAACATAAACTACAGTAGTTTAGCCATGCTTCAGTGAACAGTTCAGTAATATTAACACTCATATGGTTGTGCAACCATTACCACCATCCATCTCCAGAATTCTTTCCAACTTGTAAAACCGAAACCCTCTATCATTAAACAATAGCTCTCCATTCTCCCTTCCACCCAGCCCCAGGCAAGCACCATTCTACTTTCTGTCTCTATGCATTTGACTATTCTTGGGACCTTATAAAAGCAGAATCTATGGTATTTGTCTCTTGTGACTTATTTCACTTACTCTAACGTCTTCAGGGTTATTTTAATAACATTTGTCAGAATTACCTTCCTTTTGAGAAATGAAGAATATTCCATTATATGTATAGACCACATATTGTTTATCCATTCATCTGTCACTGACATTAGAGTTGCCTCTACATTTAAGCTATTAGTGAATAATTATGCTATGACCATGGATGTACAAATACTTCTTTGACCCTTCTTTGAATTCCTTTGTGTAGACACCCAGAAGGGAAGTGCTGGATCATGTGAGCCTCCACCCCACTGTCTGAAGTCGTCCTTGAGCCTCCACTCTGCTGTCCCCAGAGCTGTCACTGATGTTCCACCCTACTATCTGGGAGCTGGTCTGAGTCTGCACCCTGCTGTTCTTGGAGCCCAGAAAGCCCACCAGGGCCGGTCAAACTCCACCCCTCCCTTGATATTTCCTCCCAGGCATCAGCACTTTGGAAAAGCCATAATGTACCTTTTAATATCTAGGAAAGGTGCCTCAGGAAGGCATGGAAGGCATGGAGAGATCACCACCACCAGGTTATGGTGTCTCACCTGTGTCCACTGGCCCCATGCTGGCCCTTTAAGGGGTAAGAGCAGAACAGGCTGGGAGACTACACCTCTTTTATCAAAGTGGCCATAGATAAAGCCAGAAAGGGGACGGGAGAATGTGGTGCTGTGGGCAGGATGCTGAGGGCAGAGGCCCCTCCCCACAGGTGCTAAGCAGATCAGGCAAGGAGGAGCTTCCAGCCTCCATCCAGGCAGGACTTCTAACCACTGCTAGAGGCCCCTTCTTGGGAGGTCCTGTCCCAGCCAATGGCCAGCTCCAGAGACTTTTGTCCATTTTCCACAAGACGGACATGATGCAGGTGGCTGTATCTGGGCCCCAGAACTTTCAGGACTGAGCCCTGGTGAAGACAGGAGGGAGTTGTGGGCCCTGGATGTCCCTGTGCAGCCGATGCCTCTGGCTGGGACCATTCACCACCCAGATGCCTCCTCACTTGGTCTCCAAGCCTCACTGGTCACGTGCAAGGCCACGGGGCAGGGCTGGGATGGGTTCAGGGCTCCATGTGCTTCCTGAGAGGGATGAAGGGTTGCATCCCCCATAGCAGCCCAAGGCATAGTAGCCACTACTACCCCACTCAGTCTCAGTGAGCAGGCTTGTGGGGGATGTAGGGGCCTGGTCCTCCAGTGGCAGGTAGGCAGGCAGCAGTGCCTCTCACTCCTCACACTCCGCTGGCAGCATATCCTCCAAACTTGGGGCTCCTAGGAGGTGTTTCCATGCCCTCCTGCTCTCCTCCAGGTCACAGATTTCCAGGGACATGCTGAGCCACAGGTGAGCACTGCAGTGGCCCCTCGCACACTGAATTCCAAGGCTCCTTGTGAGGTGCTGGCACAGTCCTGGCTCGGCTGCACACCAGCCACGTGGGCCTCCATCCAGGTCTGGAGCAGAGTATGGGATGAGGGAAGGGCTCAGGCAGCATGATCAGAACTCACCCTGGGAGTGGTAACCTCCTCCTCAGCAGGCCCTCCCTCCTCCTCCAAGAAGCCCTCCTGATGTCCACATCAAGCAGCACCTGTGCCAGGAACATTCTGTCTTCCTTACTATGTGCTAGCTCAGCCTCAACATGGGACCCTGAGTCTCTTCGGTCCCCTCACTGCTCCCCTAGCACAGAGCCTGGTGCTCACAGCAGCCTGCACCAGGGTACAGATGGTGACATGTGCTGAGGACAGAAAAAACGCCTGGCAGCATGCAGCGTGTGTCCCAGGGCCTTTCAGCAGCTACAGAGACTGGATACGCCCACCTGAACAATTTTCTCTGTCTCTCTGTCTCTCTCTCTCACACACACACACACACGCACACACAGCATGACAGACAGGTGACACTAAGACTGGTGACTTTCAAGGTACTTGGGAAAGGCCAGCTGACCTGAATCCCTCTGTGGAGACATAGGAGACCTCTGCCTCCAAAAGGAAGCTCTTCCTTTGGTGGGACCAGAAGTATCCACCCAACGCACCACACACACACTACACCTTCCATCACTGCACTGCTCCCTGCCAGACCCCCACCCATGGGCCTGAATAATCCCTGGCAGATGCCCTGGTTCTACAGAGAAGGGCTGGTGCCTGCAAGTGGATGACACAGGTCAGGGTACAATCACAACCTCTGCCCCACTCAGCCTTGTCTTCAGCTGCCCAGGCTCTTGACAGTCACATCTGCCACTCCGAGGAAAGACGGGAACTCTGCCAAGACCCAGGTGCTCAGTTTTAAGCTTTAAATTATATTTTTGAACAACAATCCTAAGAACTAGGTCCCCTGTTGAAAGGGAAAATGGTTTTTTTTGCATAATATGCTGGCAATACTGTGTGGAGGGGATATCTCTGCCACACAGGGTCCAGGGAAGCCGCAGGACCAGGAAAGGAGACCCTGGTGTCACCCTACAAGGAAGAAGTTGAGACAAAGTTAATGTTAGTAGAGAGTTTATTTGAGACAAACTTCAGGATTGCAACTCCGGAGCATAGATTCAAGTTATCCTGAATATACACTCCAATTAGCAGCAGTTATGAGCCGATTTTTAAAGGCAAAACAAGGGGGATAGGGAAGGGGCAGATACAATTCCTCAGGAATGTTAGTTGGTTCATAGCAATGACACTCCTTAGTGATGGGCTGTACACTGTTAAGCTACAGGGTGCGATGTATGGCATCCGGTGTGACACTGTTAAGCTATAGGGTGTGGGGTATGGCATCTGGTGTGGCATTATGAGGTAAATTCAAAGCTACTTCTGGCAACAGCAGTATCAAGAAATGAATACACAGCTCAATGTGAGGGAGTAGGACATGACTGTGGTCTCATTTTAATGCCTCCTTCTGGACCTGATAATTAGAAACACTTGCATTTCTAAGATAAAAGTTATTTCCTGATTGCTGAAGACCCAGGTCAGCTTGGTCCGGACCCCAGGGACCTCATGCCTTGTGCCCTTTGCCCACAGTGAGAAGCCTGAGGGAGGACACTGGAGCCCACCTCCCAGAGCTCTCCCTCTGCCCCTCCTCCCACCCATGGGGCATGAACTGCCAGCTCAGCAGGGAGGGGAGGGTCTATGTGACCCCCAAGTAGTTCACCAATACATGGGCTGTAGGAGCCAGACAGGGCTCAAAGAGGAGGAAATGCAGAGCCCATTCCTGGCTCTGGTACCAATGTGTGACCCCAGGGGAACCGAAGGGGTGGGCAGACCAGGAGCCCAGGGTCAGTGAGGGTCCCAAGGGCAGCATCAGTGCCAGGGACCTTTCCCCATGGCCACAGGACAGACCCTCACAGAAGGAGGAGGTGAGCCCTACGGTGGGCGCAGACAGCTGCAAACCAGAGGAAATAGAGATAAGTTATGAGAAACTTACATTTTCCCATCAGCCATGCAACGGAAGACACAAGAAAAATAAATCATCAATGGAAAGTAAAGTGGTTTTTTTTTTTTGTCCACTTGAGACACAGAGGATAAATTTAAACTCACTGTATATATATATATAAAAGGCTCAAGACACTGATAAGTCCCCCAACCATCATCAAAGCCAACATCCTGGGCAGGCTAGACCTTGGGGCAACACCTGCCCTCCATGCGCTGTGGCAGTCTCTGCACGCTCCTGAAGTTCCCACTGTGCGCACTGTAGGGGGCTGGAAGAATGTTGCTGGAGAGGACATATTCTGGAAGAGGGTTCTTTCCACCCCGAGGCCAGAAGACAGTCAGAGGTCCATGGGGACCCAGGTAGGGGCTCCTGCTGAGGCCCCAGTTGGCATGAGGTCACTGCAGGGGCTGAGCTCCCTTCCAACCAGGAAGAGCTCATCTGCCTCATCCCTGCCACTGCCTCTCTCCCCTCTCACCCCATCCAAACCTACTCTCAGGGCAGGATCCAACTGGGTACCCTGTGGCCTCCCTGGCTAACTGATTTATACTAAGGCATACGTCCTATACAGTGTGAGCTGTGATGGTGAGTTTAGAATTGACTTGCCATGACTGCAGCCTGTAGAGGGAGCCAGCACCTCCAGGAACCCCATCCTTGCCATCAGCAGAGGGTCTATGGCTCCTACCTCATCCAATGTCTCCCTGAGCACCATGTCTGCCTGACCAGGACCCACTGGTCCTCCCATGAGGATGTTGCCTAGGGTTCCAACCCAATAGGTCCAAATACACCTCACCAACCTCCCCTCCGGGTTGTCCCCCCATTCCCCACCTCAGGGTCACTACTCATATCTCATCCACCCACATGTCTCCTCAGTCTCAAGACCCTGCAATTTCCTCCACTTGGCTTCATCTCCACTTTTCTTACCAGCTCAAACCAAATCTTATCTCTGTGGACATCCCACTGGCCCTCATCAGGTCCCCCATGTCTGCTTGTTCCCGCAATCCATTCTCAAAACATAAAGCATAACATGTCACAGTTTCACGCTCTTCAGCACTTTCCTTTGCTCTAAGGAGAAGCCAGGCACCCACTCACCTGGCCCCACCCAGCACCCCCATTCCCACACACTCTTCCTTGCATCCTCCCTGCTACCTGATGAGGCCCCTGTGCCCCTCTTGTAAGCTGACACGCAGTGCACATTGGCAATGGCTTACTGAAGACGCCCGTTGTCTGTCCTGTTCTCTAAGACATCTGCAGGGGCAAGAACAGATCCTGTGCACATCAGATGCCCCCAGCTGTGCTTTCACACAATATGTGAACAAAGAAGCAAACCAAGCTCCTCCAGAGGCAGGAGACAAGGACCTCCGGCTTCTTGGTCCCCATGACGCAGGGTCTGGTTGAGGCCAAGCCGCCCTCCTCTTCCACCTCTTCTCTCCTTCCCTTCTCTCCCCAGGCAACATGCGAACCTCCAACTGGCCCAGAGAAGGAACTTGTAAAGCGCACCCTAACCAGGATAAGACAGTGGGGCATAAATGCGAGGAGAGGGGTTGGCTCTCGGTGCCACACTTCACGAACACTCACACATGCACACACTGATGCATGCACACGCTGACACATGCACGCAGGTGACATAAGTACACACACGCGCACACAGCGACATCCCAATACTTTCACAAACATACACAACACAAACAGCCCAAACCCTCACTCTAAAACCTAACCCCAGCCCCAAACTGCAACCCAGAACTCAAGTCCTAGCCTGAACCTTGACCCCAAACCCCACCTCAAGTCAGAAGGTAAACCACAGGCCGAATCCCGAACTGGAACTCAAACCCCAGCAGGAACCTGAACTCTTCCGTTGTCTTTCCTCACCTGGCGCCTGGGACTCAGCATCTGACGCTCTGCTGCGCGCCTCGTTCTTGTCCTCCCCACCAGCTGTGCTCCCTGTCCCCCCTCTCCCAAGGAGCCGCCCAGCCCATGTCCCCCACCCCGGTGGTCCCGATGAGATGCACCCAGGCTGACCCAGGGTGCAAGTCCCCACCCCAATCCCCAACCCAAACCCTAAACCAGAGGCCTTGTCTAAACTTTACTCCCAAACTCCCCCTCAAATTGGAATCCGAACCACAGGCGCAAGCCTTAACCAGAACTCAAAACCCAGCCGGAACCTGAACCCCGCCCCCGCCTGTGAGCGCCTGCGCGCGGGTCCCGCCCTGCCCACGAGCTTCACCTCTGACCCGGACCTCCCCCAAAACTGCGCTTTCGACCCCGCAGTCCCAGGGAACCGCAAGCCGCCCCCCACACCCCACCTCCAGCAGCACCCTCTCGCCCTGTCACCGCACCTTCACTGTGAGCCGCGGACCCCATTTCCCTGCCGTCCCCCTCCCCCTCCCGGGAGCTGTGACCACCGGACCCAACATTTGCGGCTTCGTCTTCGTGGCCCGGAAGCGGCCCCGCAGGCGGAGCATGACAAGTGGCCACGTGCTGCACAGCGGCTGGCTGAGGAAGTCACCCCCCGAGGAGAAGTTGAGGCTCTTTGTGAGTGCGGGCAGTGGGGGAGGGACCAGGAGCGCTGCGGAGGGTCTGGGGGCTCCGGGAGGGGTGTGGGGGAGGCGGCCTGGGTCCACGGGAGGAGCTGTGGGTGGAGGCGACTTCTCCACGTCTGCATGCGAAGGCCACTCCCCGCCAGCGAGAGACGGGGTCCGGGTTTGCGTGGGTTGCGTTCCGAGTCCCAGGGAGTTGATTCCGGGGCTGGGGACCCTTTTACCCTGAGCGCCGTGGGCCTGCAGGTCGGAGAGTGGGCGGAAAAGGAGACCAGGCTTTGCGGACTCACAGCAGGCTCCGCAGCCTCACAAAGGACAGGAACCTCGCACCCGCTCCCCTTCCCTCCCAGGCCCTGAGAATGGCGGGCACCTCGCACCCTTTCCTTTCCTCCCAGGCCCCAAGGAAGGCAGGCGCCTCAAACCTGCTCTCTTCCTTCCCGAGCCCCGAGAAGGCAGGCACCTCACACCCCCTCCTCTTCCCTCCCGGTCCCCAAGAAAACGCAGGCGCCTCACACCAGCTTCTCTTCCCTCCTCGCCCGCCATTCCCGGGGTCATTCGCGTCCTTCCACGCCTCCACGCCTGCTGAGGGACAGTGTGCACTGCAGTGTAGTTTTCTATATATTAATTCACGTGGTTAAACGATTTAGAAAAAGAGAAGATTGGCTGCCCTTCCTCCTAGTGGCTAATTTGAAGAGTGTCGTTCTAAATTTCAACAATTTTTTTTTTTTTTTTTTTTTTTTTTTTTTTTTTGAGACGGAGTCTCACTCTGTAGCCCAGGCTGGAGTGCAGTGGCCAGATCTCAGCTCACTGCAAGCTCCGCCTCCCGGGTTCACGCCATTCTCCGGCCTCAGCCTCCCAAGTAGCTGGGACTACAGGCGCCTGCCACCTCGCCCGGCTAGTTTTTTGTATTTCTTAGTAGAGACGGGGTTTCACCGTGTTAGCCAGGATGGTCTCGATTTCCTGACCTCGTGATCCGCCCGTCTCGGCCTCCCAAAGTGCTGGGATTACAGGCTTGAGCCACCGCGCCTGGCCAATTTCAACAGTTTTATTGAGGAAACAGTAACTGTTGGAAGTCAGTATGATTATGCCAAGGTACATAAAAGAGGCTTTTCTCGCTTATTCCTTAGCCCCAGGTCCAGCCCTTCAAGAATCTATCCAGAATAAGCTGATCCTATAGTCATCTTCCCTCTCCTCTGCTTCCCTGGGCTATAACCAATTCTGCGTTCTTGTCTTTCTCCATTTGTTTTTTCAAGTTTTTATTATACTTTAAGTTCTGGGATACTATCATGTGCAGAACGTGGAGATTTGTTAAATACATATACACGTGTCATGGTGGTTTGCTGCACCCATCAACCCGTCATCTACATTAGGTATTTCTCCTAATGCTTTCCCTTCCCCTACCCCCCAACCCCAATAGGCCACGTTGTGTCATGTTCCCCTCTCTGTGCCCATATGTTCTCATTGTTCAAATCCCACTTATGAGTGAGAACATGCGGTATTTGGTTTTCTGTTCCAGTGTAAGTTTGCTGCGAATGATGGTTTCCAGCTTCATCCATGTCCCTGCCAGGGACATGAACTCATACTTTTTTATGGCTGCGTAGTATTCCATAGTGTATATGTGCCACATTTTCTTTATCCAGTCTGTTATTGATGGGCATTTGGGTTGGTTCCAAGTCTTTGCTGTTGTGAATAGTGCTGCAATAAACATACGGGTGCATTTGTCTTTATAGTAGAATGATTTATAATCCTTTGGGTATATACCCAGTAATGGGATTGCTGGGTCAAATGGTATTTCTAGTTCGAGATCCTGAAGGACAGTGTGCACTGCAGTGTAGTTTTCTGCAGTGTAGTTTTCTGAAGGGGTGTTGAAGGCAATTCCGTGAGGAATTGCCACACTGTCTTTCACAGTGCTTGAACTAATTTACACTCCAACCAACAGTGTAAAAGCATTCCTATTTCTCCACATCCTCTCCAGCATCTGTCGTTTCCTGACTTTTTAATGATCGCCATTCTAACTGGCGTGAGATGGTATCTTGTTGTGGTTTTGATTTGCATTTCTTTAATGACCAGTGATAGTGAGCTTTTTTTCATGTTTGTTGGCCACATAAATATCTTTTTCTGATAAGTGCCTGTTCATATCCTTTGCCCACTTTTTGACAGTGTTGTTGTTTTTTTCTTGTAAATTTGTTTAAATTCCTTATAGATTCTGGATATTAGCCCTTTGTCAGATAGATGGATTGGAAAAAAATTCTCCCATTTGGTAGGTTGCCTGTTCACTCTGATGATAGTTTATTTTGCTCTGCAGAAGCTCTTTAGTTTAATTAGATCCCATTTGTCAATTTTGGCTTTTGTTGCCATTGCTTTTGGTGTTTTAGTTATGAAGTCTTTGCCCATGCCTTTGTCCTGAATGGTATTGCCTAGGTTTTCTCCTAGGGTTTATATGGTTTTAGGTCTTACGTTTAAGTCTTTAATCCATCTTGACCCTGACCTCTTTCAGAACTGAGTTAATTTTTGTGTAAGGTGTAAGGAAGGGGTCTACTTTCAGTTTTCTGCATATGGCTAGCCAGTTTTCCCAATACCATTTATTAAATAGGGAACCCATTCCCCATTGCTAGTTTTTGTCAGGTTTCTCAAAGATGAGATGGTTGTAGATGTGTGGTGTTGTTTCTGAGGCCTCTGTTCTGTTTCATTGGTCTATATGTCTGTCTTGGTACCAGTACCACGCTGTTTCGGTTACTGTAACCTTGTAGTACAGTTTGAAGTTGGGTAGCGTGATGCCTCCAGCTTTGTTATTTTTGCTTAAGATTTTCTTGGCTATATGGGCTCTTTTTTGGTTCCGTATGAAATTTAAAGTGGATTTTTCTAATTCTGTGAAGAAAATCAATGGTAGCTTGATTGGAATAGCATTGAATCTGTAAATTCTTTGGGCAGTATGGCCGTTTTCACGATATTGATTCTTCCTATCCATGAGCATGGAATGTTCTTCCATTTGTTTGTGTCCTCTCTTACTTCCTTGAGTAGTGGTTTGTAGTTCTTATTTCCTTGAGCAGTGGTTTGTAGTTCTCCTTGAAGAGGTCCTTCACATCTCTTGTAAATTGTATTCCTAGGTATTTTATTCTCTTGGTAGCAATTGTGAATGGGAGTTCACTCATGATTTGGTACTCTATTTGTCTATTATTGGTGTATAGGAATCCTTGTGATTTTTGCACATGGATTTTGTATCCTGAGACTTCACTGAAGTTTAAGGAGTTTTTGGGCTGAGACGATGGGGTTTTCTAAATGTGGAATCATGTCATCTGCAAACAGAGACAATTTAACTTCCTCTCTTCCTATTTGAATACCCTTTATTTCTTTGTCCTGCCTGATTGTGCTGGCCAGAACTTCCAATACTATGTTGAATAGGAGTGGTGAGAGAGGGCATCCTTGTCTTGTGCCAGTTTTAAAAGGGAATCCTTCTAGCTTTTGCCCATTCAGTAGGATATTAGCTGTGGGTTTGTCATAAATAACTCTTATTATTTTGAGATACATTCCATTAATACTTAGTTTATTGAGAGGTTTTAGCCCGAAGGGGTGTTGAATTTTATCGAAGGCCTTTTCTGCATCTATTGAGATAATTATGTGGTTTTTGTCATTGGTTCTTTTTATGTGATGGATTATGTTTATTGATTGTCATAAATAACTCTTATTATTTTGAGATATGTTCCATCAATACTTAGTTTATTGAGAGTTTTTAGCACGAAGGGGTGTTGAATTTTATTGAAGGCCTTTTCTGCATCGCTTGAGATAATCATGTGGTTTTTGTCATTGGTTCTTTTTATGTGACAGATTACATTTATTGATTTGTGTATATTGAACCAGCCTTGCATCCTTGGAATGAAGTTGACTTGATCGTGGTCAATAAGCTTTTTGATGTGCTGCTGGGTTTGGTTTGCCAGTATTTTATTGAGGATTTTTGCATTGATGTTCATTAGGAATATTGGCCTGAAATTTTCTTTTTTTGTTGTGTCTCTGCTAGGGTTTTGCATCAGGATGATACTGGCCTCATAAAATGAATTAGGGAGGAGTCCTTCTTTTTCATTGTTTGGAATAGTTTCAGAAGGAATGGTACCAGCTCTTCTTTGTACCTCTGGTAGAATTCGTCTGTGAATCAGTCTGGTGCTGGACTTTTTTTGTTGTTGTTGATAGGCTATTAATTACTGCCTCAATTTCAGAACTTATTATTGGTCTATTCAGAGATTTGACTTCTTCCTGGTTTAGTCTTGGGAGGGTGTATGTGTCCAGGAATTTATTCATTTCATATGGATTTCCTAGTTTACTTGCATAGAGGTGTTTATGGTATTCTCTGATGATTTCTGTGGGATCAGTGGTGATACTCCTCTATCATTTTTTGTTGTGTCTATTTGATTCTTCTTTGTTGTGTCTATTTGATTCTTGTTAGTCTGGCTAGTGGTCTAATTTGTTAATCTTTAAAAAAACAACTGCTAAATTTATTGATTTTTTGAAGTTTTTTTTTTGTCTGTATCTCCTTCAGCTCTGTTCTGATCTTAGTTATTTCTTGCCTTCTGCTAGCTTTTGAATGTGTTTGCTCTTGCTTCTCTAGTTCTTTTAATTTTGATGTTAGAGTGTCGATTTTAGATCTTTCTCGCTTTCTCTTGTGGGCATTTAGTGCTATACATTTCCCTCTAAACACTGGTTTAGCCGTGTCCCAGAGATTATGGTACATTGTGTCTTTGTTTCCATTGGTTTCAGAAAAGAAGATCTTTATTTCTGCCTTAATTTTGTTATTTACCCAGTAATCGTTCAGAAGCAGGTTTTTCAGTTTCCATGTAGTTGTGCATTTTTGAGTGAGTTTCTTAATCCTGGGTTCTAATTTGGTTGCATTGTGGTCTAAGAGACTGTTTGCTATGATTTCCATTCATTTGCATTTGCGGAGGAGTGTTTTACTTCCAATTATGTAGTCAGTTTTAGAATAAGTGAGTGCTATGTGGTGCTCAGAAAAATGTATATTCTGTTGATTTCAGGTGGGGAGCTCTGTAGATGTCTATTAAGTCCACTTGGTCCAGGGCTGAGTTCAAGTTCTGAATATCCTTGTTTCGTTTCTGTCTTGATGATCTGCCTAATATTGACAATGGGGTGTTAAAGTCTCCCACTATTACTGTGTGGGAGTCTAAGTCTCTTTGTAGGTCTCTGAGAACTTGCTTTATGAATCTGGGTGCCCATGTCTTGGATGCATATATGTATTTAGGGTAGTTAGCTCTTCTTGTTGAATTGATCCCTTTACCATTATGTAATTGCCTTCTTTGTCTCTTTTGATGTTTGTTGGTTTAAAGTGTGTTTTATCAGAGACTAGGATTGCAACCCCTGCTTTTTTTTGCTCTCCATTTGCTTGGTAAATATTCCTCCACTCCTTTATTTTGAGCCTATGTGTGCCTTTGCACATGAGATGGGTCTCCTGAATACAGCACACTGATGGGTCTTGACTCTATCCAATTTGCTAATCTTTGTCTTTTAATTGGGGCATTTAGCCCATTTACATTTAAGGTTAATATTGCTATGTGAGAATTTGATCCTGTCATTATGCTAGCTGGTTATTTTGCCTGTTAGTTGGTGCAGTATCTTCATCATGTCGATGGTCTTTACATTTTGGTATGTTTTTGCAATAGCTGGTACTGGTTTTTCCTTTCCATATTTAGTGGTTCCTTAGGAACTCTTGTAAGGCAGGCCTGGTGGTGACAGAATCTCTTAGCATTTTCTGGTCTGTAAAGGATCTTATTTCTCCTTTGCTTATGAACCTTCATTTAACTGGATATGAAATTCTGGGTTGAAAATTATTTTCTTTAAGAATGTTGAAAATGGAGGTTCCAAGATGGCCGAATAGGAACAGCTCCAGTCTGCAGCTCCCAGCGTGAGTGATGCAGAAGGTGGGTGATTTCTGCATTTCCAACTGAGGTACCACGTTAATCTCACAGGGGCTTGTCAGACAGTGGGGGCAGCCCATGGAGCGGGGCAGTGTATCGCGTCACCCAGGAAGTGCAAGGGGTTGGGGAATTCCCTTTCCTAGCAAAGGGAAGCCATGACAGATGGTACCTAGAAAATCAGGACACTCCAACCCTAATACTGCGCTTTTCCAAAGGCCTTAGCAAATGGCACACCAGGAGATTATATCCTGCGCCTGGCTCGGAGGGTCCCACGCCCACAGAGCCGTGCACACTGCTAGCACAGCAGTCTGAGATCAAACTGTGAGGCGGCAGGGAGGCTGGTGGAGGGGCGTCCACCATTGCTGAGGCTTGAGTAGGTAAACAAAGCGGCCTGGAAGCTCAAACACGTAATAACATTAACCTTAAATGTAAATGGGCTAAATGCTCCAATTAAAAGACACAGACTGGCAAATTGGATAAAGAGTCAAGACCCACCAGTGTGCTATATTTAGGAGACCCATCTCACATGCAGAGACACACATAGGGTCAAAATAAAGGGATGGAGGAAGATCTACTAAGCAAATGGAAAACAAAACAAAACAAAAAAAGCAGGGGTTGCAATCCTAGTCTCTGATAAAACAGACTTTAAACCAACAAGGATCAGAAGAGACAAAGAAGGCCATTACATAATGGTAAAGGGATCAATTCAACAAGAAGAGCTACCTATCCTAAATATATATGCACCCAATACAGGAGCACCCAGATTCATAAAGCAAGTCCTTAGAGACCTACAAAGAGACTTAGACTCCTACACAATAATAATGGGAGACTTTAACACCCCACTGTCAACATTAGACAGATCAATGAGACAGAAAGTAAACAAGGATATGCAGGAATTGAACTCAGCTCTGCACCAAGTGGACGTAATAGACATCTACAGAACTCTCCACCCCAAAGCAACAGAATATACATTCTTCTCAGCAATACATCACACTTATTCCAAAATTGACGACATAGTTGGAAGTAAAGCACTCCTCAGCAAATGTAAAAGAACAGAAATGATAACCAACTATCTCTCAGACCACAGTACAATCAAACTAGAACTCAGGATTAAGAAACTCACTAAAAACCGCTCAACTACATGGAAACTGAACAACATAACGAAAAGAAGACAGAAATAAAGATGTTCTTTGAAACCAATGAGAACAAAGACACAACATACCAGAATCTCTGGGACACATTTAAAGCAGTATGTAGGGGGAAATTTATAGCACTAAATGCCCACAAGAGAAAGAAGGAAAGATTTAAATTGACACCCTAACATCACAATTAAAAGAACTAGAGAAGCAAGAGCAAACACATTCAAAAGCTAGCAGAAGGGAAGAAATAGATCAGAGCAGAACTGAAGGAGATAGAGACACAAAAAACCCTTAAAAAAATCAGTGAATCAATGTTTGATTCAATGTTTGAAAAGATCAATAAAATTGATAGACCACTAGCAAGACTAATAAAGAAGGAAAGAAGAATCAAATAGATGCAATAAAAAATGTTAAAGGGGATATCACTACTGATCCCACAGAAATACAAACTACCATCAGAGAATAGTATAAACACCTCTATGCAAATAAAATAGAAAATCTAGAAGAGATGGATACATTCCTGGACACCCTCCCAAGACTAAACCAGGAAGAAGTTGAATCCCTGAATAGACCAATAACAGGTTCTGAAATTGAGGCAGTGATTAATAGCCTACCAACCTAAAAAAAGTCCAGGTCCGGACAGATTCATAGCCGAATTCTACCAGAGGTGCAAAGAGGAGCTGGTACCATTCCTCCTGAAACTATTCCAGTCAATAGAAAAAGAGGGAATCCTCCCTAACTCATTTTATGAGGCCAACATCATCGTGATACCAAAGCCTGTCAGAGACACAACAACAACAAAAAAGAGAATTTTAGAACAATATCCCTGATGAACATCGATGCAAAAATCCTCAATAAAATACTGGCAATCCGAATCCAGCAGCACATCAAAAAGCTTATCCACCAAGATCAAGTTGGCTTCATCCCTGGGATGCAAGGCTGGTTCAACATAGACAAATCACTAAATGTAATCTAGCATATAAACAGAACCAAAGACAAAAACCACATGATTATCTCAATAGATACAGAAAAGGCCTTCGATAAAATTCAACAGCCCTTCATGCTAAAAACTCTCGATAAATTAGGTATTGATGAGATGTATCTCAAAATAATAAGAGCTATTTATGACAGACCCATAGCCAATATCATACTGAATGGGCAAAAACTGGAAGCATTCCCTTTGAAAACTGGCACAGGACAGGGATGTCCTCTCTCACCACTCCTATTCAACATAGTGTTGGAAGTTCTGGCAAGGGCAATCAGGCAGGAGAAAGAAATAAAGGGTATTCAGTTAGGAAAAGAGGAAGTCAAATTGTCCCTGTTTGCAGATGACATGATTGTATATTTAGAAAACCCCATCATCTCAGCCTAAAAAGCTGATAAGCAACTTCAGCAAATTCTCAGGATACAAAATCAGTGTGCAAAAATCACAAGCATTCCTCTACACCAATAACAGACAAACAGCCAAATCCTGAGTGAACTCCCATTCACAATGGCTTCAAAGAGAATAAAATACCTAGGAATGCAACTTACAAGGGATGTGAAAGACCTCTTCCAGGAGAACTAGAAACCACTGCTGAACGAAATAAAAGAGGACACAAACAAATGGAAGAACATTCCTTGCTCATGGATAGCAAGAATCAATATCGTGAAAATGGCCATACTGCCCAAGGTAATTTATAGATTCAGTGCCATCCCCATCAAGCTACCAATGACTTTCTTCACAGAATTGGAAAAAACTACTTTAAAGTTCATATGGAACCAAAAAAGAGCCCGCATTGCCAAGACAATCCTAAGCCAAAAGCACAAAGCTGGAGGCATCATGCTACCTGACTTCAAACTATACTACAAGGCTACAGTAATCAAAACAGCATGGTACCGGTACCAAAACAGGGATATGGACCAATGGAACAGAACAGAGCCTTCAGAAATAATACCACACATCTACAACCATCTGATATTTGACAAACCTGACAAAAACAAGAAATGGGGAAAAGATTCCCTATTTAATAAATGGTGCTGGGAAAACTGGCTAGCCACATGTAGAAAGATGAAACTGGATCCCTTCTTTACACCTTATAGAAAAATTAATTCAAGATGGATTAAAGACTTAAATGTTAGGCCTAAAACCGTAAAAACCCTAGAAAAAAATCTAGGCAATACCATTCAGGATGTAGGCATGGGCAAGGGTAAGGACTTCATGACTAAAACACCAAAAGAAATGGCAACAAAAGCCAAAATTAAAAATGGGATCTAATTAAGCTAAAGAGCTTCTGCACAGCGAAAGAAACTAGCATCAGAGTGAACAGGCAACCCACAGAATGGGAGAAAATTTTTACAGTCTACCCATCTGACAAAGGGCTAATGTCCAGGATCTACAAAGAATTTAAACAAATTTACAAAAAAAATCAACCCCATCAAAAAGTGGGCAAAGGATATGAGCAGACGCTTCTCAAAAGAAGACATTTGTGCAGCCAACAGACACATGAAAAAATGTTCAGCATCACTGGCCATTAGAGAAATGCGAATCAAAACCACAATGAGATACCATCTCACACCAGTTAGAATGGTGATCATTAAAAAGTCAGGAAACAACAGGTGCTGGAGAGGATGTGGAGAAATAGGAATGCTTTTACAATGTTGGTGGGACTGTAAACTAATTCAACCATTGTGGCAGATGGTGTGACGATTCCTCAAGGATCTAGAACTAGAAATACCATTTGACCCAGCCATCCCATTACTGGGCATATACCCAAAGGATTATAAATCATGCTGCTATAAAGACACATGCACACGTATGTTTATTGCGGCACTATTCACAATAGCAAAAACTTGGAACCAACCCAAATGTCCGTCAATGATAGACTGGATTAAGAAAATGTGGTGCATATACACCATGGAATACTATATAGCCATAAAAAAGGATGAGTTCATGTCCTTTGTAGGGACATGGATGAAGGTGGAATCCATCATTCTCAGCAAACTATTGCAAGGACGGAAAACCAGACACCACATGTTCTCACTCATAGGTGGAAATTGAACAATGAGAACACTTGGACACAGGGTGGGGAACATCACACACTGTGGCCTGTTGTAGGGTAGGGGGAGAGGGGAGGGATAACATTAGGAGATATACCTAATGTGAATGACGAGTTAACGGGTGCAGCATACCAACATGGCACATGTGTACATATGTAACCTGCATGTTGTGCACATGTACCATAGAACTTAAAGTATAATTTAAAAAAAAAAAGACTCTTGAATATTGACCCTCACTCTCTTCTGGCTTGTAGGGTTTCTGCAGAGAGATGTGCTTTTAGTCTGATGGCTTCTCTTTGTGGGTAACCTGACCTTTCTTTCTGGCTGCCCTTACCATTTTTTTCCTTCATTTCAAACTTGGTGAATCTGACAATTATGTGTCTTGAGGGGTTTGGAAAGTTCTCCTGGATAATAAATATCTTTAAGAGTGTTTTCCAATTTGGTTCCATTCTCCCCGTCATTTTCACGTATACCTCAAATGTAGATTTGACCTTTTCACATAGTCCCATATTTCTTTGAGGCTTTGTCTATTCCTTTAAATTTTTTCCTCTAATCTTGTCTTCACACTTTATTTCATTAAGTTAATCTTTAATCTCTGATATCCTTTCTTCTGCTTGATCAATTTGGCTATTGACACTTGTTTATTTTTCACGAAGTTCTCATGCTGTCGCTTCCAGTTTGATCAAGTCATGTATGTTCTTCTCTAAGCTGGTTATCATAGTTAGCAGTTCCTGTAACCATTTATCAAGGTTCTTCGTTTCCTTGCATTGGTTAGAATGTACTCCTTTAGCTCGGAGGAGTTTGTTTTTACCCCCTTTCTGAAGCCTACTTCTGTCAGTTCGTCAAACTCATTCTCCATCCAATTTTGTTCCCTTGCTGGCAAGGAGTTGTGATCTTTTGGAGGAGAAGACGCATTTTGGATTTTGGAATTTTCAGCCTTTTTGCCCTGGTGTTTCCTCATCTTTGTGGATTTGTCTATTTTTGGTCTTTGATGTTGGTGATATTTGGATGGAGTTTTTGTGTGGGTGTCCTTTTTGTTGATGTTGGTGCTATTGCTTTCTGTTTGTTAGTTTTCCTTCTGATAGTCAGGCTTCTCTTCTGCAGGTCTGCTGGAGTTTGCTGGAAGTCCACTCCAGACGCTGTTTGCCTGGGTATCACCAGTGGAGGCTGCAGAACAGCAAAAATTGCTGCCTGCTCTTTCCTCTGGAAGCTTTGTCCCGGAGGGGCACCTGCCAGATGCCAGCTGGAGCTCTCCTGTATGAGTTGTCTGTCAACCCCTGCTGGGAGATATCTCCCAGTCAGGAGGGACAGGGGTCAGGGACCCACTTGAGGAGGCAGTCTGTCCCTTAGCAGAGCTTGGGCGCTGTGCCGGGAGATACACTGTGCTCTTCAAAGCCACAGGCCGAACGTTTAAGTCTGCTGAAGCTGCGCCCACAGCTGCCCCTTCCTCCAGGTGCTCTGTCCCAGGGAGATGGGAGTTTTATCTATAAGCCCCTGACTGGGGGGATGCTGCCTTTCAGAGATGCCCTGCCCAGAGAGGCAGAATCTAGAGAAGCAGTCTGGCTACAGCCGCTTTGCTGTGCTGTGGTGGGTTCTGCACCATGTTTAAACTTCCCAGTGGCCTCTTTCTCCGTTTTACCTACCGCTGGTCATTGTCCCTTTTTATGAGGATCCTTAGCCATTAGACTGCATTCTGCTGGCCTGAGGTAGAGACAAATGCCGCAGATCAATACAGGTTACCAGGGCTCAACTGAGGCCCTGAAAGGAGGCAACTCCAGCAGCAGTAAATATTAAATATTGACATAAATCTGAAATACAGATGCAGTTTTAGAACCAAGAGGTAGACAAAGGAAAAAATTAACAAGAAACTCTGGCTTTCTGGGACAAAGCCAAATTCAGAATAAAGGTAATCCTGATCTGAAGTTCCATAGCACAAAGCATTTCCCTCACAGTCACCTTATTCAGAAGTCTCTTAGAAGTCTATGTGCATCTTCTGTTCATAGCCAGGTGCTTCTCTAGGGAGGTGGAGATGATTCTTGGACAAATGATTGTATTTAGCTTGACCTGATGTCTTGTGTGGTTGTGGCCTGAATTTTGCAGGTGGTCCCACGTAGTTTGAATCGTGGCTCTACCTAATAGCTTTGCATTATAGGCAAATCTACTTAGTGAATGAAGCTTCACTTTCTACAAAATGTGGTGTGCAAATAATTTATATCACAGGTGACTGTTGTATTAAGAAATTGTATCATGTAAGGTTGATACAAGGCATGGAGCTCAGTCCCTGAGGTAGAGTTAGCCATGAAATAAACTGCTTAGTGTGGCATGTGCTACCTTCCAAATTTCCCGTGCCACATTCTCCCATTTCTCACTGTCATTTAGCCACAGTGGCCCCTTTCTCGCTTTGGAAGGAGCCAAGTTCTTCCTCACTTAGGGCCTTTGCACTTGCAGTTCCCTCTTCCTGGGATGCAGCAGCTTCCTCCACCACTTTCACATGCCTGGCTCCTTCTCATTCTTCTAGTTCAGCGGGTATTTTCAAGCAGTGTTGTAAGGTGATTGAGAGCATGTGCTCTGGTTTCAAATTTTGGCTCTACCACTTACTGGCTCTGTGACCCTTGGGCAAGTTACTTCTCTGCATCCCAATTCTTAAACTGTTCATTGCAGTAGTAATATCTATTTGACTAGGTTGTGAGGATAAATAAATTCGTATATATGTGTACATACACGCACATATTTAGCATTTGGAATGGTGCTCAGTGTGTAGTAAGGCTCTGTAGAAGTGATTGCTGTTATAAAATGTCACTACCTCGAAGAGACCTTCCTTGCCCAGGTCATCTAGCAGTCTCCCCCAGGCTGCTGTGATTATTGTCATATTTGGATATGTAATTACTGACATACTTGGGTTTATTTCTATTGTCTGTCTTCATGCTATTTATCCTGCTTGAAAAAAATGAATTGAAAAATGAATAGCCACTTTGTGAGATGGTATCATGAAATTGAACATATGTTTAACTGAAGTTCCAGAAAGGGGTTGAGGGAGAGGAGAGAAAAAATATTTGAAGAAAATTTAGCTGAAGTTTTGCCAAATTTGATCATAAACAGTAGTCCACAGCTCCTAGAAGTTCAGCTGATTCCAAGCAGGATAAACACAAAGGAGAATGTACATAAGCTCATCATGATCAAATCGCTGAAGACAAAGGTAAGGAAAATGAGGCAGGAGAATCGCTTGAGCCCGGGAGGTGGAGGTTGCAGTGAGCCAAGATTGCACCACTGCACTACAGCCTGGGCAACCGAGCAAGACTCTGTCTCAAAACAAAAAACAAACAAAAAAGTAGCCAGAGGGGTAACCCACACTGTACCAGATTGACAGTCAACTTTTATCAGAAACAGTGGAGGCCAGAAGACAGTGCACTGACGTGTCAACAGCCCTGGAGGAAGAAAACCATCATCTGAGATTCTACACCCAGTGCAATTTTCTTTTTAAGTGAAGATACTATAAAAACATTGTCACATTTTTAAAAAAGCTAAGAAGGGTGTTATCAGAAAGCATGCAATATAAGAAATGCTAAAAGAAATATTTCAGGCTCCTGGAAACCATGACCTGTGGCTTTTATCCTATATGTAGTCTGCCTAACAGAATCTGATCACTGTAGGCACACATTTGTTTTTCTTTAAGTGTTCATTGAATATTTGCTAGCTGTGAGGCACAGTACCAAGGCTTTTAGCTGAGTCACTTCATATCCTTAGAACAGCCTGATAGCATAGGCACAGTGTTGTCCTCATTTCTCAGGTGAGGAAATGAAGACATGGAGAACACAGGCCATGACACAGTCTGTGGTGCCATCATCCTAGATTCTCCAGTGGAAAATTCTGCTTTAAAATATGAAGGCAAAACCAACACACTGTCAGAGCATCAGATAGAAAACAACAACAACAAACTAAGACCGTATGTTACCAGACAACCCACAATATGAGAAATGCTAAAAGAAATACTTCAGCAGTGTGCTTCTGGGGAGTATAATGATATTGATACACAACATGGATGCAGAAGGATTTCCAGTAAATTACAGGCACTGGAAGAAAGTATTGGGAGGATGAAGACTGGAGCTGAGCAATCCACAGCTTTCAAGGATCTGCTTACAGATTTGGGAAACTGTATTCCATTATCCACCCAACTATCTTTGCAGAGCTATCGTCATCACTGTTCCCTCTCCCCTAGCCTCAGCCCAAATTCTACACGTAAAGCAATATTGGTGAGAGAACAAGCAGAGCCCATGAAACCAGGCTGCTGGGCTTGAAGTCTTGCTCTGCCACTTTATGACCAAGGCGTTTATAGAATGAATGCAAAGTTGGCTTAACATTTAAAAACAGGCCAGTGCAGTTCATCACAGTAAGAGAATAAAGAAGAAAAATCACCTGATCATCTGAATAGACGCAAAAAAGTATTTGACCAAATTTCAACAAACCATAGAAAATTAGTTGTATCTATGAAGAACCTATAGCTAACGTCATTCTTAATCATAAAATACTGAATGTTTTGCCCTAAGATCATGAACAAAGCAAGGATGTCTGTGCATATGACTTTTATGCAGTGTTGTACCAAAGGGTCTAGTCAGTGTAACAAGCATTAAAAAGAAATGAAAGTCATAGAGATTGTAAAAGATGAAGTAAAATTGTCTTTATTCTCAAAAGGCATGATTGGATATACAGGAACTTCTAAAAAATCTACTTCAAAAAACCTTCCCAGAACTAGGTGAATATAGCAAGACCACAGAATTTAAGGTGAACATATAAGCTTAATATATGGAAATACAGCTGCATAATTTACACAAAATTGAAATAATGCGGTAGCATAAAAACCCTCACAATATATGAGAGTAAACGCCAGCTAGAGTAGTAACAGTACACTTGCTATGCTCATAATATACATGCACCTGCACCACGCACACACAGAATCGTGAAGGCAGCAGCCTGGGCAAGACTTCAGGTGACTGTAAATAAGTGGCACTTATTTTTATGTTCCTCAACTCTATCCTGTCTGACTGTGCCTCAATCTTCAATCTTTTTCAATCCAAGGTTTATTGGGCTGGGAGATTAAGTGAGGCCCAGGAGTTGATATAGCAGCAATGAAGTCTTTGGGACCTTCCCTGAGTCATTTTAGTGGTACAGAAAGGGAACAGCCTGATTAGAGTGATTTCACAAAACAGGAGAAGAGGAAATGAAGATTAGCAGTGAGGAAACTCTTCAGAGTTTTAAGGTAAAGAGGGTAGAAAAACTGGGCCATAGTTGGAAGAGAATGTGGGCTAAAGCCAAACTTTTAATTTTTTTCTAAGATGGGAGAAGTTTGTGTCTTGATGGGAATGATCCTAGTAGAGGTGGAGAACTGTTGGGGTGATGTCCATTTGTGAGCGAGAGGGTGTTCACAAATGCAAGAAGGTTGGCCTTAGTATGGATGAAGACTCTGTGCTCCCTAGTGACAAGGTCCAGGGCTATAGGCACAGGCAGGCTGGTGGGTGTGGAGGCGGATTCCCTTTGCATTGCTTATATTTTCTCATGGAATAAGAAACAAAGAAATAGGGGTGTTGGAGGTTTAAAGGGAGAGAAGTTGAGAGGTTGTTGCAAAACAGCAGGAGAAAGCCATGAACTAGGTAAATATGGTAGGACGTTGGGCCACATGAGGGCCCCTTGAAGTTAAAGTGAGACCAGGCAGCATGGTTATGTAATTCTCTCCAGCTGTTCACAGCTGAATGGGAACAGGTGGAGTAGGCAAAGCATTAGGCTTAGCCAGGGGCTGTGGTTTTGCCAGATAAATAAGAGGAATGGAGACAGAAGCAAGGGTGTGATTATATTAGAGCCATGGAAAGGAAGTTTGATAAGGGGGAGAATAACAGGGATAAAAGGTGAGTGGGAAAAGGTGGTAGGAGTCTTAGAGTGTAGGTCTTCTGGGTTCTAAAGAGTTGTGATAATAACCCGATGCTTGGTGTCTGTAGTCCTTCAGGGTTGTATACCAAGTGGTTTGGGTTTATTTGCATAATAAAACTATGAGGTACTCAGGGTGGTGGTGGTGGTGGTGATTCCAGTAGCTGAGACAAGCTCCAAAGAGGTAAATGGCTTACTGGAAAGTCACACCTGGAGCCAGTGGAGAAGCATAGACTCATCCACAGTTCTCTACCATGGGTAGTCTTTTATCCCTGTATGTGGTGTCTGCTCATGGATCACTCAGTCTTGTTGAAGAGATGGAAGAAGAGAGCCTGAGAGAAAATGTAATCATGCATTCAATTCTACGGGGTGGAGTAGTGTAAGGAGTTTATCTGATCACTAATACATACTGAGCACTTAACATGTACAAGACACTAGTATAAGTACTAGGGATGCAGCAGTGAACAAGATGGAAAAAAAGCCTCTCAGTGCTTTGGGAGGCAGGAGCAGGAGGATCACATGAGGCCAGGAGTTCAGGATGAGCGTAGGCAACATAGCGAGACCCCATCTCTGCAGAAAAATATATTAAAGAATTAGCTAGGTATGGTGGCGTGTGCTCTAGTCCCAGCTACTTAGGAGGCTGAAGTGGGAGGATTACCTAAGCTCGGGAATTAGAGGGTGCGGTGAGCTGTGACTGTGCCACCACTGCACTCCAGCCTGAGTGACAGAGTAAGACTGTGTCCCTTAAAAAAGAAGCATCCTGAAGTCCTGTGCTTGGGAGAAGTTTTAGAAGGGTTTTTCTGTGACTCTTCTAAAGCATCATGATGTGGTAAAAAGCACATTTTACTAAAAGTTGGGAAACATGTTTTTCTGCTACTTGTTTACTGCTAATACTTCTGCTTCTGACACTGTTGCTTCAACTCACCATGCTTAGTGGAGGTCCCCATCTATAAACTAAGATGTTGTGGCTTTGAGAGTTCTGCTCTGTCTAAAAGTGCTATGCACTGAGGTCAGTGTTCTAGCCTAATGACATTGTTGCTATAAAGTGTTCTCACCCAACCTCCTGCTCTAAAGTGTGGAAATGCACGTTATTTTGTAGTGATGAGACTCTGTTGACATAGTGAGATGCTGCGGTAAAATGCATTCAAAGTCACTCTCCACCTTTGAAACTCTGGGGAAATCCGAAAGGGAGACATAGGCTGAGTGCAGGTCCAAGTCCCGTCCTCAACTTAGTGATGTCTTAGATCTGTTAAAAGCTTGGTAATAACAAATGAATGTTTCCCCTCTTCTTATTCCTTCCTGGTGGGATTTAGGCCTGGAGGAAACGCTGGTTTATCCTGCGGAGGGGCCAGACTAGCAGTGACCCAGATGTTCTGGAATACTACAAGAATGATGGCTCCAAGAATCCCCTGCGCACCATCAACCTGAACCTCTGTGAGCAGCTGGATGTTGGTGTGACTCTGAACTTCAACAAGAAGGAGATTCAGAAGGGCTATATGTTTGACATCAAGACCAGTGAGCGTACCTTTTACCTGGTGGCTGAGACCAGGGAGGACATGAACGAGTGGGTCCAGAGCATCTGTCAGATCTGCGGCTTCAGGCAGGTTGAGGAAAGCACAGGTATGGGAGCACACACAGCCCTGTCTCAGGAGGGGCTAGATGAGGCCCTCTGATCTCCAGCAAGGAGGGCAGCTCTAGCTGCCAACACTGCCAAGAAGTGTTGGGCTCGTGATGAAGCTAAAGGCGTTTTGGGTGTTTCTTCTGATACCTCGATATCAGTACCATCCTTAGTCCTCCACCTCTCCCCCTTCCCTGAGCTCTCAGCACCTTTGCCCTGTCGCCTCTCAGCACCTTTGCCCTGTCGCCTCTCAGCCACCCCTAGGGAAGACCTCTCCTTCGCCCTCTACTGGTCCATCTCTGGCTGTTCTGGCCCACCTACCTCAGACCGCCTGGCACAGTTGCACTTGACCCTTGGTGGGTTTGTTTAGGGGTGCTTTGTGAATCTTACTGATTTATAATCACTTAGGAGGGGACAGGTGAAAGGAGCAAATACAGAGTTATGCTTGGGTTTTAATAACCTTCACAAAAGAGTAGTTCAGCTTTTAAAAATGAGTTTTAAGTTGCAGAAATGCTCCTTCACATGTGTTCGGGCTCATCCTCTACTCACCAGGAAGGTTAAGGAGCAGGCTTTTTTCTTTTTTTTTTTTTCTGAGGCAGGTATATGGTCTAAATTGGTCATTCTTGAACCTGGTTGCACATCAGAATTGAGGGACATTTTTAAAATGTTGATGCCAAGGACCTGTGCCAAGTGAGTTACCTAGAAATCTTTGAGTGGTGGACCCAGGCATTAGTGTCTTTTGGAAGCTCCACTCTTTCCCACTTTTTTGGGAGGGTAAAATTGAAAAGAAAAGCTTCATTTTGAGTAGCAAGGGTCTACTCAGCAAGGGTCAGCAGATACTTCCTGTACATATTTTAGATTTTGAAGGTCACATATAGTCTCTATTTTATATTCCTGTTTTTTTAAAATGTTACAATCCTTTGAAAATGTAAAAACCATTCTTAGCTCATCAGCATCAGGATAACCTGGGAACTTGTTAGACCTATACATTCTTGTAAGAATGTCAGTAAGTAATTCATTCTTGTAAGTCAGTCTGCACCCCAGTCCAGACTTACTGAATCAGAAACTCTGGGACAAAACACAGCAGTCTGATTTTAAGAACTCTTCAGGCAACGTTTATTGTCAGAACTGCTTTGAAAGGATGTTTCTGGAGCTATAGGTCTTTTGAGAGAGCTGATCGGTTTTATAGCCATGACTTGGTGCTGATAGACCCCCAGGTCTGCATATAAATGGACTCTGGGTCATGGATAGGACTCTACTGCCTGAGTGCTAGACAGGGGCTGTGGAGGTGAGGGTGGGTCACTCTTTCATCCTCACAGCCCACACATACAACTGGGGGCATGAAGGATGCTTGGGGTGACAGGACAGGGTGAGTGGGTTGTGGAAAAGTGGCCTTTCCTACCAGACTGAGGTGCCTGGACTTTATTGGGAGGGCAATGAGGAGCAGTGACTATCACCAGGGGAGTAGTTCCTTACTATGCTACATCCTTTGTTTGATCAACGCATACTGGTTGTATCACACAGTGGGCTTGATTCTGAGAACAAAACCATTTCAAAAGAGATGAAATCTCTGCCCTCACTGAGTTTCGAGCTGAATGTATGGGGCGATGAGAGAAAGGTTGGTGTTTTATAAGAATTCCATTTGAAACATGAGCAATTACTGGCAAGAAACTGGTTGAAGAAATAGACAGAAATATGGTTTTAGAAAGAGAGAGAATGCTTTGTGAGTCATCTTAAGGATGCAGGGCACTGTGGAAGAGCTTTCCGTGAGCAATGCCGTAAAGACAGGACATGGTTGGTGAGAAACAGTGAAGAGTCATAGTGATGCCTGGGCTCTGGCTTGGAGAGTGGAGTGGACAGTCATGCTGATGTGCCTCACCTAGAGGGAACACAGGCATGCAAGGGGCTCACTTGGAGCATGGGGGACACCTGCTTTTGGGGTGTCTGCCTTGCAGCAGGGAGCCCCAGAAAGGCCTGAGCTGCAGGTTCAGATTTTAGCGTTGCCATCACTTAGGCGGTACCAGGGGCTGTGGGAGGACAGGATTATCCTGCAGTATCCAGAGTCAGGGTGAGGCTGAGGAGGGTCTAGAGCGGAATCCTGAAGAATAGCTCCATTGAAGGCAGAGTAAGCAGATCCAACAAGATGGCAGGAGCAGAGGCTCGGCAGAGCTTCCTGTTGCACCTGCCCTGGGCAGCAGCTGCGTTCATCCTTGGTGCCGTGGCTGCTTGGCCCCCTAGCATAGACTCTTTCTCCTCCACTGGTAGAGCATTCATCTTGCAGGTCTTTTGGAGCTGCAAGGCCGTTGATTCTGTTAGCAGACATCCCACTCACCAGGAGACCTGCATGGGAGCTCATCTTGGAGTGCACATAGCTATCAATAGAGCCATCTTTCCCAGAGCCCCGTCAGATGTTTCTGTTGCTCACTGGCAGAACTTGTCTTGCCCAGCATCAGAAACAGCTGGAGAGCAGCAGACACTCAGGGGCATTAGCCAGCTGGGGTTCCTGCTACAGGCCATGAGGTGGCACAGCCAGAAATAGGCCAGATATCAGGGAGGCAGAAAGAGAACTCTGTCCCCTCTGATATGACTTGAAGAACGCTTAGAAGGCCACCATCAACACCACCCAAACATAACCCCACTAGCGATCACATCATTTAAAATTACACCTGTAGACCTTCATTTCTTTTGAACAAGTTTTGCTGTTGGGATTTTTTATTGCTGAAAGTATGTTTTTATTTATTCTGCAAACACAAACTAAAAACTATCTACGTAACTGGCCTCTATTAGGTGAATGCTTGGGCCATGGAGGTAACAACATCAGTTGCGGTTCTCAAAAACCCATGGACTGGGCAAGGAAGTGCCTATGATGGGATGGGAACATGCATATAATGGGAACATGGGCCAAGTGCTGTGACACCCAGAAGAAAGCTGGTCCAGGAAGTTTCAGAGAGAATATGATATTTGAGCAGGGCTTAAAGTCTGCATGTGAGTTTGAGTAGAAGTGAAATCCAGGCAGAAGGAACAGCATAAGCCAAAGCAAAGAAGCCTGAAAGAGGCTGGTGTGTGCAGGATGACCAATGCTACCATATACCTTGGTTGTGGGTGTAGGAAAGCAGGAAACAGGTCAGACTGCGAAAGGCCTTGTAGGTTCTGTTGAGGAGTGTGGACAGGTCCTAGGGAGCAAGCCAGATGAACAGTGTGCTGGGCTTGGGGTGCAGCAAAGTACCACCTGTCCATGATACCTGTCTTCCTTGCCAACACATCAGGAGTCTGAGATGCTGTGGAAGGACAGGCAGGAAAGCGGGGTTTCCAGGAATGCGGCTTCAGTTGGCAAGCCTCACTTGACCCAGACAGCCTTAGCTTTGAGGGAGGCCATGATAGAGGAGCCACCGTGGAGGAGGGAGGTGGTGGCACTCACCACTGCAAGGGCTGTCTTGCCTGGGAGCCTGGACCACACTCCTGGACTGTGGGGAGTCACACCATCTGGGAGTGGCACAGTCATGGCCCAGGGCACTATGAGGCTTCCAGGCTGCTGTAGGGTGGGAAAGAGGCAGAGCGTCTGCTCCTCAGCCAGGATAGCCAGGAGGCCCCAGCCCTCCTCTGGGAGGACACAGGGGCGGGCGTGTGGGAGGAAGGGTGCTGGGGCTGGATTATCGCCTCTGCCTGCATGTGTTTCTGCCTCTAGCAGCCCACTTTAGGACAAGGATGTCTTTCCTTCCTGTTTCATTCACAGGCTCCCTGGGAAACATTTCCTCAGCCAGTCACGGCCCCTGCTCTTCTGCAGCTGAGCCCAGCCGCTCCCATCAGCACCTCCCCCAAGAACGAGAACGTGCGTCTGAACCCCCTGTGTCTCACCATGTGCCGCCCATCTGGCCCATCCTTGCACCTCGGGGGTGTCTCTGCCCGCACCAGCACGCCAGCCAGAAAGCAGGACATGTAAGGTAGGGGACCACTACAGCCAGTGCGGGGAGTGACCCCCACAAGGTCTTGTTCTTTTCAGTCCCTGATTTTTTTTTAAATTTCAAAGAGAAGGACATAAAATATTGTATCTTTCAGGTTAGCAAACATACATAACAAAATTTAATTTTTTGTTTATGTAGCCTTCACATTTTATTGGTTTTATTTATGTTGCTACAAAGTGATAATTGGATTCCTAAGAAAACTACCATTATAGAAAATCATGCCATGAAAATTTTGTTTGATTTTGGGGAAAAAAGGATTAGTGGCTAGAGTTTCAGAACTGCAAATAACAAAGTCAGTTTATGTGTTGGCCTTAAGAGGACAGCTATGAAACCTTAAGATTGATGAACAGATCCACAGCTCAGTTGAATTCTAAGCTGTGCTGCTCCCCAGTAGCTGCAGTCATGGCTATTTAAATTTAAACTAATTAAAATTAAATTAAATTTCGAGTTCAGTTTCTCAGTTATAGTAGCCAGCAAAGTGACTAGCAAAGATAGGCAGCATGTCCATCACCACAGATGGTTTCACAAGGGACTCCTTGCTCTGGAACCATGACCTCTGCTTCTCTGACACCACTGGATGTCTCACAGGGGCAGAGCCTGCACCAGTTTTATCACCTGTAATTCCCAGTGTAAGGGCCGGCAAATGTGCAGAGGGGATGGGCTTGACCAGAGCTGGTACTCAGTTGCCACCATGGCACACAGATCACAGTCATATTCCTTGATTTGTTAGTTTAGAAATACCTAAATCATGCTGTGAAAATGAAGGCAGACAGATAAATGCCTGTGTTAATAGATTACTTCATGACATCTCCGAGAATATTTTCGTACATAATCTCACTGGAACCAGTCAAACATATGAGAGATAGCTAGAAAGATCATTTATGTCCATTTTATAGGTGAAGCAGCTGAGGCTCACAGCTATCAAATGGTAGAGGAGGGACTAGAACCCAGGTGCCCTCATATCTGTCCTGAACTCTTCGTCTCACACTTTGCTGCACTCCTGGTTTTCTAATTATTTTTCTGTAACACAGCAGGGGCTCCAACACTCAATCTGAAGGCTGGTTCCATCAGCCATTTTCCTGAAGCAACGCTATTCCTTCATTTGTGAACTTTCAGCAGTTCCACCTTCATCAACTGATACATGAAGATCTGTGTTCTAGAAAGATAAAAGAATTAACCAAGATCAGTGAACTAGTTAGTGGCAGAACCACACCAGTACCTGCCTCTCCTGAGTCCCAGACCAGGGATAGGCAGTACAGTGCAATGGAAAGCATGGCACAGGTTTGGCATCAGCCAGATATGGCTTCAAATTCAGGTTCTGCCACTTTTCTTGTTATCTTAGGCCACTTATTTAACCTCTTTGACCTTCAACTTCCTTATCTTCAGAATGGAAATGACTAACTCAAGGGCGGATGGGTGTAAGGTGGCAGAACACACATGAGGTGCACAGGGGCAGAAGCTCAGTCCATGTTACCTGTGGTTCTCCCTGTGCCCCTTTCCCTCTACTGCATGTATGAATGCCTGGACAGAGAGAAGGGAGGTCTTACAGTCGTTCTTGTAAAAGACACAGTGCTTCGTGTTGGTGCCCTTCACGCTTTCACATGCACATAGAACACTTAGTGAGCTTGCTGAGATGCTTGTTTTCATCAGTGAACCTTGCTGACACGGACTGAGGTTACCAGTGCAGCTCATCTGCAGGACACACTTTATGTAGAAGGCTTGGTATACTAACAGCCACTACCACCTGTACTCCAATGACACAGCTGAAGCAAAAGGAGACAGACACATAAATGTCTCTGCCTGCATGAGCAGTGAGGGTCCACTTTCTGCATTCCTTCCTCCTCTGTGAAATTCCTGTTAGTCTTACCAGCAGGAGTTGGTTTCTTTGAATCACCACAGCAGTTTTTTATGTTCTCTCTCCCAGCATTTGGGGCTGTCTGCCTCATGTTAATGGATTTCCATGTTAAGATGTTCTGGATGTTATGGAGGTTGTGTTACGGATTTCCGTGTTAAGATGCTCTGAGGACACAAGGCAAGGCATGTAGTACGTCTGCATCGGTACATGATCAGTGTTTGATGGTCGTGTGCTGTAGTGAGATGGCACAGTGGAGGAGAAAGAACTGTCTACAGCTTGGGAACAGCACTGCCACAGGCCCTTGGCCGGGCTGTGCTGTCTTCTCTCTTTGTTTTCGCTTGTGTGGATGAGGGAGTGAGAGGGCAATGAGCAATATTTCAGGATAGTTTCTTCAGAAAAGTTCAAACACTGTTTGCCAGATTGCAAGGGGAGATGGAAAATGGGAAGGAAGCTTTCTTAAGTCCTGAAAGATGATATTGTTTCTAATGGTAGTGGCATAGCTTGCATCATACTAAATTACTGAACAGTTAGAAACTGAGACATTAAAAAACAACTGTTTGAAGGCACTGAAGAACAATTAAAACTCTGACAGGAACTGGAACAGATTTGACTCTTGAAAGAACTGAGATTCAATTTCTGTGGCTTTTCCTAGAACAGATCCCAGATATTCAGTGTGTGATGAAAAATTACTAGCCGTATGAGTAAATGGTAACAGTTGTCCCACAGTTTAGAGAACTCAGTACATAGAAACAAACCAGAATAGACCCAGATTTTGGAGCTAGCCTACAAAGACTTTAAAATAAGTATGTTAACTTTTTAAATCTATGGGCAAAAAATGTACGTAATGGGTGAAGAGATGATGGATTTTGGGAGAGATACAGGGACTCTGGAAAAGGACTTAGAAATTCCAGCTCCACTGTGGTGGCAGACCCACTGCAGGATATCCTTCCCAGATCACAGATTAAAACTCTGGACACATACAAAGTATGATTAGCCAAAGACCCTGGGAAGTAAATGAAAGGAGGCAGAGAGTGGACTGGAGAAAAACTTGGAGCAGTGAATATGCAGAGGTCAATTTTCTGTCTTCCATGGATTTGCCTCCAGGGTGCGCCCACACAAAGCAACACAGTGGGGCCAGTGGTTAGAACTTTCCTGGAAGCCCCGTCTTTCTAGGTAGAGGAACCAGAAAAGAGCCCAGTGGAGCTGGAAAGGATTCTAGAGCAGAGTGAGCTGGAGAAGGGATCTGCTAATTCTGAGCATGAAACCACCAAAGTCTTATGCTCACCTTGAGCTAGACATGTGTGGAAAGTCCCAAAACACTGTAACAGAGCTATATGAACTGAGCACAGCTTGGAACTACCACACGTAGGAGAGATGGAACTTGCAGTCTCAACCTAACCAGCTTGATTTTCTGCAGAATCCAAAACATCAACATTCTCCCAAGGATTATGGCAACCCACAGTCTACACAAAACACAACATGCACAACATTCAGGATGCTATTCACAATTTCTCAGCTTACGGAGAACCAGTAGAATGTAACCAGTTCTAATTGGAAGACATAGATGTGAACCTCAAGATAATACAGATGTTGGATATCTATTCAGCAGTGAGATTGCCGGATCACACGGTAGTTCTGGTTTTAGTTTTTTGAGGAACCTTCATACTGTTTTCCATAGTGGCTGTGCTAATTTACATTCCTACAAGGAATATATAGAGTGTTCCCATTTCTCCATGCCCTTGCCAGCATTTGTTACTATCTTTTTGATAATAGCCATTTTAACTGGGGGAGATGATATCTCATTGTGGTTTTGATTTGCATTTTTCTAATGACTAGTGATGTTGATAATTTTTTCATTTACCTGTTGGCCATTTGGATGTCTTCTTTGAAGAAATGTCTGTCCAGATCTTTTGTCCATTTTGTAATCTGATTATTTGATTTTTTGTCCATTGAGTTGTTTGAGTTCCTTATATATTCTATTAATTTCTTATTGGATGAATAGTTTGAAAATACTTTCTCCGATTGCATAGATTGTCTCTTCACTTTGTTAATTTTTCCCTTTGCTGTATAGAAGCTTTTTAGCTTGATATAATCCCATTTGTCAGTTTTTGCTTTGATTACTTGTGCATTTGAGGTCTTACGCAAGAACGTTTTTAAAGGCTAGACCAGTGTTTTGAAGTGTTTTCTCAATGTTTTCTTCTAGATGTTTCATGGTTTCAGGTCTTACATTTACATGTTTAATCAATCTGGAGTTGATTTTTGTATAGAGTGAGAGATAGGGCTCTAGTTTCATTCATACATTCACATGGATATTTATTTTTCCTAGCACCATTTATTGAAGAGACTATTCTTTCCCCAGTGTATACTCTTGGCATCTTTGTTGAAAATGAGTTGACTGTAAATGCATGAATTTGTTTCTGGCATCTGTATTCTGTTCCACTGGCCTGTATGTCCATTTTTAAGTCAGTGTCATGCTGTTTTGGTTATAGCTTTGTAGTATATTTTGAGGTCAGGTAATATGAGTCCTCCAGTTTTGTTCTTTTTTGCTCAGAGTTGCTTTGGCTGTTCTGATTCTTGTGTGGTTTCACAAAAATTTTAGAGTTTTTGTTTCTATTTCTGTAGAGAATACAGAATGGTATTTTGATAGGCATTGACTCTGCAGGTTTCTTTAGATAGTGTTGGGATGATAAGACCCAACACCAGGCCATGGGGGCTACGAAGTCTGGCGGAGTCAAAGGATTGAGAAAAGACAAGTTAAGAGTGAAGGTGGGACCAGGGGGCCAATGCTAGTATGGAGGGTGCAAAGGTCCCAAGCTCTGGGAGCCCATGCTATTTGTTGGTGATCAAACAAAGAAACAGGTGGTGAGGATGTGGGGATTGAAAGGTAGCGATGCGTCAAGGGCATGATCTACAGCTGTGATGGTTTAGCATTTTCTTTGAAGCATACAGAACATGTTCTGCTACTTGAGATAATGGGAAACATGTTCTTCTAGTTTAAGATACAATCAATCTATGAGCCTGGGAGGGCTAGAAGCAAGGAGCCACCAAGTCTAGACACTTTCCAGAGGCCACTAGGGGTTTTATGCCCTGAGTCCTGGATTCTATCCAAGCCACGAGGGGTTTTATGCCTTGGACTTAGATTATGGTGTGGCAGGGCAGCCTTCCACCCTTTGGCACAGAACTTGGTGTTGCAAAGGCCAAGAGGGGTTTTAGACCCTGGACCCTGGACATGTTCCAAGACTCTTTTACATTATTTCAGACATGCAAGCCCTGCCTCAGCTTTTTTCCCAACACTCAGATTTTCCCCGACAGATGTCAGGTAATATGATTCCTCCAGTTTTGTTCTTTTTGCTCAGGGTTGCTTTGGTTGTTCTGATTCTTGTGTGGTTTCATATAACTTTTAGAATTTTTGTTTCTATTTCCATAGAGAATACTGAATGGTATTTTGATAGGCATTGATTCTGCAGATTTCTTTAGGTAGTATGAACATTTTAACAATATTAATTTTTATAATCATGATCATGGAATATTGTTCCATTTTCATGTCCTTTTTAATTTTTTTAATAAGCATTTTATAGTTTCGTTGTTGAGATCTTTTACTTCTTTAAGGTTATTTCTAAGTATTTTTTTGTAGCTACTGTAAATGGGATTGCTTTCTTAATTTCTTTTTTAGACTTTGCTGTTGACATATAGAAATACTACTGATTTTTACACATTGATTTTGTTTTCTGCATCTTTGCTGAATTTATTTATCCATTCCAACAACCTTTTGGCATTTTTAAGTTTTCCCAAATATAAGATTATATTATTTGCAAACAAGGGCAATTTTACTTCTTCCTTTTCAATTTGGATGCCCTTTCTTTCTCCCTTCTCATTGCTCTGGCTAGGACTTCTAGTACCATGTTGAATAACAGTGTGAAAGTGGGCATTCTTGTCTTATTCCAGATTTTAGAGGAAAGGCTTTTAATTTTTCCCTGTTCAGTATGATGCCAGCTGTGGGTTTTGCATATAAAACCTTTTATTGTTTTGAGGTATGTTCCTTCTATACCTGGTTTGTTGAGAGTTTTTACTGTGAAGGGATGTAGCATTTTATCAAATAACTTTTTGTCATATTTCGAAATGATCACATGATTTTTGTTTTTGAATCTGTTAATGTGGTGTATCATGTTTATTTATTTGCATAAGTTGAACCCACCTTGCATCCCTGAGATGAATCTTACTTGATCAAGATGAATTATCTTTATAATATATCGTTATAAACATCAGGGATGTTTCCTTTTTTATTGTAGCTTTGTCTGTTTTTGGTATCAGGATAGTGCTTTATAGGATGAGTTTGGAAGTATTCCATCCTCCTCAACATTTTGGAATAGCTTGAGAAGAATTGATGTTAGTTCTTTAGATGTTTGGTGGAAATCAGCAGTGAAGCCATCAGGTCTTGAGTTTTTCTTTGATGGGAGTTTCTTTATTACTGCATGTATCTTGTGATTTGTTGGTCTGTTCAGGTTTTCTATTTCTTCATGATTCAACGTTGCTAGGTTGTATTTGTGTAGGAATTAATCCGTATCTTCCAGGTTTTCCAATTTTTGGCATATTGTTGCTCATAATAATCTCTGATGGTCCTTTGAATTTTTGTCTTATCAGATGTAATGTCTCCTTTTTGTCTCTAATTTTATTTAAGGCTTGACTCATTTTTTTGTTAATCTAGCTAAAGGATTTCAATTTTGTTTATCTTTTCAAAAAAACAAAGTTTTTGTTTCATTGATATTTTATTTTATTCACTCTAAATTTTATTTATTTCTGCTCTGAACTGTAATATTTATTTCCTTCTAATTTGGGGTTTGTTTTTTTCTTACTTTTCTACTTTTTTAAGGGGCATCATTTAGTTTTTTTCTACCCCACACTATATTTTATTTTATATTTATTTAGTTATTTTTATTATATTTTAAATTCTGGGATACATGTGCAGAACACGCAGGTTTGTTACGTAGGTATACACATGCCATAGTGGTTTCCTGCATCCATCAACCTGTCATCTACATTAAGTGTTTCTCCTAATGCTATCCCTCCCCTATCTCCCCACCTCTTGACAGGCCCTGGTGTGTGATGTTTCCCTCCCTATGTCCATGTGGTCTCATTGTTCACCTCCTACTTATGAGTGAGAACATGTGGTGTTTGGTTTTCTGTTCTAGTGTAAGTTTGCTGACAATAATGGTTTCCAGCTTCATTCATGTCCCTGCCAAAGATGTGAACTCATTCCTTTTTATGGCTGCATAGTATTCCATGGTGTATATGTGCTGCATTTTCTTTATCCAGTCTATCATTGAGGGGCATATTGTGTTGGTTCCAAGTCTTTGCTGTTGTGAATAGTGCTGCAGTAAACATACGAGTGCATGTGTCTTTCTAGTAGAATGATTTGTAATCCTTTGGGTATATACCCAGTAATAGGATTGCTAGGTCAAATGGTATTTCTAGTTGTAGATCCTTGAGGAATCGCCACACTGTGTTTCACAACGGTTGAACTAATTTACACTCCCACCAACAGTGTAAAAATGTTCCTATTTCTCCAAATCCTCTCCAGCATCTGTTGTTTCCTGACTTTTTAATGATCACCATTCTAACTGGCATGAGATGGTATCTTGTTGTGGTTTTGATTTGCATTTCTTTAATGACCAGTGATGATGAGCTTTTTTCATATGTTTGTTGGCCACATAAATGTCTTCCTCTGAGAAGCATCTGTTCATATCCTTCGGCCCCTTTTTGATGGGATTGTTTGGATTTTTCTTGTAAATTTGTTTAAGTTCTTTGTAGATTCTGGGTATTAGCCCTTTGTCAGATGGATAGATTGCAGAAATATTCTCCCATTCTGTTGGTTGACTGTTCACTCTGATGATAGTTTCTTTTGCTGTGCAGAAGCTGGTTAGCTTAATTAATCCTATTTGTCAATTTTGGCTTTTGTTGCCATAGATTTTGGTGCTTTAGTCATGAAGTCTCTGCCCATGCCTGTTTGCTTAATAGTATTGCCTAGTTTTTTTTCCCCATGATTTTTATGGTTTTAGATCTTACTTTTAAGTCTTTAATCCACCTTGAGTTAATTTTTGTATAAGGTGTAAGGAAGGGATCCAGTTTCAGTTTTCTGCATATGGCTATCCAATTTTCCCAACACCATTTATTAAACAGGGAATCCTGTCCCCATTGCTTGTTTTTGTCAGGTTTGTCAAAGATCAGATGGTTGTAGATGTGTGGTTATTTCTGAGGCCTCTGTTATGTTCCATTGGTCTATATCTCTGTTTTGGTACCAGTACCATGCTGTTTTGGTGCCTGTAGCCTCATAGTATAGCTTGAAGTCAGGTAGCATGATGCTGCCAGGTTGTTCTTTTTGCTTAGGACTGTCGTGGCAATACGGGCTCTTTTTTGGTTTCATATGAAATTTAAAGTAGATTTTTCTAATTCTGTGAAGAAAGTCTAATTCTGTGAAGAAAGTAGTTTGATGGGAATAGCCTTGAATCTGCAAATTTCTTTGGGCAGTACGGCCATTTTCACAATATTGATTCTTCCTATCCACGAGCATGGAATGTTTTTCCATTTGTTTGTGTCCTGTCTTATTTCCTTGAGCAGTGAGTGGTTTGTAGTTCTCCTTGAAGAGGTCCTTCACATCCCTTGTTAAGTTCTATTTCTAGGCATTCTATTCTCTTTGAAGCAGTTGTGAATGGGAGTTCACTCAGGATTTGGCTGTTTGTCTGTTATTGGTGTATAGGAATGCTTGTGATTTTTGCACATGGATTTTGTATTCTGAGACTTTACTGAAGTTGCTTATCTGCTTAAGGAGATTTTGGACTGAGACGATGGGATTTTCTAAATATACAATCATGTTATCTGCAAACAGAGACAACTTGACTTCCTCTCTTCCTAATTGAATACTTTTATTTCTTTCTCTTGCCTGATTGCCCTGGCCACAGCTTCCAATACTATGTTGAGTAGGAGTGGTGAGAGAGGGCTTCCTTGTCTTGTGCCAGTTTTCAAAGGGAATGCTTCCAGCTTTTGCCCATTTAATATGATATTGGCTGTGGGTTTGTCATAAATAGCTCTTATTATTTTGAGATATGTTCCATCAATACCTAGTTTATTGAGAGTTTTTAGCACGAAACAGTGTTGAATTTTATCGAAGGCCTTTTCTGCATCTATTGAGATAATCATGCGGTTTTTGTCATTGGTTCTGTTTATGTGATGGATTACATTTATTGATTTGCGTATGTTAAACCAGCCTTGCATCCCAGGAATGAAGCCGGCTTGATCATGGTGGATAAGCTTTTTAGTGTGCTGCTAAGTTCAATATGCCAGTATTTTATTGTAGATTTTCGCATCAATCTTCATCAGGGATATTGAACTGAAATTTTCTTTCTTTGTGTGTCTTTGCCAGGTTTTGGTGTCAGGATGATGCTGGCCTCAAAAAATGAGTTAGGGAGTAGTCCATCTTTTTCTGTTTTTTGGAATAGTTTCAGAAGGAATGATATCAGCTCCTCTTTGTGCCTGTGCTAGAATTCGGCTGTGAATCCATCTGGTCCTGGGCTCTTTTTGGTTGGTAGTGTTTAATTACTGCCTCAATTTCAGAACTTGTTATTAGTCTCTTCAGGGATTTTACTTTTTCTGGTTTAGTCTTGGGATGGTGTATGTGTCCAGGAATTTGCCTATTTCTTCTAGATTTTCTAGTTTATTTGGTTAGAGGTGTTTATAGTATTCTTTGATGGTAGTTTGTATTTCCGTGGGATCACTGGTGTTATCCCCTTTATCATTTTTTTTATTGTGTCTGTTTGATTCTTCTCTCTTTTCTTTTTATTAGTCTGGCTAGAGGTCTATCTAATTTGTTAATCTTTTCCAAAACCAGTTCCTAGATTCATCAATTTTTTGAAAGGCTTTTTGTGTCTCTATATCCTTCAGCTGTGCTCTGATCTTAGTTATTTCTTGTCTTCTGCTAGCTTTTGAATTTGTTTGCACTTCCTTCTCTAGATGTTAGGGTGTCAATTTTAGATCTTTCCAGCTTTCTGTTGTGGGCATTTAGTGCTATAAATTTCCCTCTGAACATTGCTTTAGCTGTGTCCCAGAGATTGTGGTACGTTGTGTCTTTGTTCTCATTGGTTTCAAAGAACTTATTTATTTCTGCCTTATTTTCGTTATTTATCCAGTAAATAAATTCAGGAGCAGGTTGTTCGGTTTCCATGTAGTTGTGCGTTTTTGAGTGAGTTTCTTAATCCTGAGTTCTAATTTGATTGCAATATGGTCTGTGAGCCTGTTTGTTATGATTTCCATTCATTTGTGTTTGCTGAGGAGTGTTTTACTTCCAATTATGTGGTCAATTTTAGAATAAGTGAGTGCTATGTGGTGCTGAGAAGAATGTATATTCTATTGATTTGGGGTGGAGAGTTCTGTAGATGTCTATTAGGTATGCTTGTTCCAGAACTGAGTTCCAGTCCTGAATATCCTTGTTAATTTTCTGTCTCATCAATCTGATATTGACAGTGAGGTGTTAAAGTCTCCCACTGTTATTGTGTCAGAGTCTAAGTCTCTCTGTAGGTCTAGAAGAACTTGCTTTATGAATCTGGGTGTGCCTGTATTGGGTGCATATATATTTAGGATAGTTAGCTCTTCTAGTTGAATTGATCCCTTTACCATTATGTAATGCCCTCTTTGTCTCTTTTGATTTTTCTTGGTTTAAAGTGTGTTTTATCAGAGGCTAGGATTGCAACCCCTGCTTTTTTTGCTTTCCATTTGCTTGGTAAATCTTCCTTCATCCTATTATTTTGAGCGTATCTGTGTCTTTGCATGTGAGATGGGTCTCCTGAATACGGCACATCGATGGGTCTTGACTCTTTATCCAATTTGCCAGTCTGTGTCTTTTAATTGGGGCATTTAGCCCATTTACATTTAAGGTTAATATTGTTATGTGTGAATTTGATCTTGTTATTATGATGCTAGCTGGTTATTTTGCCTGTTAGTTGATGCAGTTTCTTCATAGAGTCGATGGTCTCTACATTTTGGTATGTTTTTGCAGTGGCTGGTACTGGTTTTTCCTTTCCATATTTAGTGTTTCCTTCCGGAGCTCTTGTAAGGCAGGCATGGTGGTGACAGAATCTCTCAGCATTTGCTTGTCTGTAAAGAAATTTATTTCTCCTTCACTTATGAAGCTTTGTTTGGCTGCATATGAAATTCTGAGTTGAAAATTCTTTTCTTTAGGCATGTTGAATATTGGCCCCTTCTCTCTTCTGGGTTGTGGGTTTATGCAGAGAGATCTGCTCTTAGTCTGATGGGCTTCCCTTTGTGGGTAACCCAACTTTTCTCTCTAGCTGCTCTTCGCATTTTTTCCTTCATTTCAACCTTGCTGAATCTGACAATTATGTGTCTTGGTGTTGCTCTTCTCGAGGAGTATCTTGGTGATGTTCTCTGTATTTCCTGAATTTGAATGTTGGCTTGTCTTGCTATGTTGGGGAAATTCTCCCAGATAGTATCCTGAAGAGTGTTTTCCAACTTGGTTCCATTTTCTCTGTCATTTTCATGTACACCAATCAAACATAGCTTGGTCTTTTCATGTAGTCCCATATTTCTTTGAGGCTTTGCCTATTTTTTTTAATTCTTTTTTCTCTAATCTCATCTTCATGCTTATTTCATTAAGTTGATCTTCAATCTCTGATATCCTTTCTTCTGCCTGATGGATTTGGCTATTGATACTTGTGTATTTTTCATGAAGTTCTCATGCTGTGTTTTTCAGCTCCATCAGGTCATTTATTTTCTTCTCTGAACTGGTTATTCTAGTTATCAATTCCTGTAACCTTTTATCAAGGTTCTTAGCTTCTTTGCTTTGGGTTGGAACATGCTGCTTAGTTCAGAGGAGTTATTACCCACCTTTTGAAGCCTACTTCTGTCCGTTCATCAAACTCATTCTCAGTGCAGTTTTGTTCCCTTTCTGGCGAGGAGTTGTGATCCTTTGGAGGAAAAGAGGTGTTCTGGTTTTTCAGCCTTTTTGCACTATTTTTTCCTCATCTTCGTCGATTTGTCTACCTTTGATCTTTGATGTTGGTGATCTTCAGATGGGGTTTTTGTGTGGATTTTTTCTGTTGATGCTATTCCTTTCTGTTTGTTAGTTTTCCTTCTAACAGTCAGGCCCCGCTGCTACAGCTCTACTGGAGTTTGCTGGAGGTCCACTCCAGACCCTGTTCGCCTGGTTATCACAAGTGGAGACTGCAGAACAGCAAAGATTGATGCCTGTTCCTTGCTCTGGAAGTTTCGTCTCAGAGGGGCACCTGGCAGATGCCAGCTGGAGCTCTCCTGTACGAGGTGTCTGTTGACCCCTGCTGGGAGGTGTCTCCAGTCAGGAGGGACAGGGGACAGGGACCCACTTGAGGAGGCAGTCTGTCCCTTAGCAGGGCTCGGGAGCTGTACTGGGAGACATGCTGCTTTCTTCAGAGCCACAGGCAGAACGTTTAAGTCTGCTGAAACTGCACCCACAGCTGCCTTTTCCCCCAGGTGCTCTGTCCCAGGCAGACGGGCGTTTTATCTATAAGCCCCTGACTGGGGCTGCTGCCTTTCTTTCAGAGATGCCCTACCCAGAGAGGAAGAATCTAGAGAGGCAATCTGGCCACCGTGGCTTTGCTGAGCTATGGTGGGCTTCGCCCAGTTCAAACTTCTGAAGGCTTTGTTTACACTGTGAGGGAAAAACCACCTACTTATGCCTCAGTAATAGTGGATGCCCCTTCCCCAACCAAGCTTGAGTATCCCAGGTTGACTTCAGACTGCTGGCAGTGAGAATTTCAAGCCAGTGGATGTTAGCTTGCTGGTCTCCATGGGAGTGGGATCCACTGAGCTAAACCACTTGGCTCCCTGGCTTTTAGCCCCATTTTCAGGGGAGTGAACAGTTCTGTCTCTCTGGCATTCCAGGCACTGCTGGGGTGTAGAAAAAACTCCTGCAGCTAGCTCGGAGTCTGCCCAAATGACTGCCCAGTTTTGTGCTTGAAACCCAGGGCCCTGGTTGTGTAGGCACCCGAGGGAATCTCCTGGTCTGTGGGTTGTGAAGACCATGGGAAAAGTGTAGTATCTGGGCCAGAATGTACCATTCCTCACAGCGCAGTCCCTGTCATCTTCCCTTGGCTAAGGGGAGGGATTACCCAACCCTTTGAGCTTCCCTGGTGAGGTGATGCCCCATCCTGCTTTGGCTTACCCTCTGTGGGCTATACCCACTGTCTAACCAGTCCCAGTGAGATGAGCCGGGTATCTCAGTTGGAAATGTGGAAATCACCCGCCTTCTGCATTGATCTTGCTAAGAGCTGCAGACCAGAGCTGTTCCTATTTGGCCATCTTAGCAGCCACCCATCATTTAGATTTTTACAGTGTTTATTTATTTATTTAAATGTAGTGACCAAGTGCAAAAGGAAGTGGCTACAAAAACTAGGAAACCATTTTTAAAAGTCAGGGGAGAGCTCTGGGTTGATATTGACACCAAAGAATATGCAGGAGGTGGTGTGACAGCCCCACATGCCACAGCCTTTGTGCAGCCAGAAGCCTAGGACAGGAGGGCAGGTGCAGTGTGCTGCTGGCTGGAGTGAGTGTTTCCTCCCAAAGTGCTTGCTGACTCCAGGAAGCACCCTGTGCCCTTGTGCTTTAGTGTCTGCCTGTACCAACTTGGCCATATACTGCCTTCCTCATCTGCTACACAGGGGTAACACGTGTCTCTCAGACCTATTAGGAAGAATTAAAGTGGCATCACATGTCATGCGCCTGACACAGGGTCTTACCTGTTTTATGCGGCTTCTGTCAGCCTGCAGTCCTGGAAGAGAAGCCTCTCTCCAAATCCACTGCTCCCAGGTGTCCATCCAACAGAAGCAATGCAGGACATCATAGTAACATTGGCCTCACATGGGTGTGCATGTCAGTAATGGAGTCCCCAGGACCTCTGAGTCCTCAGAGTTCTCCTCCTGATTCTTGCCCAAGGGGAGCACACTGCAGCAGGGATTGAGCAGGGTATCCAGAGCCCTGGGTGCTGGCACAGTGCTCCTGTTCTTTGAGTAGGTAATTTCGGGCATGTTGGCTTCCCTTGATTACCTTTTACCTGATGCCTGAAGTGATGATTAGTCCTGCTCAAAATGCATCAGTGTCATCTACCATAAGCCAGGCATAATTCCAGGGGACAGGATGTGGCCCTCTGCTGTCTTGGAGGACATGGTTGGCTAGGAGTAGAGAGAGATAGACCCAGAAACCAACACAAGACACAGCAACACAAGACAGATCCATGTTCTGATGGTAGCCCAGGTGCTGTGGGAACAGGGAGGAAGAGCACGGGGTCTGCTGGGAGTGGGGAGACTCATACACTGGTAACACACACAAGACAGAGCGAGTGCGTATCCTGATGGGAGCCCAGGTGCTATGGGGGCACAGAGGAGGGTGTGCTTAAAATGGGAGGGAGAATTAGGGACCAGTAATTCTTTTGTAGATGGAAAGTCTTTTGGACTTGGTGGAACATTTTGAAGAGAAGCATTCCAAGGCAAGATGAGGCATGCAAACCCAGGGATGGGGTTTAGACCATGTGGGACGTGCTCAGGGTTGAGAAGTATCTGAGCTGGAATAAAGGACCTGGGCAGGCAGATGTTGGGACATAAGAAAGTGGGGTTTAAGGAGGAAGAGTTTGGATCTGCTGGTTCAAAGTGTTTGGGCCAAGCTCAGGAAAAAGGATGGCAACACCCCATGTTTCTTTATTTACTTTTGCATTCATTTGCTTCTTCCTTCAGCAAACATTTATTCATTGTTTACTGTGTGACAAGCACTAACCTGGGTGCTGAGGAAAGAAAGATGAGTAAGACAGGGTTTCCTTCCTCAGGGAAATCATAGTCTGGTGGAGGAGATAAGTAACAATGGAGTGTGATGCAGATAGCAATTTGCTGCTACTCCAAGAACAGTTATGCAGGTGAGTGGTTACGCTTGGAGGAAGAGGATATAAGAGAGGCTTTTAAAAATGTGCCTTTTGAGCTGAGTTTGAAGGATAAATGGAGTAGGAGCTTGCCAGAGGGACCTCAAAAGCCATCCAGGGACAGCTGCCAACAGGACAAAGCCCAGAAGTGTCACTGAGGAGCACGCTGAGGACGCAGTAACATCTGGTTTGAGTGGATCCTAGGTGGGAAGTGTAACTAGGGAGAAAAGACTGGAGAGATGGAATGGAGTAAAGCTGGGAGTTTGGACTTCATCCTAAAGTCTCTGTGACAGTGGTGAAGATGTTCAAGCTGGGAGGTTAGGAAGGTAAATAGCAGGATGCAGAGGGCTGGAGAGGCCCTGGGAAGATGTGAGGAAGACTTGTTATGAGACCTTTTGTGGTCCAGAAGAAGGATCAGGAGGAAATGAGTGGGGTGGGCTCACTAAGGCTGACCGGTGAGTGAATGAGAGTGTGGGTAACTCCAATGTTTTGGGTTTGAGAGGCTGGTGCCAATCGTAAGACAGAACAATCAGGAGAGGTAGATTTCAGGAGGAAGATGATGGGCTTATTCTGAATATGTGTGAGATTGCCGCAGGACACCTGAGGTGCTTTCCCACACTCTATCCCCACCTTGACGTCTTTCCGAAGCTCCTGATCCCTTCAGTGCTGGCCTGGCCCCTCCACTGTCATCTCTCAGCCTGAGCAGATTGCAGCCCCTTGAATGGCCAGGCTGTGTTCTGCATCTTGCTGTTTCCAAGTGGAACAGCTTTTCCCTTGTCTCAACTTTTGTCTGGCCAGCTGCTGCTGATTCTTCTGGGCTCACTCAGATGGAAGGCTTTGCAGAAGGCTTTCCTGGTGGTCTCGACCACCACCAGGGAGGGCTCATCCAGATCTGTCGGTAGCCGTGTGCTCATCCCATCTGATTGTGGTGGTGTGCGTTCATGACACCTCCTCCACTGCTGTGACGCCTGTCCTGCAGGGCAGGTGGCATCTGTGTCTGCTGTGCCTGGCCTAGATGGAAAGTGAGGCATGAGCCAACATCACAGGAGCAAATCCAGGTGGCATATCTACCAGAGATCTGGAAACTCCAAAAGACCAAGTGAAAGGCACCAAAGACAAATATGAACATGAGGATCCTGCATCTTCCTCCACTCTCATGTCTGCTGGTGAAGCACAGCATGCTTTAGAGACACGTGTTCAGTTATGGAGGCCCATGCTGTTGGCTTGGTCTGGTGTGTGGAGAGGAATAGAAAGGGAGAAGGAATGCACAGGCCCAGGGAGGAAGGGTGTGAAGCTTGGTGGCCCATGTTCACAGAGGAGGTAGCCTGGTCTGAACACCTGCTTCCCTTCATTTTTCTAAGCTTCTGGGCCAGCTTTGGCCACGTCCCTAAGGGAAAGCTCTCCATAGGCTGAGAGCACACCAGTGAGGCAGTTCCACGAATTGGTCTCAGAGGGCTATGACCCCTAGAAACAGCTTGCAAATGTGCATGTGTGTGAGATATGCCTCATTCTGGGGAGATACCCCAAGAGCTTTTGCTCAGCTTTTTAAAGATGCCTGTGGCCATGAAGAGGCTGAGAACCACTGCTATAAGGATCCAGTCTTACTTTTTTCCCTACATTAAATCCTAGGAGGAATAATAATATAAAAGATAGGGAAGAAGACCTAGATCCATACTTGCTCAAAACTACATCCTCCAGTTTCCCAGAGCACCCACACAGAACATAGAACCCAGTTCCAAACCACTCTCATAAAGCCGAAGGCTGTAGAGCTGCAGAGCCAGATGGACACTTGGAAATCACTGTGATTTCCGGGTCATGTCTGGGGCAATCAGGAAGGCACACAGAGCTTATCAGTGGCAGCGTTGGAACATGACACAGCTCCCTTCTCATTCATTGATTCTCTTTTTACTACTTGCCTTATCTCCCAAAACCTACATTTTAATAATTCAAAACTTTTTTCTTTTTCTGAGGTAGGGTCTGGATCTGTTGCCCAAGCTAGAGTGCAATAGCATGATCTCAGCTCACTGCAGCCTCGGCCTCCCCTCCTGGGCTCAAACCATCCTCCTACCTCAGCCTCCCAGCCAAGTAACTGGGACTTCAGGTGCATATCACCATGCCCGGCTAATTTTTTTTGTTTTGTTTTTTTGAAGAGAGAGATTTTCACCATGCTGTCCAGGCTGGTCTCGAACTCTTGAACTCAAGCCACCTGCCTGTTTGGGCTTCCTAAAGTGCTGAGATTACAGGTGTGAGCCACTGTGCCTGGCTTCAGACCTTTTTCCATCCCAAATGTAGTTGCCAAACAGGAAACCATTTTTTCTTTAGATGTTTAGGTTTCTGGGGAGAGAAACTTTTCCCTCTAATTGCCTCTCTAACCACCGTAGTAGCTGGTAGAAGATGAATCTGTTGCTTACTTCTGAATAGTTCTTTATAACTTAACCACATTGACACCCATGAGCTGCTGGTTTACTTTACAGGGGAACACTGAGACTCAGAGATGAGATGACTTGCTTGCTGCTTCCTGCCACCCACTTCAAAGCTCTCCCCACCATTTCTCAGCCTGGGCATTCAGACATGCACATTCTGGAATGCTCACAGCAGGGAACCAATAGGCAGTGTACCTGGCTTGCTGCTGTCTGTTTTGTGGGGGTGAAACTGATCACCCTGCTAATCAGCCCAGATATAGATATACCAGCTCTAGATATAATAGAGTCTGATTTCTAAGCAATCTGCAAAGTGAGTTTTTAATCACCATTTTATAGACGGAGACACTAAATCAGAAAGGGAAAATGCTCAAGGCCACAAGGTAGTGAACTCCCAAACTAGACACACCTCAGGTCTGCCCAATTCCTCTTCCTGTGTTTTCTCCATACCATCTCACTACATGGGGCTGTGAACTTCCCCGCCTGCCTCCCTGGGGCAGTCCTGGCCTCCTCTCACCCCTGCCCCTTCGCTTCTTTCTCTGTCTTAGGAGTGCCAGCTTCTCGCAGGGCTCCAGGGCCCCATTCCCCTTGAGGAGAAGCACAGCCGTGCAAAATCTTGCCCAGCACAGTGAATGCAGTGTCGATGGAGTCAGCGGTCACATCCATGGCTTCCATAGCCTTTCCAAGCCGAGCCAGCACAATACAGAATTCAGAGGCAGCACCTGCAGAACCCCCTGGAGCCTGGCCTCCCATGGCCACACCAGAGGCAGCCTCACAGGCTCTGAGGCAGATAATGAGGGTGTGTACCCCTTCAAGGCACCCAGAAGCACCCTGTGCCAGGAGTTTGGGGGCCACCTGGTGAACAACAGTGGTGTTCCGGCCATCCCACTCTCAGCGCACCAGATCCCTAGGACAGTCACGTTAGACAAGAACCTCTGTGCCACGGCCATGGCCACTCCTGGGCCTATTGGCTCCCTTCCTCTGCCCAAGGCAAGTCAGGCAGAAGCATGTCAGTGGGGCAGCCCTCAGCAGAGACCTTCAGTCAGTGAAAGCAGCAGGTGGTCCATTGACGCTGCCATCCCCAGGCGGAATACCCTTCCTGCAATAGACAACAGCCGATGTTGCCAAGGTCAGTATGAGCCCTCACCGAGAAATAGAGGGAGAGGGGAGGTGGCACCGGGTTCTCAGTGGTTAGCTAGTCCTTGGTCTCCCATGGCCAAGGGAGACTTGGGAGCCATTCAGGTCACTGATAGTCAAGTTCATCTCCTGTCTGGACCTTGAGACCGCTGGGTACCCCAGCACTGGAGGCTGTTAGTAGACACCCACAGTGGCAAGACTGTGGCAGACTCAGCCTCTACTAAGGGAGACAGAACATTCTTCGTTGCAGTACAGCACATTATGGGTTTGGAATTCTTTTTTTTTTGAGACGGAGTCTCGCTTGTCACCAGGGCTGGAGTGCAGTGGCCAGATCTCAGCTCACTGCAAGCTCTGCCTCCCGGGTTTACACCATTCTTCTGCCTCAGCCTCCCGAGTAGCTGGGACTACAGGCGCCCACCGCCTCGCCCAGCTAGTTTTTTTGTGTTTTTTAGTAGAGACGGGGTTTAACTGTGTTAGCCAGGATGGTCTCGATCTCCTGACCTCGTGATCCGCCCGCCTCGGCCTCCCAAAGTGCTGGGATTACAGGCTTGAGCCACCATGCTCGGCTGGGTTTGGAATTCTAAATAATCGCGTATGTATGTGTAAATCAAAGCAAAGACTTAAAATAGAAATTGAGGAGATCAGTCCAAACTAGAGCCAAACCAGTGTGGACTCACAGTTGAAACAAAACGAGATCTTCAAAATATTTTCCAACCTATATTTGGATCTCTTTGTTTGAAGTCTAAACCTGTATTTGAAATACCTAGATTTTTTTGTCATTTGTTTTCCACTGAGAGTATTTTATATCTGCATATAACCTCCTCTCCTCAATGAAAAGAAATAGATCAATAGTAACTCCTTTCCTTTTGCATCCATTCTTACATCTTGCAGAGCCTTTGTTTGTTCTTCCCGTTATGAGGGAGTTTGGCGGGGCAAAGCCTTGTTTTCTCTGTTTTATATGAGGCCCGTGGTACTTAGGCTTATTCAGGGTTGCAAGTCAGAAGTGGCAAAGATGAACCTCACGCTGAGGTCCTGGATCCTGGGTTAGAACTCTTTGCAGTCTTTTCAGTGTTGGCAATTTGAGCAAGGCCCTTGTGCTGTGAAATTGAAATGATAGAGACATATATAAAACAGGTTTGCTGTTCAGAGCTCACATTTATGTACACAATGAAATGAAACCGATATGCAGAAGTCAGTACAAGCCCTCTTTACTGTTCCTGGAGGTGGCAGGTGGGTGAAGGGGATGGGTGGTGGGTGCCATAGGAGTTGAAGGAGAAGTGTATCCTGTGGGTAGATGTCTAGGAGAGACACTCTGTGGGTAACACTGGAGCTGGACCTGGAAACCCAGGAGGAGTTGTGGTAGGGAGCAAGGATGTGTTAGAGGTAACACCTTGTCATTTGGGGTGGAGAGTCGTGTCCTCTGGAGCGTCAGTGAGACCCTGAGCAGCACTGGGGAGGGTGTGGGAGGCATCAACACATAGATCAGCTGTGATACATGTGGATCTCCTTCCTCTGTCATAGCTTCCTCCTGCAAGTACCCCCGGCATGGTGGAGGGAATGCCGGCCGGCCTGCTGAGTCCATGCATGAGGGAGTCAGTTCTTTCCTGGTGAGTATGACTGAACCAGGGGTCCCCAGGCTGGCTCCGGGAGGTAAAGGTCACACTCCAGGGAACTAAAAGCACATCCCCCAAAGGGTGACAGCATCTCCCTCCTAGGAGCCCGCCTGGGTTCTTGCCTCAGTTCAGAATCATAGGTTCAGTTTTTGGATAAGTGAGATACAGGTATCCAGGTCTGGAAGAAAGTGAGTACTTTTTTTTTTTTTTTTTTTTTTTTTTTGAGACGGAGTCTCACGCTGTTGCCCAGGCTGGAGTGCAGTGGTGCGATCTCGGCTCACTGCAAGCTCCGCCTCCCGGGTTCCCGCCATTCTCCTGCCTCAGCCTCCTGAGTAGCTGGGACTGCAGGCGCCCGCCACTGCGCCCGGCTAATTTTTTGTATTTTTAGTAGAGACAGGGTTTCACTGTGGTCTCGATCTCCTGACCTTGTGATCCGCCCGCCTCGGCCTCCCAAAGTGCTGGGATTACAGGCTTGAGCCACCGCGCCCGGCCTTTTTTTTTTTTTTTTTGAGACAGAGTCGCTCTGCCGCACAGGCTGGAGTGCAGTGGCCGGATCTCAGCTCACTGCAAGCTCCGCCTCCCGGGTTCACACCATTCTCCTGCCTCAGCCTCCCGAGTAGCTGGGACTACAGGCGCCCGCCACCGCGCCCGGCTAGTTTTTTGTATTTTTTAGTAGAGACGGGGTTTCACCGGGTTAGCCAGGATGGTCTCGATCTCCTGACCTCGTGATCCGCCCGTCTCGGCCTCCCAAAGTGCTGGGATTACAGGCTTGAGCCACTGCGCCCGGCCGAAAGTGAGTACTTAAGTAGATGGGATCACAAGGCTCACCAGCCCTGTGGGTAGCAGAGGGTACAGAATGCTGGGGTTCTGGGTGCTCTAAGCAGGTGCTCTAACCCATGAGGTCCCTTGGAGCAGGAGTGCTTCCCTGTGAGCCTTTGGTATGGGTAGGCGGAGGGGACAGGCTACCCGGGTGGTGGGTGATGTGATTCAGCAACCTTATCCAGGAGATCCTCTGGAGAAGGGGTGTTTCCATGTGAGCCTCAAGGCAAGGGCAGTACTCAGAGTCAGGGAAGGTGGATGGATTCCAGGCTGCCACCTGGAAAGGGTAACCACAGTTGTCCAAGGTGTCAGACAAGCAACAAAGCCTGGCTTCAGGCCCCTTATAAAGATGGTGGGAATTAGGTAACCAAGGCAGAGGGCAGATGGGGCAGGAGCTGGAGGAAGGCTGTACCTAGGTCTGCTGCATTGCACAACTCTGTGGCAGCTCTGCCTGCAGCTTGATGGTCACCCACAAGTCTGAGTGAGCCCCAAGCTCCCTGTACCTCCCTGATACCTTGTCTGTTAATCACAGCCGTTGGGGGAGAGGAATCTCCTTGTCTGCGGAAGTGCACCTCGCCCCACACCTCACCTTCCAGAGCCAAGACATCTGATATGGTCCTTGCCTTGATCAGGGCCTAAGATGCTGACTTGCCTGAAGGGGTGGCCTGCCCCTCCACACCTGTGGGCGTTTCTCGTTAGGTGGAATGAGAGACTTGAGAAAAGAAATGAGACACAGAGACAAAGAAAAAATTGGCCCAGGGGACCCGTGCTCAGCATACAGAGGACCCACGCCAGCACTGGTCTCTTGAGTTCCCCCCGTATTTATTGATCTTTATCTCTACCATTATCTTTACCTTTACCAAATAGGATCATAGGAGGGAGAAGGTCAGCAGAAAGACATGTGAATAAAGATCTCTGTGACATGAATAAGTTTAAGGAAAAGTGCTGTGCCTTGATAAGCATATGCAAACATCTCCATAAACCTTTTTAGTACATAAAGAGCAGCTAGCACATCCCACGTTCAGTCCTGAGGTGGTTTTCTCCTATCTCAGTAAATAGAACATACAATCGGGTTTTACACTGAGATGTTCCATTGCCCAGGGACGGACAGGAGACAGATGCCTTTCTCTATCTCAACTGCCCAGAGGCCTTCTTTCCTCTTATACTAATCCTCCTCAGCACAGACCCTTCATGGGTGTTGGACGATCAGGTCTTTCCCTTCCCACAAGGCCATATTTCAGACTATCACATGGGGAGAAACCTTGGACAATTCCTAGCTTTCCTAGGCAGAGGTCCCTGCAACTTTCCGCAGTGTATGTGTCCCTGGGTACTTGAGATTAAGAGAATGGTGATGACTTTTCACAAGCGTACTGCCTTCAGGCACTTGTTAAACAAAGCACACCCTGCACTGCCCCAAATCCATTAAACCTTGAGTCACCACAGCACATGTCTCTGGCAAGGACAGCGTTGGGGGTAGGGTTACAGGTAAATAGCATCTCAAATACAGAACAAAATGGAGTCTTCTACACAGACACAGTAACAGTCTGATCTCTCTTTCTTTTCCCCACACCCGCCAGTGCTGAGTCAGGACTTGAGGTGGATGGTGGGTCTTGAGGCCACACCTGCATGGTGCATGGCCTGTGCTGCCTTCTGCTTGGGTCCCGCATCCAGAAACCAGAGTGGACCCAGCCACTAAAGATATTTTATCCTATAGATTTGTCACAAATTGTAGTTGGACCCCACGGGGTCCTGAGAGCTAGAAGGGCCCAGACATCTCATTTTTTCCTGCCTCTACCTTGATTTCAGAGTCTTTCCGGGGTCACTCTGATAGCTTCAAAGTGTAGCCCTCCCCATGTAATGAAGGCTTATAATTGTATGCTGCCCTGGCATCCACATTGAATGCAGGTTTAACTTTCTCAGAACAGAGGCAGAGGACTTAGTCATCCTGATGGTTTCCAGTTCTACATCACACCCATGTGGCTTCAGTCAGTGGCCAGAGATAGGAACTTAGACTCACCTCCCCCAGCCAGCAGACTGGGCTCGCCACTGTCTTGCTGCTCCCTTTAAATGGATCATCCAGGCATTTACTCCAACCTTAATTAAGTGATCCACACCCCATTCCGCAAGATACACTGCCAGTTGCCACCCTCTCTCCTCTTGCTCTTTTTTTCTGTGCTCCCTGACCTCCCAGGACCTGTAAGAACTGAAAACTCTTCCACTTTTACGTGTGACTGTGTCATGGAAGCTGCTCCAAAGTCTGACCCCTGAGGCTGCCCAGAGGGGCCCCATGCATGGGGTTTCTGGCTGGAGCTCTTCTGTCTGGGCCTCTGGTGGCTGCTGAAGACAGCAGCCCCCAGCCAAGGTGATCAAGAGTTTCGTTCTAAACACCCAATCATGACTCTTTTTGGCCTTGTCTAGAAATTCTCATTCCTATCTTGTTCTTGCTGGTGATAGCTGTGTTTCTTTCACTTTCCCCTTCCTAGCCAGGAAAAGCATTCGTGGGCCTGTCGGACAGCATTGCTTCTGAGGACAGCTGTGTGCCCATGAACCCAGGCTTCCCTACCCTGGTGGCTGTGGAGCAAGCAGGCAGCGATTCTCAGGGTGTCTGCACCGCTGTGGGCTCATGTCCTGTTTGCTTTGACCTGCTTGGCTTCCCACTCAGGGAGCTTTCTGTGCACCAAGACGTCAGCCAGGGACATGAGGTCCAGCTGCCCCCTGTCAACCGCAGCCTCAAGCCTAACCGGAAAGGTAAGTCTTTCCCCATTCTATCTCTTGACAATGTCCAGGGACTCTTCATTCGCTTAGGGGTCAGGTGGATCCTGGATGTGGAACGTCTGACTTTGGCAAGTTATATGAGTTCTCTGAGCCTCAGTTTTCTTCTCTGTGAAATGAAGATAGTAACTCCTACTTCCTGGGTTTGTTTGGAAGGAGAGTGTCTGGGACAGTGGCCCTGGCTCACAGCAGGTGTCCAGTGAAGTTTGGTCTGTGCCCTCCACGTGTAGACCAGGAAGAAGAGTTAGAGTTCAGGTTCCAGGCTGCTATGACGTCACCTTGTGGCCTTGGCCCAGCACAGGGTTCAAGGAAGGAGTGGGATACCTGGGTGGGGATTAGTCTGGCCGCAGGGAACCAGACCTGGCTGATGGACTGAAGGTTCTTTTCCTGCTCCAGCAAATCCAACACCATCCAACCTGAGAAACAACAGGGTCATCAGTGAGCTCTCCTTCAAGCCACCTGTCACAGAGTCCTGGTCTGGGACCAGGTGAGTGTCTGTCAGTGGAAACAGGAGCTTGGTTCGGGTTGGTGGAGTGAGTGGGATGGCCATTGGCTTGTGGTCAGGAAACTGGATGCTGATGTTGACCTGGACATAGCTGATCTTGACTGTGTCTCATGAGGGGTGGCGGCCTTCTCATCTGTAAAGGGGGAATAATGATCCCTGCCCCGTCAGTTCTTGATCTGGTAACAGTGTGAGGTCTGGATGCTTCAAGTCAGGGCCAGCTGGAGGCTGGAGCCCTGACAGAAGCCCTGAGCCCCACCCAGGATGTCCTCCTTGCCTTCTTATAGAGTCTGATTTCTAAGCAACCTGCAAAATGAGTTTTTAATCACCATTTTATAGATGGAGATACTGATTCAGAAAGGGAAAATGCTCAAGGCCACAAGGTAGTGAACTCCCAAACTAGACAAACCTCAGGTCTGCCCAATTCCTCTTCCTGTGTTTTCTCCATACCATCTCACTACATGGGGCTGTGAACTTCCCCGCCTGCCTCCCTGGGGCACTCCTCTCACCCCTGCCCCTTCCCTTCTTTCTCTGTCTTAGGAGTGCCAGCTTCTCGCAGGGCTCCAGGGCCCCATTCCCCTTGAGGAGAAGCACAGCTGTGCAAAATCTTGCCCAGCACAGTGAATACAGTGTCGATGGAGTCAGCGGTCACATCCATGGCTTCCATAGCCTTTCCAAGCCGAGCCAGCACAATACAGAATTCAGAGGCAGCACCTGCAGAACCCCCTGGAGCCTGGCCTCCCATGGCCACACCAGAGGCAGCCTCACAGGCTCTGAGGCAGATAATGAGGGTGTGTACCCCTTCAAGGCACCCAGAAGCACCCTGTGCCAGGAGTTTGGGGGCCACCTGGTGAACAACAGTGGTGTTCCGGCCATCCCACTCTCAGCGCACCACATCCCTAGGACAGTCACGTTAGACAAGAACCTCTGTGCCACGGCCATGGCCACTCCTGGGCCTATTGGCTCCCTTCCCCTGCCCAAGGCAAGTCAGGCAGAAGCATGTCAGTGGGGCAGCCCTCAGCAGAGACCTTCAGTCAGTGAAAGCAGCAGGTGGTCCATTGACGCTGCCATCCCCAGGCGGAATACCCTTCCTGCAATAGACAACAGCCGATGTTGCCAAGGTCAGTATGAGCCCTCACCGAGAAATAGAGGGAGAGGGGAGGTGGCACCGGGTTCTCAGTGGTTAGCTAGTCCTTGGTCTCCCATGGCCAAGGGAGACTTGGGAGCCACTCAGGTCACTGATAGTCAAGTTCATCTCCTGTCTGGACCTTGAGACCGCTGTGTCCCCCAGCACTGCAGGCTGTTAGTAGACACCCACAGTGGCAAGACTGTGGCAGACTCAGCCTCTACTAAGGGAGACAGAACATTCTTCGTTGCAGTACAGCACATTATGGGTTTGGAATTCTAAATAATCGTGTATGTATGTGTAAATCAAAGCAAAGACTTAAAATAGAAATTGAGGAGATCAGTCCAAACTAGAGCCAAACCAGTGTGGACTCACAGTTGAAACAAAACGAGATCTTCAAAATATTTTCCAACCTATATTTGGATCTCTTTGAAGTCTAAACTTGTATTTGAAATACCTAGATTTTTTTGTCATTTGTTTTCCACTGAGAGTATTTTATATTTGCATATAACCTCTTCTCCTCAATGAAAAGAAATCGATCAATAGTAACTCCTTTCCTTTTGCATCCATTCTTACATCTTGCAGAGCCTTTGTTTGTTCTTCCCGTTATGAGGGAGTTTGGTGGGGCAAAGCCTTGTTTTCTCTGTTTTATATGAGGCCCGTGGTACTTAGGCTTATTCAGGGTTGCAAGTCAGAAGTGGCAAAGATGAACCTCATGCTGAGGTCCTGGATCCTGGGTTAGAACTCTTTGCAGTCTTTTCAGTGTTTCAGCAATTTGAGCAAGGCCCTTGTGCTGTGAAATTGAAATGATAGAGACATATATAAAACAGGTTTGCTGTTCAGAGCTCACATTTATGTACACAATGAAATGAAACCGATATGCAGAAGTCAGTACAAGCCCTCTTTACTGTTCCTGGAGGTGGCAGGTGGGTGAAGAGGATGGGTGGTGGGTGCCATAGGAGTTGAAGGAGAAGTGTGTCCTGTGGGTAGATGTCTAGGAGAGACACTCTGTGGGTAACACTGGAGCTGGACCTGGAAACTCAGGAGGAGTTGTGGTAGGGAGCAAGGATGTGTTAGAGGTAACACCTTGTCGTTTGGGGTGGAGAGTCGTGTCCTCTGGAGCGTCAGTGAGACCCTGAGCAGCACTGGGGAGGGTGTGGGAGGCATCAACACATGGATCAGCTGTGATACATGCGGATCTCCTTCCTCTGTCATAGCTTGCTCCTGCAAGTACCCCCGGCATGGTGGAGGGAATGCCGGCTGGCCTGCTGAGTCCATGCATGAGGGAGTCAGTTCTTTCCTGGTGAGTATGACTGAACCAGGGGTCCCCAGGCTGGCTCAGGGAGGTAAAGGTCACACTCCAGGGAACTAAAAGCACATCCCCCAAAGGGTGACAGCATCTCCCTCCTAGGAGCCTGCCTGGGTTCTTGCCTCAGTTCAGAATCATAGGTTCAGTTTTTGGATAAGTGAGATACAGGTATCCAGGTCTGGAAGAAAGTGAGTACTTAAGTAGATGGGATCACAAGGCTCACCAGCCCTGTGGGTAGCAGAGGGTGCAGAATGCTGGGGTTCTGGGTGCTCTAAGCAGGTGCTCTAACCCATGAGGTCCCCTGGAGCAGGAGTGCTTCCCTGTGAGCCTTTGGTATGGGTAGGCGGAGGCGACAGGCTACCGGGGTGGTGGGTGATGTGATTCAGCAACCTTATCCAGGAGATCCTCTGGAGAAGGGGTGCTTCCATGTGAGCCTCAAGGCAAGGGCAGTACTCAGAGTCAGGTGAGGTGGATGGATTCCAGGCTGCCACCTGGAAAGGGTAACCACAGTTGTCCAAGGTGTCAGACAAGCAACAAAGCCTGGCTTCAGGCCCCTTATAAAGATGGTGGGAATTAGGTAACCAAGGCAGAGGGCAGATGGGGCAGGAGCTGGAGGAAGGCTGTACCTAGGTCTGCTGCATTGCACAACTCTGTGGCAGCTCTGCCTGCAGCTTGATGGTCACCCACAAGCCTGAGTGAGCCCCAAGCTCCCTGTACCTCCCTGATACCTTGTCTGCTAATCACAGCCGTTGGGGGAGAGGAATCTCCTTGTCTGCTGAAGTGCACCTCGCCCCACACCTCACCTTCCAGGGCCAAGACATCTGATATGGTCCTTGCCTTGATCAGGGCCTGAGATGCTGACCTGCCTGAAGGGGTGGCCTGCCCCTCCACACCTTTGGGCGTTTCTCCTTGGGTGGAATGAGAGACTTGAGGAAAGAAATGAGACACAGAGACAAAGGAAAAGTGGGCCCAGGGGACCCACGCCAGCACCTGTCTCTGAGTTCCCTCAGTATTTATTGATCATTATCTTTACCATCTTGGAAAAGGGGAAGTGGCAGGACAAATAGGATCATAGGAGGGAGAAGGTCAGCAGAAAGACATGTGAATAAAGATCTCTGTGACATGAATAAGTTTAAGGAAAAGTGCTGTGCCTTGATATGCATATGCAAACATCTCCATAAACCTTTTTAGTGCATAAAGAGCTGCACTGCAGCACGTCCCACCTTCAGTCCTAAGGCGGTTTTCTCCTATCTCAGTAAATAGAACATGCAGTCAGGTTTTACAGTGAGGCGTTCCATTGCCCAGGAACGGACAGGAGACAGATGCCTTTCTCTATCTCAACTGCCCAGAGGCCTTCTTTCCTCTTATACTAATCCTCCTCAGCACAGACCCTTCATGGGTGTTGGACGATCAGGTCTTTCCCTTCCCACAAGGCCATATTTCAGACTATCACATGGGGAGAAACCTTGGACAATTCCTAGCTTTCCTAGGCAGAGGTCCCTGCAACTTTCCGCAGTGTATGTGTCCCTGGGTACTTGAGATTAAGAGAATGGTGATGACTTTTCACAAGCGTACTGCCTTCAGGCACTTTTTGAACAAAGCACATCCTGCACTGTCCCAAATCCATTAAACCTTGAGTCACCACAGCACATGTCTCTGGCAAGGACAGAGTTAGGGGTAGGGTTACAGGTTAATAGTATCTCAAATACAGAACAAAATGGAGTCTCTTATGTCTACTTCTTTCTACATAGACACAGTAACAGTCTGATCTCTCTTTCTTTTCCCCACACCCGCCAGTGCTGAGTCAGGACTTGAGGTGGATGGTGGGTCTTGAGGCCACACCTGCATGGTGCATAGCCTGTGCTGCCTTCTGCTTGGGTCCAGCATCCAGAAACCAGAGTGGACCCAGCCACTAAAGATATTTTATCCTATAGATTTGTCACAAATTGTAGTTGGACCCCATGGGGTCCTGAGAGCTAGAAGGGCCCAGACATCTCATTTTTTCTTGCCTCTACTCTGATTTCAGAGTCTTTCCAGGGTCACTCTGATAGCTTCAATGTGTAGCCCTCCCCATGTAATGAAGGCTTATAATTGTATGCTGCCCTGGCATCCACATTGAATGCAGGTTTAACTTTCTCAGAACAGAGGCAGAGGACTTAGTCATCCTGATGGTTTCCAGTTCTACATCACACCCATGTGGCTTCAGTCAGTGGCCAGAGATAGGAACTTAGACTCACCTCCCCCAGCCAGCAGACTGGGCTCGCCACTGTCTTGCTGCTCCCTTTAAATGGATCATCCAGGCATTTACTCCAACCTCAATTAAGTGATCCACACCCCATTCCGCAAGATACACTGCCAGTTGCCACCCTCTTTCCTGTTGCTCTCTTTGTCTGTGCTCCCTGACCTCCCAGGGCCTGTAAGAACTGAAAACTCTTCCACTTTTACGTGTGACTGTGTCATGGAAGCTGCTCCAAAGTCTGACCCCTGAGGCTGCCCAGAGGGGCCCCATGCATGGGGTTCCTGGCTGGAGCACTTCTGTCTGGGCCTCTGGTGGCTGCTGAAGACAGCAGCCCCCAGCCAAGGTGATCAAGAGTTTCGTTCAGAACACCCAATCATGACTCTTTTTGGCCTTGTCTAGAAATTCTCATTCCTATCTTGTTCTTGCTGGTGATAGCTGTGTTTCTTTCACTTTCCCCTTCCTAGCCAGGAAAAGCACTCGTGGGCCTGTCAGACAGCATTGCTTCTGAGGACAGCTGTGTGCCCATGAACCCAGGCTTCCCTACCCTGGTGGCTGTGGAGCAAGCAAGCAGCGATTCTCAGGGTGTCTGCACCGCTGTGGGCTCATGTCCTGTTTGCTTTAACCTGCTTGGCTTCCCACTCAGGGAGCTTTCTGTGCACCAAGACGTCAGCCAGGGACATGAGGTCCAGCTGCCCCCTGTCAACCGCAGCCTCAAGCCTAACCGGAAAGGTAAGTCTTTCCCCATTCTATCTCTTGACAATGTCCAGGGACTCTTCATTCGCTTAGGGGTCAGGTGGATCCTGGATGTGGAACGTCTGACTTTGGCAAGTCATGTGAATTCTCTGAGCCTCAGTTTTCTTCTCTGTGAAATGAAGATAGTAACTCCTACTTCCTGGGTTTGCTTGGAAAGAGAGTGTCTGGGACAGTGGCCCTGGCTCACAGCAGGTGTCCAGTGAAGTTTGGTCTGTGCCCTCCACGTGTAGACCAGGAAGAAGAGCTAGAGTTCAGGTTCCAGGCTGCTATGACGTCACCTTGTGGCCTTGGCCCAGCACAGGGTTCAAGGAAGGAGTGGGATACCTGGGTGGGGATCATTCTGGCCACAGGGAACCAGACCTGGCTGATGACTGAAGGTTCTTTTCCTGCTCCAGCAAATCCAACACCATCCAACCTGAGAAACAACAGGGTCATCAGTGAGCTCTCCTTCAAGCCACCTGTCACAGAGTCCTGGTCTGGGACCAGGTGAGTGTCTGTCAGTGGAAACAGGAGCTTGGTTCGGGTTGGTGGTGGAGTGAGTGGGATGGCCATTGGCTTGTGGTCAGGAAACTGGACGCTGATGTTGATCTGGACATAGCTGATCTTGACTGTGTCTCATGAGGCGTGGCGGCCTTCTCATCTGTAAAGGGGGAATAATGATCCCTGCCCCGTCAGTTCTTGATCCGGTAACAGTGTGAGGTCTGGATGCTTCAAGTCAGGGCCCAGCTGGAGGCTGGAGCCCTGACAGAAGCCCTGAGCCCCACGCAGGATGTCCTCCTTGCCTTCTTCCCACGACAGCCACACCTTTTACTCCAGCTCCTCCCAATACCCCATCTCCATGCAGAGCATCACCAGCACAGACTCAGAAGACAGTGGAGAGAGAGAGATTTTCTTGGTGAGTCCTTGGGGTTCACTGTAAGCCGCCTATCAGAGTCCCCTGGGACCCACACTCACGTCCCTGGTTCCCAGCGTAGCTACCCCAGCTGACTCACCCCAGCCCAGTCAGGTGTGATTTGGTCTCCTGTTGCAAGCCTTCTTGAGCACAGGCATATCAGGCAATCATCAGGGTTAGGAATATGATGGTTTCCCCTTAAGGAAGTCTGGAACTTGCAGAGCAGAGGCAGCCCGCCTCGCCCTCACGATGGTGACGCAGGTGGGCCCTGCCCTGGAAGGGGCAGAGTTGGAGGTGTCTTGTTGGCCATGGGGAGACACAAATGTACATGCCTCACCGTGGTGAGGGCTGTGAGAGACGTGGAGATGCAGGTGGACCACAGGACACCCGTTAGATTGGCACTGAAGAGGGCATCATGACCAGCACTTGATAGTTGCTGCATAGATACCAGAAGAATGAGCCAGCCAACCAGCAAAGCAGCCAAAACCCAGAGCCCAGGGCGGCCTCTTTTCTCACCAGAGCCACACTTCAGGAATGTCCCAGCAAGGTGGCAGCCTTCTAGGGAGGAGGCTGGGGGACCCTGTGTGTCTCCTGGAGAGCTGCCAAGGGAGTAGGCTCCATGTAGCCCGGGGTGGTGGGCAGTAAGGGAGTAGGCTCCGTGCAGCCTGGGGTGGTGGGCACTGCTGATGTCTGGGAGCTGGAGGGGGAGGCAGCTGCTTTGTAGGATGGACCCACTCTGGGCCATGGGTGGGAGTTTCAGAGGACTGATTGGGTGCAGCATCTAGTGTATGAAGGAGAGGCACAGTAGTAACACCTGGCTCACAGGACTGCTGAGAGGGTTTGAATGAGCAGAGTGTGCCCCAGTGCATGGCTCAGAGTAGGACCCAGTAGGCTCGCAGCTACACCCACAGGTGTGATCCACTGGGTGCTGCGTCTGTCTGTGTCCTAAACTCATTTGTAGGATTTTCCTCCTTGTGACAGCAGAACGCGGCATCTGCATTTCCTGTTTCCGGTGGCACCAGCAGTTCAGCCCTGCCAAGGAGCACTGGTACCATCCACTACGTGGCCCTGGACTTCCAGCCGAGCAAGGTGCCTGGGGTGGAGCTGGGCTTGGGCAGAGTCCTTGGGTCCTGGGAGAGAGACTGTGGGGCCAGGCCCTTCAGCACCAGCAGCACCGGGCTGCTGGGCTGCCACTGCCAGCCCAGTGCCTGGCTCTTATGCTCAGTGGTGCTCTGATCTGGATCTTGGGGCTCCTGTTCCTTCCCTCTCAGCATGGTGCCTTCATCAGCCTGCCCTGACTCCCTGTAGAGACAGACAGATGACGGTGTGGAGACCTGATCTGTGGAGGTTGCGGAATAAATCAGGAGAGACCCAGGACTCAGCAACCTGGCTCCAGGCCAAACTCTTCTATGAGGAGAACTCACTGTGTGGGAGGGTTCCAGAGCTCAGCCATTGATGCGGGGGTGTCAGAAGGGACTTCGGGGCCCCGGAAAGCCTCCCGAGAAAGCACACCTACTGGTAGACAGTAAAGCAGTGTCTACTACTAGACAGTAGCCAGCCTGTCTAGACAGCAGGGTGGAGAGCTCCACCTCTGTGCATTGCCCCCTTTGGGGAGATAGGGCTCACCGAGGCACCCCTGGAAAGGCCTAGGCTGGTGCTTGTTGACACCTGGGAAATTTCCTGCCCTGGATAAGTGTTTAGAGGGGAAGGCCTTGACCAATCTTTGGGCCAGAGAAGGGCCTGGCTCTTCCTGCGAGCTGGGAGATGAGAAGTGCTGGCAGGGCTGTGGCATCCAGCAGCAGGAGAGGTTAGCCTGGAGTTGAGGCTTTAAAGCCCAGGCCCCACAGGCTGCTGAGAGCAGGAGGCGGAGGTTCCTTTCCCCCTGAGACAGTTTGGGAGAGCCCCCTCCTCAGCCTGTCCTTCCTCACCAGGAACTCACAGACACTCCCACTCCCACTTCCACCCTCTGTCCCTCAGTCATCCATAGGCTCTGTCACGTCTGGGGAGAAGGTGGACTATGTCCAGGTGGATCTGGAGAAGACCTGGGCCCTGCAGAAGACCATGCATGAACAGATGTGCCTGCGGCAGTCCTTGGAGCCTCCCAGGGGTGCCAAGCTGTGACTTGGGCCACCAAAACCAGAGCGGGGCCAGGACAGTGCTTCAGAGCTGCTCCTCCACACTCTACAGCTCTGTGGTATCAGGGACCGCATCCCTTATCCAGAGAGCAGAGGCCTGATCCAGGCACATCCTCTGCCTACTCGGGGCCCACGTCTGCCTTTGGCTGGCTGTGGTCCCCACCTTCACCCCCTTGCTAGGAGCGGTTGCCAGCAAGCATCCTCAGTCTCTTCCTGCTCCTCAGACCCAGGCTCCCAACAGATTTCCACACTCACACTTCGCTCACGGTCCTCAGCCTCTTCCCTCTAGCCTTTGGGCTGTTCCCCTCAATCCTGGAACATGAGGAGCTACCCTGCTGACCCTGGGACCCAAGGCCCGCAGGCCACAGTGGACATGGACCTTTTCAGCCCTGGCATTTTTTGGTCAGGGGAGAGGCAAGGCCATCAGACGTTGAGAGATAGTTGAGAAGGAAGGTTAAAGGTGGTCTTGAGAAGCAAAGGAATTAGATCCTTAGACCCAGCAAGGCAGCTCTTACCTCCAGGGTCTCCCACTTTCAGACTGAGGCCAGAGTATGGCAGCTGCTCCTGGGTGGGAGAGGCAGAGAGGGAAAGGCAAAAGGAAGGGAAAACATTAAGAGTTTCAGAATGAACAGGGCAGAGCAGACACTTCAACCTACCTTGGGGTGAATAGACTTTCCTCCTCCAAAAAATGACTGCCCACAGGGTTTGATGGAGGCGGCCTCCACACCCTGTCAGCACCTGTGAGTGCCACACTTCACCAGACCAGGGGCCTGGTCAGCTTCTGGGGATGTACCCCTCAGCAGGAGCCCTCTCCCCTGGCTCAGGTGGCCAGGCCCCGGGCTTAGGCACTGAGGACACAGGAGTCTATCAGACCTTTTCCCAAACTTGACAAGGTCACATCAGTGAGGGAAAGGACAAGGACGCAGACGGTGGTGATGGGCAAGATGGGCTGAAGATGCTGATGGGGTGCCCAGAAAGTGGAAACTCCTCATGGAGTGGAGGCAGAGAAGGTGGTTTTTAGGACAAGGGGTGCCTGAGTTAGGCTTGAGAGGAAGTTAGGTCAGATTTTTACAGGGAAGGAGGGCAGGGCCAGGGTGCAGTGGAGGAAGAAGGAACGACAGACTGGAAAAGCCTTGTGCTGAGGGACCAAAGGGACTTTGGAGTGCAGGTCCAGCTGCTCAGAACTGCAGGGGCCGGGCCTTTGTGCTTCCACAGTTGGAATGGTGATGGCCGGGTGTCCACACTGGGCAGAGTGTGCAGGGTGCTGGATGACTGGCCCAGCCCTGACTGTGTCCCTGTAAGGTCCTCTGCAAGAGACCCCATACAGCGCAGCTCTTAACTGCTGTTCCCTGTCCCCAGCTGACTACAATGGGGCCCAGTATTGATCTCAGTTCCCAGCCCAGTCACCTTCCTTGTTGATCCCAGGCTGCTGAGAAAGTGCTGCGTGTTCTGAGTGTGCGTGGCATGCATGAACCTGGTGGAGGCTTCAGAGACTGAGGTGTTGAAGTCCCATCTCCAGAGGGGTTCCTTCTAGCTCTTGGTTCCTGTGACCACCAAAACCCTGAGGGTGTGATTAGGGTGGAGATGGAAAGAAGGGCAAGAGAAGAGGACACGGGCCTATTGGAAGCAGAGCTCTATTCCCAAGCCTGAACTCCAGTCATGTCTAGCATGTGTCCACCCCTCCACCCACCAGCCCAGAAGGAAAAGTCAACTCAGCTTAATACAGGGGTCCTTGGACCTATCATGAGGTTAAAGTCCCCCTCCCCTGGTGGCCTGGCCATGAGTGAGACCCCAAAAAGGGACACCTCAGCCAGTGCAACTCACATGAGGGCTTGTCCTGCTGGGCTCTCCAGGGGAGCCTTCTTCACCCACCCCCACCACCTGCAAAGTTAGAGAGCAGTCAGGTGGGAACAATGAGAAGCAGGGGCAAGGACATCTCCCTAGGACCTTGCTTTTCCATCTGTGGAGTGGGTAGTTGGATTTGATATTTTCTGGCCCCTTCCTAGGCTGAGGCTCTACTGGTCTCGGGGAGCTCCTTGCTCTGTTACTTCTTTCTGGAGGATCTGCATCACGAGGGATGAGCAACACCAGAGCTTTGGCCAATTAGCCAGTCCCTCCCTGGCTTGATATGGACAACTTCTTTAGTTCAAACCAGTCAAACAGACTGCATTCCTATGGCAGAAGCACAACCATTCTGGTTGTGGGATCATAGGCTCAGCTGCAGTCTGCCTTGTGGTCCTTCAGCATGCTGTGAGGCTGTCATCTCAGTCCCAGGCCCTGGCACAGCACCACCGGTATGACTGTGACCTCCAGGGAGATGCAGGACAGGGAAGTGAGCACTGCCGTTCTGGGCCTGGGCCTTGATCTAGGAAGTGTGGGGGAGGGGAGGCTGACCTGCAGAGCACTAAGGGCATCATTCTGGGATACACCAGGCCCCTGGGGCCTGGGACAAGGGCCGTCTGCCTGCTGAGAGCCCACTGCAGAGTCAGGCTGGCATATTCGGTCCGGCAGTGTGTGTGCTTGTTTTTATTTGTTGGCTACTTGTATCTTGCTGTTTAGAATCATTTTGTACAGAATGTTTGGTTTCTCCTTAAGAGAAAATGGGCGAGAAGCCCCGTCTTAAGTTCTTGACTTGGTACCATTTAAAACTGACATTTCATTTTTCAAATCACTGTTGGTGCCTAATCACTGAAGTTAATCCATTTTTTTCTACAACTTTTATTATGTGTATTTACCCTGTGAGCAGACCTGGGGTGACAGGAGTGTGCTCAAGTGGTTGTCGTTTCTGCTGTGGCCACGGGACAGGCCTCGTGCTGGCAGGCTTCTTTGTACTGAGGCACTGGAGCAGGACAACAGTGAAGTGCATGAGGAATACAGCCCAGGGTGGGCTGCTTGGGTCTCTCTGGGAGTGGAGCCCATACTCACTGAAGTCCCACCTTGGGGTGAGCCTGAGCACCTGGCTGCCCTGGGTAGGCACAGACACACACGGTCAACAAGAAAAGCGTTTCAGAATCATTTCTCCAATGACCCAGGAAGGCCACTGTGCCAGTCTGTTCACTTCATCTTAAGTAGGAAATAAGTAGTTTTCCTGGCTCAGAAAGAAAATAAATTCTCTTTATCACAGAATCTGTTTTCCTAATCTGTAAACTGGACATTGTGCTAGCATCTGCCAATTCGTCTTTCTCAGAAGGGTGTCTAGTGGTGGGTTCCGAGAGGGCCTCATCTGTGTCTCTGTCCACTGGGCCTCTGGCACAGGTCCCTGAGGTCTGACATCTCACAGCTCCCCTCCACCCACTGCACAAGTGGGGCAGCCCTTGAGGTCCCTGGTGCCTTTTTACCTGTACCATGTTCTCCCAAATGGCACTGCAGGCATGGTGCTTGGGGACCCAGTGGTAAGGGCTGCTCCCAGGCTCAGTACATGCCCCACTTCTCTGCTTCAACTCCAGGATAGGGTGGGGTCCAGGAAAGGAGCCGGGTGCAGGCTCTGGAGTGGGAAACCTGTGGTGAAGGCTGATCCTGGGCTCTGTGAGCGTGGCTGCTCCTGCGTTTCTCTAGCTCCAGGATGGGATGGTGCCTGTGGTAAGGAGCTGGGTGTAGCCATGGTGGGTGCACCATGGCCCTGTGTGACAGCTAGTCCTCGGCCCTGCCAGTGTGGCTGCTCGTGTGCTTCAGCTCCTGGATGGGATGGTGCCCACGGGAAGGAGATGGGTTTGAGTTCCGGAGAAACGGGGCTGCCTCCCAGCTAGCCCTGACCCGTGTCAAGTCCAGCTCTGGAGATGTGACAACCCCCTCTCAACCTCCCCAGCTTCTTAGGTGCGAGGAAAGGAATGTGGCATCTGCAACAGGTGTTTGTGGGCAGTCCAGAATTCTTGGGTCTGAAACATCTCCAGTTACTTGGGTTTCAGGTGCACCTGAGAGGTGAGTCCCCTCCACAGTATTCCACTGGGATGCCGCATCCTGTGCACCCTTCCTCCCTCTTCCATTCAATCCTCTAGGTCCTCCCAGCCTCAGAACTAGGCAAGTCCTTCAGCACACAGGGCTCTCACTCCATGCTGTATCTCAAGTGAAGGGGACGGGTATGTCCTCGCCTTACCAAGGAGGAGCACGGGTCCCTATCAGGCTGCCCAGATGCAGTGAGGAAATCAAGGGTACAGCATACAGGAAGAGCAACAGCTTTCAAAGGCTCCAGAGAGGCTGGTTTCATACTGTTTGAGAACAAGGGTCTTTCTCTTCGTAGAAAAGGGGCTATAGCAGGGTCAAGGCACAAGAAGGTCACTGGACTGCCCCCGCTCAGCCCTCAGGTACTGCTCTGGTTGTCCATGGCTAAAACTCATCCTGCTGACCAAAGCCTTTGCTGTTCCAGTTGTTAAATATTTTGATACCACCCTTAACTCTAAAGGGTGGAGTCACAGGCACAGTTAGGAGCTAGAACTAACCTCCCACTGACACTTGGCCATTCACACTCGTAGAACAGCACACTTACTAAATAACTGCGTAATTCGTTATGCAATGTCTGTTCCTCTGAAGTAAGAGGTTAGGTCTGTTTGGATCACCAATATATTCCGACACTGAGCAATGAATGAATGAATGGATGGATGGATTTTTAAAAGACTCAAAGTGAAGGGAAATACTATATTGACCCAATGCTTGGCTGAGACTGGATGCATCTCCACCCAGGAGATCAAATCCAGGAATCTGGTGGGTCTGCTCTCCCACAGGTGAGGATGTTGCTGTCCTTGGAAATGGCTTCCGTCCAGCCGTGTGGAGGGTGGACGTGGTCCAGATTCTGGGAGAGCCCGGCTCAGCCTTGGGCCCCTCCCTGGGCCACTGCTGGTAAAAGAGCACACAGACTTTCCTTGCATAAGAGGGATGGGACATTGCAGTAGACAGCAGGAGAAGGCCACCTGTGTGGGCAGTTTCCCATAGGGGCTGGGCAGCAGCACCCTTGCGGGCGTAGCAGTGGTTGGGACAGCTCTCCCGGGACACTCCAGAGAGTGCTGGTTCAGTGCTAGTTGACAGCTCTGGCCTGGCACCAGCAAGTGGGCAGCGATGTCACCCAGGATCTTGCAGTTCCCGCATCGAAGGGGAAGCACAGCAATCTTTGGATGAGGTAGTGTGGCCGCTGGCTCAGGCCCCTGTCTGTTCAACACTCTTAGGGACAGCACCCACCTCGCTGGAGCAGCAGCTCTCTGCTGTCAGCCTGTGAGGGAACAGGAAGTAGTTGACCAGGTTCAAGTCAAAGCTGGAGCCCTGGAGACCACACAACGCTTTCACAGAGAGGGCAGTGGTGTCCCTGTGGGTCCCTGGTCCCAGGCCATTCTCCCCCTTTTTGTTCACCCCCTTCATTCACTTCTGTACCCTCAACAGCCCAGGGATGCCTGGCAATGTGGGTGCTCAAAGTTGACAGTAGATGAATGATACTTACAGCACGTGAAGGCCCCAGACTTAATGCAGTAGGTGGAATCACTGGAGAGAGAATTGGGCAGCACAGCACAGAATGGGGCTCTAGGGGGCCCTGCCATGGCCCCAGAGGCTCCATCATGAACCTGTGCTAGCATGGACAAAGGCTTAATAGCTTCTTCCATGAAGCAGGCTCTTGTAGTCACATGCAGGTGGGTCCTGGGGCAGGGAGGGTGTCACTGTGGGGGCCTGACCGGAGCTACCTTTCCACCCATGCCTCCCGCTGCACACACTTGGCAGCGGGAGGCTTGATCCAGGAAGGCAAAGAGCCACTGCAGCCTGGAAATAAAAGGCTGTGAGTTGTTCTCAAATGAAGCCAAGAGTGTTTGAAGCTTCACAAAAAAAGCAGGAGTGCCCAGGGTAAGCAAAGGCCCCGAAGGAGCCTCTACTCACCCATGGTCTCCAGGCCAAAGGCAGAACAGGCATTTCTAGTTCAAAGTGAGGCTGGAGGCATGGGACCCGGAGGAAGAGAAGGTGAACACTTGGCCCAGAGTGTCTGGGATTGGAAACACAGCAATGACCTTGGTTTGGAAAATAAGCGGTATAACAAGGTAACCCCTGAAGTCCCTTCCAGCTCTGACATCCCATAGCCCCAGGAGCCAAAGATTAGTGTGTCCTAAGGTCTTGTGGTACCAGGGTTCTAAGGCTGGGGCTCAGGTCTGCCACGGAGTTCATGTCAACATCATTCCAACCACAGCAGCCCCCATACCCCTTTCTCCATGGTTCCCCAGGAGAGAGCATCCACACCCCTGCAAAGCAGCAAGCTCCACCTCTGTCCCAGTCCACTGCTGCAGCTCCTGTTCAGGGGCGTGGCCCTAGAGCCGCCATGAGTTTTTCCACCCACACCACTTTCTCCCTGCTTCCCTGGGACAGGGCATTCAGACCTATGCAGAGCGGTGCCTCTGGCTCCAACTCCACCCCCAGTCCACTCCTGCAGCCCTGCTCAGCACCCTGGCCCTAGAGTCACCCAAAGTTATCCCCCTGCCTTCAAATGAGAAAGGCAGGCATCAGTATGAGAATTATGCTGACAGAAGAGGACATGGTGGTGTACACTGGCTTCTGATGGCAGAGGTGTGGTCCTATGGGAGACAGGAAGGAGATCCTCTTCATGCCCATATTCCCTGGAACAAGCTGATTTCCAGATCCCAGCTTTGTTTCTCTTCTCACTAGACAATCTGGAAAGATCAGTCATGCATTTCTCCAAACGGCCCACCGCACAGAATAGCACTTCTTAAAGTGTGGGCCACTCAGCTGTTTCAAGGCAATGTAAGTTCAGAAATGGAGGAAGCCTTTAGAAACCTGTAAAGCATTGTGATATTACCATGGCCACATAAACACAGGGTCTTTTTTTTTTTTTTTTTTTTTGGTAAGTCATTTTATTGTATTTTACAAAAGTAATGGTCTGCAGCAGACCAAAATTAGAAAAAAACAAGTCCTTCACCAGGAAGTTTGAGAAGAACAAGGAGCCGCAGCTTGGGAAGTCAGAGATCATAGCCAACCTCCTCCTCTGCTGAACCTGAAGTTCACAGAGGAGAAATTGCCTTGAGGTCATACTATAAACCTGGATCAAAGCTTACTTTCACAGAATCAAAGCTGAAATTTTGAGTGATTTTTAAGCAAGCCATAAAGTGAATAGGTAGCCATAGATAGTAAATACTGCGTTTGTTGCATTCAACAAAAACGTGTCTGAAACCAGAATGAATGGGAGCTCCACACAGGAGGACGCAGTCCACCACCATGGACTCATGGAGAAAAGTCAGTGATGTCAAGCAGCCAGCGAGGACCCCTCCTCCCGCCTACCCTTGTGCCCATCTTGAGTTCTTATCCCGTTGCTACCTACTACCTTGACAATGGCTTGAGGCCCTCTGGGGCCTTCACGTATCCACAGACCTCAGGGGATCATGTCAGCAATGCAAAGCAAGACCCACTCTCTCCAGCCCACATTCTCACTCCTTTCTACCATCTACCATTGACCATAGTGCGGAGAACCAAGGGCAGACAGGAAGTGCAAAATCAGCGTCTATTCAAAAACCACGAACAAGGCCTGAGGGATGCTGTTCACGCAGCATGGGGCACCCAGATTGATTAAAACGATATTGCCCGTATCTGACTTGGCCATGTGCTCAGGGCAGAAGCCAGTCAGCTCGCTCTCCTGTGAGGTCCAGGCCTCCTACCATAATTGCTGCTTAGTGTAATCCTCACTGGGAACATGAAAGTCCTGAGGAGGAAACAAGGCAAGGCAGTGGGCACCAGAATCAGCCCAGTAACTGGACTAGAAAACAGTCACCTCCTCTGGGAAGTCGTCTTCACTACATCCAACCTGGCTGGAGTCCTGAGAAACTGCCTACAAATGGTGCCAACAGCTTCTGCCTGCAAACACAGTCCAGCTTCTCATCTTGACATGAGGGCCTTTTATGTGACCTTTCACTTCGTACCACCTTAAAGTAATGCCCATTTTATCGATTAAATGACTGAGATTCAGATGGAGAAAAGAATTGGTCAGGTCACATGGCAGTGAATGAAGGATTCATAAGTTCCTACAGGAGCCCAGCAGCTACAGCCCTGGTCCATTGGCCAAATCCAGTGGCATCAAGACCTCGGTGTGAGCCCCCGTGCTCGTCCTCACTTGCTGTCTGGCCATGGTCAGTGAGCGTCTCTGACTCAACCTGTAAACCTCCCTGGGCCTGGATTTCCTCATCTCTCAGGTGAGGATATGTCTACCTTCTACTAGTTTGGCGTTCTATTCTTCCATGGTGCTTACCCGCAGTCATGTTCCTGCTTTCGTCTTCTACTTTTAGATTTGCAGAGTCAACTTGCAAGACAATTAGTCACCCCCTTGGGACATGATCCTACAGTCAGGTCAATGGGAGTGTGCTGGGGTTCTGTGGTATGGGTCCTTGGTCATGAGCAAGCTTTCCCCTCATTACCCTTTATCACATTATACAGCTGCACCTGCAGCAATATCACCAAGCACTAGTTCTAATAATGATATATTTTAAAGAAAACACCTAAGCACAATGTAGTGTTTCTTAATTGATTTAAGGAGCATTTATGACAGTTACTCTAGCCCTATTCTTGTCCTCAGATCCTGAGTACAGTGCCCTAGATTTGTACAAGATTCCACAGAGCTTCGAGCTGGCTTAACACCCAATACCCTCATCTCCCCAGTGCACGTCCTCTGACTACTGCAGAAGACGTTGCTCGAGCAGTGGTTTAACTCACTCATTTCCCAGGAGCATTTATTAGATAACATATCAGATTAGCCAATCACCTCCCACAGATGATTTAAAAAGATCAAAAGAGCTGCCAGAGGGGAGATAACAGCATCTTCTCTCTTAGTCCCTCTTTTTTTCTTGTAATTCTGCCCTATCCAGTTTTTCCTCACCCCACACACAATATCAACAAATAGGGACAGAAAGGCAGACGGATGGACAGAACCTATACACACACACATATGCATACAGAGAGAGAGAGAGAGAGAGAGAGAGAGAGAGAGAGAGAGAGGGAAAAATATTCACAACAGAAAAAAGATTATCGAATGCCATTTTCCCCCATAGAATGGAACTTCATACTTTTAAGAAAATAAAACAATTCCCCAAATTACTCTTAAGCTCCTAATGCTTCTGGAAATTTACATATGATGGCCCCCTGAGCAAGCTCTGCTGCTCCCAGAGAAACTGGCATAGCCTGATGCATGTGCCTTGGTACAAGCACTTCCCAGAGCTTGTGTGCAACGGAACATATATCCAAACCATAATGTGCTTTTAGAACACATGTGGAAGAATTTCATAAACAGTAAAATCCTATACTTTTCTGTCTTGACTCTCAAACTGGCTTGTTGGCAAGTGGTATGTAAAGCCACAGGAAAAATGTAGCACTTTTTCCTGGAGCTATATTCTCTAATATTCAACAAAGAAAAATATGCATTTATGTTAAAACAAGTGTTTATAATTATGAACTACATGCCTGAGTCTTTTTGTCTAACTTTAATTTACAATCAGGGTATATGTGTAGGTTTGTTACCTGGGTATATTGTATGGTGCTGAGGTTCGGAACACGAGTGAATCCATCACCCAGGTAGTGAACCTAGAGACCCATAGGTAGTTTTTATTAACCCTTACACCCCTCCCTCTCTCCTTGCTCTTGTATTCCCAAAAGTCTATTGCTCCTATTTTTATTACCATGCATACCCAATGTTTAGCTCCCACTTATAAGTGAGAACATGTGATATTTGATTTTCTGTTTCTGCATTTGTTTGTTTAGGATGATGGTTTCCAGCTGCATCCAAGTGGCAGCAAAGGGCTTGATTTCATTCTTTTTTTATAGGTGTGTAGTACTCCATAGTGTATATGTGCCACGTTTTATTTATTCCACCCATAATTGATGGGCACCTGGGTTCATTCCACGTCTTTGCTATTGTTAAAAAAAAAAAAAACAAAAAAAAAACTACCGTTGAATGGTAGTTCTAAGTTCTCTGAGAAATTTCCACACTGCTCTCCACAGTGACTGAACTGATTTAAATTCCCATCAACCGTATATACCCACTCCTTTTTCAACAACCTCATCAATCTGTTATTTTTGGACTTTTTAGTAATAGCCATTCCGACTGGTGTGAGATGATACCTCTTTATGGTTTTGATTTGCATTTCTCTGGTAATTAGTGATGATAAGCATTTTTTTCATGAATATTCTTGTATGTCTTTTTTTGAGAAGTGGCTGTTTATGTCCTTTGCTGCCTTTTTAATGGGGTTATTTGCTTTTTGCTTGTTCAAGTGTTTAAATTACTTATAGATTCTGGATACTTGACTTTTGTTGAATGCATGGTTTGCAAATACCTTCTTCCATTATGTGGGTTGTCTGTTTACTTCCTTGATAGTTTCCTTTGCTGTGGAGAAGCTCTTTAGTTAATTAAGTCTCACTTGTTAATTTTTGTTTTTGTAGCAATTGCTTTTGAGGACATAGCCACAATTATTTGCCCAGGCTTATATTTAGAAGGATATTTCCTAGGTTTTCTTATAGGATTTTGATTAGTTTGAGATCTTTCACTTAAGTCTTTAATACATCTTGAATTAATTTTTGTATGTGATGATAGGTAGGTGTGATGTTTAATAATGAGTGTCAACTTGACTGAATTGAAGGATGCAAAGTATTGTTCCTTGGTGTGTCTGTGAGGGTGTTGCCAGAAAAGATTAACATTTGAGTCTGTGGGCTGAAAGAGGCAGACCCACCCTCAATCTGCGTGGGCACCATCTAATCAGCTGCCAGTGCAGCTAGGATAAAAGCAGACAGAGGAACATGGAAGGACTAGACTGGCTGAGTCTTCTGGCCTTCATCTGTCTCCCAGGCTGGCTGCTTCCTGTCCTTGAATACTGGACTCCGAATTCTCCAGCTTTTGGACTCTTGGACTTACACCAGTGGTTTGCCAGGGGCCCTCGGGCCTTCAGCCACAGACTGAAGGCTGCCCCGTCAGCTTCCCTACTTTTTAGGTTTGGAGACTAGGGCTGGCTTTTTTGCTTCTCAGTTTGCAGACGACTTATTGTGGAACTTCACCTCATTATTGTGTGACTTAACAATCCTTAATAAACTCCCTTTCATATGTACATCTATCCTACTAGTCCTGTCCCTCTAGAGAAAGCTGACTAATGCAATAGGGATCCAGTTTTATTCTTCTGCATATGCGTAGCCAGTTACTCGGGACCATTTATTAAATAGAGAGTCCTTTCCCCATTGCCTATTTTTGTTGACTTTGTTGAAGATCAGGTGGTTGTAGGTATGCAGCTTTATTTCTGGCTTTTATATTTTGTTCCATTGGTCTTTGTATCCACTTTTGTACCAGTCAGTATTAGGTTACTGTGTCCCCATAGCATAGTTTGAAGTTGGGTAGTGTGATGCCTCCCACTTTTTTGTTTTGTTTTCTGTTCTGTTTTGTATTCTTTTTTTTTGCTTAGGCTTACTTTGACTCTTCAGGGATTTTTTGTTGTTGTTGTTGCTGTAGTTGTTGTTCCAAATGGATTTTAGAATAATTCTTCTAATTCTGTGAAAAATGATGTTGGTAGTTTGATGGGAATAACATTGAATCTGTAAGTTCCTTTGGGAAGTATGATCATTTTAACGATGTTGCTTCTTGTATAAGCATGGGATGTTTTTCCATTTATTTGTGTCATTTCTGATTTCTTTCAGCAGTGTTTTGTAATTCGCCATAAAGTAATCTTTCACCTCCTTGCTTAGCTGAGTCTCTGAGGTACAATGAGATTGTAGAGAGACTCTGAGCTCATGTCAGGCTGCTTTGGGTCAGTCCCCTACTCTGATATCAAGTAGTTTGGTGGAAATGTGGAGATGCCCAGGTCTGCTGGATGATGCAGAATGACTCAGCCTAGTTTTCAGAGCACTGCTCTCTGCTGATCTTTTTGATCTTCCCTACACTCTGCCGACACACTACTGCCAAACTGAAATTGGGTATTTCCACTTCTGTGCCTTTTCTTCTGACTCATCTGGAGCGACCCCCTCTTGCCAGTTCCTGTCTGTCAAGTCCTAACTGCTAGATCTCTTCTCTATGATGCTTTCCAGAATCTTCTCAAGTTGGCTCCCTAAGCTATCTGTACCTGTATTATAAAGTTTAACTCCATGCACCTGCTAGTAATAAGTATTTGCAGATCATCTTATCACCTAGATCAGACCTTTTGTACCCAGAGTGCAACACCCATGTCTCACTCGTCTTGGGTTTCCCTCAGTGCCCAGTACAGGGCCATGCTCCCTCCTCTTTGTTCATACTTATATTATAGCATTCTTCACACTGCAGTAATGCTTTTATGATATTCTCTCATTCACTGCAGACATGTACTGGGTACAGAGGACAAAGAGCTCAAAACAATGTGGTCCCTGCCCACCAGAAACTCACAGTCTACCAGGAAACAAACAGTAACAGTCTCAGAAGCTCAGAGCTCTTTATTTTTCTCCTTTTTGATGCCAAAACCTTGGGCTACATTTCCAACAAATGGAAGTCCTGTCTCCTCTGTTCATCCACCTGTGGTGACAGGGAGCTCAGGAGGTATCTAGGCAGCCTATTCCATTTTAAGTAGCTCTGACTATTAAACAACTCTGTCTCTTGTGAAGTTTGAAAAGCTGAGAAGTTCCAAGTAGATACCAGATGTTTTGTTTGTTTGTTGCATCTGCCAATTCATGGTAAATTGGCCCTTAGTGTGTTTGGCAATTTTTGCTTTATAAACTAATTTTTAGTATGTAGCTAAACTTGCAAGACAGTAAGGGAGAATCACCAGGGGTCAAAAAGGAAGAGAAAACTGAATTCCAGAACAGTAAGTCGGAAATGATGCTCTTTTTTTCTGCAATGTGGTGGTAGGGTACATGAGTGAACTTAAGTGTGTACCAAACTGTAAACTAGGTAAAGAAGTGTTTGAAAATACTTCTTTAAACATTTTGGGTGCCATATGGACGTAAAGCTTGAATGTGCTGAAGTGTGGTATTTTAGAGCATTGTAATGTATGGTGAAGTGTTTGTGCATACATACATGCATAAAAGATGATTATAATAATGTTGCTTAAAAATGTTTTGTTAACAGTGCCTATTTAGTGATTATATGATTACCTAACTGTAAACTAAATGATCAAGTGTTTACATATACTTCTTTAAACATACGACTTACCATTAAGGTTAAAAACTTAGCTTTATCAAGTTATTTCAACACATGTATATAATGTGTGCAGTGAAGTGTTTTTAGATAGGTGTTTAAAAATAGAATCAAATAATGTGTGAAAGTTTATAAATTGTGTAATTCTTGTTATGCTCAACTAAATCAGACTCTAGGGACCAGGGGGTGAAAGCACTAAGGGAACATAGCACTTGCTCCAAGAATTTTATTTTCCACAAGTCCAGCTGCTGAAATGGCCTGCTGTCAGCCTAAGACCGGTTTTACCTAGTGACTGATGAAACTTCCTGCTTTGACACCAAGACCAGTTTTACCTGCCACCATCACTCACCAATCAGAGCTTTCCAGCTCCCAAAAGCTTCTCTAGTGCCCATGAGCCTTCTTTCAAAACAATATGTAATGTTTCTTTTTAAAATAAAACCCCCAAACTTCTCTTTGTTCTTCAGATATACCAAAGACCACCTGTGTATATGTCCTGAATTGCAACTGTTGCTTCCAAAAATAAAACGTTAAATTTAGAAATTCATCCTTTATTTTGACATCGACAAATGTTACTGAAAAGTTGTATCATTACTGTGTTAATTCACTGATTTTAGGTGTTTACCACATGTGAGATGGGTCTCTTGAAGACAGCAGATGGTTGGGCCTTTTATTTTTTATCCAACTTGCCAGTGTATGCATTTTAAGTCTGGTGTTTAGACAATTTACATCTAAGATTAGTATTTATATGTTAGATTTTGATCCTTCCATCATGTTGTTAGCTGGATGTTTTATAGACTTGATTATCTAGTTGCTTAATGGTGTCTGTGGGCTATGTGTTTAAAGTGAACTTTTGTGGTAGCAGGTATTGTTCTTTCACTTCCATGTTTAGCATGTTCTTAAGAACCTCTTATAAGGTTTGTCTACTGGTAACAAATTCCCTTAGTGTTTTTTTGTTGGGAATGATTTTATTTCTCCTTTGTTTATGAAGCTTAGTTTGTTGGGGTATTAAATACTTGGTTGGAATTTCTTCTCTTTCAGGATGCTGAAAATAGCATCTGCAATTTCTTCTGTCATGTAAGGTTTCTGCTGAGAATTCTGCTGCTAGTCTGATGGGGTTCCCTTTGTAAGTGATCTGCCTCTTCTCTTTAGCTGCCTTTAAGATTTTTTTCTTTTGCTTTCACCTGAATGAATCTAATGACCTATGTGCCTTTTGCATGGTCATAGTATCTCACAGGGATTCTCTCAATTTTTTGAATTTGCATGTCAACCTTTCTAGTGAGATAGGGGAATTTTTCATGGACTATAACCTCAAACATGGTTTTGAGGTTGCTTACGTTCTGTCCTTGTTTCTTAGCAATGCCAGTGGGTTGTAGTTTTGGTCTCCTTACACAATCCCATATTTCTCAGATATTTTGTTCATTGACTAAGATTCTTTTTTCTTTATTTTTCTCTGACTGAGTTGATTCAAAGAACCAGTCTTCAAGCTCTGACGTTCTTACCTCAGCTTGCCTATACTGCTGTTAATGTTTCCAACTAGAAATCTAAAGCTATTCTAAAATTAAAATTCTATCTTAAAAAATGACTATATAGGCTGGAGGCAGTGGCTCACGCCTGTAATCCCAGCACTTTGGGAGGCTGAGAAGGGCAGATCGCCAGGTCAGGAGATCGAGACCATCCTGGCTAACACGGTGAAACCCCATCTCTACTAAAAATACAAAAAAGTAGCCAGGCGTGGTGGCGGGCGCCTGTAGTCCCAGCTACTTGGGAGGCTGAGGCAGGAGAATGGTGTGTACCTGGGAGGCAGAGCTTGCAGTGAGCTGAGATCGTGCCACTGCATTCCAGCCTAGGCCACAGAGTGAGACTCCATCTCAAAAAATAAAAATAAAAATAAAAATAGAAATGACTATATATGCATATCCAGCCAGTGTTTAAAGCAATCCATCCATACAACTAACAGACATCTTCTATCCCAATTTTATGATGGTTTTGCTAGAGGGGCAAAATATACTCAGAAACCAAATTATTTGATTTCATTAAACCCATTCTTCTTCAAGTCAGAAGCCCTTATTCCATGTTTTCAAAATTCATGATATTGTGAGGATTATGAAAAAATATGAAAGCAAATTAAAGTGGTCAAAGGGAAAGTGTTCACGAAAATGTTATTAGCAAAACAATCTATCTATAAAAATGTGAACATATTTTAATAACCTTGAACATGGCAGGAAGAGTTGTAATATAAAAAGAGATTTACATGTGCAAAAGCTGACGGAAAAAGTTTCAGCTTCAAGCATTAACGTCTTAGTTCACAAATCTGAAGGAAAATAAAGAGAAAATAAAGGTACTAAGAGATATGAAAAAAATATATAAGAATAAATATTTCTTTTATGAATCCTTGTGAATATATGACAGCATAGAAGCTACAGAAAACCAGTTTACTGTTTGAAAAATGAATGTTAGTTCAGAAGTACCAATATGGCATTTTCAAGTCAGTGGAAAATAAGTGTACAGTGTTTATGCAATAATTTAGAGTATCCTCACTGCATTAAAAGGGATTTTAGAACATAACTTTTCTTACTGAAGCACATTTTATAGCTCTGAAAATGTAAGGTGTTTTGACAATGAATTAGGAAGATTATCAAATACATAACAATAAATTACACTTAATCAAATTAAAACCTTTTTTATTATTATACTTTAAGTTCTAGGGTACATGTGCATAACGTGCAGGTTTGTTACATATGTATACTTGTGCCACGTTGCTGTGCTGCACCCATCAACTCGTCAGCACCCATCAACTCGTCCTTTACATCAGGTATAACTCCCAATGCAATCCCTCCCCCCTCCCCATGATAGGCCCCGGTGTGTGATGTTCCCCTTCCCGAGTCCAAGTGATCTCATTGTTCAGTTTCCACCTGTGAGTGAGAACATGCGGTGTTTGGTTTTCTGAGAATGATGGTTTCCAGCTGCATCCATGTCCCTACAAATGACACAAACTCATCCTTTTTTATGGCTGCATAGTATTCCATGGTGTATATGTGCCACATTTTCTTAATCCAGTCTGTCACTGATAGACCTTTGGGTTGATTCCAAGTTTTTGCTATTGTGAATAGTGCCACAATGAACATATGTGTGCATGTGTCTTTATAGCAGCATGATTTATAATCTTTTGGGTATATACCCAGTAATGGGATGGCTGGGTCATATGGTACTTCTAGTTCTAGATCCTTCAGGAATCACCATACTGTTTTCCATAATGGTTGAACTAGTTTACAATCCCACCAACAGTGTAAAAGTGTTCCTATTTCTCCACATCCTCTCCAGCACCTGTTGTTTCCTGACTTTTTAATGGTTGCCATTCTAACTGTTGTGAGATGGTATCACGCCATTCTAACTGGTGTGAGATGGTTTTGATTTGCATTTCTCTGATGGCCAGTGATGATGAGCATTTTTCACGTGTCTCTTGGCTGTATGCATGTCTTCTTTTGAGAATTGTCTGTTCATATCACTTGCCCACTTTTTGATGGGGTTGTTTGTTTTTTTCTTGTAAATTTGTTTGAGTTCTTTGTAGGTTCTGGATATTAGCCCTTTGTCACATGAGTAGATTGCAAAAATTTTCTCCCATTCTGTAGGTTGCCTGTTCACTCTGATGGTAGTTTCTTTTGCTGTGCAGAAGCTCTTTAGTTTAATTAGATCCCATTTGTCAATTTTGGCTTTTGTTGACTTTGCTTTTGGTGTTTTAGACATGAAGTCCTTGCCCATGCCTATGTCCTGAGTGGTATTACCTAGGTAAAACCTCTTTTTACATAGTATATTGGAAAGTATTTGTTCTTGTGCTCTAAATGATACATGGTTGATTAAAATTTAAGTGATATTCATCTTAAACTGTGCTTGAGATGTGAACTAGATTTAATACATACAAAATTCTTATTTCCCCATTCAATTTAATAAAAATTCCAAAAGGTCATTTACTTTTCAAAAAGAAACTCGTTGCAATAATTCCCTATTGAGGACCAGAAATCCCAAAGCATTAGTTATGGATATAGAGCTTTCAAGTTTCTAGGTCACCGAATGGAATCTGAAACCAACCCCATGGTGACTAAAGGGTATTGTCAGGAAAAACTGTTAAATGACCTTTATCAAATGGTCTCAGTAGGAGACAGGTGTCCACTGTTGCTGACCATCTGAGTTTAAAAGCAAGAACATAAAAGGGGATGATTGCCCCTAAAAAAATTATCTCCAGGGATTTGATTTAGGTCAGACATTGAGGTTGGACAAGTCTATGGCACAGTGAGTTAACATAATCTCATCCACCCCACTCTCCATACATACCTCAACCAACAACCCCCCAACACACACACACACACACACACACACACACACACACACACACACACACATACACACTCTGCATAAGCTTTCTGAAAAGGTGTTTACTATAAAAATGATTCAAGGAGGCCGGGCGCGGTGGCTCACGCCTGTAATCCCAGCACTTTGGGAGGCCGAGGCGGGCGGATCACAAGGTCAGGAGATCGAGACCACGGTGAAACCCCGTCTCTACTAAAAATACAAAAAATTAGCCGGGCGCGGTTGTGGGTGCCTGTAGTCCCAGCTACTCGGGAGGCTGAGGCAGGAGAATGGCGTGAACCCGGGAGGCGGAGCTTGCAGTGAGCCGAGATTGCGCCACTGCACTCCAGCCTGGGCAACAAAGCGAGACTCCGTCTCAAAAAAAAAAAAAAAAAAAAAAAAGATTCAAGGAAAGGGAGAAGTATTACTTTTTCCTTGGAAAGAAAAAGCTAAATTTTCTCAAACGGTATTAGAATTTGGATCAACGGATAGAAAAGGAGGATATAGTAAAGACATATGTAAAAAATAAAATGTGTACATGAAAGAAACAGATTTTGAAATTATGAAGATCAACGCTGAACTTATTTTGAAATAGCTTCAAATTGCAGTTTCATTAGTTGAGTTTTCATTGGTTTGGGAAATGTGGGCTATTGTCAAGATATGTCTAGAAAGCTTTGGTGGGTAGGGAAGTTATATAACGTTCGACTGGAGAGAGTAGGAAGAACAGAGGGCCAAGTGCAAAATGAATTATGAAATGAAATCAAATATGTTTCATTTGTTACTGTAATAAATTATTTTCATAATCAGAAAATGAAATTGAATTTTTAGATTTACTATCAAACTCAAATATCAATAAAATTTCTGTACCAATTTTGGGAGCGAGGTAGTGGTTACAGCTCTCCCCATCTCTCCATCACCTGACCAAGAGAAAGAACAAATTCAAGGCACAGTCTGTGTTACTCATTTTGACCACAATCAGTATGGAGACTTGTGTGTGGTATTGAAATCAACTTTCTATGGAGCATGTAATTTTAGCTAAGCTCCTTCTTTGAAAAATGTGCTTTAAAAAATTAAGGCTGCAGTACAAGGACATGAGAGTGAGATGGGGAAAGAGAGCCTGTGGTTGATGAAATGCAAATGAGGCTTGGCTCAGACAGCTGGCTGCTTTGGGATGCCATGGGTGATAAATGGTTCTTAAAACATGAGCAGGCATTAGACTCCTGATTCAGTGTCAGACTGGCAAAAAGAGCAGTAGTAGTACATGCTTCCTTTAATTAATGCAACACTACTGCATTAGTCCGGATACTGTTGATAAATGGGAAAGAACTGGTATCAGAGGTAATATCAGAAATCTTTCAACCTTGAAGCTGGGATGTGTTGGGCAAAAGCTGCAATGTCGTAAGAAGTTTGATTGAATTTGTAATGTACCAGTGCACCATGACAAAAATGGGGAGATAGCATAGTCAGGACTGGGAAAGGTTGTGATCAGTGAGAGAGAATAAGTGATTACACAGCCGGGAGGAGTTTGAAAACAGACAAAGGACAAGGCCGGGTGCTGTGGCTAACGCCTGTAATGCCAGCACTTTGGGAGGCCGAGGTGGGTGGATCACGAGGTCAGGACATCGAGACCATCCTGGCTAACACGGTGAAACCCCATCTCTACTAAAAAATACAAAACATTAGCTGGGCGCGGTGGTGGGCGCCTGTAGTCCCAGTTACTCAGGAGACTGAGGCAGGAGAATGGCGTGAATGCAGGAGGCGGAGCTTGCAGTGAGCCGAGATTGCACCACTGCACACCAGCCTGGGTGACAGAGCAAAGACTCCATCTCAAAAAAGAAAAAAAGAAAAAGAAAAAAAAAAAAAAAGAAACAGACAAAGGACAAGCAAATAGAGAAGGGGAAAGCAGTCACTACCGTAATTTGAACAGTAAAACTCACAGGAACTTTGAAGTGGAGAGGAGTGTAGTCTTTATTTGGTCCTTGGGGATTTGTCAGAGCTGGAGGATGCGCACAACAAACAATTTAGAGTGCTCTGAAATGTGGTCTGACAGCATATACCTTGTAGTTATGTCTACACTTTGTGCTTGATCCAAACATATGTATTTGGGGGGCAATATCTGACTGATACCTTTTAAACACACACGCATGATGTTTTATAGAAAATACATCTGGGCCTGGCTACATTTCCAGAGTGTCCCATTTCTCTTCGTTCCAATTTCCACCTAGAAATCAAGTCAAATCTTTGAGATGACACTAATGTTGTAAAGATGCTGCATCAAAAGAAGGTTTTTTAAAGTAGATAAGCCATTCAGTAATTTTCTACAACAGGTGAATGACAGAAGCATTGACCTCAAATTTCACAGTGGACCCCAGTGAGAATTCCCTGAAATCATGTCTCTTTTCCCATTTGTTAAGCACAATCACAGTACTACAACCACAGCCACAACTATAGCTACACGATTTCCTCACATGATCAGCTGTACTTTCCTGCTCTAGTCTAACATCTTCCAGCCATGCCTTCCTACAGCACTCTACAGCAAGGGTCAGCAAACATTTTCTAAACTCAACCAGATAGTAAGTATGTTAAGTTTTATGTGCTGTAATGTCTCTCGCAACTGCTCACCTCTGCCAGTGTAGAGCAAAAGCAGCAGTAGGCAATATATAATGACAGATATGGCTGTCTTCTTCAGTGAAGCTTAATAAAAAGTGGCAGCAGGCTAGATTTGGCTTATGGGGTATGGTTTGTTAATCCATGGTGGAACACTTAAAATTTCCATGGTTACTTTAACTGGAAAAGTGAGTCTTGCCTGTTATATTTTACCTCTTCCAGCAGGGCATACAGAGAGGAGCGAGTCAGAACACTTCTTCTTGACTTTTATATACTCAGAAGTATACTGGTGTGTTACTACGGTACATCATAGATAGTATTCTCTCCTTTCCTTTTGGTTCTCATCTTTTGTCCTAGATTAATAGAGAACATCAAGTACCGTTTTCAGATAGAAAAACTAACAAGCCACTTAATATCACTCTTTCCTGCCTCTTAACATTAGTGTTGAACTTTTCTTATGCACAGACAGCAAAGATGTTTCAACACTTCTGTAAGCTTCTCCTATCAGACATTGTGTTTCATTTCATCATCTGCAAAAAGCAGGGGAAAGAGTTTACAATTTTGTGTTGGTTATCAACTGCAGCATCACAAACCACCCCACAGCTCAAAACAAATAATCATTTATCCTTTCAGCTCAAGTATCTGGAAACATCTAAGACCAAGCTGATCTAGGTTGAACCTAGTTGGGGTTGACTGAACTTGTGCTTCTGCAGTTTACTGACTGGAGGGAGCTCTATTCTTTACTGGCTTGCATTGGGCAAATTATCTAATGAGGATCTGCACCACCTTTCTTTCATCTTCCTGCAACCAAGAGACTAGCTGAGATATGTTTGTCTCGCGGTAGTGAAAGAGGCACAAATCAAGTCTAATTATGCAAACTCCATTTAAGCCTTTGCTTGTGTAATACCTGCTGAAGTTCCACTGGTCAAAGCAAGCCCCAGGAGTAAACCTAGGTCACCGAGCCATAGTAAAAGGACACTGCACATGGAGTGGATTCAGAGAAGTGTAAACATTTTAGTCAGATGTACAATCTCCCAAAGACTGGCACAAAGGTGGGTGTCAGTAAAAGTCCAGCTTAATTCCAGCTACGTGATGTTGAGTTCAGTTTTTCAGCTGTTAAGAAGAGAAGATGATGCCTACTGCAGAAGATCATTTGTGCGATTACAAGGATTAAATAAGAACATGACAAATGTGTGAAGTGCCTAATACAAAGTTAATTGGTAAATGTTCTATAGTTTTCATAGAATCTTGGGCTTGAAAACAGATTAATTCTAAGCTTTTTAATATTATTGTCATAATTGCATAATTTAGTGGGCCTATCAGCATGTCTAAGCAAATGTTAATCAGAGCCAGCCAAGGTTGTGTCTTTTGGATACCAGGAAAGAAAGAGTTACAGTGGCTGTTAGAGAGGAATTGATACGGAGTTTAGTAAAAAAATAAATTTTAGTTTGCTATCCAAAATATATGTTTCATAAATAGAGCTAAGATTTCACTGGAAACTTGAGAAAGGTTGGGCAATTAGTTATGTATATAAGAAACTGTGCTGAACCTGCCAAATTCTTTGAAGTGTCACAATCATTGAAGAGAGAAGGTGCAAGTATGATATACAGGAATATCACATGACAAGATTTAGTGGGTATGTGGTTATTACCATTTGGTCTATTTTGCTATTTATAACCAGTCTTAGGAGTTTTCTTTAAAACTCATAAGAAGATGAAGCAATGAGAGTCTACACTAGCACACAATAATAATAACAATATAGATCGGTTGAAAGTAAAAGGAGGAAAGGTGATATGTTGTATAAACATTAATCAAAGGAGAACAGGAGTGTTATCTCAATATCAGCTAAAATTAATTTCAGAGCAAAGACAATTGGGAGAGACGGAGAAGGGCATCACATAAGAAAAAAAAAAGATTTGGTTCGTGAAAAAGACTTGGCAATCTTAAATGTATATACAACCAATAACAGAGCTACAAAGTATGTGAAGCAAAATCTGATAGAACTGAAAGAATAAATACACAAATCAACAATTACAATTGGAGACTTCAACAAGCATCTTTCAATAATTGGTAGAAAAACTAGACCTAAATACTATCAATGTTATAAAAAAAAAAAAAAAAAAACCTCAACAACACCATCAATCCACAGGATTTCACTGGCATTCATAAAGTGCTCCAATGCCGGCTGGGCGTGATGGCTCAAGTCTGTAGTCCCACAACTTTGGGAGGCCAAGGTGGGTGGATCACCTGAGGTCAGGAGTTGACCAACCTGGTCAACATGGCGAAACCCCGTCTCTACGAAAAATACTAGAATTAGCCAGGTGTGGTGGTGGGTGCCTGTAATCCCAGCTACTCGGGAGGTTGAGGCAGGAGAATCCCTTGAACCCGGGAGGCAAAGGTTGCAGTGAGCCAAGATCGCACCATTGCACTCCAGCCTGGACAAAAGAGCAGGAATCTGCCTAAAAAAAAAAAAAAAGAGAGAGAAAAAAAAGTGCTCCACCTAGCAGCAGAATACAGCAGAACATTTAGGTACCCACAGAACATAAACCAAGATGGACTGTGTCCTGGATTTAAACAAACATTAAGAATTTTAAAAGAACTGAAATCATGTAGAATGTATCCTCCAACCAAAATGGCATCAATTATAAATAAAAGAGATAACAGCAAAATCTTAAATACTTGAAAAATAAGCAGCACACTTTTTTAGTTCTTCTTTTTTTTTTTTTTTTTTTTTTTTTTTTTTACATTTTTGTTTATTTTAAGTTCTGGGGTACAGGTGGAGGATGTGCAGTTTTGTTACATAGGTAAATTTGTGCCATGGTACTTTGCTGTACCTATCAACCCATCACCTCAGTATTAAGCCCAGCATGCATTAGCTGTTTTTCCTGATGCTCTCCCTCTCCCTCCTCCATCCATGGACCCCAGTGTGTGTTGTTTCCTTCCCTGTGTCCATGTGTTCTCTTTGTTCAGCTCCTACTTACAAGTGAGAACACTCGATGTTTGGCTTCGTGTTTCTGAATTAGTTTCCTGAGGATAATGGCTTCCTGTTCCATCCATGTCCCTGCAATGGACACGATCTCGTTCCTTTTTATGGCTACATAGTATTCCCTGTTGTATGGGTACCACATTTTCTTCATCCATTCTATCACTGATGGACATTTTGGTTGATTCCATGTCTTTGCTATTGAGAATAGTGCTAAACAGCAAGCACACCTCTAAGGAGAATGTCTCAAGGGAAACAATTAAATATATTGAACTGAATAAAAAAAACAACATATCAAACTTGATTTAACACAGTTAATGTCAGTGCTGAGAGGAAAAGGTATTTCACTAAATGTGTATAATAGAAAAGTAGAAATTTCTCAAATAAAAATTCAAGCTATCATACCAAGAAAGTAGAATATAGTAGCAAAATAAAACCAAAACAAATATAAGAAAGAATATAATAAGGATAAGAGCAGGAAATAAATGAAACAGCCAAAAGAAAACAACAAAGAAAAGCAAAGAAATAAAGTTGGTTCTTTGATAATATCAATAAAATTGACAAATCTTTTCTAATAATGACAAAGAAAAAAGGGATGTTTTAAATAACCAATTTCATGAATGAAATGGGCTATCCTTACAGACTCTGAAGACATGAAAATGATAATAAAGGAATGTCATGAACAACTCCACTAACATACATTTGACAACTTGGAGAAAATGGGCCAATTTCGTGAAAAACAGAAACTACCACAAAATTCACCCAATCTAAAGTAGATAATTTAATAGCCTTAAAAATTAAGGACATTTGGCCGGGCGCGGTGGCTCAAGCCTGTAATCCCAGCACTTTGGGAGGCCGAAACGGGCGGATCACGAGGTCAGGAGATCGAGACCATCCTGGCTAATATGGTGAAACCCCGTCTCTACTAAAAATACAAAAAACTAGCCGGGCGAGGTGGCGGGCGCCTGTAGTCCCAGCTACTCGGGAGGCTGAGGCAGGAGAATGGGGTAAACCCGGGAGGCGGAGCTTGCAGTGAGCTGAGATCCGGCCACTGCACTCCAGCCTGGGCGACAAAGCGAGACTCTGTCTCAAAAAAAAAAAAAAAAATTAAGGACATTTAATTTCTAATTTTAAAGACTGCTGAAGGAGAAATCTCCAAGACAAAATGGTTTTACTGAAGAATTTTACCTACTGCTTAAAGAACTGACACTAATACACACAATCATTTCTGAAAATAGAGAATCTTTCACAATTCATTTTTATGAAGCTAACATTACTGTGATATCAAAATAGTACAAAAAAGTAAACTCTAGTCCAGTAATTCTCTTGAACATAGATATACTAATTCTTAACAACATTAGCAGTAGAACTCAGCAATATACACAAAGAATTACACAGCATGCCCCAGTGAAGTTTACACCAGTGACTGCACGCCTAGGTATTCGTCCCACTGAAATAAAAACTTTTTTTTTTTTGCATTTGTAATTGGCTTCCCCTCTGTTTTTGTTGGCAAGAGCAGGTTGGTGTCCCAGGCTTAGAATCCATCTCTCTTCCTCTTCCCAGCCTCCCGAGTAGCTGGGAGTAAAGGTGCCCGCCACCACGCCCAGCTAATTTTTTGTATTTTTAGTAGAGACGAGGTTTCACCGTGTTAGGATGGTCTTGGATCTCCTGACCTCGTGATCCGCCTGCCTCGGCCTCCCAAAGTGCTGGGATTACAGGCGTCAGCCCCGCAACCGGCCAGAAGCCATTTTTCCTCCACATCAAAGCACCTGCGGTATGGGCGAAGCAGCCTGGAGCCTGACTGCATAAGCCTGCACAGCAGGAGGGTCCCGGCAGGAGGGTCAAGGTGCCCCTGCCTGGGTCCAGCTCAGAGGCCTCCAGGAGGCACGGGTCTTGCTCCCTGGTGCTGGCAGTGTCCTGTTCCCAGGATCTGCACATGGGGGTTACCTTCTTGCATCTCCCCATCGGTGGTACATGCTCCTCCAGACCCCCTCTTGTAGGCCTGGAGACAGCGGCCTGCACCTCAGCCCTACTGCATGCCAGTGAAGCGAAGCACCCCGGGCCAGAAGCCCCACAGCTGTTGACCCTGGCTTGGACACCAGGCAGGGGGCACCAGAGCAGGAGCTGGCCGCCCAGCCGCGATTCTGTGACCCGGAGTGCCCAGTCGCTGATGGTGCTGTGTTCGGGGTGTGGACCAAGGAGGAGCGGTGTCCAAGGCCCTTAGGCAGGCCCTGGGCTCCCTGGGCGTCTTGTGCTCAGCGATTTTGAGGCCATTTGCATCCAGCTCTGCCAACCCGAGCTCTGAGCCGCAGCGGCGGCCACCCGCAATAGCACCACCACGTGTCCTGGGGGCTTTCTTCAGAGGAGTCTGTCAGCATCCTCAAGTTCCAGGTGCTCTAGCCCCAGTCCTGCTTCAAGGGGCTTTTTCCCACCAGAGGCCTCTCCTCAGTGGCCTGAATGCTCGGCCAACTCCCATAAAGTTTGCCGATAACACAAAGCTGTCACTGACATTTGTGGCGCCAAGACTTGCGCACGCGGGTTGCACACATAGCCACTGTCTGCGCCACGTGCAATGACGCAGCCTGAGGCACGCCGCGCACGCCGCACGCCGCACGCCGCACGCCGCACGCCGCACGCGCACGCCGCACGCGCACGCCGCACGCGCACGCGCACGCCGGCTTGGCTTGCCTGTAACGTGCTAGGCTTGGCTTTGTGTTCCTAGCTTGGCTTGGCGTTCGTAGCTTGGCTTGGCCTTAGTCGCTTTGCCTGGAGTTTCTTGCTTGGATTGGCATTTCCTCCCTCGCATTCCTTTGCTGGGCTTGACCTTTTCTTTGCTGGGTTTGGTATTCCCTTGACTGGGCTGGGTGTTTCCTTGGGGGTGGGGGGCTTGGTCTTTCCTGGGGTGGGCGTTGGGTCGCCCCTGGTGGGCGTGGGCTTTCCCGGGCAGGTGTGGGTTTTCCCTGGGTGGGCTGGGTTGGGCTCCCCAGCTGGGGTTGGCAGGTTTTGGTTGGGATTGACCTTTCTCTTAGAGCAGATTGGAAACCCAGAATTTCCTGCTAGTTGTTGAAACTGGTTGGTAGACGCGATCTGCTCACTACTACCGGCCTCCCCTGGCTGTTAAAAGCAGGTGGTGGCTGAGGTTTGTTCAATGCCTGCTGCCTCCTCTATGAAGAAGCCGTTTGGTCTCAGGAGCAAGATGGGCAAGTGGTGCTGCCACTGCTTCCCCTGCTGCAGGAGGAGCGGCAAGAGCAACGTGGGTGCTTGGGAAGACTACGACGACAGCGCCTTCATGGAGCCCCGGTACCACGTCCGTCAAGAAGATATGGGCAAGCTCCACAGAGCTGCCTGATGGGGTAAAGTCCCCAGAAAGGATCTCATCTTCATGCTCAGGGGCACTGAAGTGAACAAGAGGGACAAGCAAAAGAGGTAACCGGGCCTGGGCTGGGAGGAGGCAGGACGTGGGGGGATGATGGAGACATACCCTCCTGGCGGGAGAGTGGGGAGACTGGCTTTCTCGCCTCCGCAGGCCCCACACTTCCCTGGGTGTGGAAACCTCAGAGAGGACAGGGCACAGGCCCTTTATGAACAGCAACACAAAAACAAAACTGTAGCTGAATTCCAATCCAATTACTATTTCTCTTATAGAACACCAATAATCTGTTTTAAAGTGATTTAACTCGCAAAATTAAGTTGATGCAGCAGATAATTTTTAATGTACACATTTGAAAACAATGTTCTATACATTATAGAAAGGTGTATATTGAGAACTAAGTCCCATAATACATCAACTTATGGGCTAAATATTTTTCAAATAAAATCCAACATGGATTTTATATCGATGTACCCTTCGCAAATATGTTCTTTACTGAGGAACCGTAAAAGGAAACTGAAATGGGAAGTATGGTTCGTGTCCTTGAATAGGAAGATTCGTTTTTCTGAAGATGTGAGCTTCTTCTGTGTTTATCACTTTTATGTAAGCCAAATAAAAATAGCGAAGTTTTAGCGTTTTTAAAATGGACATGCTGTATTTTATTATTGTGATAAATTAATTTTTTTGCAACAGAATGGAAAAAGACTTGCTTTTCCAGATATCAAAATGTGCATGTGCTATTTCCACAAATTATTTACTAACAGCTGAAAAGACATCAATGAATAGAACAGAATAGGAAATCCAGAAATACCCAAATACATGTAAGAATTTATCACTTGATAATGGTGATGTTTCTTATTGGTAAAACAAGATGAATTATTCATCAATGCTGAATAATTCATGCTGTTTGGAGAAAACTAGCTAGATTTTTATGTCACAAAAATAAGTTCCTGGAGTATTGATTAAAAATTTTAAATATACAAAAGAAGAAAAGCACCAGAAGAAAACACAAATGTCTATTTATATATGCAAATATTTATTTATTTATTTATTTTTCTGAGACAGAGTCTCACTCTGTTGTCCAGGCTGGAGTGTAGAGGCACAATGTCGCTCACTACAACCTCTGCCTCCCAGGTTCAAGCAATTCTCCAGCTCAGCCTACTGAGTAGCTGGGATTACAGGCGCCCACCACCATGCCTGGCTAATTTTTTTTTTTTAATTATACTTTAAGTTCTAGGGTACACATGCACAACGTGCAGGTTTGTTACATATGTATACATGTCATTTACATTAGGTATATCTCCTAATGCTATCCCTCCGCACCGTCCCCACAATAGGACCCGGTGAGTGATGTTCCCCTTCCTGTGTCCTAGTGATCTCGTTGTTCAATTCCCACCTATGAGTGAGAACATGCAATATTTGGTTTTCTGTTCTTGTGATAGTTTGCTGAGAATGATGGTTTCCAGCTGCATCTATGTCCCTACAAAGGACACGAACTCATCCTTTTTTATAGCTGCATAGTATTCCATGGTGTATATGTACCACATTTTCTTAATCCAGTCTGACACTGATGGACATTTGGGTTGATTCCAAGTCTTTGCTATTGTGAATAGTGCCGCAATAAACATACGTGTGCATGTGTCTTTATAGCAGCATGACTTGTAATCCTTTGGGTATATACCCAGTAATGGGATGGCTCGGTCAAATGGTATTTCTAGTTCTAGATCCTTGAGGAATTGCCACACTGTTTTCCACAATGGTTGAACTAGTTTATAGTCCCACCAACAGTGTAAAAGTGTTCCTATTTCTCCACATCCTCCCCAGCACCTGTTGTTTCCTGATTTTTTAATGATCACCATTCTAACTGGTGTGAGATGGTACCTCATTGTGGTTTTGATTTGCATTTCTCTGATGGCAAGTGATGATGAGCATTTTTTCATATGTCTGTTGGCTGTATGAATGTCTTCTTTTGAGAAGTGTCTGTTCATATCCTTTGCCCACTTTTTGAGGGGGTTGTTTGTTTTTTTCTTGTAAATTTGATTGAGTCCTTTATAGGTTCTGGATATTAGCCCTTTGTCAGATGAGTAGATTGCAAAAATTTTCTCCCATTCTGTAGGTTGCCTGTTCACTCTGATGGTAGTTTCTTTTGCTGTGCAGAAGCTCTTGAGTTTAATTAGATCCCATTTGTCAATTTTGGCTTTTGTTGCCGTTGCTTTTGGTGTTTTAGACATGAAGTCCTTGTCCATGCCTATGTCCTGAATGGTATTACCTAGGTTTTCTTCTAGGGTTTTTATGGTTTTAGGTCTAACATTTAAGTCTCTAATCCATCTTGAATTGATTTTTGTATAAGGAGTAAGGAAAGGATCCAGTTTCAGCTTTCTACTTATGGCCAGCCAATTTTCCCAGCACCATTTATTAAATAGGGAATCCTTTTCCCATTTCTTGTTTTTGTCGGGTTTGTCAAAGATCAGATGGCTGTAGATGTGTGGTATTATTTCTGAGGACTCTGTTCTGTTCCATTGGTCTAGATCTCTGTTTTGGTACCGGTGCCAAAACATGGGACAATTTGACTTCTTCTTTTCCTAACTGAATACCCTTTGTTTCTTTCTCTTGCCTGATTGCCCTAGCCAGAACTTCCAACACTATGTTGAATAGGAGTGGTGAGAGAGGGCAGCCCTCTCTTGGGTCAGTTTTCAAAGGGAATGCTTCCAGTTTTTACCCATTCACAATGATATTGGCCGTGGGTTTGTCATAAACAGCTCTTATGATTTTGAGATACATTCCATCAATACCGAATTTATTGAGACTTTTTAGCATGAAGGGCTGTTGAATTTTGTCAAAGGCCTTTTCTGCATCTATTGAGATAATCATGTGGTTTTTGTCTTTGGTTCTGTTTATATGCTGGATTACGTTTATTGATTTGCGTATGTTGAATCAGCCTTGCATCCCAGGGATGAAGCCCACTTGATCATGGTGGATAAGCTTTTTGATGTGCTGCTGGATTTGGTTTGCCAGTATTTTATTGAGGATTTTTGCATTGATGTTCATCAGGGATATTGGTCTAAAATTCTCTTTTTTTGTTGTATCTCTGTCAGGCTTTGGTATCAGGATGATGTTGGCTTCATAAAATGAGTTAGGGAGGATTCCTTCTTTTTCTATTGATTGGAATAGTTTCAGAAGGAATGGTACCAGCTCCTCCTTGTACCTCTGGTAGAATTCGGCTGTGAATCCATCTGGTCCTGGACTTTTTCTGGTTGGTAGGCTATTAATTATTGCCTCAATTTCAGAGCCTGCTATTGGTCTATTTAGGGATTCAACTTCTTCCTGATTTAGTCTTGGGAGAGTGTAAGTGTCCAGGAAATTATCCATTTCTTCTAGTTTATTTGCATAGAGGTGTTTATAGTATTCTCTGATGGTAGTCTGTATTTCTGTGGGGTTGGTGGTGATATCCCCTTTATCATTTTTTATTGCGCCTATTTGATTCTTCTCTCTTCTTTATTAGTCTTGCTAGCAGTCTATCAATTTTGTTGATGTTTTAAAAAAAAACGAGCTCCTGGATTCTTTGATATTTTGGAGGGTGTTTTGTGTCTTTATCTCCTTCAGTTCCACTCTGATCTTAGTTATTTCTTGCCTTCTGCTAGCTTTTGAATGTGTTTGCTTTTGCTTCTCTAGTTCTTTTAATTGTGATGTTAGAGTGTCAATTTTATATATTTCCTTCTTTCTCTTATGGACATTTAGTGCTATAAATTTCCCTCTACACACTGCTTTAAATGTGTCCCAGAGATTCTGGTATGTTGTAGCTTTGTTCTCATTGGTTTCAAAGAACATCTTTATTTTTGTCTTCATTTGGTTATGTAGCCAGTAGTCAGTCAGGAGCAGGTTGTTCAGTTTCCATGTAGTTGAACGGTTTTGATTGAGTTTCTTAGTCCTGAGTTCTAGTTTGATTGCACTGTGGTCTGAGAGACAATTTGCTATAATTTCTGTTCTTGTACATTTGCTGAGGAGTGCTTTACTTCCAATTATGTGGTCAATTTTGGAATAAGTGTGATGTGGTGCTGAGAAGAATGTATATTCTGTTGATTTGGGGTGGAGAGTTCCGTAGATGTCTATTAGGTCCGCTTGGTGCAGAGTTGAGTTCAATTCCTGGATATCCTTGTTAACTTTCTGTCTTGTTGATCTGTCTAATGTTGACAGTGGGGTGTTAAAGTCTTCCATTATTATTGTATGGGAGTCTAAATCTCTTTGTAAGTCTCTAAGGACTTGCTTTATGAATCGGGGTGCTCCTGTAGTGGGTGCATATTTATTTAGGATAGTTAGCTCTTCCTGATGAATTGATCCCTTACCATTATGTAATGGCCTTCTTTGTCTCTTTTGATCTTTGTCAGTTTAAAGTCTGTTTTATCAGAGACTAGGATTGCAACCCCTGCTTTTTTTTTTTGTTTTCCATTTGCTTAGTAGATCTTCCTCCATCCCTTTATTTTGAGCCTATGTGTGTCTCTGCATGTGAGATGGGTCTCCTGAATACAGCAAACTGATGGGCTTGACCCATTATCCAATTTGCCAGTCTGTGTCTTTTAATTGGACCATTTAGTCCATTTACATTTAAAGTTAATATTGTTATGTGTGAACTTGATCCTGTCATTATGATATTAGCTGGTTATTTTGCTCGCTAGTTGATGCAGTTTCTTCCTAGCATCGATGGATTTTACATTTTGACATGTTTTTGCAATGGCTGGTACCTGTTGTTCCTATACATGTTTAGTACTTCCTTTTGGATCTCTTGTAGGGCAGGCCTGGTGATGACAAAATCTCTAAGCATTTGCTTGTCTGTAAAGGATTTTATTTCTCCTTCGCTTATGAAACTTAGTTTGGCTGGGTATGAAATTCTGGGTTGAAAATTCTTTTCTTTAAGAATGTTGAATATTGGCCCCCACTCTCTTCTGGTTTTGAGAGTTTCTGCTGACAGATCTGCTGTTAGTCTGATGGGCTTCCCTTTGTGGGTAACCCGACCTTTCTCTCTGGCTGCCCTTAACCTTTTTTCCTTCATTTCAACTTTGGTGAATCTGACAATTATATGTCTTGGAGTTGCTCTTCTCGAGGAGTATCTTTGTGGCGTTCTCTGTATTTCCTGAATTTGAATGTTGGCCTGCCTTACTAGGTTGAGGAAGTTCTCCTGGATGATATCCTGAAGAGTATTTTCCAACTGGGTTCCATTTTCCCCCTCACTTTCAGGCACCCCAATCAGATGTAGATTTGGTCTTTTTACATAATCCCATACTTCTTGCAGGCTTTGTTCATTTCTTTTTCTTCTTTTTTCTTTAGATTTCTATTCTCGCTTCATTTCATTCATTTGATCCTCAATCGCTGATACTCTTTCTTCCAGTTGATCGAGTCGGTTACTGAAGCTTGTGCATTTGTCACGTATTTCTCGTGTCATGGTTTTCATCTCTGTCAGTTCGTTTATGGCCCTCTCTGCATTAATTATTCTAGTTATCAATTCTTCCACTCTTTTTTCAAGATTTTTAGTTTCTTTGCCCTGGGTACGTAATTCCTCCTTTGGCTCTGAGAAGTTTGATAGACTGAAGCCTTCTTCTCTCATCTCGTCAAAGTCATTCTCCGTCCAGCTTTGACCCGTTGCTGGCGATGAGCTGCGTTCCTTTGCCGGGGGAGATGCGCTCTTATTTTTTGAATTTCCAGCTTTTCTGCCCTGCTTTTTCCCCATCTTTATGGTTTTATATGCCTCTGGTCTTTGATAATGGTGACGTACTGATGGAGTTTTGGTGTGGGCGTCCTTCCTGTTTGTTAGTTTTCCTTCTAACAGTCAGGACCCTCAGCTGTAGGTCTGTTGGGGATTGCTTGAGGTCCTCTCCAGACCCTGTTTGCCTGGGTATCAGCAGCAGAGGCTGCAGAAGATAGAATATTACTGAACAGCAAGTGTACCTGTCTGATTCTTGCTTTGGAAGCTTCCTCTCAGGGGTGTACTCCACCGTGGGAGGTGTGGGGTGTCGGTCTGCCCCTAGTGGGGGGTGTCTCCCAGTTAGACTACTCAGGGGTCAGGGACCCACTTGAGCAGGCAGTCTGTCTGTTCTCAGATCTCAACCTCCGTGTTGGGAGATCCACTGCTCTCTTCAAAGCTGTCAGACAGAGTCGTTTGCATCTGCAGAGGTTTCTGCTGCTTGTTGTTGTTGTTGTTGTTATTGTTGTTGTTTAGCTGTTCCTTGTCTCCAGAGGTGGAGTCTACAGAGACAGGCAGGCCTCCTTGAGCTGCTGTGAGCTCCACCCAGTTCCAACTTCCCAGCAGCTTTGTTTACCTATTTAAGCCTCAGCAATGGTGGGTGCCCCTCCCCCAGCCTCGCTGCTGCCTTGCCTAGATCGCAGACTGCTGTGCTAGCAATGAGGGAGGCTCTGTGGGCGTGGGACCCTCACAGCCAGGTGTGGGATATAATCTCCTGGTGTATCCGTTTGCTAAGACCCTTGGTAAAGTGCAGTATTGGGGTGGGAGTTACCCGATTTTCCAGGTGTTGTGTGTCTCAGTTCCCCTGGCTAGGAAAAGGGATTCCCTTCCCCCTTGTGCTTCCCAGGTGAGGCGATGCCTCGCACTGCTTCAGCTCTGGCTGGTCGGGCTGCAGCAGCTGACCAGCAGCACCGATTGTCCGGCACTCCCTAGTGAGATGAACCTGGTACTTCAGTTGAAAATGCAGAAATCACCTGTCTTTTGTGTCGCTCACACTGGGAGCTGGAGATTGGAGCTGTTCCTATTCAGCCATTTTTTTTTTTTGAGATTGTGGTATCACTGTGTTGCTCTGGCTGGTCTCAAATTCCTGGCCTCAAGTGATCTTTCTGCCACAGCCTCCTAAAGTGCTGGGATTACAGGGATGAGCCACCATGCCTAGCATAGAGTATTACATTATTTTCAAAGTCTTATTCTAAGAGCCATTTATTGACTTTGGCCTAAATAACTCAATGTAATATCTCTGATACCTTTTTTGACAAATTTTGGGGCATAATAATGAGAGAAGGGGGTTTGAAACTTTGTAATAAGAGTTAACTTAGAGCCATTTATGGAGGAACAAATGCAAATTATCAGAAAAATAAAAGAAAGATCAAGTGTAAAAGTTCTGTGGCAAAGATGATGATAGTAAAGAATATATGTTTGTGACTCATGGTGGCTTTTACTTTGTTCTTGAATTTCTGAGTAATTTAAGGGTTAACATTTAAAGAATCTATATTATAGATAACATTTTATTGCAAGTAAATGTATTTGAAAATTTGTTATTGGTTTTGTATGAGATTATCCTCATCCTCCTTCATTATCAAGATATATGATTTTATTATTGTAGTTTGATGATCTTACAGCAGAGCTGGAAGCTGTATCTTCAAAATATGTCTATTTGACTAAAAACAATCAAGTTATTCAACAGGAATTATTATCTATGAAAAAAGTACAATAGGAATGTAAAAAACTTGAGGAGGATAAAAATGTTGGAAGAAGAAATATTAAATCTTAAGAAACATGGGAAGTACACATTGGTGAAGAGACATTGGTGAAATACAAAAATATAAATCAGATCTAGAAGAAAGGGCAATGCAGGCAATAGAAAAATTAGTAGAAATCCCTTTACAGGTTAGTTTGTAAAATCAGGTAAGTTTATTTATAATGTGCTTTCATTTATTTCATTGCAAATTATATTTTGGAGATATATATATATATATATGTTGTGTTTCCTCTGCCTCTCTCATAGCAATTTGCCTTGTAGAGTTCTAGCAAAAAGGTGGCATCTGTTTTTACTTTCAAATATTTAAATTTCCATCATTATAACAAAATCGATTTTTCAGAGTAATGATTCTCACTGTGGAGTCATTTGATTATTGAGACCCATTGGCATAAGATTACATCCTCTGACTATAAAAATCCTGGAAGAAAACCTAGGAAATATTCTTCTGGACATTGCACTTGGCAATGAATTTATGGGTAAGTCCTCAAAAGCAATTGCAAGAAAAATGAAAATTGACAAATGTGTTTTAATTAAACTAAAGAGCTTCTTCTGCACAGCATGAGAAACTATCAAGGGATTGAACAGACAGCCTACAGAATGGAAGAAATATTCACATACTATGCATACAGCAAAGGCCTATTATCCAGAATCCATAAGAGACTTAGACAAATCAACAAGCAAAAAATAAATAACTCCATTAAAAAATGGGCAAAGAACATGGACAGTTTTCAAAAGAACACATATGTGGCCAACAAATATATTAACACATATATACCATCACTAATCATCAGAGAAATGCAAAACAAAATATCAGTGAAATCCCACCTCACACCAGTTAGAATGACTTCTGTTAAAAAGTAAAAATAATAAAAATATTTAAATATTTAATATTAAAATGTTATTTAGATTGAGATAATTTGTCATTATCATTAATTCTCAAAACATGGATATTTAAGAATAACCTTACTTCACATGTAATAACACAACAACTACCTTAAAAACTAAAAGCTGGGGCCTGGCACAGTGTCTCAAGTCTGTAATTCCAGCACTTTGAGAAGCTGAGGTGGGCCAATGATGATGTCAGGAGTTTGAGACAAGTCTGGCAAACATGGTGAATCCCTGTCTCTATTAAAAATACAAAAATTAGCTGGGCATGGTAGTGGGCACCTGTAATCTCAGCTACTCAGGAGGCTGAGGCAAGAGAATCATTGGAACCTGGGAGGCAGAGGTTGCAGTGAGCTGAGATCATGCCATTGCACTCCAACTTGGGCAACAGGGTGAGACTCAAAAATAAATAAATAAATAAATACAATTAAATAAATAAAAACAAATAAAAGCTGGAAGTTCTATGAAAACATTAATGCACATACCATCTTTTTAAAATGTTCATGGTTTCTGTAGAGATTTCAATACCTATTCTAGCTTATTAAAGTAACCTATAATTTGTATTATACCAACTGTAGTATAAAAACCTTAAAATGTATATTTGTTTCCTCTCTCCTCTGTACTATTTATGTCATGCATTATAGTCTCAAATATTGTGAATTCCATAATATAAAGTTACTCTTTTTAAAACAAAATAGACAATTATCTTTAGAGCACTGTAAAATCATTGGGTGATATATCTTTATATCTTTTCTGGCACTCTTTATTTCTTTGTGTAGTTTCAACTTTCATCTGCTTCCATATTCCTTTTGCTTCAAGAAATCATTTTGACATTTATTTTAGTGCAGACCTGTTAACAAGGGACTCTTCCAGTGTTAATCTGAAAATGTCTTCATTTAATTGTTATTTTTGCTATATAGTTAATGAATATAAGATTGGGGGTTGACTTTTTTTCAGTTATTTAAAAATTTTGTATTTTAGTTAATTTCATATTACCAGAGAATTCTTGGATTCACTGGGGTATTTATTTGCTTGCTTCATTGGTTTATTTTGCTTTTCTCTTTCCTTCCTTCATGCTACCATTCAAATAATTTGTATTGACCCAGTATAAAATTTACTGCTTCTTTCTTTAACTCTGATGACCAGTCTGCTAATCAGCTTGCTGATGTAATTCTTCATCTCTGTTCTCATGCTTTCACTTATTTCTAGCTTTTGCCTTTTACTGTTCCCATCTCTGCTGAAATTCCTCATTTTTCCATTCACATCGTGTTTTTTAAACTAGATCCTTTAACATTTTGATCATTATTGTTTTAAATTACTTGCATTTAGTTCCACCATCTGAATTACCTCTGAATTTGATTCTGTTGACTTTTTATCTTTTGAAAATATTGTAACTCATAACTCAAATTTCTAACTTGCTTTTATGTGTCTCTCAGTTTCTTTTTTTTTTTTTTTTTTTTTTTTTTTTTTTTTTTTTGAGACAGAGTCTCGCTCTGCCGCCCAGGCTGGAGTGCAATGGCCGGATCTCAGCTCACTGCAAGCTCCGCCTCCCGGGTTCACGCCATTCTCCTGCCTCAGCCTCCCGAGTAGTTGGGACTACAGGCGCCCGCCACCTCGCCCGGCTAATTTTTTGTATTTTTAGTAGAGACGGGGTTTCACCGTGTTAGCCAGGATGGTCTCGATCTCCTGACCTCGTGATCCGCCCGTCTCGGCCTCCCAAAGTGCTGGGATTACAGGCTTGAGCCACCGCGCCCGGCCATGTGTCTCTCAGTTTCTAAAAAATGCAAATCATCAGATGTAGAAAAACAGTAGATGAGACAATTATTTATGTCCAGATTGTTTTATATTTCTGTTTCATTTTGGTGTGTGTCATGTTATTAGTGTGTACAGGAACAAAGGTTGCTTCTTGCTGTGGTGTCTGAAACATTCAGTGAACCATGTAACTCAAATTTCTCCAGCAGTAGGCTGCTATATCATGTGCCTTGTGTGAGGCCTTAGGCTCTGGAGGGCATATGCCAATGTCCTGTTCCACAGTTAGCTTTTGGTAGTCCTTACCACCTGTGTCATAGATAGGGTCTCTCTCCACTTTCTTGTTCCTCTCTAACTGTAGAACATCATTTTGTGTATGTGTATGTGTGTGACTAGGCAGAAAATTCAGGTTGAGGGCAGAGGGATGATTCATGTTATTTTTGAGCCAGTTTCATCATCTGACACTCAGAGAAGGGGTATTTTTAGCACTTCCTGACTCTTATTCTAGTGGAAGTCAAACTGTTACTTATCTGTGTTGTTTTTTGAGGAAGAAATAATACCTTGCCCTCCTCCCAGATCAGTGGTAGAAAACCTTTGGTTTATATCATTGCAAGTTTTCAGCCCCACAATAAGGACAAACTCTTATTTCTCCTTCCATAGGAACAATGCACCTTTGTCTGTGGTCACTGGATGGAGATTTTCCAACCCTTTACCACAGTAGCACAACTCTGCATTAGTGCAAAATCCTGGGCCCCAAAACAATCCCTGTTCCTTTCCTGATGGAGAAGTATTTTTCCTCCATCCCTCCCCCAGAAACAGTGAGCCTTTGCCTGGTCTCAGGTAGGGTGGGTTAGGGTGTGATAGGTTTCTTAACCTTCTCTGAAAGCTGATGTGTTTTGCTGCTTCTTGTCTCCCAGAAACAGTTGACTTTTGCATGGGTTCATGGACCCAGATGCTTTTTTGCCACAGCAAATTAAGGATTTTGAATCTTAGGAGAGAAGCAAATGTTCATGTAGTCAATTTTTTTCTTATTTATTTTTCGGTTTGTTTTCTTGTTTCAGTAATGATGAGTTGAATATGATCATTATTTTCCACTTAAGCCACTTGTAACTCTAATATTTTGTTTTTATTAGTCCCCCTTTGGCATTTCAGCACTAAATCAAATTCAGATAATCATCAGTTGTGTGAATAAAGTGTTTTTATTGAGAACAAAATGGTTGACATAAACACGGATTTGGATATTATCATATGTAGCACAATACATCGCTGGTTCAAAATGTAAAATCCTCTTTAGGCTGAACAAAGAATGGTTCTTGAAACTATTGTCCCTTTTTGACCAATAAAAAAAAATCAATTTTTTAATCTCATGAATAGATTATTAAAATAATTACATACCTGATCTTCATTTTATGTTCTCTCTCTTCAAGATATTTCCTTAAAAGCTACTTTTAAAGATATTTCCTTAAAAGCTCTTTTGAATTACGTTAGACTCTGTATTTTCTCCACAAGATCATCAGGGTAAATCCTGCCTTTACATTTTTTATAAAAATTCTCTTTTTTTTCCCCAAATCTTAGTTGAGCTGAAAGATTTCCACCAAATGTCTCCTATGCCACAAAGCCTTATTTCACGTATCTCCCCTGTCCTCCTTGCTCAAGCTCATTTAGGAATATTTTTATTAAAACATTCATGCAATACTGTTTTTTAAAAAGTCTGAACATAAAGTGTTTTCAGTTTGAACACAAAATAGTGCTGTAACTTGAAAACAAGTTTTAGAAATGAGTGTTTCTAGAAGAAGAATCAACAGTGTCATAAATATCATAATCCAATTTTCCTGTTTGTACTAAAATATTAGCAAATATTTATTGAGAAATGCTATCTGCCTGAAAGTATAATGCTTTTGATACACATTATATCATAAAAGCTAGGTACTATTCTTAGTAGTATCTTAAGAGTAAAAATACCGAGTCTTAGAGATGTTGCGCAATGTGCCCAAATAGCATAGCGAGAGTTGGAATTCTGAAATTCTGACTATCCTGTGTGTATGATAGGAGAATCAATGCTTGTCAAATGTAACCGAAAAGTCGTGGTGGGGATTTGGAGGCCTCTGATTGGTAGGGTCAATACACTTAAGCAGATCATGTCACTACTTAGTTAAAACTATTTCATTAAAGCAAAATTCCACGTATTATTTCACAAATATTATTGGCACCAAAAACATTTTCCTTCCGTCCTTCCTTCCTTCCTTCCTTCCTTCCTTCCTTCCTTCCTTCCTTCCTTCCTTCCTTCCTTCCTTCCTTCTTGTACAGTGTAGTTATCTTAAAGATGAGTAGGGCCGGGGGTGGTGGCTCACACCTGTCATCCCAGGACTTTGGGAGGCCGAGGCAGGTGGATCACGAGGCCAGGAGTTCGAGACTAGCCTGGCCAAGATGGTGAAACCCCGTCTCTACTAAAAATATGAAAATTAGCTGGGCGCGGTGGAAGGAACTTGTAATCCCGGCTACTTGGGAGGCTGAAGCAGAAGAATCACTTGAACCCAGCAGGCAGAGGTTGCAGTGTGCTGATATCACGCCACTGCACTCTAACTTGGGCAACAGAGCAAGACTCTGTCTCCAAAAAAATGAATTTAAAAAAATGAAGATGAGAGTGGACCAGCCTGGCCAACATGGCAAAACTCCATCCATCTCCACTAAAAATACAATTATCAGCCAGGTGTGGTAGCATGCGCCTACGATCCCAGCCACTCAGGGAAGCCGAGGCACAAGAATCGCTAGAGCCTGGAAGACGGAGGTGGCAAGGTGAGACCCTGTCAAGAAAGAAAGAAAGAGAGAAAGAGAGAGAGAGAGAGAGAGAGAGAGAGACAGAAAAAGAGAAAGAGAAAGAGGAAAATGAAAAGGAAAAGGAAAGGAAGGAAGGAAGGAAGGACTGTAGATCTCAGAGTTGACAAATGGGTAGATCCACTATGAGCTGCACATGGGGTGGTGGCCAAGCTTGGATTGCAGTTTGCAGTTTTCTTTTTTTGTATTTTTATACGAAGTCTTGCTCTGTCGCCAGGCTGGAGTGCTGTGGTAGGATCGCGACTCACTGAAATCTCTGGCTCCTTGGTTCCAGCGATTCTCCTGCCTCAGCCTCCTGAGGAGCTGGGATTATAGGCACACCGAACCACGCCCAGCTAATTTTTGTATTTTTAGTAGAGACGGAGTTTCACTATGTTGGCCATGGTGGTCTTGATCTCCTGACCTCGTGATCCACCTGCCTCGGCCACCAAAAGTCCAGGGATTACTGGCATGAGCCATTGCGCCCAGCCAGATTGCAGTTTCCCTGCTAGGTTGGTGTAGCCTTGCCATTGTATCAAATTGACCCCATGGTCAGTAGCCCTTTCATTATCAATAAATGTGGAACATCTATGCATAGCACATTGCACACTGGTTTCTTTGGTTCTCTTTCTTTTTCCTTCCCTTCTCCTCCTTCTCCTCTCCTCTCCTCTCCTCTCCTCTCCTTTCCTTTCCTTTCCTTTCCTTTCCTTTCCTTTCCTTTTCCTTTCCTTTCCTTTCCTTTCCTCTCCTCTCCTCTCCTCTCCTCTCCTCTCCTCTCCTCTCCTCCCCTTCCCCTTCCCCTTCCCCTTCCCCTTCCCCTTCCCCTTCCCCTTCCCCTTCCCCTTCCCCTTCCCCTTCCCCTTCCCCTCCCTCTCTGTCTCTCTCTTACACAGGATTGCCCATGTTAGAGTGGACAAGGCTGACTGCATCCTCGACTTTTCAGGCCTCAAGTGATCTTCTCCTTATCTCAGCCTCCAGAGTAGCTGAGAATACTGGCATGCACCACCATGCCCAGCTAATCTTATTATTATTGTTGTTATTATTATTTTGAGACAGAGTCTCACTCTGTCACCCAGGCTGGAGTGCCATGGTGCAATCTTGGCTCACAGCAACCTCCGCTTCCACCTCCCTGGTTCAAGTGACTGGCCTGTCCCAGCCTCCTGGGTTTTTGCCTCATTGGCTGTGGCTGGTCTCAAACTCCTTGCCTTAAGTTGATCCACGTGCCTTGGCCTCCCGGTGTGCTAGGATTACAGGCACGAGCCACTGCACCTGACTGAATTTTATTTATTCTATCTCATATATACCCAAGGAATATTTTTGGAAGTCAATGCTAGCATAATCCCCATTGTGCATATTTCACGGCTGGGGAGACCTGAAACACACAATGACTTTTTTATGATCACAGAAATGAAAAGAAAATGAATGTTCTAACCCAGCTCTGTTCCCTCAAACCTGGGGCCCTGCCTGCATTTAGATGTTTGCAGGGGGTAAGGGGCTTGTGTTTGCCTAATTGTGTACAGGTGAGGAGTTGACATGGGAGAGGAAGGTGAGTAATCAGCAGCGGTGTGGGCCTTTGCATAGATTTATGAAAGACTAGGGCTCAGGGGATGGAACCTTGAAGAATTAACACACTTCCCTTGTGAGAGAACCTGACAGAATTTAGAACTTTGAAAACCAGACACCCGCATTCTAGAGACAGCCCTATACCTATCTCATTTCATGGGAGATGCTTAAGAGAGCACTTATGTTCTCATTATATGGTGACATTTCTAAGCTGCTGCCTTGGAAAGGCTCAAAGTGAGAACCTTTTTTTATAATGTAGACATTGGCTCCGTCTGCATCCTTAATGCCTCTGTCCATTTGTAAGACAGTGTACCCACATGTAACACAGTGTAGCCCAGGGCAAGTCTGTCCATGCCAGACCTCTCGTCATCTAAACTGGGCAACCCCACCTGTCCCACCATAACCGTGTGTTGCAGGAGGAGCAGGAAAGGAGGGGGCTCTCCCTGACAGGGGTAGGTTGTCAGGCGTTGCAATCCTGGTGGATCTGTCTGTCATGTTCACACCCAGGTCATGGCTGGTGGAATACAAATTTGAGTGTTGGGGGACCAAGTTTGTCTACTCAGATGTGAATCCAAAGGCCTTAAGCTGTCTTCTGGTTTCCTCACTGCCTGGGGGTCTATGCAGATGCTATGTGCCTGATCCGGGGAGCAGAATTTCTAATGGGAATGTCACCTTGTGGTGAAAATAAGGCAGACCATTAACTTTTTGTTGTTGTCTTGGCTTGGCTGCTGGGCACTCTCTTTACAGAGCTGCATTAAAACCTATGGGCAGCTATTTGATGGGTTAAACTCCTCCATCTCCTTGGAGAAGGGGCAGATTTACTACAGCACCAAGCATGGCCCACAGCAAGCTATGGTGAGAGCAGACACATGGGCGTGTCTACAGACAGGGGCCTGACAAGACCAGGATGGCCCAGGACCCAGACTCAAATATGGACTCTCTCTCCACTCTGTCTTAGTGCTGTTTTCTATGAGTGACCCAAAGTTCTCACCCCCAGAAATCTAGCCTTCATTAGTACCAATGGCAAGTTGGTTAGGTGTAAAGTCCCTGTTGACATACTTGTGGAAATATCAGAGAAGGTGTTTGTGTTGTTTTTACTTTACACTAGGCTGAATTTATTCATGTTGCTACAGTTTGTATTGTTTTAACTATTTACCCCAGGTATCTTCTGTAGCAGGTGGCTTCATTGTACTGCCAGACCTTCTCCGAGACTTAAAAGCCACGACTATGACTACGGAGGCTTTTACACAAAAATAGGGAAGAGGTTACATGAAAAATGGGTTACATTGTTCCATGCGTTTGTCTGAAATGTGTCATCTCAGAGAACTCATCCCTGGAGTTCAAGGCAGAAGCTGTCCCTTCGCATGTCTTTGTGTCTTTGTAATGTTCTATAAAAGGAGGTCATTTCCCAGAGTGGTTTAGCCCTTCAATGCTGCTGGAGTCTGCCATGATAACCTTCTATTTTCATTTTGGCTGTAATGCAGAACACATTATCTGTGTGTCATGATTGGCTGGAACAGTTTGCTTGGATTCCATAACCCAGTACCACGGACTGAAGGTCTCAATGAAAACTGAGTGTCTCATAATTCTGGAGGCTAGACATTCAACATCAAGCTATTGGCTGGAGTGATTTCTTTAATGCCTCTTTCTACTTGAGATGAGATGACCACCTTCTATTTCTGTTTTCACAGGCTCTTCCCTTGAGCCTCTCTGTGTCTTTACTCTTTTTAAAAGGACTCCAGTCATAGTAGATTGGGGTCCACTTTACTTAACTTACTTAATCATAGTCACCTCTTTAAGGACCATATGTCCAAACACTCACTCACAATTTGAGGCCGATTACATTATATATGCCTTAGAATATCAACATATAAATTTGGGAGAAGAGACACAATTTTTTTTTTTAAAGCAAACTAACTTTATTTGAATAATCTAAACAGAGAACGAGAGTAGGTGAATGTGTAGCCAGAGGGAAAATATCCTATGTCAAGTTTCAAAACATAACAAGTGAAAATAAGTTTATTTCTAAAAGAAATTTCAGTGAAAGAAAAAGGATGTTTATTATGACATAACATATTGATTCCTAATGGTGGATCTATTAACTGTCTAATCTAGTCAAAATATTTAAGCTATATCTGCATATGTAAATAAGAACAAAATCTGTCCTCTAATTTTACCTAGTAAAATAATGGCAAAACAATAAACTAAATTTACTTAGGTTTCATAGATATGCCAATCACATAAAATAAAAACAATCAGGAGAGAAGCATGTCAACGTGTGTAATTTAATTCCAACAATGTGTAATTTAAACATTAGGCTTGGATAACAACTGGTAACAAATCCTACTCTGGCTTGGATAATAACTGATAGCAAATGCTAACTTAAAAGTTTTCATGAATTCAGCAGCTACCAGTACAACCTCTGTCATCCTTCTCACCTTCCCTTACTTAAATGGTAGCAAAATTTTCTTGAAATTAAAAAAAAAACTGTTTGGGAAATGATTTTATTAAAGTAAACAGACTTGGATGCTTATTTAAAATGTATCTATATATATTTTAATATGCAAAAACAAATGTACAGATATCTACACAAGCAAAAACAATTTTCTTTACATTTTTAGTAAGCTTCAGCAATGAGGATATTTTACTTTGAACACAAACACATGAAACCTTCAAAAAAGTCCACATTTTCATAGGAAGCTACTTTACAAAGAAAACACATGTACTCCAGTTGAAAATACAAACACCCTGTCTGCTTTATGGTAAAAATCCCAGGAATCATATTTTCTCATTTTACTATGCAGAATCAGAGTTTGAAAAATAATAATCTTTCTCTTCTTCATCTAAAGATTCCATAGCATTAGTGAAAAGTTTTCCAATACCAGAGTTTTCTCCTAAATCTGTGTTAAGTGGGGTTTTCCTTCTTGGTGTTGGAGTTGAGAAATCAGTTTCAACTAATTTTTTCTTGATGTTGCCACAGACAATACCACCATTACTTTTATGATATTTTTGCATAGGAAAAACATATTTATCACTATCATTCCTATTTATAGAAGCTAGCATGCCAGGACTGACATGCTGACATTGAGGAGTTTTTACCAACGGAAAGATAACTGATGATAGAGTTGTTAGATTTTTGTTTGTATTTGGCAGAATATCATCATCATCTTCACTGTCCTGTAAACTTGGCAACAGTATTCTTTGATGCTGTAAAGGTGTTGTACTGAAAAAATCATCATGGTCATCTTTTGGCAACTGTTCCAGAAATTCCCTCATCTGTTGCTTCCTTTTAAGAGTTCCCACTTTGGCAGTTATCTTAATAGTTTGTTTCTGATCAGCATCACCTCGCTTGCCATTTTGGCCTTTGGGATTGGCTGGCTTTTTCTTAGTGACATGTTTATGGGATCCTTTTCTTCTGGGATTTTCCATGTATTTCCTCTCATCAGTCCTCACCCAATTTGTCAAGTGAAGAAAGTGAAACAGAAAAAGAAATTAAAAGGAAAGCTGAAGTTAAGAAAACCAAAGCAGGAAACACCAAAGAAGCAGTGGTTCACCTGAGAAAGAGCACAAGAAACACAAGTAATATTCCAGTGATTTTGGAACCTGAAACTGAAGAAAGTGAAAATGAATTTTATATCAAACAAATGAAAGCTAGACCTTCCATCAAAGAAACTCTTCAGAAGTCTGGTGTTAGGAAAGAGTTTCCAATTACTGAGGCAGTAGGATCTGATAAGACAAATAGGCATTCCTTAGAATGTTTACCTGGTTTAATTCAGGATAAGGAATGGAATAAGGAGGAGTTACAGAAACTTTGTTGTACTTTTGCATCTCTTCCAAAGAGACACAATTTAGAACATAAGATGCATTAACCCCCTGTTGATGGTAGATTCCCAGGAAAGTGATTACTTGGTGAAAGGATATACGTATGTAAAATTTGTATAGCTACGGCCGGACGACTTTCCACAAGGTCTGTGGCAAGTACATTGCTATCAACAGTCCCTGAATTTAGTTGCTTCTCTGGACCCAGCCTTCCCTGGATGTTAACATTCTTTGAATTTTTGGACAATCTCATGTCTGTGGGTCAAATAAAAACACATTGTTCCTTCTATTTCCAGCTTTCCAACTGATATGTTTGAGTCACCTTTTAGATGTAATTTTAAATATGGATTTAGGTTTTCTGTTCCTCAAGTTATCTGTCTTGTCTGTCTTGTTCTGTTCACTGTCTCCAAAATGGAGAGGCAATAAGGCTTCTCCAGGTGCTTGCACTCAATGTCAGAAGCCACTGTGTTTCAGGTAATTTAGAGGGAACGTCATGCAGTACTCTCTGTGGAAGGTTCTTAGTTCTGACCCATGTGCTGTTCAGCAGCCATTTGAATTGCAAAGCCTGTGTGTTCTCATCTCTGCACTGAGGACTTTTTTGGAGAACTCAGTGGAAAATGCACTTCATACAGGCTATTAATACTGTTGGGTGCTGTTGCTTCACAGCTGACAAAATTTCATGAGGATTTCTTGTAGGTATCAGTGGTTAGATTATCACCCGCCCCATATAAAATTTTTTTAAAAGTCTAAAACTTTTTGTCAGGCACATGCATGTCCTCCACATTCACAAGAAGAAATGTTTGTGACTGGACGCGGTGGCTCACGCCTGCAATCCCAGCACTTTGGGAGGCCGAGACAGGCGGATCACCGGAGGTCGGGAGTTCGAGACCAGCCTGACCAACATGGGGAAACCCTGTTTCTACTAAAAATGCAAAATTAGTTGGGTGTGGTGGAGCATGCCTGTAATCCCAGCTACTTGGTAGGCTGAGGCAGGAGAATCCGTTGAACCCAGGAGGCAGAGGTTGCGGTGAGCTGAGATCACACCACTGCACTCCAGCCTGGGCAACAAGAGTGAAACTCCATCTCAAAAAAATAAATAAAATAAAAAGAAGGAAAAGAATAGTAGAATGTATGTTCCTACTTCTGGCTTTTGGGCCTTTCCCAAAGAGTGGTTTCTGTCTGCCGTGACACAGAATGCTCAAAGACAGGGTGGTATACTTCGAATGACAGTTTGGTTTGGCTGAGACCAAAGGTAATAAAAGAAAATGAATCTTGAAAAAAGCTTTGAGAGGCCGGGCGCGGTGGCTCAAGCCTGTAATCCCAGCACTTTGGGAGGCCGAGACGGGCGGATCACGAGGTCAGGAGATCGAGACCATCCTGGCTAACACGGTGAAACCCCGTCTCTACTAAAAAATACAAAAAACTAGCCAGGCGAGGTGGCAGGCGCCTGTAGTCCCAGCTACTCGGGAGGCTGAGGCAGGAGAATGGCATGAACCCGGGAGGTGGAGCTTGCAGTGAGCTGAGATCTGGCCACTGCACTCCAGCCTGGGCGACAGAGCGAGACTCCGTCTCAAAAAAAAAAAAAAAAAGAAAAGAAAAAAGCTTTGAGAGACCTTCAGAATTTCTTGGCCAACAAGTTTGTGTCAGACTCCCTCTGGACAAAGCCACTATGTAAAAGGTGTGACTGGTAATTTTTTTGAATGCCCAAGTTTAATGGACATATATAATGTAATATAATCAGCCAAAAATTACAATATATACAAAGTATTAGGGTATTATGGCCCAATAGGAAAAATAGGATAAATATCCAGAAATCTACCCTAAAGAAATGGAGATGTATAAATTACCTAAAAAATTTTAAAATAATTATCTAAATGGTACTCAGCAAAATGTGAGCACAGACAACTAAATAAAATCAGGAAAATGAGAACATACACAATAAGATAAAAAATAGTTAAAAGCAAATTATGGAGTTGAAGAATATAAAAAGAATGCCTGAGAAATGATCAAACAAGAAAAAAAACAAAAATTAAAAAGTTCAACAAATTTTAACGAGGATAAACACAAAAAGATTCATAATGAGAAAAATTATAAGCAAAGTTTTGAAAGTCAGAGACTAGTAGATAATCTTGAAAGCCAAAAAAGAAAAGCTATGTTATTTATAAGGGTGCTTCTATGAGATAATCAGTGAACCTAGCTGCAGGAATCTTGCCGGCCAGAAGGGACATGGGTAATACAGTCAATGTGCTAAAAGAACAAAAACTTTTTTTTTTTTTTTTTTTTTTTTTTTTTTTTTTTTTTTTTTGAGACGGAGTCTGGCTCTGTCGCCCGGGCTAGAGTGCAGGGGCCGGATCTCAGCTCACTGCAAGCTCCGCCCCCCGGGTTTACGCCATTCTCCTGCCTCAGCCTCCCGAGTAGCTGGGACTACAGGCGCCCGCCGCCTCGCCGGGCTAGTTTTTTGTATTTTTTAGTAGAGACGGGGTTTCACCGTGTTCGCCAGGATGGTCTCGATCTCCTGACCTAGTGATCCGCCCGTCTCGGCCTCCCAAAGTGCTGGGATTACAGGCTTGAGCCACCGCGCCCGGCCAAGAACAAAAACTTTTAAGCAATAATACTATATCCAGATAAACTGTTTGTCAAAATGAAGAAAAAGTAAAGTCCTTTCATGATGACCACATACTACAAAAGCATATCGCCATTAGGCCGGCACTAGAAGAAATGCTACAGAGAGTTTTTCTCATTAAAAATAAAGTGATGTTAAACAGCATTGCAAAATTACATGACAGTACATAACTCTCTAGAAAAGACATATACAGGCACAAAAATAAAATTCTGATGAATTCAAATGATGGTTCCTAAAACATATGTAATATGTTATATAATTTTAAAAAAGTGTAAAAATAGTCAAAAAAGTTTGTTAATGATATATAATATAAAAAGATATTAGTAACATCAATAACATAAAGGTGAGGCAGATGGAAAGAGGAAGAATGTTTGTATGCAACTAAAGTTGTTACTGGCCAGGCACGGTGGCTCATGCCTGAAATCCCAGCATTTTTGGAGGCTGAGGCAGGTAGATCACCTGAGGTCAGGAGTTTGAGACCAGCCTGGCCAACATGGTGAAACCCCATCTCTACTAAAAATACCAAAAAAAATTAGCTGGGCATGGTGACAGGCACCTGTAATCCCAGCTACTCGGGAAACTGAGGCAGTGGAATCACTTGAACCAGGGAGGTGGGGTTTGCAGTGAGCTGAGATCACTCCATTGCACTCCAGCCTGGGCGACAGAGCGAGACTCCATCTCAAAAAAAAGAAAAAAAAGTTAAGTGTTACCAATTTAAAATATATTGTCATCTTTAAGAGGTTTTATGGGCCAGGAGCAGTGGCTCACGCCTATAATCCCAGCACTTTGGGAGTCCGAGGCGGGTGAATCACGAGTTCAGGATTTCGAGACCAGCCTGGCCAATATGGTGAAACCCCACATCTCTACTCAAAATACAAAAAGTCTAGCCGGGCGTGGTGGTGGGCGCCCATAATCCCATCTCCTTGGGAGGCTGAGGAAGGAGAATCATTTGAACTCAGGAGGCACAAGTTGCAGTGAGCTGAGATCGTGCCACTGCACTCCAGCGTGGGCTACAGTGTGAGACTCTGTCTCAAAAAAAAAAAAAAAAAAGATTTTATGTAATCCCCATGGCAACCACAAAGAAAACATTTAGAGAGATACACACACACAAAAAAATACATTAAAGCATGTCACTATAAAAATCAACACAAAAAGGAAGATTAAAAACAGTGGTAAAGGTGGTCACATAACTATAAAAATCAGAGAAAACAATGACAAAAGTAAGTTCTTCACTTTCAAAAACCTATTTTAATATTTATGGACTTAATTTTTCAATCAAAACATGTAAATTGAATAGAGGGATTAATAAAACAAAGCCCAACTTCATCCTCTCCATAAGTGACTCGCTTTAGATCTAATATCAAAACTAGACTGAAAGTAGCAAGATGAAAATAGGCTTTTGGGGGCCGGGCATGGTGGCTCATGCCTGTAATCCCAACACTTTGGGAGGCTGAGGTGGGAGGATCACCTGAGGTCTGGAGTTCAAGACCAGCCTGACCAACATGGAGAAACCCCGTTTGTACTAATAATACAAAAATAAATTAGCCGGCGTGGTGGTGCAAGCCTGTAATCCCAGCTACTCCAGAGCCTGAGGCAGGAGAATGGCTTGAACCTGGGAGGCGGAGGTTGCTGTGAGCCAAGATCACGCCATTGCACTCCAGCCTGGGCAACAAGAGCGAAACTCCGTCTCAAAATAAAAAAATGAAAATAGACTTTTGATGTAAATGGTAATCGAATGAAAGCAGTGCTGGTCATAACTGTGTTAGGCAAAATGCATTTTAGTCATAGTTCATAAAATAAACTTTAAACTGTCACAGGAGACAAAGAAGGCCATTAAATAATAATAGAAGGGCTCATTCACTGAGAACTTATGAAATTTTATTTTATATATATGTGTGTATATATATATATATATATAATTCTCAACCAGTGTTCCCAAATGTATAAAGCGAACATTGAAATAATTATTACAATAGATAAAAATAATAATAGTAGAATATTTTAATTCAAACTTTCATAATAATTAATATAGCTAGCCAAAATATTAATAAGGAAACAGAAGGTTTGAAAACACTAGAGAAAAATTAGACCTAGTGGGCATATACAGAATACACAGCAACAGCAAAACATACAATTTCCTCAATAGCTCATAAAACATTCTCCTAGATACACCACCTAGTAGGCCACAAAAGAAGACTTAACAATTTTTTAAAAATATAAATCTTAAAGATTATTTCTGATAAACATGGAATAAAACTAGAAATCAATAACAAGAAAACAAAAATGTCAACATACATATGGAAATTAACTCACTTTTGAGCATGTTCATCTTCAAACATTGTAAGACTTAATATTGTGAAGATGTTCGTGCTGCCTAGTGAGCTATGGATTCAATGCAATCCCTTTACAATTAACAATTTTTTTTTTCTTTTAGAAATAGAAAAAGCAACCAAAAATTTATATGGAATCTCAAGGGACAATAAAGAGCACAAAAATGTTTTAAAAAAGAAACAGTGTTAGTGACCTCACCTTTTCTAATTTCAAAGCACATTACAAAGCTACGGTAATAAAAACAGTTTGGCTCTGGCATAAAGACAGACAAGTTTTCCAGTAAAACACAATGTAGCACAAATGTTAACCTTGTACATATGGGTAAATAGTTATTTGAACACCTATATTCATTGAAGCATTATTCACAAAGGCCAATATTTGAAAGCCAAACTTTCCTCACTGAATGAATGAATAAATACAATTTGTAATATAAAAGTATTGGAAAACTACTCAGCTTTTAAAAGCAGACAATCTTGTAACATCCACAATAAAGATAAACCTTGAGGACGTGATGCTAAGTAAACCTAGCCACAATAAAAGATATACTCTATGATTCCACTTATATGTAATATCTAAAGTATTGAAACTCTTAGAAACAGAAAATGGAATGGTTTTTAATTGGGAGCCAGGTGGTAAAAAACATGGGCATTATTAATTTATTTCATGTTTATTGAGTTTTAGTTTTGCAACAAAAAAGTTTTACAGCTATGCTGCATAACAATGTAAATACACTTAACATGACTAAACTGTATAAGAAAAAATATTTAAGATTCTAAATTTTATGTTATGTATTTTTACCACAATCAAAATTAAAAATGACACCTGAGGACAGGGTGTGGGTGGCTCATGGGTATAATCCCAGCACTCTGGGAGGCTGAGGTGTGCAGATCACTTGAGGTCAAGAATTCAAGACCAGCCTAGCCCCATCTCTACTAAAAATACAAAAATTAGCCAGGCATGGTGGTGCATGCCTTTAATCCCAGCTACTCAGGAGGCTGAAGCAGGAGAATTGCTTGAACCTGGGAGGTGGAGGCAGCAGTGAGCCGAGATTGTGCCACTGCACTTTGGGCAACAGAGCAAGACTCTTTCTTAAATAAATAAATAAGACACCTAAAAGAGATAGAGTTACAAACTTTCTGAATAATTAAACCAAAAAACTGTTTCTTTCACACTAAGATAATGTAAGATAAAGATGTTGAAATTAATACAATTTCCATGACTACTCACCTAGACAGAATCAATTATTGGCCACCAGGCAAGAAGAAAAACATACCAATCATAAACAAAACAGGGGTAATATTTATACAAGCAAACAAACACTTAGATAATTTTACTGACAAAGGACATAGGGCTGATTCATAGTTGACTTTTGCCCCACACTGTCTTAAGGTGTACAGAGTTGAATATTGTCATACAAAATTATAATATATAAATTAAAACTAAAAACTAAATTTATGTAAGGTGGACTACCCTAAAAAATGAAACACACCAATACAAAATTGCAAACAAAGTTAAAATTAACATTAACCCCCAAAATTCTGCTTTGAATACTGTAATTCAAAACCACAATAAGTAGAAACTAGAAACACAACTGATATGAGGAGCCCACTCTAAAAAATGCAGAAATATAAATACAAAACATAATGAAGAGAAACTTTAACCCATAAAACCCTGTATAAACATAGAACAGAATTCTAGATAACAAAATTTTCAACTCTAACTGTGCGTCCATGCACATCATGAATTTTGAATCCTTTGAATACAGTCAGGGCAGCAACATTTCAAAGGAAACACATAATTACTCATAAAGAGTTTTAATGAGAAAATTTTTAAAAATAAGCATTCAAGTAATACTAGAGAAACTTTTAAATTATGCTACAGATACACTGATACATTGCTGCTTTTTTTTTTTTTTTTGAGACGGAGTTTCTCTCTTGTTGCCCAGGTTGTAGTGCAATGGCACAATCTCGGCTCACCGTAACCTCCGCCTCCCAAGGTCAAGCTATTCTCCTGCCTCAGCCTCCTGAATAGCTGGGATTACAGGCATGCGCCCCCATGCCTCTCTAATTTTGTATTTTTCATAGAGACGGGGTTTCTCCATATTGGTCAGGTTGGTCTCAAACTTCCGACCTCAGCTGATCCACCCCCCTCAGCCTCCTGAAGTGCTGGGATTAAAGGGAGTCCTTGTTAAAATGTTAACCAGTTTATTTCAGCAGTGGTTGGTGAAATGGAAAGCACCCAGCCGTGATTTGTGGTTCACCCCAGGGGCATGAAGGAAAGGCTTTTATAAGGTTCATGAGAAAGCAACCCAAGGTAAAGGATTGGTTACAGTTGGTGAAACCCCGTCTCTACTAAAAATACAAAATTAGCCGAGCGTGGTGACGCGTGGTTGTAATCCCAGCTACTCTGGAGGCTGAGGCAGGAGAATCGCTTGAACCTGGACGGAAGAAGTTGCAGTGAGCCGAGATCAGGCCATTGCACTCCAGCCTGGGCAACAAGACTGAAACTCCGTCTCAAAAAACGAAACAAAACAAAACAAAAAACCAGCCATTCCCGGCATCCCCTATAGGAGACGGCTTCTCATCACGGCGGACCCTAGAGATGAGGCGCTTCGGGACTACTGCAAGAAGCTGCTTGAGCACAAGGAGATCGACGGCAGTCTTAAGGAGTTAAGGGAACAATTAAAAGAACTTACCAAGCAGTAGGAAAAGTCTGAGAATGATCTGAAGGCCCTACAAAGTGTCGGGCAGACTGTGGGTGAAGTGCTTAAACAGTTAACTGAAGAAAAATTCATTGTTAAAGCTACCAATGGACCAAGATATGTTGTGGGTTGTCGTCGACAGCTTGACAAAAGTAAGCTGAAGCCAGGAACAAGAGTTGCTTTGGATATGACTACACTAACTCTCATGACATATTTGCCAAGAGAGGTGGATCCATTGGTTTATAACATGTCTCATGAGGACCCTGGGAATGTTTCTTATTCTGAGATTGGAGGGCTATCAGAACAGATCCGGGAATTAAGAGAGGTGATAGAATTACCTCTTGCAAACCCGGAGTTATTTCAGCGTGTAGGAATCATACCTCCAAAAGGCTATTTGTTATATGGACCACCAGGTACGGGAAAAACACTCTTGGCATGAGGCGTTGCTAGCCAGCTGGACTGCAATTTCTTAAAGGTTGTATCTAGTTCTATTGTAGACAAGTACATTGGTGAAAGTGCTCGTTTGATCAGAGAAATGTTTAATTATGCCAGAGACCGTCAACCATGCCTCATTTTTATGGATGAAATAGATGCTATTGGTGGTCGTCGGTTTTCTGAGGGTACTTCAGCTGACAGAGAGATTCGGAGAACGTTAATGGAGTTACTGAATCAAATGGATGGATTTGGTACTCTGCACAGAGTTAAAATGATCATGGCGACAAACAGACCAGATACACTGGATCCTGCTTTGCTGCGTCCAGGGAGATTAGATAGAAAAACACATATTGATTCGCCAAATGAACAAGCAAAGTTAGACATACTGAAAATCCATGCAGGTCCCATTACAAAGCATGGTGAAATAGATTATGAAGCAATTGTGAAGCTTTCAGATGGCTTTAATGGAGCAGACCTGAGAAATGTTTGTACTGAAGCAGGTATGTTCGCGATTCGTGCTGATCATGATTTTGTAGTACAGGACGACTTCATGAAAGCAGTCAGAAAAGTGGCTGATTCTAAGAAGCTAGAGTCTAAATTGGACTACAAACCTGTGTAATTTACTGTAAGATTTTTGATGGCTGCATGACAGATGTTGGCTTAATGTAAAAATAAAGTTAAAGAAAATTATGTATTGGCAATGATGTCATTAAAAGTATATGAATAAAAATATGAGTAACATCATAAAAATTAGTAATTCAACTTTTAAGATACGGAAGAAATTTGTATGTCTGTTAAAGCTGCATTTATTGCAGCAAGTTACAAAGGAAGAGTGTTGAAGCTTTTCATATTTGCTGTGTATTTTGTAAAACAATGAAAGTTGTTTGAGATAGTGGTATAAGAAAGCGTTTCTTATGACTTATTTTGTATCATTTGTTTTCCTCATCTAAAAAGTTGAATAAAATCTGTTTGATTTAGTTCTCCTAAAAAAATAAATAAATAAAAATAAAAAACTGGGCTAAAATACATGAACTAGATTGTTTCCAACAGTTCCTGCAGCTTTGTCAAGTCTACGTTAAAAAATTACATGTATGGATTTATTTCCTGACCCTTAATTCTAGTCCATGAATGTGTATGTATTGATCTTGTATCCTACAACTTTGCAGAATTTGATTGTTGGTGTTAATAGTGTTATCATTACTTAGGATTTTAATTATATGTATGTGTGTACATTATATATAATTATAACATCTCTACGTAGAAATAAGCTTATTACTTTTCCAATTGTAGTGTTTCTTTTCTTGTATTGCTCAATTATTCTGGCAAACTTAAAGTTTTTAAGTCTTTCACCATTGCATGTAATGGTAGTTTTGAGTTTTTTATATGTACCTTTTATTGAGGTACATATAAAAGTTTTAGTCTATATATAGTTTACTAAGTGCTCTTATCAAAGTGTTTCGGATTATGTCAAATTTTTTCGCTATTAATTGAGATGATCATGTTCCTTTCTAAAATTCATTCTACTGAGTTGGTATATTGCATTGACTAATTGCAATTGTTAGAGTGAGAAACATTGGAGTTACAACTTTTAATGTTTAAAACAATTCATCAGTGAAACCATCTGGTTCTGGACTTTTCTTGTTGTATATTTTTGATAACTTATGTGGTCTTTTGCTTGTTACAGGTTGTATTAGACTTATTCAGAGAAATAGAAGCAATAGAATAAATATCTACCTCTATGTCTATATCCGCGTGTGTGTATTCATATATGTATATATATATATGTGTGTGTTAATATATGGGACAGAGCTCTTTAGAGTTGTCATGGCGGTGTCTGTGCAGAGGCCCTTTCTCAGCCATCTATGGACTGGTTTGGAGAACCTTCTGTTCTTCCGCTCACCTCATTTCAATGCTGGCCCTTGTTGGCAGCAGCAAGTTTCTGCCTCTCACCAGAGGAAACAGAGTGTTGCCCCATTAACACCTTTTTGCCAGTCTCCTGTGTGGAGTTCTGCAAAGACAGTAACTGGCAGCCAGATTTGGGAGCCTCAGAGCTATTGCTGGCCATCATTGCTGCTCCTTATACCCCATGCAACTTTCTGCTTCCCAGATGAGGCACAGAATTATATCTACACAGACGTTCAGCCTTGGAAGGCACCAGATAACAGCCCCAGGACTCAGAACAATCATTGGGGTAGATGGGTAACAAAGCAGCACTTGCCTCCCTACTTTGCCAGCCATGACCTGGTGTGTAAACGTAATGAGCCACCAGTATTCTAACATCCCTACAATCTGCTCCTGCTGAGAACTGGCCAGCCTCATATGACATTCCTTTACACACAAAATTTGATATTAAATGTTTATTCTTTTGTATTTGGCTTATTTTACATAGTATGTCTTCAAGGTTCATCCATGTTGCAGCATGTATCAGCATTGCTTTTTTTTGTTGTTGTTGTTTTCCTAAGATGGAGTCTCTCTTTGTCATCCAGGCTGGAGTGCACAGCAATGCAATCCTGACTCTTTGCTGCCTCAACCTCCCCAGGCTCAACTGATCCTTCTGACTCAGATGGTCCTCCCCAGTGGCTGGGACTACAGGCACACACGATCAAGCCTAGAAATTTTTGTACTTTTTGTAGATATGGGATTTTGCTGTGTTGCTCAGGCTGGTCTCAAACTCCCAGGCTCAAGAGATCCTCTCATCTTTGCCTCCCAAAGCTCTGAGATTATAAGCATGAGCCACCACGCCCGTCAACACTGCATTCATTTTAAGGCTAAATAATACTCTGTTGTGTGTATATACCTAATTTTCTTTGCCTGTTTATCTCTTAGAAGATATCTGGATTTGTTTTTACATTTTGTGCTATAAATGATGCTGCTATAAAAATTGGTGTAAAAGTATCAGTGCATAAGTGAATAAAATTTTAAAACCTGAATACATTTCTGCATGCAGGTTTTTTTTTGGTGGGGGAATAAAGTCTCGCTCTTGTGCCCCAGGCTGGAGTGCAGTGGCACGATCTCAGCTCACTGCAATATCTGCTTACCATGTTCAAGTGATTCTCCTGCCTCAGTCTCCCGAGTAGCTGGGATTACAGGTGCTTACCACCACACCCAGCTAATTTTTTGTGTTTTAAGTAGAGATGGGGTTTCACCATGTTGGCCAGGCTGGTCTTGAATTCCTGACCTCAGGTGATCCGCCCACCTCGGCCTCCCAAAGTGCTGGGATTACAGGAGTGAGCCACCACGCCCGGGCAGCAGTTCTTAGATTGAAAAACAGAGGCCAGGCATGGTGGCTCACACCTGTAATTCCAAAACTTTGGGAGGCTGAGGCGGGCATGTCACTTAAGCTCATGTTTAAGACCAGCCTGATCAACGTGGTGAAACCTCGTCTCTAGTAAAAATTCAAAAATTAACTGGGCGTGGTGGTGCATGTTTTTAGTCCCAACTATTCGGGACACTGAGGGATGAGAATCGCTTAAGCCCCAGAGGCAGAGGTTGCAGCTTAAGTCCTTGCGTTTGATTAGTTTGGATACACCTGTAGTTGGAACACATGGAACTGCTCCACCCGTTGCTGGAACATACAGTAATTCTACGGAGAACTTTCTGATGAACTGCCAAACTATTTGTCACAGTCGATAAACCATTTTATATTCTCACCAGACATGCACCAGGGTTCCACTTTCTCCACATCCTAGCCAGTACTTGCTCTTTTTCATTTTTGTTGTTTTGTTTTTTATATAGCCACCCTGATAGATGTAATGTGATATTGCGTTGTGGTTTTGATTTGCATGTCCCTAATGACCGGTGATGCTGAGCATTTCTCTGTAGACTTAGTGACCCAATATAGATTCATGTCCTCTGCCCTTTTATAAATGTTGTTGTTGTTTTGTTGTTAAGTTTTAGAAGTTCTTTGTATATTCCGCTTATTATATTATACCTTATGTACCTAGTCAGATACATTGCGAATCTTTTCTCCCACTTGCTGATTGTCTTTTCACTCTGTTGTTCATGCTGTTTGTAACAAATTTTAGTAGAGAAGGGTTATTTTTGATCAAAAACCATGAACAACAGGGGTTTTTCATATCAAAAAAACCCAGAAAAGTTTCACATTTTAATCAAGTCCAATTTATCTATTTTATATTTTGTGGCCTATGCTTTTGGTGTCACAGTCAAGAAACTATCACCAAATTTAATGTTATAAGATTTTTGCTTATGCTTTTTGCTAAGAGGTTTTAAGGATTAACTTTTGAAAACATTTATAGTAGGTTTGGGGGTACCTGTGAAGGTTTGTTACACAGGTAAACACATGTCACAGGGGTTTGCTGTACAGGTGATTTCATCACCCAGGTATTAAGCCCAGTCCCCAATAGCAATGTTTTCTACTTTTCTCCTTCCTCCCACCTTCTAACTTCAAATGGACCCCAATGTCTGTTGTTTTTCTCTTTGAGTTTCTAAGTTCTTATCATTTACCTCTCACTTACAACTGAGAACACGTGGTATTTGGTTTTCTGTTCCTGTGTTAGTTTGCTAAGTATAATAGCCTGCAGCTTCATTCGTGTTGCCACAAAAGACGTAATCTCTTTTTTATTGCTGCATAGTATTCCATAATGTATATGTGGCACATTTTCTTTATCTAGTCTGTTACTGATAGTATTTAGGTTGATTCCATGCCTTTGCTGTGGTGAATAGGGCTGCAGTGAGCATTTGCATGCATGTGTCTTTATGGTAGAATAATTTCTATTTCTCTGGGAATATACACAGTAATGGGATTGCGAGCAGATCTATTGAATGGTAGTTCTGCTTTTAGCTCTTTGAGGAATTGCCCAACTGCTTTCAACAGTAATTGAACCAGTTTACACTCCTACCGACAGTGTTTAAGTTCCCTTTTCTCTACAACTTCGCCAGCATTTATTGTTTGACTTTTTAACTATAGCCATTCTGACAAGTGTGAGATGGTATCTCATTGTGATTTCTTTTTTTTTTTTTTTTTTTTTTTTTTTTTTTTCAGACGGAGTCTCACTCTGTCACCAGGCTGGAGTGCAGTAGCATGATCTTGGCTCACTGCAACCTCTGCCTCCTGGGTTCAAGTGATTCTCTTGCCTCAAACTCCCCAGTAGCTGGAATTACAGGTGTGCACCACCATACCCAGGTACTTTTTGTATTTTTAGTAGAGACAGGGTTTCACCATGTTGGCCAGTATAGTCTCGATCTCTTGACCTCATAATCTGCCTGCCTCGATTTCCCAATGTGCTGGGGTTACAAGCCTGAGCCACCACACCCGGCCATCTCATTGTGGTTTTAATTTTCATTTATCCAATGATCAGTGATGCTGAGGTTTTTTTCATACATTTATTGGCCATATGTGTGTCTTCTTTTGAAAAATATCTGTTCATGTCCTTTGCCCACATTTTAATGAGGTTGTTTCTTTCTTTATAAATTTAAGTTCCTTATAGATGCTGGATAGTAGATCTTTTTCAGATGCATAGTTTGCAAATGTTTTCTTCCAGTCACTAGGTTCTTTGTTTACTCGGTTGATAGTTTTCTTTTTTTCTGCTATGCGAAAGCTCTTTTGTTTAATTAGATCCTACTTGTCAGTGTTTGCTTTTCTTGCTATTGATTTTTGTCGTGAAAGCTTTGCCCTTTCCTATGTCCAGGATTGTATTGCCTGGATTGTCTTCTAGGGTTTTTATAATTTTAGGTTTTATATTTAAGTCTTCAATCAATCTTGAGTTTATTTATTTATTTGTGTATGGTATAAAGAAGGGATCCAGCTTCAATCTTCCACAGTTGTCCCAACCACTTGTCCCAACACCATTTATTGAATGAAGAATCTTTTCTTTATTGCTCCTTTTGTCAGCTTTGTCTATGACCACATGGTCACAGATGTGCAACCTTGTTTATTTCTGGGCTTTCTATTCTGTTCCATTTGTCTGTGTGCCTGTTTTTATCAGTATCATGCTGTTTTGCTTACGGTAGCCTTGTAGTTTAGTTTGAAGTCAGGTAATGTGATACCTTAAGCTTTGTTCTTTTTGCTTAGGATTGCCTTGTCTATTTGTGCTCTTTTCAGTTTTATATGTATTTTACAATAGTTTTTTCTAGCTGTGTAAAGAATTTCATTGGTATTTAATAGGAATAACATTGAATCTGTAAATTGCTGTTCTGTATAGCCATTTTAGTCATATTGGATCCTCCTATCCATGAGCATGGGATGTTTTTAAATTTGCTTGTGTATTCTCTGATTTCGTTGAGCAGTGTTTTTTGTTTGTTTTGTTTTTGAGATGGAGTCTCACTGTGTTTCCCAGGCTGGAGTGCAGTGGTGCAACCTCAGTTCACTGCAAGCTCTGCTTCCTGAGTTCACGGCATTCTCCTGACTCAGCCTCCCGAGTAGCTGGGACTACAGGTGCCTGCCACCATGCCTGGCTACATTTTGTAATTTTTTTTTTTTTTTTTTTTGAGATGGAGTCTTGCTCTGTCTCCCAGGCTGGAGTGCAATGGCACAATCCTGTGTCACTGCAACTTCCGACTCTCAGGTTCAAGTCATTCTCCTGCCTCAGCCTCCTGAATAGCTGGGATTATAGGCGCCTGCCACCATGCCCAGCTAATTTTTTATGTTTTTAGTTGAGACGGGGTTTCACTGTGGTGAATTACCCTTTTGATGTGCTGCTGGATTCGGTTTGCAAGGATTTTGTTGTGGATTATTGAATGGATGTTCATCAAGGTTACTGGCCTGAAGCTTTCTTTTTTTGTTGTGTCACTGCCAGGCTTTGGTATCAGGATGATGCTGGCCTCATAGAACAAGTTGGGAAGAAGTCCCTCCTCCACTATTTCTTGAAATAGTTTTAGTAGGAATGGTACTAGCTCTTCTTTGTACATCTGTTAAAATTTGACTGTCAATCTGTCAGGTCCTGGGCTTTTTTCTTTTTCTTTTCTTTTCTTTTTTTTTTCTTGGTTGGTAGGCTGTTTGTTACTGATTCAATTTTTGGAGCTCATTATTGGTCTGTTCAGAGACTGAATTTCTTCCTGGTTCAGTCTTGAGAGGGTGTATGTGTCCAGGAAGTTATTCATCTCTTCGAGGGTTTCTAGTTTGTGTGTGTAGAAGTGTTCATAGTAGTTGTTGATTGTTATTTTTATTTCTGTGGGGTCAGTGGTATCATTCTCTTCATCATTTATAGTTGTGTTTATTTGAATCTTCTCTCTTTTCTTCATTAGTCTAACTACTGCCTATCTATCTTATTATTTTTTTCAAAAAACCTTGATTAAGTGATCATTTGAACAGTTTTTTATGTCTCAATTTCTTTGAATTCATCTCTGATTTTAGTTATTTCTTGTCTTCTGCAAGCTTTGTGGTTGATTTCTTCTTGCTTTTCTAATTATTTCAGTTGTGATGTTAGGTTGTTCATATGAGATCTTTCTAACTTTTTGATGTGGGCATTACTTCTTATGCCCTACTCTAACTTTTTCTCCTTCTCCTAGATGACTCAGAACCATGCTTTCTAAACCAGTTCAAACTTTCTCAGTGAATCATCCTGATCTCCCTGAGGCAAAGTTAGCAATTTTCCATTACACGCGTTTCTGTTTCTCTGTAATAATATCTAATGCAACAATGCAAGTGTTTCATTCCCTCATTCATGCGGGGAACTCCTTTGGCTGAGATAAAGACTTAAAACTTTCTTTCAACATTAATGAAGATCTATTTAGAAAGTCGCCATTTTTACAGAAAAGATATATAAATACCAATGAAAATAAATATAAAATTATATGACATACAATTATATTGTGGAGAGATTGAATAAATAAGTGAAGTAAGCTCTAAGAAAAAAAGATGATATAAAATGATACATAAATGAAAGACCCAGGCTGGTATAGCAAAATTTATGTACCAGTAAAGTGCATACATTGCAGAAGTGGCAGGAAAACTGCATACAGAGTGAGACCTGATGAAAAACTTTAAGGAAAGGTCAGATCTCTGTATGGAGATTGGAAGGGGAGACAAAGAGAGGCCAGAAAATATACATTGTTTGATCTATACCCTTAAAAGAGATTAAAGTGCACTCAGGAAAACATGGTCTGCTTTAGGAGTAGGGCACATGTTCCATGCTGGCCAAAGCTCAGAGCATCCCTACCTTCTCCAGGAGGAAAGGGGAGGCAAAGGAGCAGGCAGACGGCAGGAAGGCCAGGTCAGCACAGGGCACCCAGGCCGAGCCGGGTGGGCTCCATTGTGCAGGTAGTGAGGAGCCACTGCAGGATGGGCTTTATTCATTGGTTTGTTTTGTTTTCTTTAGTAACTAAGACACATGATCAAGGTTGACCTTTGTAAGTATTGCTGCAGCTGAACACAGGATGGATAAAACTAGTGTTTTAAAAATTATGTTGTATAGAACAGTAGCCCCCAGTGAGATATTAGTGGAACACACAGGCGTGCGCGCACACACACACATGCACACACTCACACTGAGCCCAGGTTATTCTGGCAAATGCTGGGTTAAGCAAACTAAAAGAAAAATCTTTAGTGCTGGACATCTCAGAACCTGGAATGCGGCTATATGACTCATAAAACAGCAAGGTTAAGGCAGAGCCTGTGATATTTTTTTCCAGAAATGTTGAAACAGCTTCCTGTCCTTGGCTTCAGTGTCACCGTCTTTCTCCTCGTTCTCCATCAACCTCTTTGGCTGCTCCTTCTTGGTTTCCTTCTTGACAGTCTGCTGCTGCTCAGCCATTCTCTTTTCACTCCCCATGGATTTCTCAAGTGTGTTTCTATTCCTGCAGATCTTTCCTTGTTTTTCCTGACACCTCTCCTTGTCCGACCCTCCCCCGTTCTAGGGCAGGTGTTCCATCTGTGTGCACTGTTAGCATCCTGGGATGCTCCCAGCGTGTTCCCTGCCATACTCCATCAGGTTTTCTCCTCCAGACTCTGCGAGGGCAGCAGCCTTGTCTCCACTGTCGCTTCAATACTCAGCACATAACACAGAAGCCTACTCCAAAACATTTACTGGGCCAACTGAGACTAAAGATATGTTCCCCCATGGGCCGGGCGCGGTGGCTCACGCCTGTAATCCCAGCACTTTGGGAGGCCGAGGCGGGCGGATCACAAGGTCAGGAGATCGAGACCATGGTGAAACCCCGTCTCTACTAAAAACAGAAAAAATTAGCCGGGCGCAGTGGCGGGCGCCTGTAGTCCCAGCTACTCGGGAGGCTGAGGCAGGAGAATGGCGTGAACCCGGGAGGCGGAGCTTGCAGTGAGCCGAGATTGCGCCACTGCACTCCAGCCTGGGCGACAGAGCGAGACTCCGTCTCAACAAAAAAAAAAAAAAAAAAGATATGTTCCCCCAGATCTCAAAAAGTTACAATAATAAATGTAGCACAATAGTCAAAAAAAGTCTCTTCAGTCAGTTCTCTATATATGCACAACAGTTTGAAGTCATTATTAGGCAAAGTTAAACAGAAACTGTCACAAAGTTCCCTAAGATAAATTATTTTGCTTTAATCTTCAATTCATCATGTGAGATCATCAAGACCATGTGTTACTGTAAATATTTCTAGCTAACAACATACCAACCTGATTTTTATTGTTTGACATAACCGCAATATAAATCAGCTAACTAAAAATTGCATAAATAGTTCTTTCAAATAAAATTCTGCCAAATTTTACATTATTCTTATGCTCAAATGATAATGAGCTCATAGGCTTTTCCAGTACCTCAGTCAGAACATTGTACCGATTCCAGCTGTGGGAATAGCATCTTAGAGTTACGTTACAGATGGGGAAAAGGTACTTACCTTACATGACATTGGCCTTTGCATTACTGTGCCCTTTGGGTCAGGAAAAAGCTGTTCCCTTAAAATTCTAAAATCACTTCTGTCAGGTCTGAAGGGTGGGTTGGAAACACAGTTTTTTTTCATTTTAGCCTCAGATCTTTTATTCCTTGCTTAAAGCAGTGAATAGATAAAGGCCACCACAAGGGCCTCTAATGTTTCTGCAGAAGCAGTGTGCCTGAGAGCATCTTCCTGAAACACTCCCTTCTCTCTCCCCAAAATCACCTTAGGAAGGAAAGCCAAAACTTAGCAGACTGAGGCGATCCAAGGGGATCACTGGCCTCTGAGGCTTATGAGAGAAGAGACAGAGGTCTAAGACATTTTGTGTATAAATTTATGGGTTATAAATTTATGTCTGTTGATGGACATTTAGGTTGATTTATATCTGTGCTACTGTGAAGAGTGTTGCAACAAACATACAAGTACAGGTATCTTTCTGATGCATTGATTTCTTTTCCTTTGTTTAGATACTCAGTGGTGGAGTTACTGGATCAGACAGAGCCAATTGATGATCAGTAATTGTGGCCAATAATCAGCTAGAAATAAAGTACTTAGCAGGGCCTGAAAACGCCAAAACTCTGAGACCACTGACTTTCAAAAACTTCTGACAGCCCTGAGTGAAATGTCCAAGCACATTTATCCACCATTCAAAGACGCTTTATTGCCTGTCCTCTGTGCATCTCAGACGTCTCTTTTTACCATGTCTATATGCTGCATTAGCCATTTATATGAAACTCCAAGGAATCTTAGACTATATATTCAACCATGTATCCCTAGTACCTAGCACAGTCCTGGCATATAGTTTGCTACTAAACATTTGAACAGTTGCAGAATGAAGTAATTATCTTGTACCTAGGTTCCAAATTTTAAGGTGATGTCTCACTAAAAATAAAGTATTACAGTTCATAAATAATCTACTTCCTTTTATTACAAATGGGATTGATTTGAATCTTATCCTCTAATAACATTATTTTCATTTACTTCCATCTAAATATATTGTCCTAAGAGAGCACTAAGAAAGAGAGGTAAAGCTGGAGCTTGAAGAATTGTACATGGTCCACACTGTGGCCTGACGTGCATCGCTCACCTGAGCTTCATCTGTTAGGTATGTCAGGGAAGATAAGCAGGGTGAGAGTGGCCTCAACAGAGGACCTCAGATCTCTGGCTTCCCCATCTGGCAAGTACATCTCTGTGTACAAAATCTTCAGAGCCAGATGACAAGAATGGCCCAAGCAGTCCACCAGGGAAACCTGGGCCCAGTGTACGTCAATGCAGAGAATCAAGCACAACGTAACAGGTGTACAGTTGCCTATTCCTGTTCGGAGATAACTGCATCCCACACACTGTAAAATGAAGAAATGCAGAGAAGCAGATGTAACTGAAGAAGACAGCAGGAGCAACAAGGAGGGACAACAACAACCTAGGAGGGCACCATGCCAGAGACGTCTGGACCCCGCGCTAGGCTCAGTGCCCATTATACTCTCGGGACCCAGTGCTTTGCCTCTTCATCGCTTGGCATACTTGGCATTTTTTGTTGCTTAAAATAATGTTTTTAGTGTTCACTTTTGCTAGGAGACAGGCAGATCCTGTGACGCTATAGCTTCTGGAACACAGTAGGTGCAACACAAACATCTGCTGGGTTCACACACACTTGCTTTCTCCAACTTTCTTGTCAAGTCTTCAGTGAAAAGGAATTGCTGATTGAGCAAGAATCAAACTTCTAGAGACTCCTGGATCCACTGAAGTTTGAGACAAGGTGAGATTTGTTTACTGCCATATTCCTAGCTCATAGTATACTGTAGTCACTTAATAAATGTTTGTTGAATAAGTGAGTGAATTAATTCATACATCTTACTTAGCTATATGTTTTCGGAGTAAAGTTGATAAATTTAATAATTTACTTCTGGTGAAATTTTACTTTACTTATTCAACAAACCTGACAATTCAACTAGGTGCCAGGCACACCATTGCTGAAGAAAAAGAGGTATCAGATACAATTTCTGTCTACATGAAAGTAGAAACACATGAACAAATTATAACAGTAAATTGGCTAAATTCAGAATCGGAGGGGTTTGTTTCTGTTGTAAACAGCTCTAGTCAGGAAGCGTTAGGAAGTTCTAAACAGGAAATGTTCCAACACACCATCTAAGCATGAAACAGAAGCCACCCATAACTGAGTTTGCTACCACCAACCTCAACAGCAAGAATTCCAATCCCGTTGCTGCAAATTAAGTGTCCCTCTGATTTTATTACTGCTATGGAACCCAGTTTTAGACTCTCTGGTTGTCACTTAATGTTCTGAAAAAGTATTAAAGAGAAAATATTATTATGCTGATGAGCCCATCCACTGCAGCCATCTCAACATTATACCAATTATAAGGCCTATCATTTAAAAAGGAAACTGTTAATTTAACTTATTTATCCAAATATCAGTGTAACATAAGCATATTTGCCATCAGACTTTGGATTTATGGGTTAAATAGCATATAAATATGATTAGAGGCTTGAAGTTTACACTTTTCTGGTTCTCTCAAATTTTTTTCAAAATAGCATATGCCTTTCTAAACAATTGTTAGTATATTTTTTTTAAATGAAGTTTAAAAGGTATATTTTCCAAAAGCAAAATACAGCTCCCATTGGTAAATCATGATGTTGAGAGACAACAGACAGCTTCTCTTGGGAGTCATTTAATCGGTGCTCACTTTTACACTCTGTCCAGAAATGTCAATGGCTTTAAAATATACAAGTATATTACACAAGTAAACTTATACTTGTTCAGTATTTTGCAATATTTAGTACTTGTTCTAGCTCTCTCTTGCAGAATAGTAAGCTATTCCAAAACTTAAGGAATTATTTATTGTTTAATATTGTTTACTGTTATTATTTGTCTAGTAATTTTAAATAACATTATTTCTCATGGTTTTGTGGGTTGACGGGCGCTACAAAAGTTCTCTTTTGGAGTCTTTCTTGGCATTGCTGTTTGTTGGCTGCTGCTGAAGTTACCTGAGAGCTCAACTAGGCTAAAGATCCTAGACGGGTTACTCACATGGCTGGCAGTGCACATTGGCTGCTGTGTGTGATGCCTATCTGACCTCTCCACATTATCTGGAGTTCTCACAACGTGGTAGTTGGTCTCAAGACACACAGGGAAATACTACAAAACTTATTATGAACTAGCCTTGGAGGTCCTAGAATATGACTTCTGCTGCATCATTGGTAAAGCAAGTCATTGTGACCAGCACAGATTCAAGAAATGGGAGATTTGACTCTACCTGTCAATGTAAAGAGCAGTATGTGCGTGCAGGGAGGAAAGGAATTGAGGGCATCATCTTGAAGACTATCTTATCACACTATTATTCCAACTAATGAATATTATGTTTTAGATGGATAGTACTAGCTACTCACGTCTCCCCCAGAAACCCAAACTAGGCATTGACATATTGAAAAGAACGTCAGTACCATTAAAAAACTCTAGAAAAATCACATGTGATGACTGAGGTTAATTCAGTGTCTCAATTACGTCAATGTAATTCCCTTCTTGTAACCCTAAATATGGTGAAACAGAATTGAAATCTACAGAAGTCTTTTGTCTGTTTTCCTATGGAATAATTAACAAACACAATAAATGTGTAAAGAGTATGAAGTCCAATTTATTTTAGATTTATACCTCTTAATTTCAAAACTTATAGAAATCCAGAGAACTAATCATCATAATCCATAATGCCTGGACCAGAAATCATTGTTCTAAGAGTACCCTGTGGCACACTAAAAATGTATTACCAACTAGGAAATTTAAAACTCTTTCATTGGTGATTTTTTTTTTTTTTTTTTTTTTTTTTTTTTTTTTTTTTGAGACGGAGTCTCGCTCTGTCGCCCAGCCTGGAGTGCAGTGGCCAGATCTCAGCTCACTGCAAGCTCTGCCTCCCGGGTTCACGCCATTCTCCTGCCTCAGCCTCCCGAGTAGCTGGGACTACAGGTGCCCACCACCTCGCCTGGCTAGTTTTATATATTTTTTAGTAGAGACGGGGTTTCACCGGGTTAGCCAGGATGGTCTCGATCTCCTGACCTCGTGATCCGCCCGTCTCGGCCTCCCAAAGTGCTGGGATTACAGGCTTGAGCCACCGCGCCCGGCCTTGTTGGTGATTTTAAGAGAGCTGACTAGCTCATCAGCACAATTCACACAGATTAAGAATGGAGGTTACTCTGCTGAGTGGATTCATAATGATCAGAAAAAAATTCACAAATAAGAAAAGGAGATAGAGAAGGGGAAACATACTGTCAATCACTAAAATTAAAGTGAATTTCCAAGTGGTCTGATTTTGTATTTTTCAAAAGAAAGGCAGCTTATTGTGATAGAATAAGAATCCCACTTGTATGTCTTCTTTTGAGAAGTGTCTGCTTATATCCCTTGTCAGTGTTTTAATGCGTGGTTTTCTTAATGTTCAACATCACTAATTATCAGAGAAATGCAAATCAATGTAAGATACCATCTCATATTATTCAGTATGGCTACTATTGAAAAGTAAAAAAGTAACAAATTCTGGTTAGACTTCAGAGAAAATAGAATGCTTATACACTGTGGTGAGAATGTAGATTAGTTTAGCCACTGTGAAAAGCAGTTTAGAGATTTTTCACAGAATTTAAAACAGAAGTACCATTAAATCGGCAATTCCATTACTGAGTATATATCCAAAAGAAAATTAAAAATTCTACAAAAAGAAACCCCACATGCACTTGTACATTCATCATATTGCTATTCACATTAGGGAAGACATAGAATTAACTTACATGTGAATCAATAAATTGGATAGAAATATATGCCACATAAACACCATAAAATACTATGCACACATTAAAAAGAATACTATCATGTTCTGTGCAGCAACATGGGTGTATCTGGAGGCCATTATCCTAAGGAAATGAATACAGGAACAGAAAACAAAGTACCACATGTTCTTGCCTATAAGTGGGATCTAAACATGGGGTACTCATGAATATAAAGATGTCAACAATAGACACTGAGAGGAAGGCAGGGGGTGAGAAACTATGGGTACTATGCTCACTACCTTGGTGATGGGATCAATTATATCCCACAATATATGCTCAGTACCTTGGTGATGGGATCAATTATATCCCACAATATATGCTCAGTACCTTGGTGATGGGATCAGTAATATCCCACATAGCTCAACATCACACAATATATCCATGTAACAAACCTGCAAATGTATTCCCTGAATCTAAAAAATTTAAGGCAGAGACAGAGTAAGAAGGCAGAATAGAAGCCTATACCACTCATCCCCATACCAAAGCACCAAATTTTCACAACTCACTATATTCAAGAAGCACTGTCAAAGTGACCAAAAAATAGGTGAGCGCTCACAGTACCTGGTGTTAACTTCATATCACTGAAAGAGACATTGGAGAAGACACAAAAAAATGACAGTCTGGAAACACCGATGCCACCTCTTTTTCAACCACCAGTAGTGGCCACATGGTGCAGAGATCGAATGTTTGGGAGAGGGAGAGCACAGTTTGTGAGACTTTGCAATAAACTCAGCACTAGCCTGTCACAGTAAAAAGCAGAACCAGACTGTACTCAGCTGACATTTGCCAACAGAGGGAGCATTTGGATTGGCCCCAGCAAGAGAAAAATCTCCCATCTCAGTGTTGGGAGCTTGAGTCTTTACAAGCCTTGCTGTCATGAGTTGAAGTGCTACTGGACCCTAAGAACACTTAAGGGGCAGTCTAGGCCACAAGGACTTCAATTATTAGGCAAGCCATACTGCTGAGTTGGGCTTGGAGCCAGTGGAATGTAGAGGGTGGGGAGAATGTGGCCTACTGAGACACCAGCCAGAGCAGCTAAGGGAGTGCTCACACCACCACTCCCCCACCCCCCCACCCAGCAGCAGCCACACAACACAGAGAAACCTGTGAATTTGGGAGAGCGAGAGCACAGTGACTGGGGGACTTAACATTAAAGTCAGTGCTGCCATGTCAGTAAAGACCTAGCAGAATTCCTCACCTGCTGACTAAAGAACTCCTGTACCCAGAATGATAAAACAGTGATACCCAGGCAATACACCATGGGTACTGGGCCTGAGAAGTGCTAACTTCAGGTGTGACCCAGCACATTTCCAGCTGTGGTAGCTATGATGAAAGACTTCTTCTGTTTGAGAAAAGCAGGGGGGAAAGTAAAGGGAACTCTGTGTTGCACCTCATATACCAGCTCAGCCACAGTGAGGTAGAGCACCAAGCAGATTCTTAGAGTCCCCGAGTCCAGGTCTAGGGTCTTGGTCAGCATTTCTGCACTTACCCTGGGCCAAAGATTGAGTCCCAGGCATTGCAGAGTTTATCACAAGCTAACTAAATAGTCCTTGGGCAGAACCCCCTAAGTGCCAGGTTAGCTACAGTAAAATAGAAAAGCAGGTAAAATTTGAAGACTCTATACTTTAATCTCTGGCTTCCAGATAGCATCTATGGACCCACTCATGGAACTTGCCACCCTGTAGGCAGAGACACAAACCTGGCTGACTTTGTCATCTATTAATCATAGAGTCTTAGGCTTTGCGTAAACTTATATGGTAGCCAAGTAGTGGTTACAGTGGGCCTTGGGTGAGACCAAGTTCTGTGAACTTGGCAGGTATGAACCAGCACAGTCTCAGTGGTGTTCACAGCGGTCCTTGTGTTACCCCAACTCCAGCTCCACATGCCTCTGCACAGAAAGAGAGACTCTGCTGGTTTGAGATAAAGTAAGGGAAGAGAACAAGAGTCTCTACTTGATAAATCAAGAAAATTTTTTCTTAATGTTAATCCAAGGCCACCAAGGCAGTACCTCTACGTGTTTGTGTAAACTACTGTGTTATTGGGTTTGGGACCCAAGTCTCTTTGAATACCTGGAAAGCGTTCCCAAAAATAATGGGCACAAACAAGCCCAGACTCTGAAGACTACAATAAAGACTGAACTCTTCAATGCCCAGATATAGATGAACATCTACAAGTATCAAGACCATCCAGGAAAACATGACCTCACCAAGCAAGCTAAATAAGGCACCAGAGACAAATCCTGAAAAAACAGAGATATGTGACCTTTCATACAGGAAATCCAAAAAGCTGGCTGAGGTAATTCAAAGAAATGCGATATAACACAGAGAAAAAACTTCAAAATTCTAGCAGATGAATTTAACAATGAGATTGAAATAAAAAGAATAAAGCAGAAATTTTGAAGCTAAAATGCAATTGTCATACTGAAGAATGTATCAGAATTACTTAAAAGAATTGATCAAGAAGAAGATAGATTTAGTGAACTTGAAGTCAGACTATTTGAAAATACAAAGTCAGGGGAGACAAAAAAGAATAAAAACTAAAGCATGCCTACAAAATCTAAAAACAATAGCTTCAAAATAGCAAATCTAAGAGTTATTGCCCTTAAAGAGGAGGTAGAAAAAGAGATTAAACATTTATTTAAAGAAATGGTGTTAAATAATATTTAGCAATTCCCCAGCATTCGATATCAATGTTCGAGTACAAGAAAGTTACAGAACAAGCAGATTTAACCCAAAGAAGACCACCTCTAGGCACTTAACTGAACTCCCAATGGTTAAGGATAAAGAAATGATTCTAAAAGCAGTGAGAGAAGAGACGCAAATAACATTCAGTGGAATGTCCTTTAAACCTGATGAAGAAATACGAATTTTTCCTGACAAACAAAAACTGACGGATTTCATTAACAACTGACATGTCCTACAAGAAATGCTAAAGGGAATTCTTAACTTGAAAGAAAAAAAGTGAGTGAGCAATAAGAAATCATCTGAAGGTACAAAACTCAGTAATAGCACACGAAAAAACACAGAATATTATAACATGGTAATTATGGTGTGCAAAAATCTCAAATAGAGTAAACAACCAGTAAAAAAATAATAACTGCAACATATTTCCAAGACATGAACAGTAAAATAGGGATTGAAGAGAAATAACAAAAAGTTTAAAAGAATGGCAATAAAATTAAAGTGTAGAGTTTTTATTAGTTGCTTTGCTTGTTTCTTTGTTTATGCAATCAGTGTTAAATTGTCCACAGTCTAAAATCATGTGTTATAAGATATTATTTTCAAGCCTTATGGTAATTTCAAATCAAAAAGCACACCACAGATGTACAAAAAGTAAGAAAAAAGAAATTTGATTATATTACAGGAGAAATCACCTTCACTAAAAGGAAGACAGGAAGAAAGAAAAGAAGGACAAAAGGACAAAAATCAATCAGAAAACAAATAACAAAATGGCAGGAGTAAGTGCTTATCAGTAATAACATTGAATGTAAATAAACTAAATACACAAATCAAAAGACAAATAGTGGATGAATGGATAGAGAAGCAAGACAATAATCTGTGACCTAAGGAAAAAAAAAAAAAACATACTTTACCTATAAAGATACATTTGACTGAAAATAGAAGGATGGAGAAAGTTACCCCCTGCCAATAGAAACCACAAAAGAGCAGAAATAGCTATACTTATACCAGACAAAAATAGATTTCAACAGAAAACTGTAGGAAGAGATTAAGAAGGTCATTATGTAATAATAAAGAGATCAATTCATCAAGAGAATAAAATAATTGGAAATATATATGCACCTAACACTAACGTACCTAGATAAATGAAGAAAATATTATAAGAGCTAAAGAAAGAGACCTCAATACAATAATGGCTGGACACTTCAACACCCCACTCTAGTCAATGGATAGACTTTCCGGACAGAAAATCAACAAAGAAACATCAGACTTAATCTGCACTATATAACAACTGAACCTAATAGATAGTTACAGAAAATTTCATCTAACAGCTGCAGAATACACATCCTTCTCCTCAGCACATGGGCTATTCTCAAGAACAGACCATGTGTTAAGTAACAAGTCTAAAAACATTCAAAAAATTTTTTTGAATTGAAGTAACATCAAGCTTTTTCTCTGACCACAATGGAATAAAACTAGAAATCAATTAAAAAATGAATTTCAGAAACTATACAAACACTTGGATATTAAACATTTAAAAATATGCTCCTGAATAATCAGTAGGTCAACAAAAAGTTAAAAAGAAAATAGAAAAATTTCTTGAAACAAATGATAATGGAACCATAGTATAGCAAAGAGGCACTATTATAAAAGGAAAATGTATAACCATAAATGTACACATAAAAAACAGAAATGCTTCAAGTAAATAACCTAACAATTCATCTTAATTAACTAGAATAAAAAGGCCAAACCAAATTCAAAATTAGAAGGAAAGATATAATAAAGATTAGAGCAGAAATAAATAAAGTTAAAGTGAAGAAAATAATGCAAAAGATCAATGAAACAAAAGTTGATTTTTTTGAAAAGTAAAACAATTGACAAATATTTAGACAGGCTAACTGAAAAACAGAGAAGATGCAAATTAATAAAATCAGAGTTGAAAAAGGAGACATTACAAGTAACGCTTCAGAAAATCAAAGGATCATTAGTGGCTACTATGAGCAATTGTATGCCAACAAAGTAGAAAACCTAGAGGAAATTAATTCTTAGACATACCCAACTTACCAAGATTGAACTGGGAAAAAATTAAAAACTTGAACAGACCAATAACAAATAACAAAGTTAAAACCATAATAAAAAAGTCTGTAGGACCAGACTGAAAAATAGAGAAGGAAAGAACATTTCCAAACTCATTCTTTGATCTGAGAATATTGACGCAAAAATTTGCAATAAACCTAGCAAACTGAATTAAATGACACATAAATAGACAATTCATAATGACCAAGTGAGATTTATCCTAGAGATGCAAGGATGGTTCAACATGCAAATCGATCAATGTGATATATCATATAAACAGAATGAAGGGGCCGGGCACAGTGGCTCACGCCTGTAATCCCAGCACTTTGGGAAGCCAAGGTGAGTGAATCACTTGAGGTCAGGAATTCGAAACAAGCCTGGCCAACATGGTGGAACCCCATCTCTACTAAAAATGGAAAAATTAACCAGGCACCATGGTGGGTACCTGTAATCTCAGCTACTTGGGAGGCTGAGGCAGGAGAATCACTTGAACCTGGGAGGCAGAGGTTGCAGTGAGCCGAGATCATGCCTTTGCACTCCAGCCTGGGTGACAGAGGGAGACTTCATCAAAAGAAAAACAAACAAACAAAAAAACCAGAATGAAGGACAAAAATCCATATAATCATTTCAGTTATGCTAAAAAATTATTTGAAAAAATTTAATATTTTTAATAATAAAAAACCCTTTGAAAACTGGGTAAGGATGGATACCTCAACATAATAAAAGTTATATACGACAGACCCACAGCTGGTATCATACTAAGTGGGGAAAAACTAAAAGCCTTTCCTCTAAAATCTGGAAGATGATAAGAATATCCACTTTTACCATTATGTTATTCAACATAATTCTGGAAGTCCTGTCTGGAGCAATCAGACAAGAGAAAGTAATAAAAGGCATCCCAACTGGAAAAGAGGTCAAATTATCTTTTTTGCCGACGATATAATCTTATATTTGAAAAGACATAAAGATTCCTCTGAAAGGGTTTGAATGTGTATCCCCTCCCAAATCTCATATTGAAATGTTATTCTCAATGTTGGATGCGGGCCTGCTGAAAGGTGATTTAACTATCCGGGTGAACTACTCATAAATGGCTTAGCACCATCCCATTTGGTACTATCCTCATGATAGTGACTGAGTTCCCGTAAGATCTGGTTATTTAAAAGTGTGTAACAACTCACCCTCTGTTTGTTGCTCCTGCTTTTTGCACTGTTATGTGTAAGATTCTGCTTCAACTTCTGCCATGACTGTAAACTTCCAGAAGCCTTCCCAGAAGCATATGCCAGTGCTGTGTCTTCTCTACAGCCTGCAGAATCATGAGCTACTTAAACCTCCTTTTTAAAAAAATGCATTATCTAGTTTTAGGTATTTATAGTGATGCAAAAATAGATTAATACAGAAAATTGGCACCGAGGAGTGGAAAATTGTTATAAGAATACCTGAAAATGTGGAATCAGCTTTGTAATTGGGTAAATAGGCAGAGATCGGAAGAGTTTGTAGGACTCAGAAGAAGACAGAAAAATGAGGGGAAGTTGAGATTTTCTTAGAGACTGGTTGTTTGGCTGTGACCAAAATGCTGATAGTGATCTGGACAGAGAAGGCTGGGCTGAGGAGGTCTCAGATGAAAATTAGAAACTTACTAGGACTGGGCCGGGCGCGGTGGCTCAAGCCTGTAATCCCAGCACTTTGGGAGGCCGAGACGGGCGGATCACGAGGTCAGGTGATCGAGACCATCCTGGCTAACACGGTGAAACCCCGTCTCTACTAAAAAGTACAAAAAACTAGCCGGGCGAGGTGGCGGGCGCCTGTAGTCCCAGCTACTCGGGAGGCTGAGGCAGGAGAATGGCGTAAACCCAGGAGGCGGAGCTTGCAGTGAGCCGAGATCGCGCCACTGCACTCCAGCCTGGGCGACAGAGCGGGACTCCGTCTCAAAAAAAAAAAAAAAAAAAAAAAAAAAAAGAAACTTACTAGGACTGAAGCAAAGGTCATGCATGTTGTCTTAGCAAAGTGGTTGGCTGAATTTCTGTAGTGCCCTAGGGATATATAGAAGTTTGAAGTTGAAAGTGATGATTTAGGGTTTCTGTTGGAAAAATGTGTAGGCAGCAAAGCATTCAAGATGTGGCCTGGCTGCTTGTAACAATCTATGCTCACATGTTTCTGTTGGAAAAATGTCTAGGCAGCAAAGCTTTCAAGATGTGGCCTGGCTGCTTGTAACAACCTATGCTCACATGTTGGAGAAAAAAAAAAAGTTGTAACTTATACTTATGAGGGAAGCATAGTGTAAAAGCTTGAGAGTTTTGCAGTCTAATCATGTGGCAGAAAAATAAAAAGCTTTTATAAGAGAGGAACTCAAGCAGGCTGTGGAGCAACCACTTGTTAGAGATACTTGTATAAACTCAAAAAAAAAGCAAGGGTTGATAGCCAAGACAATAGGAAAGAGGAATTGAAGGCATTTTAGAAATTTAAAAGGCAGCCCTCCATCACAGGCCCTGAGGCCTAAAAGAAGAGAATAGTTTCTGGGATTAGACCCAGGACCTGCTATCTTGGGTAGCCTTGGAACATGGCTCCCTACATCCTGGCCACTGCTCCAGCTCAGGTGTAGTTCAAATTGGCCCAGTTACAACTATAGTCACTGCTTCAGAGGGTGCAAGTCATAAGCCTTGGTAACTTTCATGTGGTGTTAGGCCTGTGGGTGTTCAAAATGCAAAAGTTGAGACTTGATAACCTCCACCTTTATTTCAAAGGATGTATGGAAAAAGTCAGGGTGTGCAGGCAGAAGTGTGTTGCAGGGGTGGAGCCCTCATGGAGAACCTCTACTAAAACAATGCAGAGAAGAAATGTGGGGTCCCCATGCGGGCTCCCCAAGGGTCATGGCCTAGTAGATCTGTGAGGAGAGGATCACTGTCCTCCAGACCCCAGAGTGATAGGTCTAGCTACAGCTTGCACCTTGCACTTGAAAAAGTCAGAGGCACACAATGCCAGCCCATGATAGCAGCTGTGGGGGCTGAACCATGCCAAGCCACAAGGTCGAAACTTCCCAAGGCATTAGTGTGCCCTGGAAATGGAACGTGAATCAAAAATAATTATTTTGGAGCCTTACAATTCAACAACTCCCCTTCTGGGTTTCAGACTTGCAGGTTCCTGTGGCCCCTTTCTTTTAGTCTTTAGTCTTTTAGTCTCTGGGTTTTTTTAATTTATTTTTTTATAGCAGTGCAGAAACAGACGAATACACTACAATATATTGAGTTCAAAAAATTGTATAGAAAAAAACAGTAATTTAAGAGTGGACAAAAAATTAAATAGACATTTATGAAAAGAAGACATATAAAGGGCAAGCAGGCAAATGAAAAAGTGCTTCACGTTACTGATCATCATAGAAATGCAAATCAAACCCAAAATGAGATATCATTTCACCCCAGTTAAGGGGGCTTTTATCCAGAAGTCAGTCAGAAACAAATACTGGTAATAGCCAAGATTTGGAAGAAACCTAAATGTCCATCAATAGATGACTGTTGATAGAGAAAATGTGGTACATATACACAATGGAGTGCTATTCAGCTATAAGAAAGAATGAGAGTCTGTCATTTGCAATAACATAAATGGAACTGAAAGTCTTTATGTTAAGTGAAATAAATCAGGCACAGATAGACAAATGTCACATCTTCTCACTTATTTATGGGTGCTAAAAGTTGAAACAATTGATGTCATAGAGATAGAGAGTATAAGGGTAGTTACCAGAGGCTGGGAAGGGCAATGGGGGAACAGGGGGATAGTGGGGATGCTAAATGGGTACAAATAATTGTTAGAAAGAATGAATAAGACAGTATTTGATAGGACAACAGGGTGACTATAGTCAAAAATAATTTAACTATACATTTTATAAAAACTAAAAGAGTATAATTGGATTGTTTATAACACAAGCTATAAGTGCTTGAGGGGATATAAATAAAATTTAAAAAAAATAAAAATACATTTTTTATTATGTATTACTCAGTGCATGCCTGTATCATGTACCCCCATGACTTATGTCATGTACCCCCATAAATATATACACCAACTAGGTACCCACAAAATATAAATTAAACTATATACCCATAAAAATAAATTAAAAATTAAAATTAAAATTAAAACCAAAGGGGGGAAAGTATAATGAGGCATGTGTGACCCATGGCTTGAACTAGCTTTTCAGGTTAACTTTGGAATGTCCTTATCCAAGGAGAGGGGTCCATTTAGTCAACAGGGGCTTAGAAATTAATTTTTAGTTTATAAGTGGAAAAAAGAAGAATGTTTAGTCCTGAGCCACAGCTCTCAGTCAACCCCTGCAGGGAACCCTGTTCTTTACTCTGGAGATAAACACTGTTTTTCTTTTCCACTGAATAATACCACATTCCAAAATGATGGGAAACATCTTGAAACTAAGAGGTACAGCCTTATTAAATGTGATTTGGTTTTGATTGTAATTAATTTAGTCACATGTGTTAGAGAGTTTGTCCTCGGTCTTCTCCGAGGATCTGTTCTTCTCCATGATCTGTTGAATTTGCTCAGCTCCCTGCTCAACAGCAGGAAATCAGTTAGAATTATTTAACAATTTAATTATGGCTGGGAGCGGTGGCTCATGCCTGTAATCCCAGCAATTTGGGAGACCAAGGTGGGCAGATCACTTGCTGTCAGGGGTTTGAGACTAACCAGGACCACATTTTGGTAAACATACCAAACGCCATCAAACAAAATGGACAAAATTCCTGAGAAATACAGTCTATCCTTGAGGAGTAGACTTGCTGTGTTAGAGGCATGGTTACCAAGCTTCTAGTTTAATAAACATGACTAGAATATTCTATCTTAATATGAGTAGCTAGATACTCACAAGGCATCTAGAAAGTTAATACTAATGGTCTGAAAATAGCCACATTTTTTAGCTGGCCACAAATTACAATTGCAGAATATTTATGGTCATACGAGACATCTTCCACCAAGCTTGAAAAATGTATAAATGTCCTAGGAGTACAGCAGTTTTTCTTAAAGATAATATTGATGAGCTAGCTTAGGTCAACGGGTTAATGGTCAATGTCAAAACCAATAGCCCCTGACTTTAGTGAGTACATCTGAACCTTCCACGTTTCATTATAACTCTTTCTCTTTGTAGTTACTTATAAGTAGAGGCACTAACAGAAGACAATGCATTCCTGCTCTTGTTTTCTGAGGGTGTCCAACTCTGTAATGGAGTCATTTCTAAGAAACTTGTTTCTTTCACTGTGCTCTCTGACTCACCTCCAATTTTTTCCTGCACGAGATCTAATATCCTACTTTGTGGTCTGTATCAGGATCCTTTTCTAGCAACACTTTTCAGTGACACCATGGAGGGACACCAAGACCAGACCCCCACTCCAAGGAAAACAATCCACATAGAAGCAATCAGCTGGCAAGTGGGTCGCCTTTTAGAGTCGTGAAGCCATTCAGGTGGGCAAGAATGATTATCCACTATTACTTAAGTGAGAGGCCCTAGGGTATAATGTTAGGGTGAGAGACTCAGCCCAAAAAGTTAGAGAGCTGGGGGTGTCATACTCAGATTAGAGGCCAAGATCCCAAGGTTAGATGCCCTGGGGTACATTGAGAAGAATGAGTTTGGCTAAACAAGATGTTTGCCACTTTCTCTTTTTGGACTGTCCACCTTGTGCTCTCTGTCCCTCACCTGAGTGCTCTGCCTCTTGTCACCTTTCTGCTCACCACCTCTGTTTTATGGTAGCCTATAGGCTGCCCCAGGAAAGAGGCCCCAAACAGTTTAGCTTTTACTTTCCTCAACGATCCTCTGACTTTTAGCTGATTGCTTATTTAATTTGCCACTGCTCCAAGTGACACTGAAAAAAACAGATGTCTGGGAACCTAGTATTTTTGTACCTTAGTTATCAGAAAAAATCAACAATAACCTCTCCATCATTATGACTAGAAGTTGAAATGTGATATTTAACAGCCCTACATGATAAGTTCAGATATGCCTGTTTAGTGACAGGCTCTTTTATGACAAACCCCTGCAAACGATTAGGCTCAAGATGGAGAACATGAGACTTTTTCTTAACAGTTTTCTCTCATTTCTTAACCATAAGGTCATCTTTGATGAGCTGGTATAGGGCAGCTGGACTCTTCTTTCTAAACCCAGCATGTCACTTTTTCCCTGAAAGAGTTTTGTCAGTTTTGTCATAGCAGTGTGAAAATGGACTCATACATTACAACATACAAGTTACAGCCTTCCCATTTCCCCTGTTCAATATGACTCCATTTTTTTTGCAGCTTAATTTGTTTTATAGAAGAGAAACTAAGTGGGAGGAAATACATTATATACAGGCTTCTCTGATGCTTGGTCAGGATAAAAAATTAAAATGGGCTCCTATATGTATGATGGAGGAAAAGACAAAATAGGGACAGCAAATAATTGATTACCCTTCTAATGCGAGTGCCTCTTAATATTAGGCTTTTCTCAGCTGGGGCTGAACTCTCCCCTGCCAGTCCAAGCACCCCATAAGAATACAGTCAGACTCCTTCCAGTTCTGGTGAGGTGTGCAGCATGTTATTCATTCCTTCTAGTTTTCCACGGTTATCTAGTGTCCAGTCATCATCTTCCCCCTGCCCTTCGAGTCCTATCTTACATACATACCCCACTCTCGAAACACCCGAGCTTCCCCAGAACAACACACAGTGGGGCCTCTTGTCAGCTGTCAAAGCTGAATTTTTGGTCTCTCTGGGAAGTGACAGATGATAATAGGGGCACTATATAGGTATATGTACCCTTTTCTATGTCTGAATTAATCATATGCAAGGAAAAACTAAAACAATGTTCAGAGGTTCTGGGAAAATTCACAGACAAATTTAAGCAGGCAAGATTTGCATATATTTATGTTTACCTGCTGCATGGCAGAAAAGCAGTGTATTACGGGAGTGGCTAGAGCACCTGCTAATAGGGTGGCAGCCTGTAACCAGGGACGTGGCACCTATCAGGTAGGAGGCACAGCAGTGCCTGACCAGGACCCAAAAGAGAACTAGAATCTAGAAAAGAGAAATGAATTAGGAAAAAAGTGGGATATATAGAGAAAAAATTATGATCATTTGACTCCTTGAAGGAATAAAAAAAAAAAGTGTGATAAAGCTTTTTAATTTTTATAAAGTCTGGAAAATTACTCAGGGGAAAGATGAAAACCTAGCCTTATTACTAGGGTGGATAATTTAGACTTTGAGGAGATACACTAACACTGACCCTGACTCCAAGAAGGGACAGGCATTCCTAGGAGTTTATTTTATAGCCCAGTCTGCTTCTGATATCTGCAGGAAGCCGCCAAAAGCAGCCTTAGGCTTTCAGACTCCCATGGATCAGCTTTTAGACTTGGATTTTGCAGTTTTCCATCACAGGAATAGTGCAGAGAAAACCCAAAATAAAGCAAATCTCCAAAGAGGCCCTGCTTCTAGCTGCAGCCTTGTGCTCTCCACCACTTCAGAGGCAGTCCTTTAAGCCCTGGCCCTCGCAGAGGAAGTGAGAAGGTAAAAGTCGCAGTCTGTGCCTCTGGGCCACTGTGCCTTGGATATAAATCAATGTGCCTTCTGTAAGACGGTAGGCCGCTGCCGAAGCAAATGCACTGCGCTTCCAAGGGAGCCATCATCAGAGCCCAGCAGATCCAAAAGTGATAGGGCCTGATACTTCCTGCCTCTGCTCCCATTGGACTGTTAGCTATTGAGAGATGGAAGAGCCTCAGGTGACTCTTAAAGTGGCAGGTAGGAGTGTTAACGTCTTATTAGGTATGGGAGCAGATGATTCCGTCCTGATTCAATACAATGGGCTCCTGTCTTCTCATGATGGACAAGCCCAAACACACTGCTTTTTTTTAAATCTTCTAAGTTGTCCTCCAGAGCCTCTGGGTTTCTCACCTGCCTTTTTAGTACTGTCTGAATGCCTGACCTCTTACTGGGGAGAGATTTATTGACTCAGGAGACAAAGTCATGGTCACCTTCACAGATCATAAAGCATAGGAAGTGTTACTTTTGTTCCCAACCCCTCACGGGAAAAAAGAAGTTGAGAATGAGTTGTCACATTTACCACATGAAGTGTTGTCTCAAGTAAATCTTGAGGTTTGGGCCACACAGGCTCTGGGAAATGCACTAAACACCTCCCCCATTCAAATCCAACTTCAGCCTAGTGCTCCTCGCCCTCGGAAGAGACAATACATTTTAAGGCAAGAAGCATGAGAGGAAATTCAACCCCTTATTGCCAAATTCTTGCCATATGAGTTATTAAGGCCATGAGAGTCTCCTTACAATACTCTCATGTCACCAGATAAAAAGGCTAATGGGAAGTACAGATTTGTCAGAAACCTTACAGCATTAATAAATGCAGTTGTCTCCATACACCTCATTGTCCCCAATACTTACCAAGTCCCAGGGGATGCAAGCTGGTTTACATCCTTAAATCTGAAAGATGCATTTTTCTGCATCTCAATGCATCCAGATTCATAATATGTTTGCCTTTGAATGGACTGATTCAGATATACATTCCGCCTCAAAACTAACCTGGACAGCCATCTCTGAAAGCTATTCTGGCATAGCCCCTATTTATTTGAAAATGCTCTAGCTGAGGACTTAGGAAATCTACAATTGGAAAGGACACAATTATTCAGTATGTAGGCTACTTGCTCATTGCTAGCCCAATTAAAGAAGACTCAAATAATAATACTGTTAAATTGGTAAATTTCCTGGGAACTTGCAGATATAGGGCATCACCATACAGGGCTCGGATTTTGACTCAAAGACTTAATTATTTGAAATCTGTCTTAGCCTCTGGAACTGATCAACATCCCTAGAAGATAAAAAAGTTATTTTAGTCATGTAAGGGTCCCAGTCCAACAAATGACTATGGGCTTTTTTAGGAGATAGCTGGGTACTGCTACTTATGGGTGCCCAGATTTGGACATGTAGCCAAACCTTTATATGATACACTAAAGGGAAAGATTTAGAGGTCCCAGAATGTAAGTAGAACTGCAAGCAAACCTTCAATACTCTCAAGGAGAAATTGGGCTCTGCTGCAGCTGTGGGAGTCCCCAAGTTGGATGAACCATTTTTTTCTTTATGTGGCCAAAAAGCAAGGCATAGGCCTTGGGTAATCTTGCCCCAAAACTGGGGGACATTCCAAGGCCAGTAGCCTAATTTTCTAAGCAGATAGATGAGGTGACCTCAGGGTGGCCTTGATGTCTTAGAGCTATTGCTGCTACCACTTTTCTCATAGGCAAAGCTAATAAACTAACATTAGAACAGCACCTACAGGTTTTTGACCCCACACCAAGGGGAGGTGGTCCTAGAAGCTAAAGGGCACCAGTGGATAATAGGAGAATATTTATGAAAGTATCAGGCCTTATTGCTAGACACTGCAGACATAACCCTTAAAGCCTGCCAAACCATAAACCCAGCTACTTATCTGCCAGAGTCCACAGGTGCTCCCAGCCTTTCTGGCATACATGTTGTATTAGTCTGTTCTTATGCTGCTAATAAAGACATATCTGAGGCTGGATAACTTATATAAAAAAAAGAGGTTTAATTGACTCACAGTTCCACATGGTTGGGGAGGCCTCACACTCATGGCAGAAGGCAAATGAGGAGCAAAGTCACATCTCTTACATGGCAGCAGGCAAAAGAGCTTGTGTAGGGAAGCTCCCCTTTATAAAACCATCAGCTGCAATCCCAGCACTTTGGGAGGCCAAGGCGGTGGATGACCTGAGGTGAAGAGATGGAGGCCAGCCTGGCCAACATGGTGAAACCCCGTCTATACTAAAAGTACAAACATTAGACAGGCATGGTGGTGGGTGCCTGTAATCCCAGGCTGAGACAGGAGAATCACTTGAACCCAGGAGTCAGAGGTTGCAGTGAGCCAAGATCATGCTACTGCACTCCAGCCTGAGCAACAGAGCAAGACTGTGTCTCAAAAATAAATAAATAAATAAACCATCCGATCTCATGAGGCTTATTCACTGTCACAAGAACAGCATGGGAAAGACCCATCCCCCGATTCGATTACCTCCCACTGGGTCCCTCCCACGATATATGGGAATGATGGGAGCTACAATTCAAGGTAAGATTTGAGTGGGGACACAGCCAAAGCATATTACAGGTCATGAAACAAATTTGTTCTAGCAGGCCAGACTTAAGACAGATGAATCCCTTGACCATCCCAAGGAAGAGTGGTTAACAGATGCAAGTTGTTTTATGCATCAGGAAAACAGGAGGGCTAGATATGTTATTATTAGTCAGCACAAGAGAATCAAGGCACAAGCCTTGCTAGCCTCTACCTCAGCTCAAAAAGCTGTGTTAATTGAACTTACTAGGCCCCTGCAGTTGGGAAAGGATTTAAAAGTTAACACTGACACTGATTCCAAGTATGATTTTTTAGTGCTTTATGCTTATGCTGCAATTTGGAATGGGTAGGGACTCCTGACCCCCAACGGCTTTTCCATGCAACATCATGCAGATTTTGAGCTTGTTAAAATGCTGTTTTGCTGCCAAAAAGTGACTATAACTAGTTGCTGAGGACATCAAAAGAGAGACTGACCATGTAAAAGGAAATGCCCTTGTAGATGCCCCAGCCAAGGCCCCTGCACTGAATGGGCCAAGAAACAAAGGAATTCTTTGTTTCTGTTAATGTCTCATTTGTTTATAGGGGTAAATCTTTTCAAGACACTAAAACAGGTGATTCAGCCCTGTGAGCTCTGTGCCTGACATGACCCAAACGGCCAGCAATTTTCTTCTTCTCCAGTTAAACCTGTCCAAAAATTGAGGAACCTATCCAGGTGAGAACTGGCAACTCTAATTTACTCACATGCCTTTCTGCAGGAGATTCAAATGTTTGCTAATGCTTACTGATACCTTCGCTGGTTAGATCGAGGCATTCCTCACCCCATCTGAAAAGTGTTTACCAGAAGAAATAACTCCTCAGTTTGGGTCATCTAAAAGCCTGCAAAGTGACAATGGCCCATCTTTCACAGCAGGCCTATCCCAACACCTATGCTCAGCTTTAGGAATCCAATATGACCTTCACTCTGCGTGGAGACCGCAGTCCTCTGGAAAGGTGAAGGGGCTAATCCTACTCTAAAGAAGACTAGCTAAACCAGAGGCCTATCTCTAACACCCGTAGCTTACTGTGGGTTTGAACTGCTCCAAAGTCAAACTTACAATTAAGTCCTGTCGAGTTAACATCTGTGTCCTTTCCTAACCACAGATCTCCTAATAGATGAAAAGGCTCATCAATTACAAAAAAATATGTCATCGGTCTAGGACAGTTGCAAAGGTACTCTGTGAATATGGAAACAAGAGGCTTTGGAAAATTCAGTTTCAGGTCAGCTAGGGATTTAGTCTTACTAAAGACGTGGGAGGAAGTTCTCCAGCTGACCAGCTTTCCCCAACGTGGAAAGGACCACAGCAAGCCCACCTGAGCTCCCCAATGGACGTTCAACTCCAAGGGATTCACAGGTGGGTACACCTGTGTGGAAGTAAAGCTGTTGCTTCTTCTGGGAGCCCAATCCGAGGCTGAGGCACGTGGGCACCCGGCTATGTAAGGGTTGGCGGAGGGCGTGCTGGGTCACTGCGCATCTGCTACTCCTTCTGGCCTTTCTCCTACTGCTCTAATCCCACCTAGGCCATGGGGGAGATTATGCTCATGCAGATCCGGCAATGCGGGAACAACTTCGGCACCAAGGTTGGCATCCGGGGCTCTGAGGGCCCAGCTCGGGCCTGCCTGGTGGCCAGGGAAGATGTTGGCAGTAGCAGTGGAGGGGCGGTGCTCCTGCATTGCGACCCCTGGGCTCCCTGCTGGGGACACGGTGGAACTGGGCGACTGGCGAGGCGGCCGGGATGGATCCCAGGGACACGGAGGCTAGGGATGGGGTGTGGATGAGGCTGGGGGTGGAAGAGGAGCTAGGACAGGAGCTGGGGTGCCTCCAGCTCCCAGGCCTCCGTGACTCAGCCCTGGTCTGTCTGGCCCCTCCAATCTCTTGCAGTTCTGGGAGGCGATCTCTGATGAACATGCCGTCGACTCCGCTGGCACCTACCACGGGGACAGCGACCTGCAGCTGGAGCACATCAACGTGTACTTCAACGAGGCCAGGGGTGAGACCCCAGTCCTCCGATGGCCCTCCTGGGAATGGCGGCCCTCCCCTCGCTAATGCCTTCCCGCCCCACACAGGTGGCTGGTACATGTCCCGCGCTGTGCTCGTGAATCTGGAGCCGGGCCCCATGAACTCGGTGCTTGGGGCCCTTGGGGCAGATCTTCAGGCCAGACAACTTCATCTTTGGTGAGCTGGCGCGGGGGTGAGGACTGGGGTGCGGCTCCTTAGCCAGGGTAGCTCAAAATCTAGGAATGCCCCAAGGTCATTGCTGTGGGAACTGTGGAGCCAGGGCCCCTGAACACCCTCCTATCCTCCGAGTCGCTCAATCTGCCTCTCCTAAAGGGGTTTTGGGAGGAAGGCCCAGGTGTCTCCTCGAGGTGTGGAGCTACTGCTGTAAACTCCCTGCAGGGAGCTGAGCTGGGGCCCTGTCTACTGCCTTCCCTGAAAATGGGCAGGAGCCATCTGCAGGAGGTTCTGTTAGCCTGTCTCAGGTTTGACTCCCGACTTGATTTCTAACAGGGGAAGCTGCTGTGACTCTGGGGGAGGGGGGTTCATTTGCTCCACCTCCAGGGTGAATGGCGCTTTCATCTCACATGTGATGCTTGGCCCATTTTGCATTGTGGTGGTGACCACTGATGACGGTATACTTGGCCATCGAGTGACTGGCTGTACTGTCTTACAGGTCAGTGTGGGGCCGGAAAAATCTGGGCCAAGGGGCGCTACACAGAAGGCGCAAAACTGATGGAATCAGTGATGGACGTTGTCAGAAAGGAGGCTGAGAGCTGTGACTGCCTGCAGGGTTTCCAGCTGATCCACTCCTTGGGTGGGGGGACTTGATCTGGGATGGGTACCCTTCTTATTAGTAAGATCTGGGAGGAGTATCCAGACAAGATCATAAACACATTCAGCGTCCTGCCCTCGCCCAAGGGTGTCACACACCGTGATGGAGCCCTATAACACAACACTCTCATTTAATGAGCGCATAGAAAACTCACATGGGACATTCTATTTAGATAATGAAGCTTTACTGGACATCTGCGATAGCACCCTAAAACTGCCCACACCCACCTATGGTGATCTGAACCACCTGGCATCTGCTACCAGGAGTGGGGTCACCACGTGCCTGCACTTCCCAGCCCAGCTGAATGCTAACCTGCAGCAGCTGGCCCTGAACATGGTCCCATTTCCCCGGCTGCATTTCTTCATTCCTAACTTTGCCCCACTGACCAGCCAGGGCAGCCAGCAGTACCCAGCCCTGTCTGTGGCTGAGCTTACCCAGCAGATGTTTGATACTAGGCATATGACAGCCTGCGACCCCTGTCATGGCAGCTACCTAATGGCAGCTGCCATTTTCAGGGGTCGAATACGCCTGAGAGAGGTGAAGGAACAAATGTTCAACTTTCAAAATAAAAATAGTAGCAACTTTGCTGACCATTAAAACAGCCTTCTGTAACATCCCACTCTGGGGGCTAAAAACTTCGACTGTTGTTATTGGGAATAACACGGCCATCAAGGAACTCTTCAAGCGTGTCTCAGAGCAGTTTACAGCATGTTCAGGAGCAGGGCCTACCTCCACTGGTACACAGGCGAAGGAATGGATGAGACAGATTTCATAGAGGCCTAGAGCAACATGAACTACTTAGCCAAACAGTATCAAGAACAGGAGGATGCCACAGCCAAGCAGGAGGAGTTTGAGTGTGTTGAGGAGGAGGTGGCCTAGAACTTTCTTTTTCTGGGTAGAGTAGGGAAACTGGATTCTTTAGTGTGTTCTGACAGTCATGTGTCACTACACACTAGTTTGTGTCTTCACCTCTCCTGATGCATTTTAAAGTGTTTTTTAGTATGTGGTTTTGCCTAATAAAGTATTTTCGTAGAATCTGGTTTCACCTCCAACTTCTTTCTATAGGCTCTTGGCTACTGCTGCCAGATGCGCATAGTTGTCCTGCAAGGCTGAAGCTGTCTGGGCTTATCACACGCCCAGGAACAAGCATTCCAGTGGTTCCAGGAGGGGTCGGCATGGGCTGTGGACATGGTAGTCAGGCTTCACATGAACTTGGGGGTGCCCTGGGCCTTGGGCAGCTACGTGGTGGAAAACCTGTTCCTGAAGGCAAGGCTTGGCTTATCCCATGTACCAAACTTCTAGGGGACCAGCTGGCCCTCTGTTTCTGGAACTTTAAAAGTGATCAGTGACCCTGGTAGACAATAATGTCCCCAGGGTAGGAATGTGATCAGACAGTTGGTTCTGAACCAGCAATGAAGGGTGGGCAAGTAGGACCCCAGCCGTTCCATCATCATCATGGCCTGGGTGTGTCCATGTGGCCTCATTCTCTTAATGAGGTGGGCATGGGACATCTGGCAGGGACCAGTGGGCAGGAATCAAGCCCAGTGTATGCTCACATGCACTGAACCTTATGTAGAAGGGGATTAGGTCCTGGGGGCCGTAGATGGTGGTTGCTGGGCCTGTGTGCTCGGGGCAGTCTCTCCAAAGGCACAGATGGGGTTTCTGAACAGGACCTGGGGAGAGAGGCAGGTGCTCACAAGTGCCGCTTCCCCTAACTGGCAATCAGTGAGAAAAACACCAGAGTGGAGGTCTGACCCGCCCCAGTCTGGAGGGCTGATGTCCTCTGGAAAGGTGGCTAATGCGCACCGTCTGCTGCCTCTGTCCCCCACTCCAGAACTTCAGGGCAACAATAATCCAAGATCATCAGGATGAGACTTGTGGTGATAGGTCCTTTAGCCGGGCAGAGTCTCCTCCCCAGGCTTCTTGGGGGACTTCAAAGCCTGCTTTGGGGAAGCTGTCAAATAAGAGATAGGTGTGTGAGCTGGGTGCTGGGCAGCATGCCAGGCCAGTGCTCTTCAACCTGGCTTTTGTAGAACTTGTCCATGCCCTGTGTGATGACCTCTTGGTAATTCCCACCCCCCACCCCCATCACACAGATAAGATGAAGCCAGCATAGCCTGGGGGTGGGCGGATGTACGGTTTCTAGCCCACTTGGGCATACCCACCTGCCTCAGATGTGTCAGGGAAGACAGGCGAGGCCCCTTTCTTTTTGTTCTCTGAATGTTGGCAATGGCCTATTACATCCAAATGGGAACAGGCAGGCAGGAGAGTGCCTCATCTCAAAAGAAGTGGCTCCTGGAAGCATCTGGAAGGTGGGAGAGGTCCCCCACACTCCCCCAGCCTGTTCTCAGAGCAGGAAAAGGGGCCTCAGTGACAGTCCTCCTCAGTGACTCTCACTCTGAGGGGTGTCCTTGCCCAACCCAGGTGTGCATCCATCTGAGATGGCCTTGCATGGGGCCTGGTTGGGAAGATTCAGCTGTAGCAACCACTGGAACCTGCCCACACCTAGTGTCTCCACTCACGCGTGGGATTAGATGTTCCTCCCTCCTGTAGGGGTACAGACAGAGTGGCGGAGGGGGCAAGTCACTGCTGCAGTTCCCACCTGGCTCTGAGTGGGGGTCAGGCTTGGTGCCCATGTACTTCCCAGTTACCTGGTTCCGTCTAGGGGCTTCATGGACAGGAGTGGTGCTTTTCCAGGCCCTTTTCTATATGCTAGCTTCAGACCCAGGTTTCCCAAGTTTCTGGAGCCCCCCCTCCCAACCTGGCAAGCATGGCCTGTTGTAGGGGAAGGACATCAAGCCTATAGGCAGCAGAACTTGTCTGGGTATGTTCTCTGCCCCTGGAGGCCCCGGGTTGTTTACCTCTTTGGGTGGGAGTTGGCTTAGGACCTCAACATTCTTGTAGAACTTCAGAACTGTACAGACAGCCCATGAGGGAGCAGGGGCTGGGACTGGCAGCTAACCAGTGTAGTGGGGGTTGTAGGGCTCAGTTTGGTTTTGCAGGGAATTCAGGGAGGTTTGGATTTGCTGAAGCTCTATGAAGCTTGGGCTTGGATATGGAAACAGCATGGAGCCGGGGCCCTTCTGCACACTGGAGTCTGCGGAGTTGCCCCCTTGTGCATCCATAGGTGTTCCCCACCTGGACCACAGCTGTGAATAGAAGCCGGGAGAGCTGTGGAGGGAAGAGGAGGCAGAAGGAGTCTCAGGGCAACCCCAGCAGCCAGGCAGGGCCTCTGCAAGTGAGATGCAGATCCAGCCTGTTGGCCAGTAAGCAGCTGCTTGGCTGGCTGCAGATCACCTGACCTCTGCTCACCAGTAGATGGGGGTTGCAGAAGCCCTTATCTTCTGGGACTTCAGCAGCTTGAAGGGGCAGCACACACCACATGCTAAGAAAGCGCCTAACTCAGGCAAGCTTTTCCAAGAGCACCACATCATATTAACATCCGACCTGTAGAGGACACCACCAAATCTCTCCATCTCTCATTCCAACTGTAGGAAAAGGGAGTCTTCTGTCCTAGGGGAGCAAGCACAGGCATATCTATGCAGTGGGCACACGGTCCAGCTTGGGGAAAGGCCCTTGGATACATGCTGGTTTCACCAACCATCTATGGGTTGGGTTTGGCCTGGATTCCTGAACCCCAGGAGGCCAGTACCCCCTGCATGGGACAGGACTGGGAGGTGGGTGGGAGGGCTGAGCTTTGAGGGAAGCCATTATTTGGCCTCATGGGAAATGGTGCAGGTGGTTGTTGGTGGCTCAGTTTTGCGGGACCTGGGTGATCACCAGGGAGTAAAAATTGCCTTTATGAGAAATTGCCAAAACTGATGCAAGCTCATGAGTGGAAAAGGTGAATAATGCTGGCAACCGGCTTCACCTGCTCCTTCCCCACAAGTAACTGGTGTTCAGAGGTGGGTTTGACTGCTTCCCAGCCTTTCCTCTTTGCGTGTAGCTGTGTGCATGTACTTTGATGTGTACACACGTTCCCTGGAGGAGTTACTTTTATTTATTTTTTTATTTGGGGGGACAACGAGTGAGGCAGCCTGACACTTGCTTACCTTGTCTTTCAAGTGTGGAGTCCTCTATGGAGTGGGCATCGGGTACTTGCTAGCTGGCCTCTGCCAGCCGTTTGGCTGCCCCAGTTTCTGCCCTTCACAGACACGCTGGCCACCTGCTGTGACATTCAGTGGCCTTGTTTGCAACTAGCATGATGAGACAAGTGGATCAGGTACATTATAAAACAAAACGCATAAAACATGCAGAGGGAAAGGATAAATGACCACGTGTGTACTGCTCTGCTAAAGTGCACGTCACATGACTGAGATGACAAACATTTTTTTCACCTAACATGTGGGCCCTGAGGAAGGGCATTTATGTTTTAATTTTTATTTATAAGAGTTAGAAGAAATGCTATCAGGCTTTCTTTTCCATTATCCCCAAATCCCACTTTACCCCCTCAAGTTTACCTACCTCAGAGAGAAAGAGGGGCTCACCTGGTTAATGAGAGCCTGAAATGATTTGAGCCAGGTCACTGTGTAAAGGTCATACTGCTTCCGTCTCCTTGTGCATCACTTGCTCAGCTCAGACATTTCATAGCTGCCTGTATACAGGTAGATGTGTTACCCTCCTAGCCTGCTTTCTTGGTTCGATACATTCCTGAGAGCACGTGAGAGCACTTAAGGTCTAGGCTCGTGGGAGGACTGTTCTGCCCACCTCAGCTCATCTCTCCAGCTAGGCCTGCATGCGTGCCTTCCTCCATCTGATTCCAGAGCAGGGGACGGGAGGTCTCACATCGACCTCAAGTTTATGTGACTTTTTCCACCTCTGCTTTCCCAGACAGCCTCTGCTGTGGGACTTGTAAGGAGATTTGTGAAGTCAGTGTCTACTTTTCTTGTGTGGGTGTTTTACAAATTAGAGCCCTGGAGGGGAATACATGTTACAGGTACTCCAAACCCCTAACCTATAAACATCTAAGCCTGGCCCTTTTTTGGTGGTAAAATACATATAACATAAAACTTACCATTTTAACCATGGTTAAACGAACAGCTCAGCGGCATCCAGTATATTCACAGTGTTGTACAACCATCTCCTTTATCCATATCTACCACTTCTTTATCATCCTAAACTGAAACACTATGCCCATAAATAAGTCTTTGAATAGAAGACGGATGCATTTGATTCCATAAAAATTAAAACTTTCTATGAGAGAAAAATGCCTCAAAGTCAAAAGTCAACAAACTGGGGAAATAGATCTGCAACATACGTGACAGACAAAATGCTGATTTGGGTTACATATATATATATATATCCTATATATTAAAAGACCAACAGCCAAATTGAAAAATGGATAAGGGATGTAAAGAAACAGTTCAAAGAAGCATGTAGATTTTTAAATATTAATTTTTTTTTACTTTGGTAAAATATGTATAACAGAATTTTTTAGAACATGAAGTACAAATACATTGTTGTGCAGCTATCACCACTATTCATTTCCAAATCTGTTTTATCATCCCATAGTGAAACTCTATATCCACGGAACAATAGCTCCCATTTCCCTTCCCCCATCCCCTGGAAACCACATCCTACTTTCTGTGTCTGTGAATTTAACTGCTCTAGGTACATTATAAAAGTGGAAAGCATAGAATATTTGCATTTTTTGTTTTAATCTTTTCAAGGTTTGTGTTGTAGCATGTATTAGAATTTCTTTTCAAGGCTGAATACATCATTGTGTATGTTGATCATATTTGCTTATCCATTCATCTGTAGATGGACTTTTGGGCTTTTTCTAGCCTTTGGCTCTTGTGAATGCTGCTATAAACATGGGTGTGCAAATTCGCGCTTTCAGTTTTTTGGGGTATATACCCAGATGTGGAATTACTGGATCCTATTGTGATTACTGTTGTCCACAGTGGCTGTGCCATCTTACTTTTCCACCGGCGGTGTGCAGGAGTCCTGGCTTCTCCACATCCAGCATTTGCTGTTTTCTGGGGCTGTGTTGTTTGATTTGGTGGTGTTGGGTTTTTTGATGGTAGCTGTACTTATATGTGTCAGTTGGTATTGCATTGTGGTTTGGATTTACATTTTTCTCATGATTAGTGATGCGCACCTTATACTGTGTTTACTGGTCATTTGTATATCTTCTTTAAAGAAATGTATATTTTAAAACCTTTGCTCATGTTTAAATTTGAGTGTTTTGTTGTTGTCGCTCAGGTCTTTATATAGCCTGGATATTAATTACTTATCAAATATATAATGTGTGAGTATTTTCTCCCCCTCCGTGAATTGTATTTTCAATCTATTCATTGTATCTTCAGATACATAAAAGCTTTTCACTTTAAGTTCTTTTCATGTATGTTGTTTGTTGCTGTTGTTGTCTGTGCTTTCACTGTCATATCCTAGAAATTATTACCAGATTCTATGTTATGAAACTTTTTTCCTATGTTTTCTTCCAAGGGTTTTATGGTTTCAGCTCTTACAATTAGATGTTTGGTCCATTTGAAATTAAGTTTTTTATATGGTGTAAAGTAAGGGTTTCCAGCTTCATTGTTTTCCATGTAAATATTTGTTTGTTAACACCATTTAAAAAATACTGTCCTTTCCCCATTGAATAGTTTTGGCTCCCTTGTTAAAAATCATGACCACATTTTTTGGTTCTTTATTTCTATTGCGTTGGTCTTTATGTCTGTCTCTATGTTGATACAACATTGTTTTGGGTACTGAAGCATTGCAGTAAGTTTGAAACCAAGAGGTGTTAGTCCTCTCACTTTGTTAGTTTTTAAGATTGATTTGGCTACTTGGAGTTTTTTGAGATTTTATCTGAATTTTAGAATAGGTTTTTCTATTTTTGCAAATATTGGAATTTTCATAGTGATTTTATTGAATCCATGGATGACTATAGAAAACAATGGCATCTTGACAAGCTTTTGTCTTCCAATCCATCAACACATGATGTCTTTTCATTTATTTGTATCATCTTTAATATTTTTTCTGCAATGTTTATAGTTTTTCCTGTACAGGTTTTTCATGTCCTTGGTTAAGTTGGTTTCTAAGTATTCTTTTGATGCTACGCTATCATAAATGATATCGATGTCTTGATTTCTTCTTCAGATAGTTTATTGTGATTATAGAAATACAGCTGATTTTTGTGTATCGATATTGTATCCTGCAGTATTGCTGACTTTTATTTATTGCATCTGACTGTTTATCTCACAGAAACTAAAAGATTTTTAACATATAAGATTGTCATCTGCGAACAGATAATTTTAATTTTTAAAAAATTGGAGTATCTTTTATTTTACTTGCCTTATTGTTTTAACTAACTAGAACATTCAGTACTATATTAAATAGAAGTAGTAAAAGCAGGCATCCTTGTTTTTACTCTTAGGGTAAAAGCTTTCAGTCTTTCACCATAATGTTAGCTCTGTGTGTGTGTGTGTTTTAAAATATAACATTAAGTTAAGGTGTTTTATTTCTTTTTATAGTTTATTAAGTATATTTTATCATGAATGTGGGTTAAATTTTGACAAATGCTTTTCTTTGATTAAATGATCACATGAGGGTTTTTTCCTTCTTTATGTTAATGTGATATTATACTGATTTTCATGTGTTGGAACATATTTTTATTTCAGGAGTCAATTATACTCATTCATAGTGTATAATCCTTTTAATGCACTGCTAAATTTGAATTGCTGGTATTTTGTTGAGGATTTTTGCATCAGCATTTGTAAGGGATGTTTGTTTGTAGTTTTCTTATGGTGTCTTTGTCTGACTTGGTGTCAGGGTAATACTGGCCTCGTAGAGTAAGTTAGAAAATGTTACATCCTCTTCAATGCTTTGAAAAAGTTTGAGAAAAACTGGTGTTAATTTTGTTTTAAACTTTGGGTAGAATTCAACAGTGAAGCCATCTGGTCCAGGCTTTTTTTGTTGCTGGGTGTTTGATTACTGATGCAGTCTTCTTGCTGAATCTCCTTGCTGAATAGGTTTATTCAACTTTTCTGATTCAGTCTTAGTAGGTTTTTGTTTCTAGGAATTTTTTCATTTTATTTAGGTTATTCAATTTTTAAGAGTACAGTTTCTTATGGTTCTCTCTTACATTCCTTTTTTACTCCAAAAATTTGTAGTAATGTACCCATTTGATTTTTGAGTTTTGTAATCTGAGTATTCTTTTTTCTCTTAGTCCATCTAGTTAAAGGTTTGTCAGTTTTGTTGAACTTTTTCAGAGAACAAACTTGGTTTTGTTGATTGTTGATATTTTTCTATTCTCTATTTCACTTATTTCCACTGCTATCTTTAACATTTTTTAAAATTTTGCTAGCTTTTAGTTCCCTCCTTTTCCCTCTGGTTTTAATTCGTTAGGTATAAAGTTAAGTTTTTAATTTGATATCCTACTTTTTATAATCATTTGTGGCTATAAATTTTTCTCTTATGCTACTGTTTTTGATGTCTCTTAACTTTCAGTATTTCATATTTTCAATTTGTCTGTAGATATTTTCTTTTTCTCTTGTGATTTCTTCTTTTATCCATCCTTCAGTGTTTAATACATGTATTTTTAGACATAAAATGTGTAACCTACAGAATTTTCTTGATTTGTTAAAATTTTATTTGTTGTAAGTTTTTATTTCAGAATTAAATATGTGTATCAACATTTGTTATGTTCCCATAAACTTTGTAATACATGGAGATTCCTGGTCCACATATGCAAGCCTCTACATGAATATTATTTTGAAGCATTTAACCTTCTGTTTTAATATTCCAAATGTCTATATGAAATTGAGATCTTGGTTTCTGAGATGAAATCGTGGTAGGTGACTGAGAAATCCTTAAAAATTAGCCAACTTCAAAATTCAACATGAATGAGTCACTCTGTATTGCTGGTAATAAAAAATAAGTCTTTGATGGTATAAAAGCAAACTTCAGAGAATTTTTTTTCCCCACAGTTGACATCTAAATTAAAATCTGTAAAAAAATTTTATGGCCTTAGGCACTTTTCACTTTAGAATTCCAACTTTTTCTAGTTAAAATTTTTCTAAACAGATTCCTGTGTATTTGAAAGACAAATGATTTTTCAGTTGAAATGCTTAAGCAGTTTTTAAGAAGTTAAAGCTCTTGTGCTTATTCTTGCTTTAAATAGTTTATTTAATGTAACTACATTTTAAGAGCTTGATTGTTAAGTTTCTCTAAACTTTGGTTAAGAAGCAGAAAGCATTACATGAGATTTTTGACATATGCTTTCAAGGAATCTTTTAAAAATGTTAAAGGTAGAACTATTTAACATAAAATTGAATTTTTAATTATGTGTTTGCATAATTTGAAAAAGTATGTCTCACAGCTTTTTTAATGCCCAAGTATGATACATATTTCCCTTAGTAATATGAGAATAATAATTGTAGTTACCATGAGTTAACTATATGCCACATGACATGCTAAATTCTTTATATATATGTATCTTCTAATCTTCAGAATTGTCTAATAAGTTTGGCAGTTTTATTGTCTCCATTTTTATAATCATTATTCTTGATTCATTATACAGTCTCATCATTTTTCTGTGCTTGATTCTTTGTTTATGTTTGTTCCTGTGCTTCTATTTCTAATAATAAACATTTAGAAATTAAAAATTAGAAATAAGATTTAAAAGTGGAATAAATTGTCCATGGGACACCCAGCTATAAGATGCAGAGCCAGGATTAAAACTGGCCTCTGTCTGACTCTAAAACCTGCGATGGTAACCACTGTAATTGCAGAAAAACTTCCTTGGTCATTCGACATGAATTAAATTATCCGTCTTTTTCTTCTCTCATTCCTCATTTTTGTTCTTAGTACTCATTACTACTTGACGTGCATGTGTAGATTTTTTATAGAGATGGGGTCTTGCTTTCATAATCATACATGTATATTTTTAATTTGCTATCTTTCTCTCTTGCTCTTTCATTCACTGTTCTCCTAAAACAATTCCAGGCATTTGTATTGATTTGTAGGTATTGGTTGATACTTAAATAAATGAATATAATTAGTGTATTCTGTAGAGCATCAGTGCATATATTATTAAAGGTGTTATAGATTTTGTGTTTTCCTCTCTTTATATTTTTCTTTCTATATTGCAGCAGGCTCCAATCTTTTTGGCACCAGGGACTAGTTTCATGGAAGACAACTTATCCATGGACTGGGCAGGGGGATGGTTTCAGGATGATTCAAGTATATTACGTTTATTTCTTACTTCATTATATTGCATCGTAATATATAATGAAATAATTATACAACTCACCATAATGTAGAATCAGTGGGAGCCCTGAGCTTGTTTCCCTGCAACTAGACAGTGCTATCAGGGTGATGGGAGACAGCGACCCCCAGAATGTGGTGCTTATGTCCAGTCTACTTTATACTCTTATTTTGATTGCCATCATTGCACAAAACAAACAAACAAGCAAGCAAACAAACAAACAAACCAAAAAACAACAAAAAAACCTGCTTCACAAAGACAAGATTTTGGAAATGGAAGCAGAAGTTTCAGTGATACTATTGACAAAGAAATGTCAGTGCTCCTGTGGAGAACAGCAATGGCTTCACTATACTTAAATTTTACATAACATTTTCTATTATTGGTCCTTCTCCATGTTCTTATTTTTTTCTGATCTCTCTCCTCTTAAATGGTACCTATGATCCTGCTATTTTATTTCTAAATTTTTTAATGCTTTTCAATGCTTGCAGGTCTTTACTGAATTTCTCTATAATCATTTAACTCCAATTCTATTTCAATAGCTAAGCTGCCCATCTGGTATTTCCATTGGTTATTATATCTATTACAAACTTGATAAATCTGAAATTCAGTTCTATAGAAAATTTTCTTGTAACAGTTTAAAAATATGTTCAAAATTATTTGAAACTCTTCAAAAAGTATGAAGGATCTTCAAAAAGTTCATGGGAAATGCATGTTATGAAGAAACTCCATAGATTTCAAAAATGTTTTGCACCTGAATAAATTTGTACTAACTTTGTTATAACATGTCTGAACAGGATCTAATTTGAGGAATTATAATAAGGAAAGTAAGACACCAGTTTGAAAAGAGATCCTATTACAGCAGCGTGAATTCTGCTAAAAGTAAAGCAAAAATAAACATCAAATTTATGGCAATTTTGGGTGAAAGAATAGTAAAATCACTGATTCTTTATAACAATTTATGAGGACAATGTCCCCCCAACTTTCACAAGTATACAAATGAATACCTCATTTAAGAAGGGATAAGGCGTTGAAGATAAAGCCTGCAGCGGCAGACGATTCATGTTAATTCACCAGAAAAGAAATTAATCTTGTTCATGCCCTGCTTTAGGAATGACAACAGTATAAACAACAGTCAACACCACAGCTATCTCAACTGATTAAATTTACACAATTTTGAAAAATTTTCCACTCAATAGATGCAAAAACTCTTGTTCCTAGATCAGCTGCAGACAGGAGCAGAGCTTTCAACTGAAATTGTACATAAGTGCAATCAAGATGCTGAAGCATTTCTTCAAATAATTGTGTGAGGAAGTCATACGCAGATGTTCCAGTGAAATTTTCAAGACAAAACACAAAACAATGGCTACCAAGCGGTGTAAATGGTCCAGTCCCAGCAAAAGGTTACTGGTCTAGAACAAGGCTCATAGCAATGGTGTCTTAGGATGCTCAAGGCATTTTGCCTCTTGGCTTTCTAGAGGGCCCAAAACAAACAAACAAAAACCCAATAACACATGCTGTTATGGAGTATTTTGAGAAATTTAGCCAAAGCTTTAGAAGAAAAATTTCCAGAAAATTTTGCCAGAGAATTCCTCTCCACCACAACAATGTTCCTCCTCATTCCTCTCATTAAAAAAAAAGACAATTTTGGCCTGGCGTGGTGGCTCAAGCCTGTAATCCCAGCACTTTGGGAGGCCGAGACGGGCGGATCACGAGGTCAGGAGATCCAGACCATCCTGGCTAACCCGGTGAAACCCCGTCTCTACTAAAAAATACAAAAAACTAGCCGGGCGAGGTGGTGGGTGCCTGTAGTCCCAGCTACTTGGGAGGCTGAGGCAGGAGAATGGCGTAAACCCGGGAGGCGGAGCTTGCAGTGAGCTGAGATCCGGCCACTGCACTCCAGCCTGGGCGACAGAGCGAGACTCCGTCTCAAAAAAAAAAAAAGACAATTTTGCAAAGTTTCCATAGAAAATTATTAAGCATCCACCTTTTAGCCCTGATTTGGCTCCCTCTAACTTCTTTTTCTTTTCTGATTAAAAAAAAAAACTTTAAAGGATACCAATTTTTCTACAGTTAATAATGTAAAAAATATTTTCTTGACATGGTTAAATTCCCAGGGCCTTACTTTTTGTAGGGATAGACTAAAGGCTGGTATTATTCCTTATAAAAGTGTCTTGAACTTGATGAAGCTTATGTTGAGAAATAAAGTTTACATATTTTATTTTTGTGTTTTACTTTCACTTTTTCACAGACTTACTGAAGTCCTCTCATAGACCCTAATTCTCTTCTTTTTGAAGGTATGTCAAACTTAAAAATCCTTTCTGGTGAATAGAATGTGACGGAAGTGACTATGTGTGACTTCTGAGTCTAGGTCATAAAAGATTTTGCCAGTAATGCATTGCTTTTTCCTAAGCCACTCATTCTGGAAGAAACCAGTAGCTATTTGGTGAGAACAGTCAAGCAGCCCTACAAAAAATCTATGTGGAGAGAACCTGAGGCCTTCAACTACAAACCCCACCAACTTGCAGGCCATGAATGTTAGCAAACTTGAAAGTGGATCTTCTAGTTTCGGTCAAGCCTTTGAATGGCAGACCTAATTGAAATCTGACTGTAATAACATGAGATGTCCTGAGGCACAACCACCATGATAAATCGTTCTTGAATTTCTCATTTACAGAAACTCAATTAGGTAATAAATCTTGTGATTTTATGCCACAAGTTTTGGGGTTACATGTTGTAAAACAATAGATGGCAATTTCACACTCTCAACATTCATTTTATTTTTTATACAATCATGCATTTTTAATAATGGGGATATATCTTGAGAAATGTACCATTGTATAATATGATTATTGTGTGAACATCATAGAATGTACTTACACAAACCTAGGTGGTATAGCCTATTGCAGACCTAGACTATACAGTATAGTCTATTGCTCCTAAACTACAAACCTGTACAGCATGTTACCTTGCTGAATACTGTAGGCAATTGTAACACAATGGTCAGCATTTGTGTACATAAGCAGAAAAGGCAGAGTAAAATTATGTTATAAAATATGTAAAAATGGTACACTTGAATAGGGCACTTACCTCAGGTGGTCTGCTAATTTTCATGGTCACATGAAGATTCCATTGAAACATATTCTGCACTACCCACTGCCATAGGTGGCAGCCTTGACTATGTGCACCACCCATGAACGTTGCCTTTGCCTTGCTTTTCCTGACTTGTCAAGTGCATGATAATGTGGTAAGTCAGCACAAGAGCTGAACTCTGTTCTCTTCTATTGAGTTCTGCAACTATTTATTCTCAGTTTGGTACCTAGATTTTGTAGACCCCATTTCATTGACATTCTTGGTAGAATCAGGCCATCTTCATCCCATTGTGCTATCCTTGTGTTACTGTTCTGTGTTATAATGCCTAAAGCTACATTTTTATAAGAACAATCTGAGGGTAGACCACAGGCATAGGACCTTTGTGCCAATTGTTTCAGCTAACCTCACAGAGGGGACAGTTAGTGGTTTTTCCCTCGATCAGCATCAATTTGGATAAATGTTACTGTCAGTTACTGTGAAACTGGTTACATTCTCCTTTCACTTTTTTCATGTTAAAAAATATTTAATCCATATAGCATGTTTTCTATGGTTTTATACCCACTAGAGTCATAGGCTTTTTTCTGCTTTAAGATATGGCCAACCATTGCATTAGGGCTGAGATATTAGGTACACAGGATTACACACAAACTGTACTCTAAACACTCCTCATTTTAGGATAAAACTATTGGTACTTATATATACTTTACAATTCTTACACTTATTTCTCTGAATAGCATTTCTTCATCAAGGATTATTTGAACCTTTAATGGCCACATTAATGAATGTTGACTAGAGAAACATTGTTCCTTTGAGAGGCACTTTAGGAAAACAAAGATTCCTCAGGTCCAATGGGCAGTATTTTTAGTTGGTAGGCACAAGGCTCTACATGTAATTCTGAATTAAACATTGCTCCACTAAAATACGTTGTGGCTAAAGATGAAAAAATTTACAATCAGAAGCAACAAAAACTAGACACATTTTTTGGTAAATCCTTCCCCTCCTTGTCCTTCGGTTGGCTCCTGGCATGCAGCTCTCCCTCCTGCCCCTTATCATTCTGATCCCTCTCCTTTTGCTCCACCGTTGACTTCTCCTTCTTGCTTTTTGTTCTGAAATTATTTTCCCAACTGTCATACTTCCCCAAATTGTTTGTTTCATCTAAAGATCAACCTTTACTATGAGCCAGATTTGTAAGCAACTGCAGAATTTAAATCTAGCGCATGAGTTCAGAGTTGTACATGAACAAGTTATAATTAACGATTTTAAAAAACTAAAGAAAATTAAATATTCATCAAATAATTTAGAATTATTTAGGGCACATATGGCCCAGGGTTACTTGACATACCGACTTGTACACCTGTTAATTGGAACATAAGATGCTAAATCCTGGATGACAAACTGTGATTGGCCTGACCTGCTAGGAAACTTGTAGAATTTCTCTTTCCAAAATAAATATTGGGATGAAAATCATTCATAAAAATTAGAATAAAATTATTAAACTATAGAAGAATTTGGAGATAGACTATAAAGTTTATTGTTACAACTCAGAATTAAAACAGTTTTTTATAAAAAATCAATATGTAAAAGCTATAAAACGTAAAATCTTCATGGGGCTATTTATATAATAAAAGCTGCCACAAATACTCAACAGGAAACTTCAGAAATTATTTTGCCATTTATATTTTACTATCAACTATAATTATTGTTAAAAGAAATAAATAGGTCATTATGAGGTGATCAGAAGCAGACAAGGAGATTAGACAATTCCTCATTTATTCACTCAGCAACACTGCCACAGAAGTAAACCTGTGCCAATTGCCCTGGTGAGCCCAGCATGTGGTGCTGAGAGATGATTGAGTGGCCCTTTCCCCCACTCAAGGAGCCCACAGTCTGAGGACATACAGACAAAAACACTAAAGCAAGTACATGTAAAAGAGTAAATGCTATAATTAAAGTAGGATGTTGGGAGGGAGGGCGGGGGGCCATAGCATTTGAGGGACCCAAATGCCTCACTGAGGTAACATTTGTGCCATGACCAGGATGACAACAGAGGGCCAGCCCTGCACAAGTCTGGGAATAACGTGTCAGGGAGATGCCACTCCTGGTACAGAGACACGCAGGCAGAAGTGACTTTGGCAGAGGATGTGATAAAGAGGTCAGTGGGGGCCAGAGGGAGCCTGGGGAAGAGAAAAGGAGAGGGAAGGAGGACTCTGGGGCCTGGAAGAAGAAGTTAGTGATCTGCTTCTCTCTGGCAACATTGTTCCCAAACTTAACACCTTTAACAACAAATGCTTGCTGTTTCACAACTTATGTGGACCGGAATCTGGACACAGCTGTGCTGGTTTCCTGCACATGGGGCTCCATGAGGCTGGGGCTGTTCTTAGCTGAAGCTGGGCTGCGGGAGGATTGGCTTCCAAGCACGCTCATGTGGGTATTGGCCGGATTCAGTGTAGACTGACAGCCTGAGGGTCTCCCGGGGCCTGGGCACTCCCTCTTTCTCTGTTGTGTGGGCTGCTGAATAGGCAGCTTATAACACTGGAGCTTGCTTTCTGAACATGAGGAATGCAGTAGAAAGACGGGGAGAGAAATACATATTGACAGAGAAAGAGAAAGACATTGGCAGAAAAGGAGGGAGAAAACACTGAACAGAGTAAGTAGAAGAGATAAGAGAAATCGAGAGAGATTGAGGGAGGAAACACAGGAGAAAGTCAACAGGAGAAAATGACAGCTTTTTTGATAAGGACATAATGAGAGTCACAATAGACTGAACATTTCCCCACCAACAATGGTGCATGTTGAAATCCTAGCCCCCAGTGTAACAGTACTAGGAAGTGGGAGGTAATTAGGTCCTGAAGGTGAAACCCTCAGGAACAAGATTACTGGCTCTCTACACAAAAACAAAAAAAAAAAAATGCAGAGAGCTCCCTCCTCCACTATCTGTCAGGTAAAAACACAATGTAAAGTCTACAGTCTGAAGCTCAGAAGAGCGAGTTCTCGCCAGACCTCAATCATGCTGACGTTCTGATCTTCAACTTCTGTCCTCCAAAACTGTGAGAAAGAACATTCTGTTGTTAAGTGGTTCAGTCTATCTTTGCTACAACAGCCTGATCGAAGACAGATGTGTTATCCCATCACGTTTATTGTATTCTGTTAGTCAGAAGGGAGCCACGGACCGCTTAGTGTGGTGAGCCTTCCTGTGGTCTGCGCACCACATGGGTCACAATGAAGGACGTGGGTCTGATTCTGAATATGATGAGAAGGCACTGACAGGAATAATGTCAGAGGATGACAACATCTGCTTTTCATTGTATCTCAAACTCTTACTGGTGCAGAATGAAAACACGCTGAGAGGGGAAGCGACTTGCCAATATCACACTGCTGGATACAGGCCTGTTTGAGTTGTATTCTATGCTACCTCCCATTCCTCCTTACAGTTCTTTTATCTCTAAGTGTGTTCATTTATCTACATAGGGTGCCATACCATGAGTTTTACAAGTTTTATCTCATACACACGTGATGAATTCCCTAGGAAGGAGATGCTGGCATGCTACCCACTGCACAGGTTGAAAGGCCCCCAAACCCACACTAACTTTTCTAGTGTCACAGAACTAATAAGAAAAAGTAGGTTCTTACTCAGATCTATGACCTCACACCTGAGGCCCTGGCTTCATTCGGATATTTTCAAGGAACTGAGGAGGGCTGTGCTTCCATAATTGTGCACAGGCAAAGAGTTGACATGCAGGCAGAGTGAGCAGCCAGTAGCCCAGCAGGGCCTTTGAATGGGTTTTATGGAAGAAAGCAAGGAGCCTAGAGGATGAAACTTTGAAAAAGTGATCTTACTTCCTTGATGACAGACCCCAACTGAACTCAGAACTCTGGTAACCGATCACCCACATCCTAGAGGCAGCCCTGTATCCAGGTCACTTGCTGGGAAATGCTTAAGAGAGCACAATATGCTCCAGCTAGATCCCAATGCTCTAGGCTCCTGCTTCAGGAAGGCCTAAAGTGAAAACCTTTTCTGAGACGCTGACATTGGCTTATTCCTCACCCCAGATGTCTCTGGAGATTTTGAAGGGGTCACCCAGAGGTAACATATGGTGAGCCTAGGGCAAGCCCCTCCAGCCTAGGTCTCACCAGTGCTTTCATTTCCCTTTGCATTAGCATGTAAGGAAATATCAGGAATTTAAAATAGGAAGAATTGACCAAAACTACATTTTTGTTAGATTCCCGAAGGTTCTGTGTTGGTGGTGGTGGTGGTGGTGTTTTGTTTGTCTGTTTGTGACAGTACCTCACTGTCACTCAGGCTGGAGTTCAGTGGCACAATCATAGCTCGCTGGAGCCTAGATCTCCTGAGCTCAAGTCATTCTCTCACCTCAGCTTCCCAAGTAGCTGAGAGACTACAGGTGTACGCCACCACACCTGGCTAATGCATATTTTTTTTATTTTTAGCGGAGATGAGGTCTCATTATGTTGTCCAGGTCTGTCTTGAACTCCTGAGCTCAAGCAATCCTCAATTTTTGATACATAGCTTTGATAGGTGTAGGATTCTTAGTTGACGGTTTTATTTTTTTTTCTGTGAGCACTGGCCAAGGAACTTTTGAAAAGAAGAAATAGAGAAACTTCAAATAAGGCAATTAAATGAACAAATAAACAGCTAAGAAACAACAAAGACTGAGTATTGAGGTTGTAGTTATGGCAGTTAATGACAGAATGGACCCAGTCAAGAGCTCAGGCAGAATTGTATTTACAGAAAGTAGAAGTCTGAGCGTGAGGGTGTCCTAAATGAGGCCGGTTGGAACACTTGTTTGTTATAGAATCAAAGACAATGCATGAGAACACACCATGCCAAACCCAAACAGACTGAGCTTGTGCTCTGTGCTAAGATATGTAGGTTTATGGGAAGAAAAACTACCCTTATAACATCAAGTGTTTTTTTTTTTTTTTTTAATTAAAAGAATCCTAAATGTGGCAGTTATAATCACGATTAAGGTTAAAGTTATATTTCGGGTTTGGTTGGTGGGTGTCACAAAGCAAAAAATTTGTTGCCAAGAAGTGGGCGTTCTAGTTTGTGAAATAAAATATCCCCATGACTAGAGACAGTAGAGGAGAAAAAGGAATGGGATGGCAAACACAAGTTCCTGGAAATTTATGTCAAAATAAGATATATAAAGAAGGACAGTGTGCATCTCAGTCATCAGTGCTGCCTGCAATGAAGGTGTCCTCTTCTCCCCTTGATAAATATATCAGGCCTACTATATGAGAGGTGAAAAGCAACCTACATTCTGCTTCTCATGCCAGATGCCTTGACTTGGGGCTGTGTTCCCAGGGAGTAAAAGCACATCTTTTAAGTAATTTTGGAGTGTGATGTATCTCCAAATTCCAACAAAGTAGCTTTGTTGGTCACCTATTTCTAGGTGACCCTGAGGCCACTGAAGAAGAAATAAATGAAGGCCATGAAACTGTCTTGAACTTGGGGGAATCCATGAGAAAATCTGACATTACGTTCTATTCTCTTGGAAGGTAGAAATATTGTTTGACTTCTGTTATGCTGACAAGAAATGTGGTCCTGAGCAAGGTTACCTGGGACAATGACCTCACACATGGAAAACGCTGGAACCCATCTGTTTCCAATCTGCTGTTTTTCAAAAATTAGGGGAGTTCAGTTTTCCCTTTGATACACTCTGTTTCTAACAATCTCAATGCCAGGGCTGTCCTGCTTCTATAAGTGACAATGACAATGACAATGACAAATATAGGCCTGAAAGATGAGCTGATGGCATTCCCAGCTTATTACCACTTCTTGGGGACCTTATCTCACATACATGGATTTAATTCATAGACTCAGCTGGGTGAGTATTATTCAGCTGCATTAGAAGTGACTGCTTTGGTCGGGCACGATGGCTCATGCCTGTAATCCCAGCACTTTGGGAGGTCGAGGCGGGCAGATCATGAGGTCAGGAGATGGAGACCATGCTGGCTAACACAGTGAAACCCCATCTCTACTAAAAGTACAAAAAATTAGCCCGGCGTGGTGGCAGGCACCTATAGTCCCAGCTACTCAGGAGGCTGAGGCAGGAGAACGACATAAACCTGAGAGATGGAGCTTGCAATGAGCCAGATTTCACCACTGCACTGCAGCCTGCAGCCTGGGCGACAAAGTGAGACTCTGTCTCAAAAAAAAAAAAAAAAAAAAAAAAAAAGAAGTGACTGCTTAAGACTCAGGTGTGTGGTGAAATGAGGCAGGATTTTCTCAATGGAGTGATAGAATTTTCTCCCCATAATTACCATCTTACTGTCACTAAATCATAGCTAAAATAAGGAAATTATTTATAAAGGAATAGATATATAATCTTATGAGGACATAAATTTAGAGATTTGTGGAAAGGCCTTCTTAATTTTGTGATGTTCTTTTTGAGCTTGGATTATAGTTGACATTTCATTATAATGTATTAACTATACTGGACTTTATGCATTTATGTAAAGTTTGTTTTATTATACTTTAAGTTCTGGGATACATGGGCAGGGCATGCAGGTTTGTTACACAGGTATAGACACACCATGGTGGTTTGCTGCACCCATGAACCCATAATCTACATTAGGTATTTCTCCTAATGCTATTCCTCCCCCAGCCCCTACCCCCAGACAGGCCTTGATATGTGATGTTCCCCTCCTTGTGTCCATGTGTTCCCATTGTTCAACTCCCACTTATGAGTGAGAACATGTGGTTTTTGGTTTTCTTTTCTTTCTTCTTCTTCATCTTCTTTTTTTTTTTTTTCATGATGGAGTTTCACTCTTGTTGCCCAGGCTGGGGTGCAATGGCACAATCTCAGCTCATTGCAACCTCTGCCTACTGGGTTCAAGCTATCCTCCTGCCTCAGCCTCCCAAGTAGCTGAGATTACAGGCATGTGCCACCACGCCTGGCTATTTTTTTGTATTTTTAGTAGAGATGGGGTTTCTCAACGTTGGTCAGGCTGGTCTCAAACTCCCAACCTCAGGCGATCTGCCCACTTCAGCCTCTCAAAGTTCTGGGATTACAGGCATGAGCCACGGTGCCTGGCCTGGTTTCCTTTTCTTGGGTTAGTTTGCTGAGCATGATGGTTTCCAGCTTCATCCATGTCCCTGAAAAGGACATAAACTTATCCTTTTTTATGGCTGCATATAGTATTCCATGGTGTATGTTTGTCACATTTTCTTTATCCAGTCTATTATTGATGGGCATTTGGGTGGGTTCCAAGTCTTTGCTATTGTGAACAGTGCTGAAATAAACATATGTTTGCATTTGTCTTTGTAGAAGATTGATTTATAATCCTTTGGGTATATACCCAGTAATAGGATTGCTGGGTCAAATGGTATTTCTGGTTTTAGATCCTTTAGGAATTGCCACACTGTCTTCCACAATTTTTGAACTAATTTAAACTCCCACTAACAGTGTAAAAGCATTCCTATTTTCCACATCCTTTCCAGAATCTGTTGTTTCCCGACTTTTTAATAATCACCATTCTAACTGGTGTGAGGTGGTATCTCATTGTAATTTTGATTTGCATTGCTCTAATGAACAGTGATAATGAGTTTTTTTTTTTTTATATATATGTTTGTTGGCCGCATAAATGTCTTCTTTTGAGAAATGTCTCTTTGTTTCCTTTGCCCACTTTTTTGACGGGGTTTTTTTTTTTTCTTGTGGATTTGTTTAAGTTCTTTGTAGATTCTGGATATTAGCCCTTTGTCAGATGGATAGATTGAAAAAATTTTCTCCCATTCTGTATGTTGCCTGTTCACTCTGATGACAGTTTCTTCTGCTGTGCAGAAGCTCTTTAGTTTAATTAGATCCCATTTATCAATTTTGGCTTTTGTTACCATTGCTTTTGGCATTTTAGTCATGAAGTCTTTGCCCATGCCTATGTCCTAAATGATATTGCCTAGGTTTTCTTCTAGGGTTTTTATGGTTTTAGGTCTTATGTTTAAGTCTTTAATCCACCTTGAGTTAATTTTTGTATAAGGTGTAAGGAAGACGTACGGTTTCAGTTTCTTGCAAATGGCTAGCCAGTTTTCCCAACATGATTTATTAAATAAGGGATCCTTTCCCCATTGCTTCTGTTTGTCAGGTTTGTCATCAGATGGTTGTATGTGAATGGTCTTATTTCTGAGTTCTCCATTATGTTCCATTGGTCTATGTGTCTGTTTTTGTACCAGTACCGTGCTGTTTTGGTTACTGTAGCCTTACAGTATAGTTTGAAGCTGGGTAGTGTGATGCTTCCAGCTTTGTTCTTTTTGCTTAGAATTGTTTTGACTATTTGGGCTCCTTCTTAGTTCCATAAGAATTTTAAAATAGCTTCTTCTAATTCTTTGAAGAATATCAATGGTAGTTTAATGGGAATAACATTGAATTATTTTACAAATTACTTTTGACAGTATGGCCATTTTCATGAATTAATTCCTCCTATCCATGACCATGGAATGTTTCTCCATTTGTTTGTGTCCTCTCTGATTTCTCTGAGCAGTGGTTTGTAGCCCTCCTTGAAGAGGTCCTTCATTTCTCTTGTTAGCTGTATTCCTAGGTGTTTTATTCTCTTTGTAGCAATTGTGAATGAAGTTCATTCATGATTTGGCTCTCTGCTTGCCTATTGTTGGTGTATAGGAATGCTAGTGACTTTTGCACATTGATTTTGTATCCTGAGACTTTGCTGAAGTGGTTTATCAGCTTAAGAAGCTTTTGAGCTGAGATGATGGGGTTTTACAGACACAGGATCATGTCATCTACAGAAAAAGATAATTTGACTTCCTCTCTTCCTATTTAAACTCCTTTATTTTTTTTTCTGCCCAATTGCCCTGGCCAGAAATTTCAATACTACGTTGAATAGGAGTGGTGAGAGAGACCATCCTTGTCTTGTGCCTGTTTTCAAGGAGAAAGCTTCCAGCTTTTGTGCATTCAGTAGATATTGGCTGTGGGTTTGTCATGTATGGTTCTTATTATTTTGATATATGATCCTTCAATAGCTAGTAGTTTATTGAGAGTTTTTAACATGAAGGGATGTTGAATTTTATTGAAGTCCTTTTCTGTATCTTTTGAGATAATCGCACTGTTTTTGTGTTTAGTTCTGTTTATGTGATGAATTACATTTATAGATTTGCCTATGTTGAAGAAACCTTGTATCCCAGGGATGAAGCCACCTTGATCATGGTGGACCAATGTATCCTTATCAGTCTTAGGTTCAGTCTTTTTACATAATTCCATATTTCTTGAAGGTTTTGTTCATTATTTTTTGTTCTTTTTTCTCTATTCTTCTCTTCCTGTCTTTTATATCAGACAGATAGTTTTCAAGCTCTGAGATTCTTTCCTCCACTTGGCCTATCCTGCTCATGATACTTGTGGTAGCATTGTGAAGTTCTCATGTTGTGTTTTTCAGCTCCATCAGGTCAGTTATGTTCCTCTCTAAACTGAATATTCTGGTTATCAGCTCCTGTATTTTTTATGATTCTTAGCTTCCTTGCTTTAAGTTAGAATGTGCTCCTTTAGCTCAGTGAGGTTTGTTATTACCCACCTTCTAAAGCCTACTTTTGTCAATTCAGCCGTCTCAGCCTCCGGCCAGTTCTGTGCCCTTGCTAGGGAGGTGGTGTTGTCGTTTAGAGGAGAAGAGGCATTCTGCCTTTTTGAGTTTTCAGCATTTTTGTATTGATGCTTTCTCATCTTTGTGGCCTTATCTACCTTTGATCTTTGACATTGCTGATCTTTGAACGGGGTTTTTGTGGGGTTTTTTTTGTTGATATTGTTTTTGTTGCTTTCTGTTTGTTTTTAACAGTCAGACCACTCTTCCCTAGGGCTGCTGTGGTTTTCTGTGGGTCCACTCTAGACCCTAGTCGCCTCAGTTTCTTCTGCACCTGGAGGTATCACCAGTGAAGGCTGCAAAACAGCAAAGATGGTAGCCTGATCCTTCCTCTGGGAGCACGAGTCCAAGGGGATACCAACTTGATGCCACCTGGAATGCTTCTGTAGGAGGTGTCTGGAGACCCCTGTTGGGAGGTCTCGCCCAGTCAGGAGGAACAGGATCAGGGACTGCTTAAAGAAGCAGTCTGGCTGCCCCTTGGCAGAACAGGTGTGCTGTGTTGACGCCCAGGAGTCTCTAGAGCCAGCAGGCTGGAAAGGCTAGGTCGGCTGAACTGGGGAGATAGCAGCTATCCCTCTCCCTGGGGACTACATCCCAGGGAGAAATCAGAGTTCTGTCCATAGAACTCTGGCTGGATTTGCTAAAATTCTGATGGGGAGGTCCTGTCCAGTGAGGAGGGATGGATTGCGGTCTCACTTAAAGATGCAGACTGGCCACAATCAGGCACAGCATCTGTGCTATGTTATGGGGAACTCCTCCTGGTCCCTGGTGCCAGCAGGTTAGAGTGGCCAACTCAAACCACAGATATAGTGGCTGCCCCTCCCTCCGGGAACTTGGTCCATCTCTGGATGTTTCTAGCCTGCTGCTGCTGGCCAGCTGGAATTCCAAGCCAATGGGCCTTAACTTGTGACGTGCTATGGGAGTGGGGCCCACAGAATGATGCCACGTGGCTCCCTGGATTTAGCCCCCTTCCTAGGGGAATGCATGGATGTATCTTAAATAATCAACTTAAATAATCAATTGGTCATAGAAGAAATCCAAGAGAAATCAGAACATATTTTGAGATGAATGAAAACAAAAATTCCACATCTCAAAACTTATGGAATGCAGCTAATGCCGTGCTTAAAGGGAAATTTATAGGTGTGAATTCTTATATTAGAATGGAAGAAAGATCTCAATCAATAATTTAACTTTCACCTAAATAAACTAGAAAAAGAAGAGCAAACTGAAACCAAAGCAAGTAAAGCAAGGATATAATAAATGTAGAGTGAAAATAAATAAAACAGCAAGCAGGAAAACAATAGAGAAAATAAACAAAACCAAAAGTTATTTGAAAAGATCAACAAAATTGATAGCTTAGCTAGCCTGATCAAGAAAAAAAAAGAAAAGAACTCAAAAATGTGGTAAATAACTTAGGTTAGGTAAACAACAACAATGACAAAAAACCTAAACCTTTAGATAATCTAGTAAAGATTATGAAAAACCAACAGCTAACATTAAAGTTAGTGGTGAAAGTCTTAAATCTTTTCTCCTAAAATGAGGAACAAGACAAGGATACCTGCTTGCTTTTTCTATTCAACATTGTACTGGAGATTCTAGCCAGGATAATTAGACAAAAACTAAACAAAACCAACCACAAAAAAGAAATAAAATGCATCTAGATTGGAATGGAAAACATCAAACTCTATTTTTTGCAGATAAATAATGTTGTATATGGAAAATCTAAGGAACCTACAACAACAACAACAAACCTGCTGGAGCAACAATTGAGTTCACAAAAGATAAAAGATCAATGTGCAAAAAATCAGTTATAATGAGAAACACTAGCAATGAGTAGGCTCAAAATGAAATTAAGAAAGTAGTTTTATTTACAATAGCGTTAAAGATAAGACTAAAACAAAAGAAATGTGAGACTACACAACATTATTGAAAGTGATTGAGACCTAAATATATGGATACACATTCTGTATTTATTGAATGGAAGACATTACTATTAAGATGATAGTACCCCACAAATTGATCTACATATTCAAGTCAGTTCCTATCAAGATCCTAGCTTCTCTTTTTGCAGAAATTGACTTGCTGATCTAAGATTCATTTGAAAATACAAGGGACTCTGAGTAACCAAAACAATCTTGAAGAAGAACAATGAAGTTGCAGAGTCTACACTTTATTATTTCAAACCTTACTATAAAGCTATAGTGGTTAAAATTGTGTAGTACTAGAATCAGGATAGATACGTACATCAATGGAATTGAATTGAGAGTCCAGAAGTAAATCCATACATTTAAGGTCAATTGATTCTCCACAAGGGTACCAAGACCATTCAGTGGGAAAGTACAGTCTCTTCAGCAAGTGGTGCTGTAACAACTGGATATCCACATACAAATGAATGAAGTTAGATCTTTCTCATATCATACAGAAAAATTAACCTCAAGTGGAAGAAATATCTAAATGAGAGATCCCAAACTATGCTCTTAGACAAAAACATAGGTGTACATTTTTATGATATTGAATTAGTAATGATTTCTTTTTTTTTCCTCTCCTTTTATGTGGAACAGGAAAGCTAGAGGGGTTTAGAGTTGTTTTACTGCTTTTCCCCTATGTCAGACAAGGCTCTGATGAAGCAGTTTTTCTTTAGAGCAGGTCTTTCACACAGAGAATGGAATGCTCTGGGCATATTTCAAAATGGTTGTTATACGCACTCACTCACTCTATCCCCCAATTAGGGTATATTTTGAAATGGTTGCTTTTCCCTTTTCCTTGTGTAAAGGGCCTGAGGAAATTTTCTTCAGCCTTCATCATGAGAACCTGGTGGGGTTTCTGGAAGTAAAATTCATGAAAGTATAAGGGGCCCCCAAGGCGGGACACCAACAAGTTTTTAACTCTCAAGCTAGTCCACACTCAGCCACCAGTAATTTACTGATTACCATTTTAAGTGTTCCTACCAATTACTGGCTCTGTGGCTTCTGGTCTCAGGTAAACTGTGATTTTCTATATTCACCCATCTCTCTTTTCTGAAGAAGTGGTTTGCCCTGTGACCTCTAGTTTCAGGCAGATCTAAGAAAAGTTGTTGATTTTCAGTTTATCTTTTTTTTCTGTTGTGAAGATGGGAGTGATGACTTCCAAGTTTTCTACATGTTGGAATGGGAACTGAAAGACCTAATTAACTTCTTAAAAAACTGCCAAACTGTTTTCCAAAGTGGATCTAGCACTTTACATTCCCGGCATTGTATGAGAGTTTCAGTTTCTCTCTCTCTTTGTCAACACGCCATCTTTCTAATTTTAGATATTCTAATAGGTATCTAGTGGTTTCTTGTTGTAGTTTTAATCTGCATTTCTCTAATAGCTAGTGATGATGACCATTTTTTCATTTGCTTATTTGCCAGTTGCAAATCTTTATTAGTGGCATATCTGTTCACATATTTTGCCCATTTTTTAAAAGTTGGGTTGTTTTCTTACAATTGAAGTTTATTTTTTCTTATACTCAAAATTTTAATTGATACATAATAAATTGTACATATTTATGAGGTACAATGTGATGCTTCAGTACATTTTACATTGCATAATGATCAAATCAGGGTAATTAGCATATCCATTGCCTAAAACATTTACCATTTCTTTGATGTAAGAGCATTCAAAATCCTCTCTTCTAGCTAGAATATGAGTGTGTTTTAAATGTACAACTCTTTGTTTTCTCACAATCCTATGAAATGATAACTTGAGTCAATGAAGTATCCCCCCAAGTCCTATCAATCTTGTCTATTTTAGAGAAATTTAATATTGTCTAAAAATACTAGACAAAACACAGTTATTCAGAGATAATAACTGAGCCCTCTGGTTATTCTCTCTAACCTGCAAAGGAAGCTGAACACTGATGCAAACTTCTTCATCAGAGTAAATAAGAAGAATCCCCTCCATTACATACAAAAGAAAAAATAACTGGAGAGATAGTCTCTGCTCTGAGGTTATTATCCTGTGGTCTTTGGTTTTGGTACATTCTACCCTACCCTATGCCCTTCTCCCTTGTCTTTAATGAGTATCTGTATGTTTGACAGAACAGCATGTTTTTAAGTCTCTGCAGTCTTGGGCCAAGCTCGTTCTATGCCCCACTCTACAAGAATCACAAGAGCACCAGGACTCTGTTTGGGGTTGCCATGGATATAGAGTTCTTATTATAGAACTAACTTATTCTCAATATGAGGTAAAGACTTAGAGGTGAGGGTCTCTGAGCAAGGGAGTCCCACCCCACCCTCTGCCCTCTCTGTTGGCTCATGTTGTCCTCTCATCCTCATCAGAATTAAAATCATGTAAAGTTTTGGTGGGGGAACTAGATGGTGGTCTCTGGGGCCCATAGACAGGAAAGTTTGCTTATACCCAGCTGGGGAGAACACTAATTGACATTCCTTTCCCCTCCCAGGGACCTTACAGAGTCCTCTTATCCTCAGGGTACTGGGGGACAACCAGTGGGCATAGGGCCAAATAGCAGTAACCTTGTTACTTGCCAGGAATTGGGTAAAGATTTGATTTAATGAGCTTGATTTTGGGAACTAGAAAATGAAAAAAGGAAAAGCCATAATCCTGAAAGGCAACAGAAGAGAAAACTGCTAACAGGATCTTAATTAAATTTCTCCCTCTTAGAGAATGTTGTACGGAAGACACAAGACCTGAGACTTGTGTTATTCTAGCAGCTGAACTGACCCCAGCCTCTTCTGAGCGGCCGTGGCGCCGGAAGCAGTCTGGCCTACAGGTAAGCAGGTCCAGGGCTTACAGGGAGAAACTCCCAGAAATCCAGCTCTGCCTTGGGTTGCCCTGGTTCACATCCGAAGATCTGCTTGGGCCGTATCTCTGGAGCACAAGGTGGTAGACTGAGAGCTTTGATATTTGTACTCCTACTGCAGATGAACTGGTATAACCCCGAAACTATGGAATTTGCTGCTGTCTGTGACCCAGCAAATGGAAATAGAAATAGAAAAATAATTAGATAGAAAAATAATAGAAATAGAAAACATTTAAAAAATAAAACAAGCCTCATACTATGCCTGTTAATGTCCTTAAAAATATGACATTTTAGGCAGTGTAATAGTATGCATACACTGGTCACTTTAATCTTTCCTACAGGGGCACCTGGTTGCCCTAATGGTGGAAGCTCTGTTCAAGGAATAGAGCTGGAGTTCAGCTCAGGAAGCCTTCACAGAGATGGCCACCAAAAGGGCTTCAGTGGTCCCATCTCAATTAACACCTGAAACTTTGCTAGTGAAACCTCAGCACATTCTTAGAGAATCCTAGTTTTTATCAGCAGCAAAAAAATGTGTGTGATCAGTTTCTTAAACTTATTTAAACATTTGAAAAGTTAGAAAATTGTGGCAAAGAGCATTAATTCTTGAGTCTGGGGAGTGTATTACTTTGATGATAATGTTTGTGTATTTGAAACTAAAGTATGTATCAGTTTATATTGTCACATACTGACTTTTATGGCATAATAAATGGTGTAGACAGCAGGTTGTCTAAAAACCAATATTTGCAAAATGTTGAATATTCAGCGTGGTTTTATGAAGCTGACAGAGTGGAGTGTATTTTGTATGTGTCTTAACTTGCAGATGAGGAAATAAAGTTGTAGAGAGATTAAATTAGCCAAGCCAGGGGTTTCGGTGCTGGGAAGTCTTGATTTTGTAAAATATAGCCATATAACTTTAAAAAAGTGAGTACAGACAAATAGAAAACAAAATCTTTCTAAACATATAATCTACTTTAAGTTCACAAAATGTCTTAAACATAATTTAGGCTGTGCTTGACTTAACCTACTTGTTTATTTCCTACCAAGGATGACCAGGAACTAGCCATTGATATCAAAACATTCATTATTCTTACATTTTCTTTGTTTTTTCTGTGTCCTCTCTCTCTCTCTCTCTCTCTCTCTTTCACACACACACACACACACACACACACACACACACACACACAAAAAAAAAAAAAAAACACAAATTCTAGTACTGTACCCTGAGATTGTTTCTTTAGTTCTTGTCAAAATTCCTCTGATTTTATTTTTCATGTCCTGAAATACTGTCGAGATTAACATCCTGATTGCCTTTCATAATATCTGACTTTATTTTTTGTATGTGCTTTTTACTTTTTGGTAGAATTATGGATTCATTAACAGATCCTACTGTATGCTCTGACAGCTATGACCACAATGGGTGAGTTGACTGATCTAAGTGGTGAAAAATACTGAGAGTATCAATGGTAATAACAGCTTTCTATAAGAGACTTTAAGCATCTTTAGGTAACATTGTTTTTGAACCAGAGTGGAAAAAATAAGATCAGGTCAGAAGAGGCACACTTGGTACTCAAATACTGTTTGTGACCCTTAGTAATTAGCAGCCAAAACCCTTAGGAAACTATCAGAATGCCCATGTATGAGACTCTCTCAAGAGCAATCCAAGAGAGGAGAGAATCCTACTTGGAGAAAGAAGGTGGTAGCATTGGACAGGCAGCAGAGGAGCCCTTGGCAGAAAGAAAGGAGCTAAGAGACCCTGTATCTGTCCCTCACCCTTCAGAGCTGGTATCCCAAACTCAAAGCCATCATCACATTGGATGGAGCCCCTGTCTCAGGTTTAGTCACTTGATCCTATTTGAAGGGAAGCAAAGATATCTGTGACTCATGAAGAGCATGAAGGTGGTGGAGGGACTTGATAATTAGGAAATCAAAATGGGCAAGAACAACGTGTGCCTACAAATGGAACATGAATTTGAAGCAAATTTAAGTTAAATTTGCTGTCACACACAATGACCAGATTCAGTAAGAAAGAATTGTATTTAAATCTTGTTTCATTAAACTTTTTTAAGAGTCCTAAACAATTTTTACTATCAACACATAAAGACCTTTTTCTAGAGAAAAATGAAGTACCAGGTGCCAAGTAACAGATTTACATGATAATTTTTAGGGACAACACATTGTGATTTGTAGCACAATCATAGCCAATTTGAACCAAAAAAAAAGTCGTGTATGCATTTACGTTGTTTCTTACTACTTACCTTTCAATCCTTTGCACTGATTCCAATGAATTGACATCAGAAATCTGTGCTGGAGTCAACAATGAAAGGTGATGTCATAATATATATTGGAGATGGGAGGAATTCAGGTTTGTGAAATTCAGTCTCAGAATTATTCATGAGAAAATAGTTTTCTGGACACTGATTCTAAAATTCTTTCTAAAAAATTAGGTCTTAAGTAAGCTAACAAATGTTAAATAAATATAGAGTTTCTTGGACACTGTTTCTAAAGTACTGGTAGTTTCAACTTCTGTATGTAACATCCTTTTCTTTTTGGGTCTAGTTGGATACAAGATAAATAGATCACAAAAAGTCTACTTCTTCCTAGCTGAGTTGACTAGTAGCCAAAACTTTTAGAAACCTGGTGGATTGCCTATGTATGAGACTCTGCCAGGTTGGGCTATATTCGTTTCTAGGGCTGCTTTAACAAAGTATCACGAACCAAGTGTCTTAAACAAAAATGAATCATCTCATAGTCCTAGAGACTAGAAATCTGAAATTGAGGTTGTCAGTAGAGTTGGCTTTTTATGAGGGCTATAAAGAAGAATCTGTTTGATACCTCTTTGCTAGCTTTTGCTGGTTGCTGGCAATCTTTAGCATTCCTTGGCAGGTAGACTCATGTCTAGAGTAACTGCGGCTATTTGACCAAAAGTGTAAGTCCAAATTATGTTTGTATCTGAATAATATGCTTTTATAATTCCTCAGCCCACAGCCAATTGAGTTGATGGTAGTAACCTATGATAGAGCCACCCATGATATGTGAGTTAAAAACAAAGATTTATATACATGTAAGTGTATATACACATATATACACATAAATACATACTTCTATCAACATACACGCATGCATACACATACACACACAGAAACATAAAACAATGAAAGAAGTTGATATTTGTAAAATTCACTGTCAGGCATGTCCTTGGAAATACAGAGTATCTTTGACACTATGTCGAAATCTTCTCACTGTGGGGTCTATAGATAACTTTCTATTTTTTTTTCAGACCACATTGGATGAAAGAGGAAGAAGTCATGAAAGGGATGCTTCTTCCTCTTAGTATATTTGTCACTCTAAGTTATTAGTATTCAATCCCTTAGGAACCTTTGAAGTTTCCCATTTATGAGACTCTACTACTACTAGAGTGGGCCAAAGGGAGAGAGAATCCTATTTGGAGCAATGGGGAGGTAACAGGTGACAGGGAGGAGTGAAGCACTCATCAAAAAGAACAGAGTTCATGAAACCTTAATGGCTTCCTCACCCTCTAGAGTTCTACCACCATGTGAGGCTGGTGCCCCAAACCAAACCCAAACCCACAGTATTTTGTAGGGAGTTCCTGACTCAGGCCTACAGCTACATGGTCATATCTTCTGGGCAGGAAAGACAGCCATGATGGGTGAAAGTAAGGAAGTGACAGAGGGACTTAGGAATCAAAAATTTAGATGGGGTAAGAGGCATGTTTCCTTACAGACTGCAGTTACATTAGAAATAAATGCCACTGGCCAGGCATGGTGGCTCATATCTGTAATCCCAGCGCTTTGGGAGGCCAAGACAGCTAGATCACTTGAGGCCAGGAATTTGAGACCAGCCTGACCAACGTGGCAAAACTCTGTGTCTACTAAAAATACAAAAATTAGACAGACATGGTGGTGCATGCCTGTAATCCCATCTACTCAGGAGGCTGAGGCAGGAGAATTGCTTGAACATGGGAGGCAGAGGTTGCAGTGAGCCAAGATCACACCACTGCACTCCAGCCTCGGTGAGAGTGAGACTCTGCCAAAAAAAAAAAAAAAAAGATACATCTAAAAAAGTTCGAAAAAAAAGTTCGAATTAGTGAATACACGTGAATATTTAAACATCAACCAGATAGTACATTATAGAGTAACTGTAGCTGTTTGATCCAAAAAGTAAGTTTAGAATTACATGTGTGTCCAGCTATCTACTTTTATATTCCTTTAGCCTGCATACAGATGAATTGACATCAATAACCTATGATACAACCACCAATGAAATGTGAATTATAAAATATATATACACAAATATGTAAAGAAATACATATGTAAAGAAATATGTATGCATACTTCTGTCTGTCTAGACACACAAACACAGGGAGAGAGAGAGAGAAACAGGGAGAGAGAGAGAAAAGAGAGAGAGAGAAACAACAGAGAGAAAGATGAAGATTATGTGCTTTACTCTCAGGATCATCCAAGGCCATACAGAATGTCTTTCACACTGTTTATAAATCACCTCACTATAGGCCCTGCAGGTCCCTTATCCAACTTTTTGATTAAATTGGATAAAAAGGAACAGGTCAAAAAAGGGAAACTTTTTTTTTGAGGTGGAGTCTCGCTCTGTCGCCCAGGCTGGACTGCAGTGGCTGGATCTCAGCTCACTGCAAGCTCCGCCTCCCGGGTTTAAGCCATTCTCCTGCCTCAGCCTCCCGAGTAGCTGGGACTACAGGCGCCCGCCACCTCGCCCCGCTAGTTTTTTTGTATTTTTAGTAGAGACGGGGTTTCACCGGTTTAGCCAGAATGGTCTCGATCTCTTGACCTCGTGATCCGCCCGTCTCGGCCTCCCAAAGTGCTGGGATTACAGGCTTGAGCCACTGCGCCCGGCCGAAACTTCTTGTTATTGTCTTGTCACCCTTAGTAGCAGGCACATACTTAGGAAAGTCAGATTTCCTGTGTATGAGACATACTAGAGTGGGCCAAGGGAAGAAAATCCTATGCAGAGCAATGAGCAAGTAGCAGTGGGCAGGGAGCAGTGGAGCCGTTAGGGAAAATAACAGAGCTAATGGCCTGGCAGGGTTCCTCACACCCAGAGCTCTACCACCATGTGAGGCTAACACTACAAGCCCACACCCATCATCACATGGTACGGAGCAGTTTCTTGACCCTGTGTGAGAGCAGAGAAGACACCTATGATGGTGAAAACAAGGCACTGATGAAGGGATTTTAGTGTCAGGAAATGAGATGAGGTCAAAGGGATTTGTACATAGAAACTGCAGCTGAATTTGAATTAAAGTAAACCACCAAATGCTTACTTTGTGCTTCATTCAATTGTAGCAACTAAACATTACTTGTGAGTAATTCAAACCAGAAAGTGAAGTCTAGGATGTCATATTGGTGTTGGACTATATATATATATACACACACACACACACACATATATATACGTTTAAATTCTGTAGCACTGCCAAGTCTAAATTCAAATCACTACCCCGGAATGGAGCTATCAATGAACTGTGAGACAGAAATCAATCAATACAGATATAAGGATATATGAGCATAGGAGGAAACAATTATATACCATTTATATAAGCCTATATGGATTCATATTAAATCAAGGGTGCACCCACAGGTACTGCAGAGAAATATAAAGGTTGAGATTAGGGAAGATTCAAGGGCATTAATGGAAAAACAAAAAACTTTTACACGTGTCTACATGATCTCACTATAGGATACGAAGGTGCCTTTATGGCTTCTTGAATGAATTTAGATAAAAGATGACCACATAATAAGAAGGATGATTTTTCTTACTAGTCTGTTTGATACTCTGAGTAACAATCAAAAATAATTTTCAGACTGCCTATATGTGAGACCTCATTACAATGGCTGAGGACAGCAGAGAATCCTCTTTGGAAACAGAAAAGGATAGCAGGGGACAGAGAGTAGTGAAGACCTCCGAAGAAGAGAAAAAAGCTAACAACCCTAGAAATGTTTTTGACCCTGCAGAACTCTGCCACAATACAGGGTGATACTCCAAACCCCAAACCCCATCATATTGGATTGTGTCCTTGACTCAGACCTGCAGTTACTTTACCCTACTTGTGGACCAAGACAGACGATCAAGTAAAGAAGTAATGGAGAGCCTTTGAGGCAGCATATTTAGTGGAATAAGAGGGCCGACTACCTCCACACAAAAGTTTAGTTTGAAATAACTGTCACCACAAAGGCTGCCACGCATTGGGACTGAGGTCATAACAAAGAGGTTTATTTAAATCTGGAAGCATTACTATTTTCCACAGCCTAAGATGTTGGTTGCCATCGTATAAATCCTCCTTTCTAATAAAAAATGACATTTCAGAACCAAATAGTGCTATACACATGAATAGTCAGAACTTAACTGGTTTATGGGCAGAGTAATGAAAGCGAGTTTTATCAGAAAAGTGAATTTCGAGTTGTGTCTCCTGTCTGTGTTCTTTTATCATCCTCCAGTCCACCCACAAATGAATTATCAGGCACGAACCCGGAGGCACGTATCCATGAAAGGTGAGTTATGCATACATGTGTCTTTATTTATGTAATTATAAGTGAGCATAGAAGTTTTCACACACACAGGCACATAAACAAATATATCCATCCATCCATCCATGCGTCCATCCATACACACTTCTCTCAGCACACATCCACTAGCAACCCATGCACACAATGGAAACATACAACAAGGAGACAGGTGGACGGACATTTGTGGAGTTTATTCTGAGAAGCCTGCATGGCCGTAGAGAGTGGTTTTTAACAGGGTTTCGAGTTCTTCTTATCATAGCCTTTGTAGGTAACATTGCATCCTTTTCTAATGGAGGTCATATAGAAAGGAGCAGGTCACAGGAGAGCTGCTGCTTCCTGTTAGTGTATTTGTCACCCTTAGTTCCTAGTAAGCAGCTTCTTAAAGGACTCAGATTTCCTGAATTTGAGAGCCTGTGAGATTGACAGAAGGGAGGAGAAAATCCTGTCTGCAACATGGAGGAGATAGCAGCTGACAAGGAGCAGTGAAGCCTTGGAAGAAAAGAATGGAGCCAATGGAGCATGGACTTGTCCCTCACACTCCAGAGCTCTGTCAACATATGAGGTTGGTGCTACAACACAAACGCAAGCATAGCACCTCATTGGATGCAGCCCTTCCTTAGGCCCAAGCTACTTGCCTGTGTCTCCTGGACAGGAAAGACTAGCACGATGGGTGAAAGGAAAGAGGTGATGGAGAGATCCAGGAAGTGGGCCATAGATGGGATTAGAGGGAGGAATGCCTACACAGTGGAGTTGAATTTAAAAGAAGTTTACCCACAAAAGGCTGTCGAGGATTGGCCAGCTCCAGTGGTAGAGAGTTTTGGTGAACTCTTGAGTCAGTGAGCCTCAGATAGGTGTAAAGTATGTGCTGCAATCATATAAAGTATGATGTGTAGGGTAAATGGCATGGCAGATTCCAAAGAACCAAATACACACATGACTTCTGTAAGGTAAGGCAGTTTACAGGTTGAAAGTAGTTGGAAGGTCGAGTGCAGTGGCTCAGGCCTGCAGTCCAAGCACTTTGGGAGGCCAGGGCGGGTGGATAGTGGGATCAGGAGTTCAAGGCCCACCTGGCCAACATGGTGAGACCCCGTCTCTACTAAAAATACAAAATGAGCCAGGCATGGTGGCGGGTGCCTGTAGTCCCTGCTACTCAGGAGGCTGAGGCAGGAGAATTGCTTGAACCTGGGAGGCAGAGTTTGCAGTGAGCCGAGATCGTGCCACTGCACTCCAGCCTGGGAGAGAGAGCCAGACTCTGTCTCAAAAAACAAACAACAACAACAACAACAACAACAAACAAAAACAAAAAGCAATTGGAACTCTTTTGAACTGAAAACGTTAAGTCCAGGAAGTTACATGTTGTCTTCCTATGTACATTTTAAGTTCTTTGGCACTACCCTGTGTGTGAATTGAGAGTATCTTCTAGTAGGCTGGCCAGTGCAACATGTGATATAAAGGAATACAGCTATACATGTATATATGCATAAACAAACACATACATACATGCATTCATACACACAAGAGAGATTGAGTTGGACTATTGACTGTCACAAGCATCCATGGGAACAAGGAGTTCCCTGGAAACTATTTCTAGAGTCCTCTCAGAATGAGCTTTGTATGGAATATTCTTTTGTTTTTTTGGATGGAGGTAGGAAAATGCGGAGGAACTCATAGAGGGAGGTTTTTATGCTAGTGTTTGTCACATTTCCTTTCTGTGAGAATGAGACTGTACTAGTAGCGTGGACCAAGGGAAAAGCGAATCCTACTTGGAGTGAGAAGAAGATAGGAGTGGACAAAGATCAGAGAAATGCCAGCCAAAGAAAAGAACAGAACTAACAACCCTGGCATTATTTCACACCCTCCTGAGCTCTGCCTTTATGTGAGGCTGACTGCCTTGGCTCATACCCACCCTCACATGGGATGGAGCCCTTGCTTGAGGCCTGTAGCTACTTGGCCACAACTCTTGGTCAGGAAAGATAACTAGGATGGGTGAAAAGCGAGGAGGTGATTGGACGTCATAGAGAATGAGGAACTCAGATGCAATTATAAGAAGAGGAACTTACAAACAAAATTTGAACTAGAATTAAATGCTCTCCAGAAATGCTGCTACACATTGAGGTGTAGATGCCCTTACTTAATCTGGATGCATCAGTAGGTTCAAAGCCTAAGATACTCACTGTTGGTGTATAAAACCTCATTTCTGGAACCCACCCTCCAAGCCCAGAGAGGCGCTGCTGCCACCGCCGCCATGCCGCCGCTGCCTTAGTTATGCCGCACGTGTTCTCTGTGGACATGACCTGTGGAAGCTGTCTCTTGGGTCCTTGATAAGCTTGGAGAGATGGAGCCTTGCTGTGTGGCCCAGGCTGGAATGCAGCAGTGCAATTACGGCTCACTGCAGCCTTGAACTCCCGGGTTCAAGTGATCATCCCGCGTTGGCCTCCCAAAGTGCTGGGATAACAGACATGAGCCACTGTGCCTGCCCCAACTCACAATTTTATCTACTGGACTTCCGCCTACAGCCCCAGTGGTACTAAGCCATGTTCTGGACTTCAGCAGATCCGGATTTAAATTCCTTCACCACTTAAAAACTGTGTGACCTTGGGAAAGTTCCTGATTCTTTTGTGCAACTCAGTTTCCTATTCTGGAAAATGGGGGTCATAACTACTCTGACCATTGTGAGAATTAAAGATCTTCATGTGCCTCATTCTTGATAATGGCATTCCACAAATAAAACTTTCTGTCTGGCCTAAAAAAAATTAAAAATAAAAAAAAAACCTCATTTCTAATAAAAAACAAATGCCATCCCAGGTCAATTTAGTGATGTACATACATGTGAATAATTACAGTGTAACTGGGGAATAACGCATAGTCTAACTGGCTATTTGTTGAAAAACATTACAATTATGCATTGTGTCTGACTCTGACCATATTTGTCCTTTAGTCCCAATCCAAATGCCCTGGAGGGAGTCATCATTGAGAGAAGCCCCAGTGACAGATGAGTTATAAAAGATGCACATGGCCAGGTGCAATGGTTCACACCTGTAATCTGAGCACTTTGGGAGGCCGAGGCAGGCAGATACCCTGAGGTAAGGTGTTCGAGACAAGGCTGGCAAACATGGTGAAACCCTGTCTCTACTAAAACTACGACAACTAGCCAGGTGTGGTGGCAAGTGCCTCTAATCTCAGCTACTCAGGAGGCTGAAGCAGGAGAATCACTTGAACCGGGGGAGGTGGAGGTTGCAGTGAGCCAAGACCACGCCACTGCATTCCACCCTGGGCAGCAGGAGCGAAACTTTGTCACAATAAAGAAATAAATAAATAAGATGTGTACACACACACACACGCACAAACAGTGACAGGGAAAGAGACTGAGATTAGTGAGATTCACTTTCAGAAGTGTTCAGGATAACACAGAGTGTCTCTGACACAGTTTCTTTCTTTGTCGTCTCACTGTATCACGCATAGATAACTTCCACATTTTTACAGTTGTTTAGAAAAAAAGAAACAGACTACAGAGAGAGGCTCTTGTCTGTTACTGTCTTTGCATCATTTGTTAGTAGCAGTCAAATGCCTTGGAAACTCTGATTTTCTGTGTATGAGACATACCAGAGTGGGCCAAGGGAAGAGAGAATCCTGTTTGGAGTGAGGAGGAGGTAGGAGTGCTCAGGGCACTGTGAAGCCCTCGGCAGAAAGCAACAGAGCTAAGAGCCTTGGAGTTGTTCTCCACCCTCCAGAACTCTGCCACCACGGAGGCTGGAGCTCCAAACCTCAAATCACCATCCTATTTGGATTGCGCTCCTGTGTCAGACCTCTAATTACCTGACCCTTTTTGTGGGACTAGAGAAACCATCATGCTGGGTGAAGGTAAGGAGCTAATGGACGGCCTTTGAAGCAGAACATTGAATGGAATAAGAGGGCTGACTACCTACAAACTGAGTTGAGTTTGAAATTACTGTCACCACAAAGTCTGTCACACACTGGGACTGAGGTCATAATAAAGAGGTTGACTTAAATTGCGAAGCATTACTATTTTCCCCAGGCTATGATTTTGGTTGTCGTCATATAAATCCTCATTTCTAATAAAGAAAAAAGACATTCCATGTTCCAATAGTGCCATACACATGAATAGTCAGAAATTAATTGCTTTCTGTCTAGAGTAATGAAAGGTATTTTTTCCAAAATATAACTTCAGAACTATGCCTCCTATCTGACTGTATTCTTTTATCATCTGCTAGTCCACAGACAAATGAATTTAAAGGAGCAACCGAGGAGACACTTACGAATGATATGTAAGTAGTAAATGGTTAAATAAAGACATCCATCAGCATAAGTGTGCATAGAACTATAAACACACACAGGCACATGAGCAAATATATCCATCCATCCATCCATCCATCCATCCATCCATCCATCCTTCCATCCATCCATCCACGCTTCTCTTCAACACACATACACAAATTAATCCATGCACATCGTGGAAACTTAGAACAAGGAGAAAAGAGACAGATGGACATTTGTGGAACTTAGGAGCCTGTCTGGGCATATAGATTTTTTTTTTAATGGAGTTTCCAATTCTTCTCATTGTAGCATCTGCTAGTAACTTTGCATCCTTCTTTGGTGGAGTTGTATAAAGAGGAGCAGGTCATAGGAGAGTTGCTTCCTCCTGTTAGTGTATGTGTCACCCTTAGTTCCTAGTAAGCAGTTTTTTTATGGGACTCAGATTTCCTGACAGAAATTAATTGGTTTCTGTCTAGAGTAATAAAAGCTAATTTTTCCAAAAAAGTGAATTTAGAATCGTGTCTCCTAGCTGACTGTATTCTTTTATCATCCTCTAGCCCACACAGCAGTGAATGTAAAGGAGCAGCCCTGGTGTCACCTATCAGTAAAAGGTGAGTTATAAATCCATAAAGACACATGTATGCATAAGTGTGCATAGAGCTATACACATACACACACGCACATACACAAATAGATCCATCTCCATCCATACTCACTTCTGTCAACACATTTACACACACAAACCCATGCACACAATGGAAACACAAAACATGGAGACAGATGGACATTTGTGGAATTTACTCTCAGGAGCCTGCATGGCCATACAGAGTGTTTTTAACAGGGTTTCCAATTCTTCTCACTGTAGCATTTGTAGGTAACCGCATCCTTTTTTGATGGAGTTGTATAAGGAAGTCAGTTCATAGGAGAGCCACTTCTTCCTGTTAGTGTATTTGTCACCCTCAATTTCTGAGGCAATTTTTTAAGGGATTTGGGTTTCCTGAGTTTGAGACCCTACCATAGTGTGCCAAGAAAGGAGAGAATCCTATTTGCAACATGGAGGAGATGGCGGCCAATAAGGAGTAGTGAAGCCCTGGGAAAAAAAGAATGGAGCTAATGGAATGTGGACTTGTCCCACACCCTCAAGAGCTCTATCCACATGTGAGGTTGGTGCCCAGACCCAACTCAAACCCACCACCTCGTTGGATGCCGCTTTCCTTAGGTGCACAGGTACTTCACTGTGTTTCATGGGCAGGAAAGACTAGCATGATCAATGAAGGGAAGGAGGTGATGAAGGGTTTTCCCAGTCATGTGAAAACCTCTCCTGGAAATAAATCATAAAGGTGTAAGTAATATGGAAAACCTGATTCAAGTTAATTATAGTGTAATGCTCAAGAAAATTTGCAAAAATGAATGAGATTTTATAGAAGGAATAAAAGGACTGTGTTTAATCAGTGGCTGATTAAGGAAACATCTAGGTGAGAATTCTGTAGTTGCTCATGAAGCAATAGTATGTGAGTTTTGTGTGTAGTATTGATTTTTAAGCCAATAAGTAAATCTTTAAAAGAATTTATTTTATAGGACATTGGAGGCATGGGCAAATTAAAATGTATTTCTATTATTATTATTATTATTTTTTGAGACGAAGTCTCACTGTTGCCCAAGCTGGAGCACAGTGGCACGATCTCGTCTCATTGCAACCTCCACTTCCCAGGTTCAAGTGATTCTCCTGCCTCAGCCTCCTGAGTAGCTGGGACTGCAGTCACGTGCCACCATGTCTGACTAATTTTTTGTATTTTTCGTAGGAGCAGGGTTTCACTATATTGGCCAGGCTGGTCTTGAACTCCTGACCTCATGATCTGCCCGCCTCGGCCTCCCAAAGTGCTGGGATTACAGTCATGAGCCACCGCACCTGGCTAAAATGTATTTCTAATATGTACATAGGTTTAATTTATATATAGTTTAATCTCGGATGAATTGACCATTGATAAATGAGTCTTTGTTAATTGTTGGACTTTACTTACTGGGCTTATGTGGTAGTATTTGCATACCCTCACTTATTATATATGTACGTACTTCATATTTATAGAAAATCTACTTCTTTTGGTACAAAAAATGTATTTGCTAATAGTGTCAAAAAAGAGAAATTCACTATATGTCCATGTACCTTTTTGCTCCATCAGCACTGCCTTCAGTGAAATGACAACAGGTAACACATGAAGGGACTTTCAACAAAATTTGAGGTTTAAGTAAATAAAAAGCTAGATGAAAACATATATGTAAATACACACATAGACACACACAAAAGCATACATGTAGAAAAGGGAGATTCAGATTTGGGAAGTTCATGGTCTGGAGTATCCATAACAATACAGGTGTTTTAGGCACTGTTTTCTAAAGTCTTATTACTGTAGTATCTGTAGTTACCTTTCTTTCTTTGATCTAGTTGGATAAAAGAGGAATAGGTCTTAAGAGGAATGCTTCTTATTCCTATTCCATTCCTATTCCACTGCTTATTTAGCAGCACCCTGAAACCTTAGGAAAATATGAGAATGTGTGTGTTGTATGACACTCTACTAGAGTAAGCCAAAAGAGGCAACAGTCCTATTTGGAGCAAGGAGGAGGTAACAGTGGACAGGGAGCTGAGGAGCTCTCAACAGAAAAGAACAAAGCTAATAGACCCCTGGTCTCTCTGTCTGTTACCACAGGAGGCTACTGCCCCAAAGATAAACCCACCATCAGATTGTATGGAGGCCCTGCCTTGGGTCTGTAGTTACTTAGCCCTTTCTGAGGGGCAGGAAAGACATCCATGATTGGTGAAGAGTTACTGGTGGTATTTGAATGTGAAAAGGCAGAAAATTACAAGGACAAGCAAGGTGGGTATTTACAAACTGAAGTTGAATTAATGTAAATTTTGCCAGAAACAGTAACTTGGGGATTACGTTTAGGAGTGAAGAAATGTAAATAAACTTGTTTCATTAAGTTTTTTTCACAGGCTGAAAAATTTCATTACAAACATCTAAAACTTCATTTCCAGAGAAAAATTAAATACCAGGTTTCAAATAAATAACTGATTAATGTCAATATTTCAGGGTAACTAGATTATAAATTATAGAATAATTATCACTAATTTGTATCAGAAAATTAAGTCTAGGATAACATGTGGAGTCTTGCTATGTGCATTTTTAATCCCTTAGCTACTACCCCATTGAATTAAAAAGAGTAATGTGTGGTAGTCATCAATGATGGGTGAGATTTCAAAATATGGAGAGAAAGAAGATAGGGATATATTGAGACTGGTAAAATTCACTCACAAATGAAGTAATAAAGAACTGCACTTAAGCTGTGATTCATTAGACTGTTAAGGCCCAAGAGCACCTTTACATAATGTAAGGTTTTCTTCTAGGAAAAAATGATATATTAATAGTAGACTCCAAATCATTGACATATACATTTTCAGAGTTCAACCAGTTTATAAATGTAGTGTGATAGTACATAACTTCAACCAGAAAAGTATGTCTCTGAAGTCACTTGACCTGACCTGTATATTTTTAATCCTTAGCACTGGCCCGGATAAAATGACATCAGTAGTCTTTCACTACTTCGATATATCTTTGATATAACTCGCCTTTCAATGGTGGTGTCATTGAAAACTACTGAGGTTATTAATTTGGGTCACTGCTAAAGGATCTATCTACACACACACACACAATGCACACGTATATATGTGTGTGTGTGTATATATATACAGATATATCTTTTAGCTATATATGTAGTATATATAGGTATATAAATATGTATTTGTGTGTATGTAGATACACATAGCGCTATACATATGTCTATATATGTGCATATTTAAATGTGTGTGTATATATCTATATATAGATATATTCTTTAGCACTGACCCAAATTAATAACATCAGTAGTCATATATAATTTAATATATATAAGCATGTGTATATATATGAAAGCATATGTTTATATCCTTTAGCCTATATATGTATATGTATACATATATAGGTTATATATACATATATGTGTGTGTATGCATATATATCTTGTTTTATTGTGCTTTACTTTATTGCCCCTCAGATATTACTATTTTATAAACTGAAGGTTTGTAGCAGCCCTGCATTGAGCAAGTCTCCAGGTTTTATTTTTCCAACAGCATGTTCTCACTTTGTGTCTCTGTCACATTTTAATAATTCTTGCAATATTCCAAACTTTTTATTATCATATCTGTTATGGTGATCTCTGATCAGTGATCTTTGATGTTACTATTGTAATTGTTTTGGGGCAACACGAACCACGCCCATATTAAGACGACAAGCCTAATCAATGATATGTTGGTTCTGACTACTCCACTGACTAGCCATTCCCCCATCTCTCCTTCTCCTTGGGCCTCCCTATTCCCTGAGACACAACAATATTGAAAGTAGGCCATTTAGTAAGCCTATGATGGTCTCTAAGTGTCCTAGTGAAAGGAAGAATCACATGTCTCTCACTTTAAACCAAAAGCTAGAAATGATTGTGAGGAAGGCTAGACTTCTTGCACCAGTTCAGCCAAGTTGTGATTGTAAAACAAAAACAAAACAAAATGAAAAAGCCAAAAAATTTCTTGAAGAAAATTAAGACTGCTACTCCAGTGAACATACAAATGATGAGAAAGCAAAATAGTCTGATAGCTAATATGGAGAATGTTTTAGTGGTCTGGATAAATGATCAAACCAGCCACAGCATTCCCTTAAGCCAAAGCCTAATCCAGGACAAGGCCCTCACTCTCTTTGATTCAATGAAGGCTGGGAGAGGTAAGGAAGCTGCAGAAGAAAAGCTTGAAGCTAAAAGGTTGGTTCATGAGGTTTAAGGAAATAAGCCATCTCCACAACATAAAAGTACAAGGTAAACAGCAAGTGCCAATGCAGAAGCAGCAGCAAGTTATCCAGAAGATCTAGCTGAGATAATTGATGAAGGTGGCCACACTAACCAACAGATTTTCAGTGTAGACAAGATAGCCTTTTATTGGAAGAAGATGCCATCTAGGACTTTAGTATTTAGAGAGGAGAAGTCAACGCACGGTTTCAAAGCTTCAAAGCACAGACCAATTCTCTTGTTAGTGGCTAATGAAGCTGGTGGCTTTAAGTTGAAGCCAACAATCATTGACTATTCTGAAAATCCTAGGGCCCTATGAATTATGCTAAATCAAGCAAGATGGGTGACTAGAGATGCCTGGTGCTTGTCTCCCCTACAAGAAAGAACCAAGGCAACAAATACACATCTAAGATTTGATTAGAGTATCAAAGGGATAGTCCTAGAGTGGAGACACACCTGTGGTGACTGGAAGTCCCCACAGCATGGAAACACTCAGCCTCTGCAGCCCCTTCTCCCCCATCTGGATTGAATCAGCCCAGAGAGAGGAGGGACTTCTCATTGCAGGGTGAAGGTAAGCAAAAGATCCCCACCAGCCCCACCGCCATCACAAACACAAAGTCTTTACAACAGGAGAATCTCACAGTCTTTGCAAGCCCTGAGGCCAATGTGGAGTACTGCCAAGAATTTACGCAACTGCATGTCCTGAACTAGGAGTACAAGCTGAAGACTTCCCACCCCCAGAGACCTAAGCTGCAGCAGCACAGCACCATCTTGAGACCAGAGTCATCTCTGGAGTGTGCCCTCCTCTGGGGGCCAGTAGCCACTGTGCCTCTCCACCGCTGGAGCTTTAACTTCAGTACACCAAGCCCACATGGGTGGGTTAAAGCCACAATCCCAGCTGTGTGGAGCTTGGTCCCAGGATTGGCTGTAATTCAAGTACTGCAGAGCAGGGAAATCAACCCCCACCACCACACTTCCAGACAGAGGAATAATCTGCAGTCCCATCCAGGGTAAACTCGCTCTTAAGCCAGCCAAACCACTAGCTGCCCTCTCCCAAGTGGGAAAGGCCCCTAAGCCTCTGAGCATCTGATACACCCCCAGGTCAACAGAGTGACTATGAGCCCATGCTCAGGACCTGAGAAACAGCCCTGCAGGCCCCATCCACCACAGACATGCTCCTGGCCTGCCCAGGAGCCCTCTGCCTTTAATAAGGGCCTGAGGAGCAGTCCCACAGGCTGCCCCCAGCAGGCACACCACTGAGTGGGCCTTGCACCCGTGTCTCAGACCTGAGAGACAAGCAGCTGTGTATGCCCAAGTCTCAGGGCCGAGAAACAACCCTGGGAGCTTACTCTGGCCAACATACCCTCAGGCCAACTAAGCAGCCACACACCTATGTCCCAGGTGAGGAACATCCCTGTAGGCCACACCCCACCGAAACACTCCCAGGCCAACTAAGCAGCTGTGCAGCCTTTCCTGAGCCTGAGAAATAGTCCTGTAGCCATTCCTGGCAGATGCACCTCCAGACCAGCCAATCAGCCATGAATGCCCATGTCCTGGACCTGAGAAAGAGCCCCATGGGCTACTCCCAGAAGACATGCCCCTAGGCCAGCCAAGCAGCCTCGTGCCCACATCCTGGGTCATCGAAGCAGTCCCGTGGGCTTCCCCTGGCAGGTACCACACAGGCCAGCTGAGCAGCAGTGTGCCCACATCCTGAGCTAGAATAGTCCTATGGACTACCCCCAGCAGACACACATCCAGGACAGCTGAGAAGTCATTTGACTGTATCCCAGGCCTGAGAAACACCCCCTCTTGGTCAGCCATGGCAAAGATACCTTCAGTCCAGCTTAGCAGCCATGCAGCTATATATTTGGCCCATGAGTTTCCCCCAGCAGACTGGCCCCAGGCCAGATGAACAGCTGTGTACCCACATACCAGGTATGAGAAACAGCCCTTCAGGCCACTCTGGGAGTGCACGCTTCCAGGCCAGGCAAACAGCTGTGTGCCTGCATCCTGGGCCTGAGAAACTGTCCTGCAAGGCACATCTGGCTGGCATGCCCTGGTTGAGCAACTGCATCCCCATGCTCCTGGCTAGAGTGACAGCACCATGGTCAGCCACATAAAGCCATACTCCAAGTTTTCTGACCCACTGTATGCCTGCACACACCTCTACCCTAAGAAACAGCCCAGTGAGCCCACCCTTGGCAAAGCTGCACCACCATCACCACAAACTTCCTTAGCCTAGGCCACTGAGTAACTTGCAAATGTTACTAGTGTGGATCACAGCTGAATAAACTACATGGAGACTACACTTACTGCATCCAAGTAAGTGTAGAACCAAGGCCAATATACCCCAATGAACTGACATCCAAGACCCATTCATACAAATAAATTCATACAAGTAAACCTACTCCATAAAATTGGAAAAGGTGACTTTTTCACCATATGCGTAGAAATCAACACAGAAACACACCAACCATGAAATGCAAGCAAACATGTCACCTACAAAGGGAAGTAATAATTATCCAGTAATAGACCCCAATCATACACATATGAAATGACAGAAAAAAGAATAATCTTAAGGAAACTCAGTGAGATATAAGGTAATACAGATAGACCAGTCAATGAAATCAGGAAAACAGGATTTGAAAGAGAAATTCAGTAAAGATACAGATACCCTAAAAAGAACCAACAGAAGCCCTAAGAGCTAAACAGTTCAAGGGATGAAATGAAAACATACAATCAATGGCTTTACAGACAAGAACAAGCAGAACAAATGATTTCTGAATTTGAAGACAAGTCCTTTGAAATAACACAGGCAGGCAAAAAAGAATAAAAAAGAATGAAAAAAGCCTACAGGATTTATGGGACACCATTAATTTGATCAAATATTCGTATTATGGGCATTCCAGAAGGAAAAGTGAAGAGAAAATGTGAGGAAAGCGTATTTAATAAAATAAGAGCATAAAATTCCTAACTCTTGAAAGAGAGCTAGACATCTAGTTTCAGGAAGATCAAAGAACCCCAAATACATTCAACCAGACATTATAATCAAATTGTGAAAAATCAAAGACAAAGATTTTTAAAAATAGCAAGAGAGAAGTAAGACACTTATAATGGAATCCCCGTTAGACTAACAGCTGATTTCTCAGCAGAAACCTTAGGCTAGAAGAGAATGGGATGATATATTTGAAGTCCTGAAAGAAAAAAATCTTTCAGCCAAGAATATTATACCCAGCACAGCTATCCTTTACAAATGAAGAAGACATCTGTCATAGATAAACAAAAACAAAGATAATTCATCACTACTAGACCAGCCTTACAAGAAATGCCCAAGGGAGTCTTACATCTGGAAGTAAAAAGATGATAACCACTATCATAAAAACATGCAAAACTTTAAGTCACTGTTAGAGTCAATACATAAAGGAGAAAGAGAAAGGAATGAAACCTTATCACTACAGAAAACTACCCAACTTCAAAAGTAAACAGAGAGGAAGAAAGGAAGAAAACATATACAAAACAACCAGAAAACAATAAAACGTCAGAAGTAACTCCTCACCTACCAATAATAACTTTGAATATCAATAGATTAAATATACCATGAAGGATAGAGACTTGCTGAGTGGATTAAAAAATAAGACCCAACTATATTTTATCTAAAATAAACTCACCTTACCTGTAAAGAAACAAATAGACTGATAATGAAGGGAAGGAAAAAGATATTCCATGCAAATGGAAGCCAAAAGTGAGCAGAAACAGCTATACTTGTATAAGACAAAACAGACTTCAAGTTAAAAAACCATAAAAAGTGACAAACAAGATTATTATATAATAATAAAGGGTTCCATTCCACAAGAAATATAACATAATTGTAATATGTGTGTAATTGTAAATATGTATGCACTCAAACACCAGAGCACCTAGACATATAAAGCGAATATCTAGATCTAAAGAAGGAGATAGACCCAGTTACAATAAGAGTTGGGCACTTCGGTATCTCACTCTTAGCACTGGACAAATCATCTAGACAGAAAATCAACAAAGAAACATCAGACTTAAACTCCACCATAGACCAAATGGACATAACAAACATTTACGGAACATCTCACCTAACAGCTGCAGAATACACATTCTTTTCATCAGCACATGAAACATTATCCAAGATAGACCGTATGTTAGGCTACAAAACAAGTCTCAGCAAATTTTTAAAAATTGAAATTATGTCAGGTGTCTTATCTTGCCACAATGGAATAAAACTAGACATTCATAGCAAGAGGAACATTAAAAACTATACAGACATATGGAAATTAAACAACATGCCCTTGAGTTACAATGAGTGAAGAAAGAAATTAAGAATGAAATTTAAAAATTCCTTGAAACAAATATAACTAGAAACACAACATACCAAAACTAGGGGACACAGCAAAAGCAGTTATTAAGAAGTATGTTTTTAGCAATAAATGTGTGGATCAAAAACACTAGAAAACTTTCAAATAAACTACTGAACAATTCTACCTTAAGAAACTAGAATAGTAAGAACAAACCAAAGCCCAAATTATTAAAAAGAAATAAATAATGAAGACCAAACAGAAATAAACAAATTTGAGGCAAAAATTACAAAAGGTTAACAAAAAGCAGGTTTAAAAAATCAACAAACCATTAGCTAGACTAATTAAGAAAAAGAGAAGACACAAATAAGTAAATTCAGAAACAGAAAAAGAGACTTCATAACAGACATGACAGAAATAAAAATAATTATTAGAGACTATTATGAGCAACTCTACAATAAATTTGAAAACCTAGAGGAAATGGACAAAATCCTTGACCCATACGACCTACCAAGACTAAACCAAGAAGAAATAGAAAACCTGAACAGACCATAAACAAGTAATGAGATTGAACCAGTAATAAAAAGGCTTTCAACAAAGTCCAGGACCTGATGGCTTCACCACTTAATTCTCACTTGTGAAAGGAAGAGTCATTTGCTACAGCAAACTTCATTGTTGTCCTATTTTAAGAAATTGCCTCAGCCACCCCAACCATTGGCAACCACCACTCTGATCAGTCAGCAGCCATCAACATGGAGGCAACAATGCCCTCCACCAGCAAAAAGACTAGGACTTGCTAAAGGCTCAGGTTATCATTAGCATTTTTTAACCAATAATGTAGTCTTTAATTAAGTTATGTGCATAATTTTTTTAACATAATGCCATTGCAAACTTAACAGGCTACAGTGTAGGGTAAATATAACTTTCATATGCACAGGGAAACCAAAACATTTGTGTGAGTTGCTTAATGCAGTTTTTGCTTTATTGCAGTGGTCTGGAATGAAACCCACAATGTCTTTGAGATATGTCTATACACATATTATTTATATATTATACATCTGTATACATATTCTTTTATATATCTTTATATACATATATATAGAAAGAGATAGAGCAAAGAAGACAAAAATATGCAAAATTCAGTGTTGGGAGTATCCATGAAGAAAGAGTTTCTGGTTAATGATTGTAATTTTCTTTCTTAAATATTAAGTCTTCCAGTGAGCTAAGTCATGTTTACTATATCGTTTAGATTCATGGGATTCTTGTTATTCAAATATATTTTTCATCACTATTTTGTGTAGCAAATATCTAATGATATATTTTTGCATTTTTTTTTTGGTAGATAAAGTATGTTAGAACGACTTTCCAAGTTTGAAGTTGAAGATGCTGAAAGTGTTGCTTCATATGAGTAAGTCAGTTTGAAGTTTGAAAGGAGGGAGCCATTGATGGATCTCTTATCTTTAGTTAAACAGAGCTTATGCTGAGGCAAGAAGAAAAAAGGGAAACTATGGAAAGATATCAAAATGTATGGGTGGGAGCATACACCGTATTTACTCCAGTTGAATTATTAGACAAGTATTATTTTGAAAAATAAATTCCATCCATTCAGAAATAAATGTTCTTCTAGCTTGAAAATGTAAAAAGTATTCTTAGAAGAAATTAATTCCATTAAAAGTTTTCTTTAAAAAAAAAAAACACAGGAATGCAGAATGCTACTTAACTCATCACTAGTGAACATTTCTCATTTTTACCGGATATTGTGTGATTTCCAATTTTGTAGATTTTGCCTATGAGCAAATGGTATTGATAGCAAAAGCAAACATGTTTTGCTGACTAAAGACCTCTTTATTCGGAGCTTGCAGTGAGCTGAGATCTGGCCACTGCACTCCAGCCTGGGCGACAGAGCAAGACTCCGTCTCAAAAAAAAAAAAAAAAAAAAAAAAAAAGGCCTCTTTATGCTCATTGGGATTTTATTCTTATTTGTTTCTAATCTCACTAGAGTACTTCCTGTTGCACTGACCTGAAGGCATTTTATCATGTACTCACTGTAATGAAACAATACATTCTTAAACTGGCTTGTGTCTGAACTGCAGACATATTCAGGAAATTTTTCTTCTGCTTCTTTCTTGCCCAGTTGTATAACCATTTGCCAGCTTGTGTCAATGTTGGAGACCAAGTCCTGCCATAGAGGAAGTTAACTCACCATGGTTGTAAGTGGTTGGTGTCTGTCTAAACAAAGATTGGAAACAAAGGGGGCAAATACAAATAGTTCTTCAAATTACCCTGAATTTGCCACTGAATTAAACTGTGTGTCTGCAAATCATCTATACGTTTTCTGTAATGGAGCTGCCCAGGGATGAAGCAAAATTAGACAGATTAAGCAAGGCAAGCATTTCCTTCTTTCCCCACTCCAAACAAAATAAAGCAGGATTTCATTTTATTTTATTTTTAAATTACAAATTCTCATTACATAGATATAGTATAGGAATAGATATAGTAGTCCCTGTGAGAAACGCTGGTGTTTCATACCAGGGGGATGATCTTGGATTTATAGTAAAAGCTGGAATCAGTGCTTGGCTTTGACATCATATATTCATTCACCTGATACTCAGCAAGTCACTAAACCTTTTTAACTTTCAGATTATTCAAATGTAAACTGGTTATGATGCTATCTATGTATTGGATATTGTATTGTAAAAAATTAGTAATAAAACTAAAATAACACACAAAAATACTTTGAAAACTCTGTAGCTTTGTGAATAGGTTTTATTCTAAAAACTGAAAATAACATAAGAGTTCATTAAAGGAAAATCAGAAAATACAATCAACAAATCTACCCACGTATAGTCCTTCTTAAACTTGGATGCATGCACTTCTAAGTTCTTTAAGCATATACTTTTTTTGTTTACAGATATGAGACCATACTTATTATTATTCTTTTGTAAATAACCTTATTACTTCATGACATCATGACTATATTTTTTGTTAATATATATTCATGTGCACTTACAACATTATTTGTAACAGTTGTTTTACAAACTGTTATATTTACAAAGTAATATACCATGAAATATTTCATGGTGTAGATGTGCTATAATTCATTTAATAGTCAGATATTGCTGAACAATTAAGTTTTTTTACAAGTTTTTAAGTGTTACAAAAAATGAATATATTTGAGGCTAAATCTCCGTATATTGTTGGTTATTTGCTTGTTATAAATTCTCAGAAGTGGAAATTCTGTGTCAAAGGGAATGATTGTGACGCTATGGATATTGATATGTGCTTTAACATCAAGATGCAAGTGTACATTTCTCCCTTCCCACACTTAGCACTAACCATCATTGATTTCTTTGATATCAGTAAATATATTTTTTCTAATGCACATTCTTTGACACACCTTCATTTACCCTTTCTAAGTTAATATTTCATCATTTGCAAACTACTTTTGCCCAGTTAAAATTGGTGTGTTTTTCTGTCTTTGGACTGAAAAGTTAAATCTATTGATCCTTTTTCTATTTTATGTAATATAAGTAATTTCTCCCATGTTGTCTTGCTTTTCACTATATAAAGTATTTAATCTTCATCTAATCAAATGTATCTGTACTTTTCTTTGTGATTTTGTCTTTAATGTTATTCTCAGAAAGTCCTTCTTACCCCAAGATTTTAAATGTATTCACCAAAATTTCTGTTTTGAATGTATTTTCTTCATTTGTATAAAATATCTGCCCTGAATTTTCTTTGTCTTAAGGTATAAAGTGTAGAAATTTACCTTTCTCCTAAGTGACTCATAGTTTTCTCAGCATGAAAATGGCATCCCCCTGTGTTGTCTTTACCGTGTTTTAGTGATCTAGAGTGAGCAGGAAGACCAGAGTCACTACAGTGTTTTTAGTGCTTTGCATCACGGCCATCTCCCTTCCCCTAGAGTCTGTACCAGAGAAAAATGTGTCCAGTGGGAGAGACAGCACCTGCCTCCAGTACAAATCCCACTTCATTAAACATGGTCTGGTTAGTGTCATGTATCTCCCACCTTCTATTGATAAAAAATAAATCATGTTCATAGTTAATATTTGTGCTTTTAATTCAACTTTGATATTGATATTGGAACTTTTAGTGTTTTAAGGTTTAGTATCGCATATCTTTTTCTGTCTCTCTCTCTCTCTCTTTTTCTTTTCTTCTGAGCCAGAGTCTTGCTCTGTCACCAGGCTGGAGTGCAGTGGCGCCATCTCAGCTCACTGCAACCTCTGCCTCCGGGGTTCAAGAGATTCTCCTGCCTCAGCCTCCTGAGTAGCTGGGACTACAGGCACGCACCACCATGCCCAGCTAATTTTTTGTATTTTTAGTAGAGATGGAGTTTCACCATGTTGGCTAGGATGGTCTCAATCTCGACCTCGCGATCTGCCCACCTCGGCCGCCCAGAGTGCTGGGATTACAGATGTGAGCCACTGCGCCTGGCCACTCTTTATTTTTAAATTATCATTTAAATTTAGTTTTTGTCTCTCATGTGTAGCATGTAATGCCTTTAATTTCAAAGTTATCTGAGAGTATTTCTCAATATGCAATATGAGAGTAATATGTTTGTATTTATGATTTCTGGTATGTTTGGTTTTATTTATCATCTTTTTCTTTTTAAAAATACTTTGATATTTTCTTTTTAAATTGGTCTATATTTTTTGCTATTGATTTGTTTTTATCTCCTGCATTTTTTATTCGTATGCAAGTCAGAAGCCCATTTCTAGTCTATCAATGTTTATATTTAAACATATAGAGAATATAATTATATCACTTTTCTCCATCAATATCGAGAATAAAACTGGACTTGTACCTGTGAAAGATAAGAAATGCAACCTGCCTTTACTTCTATCTTCTTCCACACCTTGAATCCTAGTGTAAGAATGCCTAAAAATTCAAATCAATACTATTATTCGTGATTTTATATGATTTATCTTTACTTTTAGAATCATTTATTTACATTTTCACCTGCTACGTTTTTATGCTACATTAACAATTATTATTTAGACTTACCTAATTCTGAGTTTATATTATGTACCATCTTTTCTCAGTAAGTCATCTTCCTTATTTCTATGTTCTTCATTTTGATTCATTGCTCAGCTGACTCAAGCCCGTTGAGTAATTGTTTTTAGGAAAGGTACATGGAGGCTATGCTTCGAGTTGCTGCATGTTGGAGTGTCTGTCTATTGCTCCCAAGTGTGAAAAGTACTTTTCCTGGATATGGATTTATTGGGTCATAGTTATTTCCCTGCAAACTCTGCACATAACTGCTTGAAACTGCATTTACATAGCACACTTTTTTAAACCAAAAAAGTCTCAACTCTATATTTATTTGATATAGTTTCAGTGGACGCTGAAACAGATTAAGGGGCTAAAGCCACCCAAGCCACTCCTTCATGCCTTCGTAATCTGTCAGGCTTGGTTCTGTATGGTGACATTGTCAAGTGAGTTCAGATTTATATTTCCTTGATACCCAGAGATCCAGTAGACTGTGTGGGATCAGAGGGTCTTATAGTAAGAGAATGGCAACTTGAGGAGAGAATTCACCTCTTTTGGCCAATTGATTCTCCATCTACATCAGCCTTAATTCTCCAAGCCTGGGCAGAGGTGGTGGGTCCAGGTGGAGAGGGGAAAATTAGAAGGATTGGGGATTTCCTTTATCTCAGGTTAACCTAATATCATTCAGCAAAGGCCAGTTTTTTTTTTTTAACTTTTATTTTAGGTTTGGAGGTACATGAGAGGTTTGTAACATAGGTAAACATATGTTAGGGAGGTGTTTTTTTTTTCCACATATTATTTCATCATCCAGGTGTTAAGCTCAGTACCCAAATAGTTATCTTCTCTGCTCCTCCCTCTCCTCCTACCCTCCCCACGTAAGTAGACCCCAGTGTCTGTTTCTTTCTTTGTGTTCATAAGTCCTTATGATTTAGCTACCACTGATAGGTGACGACATTCAGTATTTGGTTTTCCGTTTCTGCACTGGTTTGCTAAGGATAATAGCCTCCAGCTCCATCCATGTTCCCACAAAAGACATGATCTCATTCTTTTATTATGGCTGCATAGTATTCCATGGTATATATGTACCACATTTTCTTTATCCAGTCTGTCATTGATGGTTACCTAGGTTGATTCCATGTTTTTGCTATTGTAAATAGTGCTGCAGTGAACATTCATATGCATGTATCTTTATAGTAGAATGATTTATATTCCTCTGGGTATATGCTCAGTAATGGGATTGCTCAGTCAAATAGTAGTTCTGCTTTTAGCTCTTCAAGGTATTGCCATACTGCTTTTTATGATGGTTGAACTAATTTACACTCCCACCAACAATGTATAAGTGTTCCCTTTTCTCTGCAACCTTGCCAGCATCTGTTATTTTCTGACTCTTTAGTAATAGGCATTCTGACTGGTGTGAAATGGTATCTCATTGTGGTTTCAATGTGCATTTCTCTAATCTGTGATGTTGAGCTTTTCTTCATATGCTTGTTGGCCACATGTATGTCTTCTTTTGAGAAATGTCTGTTCATGTCAAAGGCCAATTTTGGCAGTGCCCCAGTTCTGCTCAGTATCTGCCCTCTTTGTTCTCCAGTCTTAGGCACAGGCTGTGAGCATTGTCTTAGGATTCATGGTTCTCAGGGTGGAACTTAAGTCTTGTGTTGGAGGCTTCAGTATGACAGAAACTTTCTGAAGACTTCTACTGAAGCCTCCTGTGTTGGAGGCTTCTCCTTCTAAAGAGCCTCCAACACACGAGGCTTCAGTAGGACAAAACAATTGTTCCTCATCAGCTACCTTGTCTCCAGCCATAAGGTAAAATGAGGCATTATTGGAGGCTCCATCAAACAGGTTCTCCTTCCTTTGATTAATGGAAGGGGCCCAGTCTTTCGGGTGTTTCTCCTTTGCAGTATATCTTACTAAAATGTCTTACCTCTGAAGTTCATTTGCAACCTCAAATGTGACTCTTGCTAATGTGTCTGTTTACTAGGTGTCTCGTTTGAAGAGATGACAAAAGCATCATTTACTCCCTATGCTCATTCCTGAAATACCTTATTTTATTGTGGTGGAAACTGAGATCTGGCCAAAGTTTGATGACTTGCCCAGGCTGGCACTAAAATACGGTTGTCTTCTACCACCCTTTTCTGTCTTCATGCTATACTCCCTGAGTAGATGACCACAAGTTTAAGTTTAGTATTGCCATAAAGTTGGGGTTGGGGCTTTGCATGCAATGGAAATGTTACTAAACATCCAAAGTTTACTGTCTTATTCGCATATATTCTGGATAGCAAAGTGAAATACTCATGGAGCAGAAAGAATGAAATTTTAGCGATTAGTAAAAAGCATTTTGTTATACAACTTCTGAATAATTTTCTTTTAAATTGTATTTATAAAGGCCTTTGTTTTTTGGTTAAATTTACCATATATGTTAGAAGAAATCTGATTAATTTTATTTTTACTTCTTTTTGCAGCAGCAAGATTAAGAAAATTGTGCATTCAATTGTATCATCCTTTGCATTTGGGTATGTGGGACATAGAAAACACCATGTGTTAAATATATTTGAGACTTGGCTTGGCGTGGTGGCTCACGCCTGTAATCCCAGCACTCTGGGAGGCTGAGGCGGGCAGATCACCTGAAGTCAGGAGTTCAAGACCAGCCTGGCTAACATGGTGAAACCCCATCTCTACTAAAAATACAATAATTAACTGAGCATAATGGCGGGTGCCTGTAATCCCAGCTACTCAGGAGGCTGAGGCAGAAGAATCGCTTGAACCTAGAAGGCACAGGTTGCAGTGAGCTGAAATTGCACCATTGCACTGCCGGCTGGGCAACAGAGCAATACTCCATCTTAAAAAAAAAAAAAAATATATATATATATATATATGTCATATATATATATGACATATATATATATGACATATATATATATGACATATATATATGACATATATATATGACATATATATATATGACATATATATATATATATATATATGACTTAATACTTCAATGAGAAAGACTGAAATAAAAAAACAAAAAAGCATTTCCACCTTCCATCAGTTGCTAAGTAGCCATGTGCCCCTTCTAATGTAATCTAATTTATCATGGAATTCTGGTTTAAGCTGGACATTAAGACTTGCAAATAAATGGCTTTTGCCTAAGATTAATAGTAACATATTAATATTGTTTTTCTTCCATCTGCAAAAGTAACATTAATGAAAATTAAATGTTAAAATTCTATAAGTTAAGTGTTTTATTAAGTACCGTATACATCTAGACTTACTCTTTAATTCTGGAAATAATTTACTTAGACTCTTCTCTACATAAGAGTGAGATTTCATACTATGATATAGATTTATGCAATATAATTGTTTCCTTTTGAATTAATACTATTTTAATTTGAGCTGCAAGTTTTTAAAAAAGTACTTCGAAGACTAATTCATCTTCATGGATTAGGCAAATAGTCTAATCAATTTATGGAGAATGTATTTAGAATATGTAACAGCAAGTGGCAGGAGGTACTTTAGAGTTCAAGACTCACGTGCCCATCACTATGCTAGAAGCACCCATAAATATGGAATCATGTACTTGTTGAAAATGTCACTGATGAAAAATCTTGGTCTTTTATGAGCATATGTTACTCATGCTTTCATTTGGTGTTTATTAATAAATTCTTTAGAATTATCCAGATTGAGGGTTTATTTTTTATGAGAAATTGGTATAAATTTCTTATAAAATTCTCAAATTTTAAGAAGAGTTTCCAAACAGACACAGGTGATTTTAATTCAGTTTTACTTTTCTCTCTTGAGGTGTTGGTCTGATGTTTCTACTATAAAAGGGCATGATAATATCTTGTGAAGTGGTTTGGTGAGAATTTTGTTTATTAAGAACTGCTTCTATTGGGTGAAAACAGTGACTTTCTGAGATTCTAAGGCATTACAGTTTTTCCTGACACTGGGCGGCTTAATACTAAATAATAACATTTTGGTACCTGATCAGTGGCCTAAATACAGTATAGCTAGAGGGACAAAAGCCCCTTTATCTTTGTATTTATTTATTTATTTATTTATTTATTTTAGAATATTTGGAGTTTTCCTGGTCTTACTGCATGTCACTCTCCTCCTTGCCGACCTAATTTTCAATGATAGCAAACTTTATATTCCTTTGGTGCATCGTTCTATTTCTCTAGCTATTGCCTTATTTTTTCTCATGGATGTTCTTCTTCGAGTATTTGTCGAAGGGTAAGTTTGATTATTTTTATAATGCATTATGCTGTTTTGTACTTTTATAAGAAGCACTGTGGGAGGCTGAGGTGGGAGGACCCCAAGGTCAGGAGTTCAAGACAATCCTGGCCAACATGGTGAAACCCCGTCTCTACTAAAAATGGAAAAATTAGCTGGGTGTGGTGGTGGGTGCCTGTAATCCCAGCTGCTTGGGAGGCTGAGGCAGGAAAATCGTTTGAGCCTGGGAGGCAGAAGTTGCACTGAGCTGAGATCACACCATTGCACTCTAGCCTGGGTGACAGGGCAAGACTCCATCTCAAAAAACCAACCAAACAAACAAACAAAAAACAAAAAAAGAAGCATTTTAAAATAATTAACAGGAGCATTCACCACAAACTGACTTAAGAGCCTTTGGGCCTTATAAGAACATTGGCGGTAGTCTGGCAGTACCCACCATGGCCTGTGTTTGAGGTGCCCATGGATTGATGCTCCTCTGCCTTTGGAGAGGGGTGGAAAGAGTGAGAGGGACTGCATCTTGTGGTTTGAGTGACAGCTCAGCCATAGCACAATAAAACACTAGGTAGACTTTAAAAGTTTTTGATCTAGGCCCTGATTCCCAGGCAGCACCTTTGGATCCACCCAGAGGCTGGGAGAACTTGCCATCCTGAAGGGAAGGACACAGGCCTGGCTGTTTTTACCATGTGATGATTGTAGAGCCCCAGGGCCTTCAGGAAACTTATGCAATAGCTAAGGAGTGGCTACAGCAGGTCTTGGGCAAGACCCAGTGCTGTGCTGGCCTCAGGTCTGACCTAGTGAAGTCACAGTAGTGGTGGCCACAGGGGTGCTCGTGTCACTCAACCCCAAGCTTTAGGTGCCTCAGAACAGAGAGAGAGAGACTCTGTTTGTTTGGGAGAAAGTAAGGGAAGAGAACAAGAGTCTTTTTTTGGTAACACAGAGAATTGTCCTGGATCTTGTCCAAGACCATTAAGGCAGTACCACTGTGAGTCTGCAAGAACCACAGAGTTTAGGAGGCTTGGGGTGTCCCCTAAAGCAGATACAGCTTAGATCACAATATCCAAGTTCTTTCAAATATCTGGAAAGCCTTCCCAAAAAAGATGGGTACAAACAAGCTCTGACAGTGAAAACTACAATATACAGTGAAAACTACAATAAATACCTAACTCTTCAATGCCCAGACACCAAAGAACATCTGCTCACATCAACATTATCCAGGAAAACATGACCACACCAAATGAACTAAATAAGACACCAGGGTCCAATCCTGTAGAAACAGAGATATGTGACCTTTTAGACAAAGAAATCAAAATAGCTGTGTTGAGGAAACTCAGAGAAATTCAAGACAACACAGAGAAGGAATTCATAATTCTATTTAGATAAGTTTAACAAAGAGATTGAAATAATTTAAAAGAATCAAGCAGAAATTCTGGAGCTAAAAAATGTAATTGGCACACCAAGGAATGCATTAGAGCCTTTTAATAGCAGAATTGATCAAGCAGAAGACAGAATTAATGAGCTTGAAGACAGGCTATTTCAAAATACATAGAGCAGACAAAGGAAAGAATAAAAAACAATGACACATGCCTACAGGATCAAGAAAATAGCCTCAAAAGGACAAATCAAAGTGGTATTGGCCTTAAAGAGATGGGAAGTGTAGAAAGTTTATTCAAAGGGATAGTAACAGAACTTCCCAAACCCACAGAAAGATACAAATACCCAAGTACCAGGAAGTTATAAAACACCAAGCAGATGTAACTCGAAGATGACCTCAAGGAATTTAATAATCACAGTCCCAAAGATCAAGGATAAAGAAAGGATCTTAAAAGCAGCAAGAGAAAAGAAACCAATAATATACAATGGAGCTATAATATATCTGGCAGCAGACTCTTCAGTAGAAACATTTCAGGCCAGGAGAGAGTGGCATGACATATTGAAAGTGCTGAAGGAAAAAAACATTTACCCTGAAACAGTGTATCCGGTGAAAATATCTTTCAAAGTGAGGGAGAAATAAAGACTTTTCCACATAAACAAAAGCTGAGGGATTTCATCAACACCAGACCTGTACTAGAAGAAATGCTAAAGGGAGTACTTCAGTCAGAAAGACAAGGACATTAATAAGCAGTAAGTAACAACCTTAAGATATAAAACTCACTGGTGATAGTAGGTACACAGAAAAATGCAAAATGTTAGAACACTGTAACTATGATATATAAACTACTCTTATTCTAAGTAGAGAGACTAAACTATGAGCCAATCAAAAATATTAACTACTTGAATTGCCATGTTGGTGCTTTAATCATATATATGTGTCAAATGATGAATATAACTTTATTGTTTGAAAACATCCCATGAATGTTATATTTTTCTCTTAGTCTACTCTAGAAAATACATTTTAAATAATTAATGAAAGTAGAATTCTTAATGTGGATGAGTCAATAGTTTGTGTTCTTTAAATATTCCTAGCTCTTCTTGCAGGGGGGAATGAACTTTTTTTTTTAATATTACAGGAGACAGCAGTATTTTTCTGACTTATTTAACATTTTAGATACTGCCATTATTGTGACTCCTCTGCTGATTGATGTCATTTACATTTTTTTTGACATTAAGTTTCTTAGGAATATTCCCAGGTATGAAATGTAAGGCTTACCTCTCTTAAAGTTTTAAAGTTTTTCATTAATTTTACATTTTCTGTGGCTTTTATTCTATATAATCTTTTTTTTTTTTGAGACAGAGTCTCGCTCTGTCGCCCAGGCTGGAGTGCAGTGGCCAGATCTCAGCTCACTGCAAGCTCCGCCTCCCGGGTTTACAACATTCTCCTGCCTCAGCCTCCCCAGTAGCTGGGACTACAGGCGCCCGCCACCTCGCCCGGCTAATTTTTTGTATTTTTTGGTGGAGAAGGGATTTCACCGTGTTAGCCAGGATGGTCTGGATCTTCTGACCTCGTGATCTGCCTGTCTCGGCTTCCCAACGTGCTGGGATTACAGGCTTGAGCCACCGCGCCCAGCCTTCTATATAATCTTTTAAACTTCAGATGTTCTCATTCTATACCAAATACATTGCTTTAAAATGAAATGTTTAGGTAAATTCACACATACTTTGAAACTAAAAGATGGTGACATTTGGGGACCAGTGAAGAGCATCCACACTAAGTACCATTAATTGAATGAAGAAGATGGAGTACCCAAAGAAGGACCTTTTTACTCTTGTACTAACTTTAACTTCTCTACATTTTGAAGTTCTCATCAAATTCCCATTTGTATCATTTTTTTTTGGCCTTTTGGCTAAGATCAAGTATAATATTTTTATCAGTTTAATATCTGCTATGTAAAAAAAATTTTATATTAAAAACAATTCCCCTCTGTGCTTCAACTACAAATCCCTTACACATAATGTTCTGTCTGGAGTTTTCCTACAGCCAAGAGGGAATCTATTTGAGCATATGCAAAATTTGAGTGACTTCAATCATGAGTTTCTAAAAAATAGCAAACAGAACAGAAACTAGGAGATGACACGTGTGGCAACACAATGGTAGAGTTTTGCAGTATAGTTGTGGTAGACACAAAGAAAGCTTAGGCAAAGTTAGAACTGTTAGGATTAGGAAACTAAAGAGTGTATGAGGACCTGGTGACTTTTTTTTCTTTTTTTATTGTGACAATGAGGAAAATGAAAGAGCAAATGTATACTGGGATGTAGATGGTGGCTTCCTAAGCTTGTTCATGGGTCAAATAGCTGATTTCTTTTTGTATCCTAGCTTCCCTGGACTACAGCTCAGGCCCCAACTAAGCATGTTAAGTGATAGGCTTTTGGAGTTATTTGAAAATAACCTTAGCCAATGTGGTCCTCTGACTAGAAACCTCAGCATCACTTGAGAGCTTGCTAGAAATACAAGAAGAAAAATACTTTAGGCCCCACCTTGGACCCACTGAATCAGTATCTCTGGGACCCAGCAATCTGCAGCTTAACAAGCTTTTCCAGATGGCTCTTATTTACGTGTGCCCAAATCAGAGAAGCACTAGTCCAGACCATCAGTTCTCTTCTTCAGTGTTTCTGATGGTAGGAGAGACACCAGCTAGCACACTTTGGAAGTATCTCAATCTGTTGCCTGCCTGATGTGCATTAGCAGCTGTAGTGAACCTCTGTTACTCATGGGAATAACAAAGATGAACAAGAATAATCAATTTGTTTTGATGTGGAAAAATTGAAAATGCTAGTCTTAAATCCCAAAATTAAATTAACAAATGCGAAGAGCCTGTTGTATCACTATTTCTCTAGACCAGAATTTCTCAACCTCAGCATTGCTGACATTTTGGGCCAGATCTTTGTCATGAGAGGGTGGTGAGCAGTTACATTAACTGCAGGCTGTTTAGCAAAATTCCTGGCCTCTATCCACTAGATGTAAGTAACACACACACACACATACACACACACACACACACACACACATCAGTTGGGAAAACCGAAATGCCTCCAGACATTGCCAAATATTCCCAAGGTAGGTAGGTAATTGGGGAGAGGAGGGAAAATTGCCTCTGGTTAACAACTGCTGCTCTAGACATAGTTTATATTGATAAAATTCTGTTTCTGAAGCAAAAATCGATCTTTTAAATTTATTGTTAGATGAACACATTTAGTTCGACTTCTACGACTTGTTATTCTGATAAGAATTTTTCATCTGATTCGTCAAAAAAGACAACTTGAAAAGCTGATGAGAAGGCTGGTAAGTGGCAAAACATGCTTATGATTCAGAAAAAATATTTTGTGTTTTGGGACCCATTGGCAAGGGTTGATATCTATACTGTATAATGTTTTTATTTTTATGTTGATGAATGTTTCACAAACTAATGATGATTTTAAACTCTCAGGTTTCAGAAAACAAAAGGCGATACACGAGGGATGGATTTGACCTAGACCTCACTTATGTTACAGGTTTGTGACACTTAACTGTTGATTTACTTGTATTACTTCACTTTTTCTTGTAATTGTATTTTTTTTTTTTTTGCCTCATGTAAGACACATTCATTCAAAATATTCTTTATTCATGAGGATATATGCCACTGTGATAGTGTGACATATTTGTGGTTTAGCCCTGGCAATGGAAGATCTGCATGCCTTCTCATTTCAGGACTACTCGGTTGCAGCATAGGAACTTGAATGGATTTTCAGCCGACTCCGTTTGAGTTTCAATTTATTAAGCTCTAGTAGTTATTCTGAGTCTCAAGGATCCCAGAGAGACCTCTTCGCATCCTAGAACCCCAGAGAATGAGGTCAGTGCTTGGTAGATCTCAGGTTTTCTGAGTCAGAGGGCTGCAAAGCACCTTGGGAGTTCCCACCATCACTGGTGCCCAGAACTCTTGGATTTTCTCTGGTATTTAAGATAAGAAATAAATTCTAAGAACAGGGAGAGCTTCATACTGAGGCCAACATAAGTACATGGCATACGGTTAGTACTAGTGGAGTCTTAAGAACGCCATGCCAGTTTAATTGTCATTATGTTGGATCATTTAATATGTTATTTGATTATCCTGAGTATTAGCTCTTTTCTGTTAACCTCAATCTTAAAAGTTTTTTTTTTCTGTGAAAATGGAGTGTGATCATGAATAAATTATGTTTTGTATGTTATAGGAAATCTATAATAATGTTTGTAATAGTGATGGTTTTGGTTTTCAGAACGTATTATCGCTATGTCATTGCCATCTTCTGGAAGGCAGTCTTTCTATAGAAATCTAATTGAGGAAAGGGCCTTTATCTGACAAATACTCATTTCTCAGTGAATGTAGGCTGTGTAGTCATGAGTTTATTATTGACCCAGATACGGCAGTATTCTTTTAAAAATGTACTCTTTCAAGTAAAAAAAAAAAAAATCATAATGGATTAATACCAGTTACAATTGTGCCAGTGGTTACAAACCACCCCAAAACTTACTGGCTTATAACAGCAACTATTTATCTGGCTCATGATACTATGGTTTGTGAATTTGGCATGGGCTTAACTGTCCAATTCAGGTGACTGCAGAAAGGATTTCCTGTCTCAACTAAGCTCATTCATGTATCTATGGGCAGCTACTGGGTCATCTGAGGACTGACTAGTCTAAAATGACTTGGTTACCCTTAACTGACAGAACCACTACATGCTACATGCACCCCCTAAGGTCCAAGGCCCATCCCATCTGGCACTCACTGCTGCTAACAGCTCCACCCCCTTCACCAGCAGAGCCACCATATGCTGCATGCACTTCTAAGGCACTGAGGACTGGCCTGCCTGGTGCCCACCCTGCTGGTGGCAATATGCCACAACTAGCAAAGCCACTACACTTAGCATGCATATGCTTAGTGCCTGAGAACTCATCTGAATGATGGCTCCCACACCAAGAAAAACCATACCACTGTCTCCACACTCACCATCAGACCACTGAGGCACTCACAGACACCACTGAATTCTGATTATAGCCAAAAAAGTCGCATGAAGACTATATTACTGCACCCACCCAGAACCAAAGTCAAAGCACCCTGCTCAATGAACACTATAGGGGACAACTATTGGAAAAAGTATTTCTTTATGAAAGCTCTCTAACATTGGAAGAGGCAACTGTTCCCGTAGATGTGCAAAAATCAATTTAGGGCCCCAAGAAACATAAAAAGCAAGGAAACATTACACCTCCAAAGAAACACAATAATTCCCCATGAACAGACCCTAAATTTTAAGAGTATATCAAATGGCTAAGAAATTCAAAATAATGATCTTAAGGAAACTCTATGAGATACAGAGAATACAGATAGACAAATCAATGAAATTAGAAAAACAATTTATGATCTTATGAGAAATTCAACAAGGATATATATATGTCACTAAAAACCAGACAGAGATTTTGGAGCTGAAGAATTTAAGGAATAAAATAAAAATACCATCAAGAGTCCAGGTGCAGTGGTTCACACCTGTTATCCCAGCACTTTGGGAGGCCAAGGCAGTGCATCACTTGAGGCCAGGAGTTCAAGACAAGCCTGATTAACATGGCAAAATCCTGTCTCTAAAAGATAAAAAAATTAGTTGGGTTTGGTGGCGCATGCCTGCAATCCAAGCTACTTGGGAGGCTGAGACATGAGAATTGCTTGAACCCAGGAGGTGGAGGTTGCAGTGAGCCAAGATTGTGCCACTGCACTCCAGCCTTGGTGGCAGAGCGAGACCCTATCTCAAAAAAAAAAAAAAAAAGGCAATCAAGAAGTTTAAAAACAGACATGGGAGAGATATGGCCAAAATCTAGGAAGCTCAAAGGTTCTCAAATAGATTCAACCCAAAAAGTTCTTCTCTGAGGTGCATAATAGTCAAACTGTCAAAAGTCAAAAAGAGGGAATATTCGTCAGGTGTGGTGGCTCACACCTGTAATCCCAGCACTTTGGGAGGCTGAGGCGGGTAGATCACTTGAGGCCAGGAGTTCAAGATGAGCATGACCAACATGAAGAAACCCCATTTCCACTAATAATACAAAAAAATTAGCTGGGTGTGGTGGCATGAACCTGTACTTCCAGTTACTTGGGGGGCTGAACCACAAGAATTGCTTAAACCCAGGAGGTGGAGGTTGCAGTGGGCCAAGATCATACCACCGCACTACAGCCTGGGTGACAGAGCAAGACTGTATCCAAAAAAGAAAGGAAATATTAAAAACAGCAAGAAAAAAGCATCAAGTCACATATAAGGGAATCTCCATTTGATTAACAGTAGATTTCCCAGTGGAAACTTTACAGGTCAGTAGACAATGAGATGGGATGATATATTCAAAGTACTGAAGGAAAAAAATAAACAAAACTGTCAACCAAGAACACTATACCCAGCAGAGCTATCCCCTAGAAATGAGGGAGAAATAAAGTATTTCCTAGACAAGCAAAAACTGAAGGAATTCATCACCACTAAACTGGCCTTATAAGTACTGCTTAAGGTGGTTCTACATCTGGAAGCAAGAGGATGATTACCATTGTGAAAACACACGAAAGTATAAAACTCACTGGTAGCACAGATATGCACATGAGAAAGAGAAAGGAATCAAACTTTATCACTACAGAAAATGACCAAACCACAAAGATTAAAAAAAAAAAAAAATAGGGGAAGAACAAAGGATATACAAAACAACCAGAAAAAAATTGAACAAAATGACAGGATAAAGCCTCATCTATTAATAGTAACCTTGAATGTAATATAAACAGATCAAATTCCCGATTAAAAGATATAGAGTTGGCTGCCAAAATTAAAAAAAAAAGACCCAACTGTATACTGCCTACAATAAACTAACTTTACCTGTAAAGGTTCATATAGACTGAAAGCGAAGGGATAGAAGAAATTATTTCAGCCAAACAGAAACCAAAAGCGAGTAGCGGTAGCCATACTTATCAGGTAAAACAGACTTTAAGTCAAACTGTATGAAGAGACAAAGAAGGTCATTTGATAATAAAGGGATCAACTTAGCAATAAGATATAATAATTGTAAATATATATGTACCCAACACTAGAGCATTCAGATAAACAAGGCAAATATTATTAGATCTAAAGGGAAAGATAGACTTCAATGCAGTAACAGTTGGGGCCTTTAACACCCCACTCTTACCATGGGACAGATCATCCAGACAGAAAATCAACAAAGAAATATCGGATTTAAGCTTACAGATAGGACTAAGTTCTGGTGTTCTATAGTGCTGTAGGGTGAGTACAGTTAACAATAATTTATTGTATATTTTTAAATAGAGAGGATGTTGAGTGTTCCCAACACAAACAATGATAAATATTTGAGGTGATAGATATGCTGATTATCCTGATTTTATCATTACATGTTGTATATAGGTATTGAGATATCCCTCTCTACCTTCTAAATATGAACAAGTGTTATGTGTCGATTAAAAATATTTTTAAAGAATGAAGGAAACAGATTTTTTTAATGAAAGGAAAGAAAATAACCTGACTTGGCTGAATGGCCCCAGGTGGTCTCTCATTCTCCAGTAGGCTACTTCAGTCCTGTTCACATGATGGCAGAGGCAAGAGTCCCTGGAGTGGCAACAAAGCAGTGCAAATCCTCTTAAGGCCCAGGCTCAAAATTATATATTACTTCTACCCTATTTTACTGGACAATGCAAATTACAGTACCAGTCTGGATTCAAGGAGTAGAAAATAAACTCGAATTCTTGATAAAAGGAATTATAAAGAATTGTGGCCTTTTTTGATAGTCTGCCATAGGGAAGACAGATGGGGATGCTATAACCAAAATGGGTATTCTTAGGTTGAGATCCTAAATTATAGTGAGGGCATACTGGTTTAGGCTCTGTGGATGACTAAATTAATTTCAAACATATAATGCTGTTTACTGTGAAATGCCAGCTGAAAGGATCATTGTTTAATTTTATGTAATTTACAATACTTATTATATCTCAATAAAAGTATAATTATCGAGGGCCGGCATCAGTTGCTGAGAGGTGGAAGGAGTAGCTCTCTGCAGTGTGTTAGTTCAGTTCCCAACAGGACAGTAGCTCTCTGCGGTGTGTTAGCTCAGTTCCGAATAGGACAGTACCCCTCTGCGGTGTGTTAGCTCAGTTCCCAACAGGACAGCGCCTCTCTGCCGTGGGTTACCTCAGTTCCCAACAGGACAGCGCCTCTCTGCGGTGGGTTACCTCAGTTCCCAACAGGACAGCGCCTCTCTGCGGTGCGTTAGCTCAGTTCCCAACAGGGCAGGGCTGCAAGTTCAGCTGCTTCCCAGAAAATGTCCTGGACCCCCGGCCTGAGTCATCATCCCATGACTGGAGAACGTGGACAGATTATTTTATCAAGAAACTGGTGATAAACGAGGGACTATAGGAATTAAGAACTGGGCTGAAAAAGAAATGTTTAGAGTGATGCAAGATGGCCAATTAGAAGCAACTGCAGTCTGCAGCGCTCACAAAGAGGAATGAAAAGCGGCGAGGGAATTCAGCACCTTCAACTGAGATATCCAGGTTCTCACGTTGGGACTGACTGGATGAACAGGTCAGCCAATGGAGAACGAAGAAAAGCAGGGAGAGGGTGCGATGGCCCAGCCAGGGGCAGCATGGAGCCAAAGGAACCCCCACTCCCAGCCAAGGGAAGCAGCGAGGGATTGTGCAATCCTGCCCAGGAAACTGTTTCTCCCATGGATCTTTGCAAGCCATGGATCAGGAGATCCCCTTGTGAGCCCATGCCACCAGGGCCTTGGGTCTGCTACACAGAACTGTATGGAGTCGCGCACATCAGCTGCTCAGGCACACACAGAAACCCAGGAGTTTGACACACTCTAGCACCCGGGATCTTCAGCACAGTGGGAAATCTGTCCATATGTATCTCTGGGAAGGGGGCTGAATCCAGGGAGCCAGGCAGCGTCATTCTACAGGCCCCATTTCCATGGCACTTCACAAGTTAAGACCCACTGGCTTGGAATCCTAGCCTGCCAAAAGCAGCAGGCTGGAATCCACCTCAGATGGGTCTGAGTTCCCGGGGAGGTGGTGAGAGGCAGCCGGCATCACTGTGGTTCATAGACTCAGCCACTCCAGCCTGCCAGCTGTGGAGAATACAGTCTGGACAAGGAAGAGTTCCCCACAACACAGCACAGCTGGCTTGCCAGATCGTGACCAGACTGCTTCTTTAAGCAGGACCCCAATTCATTCCTCCTCACTGGGCAGGAATCCCTGTGGGGCTTTAACCACTCCAGCAATGGTTCTATGGACAGAGCTTTGATCTCTCCCTGAAATGGAGCTCCTGGCCGGAGGGGCAGCTGCCGTCTCTGTAGTTTGGCCAACTCAGCCACTCCAACCTGCTGGCTTTGGAGAATACGGGTGGGCTGCAGGAGGAAGTATCCCCCACAATGCGGCACACCTACTCTACCCCAAAGCAACCAGACTGCTTCTTTGGAGGGGTCCCTGATCCCATGCCTCCTAACTGGGTGAGAACGCGCAACAGAGGTCTCCAGCCACCTCCTGCAGGTGTGTGTGGGCTGGCTATAGGTCAGTATCCCCCTGGGTTGGAGCTTCCAAAGGAAGGAGCTGGCTGCCATCTTTGCTGTTTCGCGGCCTTCGCTGGTAATACCTCGTTTTGGGTCTATGAGGAACTTAAATTTACAAGAAAAAAACAACCCCTTTAAAAAGGATCTGAACAGACAAAGGATCAGGCAAAGGATCTGAGCAGACACTTCCCCAAAGAGACATGCATGCAGTCAACAAAAATATGAAAAAAAAAAGCTCAACATCACTGATCATTAAAGAAATGCAAACAAAACCACAATGAGATACCATCTCATGCCAGTCAGAATGGCTATATTAAAAAGCCAAAAAACAACAGATGCTGGGAAGGTTGCGGAGAAAAAAGAATGCTTTTACACTGTTGGTGGGTGTGTAAATTAGTTCAACCCATTTGGAAGACAGTGTGGCAATTCCTCAAAGACCTAGAGGCAGAAATACCATCTGACCCAGCAATCCCATTATGGAGTATATACCCAAAGGAATATAAATCATTGTCTTATAAAGATACATGCATGCACACATATGTTCATTGCAGCAGTATTCACAATAGCAAAGACATTGAATCAACCTAAATGCCAGTCAATGATAGATTGAATAAAGAAAATGTGGTACATAGAGTGGGACTTCTGGCTTCTGAGCAGGAACCTTTGTAGCGCCAGTGACGAAAGAGAGAATTAAATATGGGTGATGTTGAGAAAGGTAAGAAGATTTTTGTTCAGAAGTGTGCCTAGTGCCACACTGTGGAAAAAGGAGACAAGCACAAGACTGGGCCTAATCTCCATGGTCTCTTCAGGTGGAAGACAGGTCAGGCCATTGGATTCTCTTACATAGACACTGGTAAGAAGAAAGGCATCACCTGGGGAGAGGATACACTGACAGAGTATTTGGAGAATCCCAGGAAGTACATTCCTGGAACAAAAATGATCTTTGCCAGCATTAAGAAGAAGGCAGAAAGGGCAGACTTGATAGCTTATCTCAAAAAAGCTACAAGTGAGTAATAATTGGCCACTGCCTTATATTACAAAACAGAAATGTCTCATGACTTTTTTATGTGTACCATAATTTAGTAGATCTCATACACCAGAATTCAGATTATGAATGACTGTCAGAATATTTTGTTGGGCAGTCCTGATTTAAAACTAAGACTGGCTTGTGGTTAAATGAGTAAGTCTGGTTCTTGAATATTAATAGTGATTCCAATTCAGTAAATGCTATCACTGCTTACCCCTTCTAAAGATATGATTAGACTTTGTTAATAATGTTCAACTTTTCACAAAGATGGTGAGTACCATCTTAAAACTTATTGGAGATTGGTTTTATATTTATATTGCTTTATATTTAGATTTATATGACTGGTTATGTGAATATATTTAAATACTGGGGAAATTTCTTCACTGTCTCAGAACCAAGCAAGATTCACCTGTATTTTGTGTTTATTTGCCTTTTACAGGCAAGGGTTGAGGATAAGGTAGCAATGTCTACTTTGTATTTTTGGCCTTAACTATGCCAATCTAATTAGAATGCCCTGTATTTAAGATGATTCCTTTTACTGATTCAAAGGCATTTTGTGTGGTTTCTGTGTAATTTCAAATAAAGAGTATTTAACACTTAAAAAACAACAACAAAAAGAAAATGTGGTACATAAACACCCATAGAAAACTGTGCAGCCATAAAAAGGAACAAGATTGCATCCTTTGCAGGGACATGAATGGAGCTGGAAGTTGTTATCCTCAGCAAACTAACACAGGAACAGAAAACCAAACACCGCATGTTCTCACTTATATGTGGGAGCTGACAATGAGAACACATGGGCACACGGTGGGGAATAACACACACTGGGGCCTGTCGGGAGGGAGGGGATGGAGGAAGGAGAGCATCAGGAAGAACAGCTAATGGATGCTGGGCTTAATGCCTAGGGATGGGATGATCTGTGCAGTAAACCACCATGGCACACATTTACCTATGTAAAAAACTTGCACATCCTGTGCACGTACCCCTGAATCTAAAATAAAAGTTGAAGTAAAAAAGATATATAAAATTATCTGTATATACATATGCCTGATGTAAGTATACATTATACATGCATGCATATATAACCACATTTTTATTGAGGTATAACACATATAGTAGGTTTCACTAACCAAGTGTTTATCTTGATGATATTATACGTAAGTATATATACATGTAACTAACACCTCTATCAATATTTTGGTCTATGACTGACCTCCAATTAATTGTTGTAAAGATATAAAGTATCAAGGTTCATGTTTTTCACATAGCTATCAATTCCTCCTGTACCATTTATTGTAAAAAGCATAATTTCCCCCAATGAATTGCAGAGGTGTGTTTATTGCAAATAACGTGCACATATATGTATAGGTCTGTTTCTGGGCTTTTCGTCCTTTCATTATGACTGTCTGTACTTAAGTCCAGATCACAGTTTTAATTATTATGGCTTTGTAGTGACTCTTGAAAACTTGTCTATAAGTCCTCCAACTGTATACTTCTTTGTTTAAAAACTATCTTGGCTTTCCTAGATTTTTTGAATTTCCATATAAATTTTAGAATCATCTTGGCAATTTACATACACACACCTCCACTCAACGCCCCCTCCATCCCCCACTCCCCACCCCCCACACACCCTGTTAGTATTTTGACTTGGACATTGACTACATAGCTTAATTTGGAGAGAACTGACATCTAAAAATACTGAGATTTCCAACTCATGAACATAATACATCTCTCTACTGACATCTTCTTTTATTTCTTTTAGCAGTGTTTGTAGTGTACAGGTTTTACACATCTTTTGTTAGTTTTATTTCTACGTAGTTGATAAGTTTTTATGCTATTTTAAATGATATTTGAAGATCTTCATTTTCTAAATATTTGCTATTGGTATATAGGAACATAACTAATTTTTGCATATTGACTATTGTTTATTTGTTTGTCTTAAGACAGGGCCTTGCTCTGTCACCACAGGTGCCAGCAGTGCAGTGGCACCTGGGCTCAAGCGATTCTCCCACCTCAGTCTCCCACATAGCTGGGACTATAAGCAGGCATCACCACACTTGGCTAATGTTTTTTAGTTAATTTTTGTACAGAAGGAGTCTCTCTGGTCTCATTGACCCAGGCTGGTCTTGAGCTCCTGGATTCAAAGAGTCCTTCCACCTCAGCCTCCCAAAGTGCTGGGATTACAGGTGTGAGCCACCACACCTGGCCTTGTATGTTGACTTTACATCTAGCATCCTTCATAAATTCACACATTCATTTTAATAATGAATGTGTAGATTCCCTGGGATTTTTTAAATGTATATGATCATATAAAGTTACTACTTTCTTCCCACTTTTTATACTATTTTCTTTCTTTATTGAATTATCTAGTACTTTCACTGTAATATTGAATAGAAGTGGTAAGAGGAGGCAGCCTTGCCCTGTTCCTAAACTTGGGTGGAAAGAATTTCATGCTTCACTATTTGAAATGATGTTTGCTATAGGCTTTTGTAGTCATTCCTTACTAGATTAACACAGTCCATTTATTTCTAGTTTGCTAAAAGTTTTGAATCATGAATTGGTATTGAATATATCAGATATTTTTTCTGCATCTATCAAGGTAATCAAAATGTTTTTCTGTTATTCCATTAATGAGATTTTCAAATGTTAAACTAACCTTTTTTATTTTTGGAATAAATTCCTTTTGGTCTTAACGTATTATCTTTTTTATATAACACTAGATTCTGTTTGCTAATATTTTATGTAGAACTTTTCATCTGTGTTCATGAGTGACATGTAGTTTTCTTTCCTTGAAATGTCTTTGTCAGCTGGCCTACAATTACCTTAGCTTAAGTGCCTTGGGTAACTCCTATCTGCTCAACTCATCTTCATTCTCCATCCGGATGAATATGATGGATATGTTTCATGGTAATGGCAAAAGAAAAGAGCTAGAGTGGAATCTTGCCAGTGCTTTTGCAGGCCTCTCCTTTGTGGCATCCCAGTGGCCAAATCAACTCACATAATGGAACACAAAATTAGAGTGAAAGGGTACTACGAGGTGAAATACGAGGGCTTGGATTCAGGAAAAGGTGAAGAATTGAGACCACTGATGGAATGATTCTACCTTATTCTCAGGCAGGGAAGCATTTTTATACATGCAGATAGTTCACAAGAAATAACTAATATATAGTCAGAGACTCAAGACTTCAGCAATTGTATAAAAGTACATTTGTAAATACCTAAAAACCTTGAAGAGAAGGGTCTGAACCACATCTCACCCAGGTTATGCTATTCTCGGCTAAGACATGACTCTACCACTCCCTTGGCCAATTTTGAAAATTGTTTCAAACTATTTATTGGAGGTGGAATTACTTTTTGTCGCTCTTAATGGGCACAGTCATGGAGTAACGTGACTAGGGCCCACTGGATGGGTCATGGCACTTGAGGGCAGCCATCCCAAAATTTTCAAATTCCATCTTTATGAGTAAAACATCTCTTGATTGCTAATATTGTTTTTTAAAGCAGGTTAAGCTAATAACTGTGAGTTAATTATAGCATGTCTAAATTGAGCCAATTTTCTTTTAGTAGATTTGGTGGTGACTAATACAAATTTGGCAACACTTAATATTAGCTGGGGTGTTTTTAAAAAGCCAAAAACTTTTAGCATGTAAATCAAAACAAAGACATGACTATTTCCTTCTGGGGTGATCTCTAGACTCTTGGTTTCTATCAGTTATTAAACTGTTATCTCCTTGGGGCATTGACAAAGTACTAATAAGTCATTGATTCCTTTACCACTTTTAATCAGAGTATCCAAAAAGGAGGTAATCACGTGTTTTTAATAAATTCCACAAATCATAAACCACCCAAAAAGCAAATCTACCATCCATATTAATATTTAGTCTTTCAACTTTGCCAGAGTGCAGCCCCAAATCTAAGCTACTAGTTCAGCTACTGGGCAGGCTGGGAATCAGGCCATGGAGCACTTCAGTGATTGCATGTTCAATGATAACAGCATATCCTGCACTGGGAGTGTCTCTGTCATATTTGAGAACCATCTACAAAGTGTATTAAATCAATTTTGGCTAAAAGGGAGAAGATTCAAATCCAGGCATACTTAACTCCTGAGAGGATGCTAAACCGTCATGTGATTCCCCTTTATTCTTAAAAGGGAATAAAGTTGCAGGGTTACATTTTGAACAGCAGCGAATATGCAAAGCAGACATTACAGTTTCATAAGTGGTAAATTGACTAGTGGGGAAATGTCAGATGCTGCCTTGAAGTAGCAGAAACTTTAGAGATGCAGGACCCATAGAGTTAGTGGAGAGACAAGCACTATGGTGGAAGCATCAACACGTTTGGCCACTGCTACCACCTCATGCAAGTACAGAAGTATACCTTTGCCTCCAAATCAAGGAATGTACTAAGATAGGCAGAGAGAAGAGTTTGGTAGATTTAGGAAAACCCGGAGGTGGAGTTTGTTGCAAGAAGGCTTGGGATTACAGGTGTGAGCCACCACACCTGGCCTTGTGGAGTAGATAGCATTTTCTACTTTTGCATCACAAGGAAGAGTTTCAGAAATTATAAACTTAGTGAGCCCATGCAAAGGCTGAGCTATTGAGAAGAATCAGATATGCAATTACCTACATTCCTACAATCTTCTTAACCATCTTTTAATTTCTGTTCTTGGTAGAATTGAATCGCTTTATTCTGGCTGAAAACAGAAACTGTCCATCTGTTGACAGATTGTGACCAGAAAAATGTAGATTCTTAGCAGAGTTGAAATTTTTTCTAGATTCTTTATGTCCTTTTTCACCTAATTTGGATAAGAGGTATTTAGAGTCTTCAGTAAACTACTTAGATCAGAAAACACAGCAGTAAATCATCTAAATATTGAGTTGATATATATATATGATTATAAAAATTATATATTATATGATTACAAAAATTATATATATGTAATTTTTTAGACATTGAGAGAACTAGGAAGTGGATTCAGAAAAATCCCTAAAGCTTAACCATCCAGGTATATTTGTTTTCCCATGAAAAAGCAAATATTGACTGTTTTTCTATATATGTATACTAAGGAAGGCTACACACAAATTACCACTGTGAGATACTTGTTGAGAGAATGAAGGACAGGGGCTGGCGTGGTGGCTCACACCTGTAATCCCAGCACTTTGGGAGGCTGAGGAGGGTGGATCACTTGAGGTTAGGAGTTCAAAACTAGCCTGGCTAACATGGTGAAACCCCGTCTCTACTAAAAATACAAAAAATTAGCCAGATGTGGTGGCAGGCGCCTATAATCCCAGCTACTCAGGAGGCTGAGGCAGGAGAATTGCTTGAACCTGGGAGGCAGAGGTTGCAGTGAGCTGATATCACACCATTACACTCCAGCCTGGGCAACAAGAGTGAAACTCCATCTCAAAATAAAATAAAATAAAATAAAATAAAGTGAAACGAAGGACAGGACTGTATTCTAATGGTTGCATGATATTTCATTAGTTCTGTGATTAACCTCTAATGTTGGACATTTAAGTGTCACTATAATCAATAATACAGTAACAGACATCTTTGCACGTAAGGCTTTTTCCATATAGATTGCTAGGAGTGACATTACCTAGCTAAGAGTATGAATATTTTTAGGGTTCTTAATATATATTGCCAAATCCAAGAGCAGTTGTATTCTTGTATCAACAATAAATCAAAGTTTTAAATTTCATGCCTTATTTTGCCAACATTGGATTTTCTCATTAAAAGGGAAAGGGTTAATTTCATGGGTGCAAATGGCATATCATTGTTTTGACTTCTTTATTGGTGACACTGAATATTTATGTAGGTTGTTAATCAGTTAGATTTTCTCTTTTATGGATTGTTTATGTCCTTGGCGCATTTATCTATAAGGTGAGTAATATTTAAGTTGTTAATGAATTATTAATTTATCATACTAGGCATAGTCCTCATTCAGTCCATTTTTCTGAAAAATCGCTTCCCCTGTTATTCATTATAGCATTTTTAAGCTGAAATTTCAGATTTTTATGAAGTCAAACCTAAGCCTATTGATCTTCCATTGATTCAACACTTTCAGTTCTTCCTCATCCAAAGAACTGATTAAAATTTGCTTAAATATCTCATAGACATTTGTAGTTTTTATATGTGATTTCTAAACCCATATGAATTTTATGTAAGAAATTCCATGAATTCTGAAGTATATAAAACTGTTTTTCCTTGCCTCCCCCACTATGTAGATTCAGAGTGTTCATCTTTTTGACTTATTATTTCTTCCTAACAGAGATAGCTAGTTGAATAAATGGATGATTTTGATACCTTAATTTTATTTTTCTCAATATTAAGCCAGTAAACATTGCTCTGAGGGTAACATACTAATCAGTTTTAAGATTTTGTGTCATTTTTGTTGTTGCACAGAGATATATACTTATGTGTGTATATGTTTCAGAAAGGTACATTTACTGAAAGTTGGATTCATATAGTGGTATTAACTGTATTTTAAATAATAACTACTATTTGTTTTTCATTTTAAAGGTTACACACATATATACATATATATACACACACACACTCATAGGTACACATATATCTTCATTTTAAAAAATAAGAGAACAGATGAGCCAAAACAGTCTCCATATTGTTACCAGTTATTTAAAATTTGATATGTTTATATTTTTCTATCATGCATACACACAATAACACTATATGCTTTTTGCATTTATTTGTTTACATAGTGCTTAGGTAGACTGTAATATGAAGATCACTCTCTAAAGATGTATCTATCCATAATTAAATTTAAATAAGAACTCCAATATGAATTAGATTTAAACAAGAACCACATTAACTGTGAATTAATGATTTAGAACAAATTACTTAAAGTTAGTTAACCAGCTAATTTCCTTATCTGATAGCTTAAACAGTGTGTATTTACAAGAGATTCATCTGAGTAGCCAAACACACTTTGTGGACTATTTGAAAAATCACAGTGGATTAGAACTTGAAATTTGCATACCTTGTATTCCCTAAATCTCCCCTAGAAGATGCTAGTGAGAGACAAATTAATGAAAGCAATAACCATTTTAGGTTCCCCCTAGGAAATAGCTTATGTTGGTGCCATGTAAATATGTAAGATATGTGTTTGTCTTTTTTAGGAAGTCGTGCGGTTTCTAGATAAGAAACATCCAAACCACTATCGAGTGTACAATCTATGCAGTATGTACATTACTCTATATTTTGCTACTGTAGATAGAAAACAGTTTACTGTATGTAAGAAGATGATTATGCTTTTTACCTTGCATTTAATCGTAAGTATTTGGTGGTGGCAAGGAATGAATTTAAAAATCCCCATCTTGGACTGGCCCCATTTAGTAGAAGGAGTTAGCCCAGCAGCACAAAGTTCCCTGTGAAGGAGGAGGCTTTTGGCAGGACCAGTGAGGCTGGAGTGGAACCAAACCATTTTCGGGAAGCTCTGTTCTAGCGATATTAGGTTTAGGAAAATCTTTCTGTTTTTCCTGCCAGATTGTGTTATGAGGACATAGACAATTTAACAAACGAGTCCTCTGCCCCACCAGCAGTGGGCTGTGATGAGAGCAGAGCCCTAGATGGGAAAAAAGCAAAAAACTCTGTGGAAAATAGGTTGTAACCCAGATTAATATTCTGTCTCTCTTGATTTTTTCCTCTACCTGTATACTCAATAGACATTTTCAGGGGGCAATAATTTTGGTCAGCTACATTTGCCTCTTGTGTGGTTTCTAACTACCCTGCAATAATATAATGAATGATCTGCTAGAAAGTTAAAAATTATACCTATTAAACAAAAATAAGTTGAGTTTAGGTTACATGAGATGGATAAACCACTACCATCCTTACGTTTTTGAGACCCCTGCGTTTATTTTAGAGTGGCAGGAGCAACTTGGAAAGCTCTTTTTGAAGATAGATAAGGAATTCCAATAAGATATATTAATTTATTCATAACTTCATTGTTTATCATATTATTCCCTATAGAGATATGACATACATATTATTTATTTTAGGTGAAAGAGCTTATGATCCTAAACACTTGCATAATAGGGTCAGTAGAATCATGATTGATGATCATAATGTCCCCACTCTACAGTAAGTTTTATGCTAAGTTTACTATCAGAAGAGGGCTAATTATATTGGGCTTGATTTTTTGAAAATATTTTAACTAAAAATCTTAAACTTGAAATCAGTGAGATGGTGGTTTTCACCAAGGAAGTAAATGAGTAGATGGCTCAAGATCTTGAAAACATCGTAGCGATTAGCTGTAAAGGAGGCGAGGTAATAACATTTTCCTTTTTATTTCTCCCTTTCTAAAGACATGTAAATATAGATAAAGTACAAGAACAAGATACATATTGCTATTAATACATATTAACAATTGTTAGCATTTAAAAATATTAGCCCCAAGACTGAAAGAAGGGAAGGAGAAAGGAAAGAGGAGAGGAGGAAGGGTAGGAGACAGGGAGAGGATAAGGAAGGAAAGAAAGCAGGAAAAAAGAACTATGGAAGGTTGAGCATATTTTCCCTCGTTTTCCTAGTATTTGGATTTCTTTATTTTTGCTTTGCCAGTTTATATCTCTCAAAATAGAAACAGTCTTTAATTTTAGAATGTCAGAGTACTTTTGTTTTATTTAAGGCTGATCTTTTTAAATTTTTAAATTAACATAAAAATCGATATATTTATGATGTACAATATGATGTTTTGATGTATATAAGCATTGTGAAATGGCTAAATCAAGCTAATTAACATATTCATTGCTCCACATATTTTTGTGGTGAGAACTTTTAAAATCTACTCTCTCAGCAATTTTCAAGTATACATTATCATTAACTATGGTCACTATGTTGTACAATAAATTTCCTGAACTTATTCTTCCTGTCTAATTGAAATTTTGCATCCTTTAATCAACATCTCAGGCTGGGCACAGTGGCTCACACCTGTAATCCCAGCACTTTGGGAGGCTGAGGCAGGTGGATCACATGGTGAAGCCCTATCTCTACTAAAAATACAAAACATTAGCCGGGTGCGGTGGCATACACCTGTAATCCCAGCTACTCCGGAGGCTGAGGCAGAAGAATCGCTTGAACCCGGAAGGCAGAGGTTGCAGTGAGACAAGATTGCACCATTGCACTCCAGCCTGGGCAACAAGAAGAAAACTCCATCTAAAAAAATAATAATAATAAAGTAAAAACCAACATCTCCACAATCCCCCCACTTTTGTCCCCCCAGTCCCTGGTAACCCTGGTAACCACTCTACTCTCTGCTTCTATGAATTTGACATTTTTAGATTCCATGAATAAGTGAGACATGCAATATTTGTCTTTCTATGCCTGGCTTATTCCACCTAGCACAATGTTCTCCAGATTCATCCATATTATCTCAAGTGACAGGATATCCTCTAAGGCTGAAGAGTATGCCTTTATTTATACATACCACATGTCCTTTATCCATTCATCCATTGATGACATTTACATGGACTCCATAGCTTGGGTATTAGGAATAATGCTGCAGTGAACATGGGAGTGCAGATTTCATTTCCTTTGGATATATACCCAGAAGTGGAATCTCCAAATCATATGGTAGTTCTATTTTTATTTTTTTGAGGAATCAGTGCTGTTTTCCACAATAACTACTAATTTACATTCACACCAACAGTGTACAAGGGGGATCCCTTTTCTCTGCATCCTCACCAACTCTTCTTTTGTCTTTGTGTTAATGACCATCCTAACAGGTGTGAGGATATCTCTATGGTTTTAATTTGCTTTCCCCTGATGATTAATGATGTTTAGCATTTTCTCATATACCTCTCAGCCATTTGTGTGTCTTCTTTTGGGAAATACCTTGTCAGGTTCTTTGCCCATTTTCTAGAGAAGTAACTTGTTCTCTTGCTATTGTGTTGTCTGAGTTCCTTTTTTAAAAAAATCTATTAACCTATTATCAAATGTATGCTTTGTAGATATTTTCTCCCGTTCTGTAGGTTGTCTCTTTACTCTATAAATGTTTCCTTTGCTGTGCAAAAGCATTTTAGTTTGATACAGTATCATTTGTCTACTTTTTCTTTTGTTGCTTATGTTTTTCAATCATATCCAAAAATATCTTGTCCCAGACCAATGTCAAGAAGATTTTCACCTATGTTTTCTTCTAGTAGTTTTCCAGTTTCAGGTTTCACAGTTAAGCATTTACTTTGAGTTGATTTTTGTATATGGGTGAGAAAGGTTGCAATTTCATTCTTCCACAAGTAGATATTCAGTTTCCCCCGTATTGTTTATTGAAGAGACTGTCCTTTCCCCATCTTGGATTCTTGGCACCTTTGTCGAACATCAGCTGACTATAAATGCATGGATTTATTCTGGGGCTTTCTATTTTGTTCCATTGGTCTACATGTCTGTTTTTGTTCCAGTAATATTTAAGGTTGTTCTTAAACTTTGTGAAAACCTTTTAGATTAAGGGAACCAACAGAGATGCTATTTCAAAAATTATACTGGAAATTTTATAGTGTAATGATACAAAGAAGTTGACATTGGTGGGGTTAAAATGGGGATAAAGAGGCCAATTTTGTAAATTCAACCAATTTAAGTTTAGTTAGATTTTCTCTCTTCAGGTTTAGGCTTTAACTAATCATCTAAGCATATTTCACAATTTTTGACAAACATAAATAATTACATTTTTAGTGGGCTCTAAATCAATTTTTATATCAAATTCCAGGAAAACATAACACTGTAAACTGACTTACATAATTCAGTAAAATCAAGTTTTAGTCTTATTGACTAGTTTCAAGCCCATTAGTTAATATACAGGTTCTGTGTTTAGCTGTATATTAGTTGATATACAGGTTCTGTGTTTAGCTCTACAGGTTGGAATATTGTGTATAAACTGGCAATTTACAATACCATAGTTAAATTAAGAATATAGAGGTTGAATCATTTGAAATTGCCAGTTTTAAACCATCTTTTGCTTTAAAAATGGCCGTTTCACATTGCCCAACCTAAAATGTTATCATTCAAGAAGTTAGCATCAGTTTTCTATTAACTAATGCTAATTCCTTGCTTGAAGGAAAGCATTCGTTTCAAATTTGACTTTTTTCTTTTTTGCTGAGAGGGGGTTTACATTATTCTGTGTTCACATAATATTTTGTTGATTTTGTTAAAGGTTATTTAGAGGATTAACATTCAGCTGGTATGTACCAGAGCAGCCTCTTTTTTAAGTGTTCATTCATATTAGTCTTGCTGTCTTCTGTGGTTGCTGCCTGCAGGTTACCAATAGTATCATGATAGTAAAAATATTTTATATTGATTTATAGGAGTTCATCAAGAATCTGAATGCCAATTTTTCTTAGTATTGCAATTACATTCTCCCAACATGTTGCCTTTTAAATTTGATTGTGATTTATTTTGTTGTACAAAAGTTTGTAAATTTTTGTTTTGTTTTGAGACATGATCTCACTCTGTCAGGCTGGAGTGCAGTGGCACGATCGGCTCATTGCAGCCTGAAACTCCTGGGGCTCAAGCGATCCTCCCATCTCAGCCCCTCTGAGTAGGTGGGACTACAGGCGAGCATCACCATGCCTGGCTAATTTTTGTATTTTTGGTAGAGACAGGGTCTCACTATGTTGCCCACACTGGTCTCGAACTCCTGGACTCAAGTGATCCACCCACCTCAGCTTCCCAAAGTGCTGGGATTACAGGCATGAGCCATCGTGCCTGGAGAGGAGTTTGTAATTTTGAAGGTAGTAAAATTTGTTCATCTATGTGTGTGTATGTATTTCATGCTTTTCTGTCATGTTTAAGAAATTCACCCCTATACTAATGTAGTGAAGATATTCCACATTTCTTCAAAAATATTCAAGTTCTATTTTTAATATTTGGGTCTTTAATCTAATTGGAAGTTGGGAGAGGTATTTTTTTCATATAGATAGCCAATTGTCCCAACACCATCAATTGCATGCTATTTTGTTCTCCATTAATTTGTAATCCCTCTCAGTAATATACTAAATTTCTATAAATATTCAAAACTGTTTCTAACTTCTCTCTACCACACTTTTGTAATATTTGTAGCTTTATAATGTAGTTTGATAAAGGCAGAATAGTCTTGCTCTCCTTGGAACTTTATTATTATGTTCAGTTTTAAAGTCATTTTGTGAAATGCCATAATAAAACGCTTTTAGGATTTTTGTTGGAACTACATTGAAATTATTGATTAACTTGAGAGAACTGACAACTTTGCAATATTGAGTTGTACATATGAATTATCTTGTTCCTTTTTAAATAATGTTTTATACTTTTTTCATCATGTCTTTGCATATCTTTTCAAAAATTCGTTCCTACACAAATTGTAACTGAAAATGGCATCTTTTTTTCTGTTACATTAGGTTGTTTCCAATTTTTACTGTGATAAATAATACGGCTTTTTTTGTTTGTTTTTATCACCCAGGCTGTTTGTATCAGCCTGGGTTTGTTTTTTCACCCAGGCTGGAGTGCAGTGGCATGATTTCAGTTCATTGCAACCTCTGCCTCCTGGGTTCAAGCAACTCTGGTGCCTGAGCCTCCCAAGTAGCTGGGATTACAGGCATCCACCACCACACCCAGCTGTATTTTTAGTAGAGATGGGGTTTTGCCATGTTGTCCAGGCTGGCCTTAAACTCCTGACCTCAAGTGATGCGCCTTCCTCTCCCTCCCAAAGTGTTGGGATTATAGGCATGAGCCACCGCGCCTAGCCCAATACTGGTTTTAAAAATATACGCTTCTTGTTGCACATGTGGCCACATTTTTGTTGAGTATATACCTTGGACTAAAATTGTTCTGTCTTAGGGTAATGAATCTTGAACTTTACTTGATAATGTCACCTGTTTTCTATAACAGTTGTACAAATTTTTACTGCACTGGTATTGTATACTTCAAGCATCCCATATCTTCCCCAATACTTGCAATTCTGAGTATTTTTATTTTTAGCCTTTGGGTGTTTGTGTGATGGCATCTTACAGTGGTGATCATTTGCATTTCTATAATTACTAAGAAAACTGAGGAAGTTTCTTTAAGATTATTAAGTATTTGGATATACTTTTTTGTACAGTAAATTTTAAATTTTCTTAACCATTTTTCTCCTGGGTTATTCATCTTTTTTCTCTTGATTGTAGGAGTTCTTTATGTATTCTGATTTCAATTATGTTATTGATCATAAATGTATTTCAAGAAAGCTTTTCTGCTCTGTGATTTGCCTTTTCTCTCTCTCAGGAGTATCTTTTGGTTGACAGAGGTTCTTAGTTGGATTACCGTCATAGGTACCATGCTCTCCCTTTATAAAGTTTGTGTGTTTGGGTCCTGATTAAGACAATTTTCCTTGAGTTTAAAGGACATTTTACTACTATATTTTCTTCTAGAAGGTTCATTCCTTTTAAAATTGATTTATGTGTGTGGTGTGAGGAAGGCATCAGGTTTCATCTTTTTCCATGTATGGCTATCCAATTATTGCAGCACACTGGTTGAGAAGATTTTCATTTCTTTACCACCTTGCAGAACATGAATCTGTTTCTGACCTTTCTGTTCTGTTCATCGATTTTTCATCTGTGTGCCAATAGCACAACTATCTTATTGTGGCTTTCTAATACATCCTCATTTCCAGTCATGGAGTATAATTATCTTTTCCTTTTTCTTCACAATTGTTTGGGTATTTTAGGTCATCTACATTTCCATGTAAAGTTTGGAATCAACTAGTCAAATTACACACACTGGATAGAAATTTGTTTGGAATTACATTGAATTTATAGCCTGGGGAGAATCGAGTCTTTACAATATTGACTCATCCAACCCATGAACAGAGGTATTCTCTCATTGAGTTAGGTCCTCTTCAATTTCTCTTTACAATGCTTTCTCATTTTCTGTATAGAAAGCTTGCATATTTTTGGCAAGATTTATGCCTAGATTTTTTTTGTGTGGTTAAATGATATCCCTTTAAAATGTTTATTTTCTAATTTTTTTTTGTTGTTTTAAATGCAGTTCATTTTATTTATTCATCTTGCAATTAGCAACTTTCCTAAACTAACTTTTTTTTTTTTTTTTTTTTTTTTTTTTGAGGTAGGGTCTCATTCTGTTACCCAGGCTGGAGTGCAGTGTCACGATCATGGCTCACTACAGCCTCAACCTCCCTGGGCTCGGGTGATCCTCCCATATCAGCCTCTTGAGTAGCTAGGACCGCAGGCAGGTGCCACCATGCCCAGATAATTTTTTGATTTTTTTGTAGAGATGGGGTTTCGCTATATAGCCCAGGTTGGTCTCAAACTCCTGAGCTCAAGTGATCTGCCAGCCTCATCCTCCGCCTCCCAAAGTACTAGGACTGCAGGCCTAAGCCACTGTGTCCAGCCTAAAGTCACTTATTAGTTCTATTAATATATCTATAGATTCTTTTGGATTTTATGGTACATGATTACATCATACGAAAATAATACATTGTATTTTTTCTATTTCAGTCATTTCTCTCTTCTAGCACTGGCTAGAACCTTTAGTACAGTGTAGAATTAGAAGTGGCAATAGTGACCATCAACATTTCCATTCTCAAAGGAAAAGCTTTCAACATCTCTCCAATTGCTTTATGAGTGTGTGTGTGTTAGCTACCATTTATTAGATTAAGAAATTCCTTGGCTGGGTGCTGTGCTTACACCTGTAATTCCAGCACTTTGGGAGGCTCAGGGGGGCAAATCACTTGAGGCCAGGAATTTAAGACCTGCCTAGGCAACATGGTGAAACCCCATCTCTATTCAAAAATACAAAAATGTGCCAGGTGTGGTGGCGCATGCCTGCAATGCCAACTACTCCGGCTGAGGCAAGGGAATCAGTTGAACCCAGGAGGCAGAGGTTGCAGTGAGCCAAGATCGCACCACTGCTCTCCAGCCTGGATGACAGAGTGAGACTCTGTCTCAAAAAACAAAACAAAGCAAAACAAAACAAAAAGAAAGAAAAAAGAAATTCCTTTAGTTTGCTAAGAGTTGGTTTTTTTTTTTTCCAATCATGAATGGATGTTGAATCTTTGAGATGATAATTTTTCTAATTTTTCTACTTTATCCTATTAATAAATGTGGCTAATTACATTGATTAAGTGGTAAACCAACATATTTCTGGAATAAACATAATTTACTTGTGCTATATTAGTCAAATAATTATTAAATTATTTTATTATTAAATTGCCAGATCCTGTTTGCTAATATTTTGTTTAGGATTTTTAAATTCATGTAATCTGGGCAATTGGTTATAATTTTCCTTTCTCATAGTTTCTTCAAATCTTGGCTTCATAAAATGAGTTAGATTTCATTTTCTCTGCTTTTATTCTCTAGGTAAATTTACACATGCTGATTTTTTTCTTTCTTAAGTGTAAAGTGAAATTCACCAGTAAAGGCACATTGGCCTAGAGTTTTCTCTGGAGAGAAGTCTTTAAATTCAATTCCACATATAGAATTTTTAAATAATTTTATTTATTTTGCCCATTTTGGTAGATTATAGTTTTCCCAGTATTTGTCCATGTGATCTAACTTTGAAATGTCTTAACATCAAATTGTTCACAATATCATTTTACCATTTTAATGTCTACAGAGGTGTTCCTTTTCTTATTCCTTACATTGCTTTCTTGGTGCCTTCTCCCCTTTTTTCTTTTGATTAGTCTCATCAGGGATTTATCAATTTTACTAGTCTTTTAAAAGTACCAAATTTTTGGCCTTTTTGGTGGTCTCTATTATTTATTCATTTTTTATTTCATCAATTACTATTACATTTAGTATTTTCTTCTGTACTCTTTAGGTTAATTTGTTCTTTTCCTGACTTCTTGAGATGGATAATTCTTAGAGTGTTGACCACTCTCTTTTCTATTTACTCCAGCCTGGGCGACAGAGCGAGACTCCATCTAAAAAAAAAAAAAAAAAAAAAAAAAAGAAAGAAATGATGGAGCACCTATTGCCGTTCTTGCACTTGTTCCTGGGGAGCTCAGAGCCTATCTTTTACAAGTGTCCTGAGCCTCTTGCAGGCCTTTCATGTGTGTTTCCTTCCTGACTTCCTCCTATTTTTCTCACACCTCTGAACCTGCTGTCAGGTGAAAAATCAAAGTGGGCCCCAAATTTAAGAGCTCATGAATTTGATGGTGTGGGAGTGTCCTAGACAGTCCAGCCCTTGGGGGTGGGGAGTTGGGCAGAGAGGAAGGATGGCACTCCAGGGGCCAGAGCCAGAAGCACAGGGAATCCAGGCCTAGAGTAGGATTTCCAGGCTGAGGAAAGAGAGGCCGTGGGTCAGGGGAAGGTCCAAACCAGGACAGGGACAGAGGGTGTATCTCGAGGTTCAGCCAGAAATAGCTCCCTCCAAAACACAGGCAGCGAGTTGGAGGGTGAGCTGCAAGGAGGAAGGGGAGGTGGGAGAGAATGGATGGACCAGTGTTCAGTGAGCCGATTCCTCCTATCCTGGCCTATGTCCCCAGGGGACACGCCTGGGAGCCTGTGATCCTCTCCTCCAGGCTGCTTTCCCACTGGTGCCAGGATTCCCCCAATGCCACACTGAGAACCCAGGAGAAGCATCAAATTGTATGAGAGATAAGAAATGAAGAGAGGGAGTAGGATTTCTGGTTGACAAAAGACGTTTGAGGGTTTTCTGGGTACAGGGAGAAGGGCTGGATGGCTTGGGATGCAGAGAGAGCCCTCCTCTGGGATCCTGCAGCTCCAGGCCCCTGTGGGTGGGGTGAGGGTTGGGAACCTATGAACATTCTGCAGGGGCCACTGTCTTCTCCACGGTGCTCCCGTCATGCATGACCTGGCAGCTGAAGATGTTGCGGGATCTCCACTGCTCGGGCGTCAGGCTCAGGTAGCTGCTGGCCACGTATTTGTTGCTCTGTTTGGAGGGCACAGTCATCTCCATGCCCTGGATGATGGGGGTACCATCTGCCTTCCAGGTCACCATCAAGATTCCCAGATAGAAGTCACTCATGAGACACACCAGTGTGGCCTTGTTGGCTTGCATCTCCTCAGAAGATGGCGGAAACAGAGTGACTGAGGGGATGGCCTTGGGCTGACCTGTGTGGACAGAGGAGGGGGTGAGAGATGGCAGAGGTAGCGTGTCTAAAGTCTCTGTCTAAAGTCTCTGGGAGGGTTCATGGTGTGGCCATCTGGTCCACCCAGGGTCTCTCCCTCCCTCTTAATTCCCTCCTTTCCACTAGAGCCCTCTGGAGAGCAGACAACCCTGCACCTTCCTAGGGGCCTTCCCAAGTCACCTTTGCCAGGTGTCCTGGCCCAGTCATTTCCTCTGCAGCCTCGGTTTCCCCGTGTGTACCCAGGGCAGGCTGTGCTCCCTCCTTCTTGGTTTCTGGAGTCTAAGTTTGGAATCTAGGGGTCTCTCCCACAGCACACAAAATTGTCCTGGCAGGGTGTGGGGAGGCCTAAGACTGGCATGGCCTGGAGCTTCCTGTCCCCTGGGACACCTGGCCCACTCACCTCTCCTGGTGAAGCACGGGCTCCACCCAGACAAACCCTGGGGCTCTGCCATCGACCCCGTCCCACCAGCCCGACCACAGGACCCTTCACATCGGCTGGGTTCTTGGGGCTGCTTGCCCAGACTGAGCGTGGTGGCACACACCTACAGTCCCAGCTACTTGGGTGGCTGAAGCAGGAGAATCACTTGAACCCAGGAGGTAGAAGTTTCAGTGAGCCAAGATTGTGCCACTGCAGTCCAGCCTGGGCGACAGAGCAGGACTCTGTCTTAAAAACATTAAAAAAAAAAAAAAAAAAAGGCTCAAATGTGTCCTATGAAAAGTGTGTTGGATCTGTCAGTATACAGTATATAAAATGTATGAAAGGTAGCCTGTTCCAGAATTAAGTTTGGAAAGCTGAGGACCATCTGCATATACACAGCACGCCCTTTCCCTGCACCACAGTATCTTCAAAAATTCTTCCCTCCAATCCTTTTTTTTTTTTTTGGAGACAGGGTCTCACTCTGTCACCCAGGCTGGAGCGCAGTGGCATGATCACAGCTCACTGCAGCCTTGACCTCCTCAAGCGATCCTCCCATCTCAGCCTCCTGAGTAGCTGGGATTATAGGCATGAGCCACTACACCCAGTTAATTTATTTTTATTTTTATTTTTATTTTTAGAGATGGGGTCCCACAATGTTGCCCAGCTCATCTGGAACTCCTGGGTACAAGCAATCCACCCACCTTGGCCTCCCAAAATGCTGAGATTACAGGCGTGAACCACCACACCTGGCCTCCAATCTCTTCAAATTTCAGAACCTTACCTTTCTATCACTATAACACTATTTCCCTCACAGGATGCACGGTTATTATCAAGAAAGGCAGGAAGGGTGAAGATTTCTAGCATTTCTCTCTCAGTCCCATTTGGTGCTTACATCTTATTTTGGGTTGCACTTGACATCTTGACATATGGAATACTTGTCAGTAAGGCTTACAACAGCCTTAGGGTGATCATGTGGGTAATCTTGATGAGAGATATGATCATTAAATTCTAACCAAAACGTAGCATCCAAACATAAGACAAATATTTACAAGTGATAAATCCTGCATGAAAGAGAGGATAACGGTGCCCACCTCTGATAATCTGTCCCAAATCAAGGCAGTACAATTCCTGCAAAGAAAAAAAACAAAAGCATGTCTGCTAGTTCCAGGCCTGTGTTAGAGAAGGCTCTTTCTAGGGGCACCAGAGGGAATGGAGTGTAATTCAAACTGGAAGGCTTTTAAAGTGAGCTAGCTCACCTATTGAGGCTATACCTTTTAACTCCACTGCACTGCAGTAGTCAGGACTCTTGTTCCAAGTGACAGAAATCCCACTCAAACTAGCTTAAGCCTAAAGATAGATTTATGGGCTGTCTCATGGAATTCATAAACAAGATAGTTCTATCTCTCAGAACTCATTAGCCTTAAGAACTCTGTGGAGCCAGAAACTCAAACACCACTCTCTTCTCTTGTCATGTCTCCGTTTCTTTGAGATTTGTCCTTTTATCTCAGCAATTCCCCCAATCCTCTAGTTCACATAATCTGAAGCATGGTTACAGGGAGCTCCTAAATTTTATATTTTGCAAATAGAGAGCCTGGTTCAACTCTCTGTCTCCATTTGAAAAATCTGTGTAAAGACATTTATTGGATTGGCCTGGGCAGGTGCGTTCCCCTGAATCAATCAGCACTGGGCATAGGACAAGTTCACATAATAATCGGGCAACCTAGAAAAAGGAAGTAAGGAGCAGAGGCAGCCCTTAGAAGGCAAGTAGTGCCAGAACAACATTCCCATGGGTGTTCTCTGAATCAACAACCCTACCATCCTTATGTTTTCTTTTGCATTCATTAATATTTGTGTGAGTCTGGAGAAATATACCATGTTCATGGATTGGAATACTCAATATCATAAAGATCAGTTCTCCTCAAAGTGATTTGTAGATTACGTGTAATTCTTGTCAAAACCTAAACAGATTTCTTTCTTTTCTTATTTATTTATTTATTTAGAGACAGAGTCTCGCTCTGTCACCCAGGCTGGAGTGCAGTGGCGCAATCTCGGCTCACTGCAAGCTCTGCCACCCGCATTCACGCCACTCTCCTGCCTCAGCCTCCCAAGTAGCTGGGACCACAGGTGCCCCCCACGACACCCGGCTTTTTTTTCTTTTGTATTTTTGGTAGAGATGGGGCTTCACGGTTTTAGCCAGAATGGTCTCGAGTTCCTGACTTTGTGATCTGCCTGCCTCAGCCTCCCAAAGTGCTGGGATTACAGATGTGAGCCACTGTGTCCAGCGCTTTTTTTTTCTAAACAAACAGTCATCATTAGGATGAATCTCAGCATATTTCTTAATAAATATTGACAAGCTGATTCTAATTTTGTTTTTAGAAAGCATCTTGCTCTGTTGTCTAAGCTGGAGTACAGTGGTGCAATTACAGCTCAGTGAAGCCTCAAACTCCTGGGCTCAAGCAATCCTCCCACCTCAGTCTCTCCAAGTGCTAGGATTACAGATGTCTGCCACCACGCCCGGCTAATTCTAAATTTATATGAAAATGCAGGCTGGGTGTGGTGGCTCATGCTGGTAATCACAAAATTTTGGGAAGCAGAGGCAGGTGAATCACCTGAGGTCAAGAGTTCCAGATCAGCCTGGCCAACACAGCAAACCCCGTCTCTACTATAAAAACACAAAAAAGTTAGCCAAGTGTAGTGGCACCTGCCTGTAATCCCAGCTACTCAGGAGGCTGAGACAGGAGAAACACGTGAATCTGGGAGGCAGAGGTTACAGTGAGCTGAGATTGCACCATTGTACTCCAGCCTGGGCAACAAGAGCAAAACTCTGTCTCAAAGAAAAAAAAAAAATGCCAAGGGCCAAGAATAGCCAAAATACTGCCTTGTTCTGAAATCTCTGGTCTGAGATAATCCACTTTTTTTTTTTTTTTTTTTGAGACAGAGTCTCCTCGCTCTGTTGCATAGGCTGCAGTTCATTGGTGTGATCTTGGCTCACTGCAAGCTCTGCCTCCTGGGCTCACGCCATTCTCCTGCCTCAACCTCTCAAGCAGCTGGGACAACAGACACCCACCACCACCCTGGCTAATTTTTTGTGTTTTTAGTAGAGATGGGGTTTCACCGTGTTAGCCAGGATGGTCTCGATCTCCTGACATCGTGATCTGCCCGCCTCTGCCTCCCAAAGTGCTGGGATTACAGGCATGAGCCACCGTGCCCGGCCAGACGAGATGATCCACTTCTTACTGACTTCAAGATGTGAAAAAAGGCTTGGCACAGTGGCTTATGCCTGTAATGCCAACACTGGGAGGCTGAGGTGGGAGGATCACTTAAGGTCAGGAATTGGAGACCAGTCCAGGCAACATGGCAGGAGCTTGTTTCTGCAGAAAAAGTCAAAAAAAAAAAATTGCTGGGCACGATGATACACACCTGTAGCCCTAGCTATCCAGGAGGCTGAGTCAGGATGATTATTTGAGCCCAGGAGTTCAAGGCTATAGTGGCTGAGGTGGGCGGATCATGAGGTCAGGAGAGCAAGACCATCCTGGCCAACATGGTGAAACCCCGTCTCTACTGAAAATACAAAAAAATTAGCCAGGCGTGATGGCGGGTCCCTGTAGTCCCAGCTACTCGGGAGGCTAAGGCAAGAGAATCACTTGAACCCAGGAGGCGGAAGGTGTGCGCCTGTAATCCCAGTTACTGAGGAGGCTGAGGCACGAGAATTGCTTGAGGTCAGGAGACGGAGGTTGCAGTGAACTGACATCTCACAACTGCACTCCAGCCTGGGTGACAGAATGAGACTGCCTGAAAAAAACAAAACAAAACAAAACAAAAAATCAGTGTTATTTTATCTTGTGTTTTATGATTAAAGTCTACAATTGTCTTTTGCACTAAGTTTATTATTTTTATTGTATTAAACTTTAGATTCATGGGGCACATGTGCAGGTGTGTTCCATGAGTACACTGCAAAATGCTAAGGTTTGGGCTTCTAGTGAACCCATCACCCAAACACTGACCATAGTACCCAACGAGCAGTTTTTCAACCCTTTGCCCTCCTTCCCTCCCCACCTGTGGAGCTCCCAGTGCCTGTTATTTCCATCTTTATGTCCATTTGAACCAACTGTTTAGCTATTTATTTATTAATCTATTTTTGAGACCCTTCATCCTGGCTGGAGGGCAGTGGCTCCATCTCAGCTCACTGCAACGTTCGCCTCCCGGGTTCAAGCGATTCTCCCGCCTCAGCCTTCTGAGTAGCTGGGATTACAGGCACGCGCCACCACACCGGGCAAACTTTTGCAATTTTAGTAGAAATGGGGTTCCATCATGTTGGCCAGGCTGGTATCGAACTCCTGTCCTCAAGTGATCCACCTGCTTTGCCCTCCCAGAGCGCTGGCATTATAGGTATGAGCCACTGCACCTCGCCTATTTTTAAATAATACTTAATTTTCTTTCATTTTGCTAATAATTTAGAGTACAATTATATAATGATGTTAACTTTTTTTGGGTGGTGGGATGGGGTCTCACTCTGTCACCCAGGCTGGAGTGCAATGGCTCAATCATGCTTCCCTGCTGCCTCAAATTCCTAGGGTCAAGTGATTCTCCCACCTCAGCCTCCCAAACAGCTGGGACTACAGGCACGACCACCATGCCTAGCTGATTTTTCTATTTTTGTGGAGACAGGGTCTTGCTATGTTGCCCAGGGGGGTGTCAAATACCTGAGCTCAAGCAATCTGCCCGCCTTGGCTTCCCAAAGTGCTGGGATTATAGGCATAAACCACCGTCCCTGGCCTAATAATGTAGAATTTTACTTAATGCTTCATAATATCATTTTAAAAGTTTGTATTGGAAATGTATTTAAATATGTAGTTTGATCTTTTGAAAAACATTTGAATTCCTAACAGATTATAAAATACTAGTTGTGCCCAGGAGGCGGAGGTTGCAATGAACAGAGATAACACTACTGCACTCCAGCTGGGGTGACAGAGCAAGACTCCAACTCAAAAAAAAAAAAAAAAAAAAAAAATAGCTGTGTTAGGGTTCAAACCAGAGAAGCAGAACCAGTAGGAGAGATACACAGATTCAGATATACATAAACATATAGTGACACACATCTGCATAGATATAGAAACGGATGGCTTCTAGCAGGGCACAGTGGCTCAAGCCTGTAATCCCAGCACTTTGGGAGGCTGAGGCAGGCAGATCACCTAAGGTCAGGAGTTTGAGACCAGCCTGGCCAACATGATGAAACTCTGTCTCTAATAAAAATACAAAAATTAGCCAGGTGTGGTGGTGTATGCCTGTAGTTCCAGCAAATCGGGAGGCTGAGACAGGAGAATTGCTTGAACCCGGAGGCACAGATTGCAGTGAACCGAGATCGTGCCACTGCACTCCAGCCTGGGTCACAAAGCTAGACTCCGTCTCTAACAAACAAACAAACAAACAAACAAACAAAAAAGCTATATACAGACATACATCTAGATAGATAGATAGATTGGTAAAACCTTGGCTTCTGTATTTGTGGGGTTGGCTAAGCAAGCCCAGAGTCCACAGGACTGGCCGTCAGGAAACGACAATAACCGGTAGGCTGGAGCCGCACAGGCAGGGCCAAAGCTTGTTTTTCACAGGCACTCAGGAAGAAAGATCCAGAGAGAAGGGAGCACAATGGTGGACTCAACTGCTATTTGAAGTCTGTGCTCCAGGAAGTCCTAAGCCCTCTCTTTTTTAAAAAAAGAAACATAAACTTTTTGGCTGGCTGTGGTGGCACAAGCTGTAGTCTCAGCTGCTCAGGAGGTTGAGGCAGGAGAATTGCTTGAGCACAGGAGTTAGAATCTAGCCTGAGCAGCATAACAAGACTTTGGTTCGAAAAAGTATTTAAAAAATAGTCTGGCCGCAGTGGCTCACGACCGTAGTCCCAGCACTTTGGGAGGCCAAGGCGGGTGAACTGCTTGAAGCCAGGAGTTCAAGATCAGCCTGGCCAACATGGTGAAACCCCGTCTCTACTAAAAATACAAAAATCAGCCGGGTGTGGTGGCGCATGCCTGTAATCCCAGCTACTTGGGAGGCTGAGGTGGAAGAATTGCTTGAACCTGGGTGGCAGAGCTTGCAGTGAGCCAACATTGCACTGCTGCACTCCAGCCTGGGTGACAGAGTGAGACCCTGTCTCAAAAAAATAAATAAGAAATATTTTCAAAATAAAACACTTTTAATGTTATTATTATTTTTTTCTTTAGCAGCACATTGGGAAGTTGAGTAAACTTTTAATTTTAAAACAGTTTTAGAATTACAGACAAATTGCCAAGACAGCACTAAGTTCACACATACCCTTGTACCTGGCTTCCTTCTTATGAACATCTTAAATTACTATGGTAAATTGCTACAGTTAAAAAACCTGGCTGGGCATGGTACCTCACACTTAGGATCCCAGCACTTTGGGAAGCCAAAGTGGGAAGATTACTTGAGTCTTGGAGTTCAAGACTAGCCTGGGATACACAGTGAGACCTTGTTTTAGTTAAAAAAAAAAAAAAAAATTTAAGGCCAGGCGCGGTGGCTCATGCCTATAGTCACAACACTTTGGGAGGCCGAGGCAGGCGGATCACCTGAGGTCGGGAGTTCAAGACCAGCCTGACCGACATGGAGAAACCCGGTCTCTACTAAAAATACAAAATTAGCTGGAAGTGGTGGGGCACGCTTGTAATCCCAGCTACTCAGGAGGCTGATGCAGAAGAATCACTTGAAACCAGGAGGCGGAGGTTGCAGTGAGCCGAGATCTCGCCATTGCACTCCAGCCTGGGCAACAAGAGTGAAACCCCATCTCAAAGAAAAAAATTTTTTTAATGAAAAATTGGACCAGGCTGGAGCACAGTGGGACAGTCACACCTTACTGCAGCGTCAAACTCCTGGGCTCAAGCAATTCTCCCTCCTCAGCCTCCCTAGCAGCTGGGACTGTAAGTGCATACCACCTGGGTGACACAGTGAGACTCTCTCTCAAAAAAAAAAGACAAAGAAAAAGAGGAGGTAGAACAGGCAAACGCGGCCCAGACCTTACCGGATCCCACTTCTCTGCTGACCACATCCAAGTCAGGAGGGCAACAGGGGTGGCGTCCTTGGCCTGATGTCACTGTCCTCTATCTGAACCCTGAAAACCAAGCTACCTTCCCCCCTCGGCAGAGCCAACCTCAGAATGTCTAAACTGTCCCCTCCTCCCGATCCCCGGGCCCAGCTCTGTGCAGGGCCTGCCCCTCAGGCCTGACAAGTGTCTGGTGGCTCATGCCTGTAATGAGCGCTTTGGGAAGTCAACGTGGGAGGATGGCTTGAGGTCAGGAGTTCGAGATCAGCCTGGAGAACGTACTGAGACCCTGTATCTTAAAAAACAAAACAAAAAGTTGGTTTTTGTTTTGAGACGGAGTCTCAGTCTGTCGCACAGGCTGGAGTGCAGTGGCTTGATCTGGGCTCACTGCAACCTCCGCCTTCCTGGTTCAAGCAATTCCCCTGCCTCTGCCTCCCAAGTAGCTGGGATTACAGGTGCTCATCACCACGCCCGGCTAATTTTTGTATTTTTAGTAGAGACGGGGTTTCACCACGTTGGCCAGGGTGGTCTTGAACTCCTCGCCTCAAGTGATCCGCCCGCCTCGGCCTCCCAAACTGCTGGGATTACAGGCGTGAGCCACCAAGCCCGACCAAGTTTCTTTCTTTCTTTCTTTCTTTTTTTTTTTTTAATTAGGCATGGCGGTCCCAGCTAAATTGCAAGGCTGGGGCGGGAGAATCGCTTGAGCTCAGAAGTTAGGATTGCCCCATTCCGCTCCAACCCGGGCGGCAGGACCAAACCCAGTCTCAAAAACATTTCAAAAATTAAAACTAAATATTAGAAAGGACACTGCCCGGGCTCAGACTTCGCCTCCGGACGCGGCTGGACAGGAGCTCTTCCTCCTCCTCCCGCCTCCTCCGCCCTGGCCCTCCTGAGTCTCCCTAGTCCCCCCCGGTTTCCCCGTCCTCCAACCCCGCGCTCCCAAGCCCGTTGACCTTTAACCTCCTCCGGGACCCCAGCTCCAGGGCACTCAGGTGAAGGAGGGTGTAGGGCGCCGGGACTTAGGCCATTCCAAACGCTGGGCTCCCGGCGCCTCTCCCAACGGCCGCCCGTACCTCTTGCTCCTGGAAGCCCAGGCGTCCCTTGTCGGAGAAGTGGGCTTGGAAGCTTCAGAGGCCTCTCCCGCAACCGGCTCTCCCCGGTGTACAGCATCCCGCCCAGTAGCGCCTGCGCGCAGCCACACAACAGCGGCCGAGAGCGGCCCCGGACACCGCCACCATCCAAATCATACTTCCCGCTCCCTGTGTTGTCAGCCAGTCTGACAGGATGAGAGCGGCGCGGGCCGAGCCCTGTGGGCGTGCCGCGCGGCGCGCCTGCGGCCTGAGGCGCGTGAGGCCGTCTGCGCCATGTTTGTTGAGGGCGAGTGCCAGGCCTGGAGGGGCGGAGCGGCGCCAGACGCTGCCCAGTAGGACCTGTGGCTGCAATCCAGGACTAGGCCTTTGGGAAGCCCGACCTCCACCCTCAGCTGCAGCGAAGAAGGACGTCGTCTGCTCCCCATCCCAGCAGAGGCTGGACGATCCAGGGCCGCAGGCCAGGACAGAACCCCTGAGATTGGTGGCATCCCCGTTTCTTCAAAGGGCACCTCCACTTGCTTTTCCCAGCAGGAATTGGAGCAGGCCCCATGGGAGCCTCTTCCATGACTGCTGGATGCAGCCTCTTGCAGGGATGCACCTCCTTGGGAGGCGGCCATAGCCTTTACACTGGACCTCTGGGACCCTGACCCTAACCAAGGGGACAGAAGCTCCTTCTTGGCTTTGAAGATACATGAAGATACAGGGAGAGAGGCCAAGTGCAGTGGCTCAGGCCTGTAATCCCAGCACTTGGGGACGCTGAGGTAGGCGGATCACTTGAGGCCAGGAGTTCGAGACCAGCCTGGCCAACATGTCGAAACCCCCTCTCTACTGAAAATACTCAAAAAAAAAAAAAAAAAAAAAAAAAAAGGGAGCCAGGCATGATAGCAGGCGCCTGTAATCCCAGCTACTCAGGAGGCTGAGGCTGAAGAATCACTTGAACCCAGGAGGCGAAGGTTGCAGTGAGCCGAGGTCACACCACTGCAGTCCAACCTGGGTGACAGAGCAAGAATCTATCTCAAAAAAAAAAAAAAAAAATTGCAGGGAGAGGGTGCCCTGCGGGACCCCACTTTACTCCAGTAGGGAAGGCACCGTGTAGAAGGAATCTGGAAGAGATCTGGAGACAGTGAAAAAGACATAGGTTTATTAAGGGGACTTTCACACAGGTGCAGTGGCTGTGGCTGGACATGAGAACCACTACATTTGTAAAAAGCATGCAGCTTCCATAACATTTTCACCTAGCATCCTCGACCTTTTACAGGTGGAAGGTATCCGAGTTCCCGGTGGTGAATCCATACACAACTGAAACAACCTCAATTCTTGCCTCCTCAGAAGAAATAATTTGACTGAGGGTCATAAGGTAGATACCAGATAGAGGCAAGTTGCAGAGCAGGAGTAAAATTTTTTTAAAAAGCAGGCCAGGAAAGGGCGTAGTGGCTCATGCCTGTAATTCCAGTACTTTGGGAGGCTGAGTTGGGTGGATCACCTGAGATCAGGAGTTCGAGACCAGCCTGGCCAACATGGTGAAACCATGTCTCTACTAAAAATACAAAAATTAGCTGGGCGTAATGATGAGTGCCTGTAATCCCAGCTACTTGGGAGGCTGAGGCAGGAGAATCTCTTGAACCTGGGAGGTGGAGGTTGCAGTGAGCTGAGATTGAGCCACTGCACTCCAGCCTGGGCTATAGAGTGAGATAGTATAAAAAAAAATGATTATTAAAAACTTTAGAACAGGAAGTAAAGGAAAGAAGGAAAGTACAACTTGGAAGAGGGCCAAGTGGTCGACTTGAGAAACCAAGTGTCCAGCTTGACCTCTTGACTCAGAGTTTCACAGGTTGGCATCCTTCCAGGATCTTGCCACTCCTGATTCCTTAGCTTGGGGCTCCAAACACACTTTCTTCTTCGACCATAAAGTGATTCTGAGGGTCCACATCAGGTACGGCTGTCGGGTGCCTCTGCCATATAGAGGGGTCCCTCTGGTCCTAGGAACCTGGACTGGACACAATTGTTTGCACGATTACTCCCCCACCCCTTTTCTCATGCTCGCAAATCCACCTTCTGGGAATGGACCTTAATACTGGAAATGGAGTCCCCAGCATAGTGAAAATAAACACATTCTACAAACTGACAAGGCCTAAAGGCTTTTTCCCAAATGTTTATGCACTTTTTCTTATTTTCTTTCTTTAAAATTTTACTTGTATATTCCTTTAGTGAAATGCTTACATGCTTAAATTAGGATATAGTTCGCTGTTTATGAGGCAGCTTTAGGCCACATTTAACAAAAGTAAGAACAAGTAGGATGTAAAAGTTTATACAGTATGTATAAATCAGTAATTCAGGATGGGCTTAGTGGCTCACACCTGTAATCCCAGCACTTTGGGAGGGGGAGGCAGGAGGATGACTTGAGCCCAGGAGTTGTGACCAGCCTGGACAATATAATGAGACCACGGTCTCTACAAGAAATACAAAACAAACAAACAAAAAAAATTACCCCGGGAGTGTGGCACACACCTATCATCCCAGGTACATGAGAGGCTGAGGCAGGAGCATTGATGAAGCCCGGGAAACAGAGGTTGCAGTGAGCCGATTGTGCCACTGCACTCCAGCCCAGGTGACAGAGCGAGACCCCATCTCAAACAAACAAAAAAAAAAAAAAAAAAAAAAGAAAAGAAAAAAATAAGACTAAAGGGCGCCAGAGAAGATTTTTCTTTTTCTTTTTCTATTTTTTTTTTTTTTCTGAGTCTCACCCTGTCACCCAGGCTGGAGGTGCAATGGCCCCATCTTGGCTCACTGCAACCTCCACCTCCCTGGTTCAAGTGATTCTCCTGCCTCAGACTCCTGAGTAGCTGGGATTACAGGTGCTCACCACCACACCCAGCTAATTTTTGTATTTTTAACAAAGATAGGGTTTCACTATGTTAACCAGGCTGGCCTCAAAGTCCTGACCTCAGGTGATCCGCCCGCTTCAGGCTCCCAATGTCCTGGGATTACAGGCCTGAGCTACCACGCCTGGCCAATTCAAATATTTCTTCAGTTTACCGTTGACTAAGAAAGCAAAGCTTTATCTAAAACCTTGGGATCAGCAGAAGGGGTGTTAAGTTTTGCCTGTGAGTGTGATTCCCTCCAGACCCCTCGGGAAGAAATTTGGAACAAAGAACACCAGTGAGAGTTCAGTCTTCGGTTCACCCTTATCTGAGGTCGAAGGGAAAGCTGTCACCATTTTTCATCCAGTGGAGAACTGTACTTCTGAAAACAACTTAGGGACATTTGTCAAGATGTTATATTTACTTTCTATAGGGGATCAAATATCTTGTGGCTCTAACCAACTTGGGTGGCTATTGTTCTGAGCTATTATTATCTTTTTCCTTTTCTTTTTTTTTTTTTTTTTTTTTTTGAGGCGGAGTCTCACTCTGTCTCCCAGGCTGGAGAGCAATGGCCCAATCTAAGCCCGCTGCACCATCCGCCTCCCGGGTTCAAGCAATCCTCCTGCCTCAGCCTCCTCAGTAGCTGGGATAACAGGCATCCGTTATCACATCCAGCTAATGTTTGTATTTTCAGTAGACATGGGGTTTCACCATGTTAGCCAGACTGATCTGGAACTCCTGACCTCAGTTGATCTATCTGTCTTGACCTCTCAAAGTGCTGGGATTACAGGTGTGAGCCAGTGCACCCAGCCAATTACTACCATCTTCTTATCAACTTGCTAATTTACTTCTCAAGAATAGCTAGGTGCTGGAATTTCCCTTGAAGGCTAATGTGGTTCGGGTATGTGCCCTCCAGATCTCATGATGAGATGTGATTTCCAGCCAGGCACAGTGGCTCACACCTGTAATCCCACCACCTCCTCCTCCTCCAATTCCTCCTCCTCCTCCTCCTCCTCCAACTCCTCCTTCTCATCCACTTCCTCCTCCTCCTCCAACTCCTCCTCCTCCCACAATTCCTCCTCCTCCTCCTGTTTCTTTATCCTCCTCCTCCCCCTCCTTCATTTCTTTTTCCTACTCTTCCTCCTACATTTCTTTTTCCTCCTCCTCCTCCATTTTTTTTTCCTCCTCCTTTTCTTTTTCTTCCTCCATTTCATTTTCCTCCTTCCCCTCCTCACAGGCATGAGCCACTACACAAGGCCTGGCTGTTTGTTTCTTCCTCCTCCTCCATTTCTTTCTCCTCCTCCTCCTTCTCCTCTTCCTCCTCCTCCTCAAAGTCACCAGCCACCATGACTGACCTGGCTGTTTCCCTTTCCTCCTTTCCTCCTCCTGCTCCTCCTCTGCCTCCCAAATTGCTAGGATTACAGGCCTGAGCCACCACACCTAGCTATTTCTTCTTTTTTTTCCTCTTCCTCCTCCTCCTTCTTCATTTAATTTTATTTATTTTTTTTGATGTGGAGTCTTGCGCTGTTGCCCAGGATGAAGTGCAGTGGTGCCATCTCGGCTCACTGCAACCTCCATCTCCTGGGTTCAAGCCTCCCAAGTATCTGGGATTACCAGCGTCCGCCACCATGCCCATTCAATTTTTGTACTTTTAATAGAGACAGGGTTTCACCATGTTGGCTAGGCTGGTATCAAACTCCTGACCTTGTGATCTGTCCACCTCCACCTCCCATAGTGCTGGGATTACAAGCATGAGCCACTGCGCGCAGACCCCCTGGGTGTTTTTCTGTTTTTTTTTTTTTTTTTCCATGAAATGGAGTTTCACTCTTGTTGCCCAGGCTGGAGTGCAATGGCGTGATCTTCCCTCACTGCAACCTCCACCTCCCGGGTTCAAGCGATTCTCATGCCTTAGCCTCCTGAGTAGCTGGGATTACAGGCACTTGCCACCACGCCTGGCTAATTTCTATATTTTTAGTGAAGACAAGGTTTCTCCATGTTGGCCAGGCTGGTCTTGAACTCCTGACCTCAGGTAATCTGCCCTTCTTGGCCTCCCACAGTCCTGGGATTACAGCTGTCAGCCACTGCGCTGGGCCTACAGCTCATTTCTTACCACAGAAATCTTTGCACCTCTCCACAAAATTGCCATCAGGGATGTCCCCAGAAACCATTCATCCCAGGTGCCATGCAGAGAAGAGCTTCTTGTTCTCCTTTTCCCTTTCCCTCTTCCCTCTCACCTCATCTTGTTCATTCACTCATCCCTTTTCCCTTCTCACTTTTAAGCATTAACCTTTCAAAAGCCTGTCTTCCCCTATAAGTAATGTATTGTAACTCCCGCCATCACCATATCCTTCTCCAACCCACCAAACTGCCAAGGATGGTAAGTTAATAAACTAAGAAGAAATGGGAAACATTCATTGCAAATATTGCAGCCCCTCAGTCACCCAACGTGACATCACAGATCTTCTGGTCTTTGAAGACCCATTTTTTTTTTTTTTTAAGACAGGTGTCACTCTCTCACCCAGGTTCAGGTGCAGTGGTGCAATCACAGCTCACTGCAACCCCCAACTCCTGTGCTCAGGCGATCTGCCTGCCTCAGCCTCCTAAGCAGCTGGAACTACAGGAACACACCACCACACACAGCTAATGTGCTTATTTTTTGTAGAGATGGGGTCTTGCTCTGCTTAACAGGCTGGTCTCAAACTCCTGGCCTCAGGGATCCTCCCACCTTGGCCTCCCAAAGCGCTGGGATTACAGGCATGAGTCACCATGCCCGGTCTGAAGACTTTAAATGCTGCCATATTCAAGATGTGTTGAAACTCACCTGTGTTTGATGAGCCTGCTTTTTGCAAGTGAGTAATATAAAACACACTGAAATACCTTAAGCTTCTCAGGCTTTGTACCTTCCTCTGGAATAATCATTGTATCCCAAAAGTAAATCCATAATGAGGTCCAGTTTTTCCTTCCTCCTTGGCTATGAAATAGACAAAGAAAAAGGCAAGCTAGCCATGTCCACCTCACTGTAGGAGACTCTCCTGTTTGCTTTTTGACTATATTTGGGAAATGAGGGCCTGACTGCTTTCCTACTTCCTAAGCACAACTTCCTTTACCTAGGAAATCCTCAGCGCGACCTACATGGATTAAACCAGCTTTCTCACTTTGTTTCCAATATTTTTACAACCAAAATATCCAGAAAGGGCAAGGCAACCTGAAAAAATGAGGACGGGTACCTTATCCCATGAGCCAAACTGCCACTTACACTGGTTAGTCATGAAATCGGCAAAATTCCAGATGAGCTCTCCAACCATGTATTTTCTGCATTTTTGATCCAGACCCAGATGGTACTGCTCTAGCAGACTGTTCTGGTCGTCTTCACTGAATATCAGAGATGGATCCTGGAATTCAAGACAAAGAGAATTTAAGAATCAGAACTGGCAGAATTGCAAATGTTAGATAAAAAATAAAGATCCACTTGATGGTGACGAAAATATCTGACCTCACAGGGGGCTGTAGTGACTACAGGACTCACTGATGCTAGGGTAAAGACAGCCAGGGAATGATCTAACCCAGAAGAAAATGGAGGTTTAAAAAAACAACAACATGGCCAGGCGTAGTGGCTCACACCTGTAATCTCAGCACTTTGGGAAGTTTAGGCCAGGCAGATCACGAGGTCAAAGATCGAGACCATCCTGGCTAACACGGTGAAACCCCATTTCTACTAAAAATACAAGAAATGAGCTGGGCATATTAGCGGGCGCCTGTAGTCCCAACTACTCAGGAGGCTGAGGCAGGAGAATGCTGTGAACCTGGGAGGTGGAGCTTGCAGTGAGCAGAGATCGTGCCACTGCACTCCAGCATGGGCAACAGCGAGACTCTGTTGAAAGAAAGAAAGAAAAAAAAAAAAAAAAAGAAAAGAAAAGAAAAGAAAAAAAAAGAAAGAAAGAAAAGAAAGTCATTACTTAGTACCTGCTTTATTTATAAATATAATTTGATATTCCATTCATCTTACTTTTCCATCTCTATCTGCTGGTACAGTCTTAAGGCTGAACTACACGAGAAGTAAAAATATGCCTTGGGATCAGGCATGATGGCCCATGCCTGTCATCTCAGCACTTTGAGAGGCCGAAGTGGGAGGACTCCTTGAGCCTGGGAGTTCAAGAGCAGCCTGGGAAATATAGCAAGACCCCATCTCTACAAAAAATACAAAAATTAGCCAAGCATGGGGGCACACACTGAGGGTCCCAGCTACTTGGGAGGCTGAGGTGGGAGGACTGCTTGAGCCCCAGAGGTCAAAGCTTCAGTGAGCTGTGTTTGCATCACTGCACTCCAGCCTGGGTGACAGAGCAAGACCCTATCATAAGTAAATAAATATGTATGTATGTATGTATGTATAATGAAATTAAACCAGGCTGGGCATGGCAGCTCAGGTCTGTAATCCCAGCACTTTGGGAGGTCAAGGTAGGAGGATCACTTGAGCCCAGGAGTTCAAGACCAGCCTAGGCAACACAGTGAGACCCAGTCTCTAAAAAAGTTTAAATATTAGCCAGGTGTGGTGACGCATGCCTGTGGTTCCAGCCACTTGGGGGGGTGAGGAGGTAGGATCATTTGAGCCCAGGAGGTTGAGCAATGAGCTGTGATTATGCCACTGCACTGCAGCCTGGGCAACAGAGTAAGGCTGTGTCAAAAATATCTATATCGCTAATTAAACTAAATAAATTCAGCTATTCTAGTCATATATCAAGACCTCAATAGCCATATGTAACTATTGGCCACCATTTCACACAGTGCATATATGGGGCATTTCTATCATTGCAAGGGTTCTTTTCTGAAACAAGGCCTCACTCTGTCCCCCAGGTGGGAGCGCAGTGGTGCAATCATGGCAGACGGCAGCCTTGACCTACTGGGCTCAAACAATCCTCCCACCTCAGCATCCCAAGTAGCTGGGACTACAGCAAGCACAGCCATAATCAACTAATTTTATTTTTTATTTTTCTTATTTCTTTGAGATGGAGTCTTGCTCTGTCACCCAGACTGGAGTGCAGTGACATGATCTTGACTCACTACAACCTCTGCCTCCCTGGTTCAAGAAGTTCTCCTGCTTCAGCCTCCTGAGTAACTGGGATTACAGGTGCACACCACCACATCCAGCTAATTTTTGTATTTTCTTAGTAGACACGAGATTTCACCATGTTGGTCAGGTTGGACTCGAACTCCTGACCTCGTGATCCACCCACCTCGGCCTCCCAAAATGCTGGGATTACAGGTGTCAGCCACCTTGCCTGGCCACAACAAATCTTAAATTTTTTGTAGAGATGGGGTCTATGTTGTGCAGACTGGTCTCAAACTCCTGGGCTCAAGAGAGCCTCTGACCTCGGTCTCCCAAAATGCTAGCATTCCAGGCGTGAGCCACCACACCCAGCACTGCAGAACCCAGGTCTATCAGTGCTGACCTAGAACCTCTTGAGAGTTTCTTAAGAATTCAGAACTGGGGCCAGGCATGGTGGCCCATGCCTGTAATTCCAGTACTTTGGGACGCCAAGGCAGGTGGATCACTTGAGGTCAAAAGTGCAAGACCAGCCTGACCAACATGGTGAAACCTCACCTCTACTAAAAAAATTTAAAAAAAAGATTAGGAGAACGTGGTGGTACGTACCTGTAATCCAAGTTACTTGGGAGGCCGAGGCAGGAGAATCCCTTGAACCGGGAGGCGGAGGTAGCAGTGAGTCAACATTGTGCCACTGAACTCCAGCCTGGGTGACAAGAATGATCTTCCCTCTCAAAGAAAAAAGAAATCAGAGCTGGTTACCTTTTCAAAGAGGATGAGCAAGGGTGCATATCCACGAGTCACTTCCCTCTTCTTGACTCGTTTGCAGAAGTGGCATTCTGTAAGCACGATAAATTTAAGGGTGCAAACAGAACAGCACAGTCCACTGTAGGGGGCTGTTCTTCATGTGTCAACGGGAGTCCCAGGAGATGTGACAAATGAGTGTGAGCTGGCTGGGGAGGGAACAAGGGGCTGGATGGGGTTCAGGAATCCACATAAAAAAAAAAAAACCGACAAGATAAAGCAACCTATCTTTGGTGAGGAAGATGAAAAAATGAGAGGGATAAAAATATGAGGACAGGCCTGGAATGGTGGCCAGGGAGGCCAGCCAGATCTCCACACAAAGATTCTGCTGTTAAGCAGGAAGCAGCCTCAGGGGTGAAAGTTTCCTGAAGCAACTCAGGTCAGGCCTCACATACAAGAGCCCCAGAGGCTGCAAAAGCACCAGCTCAGCCAGCCAAGAACCCAGGGCCACACCCTTCTGAGACCCAGATTCCAAGTGAGGATCGCTGGGATTCAGCCGAACAGGAGGACGTGACAGCTGGAGGACCAATACTTCCCAACACCCTTCCAGCAAGCAGCTGTGGACATGCCATAGGAGTGGTGACAGGCAGGATGGTGGTCTGGGAAGAAGGATCCCAGACTGGGTGTCCCATAGGACCAGGTTGTGACAATCCCACAGCCAACACTCATGCCCCAGCCAAACCCAAACCCCACAGCTCCCCAAGCCCTCCATGTAAATAGCCTGTGCACTGCTAAGCAGATACCTCAGGGAATAATCTGATGGCTGTGAAGAAGATGCAGCCTCAACAGGGTTCCACAAGCCTTCTGCAAGCAAAGTCTTCTTTGCTTGGGTGCCTCTACAAAGCACTAGGGAAGCTCTTAAAAGATACAGGGCCAGGCACAGTAGCTCATGTCTGTAAACTCAGCATTGTGAGAGGCAGAGGCAGGAGTACAGCTTGAGGTTAGGACTTTAATGACAGCCTGGGTGGAATAGTGAGACCCTGTCTCTACAAAACACAAAAATTAGCATGGCATGGTGGTATATGCCCATAGTCCCACCCACTTGGGAGGCTGAGAAGGGAGGATTCCTTGAGCCTGGGAGGTCAAGGTTGCAGTGCCCATGATCATGCCACTGCGCTACAACCTGGGCCACAGCACAAGATCCTGTTACAATCAAACAAGCAAACAAAAAACCAAAGATGCCTGTCATCTGCCTCATCAAATAAATCCAAACCTCCGCAGGGTGACACAGGGTATTCGCATTTTAAAATATCTCCTCTGCTGAATAAAAGTAGAGTAATGGCTGAAAACCACTGAGTTATGTAAATATACTTCCTGTGACTTATTTGTAGCCCTTTCGTATCTAGCAATTTCTACAGACCCTCTCTGTGGGCTTCAGAAGCCAGAATGGGCAGGGCCAGGTGAGAGGTGTCCTAGCACACTGAGGGTAGAGCACAGCTCCCAGCTCAGGGGGACCCATTTCTGAGGCAAAGGCACCCACCAGGGGCTCCGCCTGTCTTCAGAGGGAAAATCACACCTCAGAACCCCAGAGACCCAAAAGAAAGCTCAAATTCAGCAGATACCTGCCACTGGACCCTGCAGCGGCAGTCCCAGGAAAAACTGCCATTGCACTGTCAGCTCCCTCCAGCCCTCTCTCAGGTCCCAGCAGGAGGAGGTCTCTGACTAAGCTCAGAGGTCTCAACAAAAGGTGGGGTGAACCTCAGAGGAGTTACTAATAGGCCTATAGTTACCTCAAGACTCCACCTGATCAGGGCCAAAAATGAGTCCTGGGAGGGCAGCCAGGAAGAAAGCAGGGCAGAGAGGAAACACAGGGAGAGGGGCCCTGGGACCACATCAGATACGGAGGGAACCAGGGGAACGAGAGTAGTCCTGATGATTGTGCTCCCCACAGCCCCTGCATGTCTCTGTTCCCTGAGAATTCAGGGTGAGGAGCTCACTCTTACCCTTCACCCGTTCCTGGGCTCTGGCAGGCTGGCCTGATTCCTGTCCCAGCCTCACCCATTCTCCGCAGTCGTCACCACTGATGTGGGCAAGCTGATGTCTCCGGTTTGCTGGGCTCTCACTCTCCACCCAATGGCACCAAGTTAACTTCTTTGTGTGCTTTATTTTCTGTGATTAAAAAGGGAAGCAATTCTCACTGACGCCATTTCTCAGAGGAGAAAACAGGCACAGGGATGTTCTATCACTTCTTCAAGATCACCAAGCTACAAGTGGGAGCTGGGCTATGAATGGAAGTCAACCCATGCTCCTAAAGTTGAGCCATCCTCCAAGGAAACGATAGGGGAGGGTGAGCGGCCAGAAGCCCAGTGGGGCCTTTGAGTAGGTCTTATGGAAAGGAGGTGCTTACAGGATGGAACCTACAAGATGTGACCTCACTTCCTTACTGACAGACCCCAACAGAACTTAGAATTCTGGTAACTAGGCACCCATATAATACACACAGCCCCATTTCCAGCTCAGTTGATAGTCGACACTCCAGAGAACAACATGTTCTCCTGCTGTGTCCCAACATGCTGCCGACCTCCTCGTCGCAGGAGAGGCCAAAATGAGACTGTTTCTCGAGAATATAGACATTGGTACAACCCTCACCCTCGACGCCTCTGGCCCTTTGCCAGAAGGCACCCACAGGTAACACAGGGCCCAGGGCAGGCCCGTCCAGGCCAGGCCTCAACTGTGCCCACTAGGGCAGTGCTGAGCCCCTCCCCATGTGTTTGGGGAAACAGGAGAAGAGGGGCCCTCCCTGGACAGGAGCAGGTAGGTTGTCGGGGGTTGGGAGCCTGGTCACTATGTCAGGTTCACAGCCCAGACCATGCCTTCAGGATGGGAAGGTGAGTGTCCAGGACACAGTTTGTCTGCTCAGATCTGAATCCCAGGACCTCAAGCTGTCATCTGCCAGAGATCTCAAGCTCCTCTGGCTGGAGGTCTACGCAGATGCTCCTATGTGCCAAATCCTGTTGGGGAAGGGGGCGCCAGGGAGGAGTTCTAATGGGGATGTCCCACTATGGGGTCAGCCAGGCAGGCCACTGACACCTCTTCGCCTGGCTCACTCTCTTTGCAGAGCTCCACACAGCAGATCAAGCAGGAGCTGTTGGATGGATTCCATTTCTCCATCTTCTTCAAAGAAGGGCAGGGGCCCCCTGCTACCAACCACGGCCAGTGCTGGTCTGGGGTGAGACTGGACACAGAAGGGTCTCCACAGACAGGGATTCCAGAAAACCAGGGTGGGCCCAGGACTCAAGCACGAATATGGGGATTCCCTAGGCTCTGTCCTAGGACTTTCACACTTGAGTGAGCCACTGTCCTCTCCCAAAGGAATCTGGCTGCCATTAGTCCCCAGTGGCAACTTGGTTACAGGCAAAGTCCCTTTCACTTATCAGAGGAAGATCAGAGAAAATCCTTCTGTTTTCACTTGATGCTATGCCAGGAGTATCTCAGCATGTTGCTACAAGAATTGGGTATGATGGTAACATTGTAGCACATACTCATACTGTTATCATTTTAACTCCCCACCCTAAGTGTATGTCCAGCAACAGGCAGCTCCCCTGCCCTGCTGACCTCTTCCAGGACTTAAAATCCAACACTTCTACACAAACAAGTTGGGGGGGCGGTGATTCCAACAAAAGAAGGTGAAGCTACTCTCTGCATCTGTGTTGAAAGTGTCATCTCAGAGAACTCATCCCTGCAGACACACCGGGCAGCTGCTGCACTCTTGCATGTCACTGTAATATTCCTTAAGGGAGGCCATGCTCCACAGCGGGTCAGCCTCTCAGTGCTGGTGGAGCCTGTCGTGATAAAATTCCCTTTCTAGGCAGCCTTTCTACAGGGAGCATAATCCTATGTGTGTCCTAATAGGCTGGAGCAGTTTGCCAGGGCTGCCATAACATGCACACTGACTGAATGGCTTAACCACAGAAATCTGGTTCCTCACAATTCTGGAGACTGGAAGCCCAATGTCAAACTGTCAGTCTGGGGTGGTTTCTCTGGGCCTCTCTCCTTGCCTTGGAGATGGCTGATTTCTGTCTCAGTCAGGACAGGGTCTTCTCTTGAACTTCTCTGTGCACTGACCACCTCTCCTTGTAAGAAGCGCAGGCCTATTAACTTAGGGGCCACCCTAATGAACTCACTTCTCCTGAATTACCTCTTGGAGAACTCTGTGTCCAAACACAGTCACATTCTGAGTCTCTGGGGTTGAGAATAGAAACAGTTACATTTGGGGGAGGGGACACAATTCAACCCATAAAATACACAAATCCCCTGCGGAAGACACACTCCCGGGAAAGGGAAATCTGGGTGAAAGGATGTGCAGATAGCAAGTTTCAACAGGTGTAGCCAGTTGACTTTCCAAAAGGGCTCCAGCTGCTCACAGGGTCACCAGCAGCCTCTGAATGTAGCTGCTTCTTTGAACACAACCTCCCCTGAATACTAACATGTTCTTAACTTTCTGTCAATCTGCTGTCTGTGTGGCAGAGAGAATCACCTTGTTTCATTTCCACTTTAAACCATACATTTCCGTAACCTTTCCCGCTTTCAATACCTGCCTGTGTTTTCTCTTCCACGAGTCGCCTGGCAGATCCTGGGCCTTGGGATGCGCTTCCTCCCACCCTGGAGTCTTCCGGCACTTTCCCCTTGACCAGGGCTGGGATGGCCGTAGCTGTTTCTCCAGACTCACATTCATGTTAAAGAACAGAAACAATCATATCCCTTTAAGTCAAAGGGTTCTTCTAGAGCATCTTGTCCGGTGTGCTGTCACTGAAATAAGGAGGGGATGAGACCTCCCCAGACCCTTCCCTTCCATATAAGAAGCAGAGCCTCAGGTGGCCTAGAGGGAATTTCATCCAGTCCTCCCTGTGGAAGGTGCTCTCTTCTGAGCCGGGTGCTGCTGAGCAAGCATCTGACATCCAAAAGCCCGCGTCTCCTCTTCTCCACCATGAGGGTGATTTTTGAGGAGTGCAGGGATGATGCTCTTCATGCAGGCTGTTGATACAGAGGGTGCTGTTGCCCCACAGCTCACATTCACCATGCTGATGCCTTGAAGGCATGAATCATTTTATCCTTCCCCATCCTCACATGCAATTTTACCTTGAAAGCCTAGAACCCTTTTCACCATGGGCACCCAGGTTCTCCACATGCACAAGTCCCTCAAGGGTTGATGCTTCTTGGTGTGAGTTCCAGATCCCGATCCTCTGGTGGTTCATGGTGTTACCACTGACTCTCATGTCCCTCCTTGTCCCCCTAGTATGAAAATGAGATCTGCAGGATGCCAACTTTCCAGCCCAGCACAAGGGAGAAGCTGTTGGAGTCCCTGGTTCCAGCCTTTCTAACTAAACCCATCTCCTCCTATGCCACCTGCCTGGGTCCCTCCTGGGACTTTATCACCGTGCCACACTTTTTGGAACTACTGGTTAGAAGGTGAGTGTCCATCCCCTCCAAGGCACTGAGGTGTCTCTGTCCCCTACTGGCTGTGTCTTGAAGATGCACCTCTTGCAGCCTCAGTTGGCTCCTCTGGAACAGGGAGTAATGAGAAGATGAACCTCACAGGGTTCTTGTAGGGACTGAATGATCTAAGACACGGCAAACAAAGGGGTCCCTAGAGCCTAAAACTCTGGACAATCTGCTGTGGGTGCTGTGATTCATGTTTATTACTTTTCTCTTCCCCCTCACTGAAGCAGCTCTCAGCATTCTGCCACAATGGCCCATCTCTCTTCCTGTTTGGAAAAGCACATAGAAAGCAAGTCTGCAATGGCATTAGTAAACGATGTCTGAGTTTCCTTCTGGCTGGACTTTCTCCTTGATACAGACAGAAGAGGGGTCCCTTCATGCTGAAAAAGGAGCCACAGGCCCACTCTGACATCTGGAGAGGCTCACTGAGTTTCTCCAATGGTTGGGGTTCACTCATTCAACACATACATACAAAACACTTCATTTGTGCATCGTTCTTCTTGTGACTTGGCATAATTTCATAAACAAGGCAGATGACAATCCCTGGGCCTCAATTCTACTCAGAGTCAGGTGCTCACAGTAGACACAATAAACAAATGGTATCTTCAGAATGTTAGAGGTGAAACCCTCATGGCCTCCTCTACGTATGGTGGCATCCTCCCAGATCCTGACTAGAATGACGGAGCCCAACAAGTATCAACTGGGGGGACTTAGGGTTCTGAAGGGCCTCTTCACCCACAAAACATGGGGGGAAATATGTGGACTCTGGCTGGGGAGAGACTAAAGGAGCCCTGGGGTTCATATGTCTTGTAATTCCCACAACAAGGCTGACATCTGGGGACTTCCCCTGCACGAGGCAAATAGTGAGTTCTGTAAATGGAGACTTAGGTCCCTTGCAAAGGAGACGTGAGGTTGAGGTCACAACTGGCCACTGAGAGACCCATCCCCAGCACCGTGCCTTCCCAGCTCTCCCTGTCCTCCTCCACCCAACATCTGCCCCTACCCTCCTCACCCCAGGACCAGAGCTGGAGCTTTGATGAGCAAGCTGCTCACAAATCTGCCTGGAGCTGCAGTCCTGAGTGCCCAGGTGCACAGTGCTGTGCTCCAGGGCCATTGGGAAGACAATGTCAGTGGGACGCTGGGGCGCAGAAGGGTCCGTACAGCCCTGCTACATGGCCAGGTCTGCCCCTTCCAGGACAGCACTGATGGCTTGGGGTAGGGTGGGGCTGTCCTCTACACAGGCAGCAAGAGGCCAGGGACCCAGAACCACACAAGGGTGCCCTGGAGGGTTGTGTGGGAGAAGGCCAGGCCTCTGACTCAGCTGTCCACTCCATCACCAGCACCACCGGCTCCATTTTGTTCACCTGGCCCCCTGAAAACACTTCAGTTTGCGGCCAGGCCCTGCAACGGTCATCTTTCTGGATAAAGCTGGCCTTCAGGACCTTCACCTGGCCTGGACTGGGCTTGGAGGACCATCAGGGAATTGTCCTAGGCCAGTTGGTGCTTCCGGAGCCCAAGGAGGCCAAGCCAGATGGTGAGAAGACTTTCCAGGGCTGGTGTTTTCGGGGTACAATTCCCTTAATTTCCATCCAGTCATTTCTATACTTGGAAATCCCAGTGAGGAGTGACTGGAATGGTGACCTTTTCTCCTTTTCCAGATCCTGCTCCACCTCCTGGGCAACACGCATTAACAATGCTGGCCCTGGAGCCAGCGCCACCACTGCTGGCGGAACTGCCGCCTGCTCTGGAGCCAGAGTCACCTGTAGCCCTGGATGCACAAGGATATCGACATTCAACACCAGCACCAGCACCAGGGGAAGGGCCCCCTCCAGGAACAGTGCTGGAGCCACAGTCAGCCCCAGAGTCACCCTGTCCCTGTCCCGGGACTGTCAAGAGCCAACACACTGAGGAGCGGCCTGACATCACCACCTTCCCTCCCAGGCTGCTGGCAGAGCAGCTGACCCTCATAGATGCGGTGAGCAGCTGGGCTTTGCAGGCTGTGCGTCTGGCACCAGCTGTCTCAGACCAGCCTCTCCCTGAAGAGCAGCCAATGCCCTGGGTCCAGTTTCAGCCCCACTTCTTACCAACCATGGGATCTGGATGAGTTTCCTCACCCACAAGCCTTCCCTGTCTGCATGTGGACAGCAGAGATGGGAAATCACCCGTACCAGCTGCACAGAGTGACTGTGCAGACTGAATGACAGGGGATGGACAAAGCAGGACAAGGCAGGTGATCAGTGAGGGGCAGGCAGGGCCATGGGTCACTCACCCAGCTGCTCAGGAGCCTCACTACCCTCAGCACTAATTAGGTATCTCATGCATATTAGATTCTATGGCAGACACCCAAACAGAGCCCAAGGTTGCAGTTGCTGCAAGGAAACTGCACCGGTATGGAGAGGAGTAGAGGGCTGATTGGGATGGGAGGAAGTAGAGGCCTCAGGATGGGCAGGCCTGAGCCACCTTCTAGTTCTTGGAGTGAGAATGGCCTGGAAGAAAACGTCACTCTCACTTTCCACCCTTGTTGGGTTCTGCGCCATGATGCATTCAAGGCCCTCGGTGCGCAGAAAACCAAATGCAGGGACTCCCACAGGTCTGGAGCATATTTTAAAGTTTTCTGAGCTCCAGCTCTGTTCATGCCAGAGACTGTGGATGACTGTGAGCTCACTTCCTGCCTGGGACTGTGGGTGACTCTGAGCTGGGCTGTGCTGTGTCCGTGACACTCTCCTCCTCCCCGAAAGGAGCTGTTCAAGAAGGTGGAACTCTACGAATGCATGGGCTCCATATGGGGCCAACGACATCAGAAGGGGAGTGAGCATGTGGCACCCACAGTTTGTGCCACCATTGCACACTTCAACAGGCTCACCAACTGTGTCACCACCTCCTGCCTCGGGGACCACAGCATGAGGGCCCAGGACAGGGCCAGGGTGGTGGAGCACTGGATCAAGGTGGCCAGGGTAAGCCATGGTTGGGCCTTGGGATTCCCTCTCTCAAAATGGGGAACTGCCTCTTCTCCGCCATCGGCTTTCAGGATTGGCATCTGTATCTCTAGCCTGAGCCCTGCACATCCCCTAAGCCCTTCTTCCCAGAGCTTCCCTGACCTTGACCCCCATGGCCCAGTAGTGGCTGCTCACTTCTGACCTGGGATCTTCCTTGGGTTGAACTGAAATCTTCCTAGATGAGTGACATTCACTCAGCCCCAGGTATACCCTCCTGAGGCTCCCTGGGCCTCTGCTTCATTCAGGAAGGGAGATCTCAGCAGAGGGGGCTGAGGCTGAAGTGGGTTGGACTCCAACTCTGGACCTCACAGCTCACTCTTCCCTCTCCAGGAGTGCCTACGCCTCAACAACTTCTCCTCGGTGCACGCCATCGTCTCTGCTCTGCGCAGCAACCCAATACATCGGCTACACAAGACGTGGGCAGCAGTGTCCAGGTGAGGAGCTCCCTCCACGGGAGCACCAGAGTTGACCTAGGGACCCATAGGTCTCCCCATGTGCCCTCAATGACTCTGAAAGGTTCTTGGAGAACAGGGACGGTGGAGGTAGGGATGGGCTGGTGGGTGTGCTCACGAAGCTGCCCTGGACTCCTAGGCAAGGATTTCTAACTCAGGAGGAAGGTTTTTTAACCATCAGGAACAGACTGGAGCCAATTGGAGGCTTTCAGGTGTTTGTACCCAGCAGTGGAACTGTGTCCAGCTGGAAGTTAACTGTGAACACGCAGGGGCTCATGTGAAGTGGAGATGGGCCAGGGGAGGAGCACGACAGTCCCACCCTGGTCCTCTGGAGCCCTTGTCATCAGACGACCCCACTGGAAACTCTCACGCAGGAAGCCGAGATTCATTGAGTTTTCAAACAAAAGGGATTGGAACTCACAAATCTCCCCCGTGATTCCCAAATTTACCCTTTTTTCTTTCCTCTGTCCATAGCAAGAGCAAAAAATATCTAAAAGAACTCTGCAAAAAGGACACTGCAGTGAAGAGGGACCTGCTGATCAAGGTACAGTGGAGTCTGGGAGATGCGGCACAAGTGTTTAAGGGTCTGAGAAAAGAGTGAGTTTGGAAGGGCATTGGACCTGGTGTGCAGTGGTTATTTTGTAATGTTTTGACTTACCTACAAAAAGTGCACTTGAAAAATTCCCTCCAGGCCTACTTTGGGCAAACAGGAGGAAAGGTGTGTGGGTCCATGGGCGCGTGGGGGCACGGGGACAGGAGGTCCTGGAAATGGGAATGTGGCAATGGCTGCTGGGCTTCTGAGTGGGGGTGATGAGCTGCAGCATTAGCAGGGCTCTGGCTCCCATGTTGGTCAAGGCTGCTGGCGTGGAGCTTCCTCCAGGCTGGGGGTGGTCATTGTAGGTGGGACTTTCTTCCTTCCTCAAACTGGCAGCAATTCCTCAGGAAGCCAGGCCTCTGCTGCTGCATCTGTCTGCAGCGCACCTCCATGGGCAGGGACTGCAGCCCACACTGGGGGAAACAACAACAGAGGAAGCTCATGTGCCAGGGAGTCCAGTAGACTGCCCAGCTATGGGTACCAATGGGCAAACTCAGGACACATGTAGGTGCTTGCTGGGACTCCCCGCTCTGCCCTTTGCAGACATCTGAAAATGGTCGTGTCACAGGATTCTCACCAGTTAGCAGTGACACATGCTCATGACAAGTATCTGGGGGATCCATGCATTCCTAGGGGATCCTCCCCAACCAGATCTCCGAAACTCCATGCAAATGAGAAGGCAACATGCCACCCCACCCAGGATTCTGGAAAACCCTGCCATATCCGTCAGAGATGTCGCCTCAGGAGGCCACATCCTGAGTGGAGGAAGAGAGAGTTCTGTGCATGGAACTCCCCTGGGGGATCAATGACGAGGCCAAACCGTGGATTTGGCATGGCGCAAACCCAGTTTGTGTGGCAGAGACTCCGGTGGGGCTCAGATACGCAGGTGCCATTTAACCAGGTCTCCTAAAATGCCCTGTCCCTTTCCCATCACGACTCTGCAAGGCTGGAGTCCTAGACACTCAGAGACTCCAGAGAACAAGACCCTGATGGGTGGTGGTGCTGGGATGTGGGGTGAAGGCAGCCGAGACAGAGCCTCCAGTAGGGGAGGAGGTGCCCTCTCTTTTGGGGCCCTGGGGAGTCACTGCCCACTCTTGGTCTCTGTTTCTTTATCTGGAAAATGAAGGGATGCTGAGCCTGTAGTGCGGGCCTCACAGGGCGGAAATGAGGTTCGAGAAGAGAAAGCAATTGGAGGGTGCTCCTGAATGGTTCTTCCTCAGAGGGATGAGGGGGAGAACAATGACAACAGCTACAGGAAACAGTACTCAGGAGGCCCTGTGAGGTAGCTGTGGCTTTCATGGCTCTTTACAGAAGAGGAAACAGTCTCAGGGAGGCCTGGCTGTATGATTGGGTGACACACACAGGGAGTGTGGAGCTGGCCAGTGGTATGAACACTGTGCCAGGTGACTCACGCCAGTCCCTGGGGTTCCAAGTGTGGGGTGGCTGGGGTATAACTGGGGGAAGGGAAGACAGCCTCACTGTCCCTGTCCCTGACACCTGGCAGGCGGGGAGCTTTAAGGTGGCCACCCAGGAGAGGAACCCCCAGAGAGCCCAGATGAGGCTGCGGAGGCAGAATAAGGTGAGTGAGACTGTGGCATGGAGGGACCGCAGGGGATCAGAGGACAGGGCTCTTTTCCCCACCAGCTGGAGACCTCCGTATCAAGACAGCGGGGGCTTCCTCCCCAGCCCTGTCCTCCTATGGCCACTGGGCCTGGAAAACCTCCATTGCAGAGACCAGAGCAAGGGTCTGGGAAAGCAGAACTCAGAGTGGATGTGGGGAAGGGTAAGGCTGGGACCACAGGCCCTTGTGACTTGTTAAAATCCCACCATAGAGGTAACTAGGAGTGACTGCCAGACTTGGAGGTCAGCTGGAATAGAGGAGGCAGAGAATTGGGAAAGGTAGCTGAGGGTCTTTGGCTGCTACAACTGGGAGACCTGGGGAGGGGGGTTCTGGGAGACAGGGGCTGATGGGATTTCATGGGACAGGGCCTTGGGCAGGCACCTCACCTCAGGGTCAATACTCATCACCACTACCCCTCCCACCTCCCCACCCCTCCATGGCACAGGGCGTGGTCCCCTTCCTGGGGGATTTTCTGACTGAGTTACACAGGTTGGATTCGGCCATCCCGGATGATCTGGATGTGAGTGAGCCTGGGGCAGGCTGCTTGGGAACCAGGATCCTGAGGCTTGGGAGGAGAGGGGCCTGGACGGAGCCCTTAGATCTCAGCCCTTGGAAAACCTCCTCTCCTGAGAGTCTCACAGCTGCTCCTGTGGGAGGGGGTGCCAGGCCCATCTCATTACCTCTGACTGACAGAGGCTCCATGGCAGTCACCAGTCCCTATCCCTGAGTGGTGAAGCTGCAGAGCTACCTGACTGCAATGATGCTGAGCTGTGGGCTGAGCTGGACTCAGCCTCTCCCTAGGGTAGTCCCATAATAGGAGGGTGAAATTGAGCCTTTCCAAGGGCAGGCAATTCCAGGGTCACTGAGCACTTTCTTTCTACGAGAGACCTCAGTTTCTCTGTCTGTCATCTCAGAGGGTTGGGGCAGAAGGTCCCTGAGCCTCAGCTCCCATGCCCTCTGCCCTAGAGCCCGGAGCCTGAGGCAGGTTCATGTTCTGTCATGTGCATATCCCCTGACCCTGGTGGCCCTGGCAGTAGTGCAGCATGGGAAGGGATGGGGTGGGGCTGTTGTGGGCCAGGGACCTTTCTGATGGGCTCTATCTGACTTCCAGGGCAACAGCAACAAGAGGAGGAAGGTGAACAGCTGGGGCATTCTCGTTGGATGAGGTTGGGGATGTGGACGTCACAGTCCACCCTGGGCAGGACACTCCCTGGCTCCATCCTCTACATCTTAGGTTTACTGGGAGGGTTTGACACACACAGGAGGAGGAGGAGACCTATCCCAGTGGAGAGAGTGGGAAAGGCACTGGAATCAAAGACCAGTTCCTGCCGGAGGGGCTGTTCACATCCAACTCTGAGAACAGGCTGGGGGCTGCATGGGGCCCCTTCACAGAATGGCCCCAGGGACCAGCCCCTTCTCCCTGCCTGCCAAAGGTCCCCTCAGTGTCTTCCACCCAGGCCCTGTCAGCATCCTGTCCTCTGTCTCTAGGAGGTCCGAGTTCTGCAAGAAATGCAGCTGCTCCAAGTGGCTGCCATGAATTACAGGCTTCGGCCTCTGCAGAAATTTGTCACTTGTTTCTCAAGAATGGAGCAGCTCAGTGAAAAGGAGAGGTGAGGGCCTGGCACATGGGCAGAGGGTGGGAGAAGGCTCTCCATTTTTTTTTAAATGTGGTCTGGCTCTGTCGCCCAGGCTGCACTGCACTGTCACCATCTCTGCTCACTGCAACATCTGCCTCCTGGGCTCAAGCCCTTCCTCAGCCTCCCAAGCAGCTGGCACTACTGCTATCCACCACCGTGTCCGGTTGTTCTCCAGTTGTTGTTCTGGTACAGGTGGGGTTTCACGATGATGTCCAGGCTGGTCTCAAACTCCTGGCCTCAAGCAATCCACCCACCTCAGCCTCCCAAAGTACTGACAGTACAGGTGTCAGCCACCCCACCTGGCCTAGAGGAGGCTCTCCTGTGGACAGCTGCAGAGCGCCTATGGCCATGACTCCACCGCCAGCATCAAGCCCTGTTGCATGGGGACTGCTGGGGACCCAGGATTCCTGCTGGGCAGGCAATGAGAAGAGACCCGATGTGTGGGTCATGGTGGCCTCACAGCTGCCTCTCTGTCCTGCAGCTACAAGCTGTCCTGTCAGCTGGAGCCCGAATCCCAGTAGGCTGGAAACATCCTGCAGTGGCTGGGGCCCTATTGGGATGCTGGCCAGAACACCAGCTCTGCATCATCCTTCACCCAGACCGGAGACACCAGGAAATCACATCTAGGTGGCTGGCAGCTCAGCTATATCTTGACCCCGCTCCTCAATACCAGCTGCTCCTGCTGGCCAGGATCAGGTCATGGGACTTTTGCATGTCAGGCGGGAAACCATTTTATGTTTATTTTCTTTAGTGTATAAGTAACGGTTTTTTTTCTTAACTTTCGTTAAAATAAAAGTTTAAAACACTATTCAGAATGTTCTATAGTTGTTGGAATGGGAACAGTAACTCCAGTGCAGTAACCGTATACCAGTCTTTAGGATTCATCGTCTAGCATGTCAAATTGAGGCTATGGCTGAACAAGTCATGGAATAGCGTTCGCGTTACACCTGTCAACCGTTTAATGTTTTCCTTCTTTATTCAAATTAATTATTGCTAACTCTGTTTAAGGAAAACAAAAAATAAAACAAACAAACAAAAAAACACTGAAAAACCACAGTATGTCACCCAATCTATGTCACTTGTTCTACTGACCAGTTACTCTCAAACTTAAATTCTAGTTAAATTCAAGTTCCACTGGGTTACTCCACTTTTTTAAGTTGTAAATATTGAATGAATCACTTAAATGTTTACTGAAGGGCTGGAGATGGGAGGTATTTATGCCAGTGGTAGGGCTGGCCTTCTCCAGAAGTCCTGTGCACAAGGGAGCTGGCCACGAGTCTCCAGGAAATACAGATAAACTTTTCCCACTATGGATCTTCCCAGACTTTCTGGCACCTCTCCCCTAAGGGAACATCAAGGAAGGAGAGAATTGTTTGAACCCAGTATCTAAAGGATGTCCCACAGCTTAATTTGAATACAAGCCCCATTGTGGTATATCAGACAAAAACAAGTCAAAGAAATTTCAGGGTCTGAAATATGATACCCCCAAATCAACACAAAATAAACACTTCAATCCAGTCCTGGAGCCACAAAGCTCCTATAAGAAAAGTGGGAGTTTATTTCAGCAAAACTTGTGTCTATGCATGCAGTTTGCAAAAAAGAAAGAAAACAACAGCAAAAAGTATCTATGGCAGCAAACCCTTAGGCTATGCAATTGATTTGGCATTACTTTTTCTTTCTTATTTTTTGTTCTTTTTAGATGGGACACAAAAATCACTGCTAACAAATATAAATACAAACACACGGGACTATACATCATTTGAGAGCTTCCGCATGGGAAAGAGAAACAATGAACCATTAAAGAAGGCATCCTGATGAGTTCATGTCCTTTGTAGGGACATGGATGAAGCTGGAAACCATCATTCTCAGCAAACTATCGCAAGAACAGAAAACCAAACACCACATGTTCTCACTCATAGGTGGGAATTGAACAGTGAGAACACTTGGACACAGGAAGGGGAACATCACACACTGGGGCCTGTGGTGGGTCCGGGGGTTGGGGGAGGGATAGAATAGGAGATATACCTAATGTAAATGATGAGTTAATGGGTGCAGCACACCAACGTGGCACATGTATGCATATGTAACAAACCTGCACGTTGTGCACATGTACCCTAGAACATAAAGTGTAATAATAATAAAAAAAAGAAGGCATCCTACACATTGAAAGAAAGTTCAGCAGAAACATATCTGTGAAAGGGATTGCAATCTAACATGTATGAGAAACTAACACTACTCTGGGAAAATGAACAAAATCTAATACCCAAGCTAAAACTGGGCAAAGAACCGCAACAGGCACATCTGAAAAGTAATCATGAAATTGACTGACAGGTCAAAGAGAAGCTGCTCAGCTTCACTAATCATCACACACATGTCTAAGTGCAAACCACACTCAGATACCTCTCACTCTCATTAGGATGAAACTTACCAAAAACAAGAAAAATCCCATACATTTGCAGGCAGTGGCCAATGTAGAAGTGCAGAAAAAGAGATTTTATACACTATTGGTGGGAATGTACATTACTATACACATGAAGGAAAACAGTTGAAGGTGCCTTAAACATTTTACAACTACCCGTTCACCCAGGAATACCACCACTGCTTACACACAGAAAGCGCATGAAATCTGTCATGTTGAAGAGATATCGGCCTTCTTATGGCAATTGAAGCACTATGCACAATAGCGAAGGTATCCAATCAACCTACCTGTTCATGCACAGATAAAAGGATAAAGAAACTGCGGTACACAATGGAATCCTCCTCGGCCATAGAAATTCATGAAACCATGTCATCTGCAACAACATACAGAAACCTGGAGGACATGATTTTCCATGAAATGAGCCAGGAAGAGAGAAATAAACACAGCATGATTCCATGCCTATGAGAATGAGATCAACTTTGTCTCTAAATGACTTTATCTCCTAGTAGAACATTTCATAGTAGTGAAGAGAGCCTTGGGGTTGGGGAGGCAGCACAGGAACTGGGAAATGGATGCAATGTTACACTCAGATGACAGGAATAAATTCAGCTGTTCTACTCCACAGCAGGATGTCTAGAGTTAACTGTATCCTACCATATTTTCCAAAAAAGGCTGAAGAGGATTCTGAATATTGCAACCACAGAGAACTAATAAATAATAACTACACAAGGTAACAGAGAGGGTCAGTCAATCCCTTGCTTTCATCATTACACAAGGTACATATGCATGGATTAAAATGTCCCACTCTACTCTTTAATTGTATAACTTTACTAGAGAGCAAATTGGTTTTAAGGACATAGAAATAAACAATGCTGAAGTTCATGTGAGACCAGGAAATGCCCTGCATTTCCAAAGAAATTCTGAGAAATCCAAACTACATTGGATGCATGACACTCCCTGATGTGAAATTGCACTCAAACTCTAGGGACCTGCTTCCACATGGATGAGTGGAAGAGAACAGAGAACCTGTAAACCCACACACTTCATACCACCTGATGCTGCATGAAATACACAATGATGAGTAATGGGGAAAGAACTCCCTTTTCAATAGTCTTGGGATAAATGGCGAGCCATATGCAGAAGAGTAAGTAACACTAGGCATCTACTTCTCAGCATGTACCAAAGTTCACTCAGATGAATGAAAGATGTAAATGGAAGACCTCAAAGTACAAAAATCCTACAAGAGACCCTAGGAAATTCCCTTCTTGACATCAGCTTTCACAAAGCATTTATATGCCTAACATGACATATAACACCCCACATGACACTGCAACAACAGCAATAATCGACATGTGGGACCTAATACACTAAAAAGCCACCACACAACACAAGAAATTACCCACAGAGTAGACAGACGACATACAAGATGAGAGAAAATGTTCCCAAACTATGCACCAGACCAAGTTCTAATATCCAGAATCTACCTTAAAGACCTTACACAAATCAATTAACAAAACCACCCTCATAATTAATAGGCAATGGATATAAACACAGACTTCTCAAAAGATGATGATGAGCAACCAACAAATTGAAAATATGCTCAACCTAATTATCAGAGAAATATAAATCAAAAGCACAATGAGATATATCTCACGCTGATCAGAATGGGGATCACGTAATTAAAAAAAAAAGACACTGACGAGGCAGCAGAGAAACAGGACACTGGTCCACTTTTGGTGAAAATGCAAAGTAGTTCAGACACCATGGAAAGCACTTTGGAGAGATTGCTCAAAGAACTTGAACTAGAACTACTATCTGACCCAGCAATCCCACCACTGGGGTATACACAGAGGAAAAGAAATCCTTCTCTCCAAAACACACATGCACACAAATGGTCATGGCAGCAGTATTTACAATGGCAAACACGTGAAATCAGCCTAGGTACCCATCAACAGTGGATCAGAAAAGGAAAATGTGGTACATATATACCACAAAAAACTAGGCAGCCATTAAAAAGAAAAAAAAAGAGAAGGAAATCATGTCCTTGGCAGCAACATGAAAGGAGCTGGAGGCCATTATCTAAAGAGAAATAAGGAAAAAACAGAACACCAAATACCACATGTTCTCGCTTATAAGGTGGAGCTAACATTGAATACACCCTACCGTAAAAGTGAGAACAACAGACACTGGTGACTATCCGATGAAAAAGGATGAAGGCATGAGGTATGTGCTGAAGACCTACCTGGTGGGTACACCCACTGCCTGCATGATAAGGTTGCTTGGACCCCAAGTCTCAGTGTCATGGAATATACCAAAGGCAGTAACTAATCTGCATTTGTACCCTTTAGTCTATAATAAACATAGAAATTATGTCACAAAATACAAACTTAGAAGTTAAAACCATGAATGAAAAATGCAAACTTTTATAATTATCCAAACAATCTTTTATTGGCATAAACTAAGAAAGTGGACAGAATGAGTAAACCAAATATTCAACCCCAATTTACATGTAGTGAACAGGTTTTTCAAAAGAACACCAAAAAGATGCAATCGGAAAAAAAGAGCCTGTTCAATAGATGATTTTGAGCAAACTGAATATTCACATACATAACACTGAAATAGGACCCTTATGTCACGCAACAGAAAAATCAATGCAAAATACATTAAAGATCTAAAACTCAATTCTGAAACCACAAAACTCCAACAAGAAAACATAGGGTGTGCATTATTTTAGAAAAGAAATCCATACCTGTAGGCTGCTAAAGGTATTTAAAAAACATTAAACCAAAGGAAACACTCAAGAAAACACCCATAGACAAGGTAATGGCTTGGCATTTTCACTGAAAAGCTGGAGACCCGGTTCCACAGAACAGTGGAACACATTAGAAGACCCAGATATAAACCTGCACACCTGAAACCATCGATATTTGAAAAAAAAATCAACAAAAATAAGCAATGGAGAAAGGACTCCCTATCAGCAAGTGGTGCTGAGATAAGTAACCTAGCTAGATGTAGAAGAAATAACACTGGGCCCCTATGTCTCATCATGTACAGAAAGCAACTCAAAAGAAATAAAAGATTGAAATGTAAAACGCTGGGCTGGACACAGTGGCTCATTCCTGGAATCCAAGCACTCTGGGAGGTCGAAGCAGGCGGATGACTTGAGATCCTGGAGTTTGAGACCACCCTGACCGACATGGTGAAGCCGATGTCTAAGAAAAAACCAAAAGTTAGCTGGGCGTGGTGGCACGTGCCTGTACTCCCAGCTACTCAGGAGAATGAGGCAGAAGAATCACTTGAACCCAGAAGCTGGAAAGTGCAGTGATCTGAGATCACTCCATTGCATTCCAGCCTGTATGAGAGAGTGAGACTTGGTCTGTAAATAAATACGTGAATACATAAAAATCCAATACCTGAAACTATTAAAAAAAAATCCTGCATGAGGATCTAGCAAATACCCTTCTTGACAGAGGCTTTGGCAAAGCATTTATATGTCAAGTCCCCAAAAGCAATGGCAACAAAAACAATTACTGATAAGTGGGACCTAAAACACAAAAGAGCTGCTGCACAGAACAAGAAACAACCATAGAGTCAGCACACAGCCTACAGAATGAGGGAAAACATTCCCCAACTACGCATCTGAAAAACATCTAATATCTATGATTTACCATAAAGACCTTAAACAAATAAAATCAGAAAAAAAAAAAAAAAACAACAACAAGTTATAAAAGGGCAAGGAACATGAACACTTAAAAGGAGGTGTACCAGTAAATAACGAGCATGAAAACATGTTCAATCTCACTGATCATCAGAGAAATGCAAATCAGAAACATACTGAGATAACATCTACACTGGTCAGAATGGCAATTATGACACACAGTCCACAACAACAGAGGCTGCTGGGGCAGATGAGCAAAGAAATGCAGGTCCACTGTTGGGGCAAATGCAAACTAGTTCAGATCCCCTGGGGAGCAGTGTGGACATTTCTCAAAGAACCTCAAAGAGAACTACCACTCAACGCTGCAACCCCACTCCTAAGGATTTATAAAAAGGAAAATCCTTCCATCCAAAACTCACATACACTCCTATGTTCACGGCAGTACTACTCACAATGGTAAAGACATGAATCAGCCTTGATGCCCATCAGCAGTGGATAAGAGAAAGGAAATGTGGTACATACACACCACGGAACACTACACAGTCATAAAACACAAATACATGCTCTTACCAGAAACCTGGACAGAGCCATAGGCCATTATGAACAAAAGGCAAGAACAGAAAACCAAAATTTTCAAAACACCTACAAAGGTCAGTTGTGAATGTTCTCTCCACAGAGAAACCATAACTCTGGAGCTCACGGAGGTGCCAGACTCTGAAACTTCATTATGATGCTACCTTTACACAGATCAAATTGTCCCTTGCACCCGCTGGTTATACACACCTACTCTACGGCAATGAAACTGCCGTCCCAATTTGGTAACGCTCATTCTCACCGGAGTGAGATGATATCTGAGTGTGGTTTTCATTGACTTCTTGTGAGGATCAGTAATGTTGATTCAGAATCTTTTACCCGTGCATCCTTCTCAGGTCTTCAGGTTCTTTGCCCAGTCTTACACATCAAATTGAAACAAGTTCATGATAACTTGGCAAACATCTCTAACCACAGCAAAATGTAAATCAAAACCACACTTAGATATTGGTAACAGGTACAGAGTGACACTGAGACACAATGAATCTGTTCTGGTGTTCTATTGCACAGCAGGGTGACTAGGTGACTAGGGTCAACAGAATCTAGAAAATTTTTTCAAAATCAGCTGGAAAATACGGTTCTGAATATTCTCTCCACAGAGAAATAATAATGATGGAAGGTCACAGAGATGCCAGATATGATGATTTGATCACGATACTACACATATATATGTCAAAATGTCCCTTGCACCCTTGGGTTGTGTGTGTGTGGGTGAATGTATATACCCACACACACACACACACACACACACACACACACACTCTATAGAAACAAAACTGCCATCAAATGTTGCTAGTATTCATTCTAACTGGAGTGAGATGAAATCTGGGTGTGATTTTCACTTACACTTTTGTGTGCATCAGCGATGGTGAGAATCTTCTCTTTGACCTGTGCATCAACCTCATGTCTTCAGGTCCTCTGCCCAGTCCTACACAACAAATTAAAAACAAATTCACAATAACATAGCAAGTACCACTTATCACACACACACACAAATAAAAAACACACTCAAGATTCCATCTCACTCTACATGCAACAGATGCTACCAGAAAAAAGTTGAAACATATGAAAACACAATCCAATCAAGGTGTGGATTTCCGGAGGAGGCACTTGTCTCCACATGTGGTGGGAAATGGTAAACTAGTATGCACACTAAAGAAACCACTTGGATGTTCCTTGAAATCCTAAAACTACAACTACCATTTTCTCCAGCAATTCTATTCCTAGGTATATACACAGAGGACATGATCAGGACATGGAAGAGATTATCTGTCATCCCAGGTGGCATTCAGCCCTATGCTCAAAAGCCAAGAAAAGAAATCAGCCTACCTGTCCATCCACAGATGAAGGGATGAAGAATCTCTGGTACACAGACAGGATGGAATACTTTTATGCCATCAAAATTCATGGAATCCTATCATTTCCAGCAACATGGCTGCACCTGCAGATATTCTGTTCAATCACATCAGAAAGGCAGACAAAGACCAAGCCTGCATGTTCTCACTCATGTGGGAGCTGAAAACTTTAACTCACTGAAGGTGAAAATACAGTAGTGGTCACCACAGACGAGGTGGAGGACAGGACCTCAAGGATTGGCAATATGTACACAGAGAGTTACAGGAGAGGAATACATTCTGGTATTCCACTCCAAAGCAGGGCGATGATACTTAACAATATGGTTATGCCGTTTTCAAAGTAGCTACCAAGGAGGATACTGAATGTTCACACATCGAAGATATCAAACTTACACGTGGTCACAAGCATGGGAAACTCCCTGATTTTATCCATACTCAAGGTATACAAACAAGTATCACAATGTCCCAATGCATCCCTAATTCTGGACATGAAGTGTAAAACCAACGTTTTATGAAATGTTAACAATACACGGCTAAATGTTCACATGGATCCACTGAAGACCCAAGGAACCTGAATATGCAAAGCAATTCTAGGGAATACAAACTCAATTGGAGGCCACACACTCCCCAATTTCAAATTACATGTAACACCTCCACTCATCCAAAGACTACAGTAGTGGCATAAAAATGAATCCATCAACCTAGGGACTTAAGAGGATCTAAACACACACCTGCAGTCAACACATTCTTTTTCAAAGAATGCCTAGAAGATGCAATGAGGCCATGTGCTGTGGCTCACACCAGTACTTCCAGCAGTTTCAGAGACCGAGTTGGGTGGACCTCTTGAGGTCAGGAGTTTCAGACCAGCTTGGCCAAAATGGTGAAATCCTATCTCTAGTAAAAATACAAAAGATATTAGTCAGGTGTGGTGGTGCACAGCAGCAATCCCAGCCACTTGGGAAGATGAGGCAGGAGAATCACTCGAAGCAAGGAGGCGGAGGTGGCAGAGAGCTGAGATCTCACCACTGCACTCCAGTCTGGGTGACAGCATGGGTGGGACTGTGTCCCCAAGGGGAAAAAGGATGAGATGAGGAGTCAGCAGTCTGTTCAATTGAGCAGTCTGAAATGACTGGATAGCCACATACAAAAGAATGAAATAAGACGTTCACGTTATACAATACACAAACACAAACTCGAAATACATTAAACCCTAAACACAAGACCTAAAAGCATAAAACTGCTGCAGGAAAACACAGAGTGAGCTTAAGTGAGGAAAACCTGAATCTAAGCTCACAGGATATGAAAGCAAACAACAGACAAAAGAGAAAAATAGAAAAAAAACCACTTCCAACAACAGAAGTCAAAAACTCTAGTTTTTGTTATTGACTTTACCTTACAAAAACAATCACTGCTACTCAGGCACGGTGGCTCACACCTGTAAACCCAGGACTTTGGGAGGCTGAGGTGGGTGGATCACCTGAGGTCAGGAGTTTGAGACCAGCCTGGCCAACATGGTAAAACCCCTTATCTACATACAAAAATTAGGTGGGCGTGGTGACAGTTGTCTGTAATCCCAGCTACTCAGGAAGCTGAGGCAGGAGAATCACTTGAACCCAGGAGGCAGAGGTTGCAGTGAGCCAAGATTGCACCACTGCACTGCAGTCTGGGCAACAAAGTGAGATACTGTCTCAAAAAAAAAAAAAAAAAAAAAAAAAAGAAGACGTTCAAGTGATCAACCAACATGAAAAAATGCACAACCTCAGTGTAATGCAACTCCCAAACACAATAAGATATCATCTCACGTTGGTCACAATGGGTAATTTTCCAAAGTCAAAACAACATGCCGGTGAGGCAGCAAAGGAAAGGGAACGCTGCTACACTCTTGGTCAATGTGAAAACTAGTTCACACTGTGCAAACCAGTTGAGAGATTCTCAAAAAACTTAAAACACAACTACCATCAGACCCAGCAATTCCACGACACTTGGTATCTACCCAAAAGACAATAAATCATTCTATCAAAAGACACATGCTCTCCCGCATTCATGGCCATGCCATTCACAAGAACAAAGATGTGGAAGCGTCCTAGGTGACCAGCAACAGTGGATTTCAGTTTTTGTTTTTGTTTTTTTTTTAATGTGGTGCATACACATCACAAAATACTACACAGCCATAAGAAGAACACACAATCATGTCCTAAGCAGCATGGATAAACCTGGGGCTTATTATGTTTAGCAAACCAAGGCAAGAACAGCAATCCAAATACTCAAAAAAAAAGAAAAAAGAAAGAAACAAACAAAAAGTCTAGAACTTGAGTGATGAATGTCAACTTACAGAACAAAACCAAAGCCAAATTTTTGAAGACAGGAAATAGTGTGATACTATCTTTTGTGGGAACTCTTGGCTTCCCCCAAAATTAGAGAACTGGGGAGAAAGAAGCCTCAGCTCAGAATCTGTGACTGGGTTGGAAGTGGAGGCTGGAAATGTGCTCAAGGTCAAACTTTCCTCCTCCCTTCAAAGGAGCCTGGAGTTTTACCAGTGAGCCTAGAGTGAATATTCACCCCGCCGTCCACCCCAGGAGATCCCTTTAAACCAGGAGCGCACAGTGAGGACAGAAACATGAATGTGCACTAACAAGTCCTGAAAGTTTAGAGGGTGATTCTCCATTTCCCCGTGGCACACAGCAGAAGAACTGTGTCTCTAGGTTCCAGGAAATGCCTGTGAGAGAGCTGTGTCCCAGAGATTCCCTTCATCACACATGACACCCAGTGCTTAAGCCTACACCCCTTGTGACCAATCCCAAGGAGTATTGACTAATCTAAACCAAAGGCTCTGATGTTCCACAAAAAGAAAAGAGCCGGTGGACTGCAAAGAGAATCTCTCATGAACGCAGCACCCTCATAGCCCATACAGACAGTTCTTACCATGATGCCAAGAAACTGAAAACAATAAGCCAGACCTCACACACATTTCCATTTTCCTTCTGATTTCATACCCCCTCCTTCAGCCCCTCCTCACAATCAGGAGGGATAACCTGGAGGCTCCTGGGAACCTTTCCCCATTGGGTTTTTACTGGCACATAGTTCCCTACCTGGATGAGTCTCCACATCACTTATACTCTCCAGCATCAAGTCTTTAGAAACAAAAACACCAGGATAAGTCATTAGAGAGTGTGACTCACCAACTCCTCCTACGTTAGCTGAAGCTGAATGATGGGCTTTTCTCCCACCCCAGGCTGATTCTTCCATGATCCCCTCATCTTTCTTCTGGATTGACAAACCTTCCTACAGCTTTTTGGGCCAGAGTTCTATACTGGCAAAATCACTTTCATGAGAATCCCAAGCCTCTTTCCCAGCAGGAACCCAGAAACAGGTTTCTATACAATGAAGCTAGCAAGTTTTTCCCTCAGGAAGTGAGTTATTTCATGGTACATACCTTTTCCTTTCCAAGATCTTATCTGCAATTATATAAAAGAAAACATTATGAGAATCAGATTCTGTTGTGCGCTTCACACAGATCTGTTATTCTCTTGACAATGATAAAAAACCAGAAGGCAGTACAGTGATTGAGCCATAGGTCAAAATCCCCAAAGACTAGCACAGAGGATAGCTATAGAAAAACAAGACCTCTATTCACAGAATTTACCTTTAAATTTAATTTGATATGCAAACGCACAATGCTTCATCCAAGGAGGAAAACTGGTATTGTGGAAAATGCCTCAGTATTGCAGTTGATAATGCATGCTGTCATTTAAAAGCAGCATAGTGTACCATGTATCAGTTGGCAAGACACGCTTACTGAATTCCAGCCCCACAAAGACAATAGTGTCCAGTGTACATAATGTACATTGCCAGGTTTTCAAATCAAAATTAATTGAGAAGTAAAGAATCAGGAAAGCAACATTGATGTAGAAGACAAAAAAGGGGGATCTTACCTGGACATCATCATCATCATCATCACAATCAACATCACCATTATCATCGTCATCATCTTCATCTTTGCATTGTGGTGAGCATCTTAAAAACAGGCCATCCTCAGGACGAGCTGGAAGGACATAGAGGAAAGATCAGTGCACCGGTGGTTGGTGACTGTGAGTCACTCAGGGAGCTTTGCTGGATGTGGTGTATGGAGGTGGTTGATATACAAGAATGGACTGAGCTGATACTGGGCTATTCCTCTGAGTGGAAGATGGATGGCAGAGGAGGGGAGCTGGAAAGACATGAGACATGGAGACCTTGGCTTCGTACTAGAGGCATCGGGCAGCAACACAAAACAGTCAACCCAAAATGGAACTAAAATGCACACTGAGGGTCAATGGAAGAGTGCCTTCCTGCCTCTCAAATGTTTTGAAACTCTTCTAAACAAACAGCCATTAATTAGTGTATTCAAGACCGTGTCAGTACACTAGAATCTAATCATGCTGATACTACATTTAGCATCTGTTTTAAAGGATTTATTACTTGATTAAAAGCCTATTTTAGGGGTGAAATGGACTCAATTTTACCCAAAGCACTCTATTCTATTAATCACACATTCTTTTTCATAGAGATCATTAAAAAATTCAATATTAAAACGCTACAATTAAAAATAGTCATGATTTCCCATTTGTAAGTCTTATTCTAGAACGACTTCTACACACCCTTTTGGGGCCCTGTCATCAGGGGCTTCAGCACCTCCTGTGTGACTCTCCCTGGGGAGATTCCCTAAAAATCAAGCTTCATTCAAACAGGCCAAGCTCACACAGCCAGCTCTACCTACACCAGTGAAGCTGAGAGACGTGACTTTGACCACTTTCTGCCATGAAGATAAGTTTAAAAGTTCAAATACACATTATCTACTGAAATGAGGAAATGTATACCAATAGAAATGAACAAATTCATGAAAAAATGTACACGAGTATGGGGGTGATTTTTGGTTAACTAGCTTACATAAAAATTATTTTTTTGGCCGAGTACTCTGGCTCACACCTGTAATCCCAGCACTTTGGGAGGCTGAGGCAGGGGGATGACCTGAGGTCAGGAGGTCATGACCAGCCTGGCCAACATGGTGAAACCCCATTTCTACTAAAAATACAAAAAGTTAGCCAGGCATGGTGGTGAGCGCCTGTGATCCCAGCTACTCAGGAGTCTCAGGCAGGAGAATTGCTTGAACCTGGGAGGCAGATGTTACAGTGAGCCGAGATCATGCCATTGCACTCCAGCCTGGGCAAGAAGAGTGAACCTCCATCTCTCTCTCTCTCTCTCTCTCTCTCTCTCTCTCTCTCTCTCTCTCTCTCTCTCTCTCTCTCTCCCCCGCCCGTCTCTCTCTCTCTTTCTCTCTCTCTCTCTCTCTCTCTATATATATATATATATATACACGATGCCTATTCATTCAGACATACAAAATATTGGTATAGGAAATCAAAAATTCTTATCAGTCATGTTAAATCTAACTTATCAGCTGTCAACATGAAGATCCTAGCAAATAAGGAAGGTACAAATAAGTGGAAAGGCATCCTGTATTCATGGATAGGAAGACTAAACCTGACTAACACACAATACTACACAATGATCTACAGACTCACAACAATTACTATCAAACTGGTAACACCCATCAGTGGAGAAATGGAAAAGATAATCCTACAATTTTAATGAATTTTATGTGCCTTATGTAACCATGATGACGTTAAAAAAATAGTGTTATAGGATGTAGGTTCATGAGATTGAAATACACACACACACACAAAATACAGAAATACAGAGAGTTTGTTTCTAGCATAGGGGCACTCATAAGTTTCACAGATATAGAGAGCCCAGAATTAAATGCACACATATACAGTAAATTGATCTTCAACAAAGGTGTCAAAAATACACAATCGGGGGAAAGGAAAGCCTCTTCAACAAATGATGGTAAAACTGCACATTCTCATTCAAATGAAGAAATAGAATGCTGATAGAGTCCTCAAGGTTGTGCTTCTCCCTCCATTTCCAAGACACTGGAGCTTTTGCACTGAGCCCAGATTGAATTTTCATTCTGTCCTCCATGCCGAGGAAGAGCTCTTGATACCAGAGGTAAGCAGGGAAAAACAGACAAATGAGTGTGCTGCCAGGAAACTTAACAGTTCATAAGGTGAGGATCAATCTCTCCTATGCCTCTGGGCACACCACAGAAGAATTTTGTCTCCAGCATTAAGTAACTGCCTGTGATAGAACTCTGTCCTAAACTAAAGGCTTTGAGATTTTGCAGTGGCAGAGGCAGGAAAGAGCAGGTGTTCTAGAAAGATCATCTTTAAATAATAAATAAGAAGAGGTGATCAAAAACACAGGATACTCAAAATCTCATAAACTCAAAAGAACAAACTTCACTTACATTTACTTTTTCTTTTTCTCTTTCTACACCCTCCCTCAGCCTCCCAAGCAGCAGGTATAACATGAAGGCTCCTGGAAATGCTGTGTTAATAGACCGCACTTGAAATCTTCTTACTTACCTAGAAAGGTATACTCTTCCCTGCTGAGATTCTCGAGAATCCACTCTTTAGAACGACCAACATCAGGATAAGTCAGGGAGAGGTGCACTCACTTCTCCGCCTCCAGGTGAAGACACAACGGCTTACACAAAATCTCCTGGTTGGTCCTCTGGGCTCACACACATTTCTACAGCCCCTCTGGTCATACGTGTACACTTGCAAAATCATTTGCTCTCACCAGATCCCCAATATTGTTTAACAGGAACCCAGATTAAGGTTTCTATATATTAAAGCCAGCAAGTTTGTTTCTCAGAAAGTGAGTTAGTTCAAGGTACATACCCAGGACAGGTGATGGTAAAATCTGCAACGAGACAAAAGAAGATGCCATGAGGATCAGATCAATTCTGCTGCACCCCTTACACAGATCTGTGAGTCTCTTGATGACTTCAGAAAACTACCTGTGAAACAGTGGTGAGTCAAAGTCAAAGTCAAAGGCCAAACATTCTAGAATAGAGGACACTCATGGAAAAGACAAGAGCTTTTCCCACAAAATTTATCCTTGACGTTGGTTTAGGTTGGTAAATGCACAATGCCTAATCCAAGGAGAAAAACTGGTATGGAGGAAAACGTCTCTGCATTACAGTTGGTGATGGATGCTGTCCTTCAAAACACCCTAGTGTGTCGTGTATTAGATGAAAGGAAACTGCCACTGAACTCCATCCTCACAAAGAGAATAGTGTCTGTCGTACATAATGTGCCTTGTCATATTTTTATATAAAAATTAATTGAGAAGGAAAGAAATCAGATGAAGGAAATAATGTATACAGTGGTCCATTTTTAACACAAAGTGCCTTGAACCGGTTTAGGTCAGCAAAGGATAGAAGAAATAGGATATGCCAGGCTCCTGATTGGATGGGCAATACCTGCTCACTGGGGCCCCTCTCCTCCCCATTTAGTTGCCCTCACTTCAACCAAAGAAGATTAGTCTAAGATGAAAGTTTACTAGCCAGAAAATAGCTCATTTTGTCTGTTCTTCTCAGCCTGCCCAGCTACTTAGGTCATAAGTCAAATACTTGAAGTGCCCCTGAGCTGACTAGGATAGCAATGCATTGTGGGCTGCAACAAAATGCAGTAAGACAACCCTAGAAAAATACCTAAAGTCTCTCCCCAAAAATCAATAGGCAACACCTGGGAAGATTGTGACCCCACAGTTCTCAGCCTATGAGGAACCAGGGGAGGGACCTGCACACTAGGGGATAAATTGCTTGTGGAAAGTGTGCTGGGTGTGTCTGCCCATCAGACACCGGATCTTGCAACACTGTCATTAAAAGTCTCACTTTCTGCCAGGTGGAGTGGCTCACACCTGTAATCCCAACACTTTGGGAAGCTGAGGTGGGCAGATTACCTGAGGTCTGGAGTTCGAGACCAGTCTGGCCAACATGCTGAAACACCATCTCCACTGAGAATACAAAAATTAGCTGGGCATGGAGACACATGCGTGTAATCCCAGCTACTCGGGAGGTTGTGGCAGGAGAATTCATTGAGCCCAGGAGATGGAGCTGAGATTGCACCACTGCACTCTGGCCTGGCAAACTGAGTGAGACTCTGTCTCAAAAAGGAAAAAAAAAAAAAAAAAAAAAAAGGAAAGAAAATCTCACTCTTGCTGTTTTTCAGCTCCCTGAGTCCATTCTTTGGGTTTGGACTGGTGAGTTTGTTTCTCACATCAGAAAACCAACAGTTCCTTACAAGACAAAGAAAGGTGTTCTTACCTGGACATCATCATCACCATCATCATCATCACCCCAGTCATCATCTTCACTTGGTGGTAGGCATACTAAACTCAGGTTGTCCATAGAAAAAGCTGGAAGGACACAAGAAAGATCAGTGCACCGATGGTTGGTGACTGTGAGTCACTCAGGGAGCTTTTCTGGATGTGGTGTATGGAGGTGGTTGATTAACAAGCATGAACTGAGTTGATGCTGGGCTATTCCCCTGAGTGGAAGAGGGATGGCAAAGGAGGGGATCAGGAAAGACATGAGACATGGAAGCCTTGGCCTTGTACTAAAGACATCATGCAGCAACACAAAACAGTCAACCCAAAATGGAAATAAAGCACACACTAAGGGTCAATGGAAGAATGCCTTCCTCCGTCTCAAATGTTTTGAAACTCTACGAAACAAACAGCATTTTCTTAACGTATTCAAGACTGTGTAAGTACATTAGGACCCAGTTATGCTGGTACTACATGTAGCATCTGTTTTAAAGGATTAGTTACTTAATTTATTGGTGAAAAGGATTCAATTTTACCCAAATTACTCTGCTCTACTGATCATACATTTTTGTTTGTTTGTTTGTTTGTTCATTTGTTAGTTTGTTTGTTTCTGAAATGGAGTCTCACTGTCATCCAGGCTGGAGTACTGTGGCACGATATTGGCTCACTGCAAGCTCCACCTCCTGGGTTCACACCATTCTCCTATTTTAGACTCTGGAGTAGCTGGGACTACAGGCACCCGACACCACGCCTGGCTAATTTTTTTTGTATTTTCAGTAGAGACGGGATTTCACCATGTTATCCAGGATGGTCTCCATCTCCTGACCTCATAATCTGCCCACCGCAGCCTCCCAAAGTGCTGGGATTACAGGCATGAGTCACGGCACCAGACAGATCACAATTTCTTTTTCATAGAGGTCATTTAAAAAATTAAGTATTAAAATGATAAAATTAAAAATAGTCATGATTTCCTCTTTGTAAGTCTTCTTCTGGAACCATGGTGTGTGCACACAATTTTTTGGGTTCCTGTGATCAAGGGCTTCAGCAGCTCTGTGTTGCTCTCCCTCAGGAAATTCCCTAAAGATTAGGCTTCATTCAAACAGGCCAAGTTCACACAGCCTGCGCAACCTACACCAGCGAAGCTGAGAGACATGACTCTGAAAACTTTCTGCCATGAGGATAAGTTTCCAGGTTCAAATATACATGAGCTACTGAAATGAGGAAATGCATACCAATAGAAAATGAGCAAATTCATGAAAAACTGTCCCTGATCATGGGGGTGATTTTTGGTTAACTAGCATACATAATATTTTTTATTTGATGCATAATCATTCAGACAGACAAAATATTGGCAAAAGATACAAATTTGACCAGGCACGGTGGCTCATGCTCGTAATCCTAGCACTTTGGGAGGCCAAGGTGGGTGGATCATGAGGTCAAGAGATCAAGACCATCCCGGCCAACAAGGTAAAATCACATCTCTACTAAAACTACAAAAATTAGCTGGATGTGGTGGCATGCATCTGTAGACCCAGCTACTCAGGAGGATAAGGCAGGAGAATCACTTGAACCCGGGAGGTGGAGGTGGCAGTGAGCAGAGATCATATCATTGCACACCTGTATGGTGACAGAGTGAGACTCTGTCTCAAAGACAAAAAAACAAAAAAAGAAATCACAAATTCATATCAGTCACATTAAATCTAACTAATCAGCTGTCATCATAAAGATTCTAGAAAGTAAAGAACATAGAAATAAGTTGAAAGGCTTCCCATATTCATGGATAGGAAGACTAAACCTAACTAACACACAATACTACACACATGATCTACAGACTAACAACAACAGCTACCAAACTGGCAATAGCCATCTGTGCAGAAATGGAAAAGATAATCCTAATATTTTAATGAACTTTTATGTGCCTCAAATAGCCATGGCAACATTGAAAAAGAATAGTGTTGGAAGATGCACATTCATGAGATTGAAATCTAAAAATAAAAATTAAAAAAAAAAAACAGAAAAATTCAGACAGCATGCTTCTAGTGTGGGGGGCACCCATAAGTATCACAGATATAGAATCGAGAGCACAGAATTAAATGCATACATACAGAGTCAGCTGATCTTCAACAAAGGTGCCAAGAATACACAATGGGGAAAGGAAAACGACTTCCACAAATGATGGTAAAACTGCATATTCTCATTCACATGAAGAAATGGAATACTGACAGTGTGCTCAAGGCTGTGTTTCTCCCTCCATTTCTAAGACACTGGAGCTTTTCAGTGAGCCCACAGTGAATTTTCATTCTGTCCTCCATGCCCAAGGAGATGTCTTGATACCAGAGGTAAACAGCAAGGACAGAAAAATGAATGTGCTGCCATGAAAACTATGTTCATAATGTATGGATCAATCTCTCCTATGCATCTGGGCACACCGCAGAAGAGTTTTATATTCAGGATTAAGTAACTGCCTGTCACAGAACTGTGTCCCAAACCAAAGGCTCTGATATTTTGCAGTGGCACAGGCAGAAAAGAACAGGTATTCTCTGAAAAATCATGTTTAAATAATAAACCAAGAACAGGTGATTGAAAACACAGGATACTCAAAAGCCCATGAACATACTACTCCTCACCATGATGACATTAAACTCTGAAAATAACAAATGCGGCTTATATTAACTTTTTCTTTTTCTCTTTCTATTCCCTCCCTAAGCCTCCCAAGCAGCAGGTATAATATGAAGGTTCTTGGAAATGCTGTTTTATTAGACCCCATCTGATGTCTTGTTGCCTACCTGGAAAGGCATCCTCTTCCCTGCTGAGATTTTCCAGAATCCACTCTCTAGAACCACCAACATCAGGATAAGTCAGTGAGAGGTGCACTCACTTCTCCTCCTCCCAGTGAAGACTCACTGGCTCACATAAAATCTCCTGGTTGGTCCTCTAGGTTCACACACATTAATACAGCCGCTCTGGTCATAGCTATACACTTGCAAAATCATTTTCTCTCACCAGACCCCCAACATTTTTTAACAGGAATCCAGATTAAGGTTTCTATATATTCAAGCCAGCAAATTTGTTTCTCAGAAAATGAGTTAGTTCAAGGTACGTACCCAGGACAGGTGATGGTAAAATCTGCAATGAGACAAAAGAAGATGCTATGAGGATCAGATCAATTCTGCTGCCCCCTTACACAGATCCGTTCGTCTGTTGATGACTTCAGAAAACTACTTTTGAAACAGTGGTTGAGTCCATGTCAAAGACAAAACACTCTAGCATAGAAGACGTGCATGGAAAAGACAAGAGCTTTTCTCACAGAATTTCTTTGAAGTTTATTTAGATTGGTAAACTCACAATGCCTAATTCGAAGAGGAAAACTGGTGTGGAGGAAAATGCCTCTGCATTACAGTTGATGATTGCTGCTGTCATTCAAAAACATCCTACCATGTCATGTATTAGATGGGAAGACATTCCCAGTGAACTACACCCCAAGAAGGACTATTGTGTATGTTGTACATAATGTGTCCCATCATATCCTTATACCAAAATTAATTGAGAGGGAAAGAAATCAGGTGAAGGAAATAGTGTATACAGTGGTCCATTTTTAAGACAAAGTGTCTTGAAGTTGTTTAGCTCAGTAAAGCACAGAAGAAATACTAGGCTCATGGTTGGATGGGCAATGCCAGCTTGTTGGGTCCCCCTTCCACCTCGCTTAGTTCTCCTCACTTTAACAATGAAGTACAGTCTAAGTTATAAGTTTACTAGCCTGCAAAATAGCTTGCTTGGTCTGTTCTTCTCAGCCTGCCCAGCTACTTAGGTCATAAGTCAAATACTTGAAGAGCTCCTAAGCTGACTAGGATGGCAATGAATTGTGGGCTTCCACAAAATGCAGTAAGACAACCATAAATATATATATATATATATAAAATATATATATATTTATATTTTTATATATATATATATATATCTTGCAAGACCATCATTAAAATTCTCACTTTCTCTGTTCTGCAGGCCTCTGAGTCCATTCTTTGGGTTTCAATGGGTGAGTTTGTTTCTCACATCAGGAAAGCACCATTTCCTTAGAATGCAAAGAAAGGGAGTCTTACCTGGGCATCATCATTATCTTCCTCACTTGGTGGTAGAGATTTTAAACTCAGGCTGTCCTCAGGGGGGCCTAAAAGGACACAGAGTTAATGGCAGTGCCCTGGTGGTTGGAAACTGTGGGTCCCTCAGGGAGCTTTGCTGGATGTGGCATATGGAGCGTGGGACTGAAGATTCTGAGACCATCTCAGAGAAACAACTATGTTCAAGTAGTGAGCATGAGGGAGTCTCACCAGATATCTCGCATCTTAGTCAGTGCCTGGACCTAATAAGACTCTGCATTCCCAAGTCAAAGACCAAGGCTTTGATGTTTGCTGTGACATAGACAGGAAAAACTGATCTTCTGATAACCATTAAACACCAGAGCAAGAAAAAAAATGGTTACAAACACAGCACACAAAGCCCATGGAGGCAAATGACCTCATCTCTATCTTATTAAAATACAAAAGGAACAAGTCACACTTCTACACGTATTTCCTTTGGTTCTGATTTCATTGCCCTTTTCCTGATTTCCAAAGCAACAAGTGTCACCCAACTGCTCCCAGAGATCCTCCTAGACTATCATGCTCTACCTGCAGGTCTGCCTCATCGCAGCTGCCCTCATGGACAGTGTCAATTGGCCAATCTTTAGAGACAAAAACTCCACAAGAAGTTATTCCAAAGGGCAACTTGCCCACCCTCCTACTCCAGGTGAGGCCACACTGGGTTGTACGAGATCACTCTGCCCTTCCCGCAGTGTTGTCAGACTCTCCCTGGACTCTGGCGAGTCAGAGGTCACTAGAAAGGCATTGCTCACACTTGCCAGCCTTCAAGTGAGAAAGAGGAACTGAAGGAACCACCCTTCAACTTTTTCCTTCCAATGGCCCATTATAGGTCTCACCTCCAATCTCACAGCCCTGAGATTCCCACTTTAAGGTGCACGCTTTGAGTTAGAGGAGTTCAATAATCAGCCCCTCAGCCAGGCTTACAGCAGATGTGAAAGAACATTCTGCGGGGATGGAAATCTCTCTGCTGCATGAACAAAAGGCTACTGGGGGATTGCATGGTGGCTGTTGAGATGAAGTTCTGAATTTTTTTTTTTTTTTCGAGACAGAGTTTCACTCTTGCTGCCCAGGCTGGAGTACAACGGCATGATCTCGGCTCACTGCAACCTCTGCCTCCCGGACTCAGGAGATTCTTCTGTCTCGGTCTCCTGAGTAGCCGGGTTCACAGGCATGCACCACCACACATGGGCTAATTTTTGCATTTTTAGTAGAGATGGGGTTTCACCATGTTGGCCAGGTTGGTCTCGAACTCCTGACCTCAGCGGATCCACCCGCCCCGGCCTCCCACAGTGCTGGAATTACAGGTATGAGACGCCATGCCCAGCCCTGAACTTTTAATTGTAAATATTTAAATGTATTTAAATATGAAGAGGCACATATATGACGGAGAACCACACTAGAGGGCACAGGAGACCCAGACATGAGGAAGACATGACTCCCCTCACCTGGTGTTTTCTTGCAAAATAGTTCGCAGCTCTGCTCCTACCATACATTTATGGTTACTTAGTGAACATCTGCAAAAGGTCCAGTCACTGTGTGGGGCTGGGGATATAACAATGAGGACAACATCCAGATCCAGAGGGATGCCAGCAGGGGGGACACATGCACACAAGGGAAGAGCGTGGCCCTGCACACCCTGTCTAGACAGCAGCAGGAGCCGAGGGCCAGAGGCACCTCACTGTCCTCAAGAGCTCAACCTCATCTCCAGGGACCCTGACTCAGAAGCTGGGGCAGGCTCCAGGATTGGTGTAGGGCTCAACAGGCTGGACAGACTGAGAAGGGAACATTTCCACACCTGCGCTAGATCCCAGCCCAGGGCTGACCTAGAACTCATCCCAGGGATGTGTTCACTGCAATGCCCATGGGGCCTAACAGGTTCTCCCCAGGACTGACCTCTGGGATAAGGACTAATGAGGAAGACACAGTCACTGCCCTGGCAGGAAATGCCCATAGCCAGGGTTCCTCTATCCAACCTGTGGGAAGACACAACACAGATAGAGTTTGACACTGAAGATTCCAAACCTTCTATAAAATAAATGGAAACTGATGTGTTCTGGATTCCACAGAAGGGTTGCAAGGATGAGCTGGACTCTGGAATCAGTCACCATCCCTTTGCTGAGCTCCTGGTGCACTGGAACTCATGTCCCTCCCCACCTCCCCTGCTACTCGGGAGTGCTGTAGCTACAGGCCCAGTGTTAGGGGGTCTGTCCCATTGAAACACATTTCAGCCAGGCACGGTGGCTCACACCTGTAATCCCAGCATTTTGGGAGGCCGAGGCGAGTGGATCACCTGATGTCAGGAGTTCGAGACCAGCCTGGCCAACATGCAGAAACCTCGTCTCTATTACAAATACAAAAATTAGCTGGGCATGCTGGCCCATGCCTGTAATTCCAGCTACTCAGCAGACTGAGGCAGGAGAATTACTTGAACTTGGGAGGTGGACGTTGCAGTGAGCTGAGATCGCACCACTGCACTCCAGCGAATGAGATCGCACCACTCACTCCAGAGTGAGACTCCATCTCAAAAAATAAAAGAAAAAGGAAGACCACACACACACATTTCTGGGCCAGAAAACCCTTGGCCAACAGTGTCTCCTCAAGGACCATCCCTCAAGTGACTTCCAGAAGAGGTGAAAAAGAAAAACTCATCTGAGGCTGAGGCAAGAGAATGGCCTGAACCCAGGAGACGGAGCTTGCAGTGAGCCGAGATCGTGCCACTGCACTCCAGCCTGGGGGACAGAGCGAGACTCTGTCTCAAAAAAAAAAAAAAAAAAAAAAAAAAAAAGAAAAACTCATCTGTTCCAGCCCCAGGAATATCAGGCCTGGGACCTGTCTGTGTCTGTCCTGACCCTGAAGTCCATCCCTGCTGACTTGTGTCCTGTCTGCTCTCTGTCAGACAAGTGGGGACCTGATTCCTGTTCTGACCCCTCACCAATTTCTGCTGGTGTCACGGCCATCATTGCACAAAGAGATGGAGATGACAAGAGAAAGCAATGAAACTCCATTCTTGAGGCATTTAGGATGATGTCCACACCATGCTCTCGGCAGGCAGGAAGGCCAGGTCCTGCTCACTCCTACTCAGAAGGGGTCTCAAAGGTATGAGTACTCACCCTGTGATATTTCTCCTCGGCTCTTCCCTTTTTTCTTTTTTTTGAGACGGAGTCTAGCTCAGTCACTCAGGCTGGAGTGCAATGGTTCGATCTCGGCTCACTGTAACCTCTGCCTCCTGGGTACAAGTGGTTCTGATGCCTCAGCCTCCTGAGTAGCTGGCATTACAGGCACCTGCCACCACTCCCAGCTCATTTTTGCATTTTCAGTAGAGACAGGGTTTCACCAGGCTGCCCAGGCTGGTTTCGAACTCCTAACTTCAGACAATCCATCCACCTCCTAATTTTTTTTTTTTTTTAAGTTCTGCGATACATGTGCAGGATGTACAGGTTGCTTACATAGGTAAAAGTGTGCCATGGTGCCTTGCTGCACCTGTCAACCCATCACCTAAGTATTAAGTCCTGCATGCATTAGCTGTTTATCCAGATGCTCTCCCTTCCCCTGCCCACTGACAGGCCCCAGTGTGTGTCATTCGCCTCTCTAACACTGTACATATGCTAAGACCACTCCCTTGCTGATGACAATTCTAAGTGATGGGTCACGGGGACTCTCTTGCCTGTTTTTGTCTGGAGAGACTGCCTGGCTTCAGGTTCCAGATAGGAGTGAGGACCTGGAGTGCAGTGTGAGAAACAGATGGCTCAGTGAAGAGCTGTGATCATCCACTAGAGTCCCTGGAGACAGCCATATCATTTAGACGGTGTGGGTATGTGTGCAGGAGGGCTGGAAGGTAGCTAGGGGTGAATCAATGTGTAGTGATTGTGAGTGTGTCTGTAAATGTGTGTTTTATCCCTAAAATGTGGCCCCACATGCCCAGCACAGTACAAGTGTCACTTTTCTTGAATTGCTGGCCTATGTGGTCCTCTCACCTCAGCCTCCCAAGTCATGTCATTCTTCTAATAGAAAGGAAGAGAAACTTCAGCACCACCATACTCTTTACATAAGTGACCTCTTTCTTCCCTCACCACAGCTGTACCTGAAGGTCAGTTTAATATCCCTACTCCTTAGATGGAGAGAGTGCAGAAAGGAGTGAACCCAGATTTTGACCTCCTGAATGGAAGAGGCAAAAGTGAACCCAGAAATGGGTCCCAATGTTGATGGTCTGTATGACTCAACTGTGTCATCACTGAGGCTTGGTGATAAGACCCCACACCAGGGAGTTCCAGCACCTATGTGTGTCCCTGGAACTGTGTGGCCCATAAGCTGCCAAACTTTGCCCATCATCAACTGGGGCCCCAGTGGTCACATAACCCTGGGTAGCAAAAAGTACAGGGAACAAGAGATGTTGGCATGGACATTACTGTGAAATACACATAGAAAGCCCACAGGCTTCTGGTCAGCTCGCAGATTCTGAGAATTGTAAGGGATCATGTAGAACAGTGCAGGTCAACATCTGTCAGTGCTGGGCTCATTCCTCAGCACTTGGTCAAAGCAGGGAAGATCAGGAAGATACTGCATTGTATTTCATAATACGACTACCTCAAACCTTAGAAATGCTCCAATCCATGGCTGGGTGTGGTGGCTCAAACCTGTAATCCCAGCATTTTGGGAGGCCGAGGTAGTAGATCACCTGAGGTCAGGAGTTTGAGACCAGCCTGGCCAACATGGTGAAAGCCTGTCTCTACTAAAAATGCAAAAATTAGCCAGGCATGGTGGCCCATACCTGTAATCCCAGCTACTTGGGAGACTGAGGCTGCAGAATCGCTTGAACCTGAGAGGTGGAGGTTGCAGTGAGCTAAGATTGAGCCACTGCACACTCCAGCCTGGGTGACAGTGAGACTCTGTCTCCAAAAAATAAAGAAATAAATAAAAAGAGATGCTCCAATCCATAGCAGACAGACAAGGGCCAGTGCCACATCAGAACTCAGGACAACATTATCATTAGCCTGGTGCCCATCACCCTCACTGGAGACCTCCTGCACAGCTAGGTGAGTGAGGCTCAGCACTCACCAGGTACTGATCCCTGTGATGGACTGTCCCACTGTCGGGGGCTGGGGCGAGCATGAGCAGCCACTGACTCAGTGGACGCACACACAGTGCAAAGAAATGGAAGATGTGGGCTGGGCGCGGTGGCTCATGCATATAATCCCAGCACTTTGGGAGGCCGAGGCAGGTGGATCACAAGGTGAGGAAATTGTGGCCGTTCTGGCGAACACGGTGAAACCCCGTCTCTACTAAAAATACAAAAACATAACCAGGTGTAGTGGCAGGCAACTGTAGTCCCTATTCAGGAGGCTGAGGTTAAAGAATCACTTGTACCCAGGAAACACAGGTTGCAGTGATCTGAGATCACACCACTGCACTCCAGCCAGGGCAACAGACCAAGACTCCATCTAAATAAATAAATAAATACATAAAAATTTGAAAAAATAAGCTACCATAAGGGATGGTAGAAAAGAAACAATCTGACCCTTACCTGATTCCTCTATTTAGGTACCAAACTGGCCAGATACGTAAGCTAGAGAATGGGATGGGGATTCCAAAATTGGGGTATTTGAATTTTCATTGCAAAAAGGGCTCTCCCTTTTCTAGATCAAAAAAGCCTCAATGACAAAGACAAGAGGCAGAGTCAGCTTTGCCCCCATGCCCCAGATCTGGGAAAGCTGGCTATGGGCAGGAGGGAGCTGGAAGCTGAGGATGTCTCTGGGGATGAGGCTATGGGAAGGGGGTGAGGGTGGCCATAGGTGTGCCAGTAAGTAAACGGCACCCGTGGCTTTTTTACCTGTGGGCATCTTTTGGTTGCCGATGTGCTGCAGTTCGTCGCCCTCTGTGGCTCCCACATCCAGCTTGCCAGGCTCTACAGTATGGATTCTGATGTTGCAGCAGCCACAGCCTCATAAATAACAGATTCATAACAGGGCGCCACCTTCCCCCTGCACCAGCTACAGGTGGAGTCGATACAACAGGTCAGTACACACCCCATGGGGCACCCACACTCCTCTCCACTCCTGCCTGAGACTTTGATGAAACTGAAATGATGCTGTCCTAGCAGCCACACTACTGAAGGTGACACAACACTTGTAGAAGCAGCCTGACCCCAGGCAGATCTGGGGCCTCAGCCCTTACTCTGCCGCCATCTCCCAAACTGGCTGATCTATGAGGTCGGGGACCTGCTGTCTTCTCTGAAAAATAAATGAACACGACAAGCGCCGAGAGGCACAAAAACTGCCGTGAGACAGCACAGTCGGAGCTCCTCCTCCTTCCACTACCAGCTACCGACTGAGGGTTGCTGGCCCTGGCTGATGCCTATAACCACAAAGCTTCCTATGTCACCTGCTTACCAGGAAACAGCCAGGTCAGGCTAGTGACTCACAATGTCCAGCCCCACAGCCCCACACAATGCCTCACAATGCCCATCCCTGCTGCTGCCCACCTTGTGGCCACCCTGCCCCTCTGTGGTGACGGCACTACTCAGCCTTTTATTCACCCTGGGCTGCCTGAGCTTTCCAGTCCTGAGGAAAGTGCACGGGAGTTATTACTGGAAGTCACCCTTGGCAAGAAACTCAATAGAAAACCCTGGTACAACTAGGCACGGTGGCTCATGCCTGGAATCCTAGCACTTTGGGAGCCTGACGGGGGTGGATCACTAACCCCATCTCTACTAAAAATATAAAAATTAGCCTGGCGTGGTAGCAGGCGCTTGTAGTCCCATCTACTCAAGAGTCTGAGGCAGGAGAATTGTTTGAACCTGGGAGTTACAGGTTGCAGTGAGCCAAGATCATGCCACTGAACTCCAGCCTGGGCCAAAGAGAGAGATTCTGTCTCAAAAAAAAAAAAAAAAAAAAAAGAGAGAGAGACATTATGTTCATCTGGAAGAACAGGTAAGGCTAAAGGTAGTGGAAATGACTGCAGTGGATGGAAAAGTCTTGTGATCATTTGGGAGACAGAACAGGAAGCGCTAGATGATTAGATGTGGAAGAACAGGGCAAGTAAATGGAAAAACAGGCTGCTGAGGCTCTAGTTTGAAGGACTGGGTAAATAGCAATGACTTTCTCCTACACAGAGAATGTAGGAAGAGGAATAGGTAAGTTTTCAGTTTCAGGATAGTTTTCAGTTGGGTGCAATGACTCACGCCTGTAATCCCAGCACTTTGGGAGGCCGAGCTGGGCGGATTATGAGGTCAGGGGTTTGAGACCAGCCTGGCCAACATGGTGATACCGCATCTCTACTAAAATTACAAAAATTAGCCAGATGCGATGGCGGGTGCCTGTAGTCCCAGCTTCTCAGGAGACTAAGGCAGGAGACTCACTTGGACCCAGGTCGTGGAGTTTGCAGTGAGCCGAGATCGTGCCACTGCACTCTAGCCTGAGTGATGGAGCGACACTGCGTCTCAAAAAAAAAAAAAAAAAAAAAAAAAAAAGACATAGCTTTGGACTCTTAAGTATTGCATTCAAATGGAGCTCTCTGGTAGAAAGTTAGATAGAAACCTCTGTAGGATAACTCCATTCTGTGACATCAAAAGTCACGTTTTTAAAAAAAACGCATACAAAGTCAAACCATTACGGAAATTTCCTAAAATTTGCATACTAAAATTACTTTCCTTTTTTTTTTTTTTTTTTTTGAGACAGTCTTTGCTCTGTCACCCAGGCTGGGGTGCAGTGGCACGATCTAAGCTCACAGCAACCTTTGCCTCCTGGGTTTATGCCATTCTCCTGCCTCAGCCTCCGGGGTAGCTGGGACTACAGGCGTCCGCCACCTCGCCTGGCTAGTTTTCTGTACTTTTTTTTTAGTAGAGACGGGATTTCACCGTGTTAGCCAGGATGGTCTCGATCTCCTGACCTCATGATCCGTCCGTCTCGGCCTCCCAAAGTGCTGGGATTACAGGTTTGAGCCACCGCGCCCGACCTTGTTATTACCTTCTTACAGGAACTTTGAATTTACAATCGTAGTGAATGAGGTGTCATGTAAAATAAAGCTGCTATATAAAAATGACATTTAAATTTTTTTGTCATCAGAGCATATAAAAAACAATTGCAGCCATGGGTATGGCAGGGATTGCTTTAAAAAGCTGTGTCTAATGAGGGGAGCTGGAAAGAAAGGAGACTTGGGGGCCAGGTGTGGTGGCTCACACCCGTAATCCCAACACTTTGGGAGGCCTACGCAGGCGGATCACCTGAGGTCAGGAGGAGTTTGAGACCAGCCTTGCCAACATGGCAAAACCCCGTCTCTACTAAAAATACAAAAACAATTGGGTGTTGCAGTGGGCCCTACAATCCCAGCTATTCGGGTGGCTCAGGCAGGAGAATTGCTTGAACCCAGGACACGGATGTTGCAGTGAGCTAAGATGGTGCCACTGCACTCCAGCATGGGTGACAGAGCAAGACTCTGTCTAAAAAACAAAATGGAAAAGAAAGAAGACTTGGGGAATAGGGAGGTTTAAGTGGCATTAAGTAAAGCCTACAAATGTGAGCAGTGAGAGTCAGGGTACCTGAGTGTTCATCAGAAATGGCTGATCGGGTGAGTCTCATCACAATGGAGCTGGTGTCTGCTTCTCATTTCTCTAATGGCCGTACCTAGCACAGTACCTGATCAATAGGGACTCAACACATAATACCCCGATGAACCCAGAAAAATTCTGCCAGTTCAAAACTATGTCCATACCCACCAACTTCCCTCATGGAGTTTTACTTCTTTCACTTACTGTAATGTTTTCAAGTTCATCCCTCCTGTGGCCGGTATCCATAGTTTCTTTTCTTTGTATAACTGAGCAGCACTCCACTGTATGCACACACCACATGGGTCTATCTATTCTCTAGCTGACGGACACTTGGGTTGTTTCCAGTTGTTGCCTGCAGTGAGTGAGGTTGCTGAGAACATTTATGTATACGTCTTTTTGAACACATGCTTTCATTTCTTCTAGATAAATTCCTAGCACTGGAATTGCTAGGTCAAATAGCTATTTTATGCTTAACTTCTTTTTTTGCTTTCTTATTTGTAGAAAATATTATACTGATACATAATATTGAACATTTTTATGAGGCGCATGTACTGTTTGGTTCCATGCATCCAACATGTCATCATTAAGACAGTGAATTTGGAGTATGGCCTTGAGTATTTACCATTTCTATGTGTTGAGTATATTTGAAGTTCTCTCTTGAAGCTATTTTGAAATATACAATACATTATTGCTAACCATAGCCACCCTACTCTGCTATCCAACATTAGAACACACTCCTTGCATCTAACTGTAGGTGTGTATTCATTGACCAACCTCTCTGCATTCCCTTTTCATACCGGGAGGAGAGAGGAAGGAGGGAAAGGAGCTGTGGGTGGCTGAATTAGGGCCCAGGGATGGCTGTGTCCCAGTCCCGGGACCTGTCCATGTGCTGTGTTGTGTGGCCACAGGGACTTTACAGATGTGAGGATGTGAAGGAGCCTGAGGTGGAAGACGATCCTGGGTTATCTGGGTGGGTCCAAGGTGCGGTCTTTATAAGGGAAAGGAGGAGGCAGGAGGATCAGAGTGAGAGCAGGTGTGGGGGTGGAGGGAAAGAAAGGGAGAGAAAGAGGGAGGGTGAGAGAAGACGGTGGGGAGAGAGAGAGAAGCATGGGAGAGAGACTTGAAGATGCTGAGCTCTGGCTTTGAAGTTGGAGGAAGGGGCCAGGAGCCCAGGGTGTCCTCTAGAAGCTGGAAAAATCCTGGAAATGGATTCTCCCCAGAGCCCTCAGAAGGAGCCTGGCCTAACTGGCACCCTGATTTTAGCACTCTAGGATTCATTTTGGACGTCTGACCCCACACCAGGGAGAGAATCAACACGTGATGCTTTAAGCCTCTAAATTAGCAGTCATTTGTGACAGCAGCCACAGGAAAGTCAAACCGGAGCCATCAGAGAGACTCCCTAGGATGCCCTGAGTGTCCTTCCTTGGCCCCACCATCAGAAACACAGGCCTGACCACTGGTGGTGCCCCCACCCCTCTAACACCCTGCTCAGCAGGAACCATGCAGGAGGGGCTGGGTGTGGCTGGGCCATGCTCTCCCCCCACACCTTCTTCTCAGAGAGCAGCTGGAGCCCCAGACCCAGGGAGCCTCACAGAGAAATTCCCATCACAGGACCTGATTTTCCATCTGAGGCTCAGGATCCAATGGAGAAGTGTTTCCCAAAAATGATGCTTCCTCCAAAGATGGTCAGTGACTTTCTGTGCCAAACATCTGAGAAAATCTCCATGTCCTAGGGCTGCCAGGCAGTCACTTGTGCACACGTCAGAGCCCAAATCCCATCAGTAGTGAGGCCTTGGATAAAACACATCCCCACTTTTAATTATGATGAGCTGCCTGGCCTCAGCATTGAAAACACCAACTTCCTTTGAGCAAACACTTGTTTAATCTCTTAGAAATGATGGAGCACACCAGCCTGAACAACTGGTGAAAATCTATCTCTAATAAAAATACAAACATTAGCTGGGTGTTGTAGCATGTACCTGTAATCCCAGCTACTCAGGAGGCTGAGGCAGGAGAACTCGTTGAACCAGGGAGGCAGAGGTTATGGTGAGCTAAGATCGTGCCATTGCACTCCAGCCTGGGCGAGAGCAAGACTCCATCTAAAAAAAAAGAAAGAAAGAAATGATGGAGCACCTATTGCCATTCTTGCACTGGTTCCTGGGGAGCTCAGAGCCTATCTTTTACAAGTGTCCTGAGCCTCTTGCAGGCCTTTCATGTGTGTTTCCTTCCTGACTTCCTCCTATTTTTCTCACACCTCTGAACCTGCTGTCAGGTGAAAAATCAAAGTGGGCTCCAAATTTAAGAGCTCATGAATTTGATGGTGTGGGAGTGTCCTAGACAGTCCAGCCCTTGGGGGTGGGGAGTTGGGCAGAGAGGAAGGACGGCATTCCAGGGGCCAGAGCCAGAAGCACAGGGAGTCCAGGCCTAGAGTAGGATTTCCAGGCTGAGGAAAGAGAGGCCGTGGGTCAGGGGAAGGTCCAGACCAGGACAGGGACAGAGGGTGTATCTGGAGGCTCAGCCAGAAATAGCTCCCTCCAAAACACAGGCAGCGAGTTGGAGGGTGAGCTGCAAGGAGGAAGGGGAGGTGGGAGAGAATGGATGGACCGGTGTTCAGTGAGCCGACTCCTCCTATCCTGGCCTATGTCCCCAGGGGACACGACTGGGAGCCTGTGATCCTCTCCTCCAGGCTGCTTTCCCACTGGTGCCAGGATTCCCCCAATGCCACACTGAGCACCCAGGAGAAGCATAAAATTGTATGAGAGATAAGAAATGAAGAGAGGGAGCAGGATTTCTGGTTGACAAAGGATGTTTGAGGGTTTTCTGGGTACAAGGAGAAGGGCTGGATGGCTTGGGATGCAGAGAGACCCCTCCCCTGGGATCCTGCAGCTCCAGGCCCCTGTGGGTGCGGTGAGGGTTGGGAACCTATGAACATTCTGCAGGGGCCACTGTCTTTCTCCACGGTGCTCCCGTCATGCGTGACCTGGCAGCTGAAGATGTTGCGGGACCTCCACTGCTCAGGCGTCAGGCTCAGGTAGCCGCTGGCCACGTATTTGTTGCTCTGTTGGGAGGGCACAGTCATCTCCATGCCCTGGGTGATGGGGGTACCATCTGCCTTCCAGGTCACCATCAAGATTCCCGGATAGAAGTCACTCATGAGACACACCAGTGTGGCCTTGTTGGCTTGCATCTCCTCAGAAGATGGCGGAAACAGAGTGACTGAGCGGATGGCCTTGGGCTGACCTGTGTGGACAGAGGAGGGTGTGAGAGATGGCAGAGGTAGTGTGGGGTGCTGTGGAGCACCTCTCTCTGTCTAAAGTCTCTGGGAGGGTTCATGGTGTGGCCATCTGGTCCACCCAGGGTCTCTCCCTCCCTCTTAATTCCCTCCTTTCCACTAGAGCCCTCTGGAGAGCAGACAACCCTGCACCTTCCTAGGGGCCTTCCCAAGTCACCTTTGCCAGGTGTCCTGGCCCAGTCATTTCCTTTGCAGCCTCGGTTTCCCCGTGTGTACCCACAGCAGGCTGTGCTCCCTCCTTCTTGGTTTCTGGAGTTTAAGTTTGGAATCTAGGGGTCTCTCCCACAGCACACAAAATTGTCCTGGCAAGGTGTGGGGAGGCCTAAGCCTGGCATGGCCTGGAGCTTCCTGTCCCCTGGGACACCTGGCCCACTCATCTCTCCTGGTGAAGCACGGGCTCCACCCAAACAAACCCTGGGGCTCTGCCGTCGACCCCGTCCCACCAGCCCGACCACAGGACCCTTCACATCGGCTGGGTTCTTGGGGCTGCTTGCCCAGACTGAGCATGGTGGCACACACCTACAGTCCCAGCTACTTGGGAGGCTGAAGCAGGAGAATCACTTCAACCCAGGAGGTAGAGGTTTCAGTGAGCCAAGATTGTGCCACTGCAGTCCAGCCTGGGTGACAGAGCAGGACTCTGTCTTAAAAACATTAAAAAAAAAAAAAAGGCTCAAATGTGTCCTCTGAAAAGTGTGTTGGGTCTGTCAGTATACAGTATATAAAATGTATGAAAGGTAGCCTGTTCCAGAGTTAAGTTTGGAAAGCTGAGGACCATCTGCATATACAGAGCATCACAGCATGCCCTTTCCCTGCACCACAGTATCTTCAAAAATTCTTCCCTCCAATCCTTTTTTTTTTTTTTGAAGACAGGGTCTCACTCTGTCACCCAGGCTGGAGTGCAGTGGCATGATCACAGCTCACTGCAGCCTTGACCTCCTCAAGCGATCCTCCCAACTCAGCCTCCTGAGTAGCTGGGATTATAGGCGTGAGCCACTACACCCGGTTAGTTTTTTTTAATTTTTATTTTTAGAGATGGGGTCCCACAATGTTGCCCAGCTCATCTGGAACTCCTGCATATAAGCAATCCACCCACCTTGGCCTCCCAAAATGCTGAGATTACAGGCATGAACCACCACACCTGGCCTCCAATCTCTTCAAATTTCAGAACCTTACCTTTCTATCACTGTAACACTATTTCCCTCACAGGATGCACGGTTATTATCAAGAAAGGCAGGAAGGGTGAAGATTTCTAGCATTTCTCTCTCAGTCCCATTTGGTGCTTACATCTTATTTTGGGTTGCACTTGACATCTTGACATATGGAATACTTGTCAGGCTTAAAACAGCCTTAGAGTGATCATATGGGTAATCTTGATGAGAGATATGATCATTAAATTCTAACCAAAATGTAGCATCCAAACATAAGACAAATATTTACAAGTGATAAATCCTGCATGAAAGAGAAGATAACGGTGCCTACCTCTGATAATCTGTCCCAAACCAAGGCAGTACAATTCCTGCAAAGAAAAAAAACGAAAGCATGTCTGCTAGTTCCAGGCCTGTGTTAGAGAAGGCTCTTTCTAGGGGCACCAGAGGGAATGGAGTGTAATTCAAACTGGAAGGCTTTTAAAGTGAGCTAGCTCACCTATTGAGGCTATACCTTTTAACTCCACTCCACTGCAGTAGTCAGGACTCGTTCCAAGTGACAGAAACGCCACTCAAACTAGCTTAAGCCTAAAGACAGATTTATGGACTGTCTCATGGAATTCATAAACAAGACAGTTCTGACTATCTCTCAGAACTCATTGGCCTTAAGAACTCTGTGGAGCCAGAGACTCAAACACCACTCTCTTCTCTTGTCATTTCTCCGTTTCTTTGAGATTTGTCCTTATTTCTCAGCAATTCCCCCAACCCTCTAGTTCACATAATCTGAAGCATGGTTACAGGGAGCTCCTAAATTTTGTATTTTGCAATCAGAGAACCTGGTTCAACTCTCTTTCTGTCTCCGTTTGAAAAATCTGTGTAAGGACATTTATTGGACTGGCCTGGGCAGGTGCGTTCCCTTGAATCAATCAGCACTGGGCATAGGACAAGTTCACATAATAATCGGGCAACCTAGAAAAAGGAAGTAAGGAGCAGAGGCAGCCCTTAGAAGGCAAGTAGTGCCAGAACGACATTCCCATGGGTGTTCTCTGAATCAAAAACCCTACCATCCTGATGTTTTCTTTTGCATTCATTAATATTTGTGTGAGTCTGGAGAAATATACCATGTTCATGGATTGGAATACTCAATATCATAAAGATCAGTTCTCCTCAAAGTGATTTGTAGATTACATGTAATTCTTATCAAAATCCAAACACATTTCTTTCTTTTCTTATTTATTTATTTATTTACTTATTTCTTTAGAGACAGAGTCTCGCTCTGTCACCCAGGCTGGAGTGCAGTGGCACAATTTGGGCTCAGTGCAAGCTCTGCCTCCACATTCACGCCACTCTACTGCCTCAGTCTCACAAGTAGCTGGGACCACAGGTGCCCCCCACAACACCCGGCTTTCTTTTTTTCTTTTGTATTTTTGGTAGAGATGGGGCTTCACGGTTTTAGCCAGAATGGTCTCGAGTTCCTGACTTTGTGATCTGCCTGCCTCGGCCTCCCAAAGTGCTGGGATTACAGATGTGAGCCACTGCGTCCAGCGCTTTTTTTTTAAACAAACAGTCATCATTAGGATGAATCTCAACATACTTCTTAATAAATACTGACAAGCTGATTCTAATTTTGTTTTTAGAAAGCGTCTTGCTCTGTTGTCTAAGCTGGAGTATAGTGGTGCAATTACAGCTCACTGAAGCCTCAAACTCCTGGGCTCAAGCAATCCTCCCACCTCAGTCTCTCCAAGTGCTAGGATTAAAGATGTCTGCCACCATGCCCGGCTAATTCTAAATTTATATGAAAATGCAGGCTGGGTGTGGTGGCTCACGTCTAATCACAAAACTTTGGGAAGCAGAGGCAGGTGAATCACCTGAGGTCAAGAGTTCCAGATCAGCCTGGCCAACACAGCAAACCCCGTCTCTACTATAAAAACACAAAAAAGTTAGCCAAGTGTAGTGGCACCTGCCTGTAATCCCAGCTACTCAGGAGGCTGAGACAGGAGAAACACGTGAATCTGGGAGGCAGAGGTTACAGTGAGCTGAGATTGCACCATTGTACTCCAGCCTGGGCAAAAAGAGCAAAATTCTGTCTCAAAGAAAAAAAAAAAAAAAATGCAAAGGGCCAAGAATAGCCAAAATACTGGCTTGTTCTGAAATCTCTGGTCTATGAGATAATCTACTTTTTTTTTTTTTTTTTTTTTTTTTTTTTGAGACAGAGTCTCCTCACTCTGTTGCATAGGCTGCAGTTCATTGGTGTGATCTTGGCTCACTGCAAGCTCTGCCTCCTGGGCTCACCCATTCTCCTGCCTCAACCTCTCAAGCAGCTGGGACAACAGGCACCCACTACCACCCTGGCTAATTTTTTGTGTTTTTAGTAGAGACAGGGTTTCACTGCGTTAGCCAGGATGGTCTCGATCTCCTGACCTCGTGATCTGCCCGCCTCTGCCTCCCAAAGTGCTGGGATTATAGGCATGAGCCACCGTGCCCGGCCAGATGAGATGATCCACTTCTTACTGACTTCAAGATGTGATAAAAGGCTTGGCACAGTGGCTTATGCCTGTAATGCCAACACTGGGAGGCTGAGGTGGGAGGATCACTTAAGGTCAGGAATTGGAGACCAGTCCAGGCAACATGGCAGGAGCTTGTTTCTGCAGAAAAAGTAAAAAAAAAAAAAATTGCTGGGCACGATGATACACACCTGTAGCCCTAGCTATCCAGGAGGCTGAGTCAGGATGATTATTTGAGCCCAGGAGTTCAAGGCTATAGTGGCTGAGGTGGGCGGATCATGAGGTCAGGAGAGCAAGACCATCCTGGCCAACATGGTTAAACCCCGTCTCCACTGAAAATACAAAAAAATTAGCCAGGCGTGATGGTGGGTGCCTGTAGTCCCAGCTACTCGGGAGGCTGAGGCAAGATAATCACTTGAACCCAGGAGGTGGACGGTATGCGCCTGTAATCTCAGTTACTGGGGAGGCAGAGGCACGAGAATTGCTTGAGTTCAGGAGACAGAGGTTGCAGTGAACTGACATCTCACCACTGCACTCCAGCCTGGGTGACAGAATGAGACTGCCTGAAAAAAACAAAACAAAACAAAACAAAAAATCAGGGCTATTTTATCTCAAGTGTTTTATGATTAAACATCTACAATTGTCTTTTGCACTAAGTTTATTATTTTTATTGTATTAAACTTTAGATTCATGGGACACATGTGCAGGTGTGTTCCATGAGTACACTGCAAAATGCTAAGGTTTGGGCTTCTAGTGAACCCATCACCCAAACACTGACCATAGTACCCAACGAGCAGTTTTTCAACCCTTTCCGCTCCTTCCCTCCCCACCTGTGGAGTTCCCAGTGTCTGCTATTTCCATCTTTATGTCCATTCGAACCAACTGTTTAGCTATTTATTTATTAATTTATTTTTGAGACGGAGTCTCACTCCTTCACCCTGGCTGGAGGGCAGTGGCTCCATCTCAGCTCACTGCAACATTCGCCTCCCGGGTTCAAGCGATTCTCCTGTCTCAGCCTTCTGAGTAGCTGGGATTACAGGCACGCACCACCACACCAGGCAAACTTTTGCAATTTTAGTAGAAATGGGGTTCCAGCATGTTGGCCAGGCTGGTATCGAACTCCTGTCCTCAAGTGATCCACCTGCTTTGCCCTCCCAGAGCGCTGGCATTATAGGTATGAGCCACTGCACCTCGCCTATTTTTAAATAATACTTAATTTTCTTTCATTTTGCTAATAGAGTACAATTATATAATGATGTTAACTTTTTTTGGGCGGTGGGATGGGGTCTCACTCTGTCACCCAGGCTGGAGTGCAATAGCTCAATCATGCTTCCCTGCTGCCTCAAATTCCTAGGGTCAAGTGATTCTCCCACCTCAGCCTCCCAAACAGCTGGGACTACAGGCATGCACCACCATGCCCAGCTCATTTTTCTATATTTGTGGAGACAGGGTCTTGCTATGTTGCCCAGGGGGGTGTCAAATACCTGAGCTCAAGCAATCTGCCCGCCTTGGCTTCCCAAAGTGCTGGGATTATAGGCATAAACCACCGTCCCTGGCCTAATAATATCGAATTTTACTTAATGCTTCATAATATCATTTCAAAAGTTTGTATTGGATATGTATTTAAATATGTAGTTTGATCTTTTGAAAAACATTTGAATTCCTAAGATTATAAAATACTAGTTGTGCCCAGGAGGCGGAGGTTACAATGAACACAGATAACACTACTGCACTCCAGCTGGGGTGACGGAGCAAGACTCCAACTCAAAAAAAAACCAAACAAATAGTTGTGTTAGGGTTCAAACCAGAGAAGCAGAACCAGTAGGAGAGATACACAGATTCAGATATACATAAACATATAGTGACACACATCTGCATAGATATAGAAATGGATGGCTTCTAGCCGGGCGCAGTGGCTCAAGCCTGTAATCCCAGCACTTTGGGAGGCTGAGGCAGGCAGATCACGTAACGTCAGGAGTTTGAGACCAGCCTGGCCAACATGATGAAACTCTGTCTCTAATAAAAATACAAAAATTAGCCAGGTGTTGTGGTGTAGGCCTGTAGTTCTAGCAAATCGGGAGGCTGAGACAGGAGAATTGCTTGAACCCGGGAGGCTCAGATTGCAGTGAACCGAGATCGCGCCAGGGCACTCCAGCATGGGTGACAAAGCTAGACTCCGTCTCTAACAAACAAACAAACAAACAAACAAAAAAGCTATATACAGACATACATCTAGATAGATAGATAGATTGTTAAAACCTTGGCTTCTGCATTTGTGGGGCTGGCTAAGCAAGCCCAGAGTCCACAGGACTGGCCGTCAGGAAACGACAATCACCGGTGGGCTGGAGCCGCACAGGCAGGGCCAAAGCTTGTTTTTCACAGGCACTCAGGAAGAAAGATCCAGAGAGAAGGGAGCACAATGGTGGACTCAACTGCTATTTGAAGTCTGTGCTCCAGGAAGTCCTAAGCCCTCTCTTTTTTAAAAAAAGAAACATAAACTTTTTGGCTGGCTGTGGTGGCACAAGCTGTAGTCTCAGCTGCTCAGGAGGTTGAGGCAGGAGAATTGCTTGAGCACAGGAGTTAGAATCTAGCCTGAGCAGCATAACAAGACTTTGGTTCGAAAAAGTATTTAAAAAATAGTCTGGCCGCAGTGGCTCACGACCGTAGTCCCAGCACTTTGGGAGGCCAAGGCGGGTGAACTGCTTGAAGCCAGGAGTTCAAGATCAGCCTGGCCAACATGGTGAAACCCCGTCTCTACTAAAAACACAAAAATCAGCCGGGTGTGGTGGCGCATGCCTGTAATCCCAGCTACTTGGGAGGCTGAGGTGGAAGAATTGCTTGAACCTGGGTGGCAGAGCTTGCAGTGAGCCAACATTGCACTGCTGCACTCCAGCCTGGGTGACAGAGTGAGACCCTGTCTCAAAAAAATAAATAAGAAATATTTTCAAAATAAAACACTTTTAATGTTATTATTATTTTTTTCTTTAGCAGCACATTGGGAAGTTGAGTAAACTTTTAATTTTAAAACAGTTTTAGAATTACAGACAAATTGCCAAGACAGCACTAAGTTCACACATACCCTTGTACCTGGCTTCCTTCTTATGAACATCTTAAATTACTATGGTAAATTGCTACAGTTAAAAAACCTAGCTGCGCATGGTACCTCACACTTACGATCCCAGCACTTCGGGAAGCCAAAGTGGGAGGATTACTTGAGTCTTGGACTCCAGGACTAGCCTGGGATACACAGTGAGACCTTGTTTTAGTTAAAAAAAAAAAAAAAATTTAAGGCCAGGCGCGGTGGCTCATGCCTATAGTCACAACACTTTGGGAGGCCGAGGTAGGCAGATCACCTGAGGTCAGGAGTTCAAGACCAGCCTGACCGACATGGAGAAACCCGGTCTCTACTAAAAATACAAAATTAGCCAGAAGTGGTGGGGCAGGCTTGTAATCCCAGCTACTCAGGAGGCTGATGCAGAAGAATCACTTGAAACCAGGAGGCGGAGGTTGCAGTGAGCTGAGATCTCGCCATTGCACTCCGGCCTGGGCAACAAGAGTGAAACCCCATCTCAAAGAAAAAAATTTTTTTAATGAAAAATTGGATCAGGCTGGAGCACAGTGGCACAGTCACACCTTACTGCAGCGTCAAACTCCTAGGCTCAAGCAATTCTCCCTCCTCAGCCTCCCTAGCAGCTGGGACTGTAAGTGCATACCACCATGCTGACTAACTAAAAGAAAAAAAAAATTTAGAGAGATGTAGTCTCGCTATGTTGCCCAGGCTAGTCTTACACTCCTGACCTCAAGATCTTCCCATCTTAGCCTCCCAAAGTGCTAGGATGTGAGTCACCATCCCCGGTCCCAGTAAACCAATACCGATAAATTATTATTAACTAAGGTTCATCTTGATTCAGATTTCTTTACTATTTCCCCTAATGTTCTTTTCCTGTCCCAAGATCTCATCCAGGAGACCATACTATGTTTAGTTCTTAAGCCTCCTCAGGATTGCTGGAGTGCAGTGACTCCATCTCGGCTCACTGTAACCTCTCATCACTGAGATCAAGCTATTCTCCTGCCTCAGCCTCCCCAGTTGCTGGGATTACAGGCACCTGCCACCATGCCCAGCAGTGCAGTGGGACGATCTTGGCTCACTGCAACCTCCGCCTCCTGGGTTCAAACGATTCTCCTGCCTCAGTCTCCCAAGTAGCTCGGATTACAGGTGTGTGCCGCAACTCACTGTCTTTTTTTTTTTGGAGACAGAGTTTGAGATGGGGCTTTACCACATTGGCCAGGCTGGTCTAGAACTCCTGGCCTCAGGTCGTCCACCCACCTCAGCCTCCCAAAGTGCTGGGATTACAGGTGTGAGCAACTGTGCCCAGGCTGTTCTGCACTTCACTTGCAAAATAATTTTCCCTTTACAATAAATTGCTCTATGCTGCATCACCTTTGCTGTGTGATTCTTATTTAAGTTCTTTATTTATTTTAATTATTTCTTCTTTTTGAAACAGGGTCTGACTATGTTGCCCAGGCTGGTCTCAAACATTTGAGCTCAAGCAATTCGCCCACCGTGGCCTCCCAAAGAGCTGGGATGACAGGCATTAGCTACCACACCCAGCCTAAATTCTTTGAAACTTACAACTGCGGACCCAAAAGACCTGTCAATCATTGCACCACTGCCATCCAGCTTGGGCGACAGTCTAAGGCCTCATCTCACAAAAGGAAAAAGATATATTAAAAATAAATAAATAATTTTTTTTCCCCCTAAAAACAGGGTATCCCAGTCAGGCACGGTAGCTCACACCTGTAATCCTTGCACTTTGGGAGGCCGAGGCAGGTGAGTCATCTGAGGTCAAGAGTTCAAGACCAACCAGGCCTACATGGTGAAACCCTGGCTCTACTAAAAAAAAACACAAAAATTAGCTGGACACGGTGGAAGATGCCTGTAATCGCTGCTACTCGGGAGGCTGAGGGAGGAGAATCACTTGAACTTGGGAGGCGGAGGTTGCAGTGAACCCAAGAATGCACCAGTGTCCTCCAGTTTGGGCTCCTACAGAGTGAGACTCCAGCTCAAAAACAAATACAACAAAAAAGACAGGGTCTCCCTCTGTTGCCCAGACCAGGGTGCAGTGACGCGGTCACAGCTCACTGCACCCTTGACCTCCCATGCTCAACTGATTCTCCTGCCTCAGTATCTGCGACTACCCGCACACATCACCATGCCTGGCGAATTTTTTAAATTTTTTGGGGTGATGGTCTCACTATGTTGCCCAGGCTGGTCTTGAACTCTTGGCCTGAAGTGATCCTCCTACCAAGTCCTCCTTACACAGAGCTGGGATGACAGGCGTGAGCCACCGCACCCGGCCCTCCAAAGCTGCCTGTTCCTTGAGCACGATGTGTAGCAAGGGGAGCTAGAGTGAGAGCAGCACCGTGGGGAAGGGACAGGACTGCCACCCTGAGCTTTCTGACGTTAGGCCAGAACCCTCTTCTCCAAGCGAGATCAACCACATGAGTGGTTTGGAACCTGTGAAGGTTTAGAGATGCTGGGAGAACCTTTTTCCTGGGAGAGCTTTCCAAATAGGGAACAAACAGAGCCACCCTGGGCCCCGCTGAGGGAGGATCCTACCAGAAGCCGTCACCACTGTCTCGCTCCACGCCGGTGGTGATGTTGATGTCATCGATGCAGGTAGTTGGTGTCGTGTACAGAAGCACAGACCGCTGCAGTCCCGCGTACTTGAAGAAGTCAAAGTCTATGTTCTGGACAAAGTAATCCTTGGGATACCTAGGGCGGGAGGACTATGGTTCGCTGGGCCCTTGCCATGGGTCTTTTGCCCTCAGTTCACATGCCTCCCCAGATCAGGGCCTCCTCTCTGCGAAGGCCACCCTGTCCCTGGCAGGAAGACCACAGGGTGGGCCGGGAAGGTGGGTGCGTGCAGTGGAGGAAGGATGGTACCCACTTGGACGTGTCGGTCACGTACGGATGGTCCCTAGTGGCAGGGTTGGGGGGTGAGCGTGCTGTTGATGGTGACAGTGAAGCAGAGGCAGAAGGGCAGGGGCCCCACCAGGAACAGGCTGCTGCTGTCAGCCTCGAAGGGGAGGTAGCCCCTTTCATGCTCTAGCTTGTGGACACCACTCACCCACTGCAGACATAGGAGATATGGGGAGGGGGTGGCAGGTCGGGGCATGAGGAGGGTCTCTGCTATCGGGCACCCCCTCACATAACCCGCAGCATGGGGCTCAGGGGCCTGCCAGCCAGATGAGAAGAACGACTTCCCAGTGGGGTAGATCAGGCCACCTATCCCCCTACACAGGGCACAGCCCCCAGGGCAGGGTAAGGCCCCCCACCGTCCCAACCCAGGAGACAGGCTGTGGGTGGAATCTGAGGGTCCCAGGCTGTTCAGCAGCTGTGGCCACCCACCCGCCCTGCCTGCTAATGGCTACACTGACCACAATGGCATAGAAGTGGGCACTGCCAATCCTCAGTACCACTCTTGAGTACAGGTCCTGGATCCATCGCTTCAGCAGGGTCACCTCCCATTCATATCACACCCAGCTGACAAAATGCCCAGTCCTGGCTGGCTGATGTCATTGAAGATGCAGAGAACCGGTATGTCCAAGGTGGGGCCCGACTGCAAAGAGAAGGGCTGGGCTCAGCTCCTAGGCCCCCAAAGGCATCTGGGACCAGTGTGCTGCACAGCTGTGCCCCCAGGCCTAGCACAAGCTCTGACACATGGCGGGGACTCCTGGTGGAAAAGACAGATAACTTGCTGATGACAGGTCCACTGCCAGGGCAGGTTGTACACCTGGACCAGTGGGGCCAGGAGATCCTCGTTGGAGCGGATAGCACCCAGTATCTCCCGAGACAGGGGTGAACCCAAGGGCACATCCCAGCCAAAGGCAAGAAAGTTCAGACCTGTGACTAAGATGCAAATGACCCACTGCCTGTCACAGGGAGGAAGGCTGGTTAGGGGGATGGGGGAGTTTGCTTAGGACACTGTGAGTGAGGCCCACGCTGGCAGCCAGCCCTCTCCTCTCTTTCTCTTGTACTGAATACCACAAAGTCAGAAACAGAGGATGTAGGCTGGGCACGGTGCTTCACACCTGTAATCCCAGCACTTTGGGAGGCAGAGGCAGGCGGATCACAAGGTCAGGAGTTCGAGACCACCCTGGCCAATATGGTGAAACCGCATCTCTACTAAAAATACAAAAATTAACTGGGAGTGGTGGCGGGCGCCTATAGTCCCAGCTACTCGGGAGGCTGAGGCAGGAGAATCGCTTGAACCCAGGAGGCAGAGGCTGCAGTGAGCCAAGATCATGCCATCGCACTCCAGCCTGGGTGACACAGCGAGACTCTCTCTCAAAAAAAAAAGACAAAGAAAAACAGGAGGTAGAACAGGCAAACACGGCCCAGACGTCACCGGATCCCACTTCTCTGCTGACCACATTCCAAGTCAGGAGGGCAACAGGGGTGGCGTCCTTGGTCTGATGTCACTGTCTGTCCTCTATCTGAACCCTGAAAACCAAGCTACCTTCCCCTCTCGGCAGAGCCAACCTCAGAATGTCTAAACTGTCCCCTCCTCCTGATCCCCGGGCCCAGCTCTGTGCAGGGCCTGCCCCTCAGGCCTGACGAGTGTCTGGTGGCTCATGCCTGTAATGAGCGCTTTGGGAAGTCAACGTGGGAGGATGGCTTGAGGTCAGGAGTTCGCCTGGAGAACGTACTGAGACGCTGTATCTTAAAAAACAAAACAAAACCAAAACGTTGGTTTTTGTTTTGAGACAGAGTCTCAGTCTGTCGCACAGGCTGGAGTGCAGTGGCTTGATCTCGGCTCACTGCAACCTCCGTCTTCCTGGTCAAGCAATTCTCCTGCCTCTGCCTCCCAAGTAGCTGGGATTACAGGTGCTCATCACCACACCTGGCTGACTTTTGTATTTTTAGTAGAGAGCGGGTTTCACCACGTTGGCCTGGGTGGTCTTGAACTCCTCCCCTCAGGTGATCCACCCGCCTGGGCCTCCCAAGGTGCTGGGATTACAGGCGTGAACCACCAAGCCCGACCAAGTTTCTTTTCTTTCTTTCTCTCTCTTTTTTTTTTTTTAATTAGGTATGGGGGCCCCAGCTAACTTGCAAGGCTGGGGCGGGAGAATCGCTTGAGCTCAGAAGTTAGGATTGCCCCATTCCGCTCCAACCTGGGCGGCAGGGTCAAACCCAGTCTCAAAAACATTTCAAAACCTAAAAATAAAAGAGAGTACACTGCCAGGCTCAGCTATCGCCTCCCGACGTGGCTGCACAAGCGCGCTTCCTCCTCCTCCCGCCTCCTCCGCCCTGGCCCTCCCCGGTCCCCCTAGTCCCCCCGGTTCCCCCGTCCTCCAACCCCGCGCCCCCAAGCCCGTTGACCTTTAACCTCCTCAGGGCCCTCAGCTCCCGGGCACTCAGGTGAAGGAGGGTGCAGGGCGCCGGTGCTTTCGCCATTCCCAACGCCGGGCTTCCGGGCGCCTCCCAACGGTCGCCCCAACATCTGCTCCTGGAAGCCCCGGCGTCGGTTGTCGCAGAAGTCCGCTGGGAAGCTTCAGAGGCCGTGGAGCTCCTTGCCCTCCCCCGAGGGGCTCTCCCGGGTGTACAGCATCCCGCCCAGCAGCGCCTGTGGGCAGCCACACAACAGCTGCTGAGAGCCGCCCAGGACACCGCCACCAGCCAGGTCATACCTCCCGCTCCCTGTCTTGGCACCAGTCTGAGGGGATGAGAGCGGCCCGGGGGAAGCCCTGCGGGCCTGTCGTGTGACGCGCCTGCGGTGTGACGCGCGTGACGCCGTCGGCGCCATATTTTTTGAGGGCGCGTGCCAGGCCTGGAGGGGCGGGGCGGCGCCAGGTGCTGCCCAGTAGGACCTGTGGCTGGAATCCAGGGCTAGGCCTTTGGGGAAGCGAGACCCCCCACCCTCAGCTCCAGCCAAGAAGGGAGTCGTCTGCTTCCCATCCCAGCAGAGGCTGGACGATCCAGGGCCCCAGGCCAGGACAGAACCCCTGAGATTGGTGGCATCCCCGTTTCTTCAAGGGGCACCTCCACTTGCTTTCCCCAGCAGGAATTGGGGCAGGCCCCAGAGGAGCCTCTTCCATGACTCCGGGATGGAGCCTCTTGCAGGGATGCACCTCCTTGGGAGGCGGTCGTAGCCTTGATCCAGGACCTCTGGGACCCCGACCCTAACCAAGGGGACAGAAGCTCCTTCTTGGCTTTGAAGATACATGAAGATACAGGGAGAGAGGCCAGGTGCAGTGGGTCACGCTTGTCATCCCAGCACTTTGGGACGCTGAGGTGGGCGGATCACTTGAGGCCAGGAGTTCGAGACCAGCCTGGCCAACATGGCGAAACCCCCTCTCTACTGAAAATACTAAAAAAAAAAAGGAGCCAGGCATGATAGCAGGCGCCTGTAATCCCAGCTACTCAGGAGGCTGAGGCTGAAGACTCACTTGAACCCAGGAGGTGAAGGTTGCAGTGAGCCGAGGTCGCACCACTGCAGTCCAACCTGGGTGACAGAGCAAGAATCTATCTCAAAAAAAAAAAAAAAAAAATTGCAGGGAGAGGGTGCCCTGCGGGACCCCACTTTACTCCAGTAGGGAAGGCACCGTGTAGAAGGAATCTGGAAGAGATCTGGAGACAGTAAAAAAGACGTAGGTTTATTCAGGGGACTTTCACACAGGTGCAGTGGCTGTGGCTGGACATGAGAACCACTACATTTGTGAAAAGCATGCAGCTTCCATAACATTTTCACCTAGCATCCTCGACCTGTTACAGGTGGAAGCTATCCGAGTTCCCGGTGGTGAATCCATACACAACTGAAACAACCTCAATTCTTGCCTCCTCAGAAGAAATAATTTGACTGAGGGTCACAAGGTAGATACCAGATAGAGGCAAGTTGCAGAGCAGGAGTAAAATTTTATTAAAAAGCAGTCCAGGAACAGGCGTGGTGGCTCATGCCTGTAATCCCAGTACTTTGGGAGGCTGAGTCAGGTGGATCACCTGAGATCAGGAGTTCGAGACCAGCCTGGCCAACATGGTGAAACCATGTCTCTACTAAAAATACAAAAATTAGCTGGGCATGATGGTGAGTGCCTGTAATCCCAGCTACTTGGGAGGCTGAGGCAGGAGAATCTCTTGAACCTGGGACATGGAGGTTGCAGTAAGATGAGATTGAGCCACTGCACTCCAGCCTGGGCTATAGAGTGAGATAGTATAAAAAAAAATGGTTATTAAAAAACTTTAGAACAGGAGGTAAAGGAAAGAAGGAAAGTACAACTTGGAAGAGGGCCAAGCGGTCGACCTGAGAAACCAAGTGCCCAGCTTGACCTCTTGACTCAGATTTTCACAGGTTGGCATCCTTCCAGGATCTTGCCACTCCTGATTCCTTAGCCTGGGGCTCCGAACACACTTTCTTCTTTGACCATAAAGTCATTCTGAGGGTACACATCAATTACGGCTGTCGGGCGCCTCTGCCATACAGAGGGGTCCCTCTGGTCCTAGGAACCTGGACTGGACACAATTGTTTGTACGATTACTCCCCCACCCCTTTTCTCATGCTCGCCAAATCCACCTTCTGGGAATGGACCTTAATACTGGAAATGGAGTCCCCAGCATAGTGAAAATAAATACATTCTACAAACTGACAAGGCCTAAAGGCTTTTTCCCAAATGTTTATGCACTTTTTCTTATTTTCTTTCTTTAAAATTTTACTTGTATATTCCTTTAGTGAAATGCTTACATGCTTAAATTAGGATATAGTTTGCTGTTTATGAGGCAGCTTTAGGCCACATTTAACAAAAGTAAGAACAAGTAGGATGCAAAAGTTTATACAGTATGTAAAAATCAGTAATTCAGGATGGGCTTGGTGGCTCACACCTGCAATCCCAGTACTTTGGGAGGGGGAGGCAGGAGGATGACTGGAGCCCAGGAGTTGTGACCAGCCTGGACAACATAATGAGACCACTGTCTCTACAAGAAATACAAAAAAAAAAAAATTACCCCGGAGGTCTCGCACACACCTATCATCCCAGGTACATCAGAGTCTGAGGCAGGAGCATTGATGAAGCCTGGGAAGCAGAGGTTGCAGTGAGCCAAGATTGTGCCACTGCACTCCAGCCCAGGTGACAGAGCGAAACCCCATCTCAAACAAAAAAATAAAACAAAGAAAAAAAAACACTAAAGGGTGCCAGAGAAGATGCCTTCCTTTTTCTTTTCTTTCTTTCTTTTTTTTTTTTTTTTTTTTTTTTTTTTTTTTTTTGAGTCTCTCCCTGTCACCCAGGCTGGAGTGCAATGGCCCCATCTCGGCTCACTGCAACCTCCACCTCCCTGGTTCAACTGATTCTCCTGCCTCAGCCTCCTGAGTAGCTGGGATTACAGGTGCTCACCACCACACCCAGCTAATTTTTGTATTTTTAACAAAGATACGGTTTCACTATGTTAACCAGGCTGGCCTCAAAGTCCTGACCTCAGGTGATCCGCCTGCCTCAGGCTCTCAAAGTCCTGGGATTACAGGCTGAGCCACCATGCCTGGCCATTTCAAATATTTCTTCAGTTTACAGTTGACTAGGAAACAAAGCTTTATCTAAAACCTTGAGGTCAGCAGAAGGGGTGTTAAGTTTTTGCCTGAGTGTGATTCCCTCCAGGGCCCCTCAGGAAGAAATTTGGAACAAAGAACGCCAGTGAGAGTTCAGTCCTGGGTTCACCCTTATCTGAGTTCGAAGGGAAAGCTGTCACCATTTTTCATCCTGTGGAGATCTGCGCTTCCGAAAACAACTTAGGGACATTTGTCAAGATATTATCTTTACTTTCTATAAGGGATCAAATACCTTGTGGCTCTAACCGACTTAGGTGGCTATTGTTCTGAGCTATTATTACCTTTTTCCTTTTCTTTTCTTTTCTTTTCTTTTTCTTTTTCTTTTTCTTTTTTTTTTATTGAGATGGAGTCTCGCTCTGTCTCCCAGGCTGGAGAGCAATGGCCCAATCTAAGCCCGCTGCACCATCCGCCTCCCAGGTTCAAGCAATCCTCCTGCCTTAGCCTCATCAGTAGCTGGGATAACAAGCATCTGTTATCACATCCAGCTAATTTTTGTATTTTCAGTAGACATGGGGTTTCACCATGTTAGCCAGACTGATCTGGAACTCCTGACCTCAGTTGATCTATCTGTCTTGACCTCTCAAAGTGCTGGGATTACAGGTGTGAGCCAGTGCACCCAGCCAATTACTACCATCTTCTTATCAACTTGCTAATTTACTTCTCAAGAATAGCTAGGTGCCCGGAATTTCCCTTGAAGGCTAATGTGGTTCGGGTATGTGCCCTCCAGATCTCATGATGAGATGTGCTTTCCAGCCAGGCGCAGTGGCTCACACCTGTAATCCCACCACATCCTCCTCCTCCAACTCCTCCTTCTCCTCCACCTCCTCCTTCTCCTCCACCTCCTCCTCCTCCAACTCCTCCTCCTCCTGCAACTCCTCCTCCTCCAACTCCTCCTCCTCCTCCTCCAACTCCTCCTCCTCCTCCAACTCCTCCTCCTCCTGCAACTCCTCCTCCTCCTCCAACTCCTCCTCCTCCTCCAACTCCTCCTCCTCCTGCAACTCCTCCTCCTCCAACTCCTCCTCCTCCTCCAACTCCTCCTCCTCCTGCAACTCCTCCTCCTCCTCCAACTCCTCCTCCTCCTGCAACTCCTCCTCCTCCTCCAACTCCTCCTCCTCCTCCAACTCCTCCTCCTCCTGCAACTCCTCCTCCTCCTCCTCCAACTCCTCCTCCTCCTGCAACTCCTCCTCCTCCTCCAACTCCTCCTCCTCCTCCAACTCCTCCTCCTCTGTTTCTTTATCCTCCTCTTCCCCTTCCTTCGTTTTTCCTCCTCCTCCATTTCTTTTTCCTCCTCCTCTTCCATTTCTCTTTCGCCCTCCTTTTCTTTTTCTTCCTCCTTTTCTTTTTCCTCCTTCTCCTCCATATCTTTTTCATCCTCCTCCTCCTCACAGGCATGAGCCACTAAACAAGGCCTGGCTGTTTGTTTCTTTCTCCTCCTCCTCCATTTCTTTTTCCTCCTCCTCCCTCTCCTCCTCCTCCTCCTCCTCCTCCTTCTCCTCACAGGCACCAGCCACCACGACTGACCTGGCTGTTTCCTTTTCCTCCTTTCCTCCTCCTGCTCCTCCTCTGCCTCCCAAATTGCTGGGATTACAGGCCTGAGCCACCACACCTAGCTATTTCTTCTTCTTTTTCTTCCTCTTCCTCCTCCTCCTTCTTCACTTAATTTTATTTTTTTTGATGTGGAGTCTCGCTCTGTTGCCCAGGCTGGAGTGCAGTGGTGCCATCTCGACTCACTGCAACCTCCACCTCCTGGGTTCAAGCCTCCCAAGTGTCTGCGATTACCAGCATCTGCCACCATGCCCAGTCAATTTTTGTACTTTTAGTAGAGATGGGGTTTCACCATGTTGGCTAGGCTGGTCTCAAACTCCTGACCTCTTGATCTGTCCACCTCCGCCTCCCATCAAGCTGGGATTATAGACATGAGCCACTGCGCCCAGTCCCCCTGGTTTTTCTTTTTGTTTTTTTTCCATGACATGGAGTTTCGCTCTTGTTGCCCAGGCTGGAGTGCAATGGCGTGATCTTCCCTCACTGCAACCTCCACCTCCCAGGTTCAAGCAATTCTCATGCCTTAGCCTGCCGAGTAGCTGGGATTAGAGGCACTTGCCCCCATGCCCGGCTAATTTTTATATTTTTAGTAGAGGCAAGGTTTCTCCATGTTGGCCAAGCTGGTCTTGAACTCCTGACCTCAGGTAATCCTCCCTTCTTGGCCTCCCAAAGTGCTGGGATTACAGCTGTCAGCCACTGCGCTGGGCCTACAGCTCATTTCTTACCACAGAAATCTTTGCACATCTCCACAAAACTGCCATCAGGGATGTCCCCAGAAACCATTCATCCCAGGTGCCATGCAGAGAAGAGCTTCTTGTTCTCCTTTTCCCTTTCCCTCTTCCCTCTCACCTCATCTTGTTCATTCACTCATCCCTTTTCCGTTCTCACTTTTAAGCGTTAACCTTTAAAAGCCTGTCTTCTCCTATAAGTAATGTATTGTAACTCCCGCCATCACCATATCCTTCTCCAACCCACCAAACTTCCAAGGGTGTTAAGTCCATAAACTAAGAAGAAATGGGAAACATTCATTGCAAAATTTGCAGCCCGTCAATCACCCAACGTGACAGCACAGATCTTCTGGTCTTTGAAGACCCATTTTTTTTTTTTTAAGACAGGTGTCACTCTGTCACCCAGGTTCAGGTGCACTGGTGCAATCACAGCTCACTGCAACCCCCAACTCCTGTGCTCAGGCGATCTGCCTGCCTCAGCCTCCCAAGCAGCTGGAACTACAGGAACACACCACACACCCAGCTAATGTGCTTATTTTTTGTGGAGATCAGGTCTTGCTCTGCTTGACAGGCTGCTCTCAAACTCCTGGCTTCAAGGGATCCTCCCACCTTGGCCTCCCAAAGCGCTGGGATTACAGGCATGAGTCACCATGCCCGGTCTGAAGACTTTTAAACACTGCCATATTCAAGATGCGTTGAAACTCACCTGTGTTTGATGAGCCTGCTTTTTCAAGTGAGTAATATAAAACACACTGAAATACCTTAAGCTTCTCAGGCTTTGTACCTTCCTCTGGAATAATCAGTGTATCCCAAAAGTAAATCCATAATGAGGTCCAGTTTTTCCTTCCTCCTTGGCTATGAAATAGACAAAGAAAAAGGCAAGCTAGCCATGTCCACCTCACTGTAGGAGACTCTCCTGTTTGCTTTTTGACTATATTTGGGAAATGAGGGCCTGACTGCTTTCCTACTTCCTAAGCACAACTTCCTTTACCTAGGAAATCCTCAGCGCGACCTACATGGATTAAACCAGCTTCCTCACTTTATTTCCAATATTCTTACAACCAAAGTATCCAGAAAGGGCAAGGCAACCTGAAAAAATGAGGACGGGTACATTATCCCATGAGCCAAACTGCCACTTACACTGGTTAGTCATGAAATCGGCAAAATTCCAGATGAGCTCTCCAACTACGTATTTTCTGCATTTTTGATCCAGACCCAGATGGTACTGCTGTGGCAGACTGTTCTGGTCATCTTCGCTGAACATCAGAGATGGATCCTGGAATTCAAGAGAAAGAAAATTTAAGAGTCAGAACTGGCAGAATTGTAAATGTTAAATGAAAAATAAAGATCCACTTGATGGTGACGAAAATATCTGACCTCACAGGGGGCTGTAGTGACTACAGGACTCACTGATGCTAGGGTAAAGAGAGCCAGGGAATGATCTAACCCAGAAGAAAATGGAGGTTTAAAAAAAAAACAACATGGCCAGGCGTGGTGGCTCAACCCTGTAATCTCAGCACTTTGGGAAGTTTAGGCCGGGCAGATCACAAGGTCGAGAGATCGAGACCATCCTGGCTAACACGGTGAAACCCCATTTCTACTAAAAATACAAGAAATGAGCTGGGCATCGTAGCAGGCGCCTGTAGTCCCAACTACTCAGGAGGCTGAGGCAGGAGAATGCTGTGAACCTGGGAGGTGGAGCTTGCAGTGAGCAGAGATCGTGCCACTGCACTCCAGCATGGGCAACAGCGAGACTCTGTTGAAAGAAAGAAAGAAAGGAAAAAAAGAAAAGAAAAGAAAAGAAAAAAAAAGAAAGAAAGAAAAGAAAGTCATTACTTAGTAACTGCTTTATTTATAAATATAATTTGACATTCCATTCATCTTACTTTTCCATCTCTATCTGCTGGTACAGTCTTAAGGCTGAACTACACAAGAAGTAAAAATATGCCTTGGGACCAGGCATGATGGCCCATGCTTCTCATCTCAGCACTTTGGGAGGCCGAAGGGGGAGGACTGCTTGAGCCCAGGAGTTCAAGAGCAGCCTGGGAAATATAGCAAGACCCCATCTCTACAAAAACTACAAAAATTAGCCAAGCATGGTGGCACACACTGGGGGTCCCAGCTACTTGGGAGGCTGAGGTGGGAGGACTGCTTGAGCCCCAGAGTTCAAAGCTTCAGTGAGCTGTGTTTGCATCACTGCACTCCAGCCTGGGTAACAGAGTGAGACCCTATCATAAGTAAATAAATGTATGTATGTATGTATGTATGTATGTATGTATGTATGTATGTATAATGAAATTAAACCAGGCTGGGCATGGCAGGTCAGGTCTATAATCCCAGCACTTTGGGATGTCAAGGTAGGAGGATCACTTGAGCCCAGGAGTTCAAGACCAGCCTAGGCAACACAGTGAGACCCAGTCTCTACAAAAAGTTTAAATATTAGCCAGGTATGGTGACGCATGCCTGTGGTTCCAGCCACTTGGGGGACTGAGGATGTAGGATCATTTGAGCCCAGGAGGTTGAGCAATGAGCTGTGATTATGCCACTGCACTCCAGCCTGGGCAACAGAGTAAGGCTGTGTCAAAAAATATATATCTTTAATTAAACTAAATAAATTCAGCTATTCTAGTCATATATCAAGACCTCAATAGCCATATGTAACTAGTGGCCACCATTTCACACAGTGCATATATGGGGCATTTCTATCATTGCAAGGGTTCTTTTTTGAAACAAGGCCTCACTCTGTCCCCCAGGTGGGAGCGCAGTGGTGCAATCATGGCAGACGGCAGCCTTGACCTACTGGGCTCAAACAATCCTCCCAACTCAGCATCCCAAGTAGCTGGGACTACAGGCAAGCACAACCATAACCAACTAATTTTATTTTTTATTTTTAGTTTTTTTTTCTTTTTTTCTTTTTTTTTTTTTTGAGACAGAGTCTCGCTTAGTCGCCCAGGCTGGAGTGCAATGGCGCGATCTCGGCTCACTGCAAGCTCCGCCTCCCGGGTTCATGCCATTCTCCTGCCTCAGCCTCCCCAGTAGCTGGCACTACAGGTGCCCGCCGCCTCGCCCGGCTAATTTTTTGCATTTTTAGTAGAGACGGGGTTTCACCGTGTTAGCCAGGATGGTCTCGATCTCCTGACCTCGTGATCCGCCCGCCTCGGCCTCCCAAAGTGCTGGGATTACAGGTGTGAGCCACCGCGCCCGGCCTATTTTTTATTTTTCTTAGTTTTTTGAGATGGAGTCTCGCTCTGTCACCCAGACTGGAGTGCAGTGACATGATCTTGACTCACTACAACCTCTACCTCCCTGGTTCAAGCACTTCTCCTGCTTCAGCCTCCTGAGTAACTGGGATTACAGGTGCACACCACCACACCCAGCTAATTTTTGTATTTTCTTAGTAGACACGAGGTTTCACCATGTTGGTCAGGTTGGACGCGAACTTCCGACCTCGTGATCCACCCACATCGGCCTCCCAAAATGCTGGGATTACAGGTGTCAGCCACCTTGCCTGGCCACAACTAATCTTAAATTTTTTGTAGAGATGGGGTCTATGTTGTGCAGACTGGTCTCATACGCCTGGGCTCAAGAGAGCCTCTGACCTCGGTCTCCCAAAGTGCTAGCATTCCAGGTGTGAGCCACAACACCCAGCACTGCAGCACCCAGGTCTATCAGTGCTGACCTAGAACCTCTCAAGAGTTTCTTAAGAATTCAGAACTGGGGCAAGGCATGGTGGCCCATGCCTGTAATTCCAGTACTTTGGGAGGCCAAGGCAGGTGGATCACTTGAGGTCAAAAGTGCAAGACCAGCCTGACCAACATGGTGAAACCTCACCTCTACTAAAAAAAAAAAAAACAAAAAAAACGATTAGGAGAACGTGGTGGTACGTACCTGTAATCCAAGTTACTTGGGAGGTCGAGGCAGGAGAATCGCTTGAACCGGGAGGCGGAGGTAGCAATGAGTCAATATTGTGCCACTGAACTCCAGCCTGGGTGACAAGAATGATCTTGCCTCTCAAAGAATAAAGAAATCAGAGTTGGTTACCTTTTCAAAGAGGATGAGCAAGGGTGCATATCCACGAGCCACTTTCCCCTTCTTGACTCGTTTGCAGAAGTGGCATTCTGTAAGCACGATAAATTTAAGGGTGCAAACAGAACAGCACAGTCCACTGTGGGGGGCTGTTCTTTATGTGTCAACGGGAGTCCCAGGAGCTGTGACAAATGAGTGTGAGCTGGCTGGGGAGGGAACAAGGGGCTGGATGGGGTTCAGGAATCCACATAAAAAAAAAAAACCGACAAGATAAAGCAACCTATCTTTGGTGAGGAAGATGAAAAAATGAGAGGGATAAAAATATGAGGACAGGCCTGGAATGGTGGCCAGGGAGGCCAGCCAGATCTCCACACAAAGATTCTGCTGTTCAGCAGGAGGTAGCCTCAGGGTGAAAGTTTCCTGAAGCAACTCAGGTCAGGCCTCACATACAAGAGCCCCAGAGGCTGCAAAAGCACCAGCTCAGCCAGCCAAGAACCCAGGGCCACACCCTTCTGAGACCCAGATTCCAAGTGAGGATCGCTGGGATTCAGCCGAACAGGAGGACGTGACAGCTGGAGGACCAATACTTCCCAACACCCTTCCAGCAAGCAGCTGTGGACATGCCATAGGAGTGGTGACAGGCAGGATGGTGGTCTGGGAAGAAGGATCCCAGACTGGGTGTCCCATAGGACCAGGTTGTGACAATCCCACAGCCAACACTCATGCCCCAGCCAAACCCAAACCCCACAGCTCCCCAAGCCCTCCATGTAAATAGCCTGTGCACTGCTAAGCAGATACCTCAGGGAACAATCTGATGGCTGTGAAGAAGATGCAGCCTCAACAGGGTTCCACAAGCCTTCTGCAAGCAAAGCCTTCTTTGCTTGGGTGCCTCTTCAAAGCACTAGGGAAGCTCTTAAAAGATACAGGGCCAGGCACAGTAGCTCACGTCTGTAAACTCAGCATTGTGGGAGGCAGAGGCAGGAGTACAGCTTGAGGTTAGGACTTTAAGGACAGCCTGGGTGGAATAGTGAGATCCTGTCTCTACAAAACACAAAAATTAGCATGGCATGGTGGTATATGCCCATAGTCCCACCCACTTGGGAGGCTGAGAAGGGAGGATTCCTTGAGCCTGGGAGGTCAAGATTGCAGTGCCCATGATCATGCCACTGTGCTACAACCTGGGCCACAGCACAAGATCCTGTTACAATCAAACAAGCAAACAAAAAACCAAAGATGCCTGTCATCTGCCCCATCAAATAAATCGAAATCTCCGCAGGGTGACACAGAGTATTCGCATTTTAAAATATCTCCTCTGCTGAATAAAAGTACAGTAATGGCTGAAAACCACTGAGTTATGTAAATATACTTCCTGTGACTTATTTGTAGCCCTTTCATATCTAACAATTTCTACAGACCCTCTCTGTGGGCTTCAGAAGCCAGAATGGGCAGGGCCAGGTGAGAGGTGTCCTAGCACACTGAGGGTAGAGCACAGCTCTCAGCTCAGGGGGACCCATTTCTGAGGCGAAGGCACCCACCAGGGGCTCCGCCTGTCTTCAGAGGGAAAATCACACCTCAGAACCCCAGAGACCCAAAAGAAAGCTCCACTTCAGCAGATACCTGCCACTGGGCCCTGGAGCGGCAGCCCCAGGAAAAACTGCCATTGCACTGTCAGCTCCCTCCAGCCCTCTCTCAGGTCCCAGCAGGAGGAGGTCTCTGACTAAGCTCAGAGGTCTCAACAAACGGCGGGTTGAAGCTCAGAGGAGTTACTAATAGACCTATAGTTACCTCAAGACTCTACCTGATCAGGGCCAAAAATGAGTCCTGGGAGGGCAGCCAGGAAGAAAGCAGGGCAGAGAGGAAACACAGGGAGAGGGGCCCTGGGACCACATCAGATACGGAGGGAACCAGGGGAACGAGAGCAGCCCTGATGATTGTGCTCCCCACAGCCCCTGCATGTCTCTGTTCCCTGAGAATTCAGGGTGAGGAGCTCACTCTTACCCTTCACCCGTTCCTGGGCTCTGGCAGGCTGGCCTGATTCCTGCCCCAGCCTCACCCATTCTCCGCAGTCGTCACCACTGATGTGGGCAAGCTGATCTCTCTGGTTTGCTGGGCTCTCACTCGCCACCCAATGGCACCAAGTTAACTTCTTTGCATGCTTTATTTTCTGTGATTAAAAAGGGAAGCAATTCTCACTAACACCATTTCTGAGAGGAGAAAACAGGCACAGGGATGTTCTATGACTTCCTCAAGATCACCAAGCTACAAGTGGGAGCTGGGCTTTGAATGGAAGTCTACCCATGCTCCTAAAGTTGAGCCGTCCTCCAAGGAAAGGACAGCACTGTAAAAGCTCAGTGAATGGGATGGGAGACTTCACTAAGGCCAACCAGGCTGGTACCCTGATATCCAACTTCCAGCCTCCAGAACTGGGAGAAACATAATTCTGTTTTTGATCAGATCCCCAGGCTATGGCTCTTTGTTGTAACATCCTGAACTAGCCCAGAAGTGCGATTCCATCACCTGAGTCATACTCCATCATTCAGAAGGGAGTCACTAACCCCTCAGTGGTGTCTTTGTGCATGCTGCCCACCTTAGGCTGAGATGAGGCACAGTGTCTGGGTCTAAATAAAATGGGAAGGCACTGGAAGGTGCAATGTCAGAGGAGGAGGATGTCTGAATTTCATTTAATCTCAACGTCTACTGGTGCGGCATGAAAGAGGAGGCCCAGAGCAAAAGTGTCTTCTCCTGAGATCACACTGTGAACCCCAGGCCCACTGGAGTTCTATTCCATGCTACTTCTCACTCCTTTTTGAATTTCCTGCATCTGTAAGTGTGTGCAATATCTACAGGGAACACCACACCATGAGTTTTATAAATCTATCTCAAACACGCCTCATGAGTTCCCTAGGAGGGAGATGCTGGCGTAATCCCCATTGTGCATGCTGGGGAGGCCCCAAAACACCAAAGGACTTCTCTAGGGTCTCACAACTGCTAAGATAAAGGTTGTTTGACCCAGAACTGTCTCCTCAAACCTGGGACCCTGGTTACATCCAGGTCTTCCCAACGTGCTGAAGGGGCACACTTTGGCATAATGGTGAAAGGTAAGGAGTTGATGGGGGAGGGTGAGGGGCCAGAAGCCCAGTGGGGCCTTTGAGTAGGTCTTATGGAAAGGAGGAGGTTACAGGATGGAACCTACAAGATGTGACCTCACTTCCTTACTGACAGACCCCAACAGAACTTAGAATTCTGGTAACTAGGCACCCATATTATACACACAGCCCCATTTCCAGCTCAGTTGGCAGTCGACACTCGAGAGAGCAACATGTTCTCTTGCTGTGTCCCGACATGCTGCCGACGTCCTCGTTGCAGAAGAGGCCAAAATGAGACTGTTTCTCGAGAATATAGACATTGGTACAACCCTCACCCTCGACGCCTCTGGCCCTTTGCCAGAAGGCACCCACAGGTAACACAGGGCCCAGGGCAGGCCCGTCCAGGCCAGGCCTCAACTGTGCCCACTAGGGCAGTGCTGAGCCCCTCCCCATGTGTTTGGGGGAAACAGGGGAAGAGGGGCCCTCCCTGGACAGGAGCAGGTAGGTTGTCCGGGGTTGGGAGCCTGGTCAGTATGTCAGGTTCACAGCCCAGACCATGCCTTCAGGATGGGAAGGTGAGTGTCGAGGACACAGTTTGTCTGCTCAGATCTGAATCCCAAGACCTCAAGCTTCATCTGCCGGAGACCTCCAGCTCCTCTGGCTGGAGGTCTATGCAGATGCTCCAATGTGCCAAATCCTGTTGGGGAAGGGGGCGCCAGGGAGGAGTTCTAATGGGGGTGTCCCACTATGAGGTCAACCAGGCAAGCCACTGACACCTCTTCGCTTGGCTCACTCTCTTTGCAGAGCTCCACACAGCAGATCAAGCAGGAGCTGTTGGATGGATTCCATTTCTCCATCTTCTTCAAAGAAGGGCAGGGGCCCCCTGCTACCAACCATGGCCAGTGCTGGTCTGGGGTGAGACTGGACACAGAAGGGTCTCCACAGACAGGGACTCCAGAAAACCAGGGTGGGCCCAGGACTCAAATACGAATATGGGGACTCCCTAGGCTCTGTCCTAGGGCTTTCACACTTGAGTGAGCCACTGTCCTCTCCCAAAGGAATCTGGCTGCCATTAGTCCCCAGTGGCAACTTGGTTACAGGCAAAGTCCCTTTCACCTATCAGAGGAAGATCAGAGAAAATCCTTCTGTTTTCACTTGATGCTATGCCAGGAGTATCTCAGCATGTTGCTACAAGAATTGAGTACAATGGTAACACTGTAGCAACATACTCATACTGTTATCATTTTAACCCCCACCCTAAGTGTATCTCTGGCAACAGGCAGCACCCCTCCCCTGCCAGACCTCCTCCAGGACTTAAAACTCAACACTTTTACACAAACAAGTTCGGGCGGGGTGGTGATTGCAACAAAAGAAGGTGAAGCTACTCTATGAATCTGTGTTTAAAGTGTCATCTCAGAGAACTCATCCCTGCAGACCCACCAGGCAGGAGCTGCACCCTCGCATGTCACTGTAATATTCCTTAAGGGAGGCCATGATCCACAGCGGGTCAGCCTCTCAGTGCCGGTGGAGCCTGTCGTGACTAAATTTCCTTTCTAGGCTGCCTTTCTGCAGGGAGCATAATCCTATGTGTGTCCTAATAGGCTGGAGCAGTTTGCCAGGGCTGCTATAATATGCCACGCTGACTGAAGGGCTTAACCACAGAAATCTGGTTCCTCACAATTCTGGAGACTGGAAGCCCAATGTCAAGCTGTCAGTCTGGGGTGGTTTCTCTGGGCCTCTTTCCTAGCCTTGGAGATGGCTGATTTCTATCTCAGTCAGCACAGGGTCTTCTCTTGAACTTCTCTGTGTACCGACCACATCTCCTTGTAAGAACCCCAGGAATATTAACTTAGGGGCCACCCTAATGAACTCACTTCTCCTGAATTACCTCTTGGAGAACTCTGTGTCCAAACACAGTCACATTCTGAGTCTCTGGGGTTGAGAATAGAAACAGTTACATTTGGGGGAGGGGACACAATTCAACCCATAAAATACACAAATCCCCTGCGGAAGACACACACCCGGGAAAGGGAAATCTGGGTGAAAGGATGTGCAGATAGCAAGTTTCAACAGGTGTAGCCAGTTGACTTTCCAAAAGGGCTCCAGCTGCTCACAGGGTCACCAGCAGCCTCTGAATGTAGCTGCTTCTTTGAACACAACCTCCCCTGAATACTAACATGTTCTTAACTTTCTGTCAATCTGCTGTCTGTGTGGCAGAGAGAATCACCTTGTTTCATTTCCACTTTAAACCATACATTTCCGTAACCTTTCCCGCTTTCAATACCTGCCTGCGTTTTCTCTTCCACGAGTCGCCTGGCAGATCCTGGGCCTTGGGATGCGCTTCCTCCCACCCTGGAGTCTTCCGGCACTTTCCCCTTGACAAGGGCTGGGATGGCCGTAGCTGTTTCTCCAGACTCACATTCATGTTAAAGAACAAAAACAATCATATCCCTTTAAGTCAAAGGGTTCTTCTAGAGCATCTTGTCCGGTGTGCTGTCACTGAAATAAGGAGGGGATGAGACCTCCCCAGACCCTTCCCTTCCATATAAGAAGCAGAGCCTCAGGTGGCCTAGAGGGAATTTCATCCAGTCCTCCCTGTGGAAGGTGCTCTCTTCTGAGCCGGGTGCTGCTGAGCAAGCATCTGACATCCAAAAGCCCGCGTCTCCTCTTCTCCACCATGAGGGTGATTTTTGAGGAGTGCAGGGATGATGCTCTTCATGCAGGCTGTTGATACAGAGGGTGCTGTTGCCCCACAGCTCACATTCACCATGCTGATGCCTTGAAGGCATGAATCATTTTATCCTTCCCCATCCTCACATGCAATTTTACCTTGAAAGCCTAGAACCCTTTTCACCATGGGCACCCAGGTTCTCCACATGCACAAGTCCCTCAAGGGTTGATGCTTCTTGGTGTGAGTTCCAGATCCCGATCCTCTGGTGGTTCATGGTGTTACCACTGACTCTCATGTCCCTCCTTGTCCCCCTAGTATGAAAATGAGATCTGCAGGATGCCAACTTTCCAGCCCAGCACAAGGGAGAAGCTGTTGGAGTCCCTGGTTCCAGCCTTTCTAACTAAACCCATCTCCTCCTATGCCACCTGCCTGGGTCCCTCCTGGGACTTTATCACCGTGCCACACTTTTTGGAACTACTGGTTAGAAGGTGAGTGTCCATCCCCTCCAAGGCACTGAGGTGTCTCTGTCCCCTACTGGCTGTGTCTTGAAGATGCACCTCTTGCAGCCTCAGTTGGCTCCTCTGGAACAGGGAGTAATGAGAAGATGAACCTCACAGGGTTCTTGTAGGGACTGAATGATCTAAGACACGGCAAACAAAGGGGTCCCTAGAGCCTAAAACTCTGGACAATCTGCTGTGGGTGCTGTGATTCATGTTTATTACTTTTCTCTTCCCCCTCACTGAAGCAGCTCTCAGCATTCTGCCACAATGGCCCATCTCTCTTCCTGTTTGGAAAGGCACATAGAAAGCAAGTCTGCAATGGCATTAGTAAACGATGTCTGAGTTTCCTTCTGGCTGGACTTTCTCCTTGATACAGACAGAAGAGGGGTCCCTTCATGCTGAAAAAGGAGCCACAGGCCCACTCTGACATCTGGAGAGGCTCACTGAGTTTCTCCAATGGTTGGGGTTCACTCATTCAACACATACATACAAAACACTTCATTTGTGCATCGTTCTTCTTGTGACTTGGCATAATTTCATAAACAAGGCAGATGACAATCCCTGGGCCTCAATTCTACTCAGAGTCAGGTGCTCACAGTAGACACAATAAACAAATGGTATCTTCAGAATGTTAGAGGTGAAACCCTCATGGCCTCCTCTACGTATGGTGGCATCCTCCCAGATCCTGACTAGAATGACGGAGCCCAACAAGTATCAACTGGGGGGACTTAGGGTTCTGAAGGGCCTCTTCACCCACAAAACATGGGGGGAAATATGTGGACTCTGGCTGGGGAGAGACTAAAGGAGCCCTGGGGTTCATATGTCTTGTAATTCCCACAACAAGGCTGACATCTGGGGACTTCCCCTGCACGAGGCAAATAGTGAGTTCTGTAAATGGAGACTTAGGTCCCTTGCAAAGGAGACGTGAGGTTGAGGTCACAACTGGCCACTGAGAGACCCATCCCCAGCACCGTGCCTTCCCAGCTCTCCCTGTCCTCCTCCACCCAACATCTGCCCCTACCCTCCTCACCCCAGGACCAGAGCTGGAGCTTTGATGAGCAAGCTGCTCACAAATCTGCCTGGAGCTGCAGTCCTGAGTGCCCAGGTGCACAGTGCTGTGCTCCAGGGCCATTGGGAAGACAATGTCAGTGGGACGCTGGGGCGCAGAAGGGTCCGTACAGCCCTGCTACATGGCCAGGTCTGCCCCTTCCAGGACAGCACTGATGGCTTGGGGTAGGGTGGGGCTGTCCTCTACACAGGCAGCAAGAGGCCAAGGACCCAGAACCACACAAGGGTGCCCTGGAGGGTTGTGTGGGAGAAGGCCAGGCCTCTGACTCAGCTGTCCACTCCATCACCAGCACCACCGGCTCCATTTTGTTCACCTGGCCCCCTGAAAACACTTCAGTTTGCGGCCAGGCCCTGCAACGGTCATCTTTCTGGATAAAGCTGGCCTTCAGGACCTTCACCTGGCCTGGACTGGGCTTGGAGGACCATCAGGGAATTGTCCTAGGCCAGTTGGTGCTTCCGGAGCCCAAGGAGGCCAAGCCAGATGGTGAGAAGACTTTCCAGGGCTGGTGTTTTCGGGGTACAATTCCCTTAATTTCCATCCAGTCATTTCTATACTTGGAAATCCCAGTGAGGAGTGACTGGAATGGTGACCTTTTCTCCTTTTCCAGATCCTGCTCCACCTCCTGGGCAACACGCATTAACAATGCTGGCCCTGGAGCCAGCGCCACCACTGCTGGCGGAACTGCCGCCTGCTCTGGAGCCAGAGTCACCTGTAGCCCTGGATGCACAAGGATATCGACATTCAACACCAGCACCAGCACCAGGGGAAGGGCCCCCTCCAGGAACAGTGCTGGAGCCACAGTCAGCCCCAGAGTCACCCTGTCCCTGTCCCGGGACTGTCAAGAGCCAACACACTGAGGAGCGGCTTGACATCACCACCTTCCCTCCCAGGCTGCTGGCAGAGCAGCTGACCCTCATAGATGCGGTGAGCAGCTGGGCTTTGCAGGCTGTGCGTCTGGCACCAGCTGTCTCAGACCAGCCTCTCCCTGAAGAGCAGCCAATGCCCTGGGTCCAGTTTCAGCCCCACTTCTTACCAACCATGGGATCTGGATGAGTTTCCTCACCCACAAGCCTTCCCTGTCTGCATGTGGACAGCAGAGATGGGAAATCACCCGTACCAGTTGCACAGAGTGACTGTGCAGACTGAATGACGGGGGATGGACAAAGCAGGACAAGGCAGGTGATCAGTGAGGGGCAGGCAGGGCCATGGGTCACTCACCCAGCTGCTCAGGAGCCTCACTACCCTCAGCACTAATTAGGTATCTCATGCATATTAGATTCTATGGCAGACACCCAAACAGAGCCCAAGGTTGCAGTTGCTGCAAGGAAACTGCACCGGTATGGAGAGAAGGAGTAGAGGGCTGATTGGGATGGGAGGAAGTAGAGGCCTCAGGATGGGCAGGCCTGAGCCACCTTCTAGTTCTTGGAGTGAGAATGGCCTGGAAGAAAACGTCACTCTCACTTTCCACCCTTGTTGGGTTCTGCGCCATGATGCATTCAAGGCCCTCGGTGCGCAGAAAACCAAATGCAGGGACTCCCACAGGTCTGGAGCATATTTTAAAGTTTTCTGAGCTCCAGCTCTGTTCATGCCAGAGACTGTGGATGACTGTGAGCTCACTTCCTGCCTGGGACTGTGGGTGACTCTGAGCTGGGCTGTGCTGTGTCCGTGACACTCTCCTCCTCCCCGAAAGGAGCTGTTCAAGAAGGTGGAACTCTACGAATGCATGGGCTCCATATGGGGCCAACGACATCAGAAGGGGAGTGAGCATGTGGCACCCACAGTTTGTGCCACCATTGCACACTTCAACAGGCTCACCAACTGTGTCACCACCTCCTGCCTCGGGGACCACAGCATGAGGGCCCAGGACAGGGCCAGGGTGGTGGAGCACTGGATCAAGGTGGCCAGGGTAAGCCATGGTTGGGCCTTGGGATTCCCTCTCTCAAAATGGGGAACTGCCTCTTCTCCGCCATCGGCTTTCAGGATTGGCATCTGTATCTCTAGCCTGAGCCCTGCACATCCCCTAAGCCCTTCTTCCCAGAGCTTCCCTGACCTTGACCCCCATGGCCCAGTAGTGGCTGCTCACTTCTGACCTGGGATCTTCCTTGGGTTGAACTGAAATCTTCCTAGATGAGTGACATTCACTCAGCCCCAGGTATACCCTCCTGAGGCTCCCTGGGCCTCTGCTTCATTCAGGAAGGGAGATCTCAGCAGAGGGGGCTGAGGCTGAAGTGGGTCGGACTCCAACTCTGGACCTCACAGCTCACTCTTCCCTCTCCAGGAGTGCCTACGCCTCAACAACTTCTCCTCGGTGCACGCCATCGTCTCTGCTCTGCGCAGCAACCCAATACATCGGCTACACAAGACGTGGGCAGCAGTGTCCAGGTGAGGAGCTCCCTCCACGGGAGCACCAGAGTTGACCTAGGGACCCATACGTCTCCCCATGTGCCCTCAATGACTCTGAAAGGTTCTTGGAGAACAGGGACGGTGGAGGTAGGGATGGGCTGGTGGGTGTGCTCACGAAGCTGCCCTGGACTCCTAGGCAAGGATTTCTAACTCAGGAGGAAGGTTTTTTAACCATCAGGAACAGACTGGAGCCAATTGGAGGCTTTCAGGTGTTTGTACCCAGCAGTGGAACTGTGTCCAGCTGGAAGTTAACTGTGAACACGCAGGGGCTCATGTGAAGTGGAGATGGGCCAGGGGAGGAGCATGACAGTCCCACCCTGGTCCTCTGGAGCCCTTGTCATCAGACGACCCCACTGGAAACTCTCACGCAGGAAGCCGAGATTCATTGAGTTTTCAAACAAAAGGGATTGGAACTCACAAATCTCCCCCGTGATTCCCAAATTTACCCTTTTTTCTTTCCTCTGTCCATAGCAAGAGCAAAAAATATCTAAAAGAACTCTGCAAAAAGGACACTGCAGTGAAGAGGGACCTGCTGATCAAGGTACAGTGGAGTCTGGGAGATGCGGCACAAGTGTTTAAGGGTCTGAGAAAAGAGTGAGTTTGGAAGGGCATTGGACCTGGTGTGCAGTGGTTATTTTGTAATGTTTTGACTTACCTACAAAAAGTGCACTTGAAAAATTCCCTCCAGGCCTACTTTGGGCAAACAGGAGGAAAGGTGTGTGGGTCCATGGGCGCGTGGGGGCACGGGGACAGGAGGTCCTGGAAATGGGAATGTGGCAATGGCTGCTGGGCTTCTGAGTGGGGGTGATGAGCTGCAGCATTAGCAGGGCTCTGGCTCCCATGTTGGTCAAGGCTGCTGGCGTGGAGCTTCCTCCAGGCTGGGGGTGGTCATTGTAGGTGGGACTTTCTTCCTTCCTCAAACTGGCAGCAATTCCTCAGGAAGCCAGGCCTCTGCTGCTGCATCTGTCTGCAGCGCACCTCCATGGGCAGGGACTGCAGCCCACACTGGGGGAAACAACAACAGAGGAAGCTCATGTGCCAGGGAGTCCCGTAGACTGCCCAGCTATGGGTCCCAATGGGCAAACTCAGGACACATGTATGTGCTTGCTGGGACTCCCCGCTCTGCCCTTTGCAGACATCTGAAAATGGTCGTGTCACAGGATTCTCACCAGTTAGCAGTGACACATGCTCATGACAAGTATCTGGGGGATCCATGCATTCCTAGGGGATCCTCCCCAACCAGATCTCCGAAACTCCATGCAAATGAGAAGGCAACATGCCACCCCACCCAGGATTCTGGAAAACCCTGCCATATCCGTCAGAGATGTCGCCTCAGGAGGCCACATCCTGAATGGAGGAAGAGAGAGTTCTGTGCATGGAACTCCCCTGGGGGATCAATGACGAGGCCAAACCGTGGATTTGGCATGGCGCAAACCCAGTTTCTGTGGCAGAGACTCCGGTGGGGCTCAGATACGCAGGTGCCATTTAACCAGGTCTCCTAAAATGCCCTGTCCCTTTCCCATCACGACTCTGCAAGGCTGGAGTCCTAGACACTCAGAGACTCCAGAGAACAAGACCCTGATGGGTGGTGGTGCTGGGATGTGGGGTGAAGGCAGCCGAGACAGAGCCTCCAGTAGGGGAGGAGGTGCCCTCTCTTTTGGGGCCCTGGGGAGTCACTGCCCACTCTTGGTCTCTGTTTCTTTATCTGGAAAATGAAGGGATGCTGAGCCTGTAGTGCGGGCCTCACAGGGTGGAAATGAGGTTCGAGAAGAGAAAGCAATTGGAGGGTGCTCCTGAATGGTTCTTTCTCAGAGGGATGAGGGGGAGAACAATGACAACAGCTACAGGAAACAGTACTCAGGAGGCCCTGTGAGGTAGCTGTGGTTTTCATGGCTCTTTACAGAAGAGGAAACAGTCTCAGGGAGGCCTGGCTGTATGATTGGGTGACACACACAGGGAGTGTGGAGCTGGCCAGTGGTATGAACACTGTGCCAGGTGACTCACGCCAGTCCCTGGGGTTCCAAGTGTGGGGTGGCTGGGGTATAACTGGGGGAAGGGAAGACAGCCTCACTGTCCCTGTCCCTGACACCTGGCAGGCGGGGAGCTTTAAGGTGGCCACCCAGGAGAGGAACCCCCAGAGAGCCCAGATGAGGCTGCGGAGGCAGAATAAGGTGAGTGAGACTGTGGCATGGAGGGACCGCAGGGGATCAGAGGACAGGGCTCTTTTCCCCACCAGCTGGAGACCTCCGTATCAAGACAGCGGGGGCTTCCTCCCCAGCCCTGTCCTCCTATGGCCACTGGGCCTGGAAAACCTCCATTGGAAAGACCAGAGCAAGGGTCTGGGAAAGCAGAACTCAGAGTGGATGTGGGGAAGGGTAAGGCTGGGACCACAGGCCCTTGTGACTTGTTAAAATCCCACCATAGAGGTAACTAGGAGTGACTGCCAGATTGGAGGTCAGCTGGAATAGAGGAGGCAGAGAATTGGGAAAGGTAGCTGAGGGTCTTTGGCTGCTACAACTGGGAGACCTGGGGAGGGGGGTTCTGGGAGACAGGGGCTGATGGGATTTCATGGGACAGGGCCTTGGGCAGGCACCTCACCTCAGGGTCAATACTCATCACCACTACCCCTCCCACCTCCCCACCCCTCCATGGCACAGGGCGTGGTCCCCTTCCTGGGGGATTTTCTGACTGAGTTACACAGGTTGGATTCGGCCATCCCGGATGATCTGGATGTGAGTGAGCCTGGGGCAGGCTGCTTGGGAACCAGGATCCTGAGGCTTGGGAGGAGAGGGGCCTGGACGGAGCCCTTAGATCTCAGCCCTTGGAAAACCTCCTCTCCTGAGAGTCTCACAGCTGCTCCTGTGGGAGGGGGTGCCAGGCCCATCTCATTACCTCTGACTGACAGAGGCTCCATGGCAGTCACCAGTCCCTATCCCTGAGTGGTGAAGCTGCAGAGCTACCTGACTGCAATGATGCTGAGCTGTGGGCTGAGCTGGACTCAGCCTCTCCCTAGGGTAGTCCCATAATAGGAGGGTGAAATTGAGCCTTTCCAAGGGCAGGCAATTCCAGGGTCACTGAGCACTTTCTTTCTACGAGAGACCTCAGTTTCTCTGTCTGTCATCTCAGAGGGTTGGGGCAGAAGGTCCCTGAGCCTCAGCTCCCATGCCCTCTGCCCTAGAGCCCGGAGCCTGAGGCAGGTTCATGTTCTGTCATGTGCATATCCCCTGACCCTGGTGGCCCTGGCAGTAGTGCAGCATGGGAAGGGATGGGGTGGGGCTGTTGTGGGCCAGGGACCTTTCTGATGGGCTCTATCTGACTTCCAGGGCAACAGCAACAAGAGGAGGAAGGTGAACAGCTGGGGCATTCTCGTTGGATGAGGTTGGGGATGTGGACGTCACAGTCCACCCTGGGCAGGACACTCCCTGGCTCCATCCTCTACATCTTAGGTTTACTGGGAGGGTTTGACACACACAGGAGGAGGAGGAGACCTATCCCAGTGGAGAGAGTGGGAAAGGCACTGGAATCAAAGACCAGTTCCTGCCGGAGGGGCTGTTCACATCCAACTCTGAGAACAGGCTGGGGGCTGCATGGGGCCCCTTCACAGAATGGCCCCAGGGACCAGCCCCTTCTCCCTGCCTGCCAAAGGTCCCCTCAGTGTCTTCCACCCAGGCCCTGTCAGCATCCTGTCCTCTGTCTCTAGGAGGTCCGAGTTCTGCAAGAAATGCAGCTGCTCCAAGTGGCTGCCATGAATTACAGGCTTCGGCCTCTGCAGAAATTTGTCACTTGTTTCTCAAGAATGGAGCAGCTCAGTGAAAAGGAGAGGTGAGGGCCTGGCACATGGGCAGAGGGTGGGAGAAGGCTCTCCATTTTTTTTTAAATGTGGTCTGGCTCTGTCGCCCAGGCTGCACTGCACTGTCACCATCTCTGCTCACTGCAACATCTGCCTCCTGGGCTCAAGCCCTTCCTCAGCCTCCCAAGCAGCTGGCACTACTGCTATCCACCACCGTGTCCGGTTGTTCTCCAGTTGTTGTTCTGGTACAGGTGGGGTTTCACGATGATGTCCAGGCTGGTCTCAAACTTCTGGCCTCAAGCAATCCACCCACCTCAGCCTCCCAAAGTACTGACAGTACAGGTGTCAGCCACCCCACCTGGCCTAGAGGAGGCTCTCCTGTGGACAGCTGCAGAGCGCCTATGGCCATGACTCCACCGCCAGCATCAAGCCCTGTTGCATGGGGACTGCTGGGGACCCAGGATTCCTGCTGGGCAGGCAATGAGAAGAGACCCGATGTGTGGGTCATGGTGGCCTCACAGCTGCCTCTCTGTCCTGCAGCTACAAGCTGTCCTGTCAGCTGGAGCCCGAATCCCAGTAGGCTGGAAACATCCTGCAGTGGCTGGGGCCCTATTGGGATGCTGGCCAGAACACCAGCTCTGCATCATCCTTCACCCAGACCGGAGACACCAGGAAATCACATCTAGGTGGCTGGCAGCTCAGCTATATCTTGACCCCGCTCCTCAATACCAGCTGCTCCTGCTGGCCAGGATCAGGTCATGGGACTTTTGCATGTCAGGCGGGAAACCATTTTATGTTTATTTTCTTTAGTGTATAAGTAACGGTTTTTTTTCTTAACTTTCGTTAAAATAAAAGTTTAAAACACTATTCAGAATGTTCTATAGTTGTTGGAATGGGAACAGTAACTCCAGTGCAGTAACCGTATACCAGTCTTTAGGATTCATCGTCTAGCATGTCAAATTGAGGCTATGGCTGAACAAGTCATGGAATAGCGTTCGCGTTACACCTGTCAACCGTTTAATGTTTTCCTTCTTTATTCAAATTAATTATTGCTAACTCTGTTTAAGGAAAACAAAAAATAAAACAAACAAACAAAAAAACACTGAAAAACCACAGTATGTCACCCAATCTATGTCACTTGTTCTACTGACCAGTTACTCTCAAACTTAAATTCTAGTTAAATTCAAGTTCCACTGGGTTACTCCACTTTTTTAAGTTGTAAATATTGAATGAATCACTTAAATGTTTACTGAAGGGCTGGAGATGGGAGGTATTTATGCCAGTGGTAGGGCTGGCCTTCTCCAGAAGTCCTGTGCACAAGGGAGCTGGCCACGAGTCTCCAGGAAATACAGATAAACTTTTCCCACTATGGATCTTCCCAGACTTTCTGGCACCTCTCCCCTAAGGGAACATCAAGGAAGGAGAGAATTGTTTGAACCCAGTATCTAAAGGATGTCCCACAGCTTAATTTGAATACAAGCCCCATTGTGGTATATCAGACAAAAACAAGTCAAAGAAATCAACATTTCAGGGTCTGAAATATGATACCCCCAAATCAACACAAAATAAACACTTCAATCCAGTCCTGGAGCCACAAAGCTCCTATAAGAAAAGTGGGAGTTTATTTCAGCAAAACTTGTGTCTATGCATGCAGTTTGCAAAAAAGAAAGAAAACAACAGCAAAAAGTATCTATGGCAGCAAACCCTTAGGCTATGCAATTGATTTGGCATTACTTTTTCTTTCTTATTTTTTGTTCTTTTTAGATGGGACACAAAAATCACTGCTAACAAATATAAATACAAACACACGGGACTATACATCATTTGAGAGCTTCCGCATGGGAAAGAGAAACAATGAACCATTAAAGAAGGCATCCTGATGAGTTCATGTCCTTTGTAGGGACATGGATGAAGCTGGAAACCATCATTCTCAGCAAACTATCGCAAGAACAGAAAACCAAACACCACATGTTCTCACTCATAGGTGGGAATTGAACAGTGAGAACACTTGGACACAGGAAGGGGAACATCACACACTGGGGCCTGTGGTGGGTCCGGGGGTTGGGGGAGGGATAGAATAGGAGATATACCTAATGTAAATGATGAGTTAATGGGTGCAGCACACCAACGTGGCACATGTATGCATATGTAACAAACCTGCACGTTGTGCACATGTACCCTAGAACATAAAGTGTAATAATAATAAAAAAAAGAAGGCATCCTACACATTGAAAGAAAGTTCAGCAGAAACATATCTGTGAAAGGGATTGCAATCTAACATGTATGAGAAACTAACACTACTCTGGGAAAATGAACAAAATCTAATACCCAAGCTAAAACTGGGCAAAGAACCGCAACAGGCACATCTGAAAAGTAATCATGAAATTGACTGACAGGTCAAAGAGAAGCTGCTCAGCTTCACTAATCATCACACACATGTCTAAGTGCAAACCACACTCAGATACCTCTCACTCTCATTAGGATGAAACTTACCAAAAACAAGAAAAATCCCATACATTTGCAGGCAGTGGCCAATGTAGAAGTGCAGAAAAAGAGATTTTATACACTATTGGTGGGAATGTACATTACTATACACATGAAGGAAAACAGTTGAAGGTGCCTTAAACATTTTACAACTACCCGTTCACCCAGGAATACCACCACTGCTTACACACAGAAAGCGCATGAAATCTGTCATGTTGAAGAGATATCGGCCTTCTTATGGCAATTGAAGCACTATGCACAATAGCGAAGGTATCCAATCAACCTACCTGTTCATGCACAGATAAAAGGATAAAGAAACTGCGGTACACAATGGAATCCTCCTCGGCCATAGAAATTCATGAAACCATGTCATCTGCAACAACATACAGAAACCTGGAGGACATGATTTTCCATGAAATGAGCCAGGAAGAGAGAAATAAACACAGCATGATTCCATGCCTATGAGAATGAGATCAACTTTGTCTCTAAATGACTTTATCTCCTAGTAGAACATTTCATAGTAGTGAAGAGAGCCTTGGGGTTGGGGAGGCAGCACAGGAACTGGGAAATGGATGCAATGTTACACTCAGATGACAGGAATAAATTCAGCTGTTCTACTCCACAGCAGGATGTCTAGAGTTAACTGTATCCTACCATATTTTCCAAAAAAGGCTGAAGAGGATTCTGAATATTGCAACCACAGAGAACTAATAAATAATAACTACACAAGGTAACAGAGAGGGTCAGTCAATCCCTTGCTTTCATCATTACACAAGGTACATATGCATGGATTAAAATGTCCCACTCTACTCTTTAATTGTATAACTTTACTAGAGAGCAAATTGGTTTTAAGGACATAGAAATAAACAATGCTGAAGTTCATGTGAGACCAGGAAATGCCCTGCATTTCCAAAGAAATTCTGAGAAATCCAAACTACATTGGATGCATGACACTCCCTGACGTGAAACTGCACTCAAACTCTAGGGACCTGCTTCCACATGGATGAGTGGAAGAGAACAGAGAACCTGTAAACCCACACACTTCATACCACCTGATGCTGCATGAAATACACAATGATGAGTAATGGGGAAAGAACTCCCTTTTCAATAGTCTTGGGATAAATGGCGAGCCATATGCAGAAGAGTAAGTAACACTAGGCATCTACTTCTCAGCATGTACCAAAGTTCACTCAGATGAATGAAAGATGTAAATGGAAGACCTCAAAGTACAAAAATCCTACAAGAGACCCTAGGAAATTCCCTTCTTGACATCAGCTTTCACAAAGCATTTATATGCCTAACATGACATATAACACCCCACATGACACTGCAACAACAGCAATAATCGACATGTGGGACCTAATACACTAAAAAGCCACCACACAACACAAGAAATTACCCACAGAGTAGACAGACGACATACAAGATGAGAGAAAATGTTCCCAAACTATGCACCAGACCAAGTTCTAATATCCAGAATCTACCTTAAAGACCTTACACAAATCAATTAACAAAACCACCCTCATAATTAATAGGCAATGGATATAAACACAGACTTCTCAAAAGATGATGATGAGCAACCAACAAATTGAAAATATGCTCAACCTAATTATCAGAGAAATATAAATCAAAAGCACAATGAGATATATCTCACGCTGATCAGAATGGGGATCACGTAATTAAAAAAAAAAGACACTGACGAGGCAGCAGAGAAACAGGACACTGGTCCACTTTTGGTGAAAATGCAAAGTAGTTCAGACACCATGGAAAGCACTTTGGAGAGATTGCTCAAAGAACTTGAACTAGAACTACTATCTGACCCAGCAATCCCACCACTGGGGTATACACAGAGGAAAAGAAATCCTTCTCTCCAAAACACACATGCACACAAATGGTCATGGCAGCAGTATTTACAATGGCAAACACGTGAAATCAGCCTAGGTACCCATCAACAGTGGATCAGAAAAGGAAAATGTGGTACATATATACCACAAAAAACTAGGCAGCCATTAAAAAGAAAAAAAAAGAGAAGGAAATCATGTCCTTGGCAGCAACATGAAAGGAGCTGGAGGCCATTATCTAAAGAGAAATAAGGAAAAAACAGAACACCAAATACCACATGTTCTCGCTTATAAGGTGGAGCTAACATTGAATACACCCTACCGTAAAAGTGAGAACAACAGACACTGGTGACTATCCGATGAAAAAGGATGAAGGCATGAGGTATGTGCTGAAGACCTACCTGGTGGGTACACCCACTGCCTGCATGATAAGGTTGCTTGGACCCCAAGTCTCAGTGTCATGGAATATACCAAAGGCAGTAACTAATCTGCATTTGTACCCTTTAGTCTATAATAAACATAGAAATTATGTCACAAAATACAAACTTAGAAGTTAAAACCATGAATGAAAAATGCAAACTTTTATAATTATCCAAACAATCTTTTATTGGCATAAACTAAGAAAGTGGACAGAATGAGTAAACCAAATATTCAACCCCAATTTACATGTAGTGAACAGGTTTTTCAAAAGAACACCAAAAAGATGCAATCGGAAAAAAAGAGCCTGTTCAATAGATGATTTTGAGCAAACTGAATATTCACATACATAACACTGAAATAGGACCCTTATGTCACGCAACAGAAAAATCAATGCAAAATACATTAAAGATCTAAAACTCAATTCTGAAACCACAAAACTCCAACAAGAAAACATAGGGTGTGCATTATTTTAGAAAAGAAATCCATACCTGTAGGCTGCTAAAGGTATTTAAAAAACATTAAACCAAAGGAAACACTCAAGAAAACACCCATAGACAAGGTAATGGCTTGGCATTTTCACTGAAAAGCTGGAGACCCGGTTCCACAGAACAGTGGAACACATTAGAAGACCCAGATATAAACCTGCACACCTGAAACCATCGATATTTGAAAAAAAAATCAACAAAAATAAGCAATGGAGAAAGGACTCCCTATCAGCAAGTGGTGCTGAGATAAGTAACCTAGCTAGATGTAGAAGAAATAACACTGGGCCCCTATGTCTCATCATGTACAGAAAGCAACTCAAAAGAAATAAAAGATTGAAATGTAAAACGCTGGGCTGGACACAGTGGCTCATTCCTGGAATCCAAGCACTCTGGGAGGTCGAAGCAGGCGGATGACTTGAGATCCTGGAGTTTGAGACCACCCTGACCGACATGGTGAAGCCGATGTCTAAGAAAAAACCAAAAGTTAGCTGGGCGTGGTGGCACGTGCCTGTACTCCCAGCTACTCAGGAGAATGAGGCAGAAGAATCACTTGAACCCAGAAGCTGGAAAGTGCAGTGATCTGAGATCACTCCATTGCATTCCAGCCTGTATGAGAGAGTGAGACTTGGTCTGTAAATAAATACGTGAATACATAAAAATCCAATACCTGAAACTATTAAAAAAAAATCCTGCATGAGGATCTAGCAAATACCCTTCTTGACAGAGGCTTTGGCAAAGCATTTATATGTCAAGTCCCCAAAAGCAATGGCAACAAAAACAATTACTGATAAGTGGGACCTAAAACACAAAAGAGCTGCTGCACAGAACAAGAAACAACCATAGAGTCAGCACACAGCCTACAGAATGAGGGAAAACATTCCCCAACTACGCATCTGAAAAACATCTAATATCTATGATTTACCATAAAGACCTTAAACAAATAAAATCAGAAAAAAAAAAAAAAAACAACAACAAGTTATAAAAGGGCAAGGAACATGAACACTTAAAAGGAGGTGTACCAGTAAATAACGAGCATGAAAACATGTTCAATCTCACTGATCATCAGAGAAATGCAAATCAGAAACATACTGAGATAACATCTACACTGGTCAGAATGGCAATTATGACACACAGTCCACAACAACAGAGGCTGCTGGGGCAGATGAGCAAAGAAATGCAGGTCCACTGTTGGGGCAAATGCAAACTAGTTCAGATCCCCTGGGGAGCAGTGTGGACATTTCTCAAAGAACCTCAAAGAGAACTACCACTCAACGCTGCAACCCCACTCCTAAGGATTTATAAAAAGGAAAATCCTTCCATCCAAAACTCACATACACTCCTATGTTCACGGCAGTACTACTCACAATGGTAAAGACATGAATCAGCCTTGATGCCCATCAGCAGTGGATAAGAGAAAGGAAATGTGGTACATACACACCACGGAACACTACACAGTCATAAAACACAAATACATGCTCTTACCAGAAACCTGGACAGAGCCATAGGCCATTATGAACAAAAGGCAAGAACAGAAAACCAAAATTTTCAAAACACCTACAAAGGTCAGTTGTGAATGTTCTCTCCACAGAGAAACCATAACTCTGGAGCTCACGGAGGTGCCAGACTCTGAAACTTCATTATGATGCTACCTTTACACAGATCAAATTGTCCCTTGCACCCGCTGGTTATACACACCTACTCTACGGCAATGAAACTGCCGTCCCAATTTGGTAACGCTCATTCTCACCGGAGTGAGATGATATCTGAGTGTGGTTTTCATTGACTTCTTGTGAGGATCAGTAATGTTGATTCAGAATCTTTTACCCGTGCATCCTTCTCAGGTCTTCAGGTTCTTTGCCCAGTCTTACACATCAAATTGAAACAAGTTCATGATAACTTGGCAAACATCTCTAACCACAGCAAAATGTAAATCAAAACCACACTTAGATATTGGTAACAGGTACAGAGTGACACTGAGACACAATGAATCTGTTCTGGTGTTCTATTGCACAGCAGGGTGACTAGGTGACTAGGGTCAACAGAATCTAGAAAATTTTTTCAAAATCAGCTGGAAAATACGGTTCTGAATATTCTCTCCACAGAGAAATAATAATGATGGAAGGTCACAGAGATGCCAGATATGATGATTTGATCACGATACTACACATACATATGTCAAAATGTCCCTTGCACCCTTGGGTTGTGTGTGTGTGGGTGAATATATATACCCACACACACACACACACACACACTGCAGAAACAAAACTGCCATCAAATGTTGCTAGTATTCATTCTAACTGGAGTGAGATGAAATCTGAGTGTGATTTTCACTTACACTTTTGTGTGCATAAGCGATGGTGAGAATCTTCTCTGACCTGTGCATCAACCTCATGTCTTCAGGTCCTCTGCCCAGTCCTACACAACAAATTAAGAACAAATTCACTATAACATAGCAAGTACCACTTATCACACACACACACAAATAAAAAACACACTCAAGATTCCATCTCACTCTACATGCAACAGATGCTACCAGAAAAAAGTTGAAACATATGAAAACACAATCCAATCAAGGTGTGGATTTCCGGAGGAGGCACTTGTCTCCACATGTGGTGGGAAATGGTAAACTAGTATGCACACTAAAGAAACCACTTGGATGTTCCTTGAAATCCTAAAACTACAACTACCATTTTCTCCAGCAATTCTATTCCTAGGTATATACACAGAGGACATGATCAGGACATGGAAGAGATTATCTGTCATCCCAGGTGGCATTCAGCCCTATGCTCAAAAGCCAAGAAAAGAAATCAGCCTACCTGTCCAACCACAGATGAAGGGATGAAGAATCTCTGGTACACAGACAGGATGGAATACTTTTATGCCATCAAAATTCATGGAATCCTATCATTTCCAGCAACATGGCTGCACCTGCAGATATTCTGTTCAATCACATCAGAAAGGCAGACAAAGACCAAGCCTGCATGTTCTCACTCATGTGGGAGCTGAAAACTTTAACTCACTGAAGGTGAAAATACAGTAGTGGTCACCACAGACTAGGTGGAGGACAGGACCTCAAGGATTGGCAATAGGTACACAGAGAGTTACAGGAGAGGAATACATTCCGGTATTCCACTCCAAAGCAGGGCGATGATACTTAACAATATGGTTATGCCATTTTCAAAGTAGCTACCAAGGAGGATACTGAATGTTCACACATCGAAGATATCAAACTTACACGTTGTCACAAGCATGGGAAACTCCCTGATTTTATCCATACTCAAGGTATACAAACAAGTATCACAATGTCCCAATGCACCCCTAATTCTGGACATGAAGTGTAAAACAAACGTTTTATGAAATGTTAACAATACACGGCTAAATGTTCACATGGATCCACTGAAGACCCAAGGAACCTGAATATGCAAAGCAATTCTAGGGAATACACACTCAACTGGAGGCCACACACTCCCCAATTTCAAATTACATGTAACACCTCCACTCATCCAAAGACTACAGTAGTGGCATAAAAATGAATCCATCAACCTAGGGACTTAAGAGAATCTAAATACACACCTGCAGTCAACACATTCTTTTTCAAAGAATGCCTAGAAGATGCAATGAGGCCATGTGCTGTGGCTCACACCAGTACTTCCAGCAGTTTCAGAGACCGAGTTGGGCGGACCACTTGAGGTCAGGAGTTTCAGACCAGCTTCGCCAAAATGGTGAAATCCTATCTCTAGTAAAAATACGAAACATATTAGTCAGGTGTGGTGGTGCACAGCAGCAATCCCAGCCACTTGGGAAGATGAGGCAGGAGAATCACTCGAAGCAAGGAGGCGGAGGTGGCAGAGAGCTGAGATCTCACCACTGCACTCCAGTCTGGGTGAGAGCATGAGTGGGACTGTGTCCCCAAGGGGAAAAAGGATGAGATGAGGAGTCAGCAGTCTGTTCAATTGAGCAGTCTGAAATGACTGGATAGCCACATACAAAAGAATGAAATAAGACATTGATGTTATACAATACACAAACACAAACTCGAAATACATTAAACCCTAAACACAAGACCTAAAAGCATAAAACTGCTACAGGAAAACACAGAGTGAGCTTAAGTTGAGGAAAACCTGAATCTAAGCTCACAGGATATAAAAGCAAACAACAGACAAAAGAGAAAAATAGAAAAAAAACCACTTCCAACAACAGAAGTCAAAAACTCTAGTTTTTGTTATTGACTTTACCTTACAAAAACAATCACTGCTACTCAGGCACGGTGGCTCACACCTGTAAACCCAGGACTTTGGGAGGCTGAGGTGGGTGGATCACCTGAGGTCAGGAGTTTGAGACCAGCCTGGCCAACATGGTGAAACCCCTTATCTACATACAAAAATTAGGTGGGCGTGGTGACAGTTGTCTGTAATCCCAGCTACTCAGGAAGCTGAGGCAGGAGAATCACTTGAACCCAGGAGGCAGAGGTTGCAGTGAGCCAAGATTGCACCACTGCACTCCAGTCTGGGCAACGAAGTGAGATACTGTCTCAAAAAAAAAAAAAAAAAAAAAAAAGAAGACATTCAAGTGATTAACCAACATGAAAAAATGCACAACCTCAGTGCAATGCAACTCCCAAACACAGTAAGATATCATCTCATGTTGGTCACAATGGGTAATTTTCCAAAGTCAAAACAACATGCTGGTGAGGCAGCAAAGGAAAGGGAACGCTGCTACACTCTTGGTCAATGTGAAAACTAGTTCACACTGTGGAAACCAGTTGAGAGATTCTCAAAAAACTTAAAACACAACTACCATCAGACCCAGCAATTCCACGACACTTAGTATCTACCCAAAAGACAATAAATCCTTCTATCAAAAAGACACATGCTGTCCCGCATTCATGGCCATGCCATTCACAAGAACAAAGATGTGGAAGCGTCCTAGCTGACCAGCAACAGTGGATTTGAGGTTTTTTTTTTTTTTTTTTTAATGTGGTGCATACACATCACAAAATACTACACAGCCATAAGAAGAACACACAATCACGTCCTAAGCAGCATGGATAGACCTGGGGCTTATTATGTTTAGCAAACCAAGGCAAGAACAGCAATCCAAATACTCAAAAAAAAGAAAAAAAAAGAAACAAACAAACAAAAAGTCTAGAACTTGAGTGATGAATGTCAACTTACAGAACAAAACCAAAGCCAAATTTTTGAAGACAGGAAATAGTGTGATACTATCTTTTGTGGGAACTCTTGGCTTCCCCCAAAATTAGAGAACTGGGGAGAAAGAAGCCGCAGCTCAGAATCTGTGACTGGGTTGGAAGTGGAGGCTGGAAATGTGCTCAAGGTCAAACCTTCCTCCTCCCTTCAAAGGAGCCTGGAGTTTTACCAATGAGCCTAGAGTGAATATTCACCCCACCATCCACCCCGGGAGATCCCTTTAAACCAGGAGCGCACAGTGAGGACAGAAACATGAATGTGCACTAACAAGTCCTGAAAGTTCAGAGGGTGATTCTCCATTTCCCCGTGGCACACAGCAGAAGAACTGTGTCTCTAGGTTCCAGGAAATGCCTGTGAGAGAGCTGTGTCCCCCAGATTCCCTTCATCACAGATGACACCCAGTGCTTAAGCCTACACCCCTTGTGACTGATCCCAAGGAGTGTTGACTAATCTAAACCAAAGGCTCTGATGTTCCACAGGAAGAAAAGAGCAGGTGGACTGCAAAGAGAATCTCTCATGAACGCAGCACCCTCATAGCCCATACAGACAGTTCTTACCATGATGCCAAGAAACTGAAATCAACAAGCCAGACCTCACACACATTTACATTTTCCTTCTGATTTCATACCCCCTCCTTCAGCCCCTCCTCACCATCAGCAGGGATAACCTGGAGGCTCCTGGGAACCTTTTCCCATTGGGATTTTCCTGGCACGTAGTTCCCTACCTGGACGAGTCTCCTCGTCACTAATGCTCTCCAGCGTCAAGTCTTTAGAAAGAAAAACACCAGGATAAGTCATTAGAGAGTGTGACTCACCAACTCCTCCTAAGTTAGCTGAAGCTGAATGATGGGCTTTTCTCCCACCCCAGGCTGCTTCCTACTTGATCCCCTAATCTTTCTTCTGGATTGACAAACCTTCCTACAGCTTCTTGGGCCAGAGGTCTATACTGGCAAAATCACTTTCACGAGAATCCCAAGTCTCTTTCCCAGCAGGAATCAAGAATCAGGTTTCTATACAATGAAGCCAGCAAGTTATTCCCTCGGGAAGTGAGTTATTTCATGGTACATACCGTTTCCTTTCCAAGCTCTTATCTGCAATTATATAAAAGAAAACATTATGAGAATCAGATTCCGCTGTGCACTTCACACAGCTCTGTTATTCTCTTGACAATGATAAAAAACCAGAAGGCAGTACACTGATTTAGCCATAGGTCAAAATCCCCAAAGACTAGCACAGAGGATAGCTATAGAAAAACAAGACCTCTATTCACAGAATTTACCTTTAAATTTAATTTGATATGCAAACGCACAATGCTTCATCCAAGGAGGAAAACTGGTATTGTGGAAAATGCCTCAGTATTCCAGTTGATATTGGATACTGTCATTTAAAAGCAGCATAGCATGTATCAGTTGGGAAGACATGCTTACTGAATTCCAGCCCCACAAAGACAATAGTGTACAGTGTACATAATGTACATTGCCAGGTTTTCAAATCAAAATTAATTGAGAAGTAAAGAATCAGGAAAGCAACATTGATGTAGAAGACAAACAGGGGGATCTTACCTGGACATCATCATCATCATCATCATCATCATCACAATCAACATCACCATCATCATCATCATCATCTTCATCTTTGCATTGTGGTGAGCATCTTAAAAACAGGCCATCCTCAGGACGAGCTGGAAGGACACAGAGGAAAGATCAGTGCACCGGTGGTTGGTGACTGTGAGTCACTCAGGGAGCTTTGCTGCATGTGGTGTATGGAGGTGGTTGATATACAAGAATGGACTGAGTTGATACTGGGCTATTCCCCTGAGTGGAAGATGGATGGCAGAGGAGGGGAGCTGGAAAGGCATGAGATATGGAGACCTTGGCTTCGTACTAGAGGCATCGGGCAGCAACACAAAACAATCAACTCAAAATGGAACTGAAATGCACACTGAGGGTCAATGGAAGAGTGCCTTCCTGCCTCCCAAATGTTTTGAAACTCTTCTAAACAAACAGCCGTTTGTTAGTGTATTCAAGATCGTGTCAGTACACTAGAATCTAATCATGCTGATACTACATTTAGCATCTGTTTTAAAGGATTTATTACTTGATTAAAAGCCTATTTTATGGGTGAAATAGACTCAATTTTTCCCAAATTACTCTATTCTATTAATCACACATTCTTTTTCATAGAGATCATTTAAAATTTCAATATTAAAATGCTACAATTAAAAATAGTCATGATTTCCTCTTTGTAAGTCTTCTTCTGGAACGACTTCTACACACCCTTTTGGGGATCTGTCATCAGGGGCTTCAGAACCTCCTGTGTGACTCTCCCTGGGGAGATTCCCAAAAATCAAGCTTCATTCAAACAGGCCAAGCTCACACAGCCAGCTCTACCTACACCAGTGAAGCTGAGAGACGTGACTTTGACCACTTTCTGCCATGAAGATAAGTTTAAAAGTTCAAATACACATTATCTACTGAAATGAGGAAATGTATACCAATAGAAATGAACAAATTCATGAAAAAATGTACAGGAGTATGGGGGTGATTTTTGGTTAAGTAGTTTAATTAAAAATTATTTTTTTGGCCGAGTACTCTGGCTCACACCTGTAATCCCAGCACTTTGGGAGGTTGAGGCAGGTGGATGACCTGAGGTCAGGAGGTCATGACCAGCCTGGCCAAAATGGTGAAACCCCATTTCTACTAAAAATACAAAAAGTTAGCCAGGCATGGTGGTGAGCGCCTGAAATCCCAGCTACTCAGGAGTCTCAGGCAGGAGAATTGCTTGAACCTGGGAGGCAGACGTTACAGTGAGCCGAGATCATGCCATTGCACTCCAGCCTGGGCAAGAAAAGTGAACCTTCATCTCTCTCTCTCTCTCTCTCCTCCTGTCTCTCTCTCTCTCTTTCTATCTCTCTCTCTCTCTCTCTCTCTATATATATATATATATGATGCCTATTCATTCAGACTTACAAAATATTGGTATAGGAAATCAAAAATTCTTATCAGTCATGTTAAATCTAACTTATCAGCTGTCAACATGAAGATCCCAGGAAATAAGGAAGGTACAAATAAGTGGAAAGGCATCCTGTATTCATGGATAGGAAGACTAATCCTGACTAACAATAATACAGACATGATCTACAGACTCACAACAATTACTATCAAACTGGTAACAGCCATCTGTGCAGAAATGGAAAAGATAATCCTACCATTTTAATGAATTTTATGTGCCTTATGTAACCATGATGACGTTAAAAAAATAGAGTTAGAGGATGCAGGTTCATGAGATTGAAATACACACACACACACACACACACACACACACACACACAAATACAGAAATACAGAAAGTATGCTTCTACCGTAGGGGCACTCATAAGTTTCACAGATATAGAGAGCCCTGAATTAAATGCACACATATACAGTAAATTGATCTTCAACAAAGGTGTCAAAAATACACAATCGGGGGAAAGGAAAGCCTCTTCAACAAATGATGGTAAAACTGCGCATTCTCATTCAAATGAAGAAATAGAATGCTGACAGTGTGCTCAAGGTTGTGCTTCTTCCTCCATTTCCAAGGCACTGGAGCTTTTGCACTGAGCCCAGATTGAATTTTCATTCTGTCCTCCACGCCGAGGAAGAGCTCTTGGTACCAGAGGTAAGCAGGGAAAAACAGACAAATGAGTGTGCTGCCAGGAAACCTAACAGTTCATAAGGTGAGGATCAATGTCTCCTATGCCTCTGGGCACACCACAGAAGAATTTTGTCTCCAGCATTAAGTAACTGCCTGTGATAGAACTCTGTCCTAAACTAAAGGCTTTGAGATTTTGCAGTGGCAGAGGCAGGAAAGAGCAGGTGTTCTAGAAAGATCATCTTTAAATAATAAATAAGAAGAGGTGATCAAAAACACAGGATACTCAAAATCTCATAAACTCAAAAGAACTAACTTCACTTACATTTACTTTTTCTTTTTCTCTTTCTACACCCTCCCTCAGCCTCCCAAGCAGCAGGTATAACATGAAGGCTCCTGGAAATGCTGTGTTATTAGACTACACGTGAAGTCTTCTTACCTACCTAGAAAGGTATCCTCTTCCCTGCTGAGATTCTCCAAAATCCAATCTTTAGAACGACCAACATCAGGATAAGTCAGGGAGAGGTGCACTCACTTCTCCTCCTCCAGGTGAAGACACACCGGCTCACAAAAAATCTCCTGGTTGGTCCTCTGGGTTCACACACATTTCTACAGCCCCTCTGGTCATACCTATACACTTGCAAAATCATTTGCTCTCACCAGATCCCCAATATTTTTTAACAGGAACCCAGATTAAGGTTTCTATATATTAAAGCCAGCAAGTTTGTTTCTCAGAAAGTGAGTTAGTTCAAGGTACGTACCCAGGACAAGTGATGGTAAAATCTGCAATGAGACAAAAGAAGATGCCATGAGGATCAGATCAATTCTGCTGCACCCCTTACACAGATCTGTGAGTCTCTTGATGACTTCAGAAAACTACCTGTGAAACAGTGGTGAGTCAAAGTCAAAGTCAAAGGCCAAACATTCTAGAATAGAGGACACTCATGGAAAAGACAAGAGCTTTTCCCACAAAATTTATCCTTGACGTTGATTTAGGTTGGTAAATGCACAATGCCTAATCCAAGGAGAAAAACTGGTGTGGAGGAAAACGTCTCTGCATTACAGCTGGTGATGGATGCTGTCCTTCAAAACATCCTAGTGTGTCGTGTATTAGATGAAAGGAAACTGCCACTGAACTCCATCCTCACAAAGAGAATAGTGTGTGTCGTACATAATGTGCCTTGTCATATTTTTATATAAAAATTAATTGAGAAGGAAAGAAATCAGATGAAGGAAATAATGTATACAGTGGTCCATTTTTAACACAAAGTACCTTGAACCGGTTTAGGTCAGCAAAGGACAGAAGAAATAGGATATGCCAGGCTCCTGATTGGATGGGCAATACCTGCTCATTGGACCCTCTCCTCCCCATTTAGTTGCCCTCACTTCAACCAAAGAAGATTAGTCTAAGATGAAAGTTTACTAGCCTGGAAAATAGCTCGTTTTGTCTGTTCTTCTCAGCCTGGCCAGCTACTTAGGTCATAAGTCAAATACTTGAAGTGCCCCTGAGCTGACTAGGATAGCAATGCATTGTGGGCTGCAACAAAATGCAGTAAGACAACTCTAGAAAAATACCTAAAGTCTCTCCCCAAAAATCAATAGGCAACACCTGGGAAGATTGTGACCCCACAGTTCTCAGCCTATGAGGAACCAGGGGAGGGACCTGCACACTAGGGGATAAATTGCTTGTGGAAAGTGTGCTGGGTGTGTCTGCCCATCAGACACCGGATCTTGCAACACTGTCATTAAAAGTCTCACTTTCTGCCAGGTGGAGTGGCTCACACCTGTAATCCCAACACTTTGGGAAGCTGAGGTGGGCAGATTACCTGAGGTCCGGAGTTCGAGACCAGTCTGGCCAACATGCTGAAACACCATCTCCACTAACAATACAAAAATTAGCTGGGCATGGGGACACATGCGTGTAATCCCAGCTACTCGGGAGGTTGTGGCAGGAGAATTCATTGAGCCCAGGAGATGGAGCTGAGATTGCACCACTGCACTCCGGCCTGGCCAACTGAGTGAGACTCTGTCTCAAAAAGAAAAAAACAAAAAAAAAAAAAAAAAAAGGAAAGAAAATCTCACTCTTGCTGTTTTTCAGCTCCCTGAGTCCATTCTTTGGGTTTGGACTGGTCAGTTTGTTTCTCACATCAGAAAACCAACATTTCCTTACAAGACAAAGAAAGGTGTTCTTACCTGGACATCATCATCACCATCATCATCATCACCCCAGTCATCATCTTCACTTGGTGGTAGGCATACTAAACTCAGGTTGTCCATAGAAAAAGCTGGAAGGACACAAGAAAGATCAGTGCACCGATGGTTGGTGACTGTGAGTCACTCAGGGAGCTTTTCTGAATGTGGTGTATGGAGGTGGTTGATTAACAAGCATGAACTGAGTTGATGCTGGGCTATTCCCCTGAGTGGAAGAGGGATGGCAAAGGAGGGGATCAGGAAAGACATGAGACATGGAAGCCTTGGCCTTGTACTAAAGACATCATGCAGCAACACAAAACAGTCAACCCAAAATGGAAATAAAGCACACACTAAGGGTCAATGGAAGAATGCCTTCCTCCGTCTCAAATGTTTTGAAACTCTACGAAACAAACAGCATTTTCTTAACGTATTCAAGACTGTGTAAGTACATTAGCACCCAATTATGCTGGTACTACATCTAGCATCTGTTTTAAAGGATTAATTACTTAATTTATTGGTGAAAAGGATTCAATTTTACCCAAATTACTCTGTTCTACTGATCACACATTTTTGTTCATTTGTTTGTTCATTTGTTAGTTTGTTTGTTTCTGAAACAGAGTCTCACTGTGTCATCCAGGCTGGAGTTCTGTGGCACGATATTGGCTCACTGCAAGCTCCACCTCCTGGGTTCACACCATTCTCCTACTTCAGACTCTGGAGTAGCTGGGACTACAGGCACCCGTCATCACGCCTGGCTAACTTTTTTTGTATTTTCAGTAGAGATGGGATTTCACCATGTTAGCCAGGATGGTCTCCATCTCCTGACCTCATAATCTGCCCACCACAGCCTCCCAAAGTGCTGGGATTACAGGCATGAGTCACGGCACCAGACAGATCACAATTTCTTTTTCATAGAGGTCATTTAAAAAACTAAGTATTAAAATGATAAAATTAAAAATAGTCATGATTTCCTCTTTGTAAGTCTTCTTCTGGAACCATGGTGTGTGCACACAATTTTTTGGGTTCCTGTGATCAAGGGCTTCAGCAGCTCTGTGTCGCTCTCCCTCAGGAGATTCCCTAAAGATCAGGCTTCATTCAAACAGGCCAAGTTCACACAGCCTGCACAACCTACACCAGCGAAGCTGAGAGACATGACTCTGAAAACTTTCTGCCATGAGGATAAGTTTCCAGGTTCAAATATACACGAGCTACTGAAATGAGGAAATGTATACCAATAGAAAATGAGCAAATTCATGAAAAAATGTCCCTGAGTGTGGGGGTGATTTTTGGTTAACTAGCATACATAATATTTTTTATTTGATGCATAATCATTCAGACAGACAAAATATTGGCAAAAGATACAGATTTGGCCAGGCACGGTGGCTCATGCTTGTAATCCTAGCACTTAGGGAGGCCAAGGTGGGTGGATCAAGACCATCCCGGCCAACAAGGTAAAATCACATCTCTATTAAAAATACAAAAATTAGCTGGATGTGGTGGCATGCATCTGTAGACCCAGCTACTCAGGAGGATAAGGCAGGAGAATCACTTGAACCCGGGAGGTGGAGGTGGCAGTGAGCAGAGATCATATCATTGCACACCTGTATGGTGACAGAGTGAGACTCTGTCTCAAAGACAAAAAAACAAAAAAAGAAATCACAAATTCATATCAGTCACATTAAATCTAAATAATCAGCTGTCAACATAAAGATTCTGGAAAGTAAAGAACGTACAAGTAAGTTGGAAGGCTTCCCATATTCATGGAAAGGAAGACTAAACCTGACTAACACACAATACTACACACATGATCTATAGACTAACAACAACTGCTACCAAACTGGCAACAGCCATCTGTGCAGAAATGGAAAAGATAATCCTAAGATTAGGATTCAATTAGCCATGGATTAGGATTCAAAAGGCCTCAAATAGCCATGGCAACATTGAAAAAGAATAGTGTTGGAAGATGCACATTCATGAGATTGAAATCTAAAAATAAAAATAAAAATAAAAAACAGGAAAATTCAGACAGCATGCTTCTACTGTGGGAGGCACCCATAAGTATCACAGATATAGAATCAAGAGCACAGAATTAAATGCATACATACAGAGTCAGCTGATCTTCAACAAAGGTGCCAAGAATACACAATGGGGAAAGGAAAACGACTTCCACAAATGATGGTAAAACTGCATATTCTCATTCACATGAAGAAATGGAATTCTGACAGTGTACTCAAGGCTGTGTTTCTCCCTCCATTTCTAAGACACTGGAGCTTTTCAGTGAGCCCACAGTGAATTTTCATTCTGTCCTCCATGCCCAGGGAGATGTCTTGATACCAGAGGTAAACAGCAAGGATAGACAAATGAATGTCCTGCCATGAAACCTAAGTTCATAAGGTGTGGATCAATCTCTCCTATGCATCTGGGCACACCGCAGAAGAGTTTTATATTCAGGATTAAGTAACTGCCTGTGACAGAACTATGACCCAAACCAAAGGCTGTGACAATTTGCAGTGGCACAGGCAGAAAAGAGCAGGTATTCTCTGAAAAGTCATCTTTAAATAATAAACCAAGAACAGGTGATTGAAAATACAGGATACTCAAAAGCCCATGAACATAGTACTCCTCACCATGATGACATTAAAGTCTGAAAATAACAAATGTGGCTTATATTTACTTTTTCTTTTTCTCTTTCTATACCCTCCCTAAGCCTCCCAAGCAGCAGGTATAATATGAAGGTTCTTGGAAATGCTGTTTTATTAGACCCCATCTGAAGTCTTGTTGCCTACCTGGAAAGGCATCCTCTTCCCCGCTGAGATTCTCCAGAATCCACTCTTTAAAACCACCAACATCAGGATAAGTCAGTGAGAGGTGCACTCACTTCTCCTCCTCCCAGTGAAGACTCACTGGCTCACACAAAATCTCCTGGTTGGTCCTCTGGGTTCACACACATTTCTACAGCCCCTCTGGTCATACTTATACACTTGCAAAATCATTTGCTCTCACCAGACCCCCAACATTTTTTAACAGGAATCCAGATTAAGGTTTCTATATATTCAAGCCAGCAAATTTGTTTCTCAGAAAATGAGTTAGTTCAAGATACGTACCCAGGACAGGTGATGGTAAAATCTGCAGTGAGACAAAAGAAGATGCTATGAGGATCAGATCAGTTCTGTTGCCCCCTTACACAGATCCGTTCGTCTGTTGATGACTTCAGAAAACTACTTTTGAAACAGTGGTTGAGTCCATGTCAAAGACAAAACACTCTAGCATAGAGGACATGCATGGAAAAGACAAGAGCTTTTCTCACAGAATTTCTTTGAAGTTGATTTAGATTGGTAAACTCACAATGCCTAATTCGAAGAGGAAAACTTGTGTGGAGGAAAATGCCTCTGCATTACAGTTGATGATGGATGCTGTCATTCAAAAACATCCTACCATGTCATGTATTAGATGGGAAGACATTCCCAGTGAACTCCACCCCAAGAAGGACTATTGTGTATGTTGTACATAATGTGTCCCATCATATCCTTATACCAAAATTAATTGAGAGGGAAAGAAATCAGGTGAAGAAATAGTGTATACAGTGGTCCATTTTTAAGACAAAGTGTCTTGAAGTTGTTTAGCTCAGCAAAGGACAGAAGAAATACTAAGCTCGTGGTTGGATGGGCAATGCCGGCTTGTTGGGTCCCCCTTCCACCCCGCTTAGTTGTCCTCACTTTAACAAAGAAGTATAGTCTAAGTTGAAAGTTTACTAGCCTGCAAAATAGCTTGCTTCGTCTGTTCTTCTCAGCCTGCCCAACTACTTAGGTCATAAGTCAAATACTTGAAGAGCTCCTAAGCTGACTAGGATGGCAATGAATTGTGGGCTTCCACAAAATGCAGTAAGACAACCATAAATAAATATATATATATTTCTATCTCTTGCAAGATGATCATTAAAATTCTCACTTTCTCTGTTCTGCAGGCCTCTGAGTCCATTCTTTGGGTTTCAATGGGTGAGTTTGTTTCTCACATCAGGAAAGCAGCATTTCCTTAGAATGCAAAGAAAGGGAGTCTAACCTGGGCATCACCATTGTCTTCCTCACTTGGTGGTAGAGATTTTAAACTCAGGTGGTCCTCAGGGTGGCCTAAAAGAACACAGAGGTAATGTCAGTGCCCTGGTGGTTGGAAACTGTGGGTCCCTCAGGGAGCTTTGCTGGATGTGGCATATGGAGCGTGGGACTGAAGATTCTGAGACCATCTCAGAGAAACAACTATGTTCAAGTAGTGAGCATGAGGGAGTCTCACCAGATATCTCGCATCTTAGTCAGTGCCTGGACCTAATAAGACTCTGCATTCCCAAGTCAAAGACCAAGGCTTTGATGTTTGCTGTGACATAGGCAGGAAAAACTGATCTTCTGGTAACCATTAAACACCAGAGCAAGAAAAAAAATGGTTACAAACACAGCACACAAAGCCCATGGAGGCAAATGACCTCGTCTCTATCTTATTAAAATACAAAAGGAACAAGTCACACTTCTACACATATTTGCTTTGGTTCTGACTTCATTGCCCTTTTCCTGATTTCCAAAGCAACAGGTGTCACCCAACTGCTCCCAGAGATCCTCCTAGACTATCATGCTCTACCTGCAGGTCTGCCTCATCGCAGCTGTCCTCATGGACGGTGTCCATTGGCCAATCTTCAGAGACAAAAACTCCACAAGAAGTTATTCCAGAGAGCAACTCACCCACCCTCCTACTCCAGGTGAGGCCACACTGGAGATCATTCTGCCCTTCCCTCGGTGTTGCCAGACTCTCCCTGGTCTCTGGGGAGTCAGAGGTCTCTAGAAAGGCATTACTCACACTTGCCAGCCTTCAAGTGAGAAAGAGGAACTGAAGGAACCACCTTTCAACTTTTTCCTTCCAATGGCCCATTATAGGTCTCACCTCCAATCTCACAGCCCTGAGATTCCCACTTTAAGGTGCACGCTTTGAGTTAGAGGAGTTCAATAATCAGCCCCTCAGCCAGGTTTACAGCAGATGTGAAAGAGCATTCTGCGGGGATGGAAATCTCTCTGCTGCATGAACAGAAGGCTGCTGGGGGATTGCATGGTGGCTGTTGTGATGAAGTTCTGAATTTTTTTTTTTCAAGACAGAGTTTCACTCTTGCTGCCCAGGCTGGAATACAATGGCATGATCTCGGCTCACTGCAACCTCCGCCTCCCGGATTCAGGCGATTCTTCTGTCTCAGTCTCCTGAGTAGCCAGGTTCACAGGCATGCACCACCACACATGGGCTAATTTTTGCATTTTTAGTAGAGATGGGGTTTCACCATGTTGGCCAGGTTGGTCTCGAACTCCTGACCTCAGCTGATCCACCCGCCCCAGCCTCCCACAGTGCTGGAATTACAGGTATGAGACGCCATGCCCAGCCCTGAACTTTTAATTGTAAATATTTAAATGTATTTAAATATGAAGAGGCACATATATGACGGAGAACTGCACTAGATGGCACAGGAGACCCAGACATGAGGAAGACATGACTCCCCTCGCCTGGTGTTTTCTTGCAAAATAGTTCGCAGCTCTGCTCCTACCATACATTTATGGTTACTTAATGGACATCTGCAAAAGGTCCAGTCACTGTGTGGGGCTGGGGATATAACAATGAGGACAACATCCAGATCCAGAGGGATGCCTGCAGGGGGGATACATGCACACAAGGGAAGAGCGTGGCCCTGCACACCCTGTCTAGACAGGATCAGAGAAGCAGAAGCCGAGGGCCAGAGGCACCTCACTGTCCTCAAGAGCTCAGCCTCATCTCCAGGAACCCTGACTCAGAAGCTGGGGCAGGCTCCAGGATTGGTGTAGGGCTCAACAGGCTGGACAGACTGAGAAGGGAACATTTCAACACCTGCACTTGATCCCAGCCCAGGGCTGACCTAGAACTCATCCCAGGGATGTGTTCACTGCAATGCCCATGGGGCCTAACATGTTCTCCCCAGGACTGACCTCTGGGATAAGGACTAATGAGGAAGACACAGTCACTGCCCTGGCAGGAAACGCCCATAGCCAGGGTTCCTCTATCCAACCTGTGGGAAGACACAACACAGATAGAGTTTGACACTGAAGATTCCAAACCTTCTATAAAATAAATGGAAACTGATGTGTTCTGGATTCCACAGAAGGGTTGCAAGGATGAGCTGGACTCTGAAATCAGTCACCATCCCTTTGCTGAGCTCCTGGTGCACTGGAAATCATGTCCCTCCCCACCTCCCCTGCTACTCAGGAGTGCTGTAGCTACAGGCCCAGGGTTAGGGGGTCTGTCCCATTATAACACATTTCAGCCAGGCACGGTGGCTCACACCTGTAATCCCAGCATTTTGGGAGGCCGAGGCGAGTGGATCACCTGATGTCAGGAGTTCGAGACCAGCCTGGCCAACATGCAGAAACCTCGTCTCTATTATAAATACAAAAATTAGCTGGGCATGCTGGCCCATGCCTGTAATTCCAGCTACTCAGCAGACTGAGGCAGGAGAATTACTTGAACTTGGGAGGTGGACGTTGCAGTGAGCTGAGATCGCACCACTGCACTCCAGCCAGTGAGATCGCACCACTCACTCCAGAGTGAGACTCCATCTCAAAAGAAAAGAAAAAAAAAAAAGAAAAAGAAAAGACCACACACACATTTCTGGGCCAGACAACCCTTGGCCAACAGTGTCTCCTCAAGGACCATCCCTCAAGTGACTCCCAGAAGAGGTGAAAAAGAAAACCTCATCTGTCCCAGCCCTAGGAAGATCAGGCCTGGGACCTGTCTGTGTCTGTCCTGACCCTGAAGTCCATCCCTGCTGACTTGTGTCCTGTCTGCTCTGTGTCAGACAAGTGGGGACCTGATTCCTGTTCTGACCACTCACCAATTTCTGCTGGTGTCACTGTCATCATTGCACAAAGAGATGGAGATGACAAGAGAAAGCAATGAAACTCCATATTTGAGGCATTTAGGATGATGTCCACACCATGCTCTCGGCAGGCAGGAAGGCCAGGTCCTGCTCACCCCTACTCAGAAGGGGTCTCAGAGGTATGAGTACTCACCCTGTGATATTTCTCTACAGCTCCTCTCTTTTTTTCTTTTTTTTTGAGACGGAGTCTAGCTCAGTCACTCAGGCTGGAGTGCAATGGTTCAATCTCGGCTCACTGTAAGCTCTGCCTGCTGGGTACAAGTGATTCTGCTGCCTCAGCCTCCTGAGTAGCTGGGATTACATGCACCTGCCACCACACCCAGCTCATTTTTGCATTTTCAGTAGAGACAGGGTTTCACCAGGTTGGCCACGCTGGTTTCGAACACCTAACCTCAGACAATCCATCCACCTCCTAATTTTTTTTTTTTTAAGTTCTGCGATACATGTGCAGGATGTACAGGTTGGTTACATGGGTAAAACTGTGCCATGGTGCTTTGCTGCACCTGTCAATGCATCACCTAAGTATTAAGCCCTGCATGCATTAGTTGTTTATCCAGATGCTCTCCCTTCCCCTGCCCACTGACAGGCCCCAGTGTGTGTCATTCGCCTCTCTAACACTGTACATATGCTAAGACCACTCCCTTGCTGATGACAATTCTAAGTGATGGATCACAGGGGGCTCTCTTGCCTGTTTTTGTCTGGAGAGACTGCCTGGATTCAGGTTCCTGATAGGAGTGAGGACCTGGAGTGCAGTGTGAGAAACAGATGGCTCAGTGAAGAGCTGTGATCATCCACTAGAGTCCCTGGAGACAGCCATATCATTCAGATGGTGTGGGTTTGTGTGCAGGAGGGTTGGAAGGTAGCTAGGGGTGAATCAATGTGTCGTGATTGTGATTGTGTCTGTAAATGTGTGTTTTCCCCCCAAAATGTGGCCCCACATGCCCAGCACAGTACAAGTGTCACTTTTCTTGAATTCCTGGTCTATGTGGTCCTCTCACCTCAGCCTCCCAAGTCATGTCATTCTTCTAATAGAAAGGAAGAGAAACTTCAGCACCACCATACTCTTTACATAAATGACCTCTTTCTTCCCTCACCACAGCTCTACCTGAAGGTCAGTTTAATATCCCTACTCCTTAGATGGAGAGCGTGCAGAAAGGAGTGAACCCAGATTTTGACCTCCTGAATGGAAGAGGCAAAAGTGAACCCAGAAATGGGTCCCAATGTTGATGGTTTCTATGACTCAACTGTGTCATCACTCAGGCTTGGTGATAGGACCCCACACCAGGGAGTTCCAGCACCTATGTGTGCCCCTGGAACTGTGTGGCCTATAAGCTGCCAAACTTTGCCCATCATCAAATGGGGCCCCAGTGGTCACATAACCCTGGGTAGCAAAAGGTACAGAAAACAAGAGATGTTGGCATGGACATTACTGTGAAATACACATAGAAAGCCCACAGGCTTCTGGTCAGCTCGCAGATTCTGAGAAGTGTAAGGGATCATGTAGAACAGTGCAGGTCAACATCTGTCAGTGCTGGGCTCATTCCTCAGCACTTGGTCAAAGCAGGGAAGATCAGGAAGATACTGCATTGTATTTCATAATATGACTACCTCAAGCCTTAGAAATGCTCCAATCCATGGCTGGGTGTGGTGGCTCAAACCTGTAATCCCAGCACTTTGGGAGGCCAAGGCAGTAGATCACCTGAGGTCAGGAGTTTGAGACCAGCCTGGCCAACATGGTGAAAGCCTGTCTCTACTAGAAATGCAAAAATTAGCCTGGCATGGTGGCCCATACCTGAAATTCCAGCTACTTGGGAGACTGAGGCTGCAGAATCGCTTGAACCTGAGAGGTGGAGGTTGCAGTGAGCTAAGATTGAGCCACTGCACACTCCAGCCTGGGTGACAGAGTGAGACTGTCTCCAAAAAATAAAGAAATGAATAAAAAGAGATGCTCCAATCCATAGCAGACAGAAAAGGGCCAGTGCCACATCAGAACTCAGGACAACATTATCATTAGCCTGGTGCCCATCACCCTCACTGGAGACCTCCTGCACAGCTAGGTGAGTGAGGCTCAGCACTCACCAGGTACTGATCCCTGTGATGGACTGTCCCACTGTCGGGGGCTGGGGCGAGCATGAGCAGCCACTGACTCAGTGGACGCACACACAGTGCAAAGAAATGGAAGATGTGGGCTGGGCGCCGTGGCTCATGCCTATAATCCCAGAACTTTGGGAGGCCGAGGCAGGTGGATCACAAGGTGAGGAAATTGTGGCCGTTCTGGCGAACACGGTGAAACCCCGTCTCTACTAAAAATACAAAAACATAACCAGGTGTAGTCCCTATTCAGGAGGTTGAGGTTAAAGAATCACTTGAACCCAGGAAACACAGGTTGCAGTGATCTGAGATCACACCACTGCACTCCAGCCAGGGCAACAGACCAAGACTCCATCTAACTAACTAACTAACTAAATAAATAAATAAATAAAAATTAAAAAAAATAAGCTACCTTAAGGGATGGTAGAAAAGAAACAATCTGACCCTTACCTGATTCCTCTATTTAGGTACCAAACTGGCCTGCCAGGTAAGCTAGAGAATGGGATGGGGATTCCAAAATTGGGGTATTTGAATTTTCATTGCAAAACGGGCTCTCCCTTTTCTAGATCAAAAAAGCCTCAATGACAAAGACAAGAGGCAGAGTCAGCCTTTGCCCCCATGCCCCAGATCTGGGAAAGCTGGCTATGGGCAGGAGGGAGCTGGAAGCTGAGGATGTCTCTGGGGATGAGGCTATGGGAAGGGGGTGAGGGTGGCCATAGGTTTGCCAGAGAGTAAACGACACCCGTGGCTTTTTTACCTGTGGGCATGTTTTGGTTGCTGATGTGCTGCAGTTCGTGGCCCTCCGTGGCTCCCACATCCAGCTTGCCGGGCTCTACAGTATGGATTCTGATGTTGCAGCAGCCACAGCCTCATAAATAACAGATTCATAACAGGGCGCCACCTTCCCCCTGCACCAGCTACAGGTGGAGTCGATACAACAGGTCGATACAACAGGCCACCTTGTGGCCACCCTGCCCCTCTGTGGTGAAGGCACTACTCAGGCTTTTATTCACCCTGGGCTGCTTGAGCTTTCCAGTCCTGAGGAAAGTGCCGGGGAGTTATTACTGGATGTCACCCTTGGCAAGAAACTCAATAGAAAACCCTGGTACAACTAGGCACGGTGGCTCATGCCCGTAATCCTAGCACTTTGGGAGCCTGAGGGGGGTGGATCACTAACCCCATCTCTACTGAAAATATAAAAATTAGCCTGGCGTGGTAGCGGGCACTTGTAGTCCCATCTACTCAAGAGTCTGAGGCAGGAGAATTGTTTGAACCTGGGAGTTACAGGTTGCAGTGAGCCAAGATCATGCCATTGAACTCCAGCCTGGGCCAAAGAGAGAGATTCTGTCTCAAAAAAAAAAAAAAAAAAAAAAAAAGAGAGAGAGACATTATGTTCATCTGGAAGAACAGGTAAGGATAAAAGCAGTGGAAATGACTGCAGTATATGGAAGAATGTTGTGATCATTTGGGAGAGAGAACAGGAAGCGCTAGATGATTAGATGTGGAAGAACAGGGCAAGTAAAAGGAAAAACAAGCTGCTGAGGCTCTAGTTTGAAGGACTGGGTAAATAGCAATGACTTTCTCCTACACAGAGAATGTAGGAAGAGGAATAGGTATGGTGAATAAGATAGTTTTCAGTTGGGTGCAATGACTCACGCCTGTAATCCCCGCACTTTGGGAGGCCGAGCTGGGTGGATTATGAGGTCAGGGGTTTGAGACCAGCCTGGCCAACATGGTGAAACTGCATCTCTACTAAAATACAAAAATTAGCCAGGTGCGATGGTGGGTGCCTGTAGTTCCAGCTTCTCAGGAGACTAAGGCAGGAGACTCACTTGGACCCAGGTTGTGGAGTTTGCAGTGAGCCAAGATTGTGCCACTGCATTCTAGCCTGAGTGACAGAGCGAGACTCCGTCTCAAAAACAAAAACAACAACAACAACAAAAAGACATAGCTTTGGACTCTTAAGTATTGCATTCAAATGGAGCTCTCTGGTAGAAAGTTAGATAGAAACCTCTGTAGGATAACTCCATTCTGTGACATCACAAGTCATGTTTTTAAAAAAAACACATACACAGTCAAACCATTATGGAAATTTCCTAAAATTTGCATACTAAAATATGACAACTTTTTGGTTATTACTTTCCTTTTTTTTTTTTTTGAGACAGAGTCTTTGCTCTGTCACCCAGGCTGGGGTGCAGTGGCACAATCTCAGCTCACAGCAAGCTTTGCCTCCTGGGTTTACACCATTCTCCTGCCTCAGCCTCCCGAGTAGCTGGGACTACAGGCGTCCGCCACCTCGCCTGGCTAGTTTTTTGTACTTTTTTTTTAGTAGAGACGGGATTTCACCGTGTTAGCCAGGGTGGTCGCAATCTCCTGACCTCCTGATCCGCCCGTCTTGGCCTCCCAAAGTGCTGGGATTACAGGTTTGAGCCACTGTGCCCGGCCTAGTTATTACTTTCTTAGAGCAACTTTGAATTTACAATCGTAGTGAATGAGGTGTCATGTAAAATAAAGCTGCTATATATAAATAATATTTAAATTTTATTGTCATCAGAGCATATAAAAAACAATTGAAGCCATGCGTAAGGCAGAGATTGCTTTAAAAAGCTGTGTCTAAAGAGGGGAGCTAGAAAGAGGGAGACTTGGAGGCCAGGTGTGGTGACTCACACCCGTAATCCCAACACTTTGGGAGGCCGACGAAGGCGGATCACCTGAGGTCAGGAGGAGTTCGAGACCAGCCTTGCCAACATGGCAAAACCCCGTCTCTACTAAAAATACAAAAATTAGCTGGGTGTTGCAGTGGGCCCTACAATCCCAGCTATTCGGGTGGCTGAGGCAGGAGAATTGCTTGAACCCAGGACACAGATGTTGCAGTGAGCTAAGATGGTGCCACTGCACTCCAGCATGGGTGACAGAGCAAGACTCTGTCTAAAAAACAAAATGGAAAAGAAAGAAGACTTGGGGAATAGGGAGGTTTAAGTGGCATTAAGTAAAGCCTACAAATGTGAGCAGTGAGAGTCAGGGTACCTGAGTGTTCATCAGAAATGGCTGATCGGGTGAGTCTCATCAAAATGGAGCTGGTGTCTGCTTCTCATTTCTCTAATGGCCGTACCTAGCACAGTACCTGATCAATAGGGACTCAACACATAATACCCCGATGAACACAGAAAAATTCTGCCAGTTCAAAACTATGTCCATACCCACCAACTTCCCTCATGGAGTTTTACTTCTTTCACTTACTGTAATGTTTTGAAGTTCATCCCTCCTGTGGCCTGTATCCAGTTTCTTTTCTTTGTATAACTGAGCAGCACTCCACTGTATGCACAGACCACATGGGTCTATCCATTCTCTAGCTGACGGACACTTGGGTTGTTTCCAGTTGTTGCCTGGAGTGAGTGAGGTTGCTGAGAACATTTATGTATACGTCTTTTAGAACACATGCTTTCATTTCTTCTAGATAAATTCCTAGCGATGGAATTGCTAGGTCAAATACCTAGTTTATGCTTAACTTCTTTTTTTTTGCTTTCTTATTTGTAGAAAATATTATACTGATACATAATATTGAACATTTTTATGAGGCGCATGTACTGTTTGGTTCCATGGATCCAACATGTCATCATTAAGACAGTGAATTTGGAGTATGGCCTTGAGTATTTACCATTTCTATGTGTTGTGTATATTTGAAGTTCTCTCTTGTAGCTATTTTGAAATATACAATACATTATTGCTAACCATAGCCACCCTACTCTGCTATCCAACATTAGAACACACTCCTTGCATCTAACTGTAGGTGTGTATTCATTGACCAACCTCTCTGCATTCCCTTCTTATACCCGGAGGAGAGAAGAAGGAGGGAAAGGAGCTGTGGGTGGCTGAATTAGGGCCCAGGGATGGCTGTGTCCCAGTCCCAGGACCTGTCCATGTGCAGTGTTGTGTGGCCACAGGGACTTTACAGATGTGAGGATGTGAAGGAGCCTGAGGTGGAAGATGATCCTGGGTTATCTGGGTGGGTCCAAGGTGCGGTCTTTATAAGGGAAAGAAGGAGGCAGGAGGGTCAGAGTGAGAGCAGGTGTGGGGGTGGAGGGAAAGAAAGGGAGAGAAAGAGGGAGGGTGAGAGAAGACGGTGGGGAGAGAGAGAGAAGCGTGGGAGAGAGACTTGAAGGTGCTGAGCTCTGGCTTTGAAGTTGGAGGAAGGGGCCAGGAGCCCAGGGTGTCCTCTAGAAGCTGGAAAAATCCTGGAAATGGATTCTCCCCAGAGCCCTCAGAAGGAGCCTGGCCTGCCTAGCACCCTGATTTTACCACTCTAGGATTCATTTTGGATGTCTGACTCCACACCAGGGAGAGAATCAACACGTGATGCTTTAAGCCTCTAAATTAGCAGTCATTTGTGACAGCAGCCACAGGAAAGTCAAACAGGAGCCATCGGAGAGACTCCCTAGGATGCCCTGAGTGTCCTTCCTTGGCCCCACCATCAGAAACACAGGCCTGACCACTGGTGGTGCCCCCACCCTTCTAACACCCTGCTCAGCAGGAACCATGCAGGAGGGGCTGGGTGTGGCTGGGCCATGCTCTCCCCCTACACCTTCTTCTCAGAGAGCAGCTGGAGCGCCAGACCCAGGGAACCTCACAGAGAAATTCCCATCACAGGACCTGGTTTTCCACTTGAAGCTCAGGATCCAATGGAGAAGTGTTTCCCAAAAATGATGCTTCCTCCAAAGATGGTCAGTGACTTTCTATGCCAAACATCTGAGAAAATCTCCATGTCCTAGGGCTGCCAGGCAGTCACCTGTGCACATGTCAGAGCCCAAATCCCTCAGTAGTGAGGCCTTGGGTAAAACACAACCCCACTTTTAATTATGATGAGCTGCCTGGCCTCAGCATTGAAAACACCAACTTCCCTCGAGCAAAGACTTGTGTAATCTCTTGGAAATGATGGAGCACACCAGCCTGAACAACTGGTGAAAAGCTGTCTCTAATAAAAATACAAACATTAGCTGGGTGTTGTCGCATGTACCTGTAATCCCAGCTACTCAGGAGGCTGAGGCAGGAGAATTCGTTGAACCGGGGAGGCAGAGGTTATGGTGAGCTAAGATCGTGCCATTGCACTCCAGCCTGGGCGAGAGCGAGACTCCATCTAAAAAAAAAGAAAGAAAGAAATGATGGAGCACCTATTACCCTTCTTGCACTTGTTCCTGGGGAGCTCAGAGCCTATCTTTTACAAGTGTCCTGAGCCTCTTGCAGGCCTTTCATGTGTGTTTCCTTCCTGACTTCCTCCTATTTTTCTCACACCTCTGAACCTGTTGTCAGGTGGAAAAATTTAAGAGCTCATGAATTTGATGGTGTGGGAGTGTCCTAGACAGTCCAGCCCTTGGGGGTGGGGAGTTGGGCAGAGAAGAAGGATGGCATTCCAGGGGCCAGAGCCAGAAGCAGAGGGACTCCAGGCCTAGAGTAGGATTTCCAGGCTGAGGAAAGAGAGGCCATGGGTCAGGGGAAGTTCCAGACCAGGACAGGGACAGAGGGTGTATCCGGGGGCTCAGCCAGAAATAGCTCCCTCCAAAACACAGGCAGGGAGTTGGAGGGTGAGATGCAAGGAGGAAGGGGAGATGGGAGAGAATGGATGGACCGGTGTTTAGTGAGCCGACTCCTCCTATCCTGGCCTATGTCCCCAGGGGACACGCCTGGGAGCCTGTGATCCTCTCCTCCAGGCTGCTTTCCCACTGGTGCCAGGATTCCCCCAACGCCACACTGAGCACCCAGGAGAAGCATCAAATTGTATGAGAGATAAGAAATGAAGAGAGGGAGCAGGATTTCTGGTTGACAAGGGAGGTTTATTGAGGGTTTACTGGCTACACAAGGGCTGGATGGCTTGGGATACAAAGAGACCCCTCCACTGGGATCCTGCAGCTCCAGGCCCCTGTGGGTGGGGTGAGGGTTGGGAACCTATGAACATTCTGCAGGGGCCACTGTCTTCTCCACGGTGACATTTGTTTGTGTCTGGCCTATTTCACTAAGTATAATATCTTCAAGTTTCATCCATGTTGTAGAAGATTGTTGAAATCAATTTAAAAATAATTAACAATTAAAACCTATTAAGACCTATTCAAAGTAGTACATTCTGCAGGGGCCACTGTCTTCTCCACGGTGCTCCCTTCATGCGTGACCTGGCAGCTGAAGATGTTGCGGGACCTCCACTACTCAGGTGTCAGGCTCAGGTAGTTGCTGGCCACACACTTGTTTCTGTTTGAAGGGCATGGTCATCTCCACGCCCTGGGTGATGGGGGTACCATCTGCCTTCCAGGTCACGGTCAAGATTCCCAGATAGAAGTCACTCATGAGACACACCAGTGTGACCTTGTTGGCTTGGAGCTCTTCAGAGGATGGCAGGAACAGAGTGACCGAGGGGGTGGCCTTGGGCTGACCTGTGTGGACAGAGGAAGGGGTAAGAGATGACAGGGAGTGTGCGGTGTTGTGGAGCGCCTCTCTCTGTCTAGTCTCTGGGAGGGTTCATGGTGTGGCCATCTGGTCCACCCAGGGTCTCTCCCTCCCTCTTAATTCCCTCCTTTCCACTGGAGCCCTCTGGAGAGCAGACAACCCTGCACCTTCCTAGGGGCCTTCCCAAGTCACCTTTCCCAGGCATCCTGGCCCAGTCATTTCCTCTGCAGCCTCGGTTTCCCCGTGTGTACCCAGGGCAGGCTGTGCTCCCTCCTTCCTGGTTTCTGGAGTCTGAATTTGGAATCTAGGAGTCTCTCCCACAGCACACAAAACTGGTCTGGCACGGTGTGGGGTGGCATGGCCTGGAGCCTCCCACCCCCTGGGGCAACAAGCTGTGCCCCAGCTTGGCCCACTCACCTCTCCTGGTAAAGCACAGGCTCCACTCAGACAAACCCTGGGGCTCTGCCGACGACCCCGTCCTACCAGCCCGACTACAGGATCCTTCACATCGGCTGGGTTCTTGGGACTGCTTGCCCAGACTTCGGGTCACCACAGCCCCCATGCCCACCCCAGCAGCCTCTGATGCCCCTGGACTTCACCTGGTGGCCCTGGAATTCTCTGCACCCCCATTTACTCCCCGCTAGTCACCTCCTGAGTCTAAGGTGCCCTTCCTCAAATGAAGGCGGGCGGTCGACCCGTGAACAGAGAGATACCAGGCCCCAGAAGTGACAGGACTCCAGGGACAGTCACATCTCTGCCCCAAGAGACCCTGTCCTTTCTTGTGACTGCGCTGGGATAGTTGGGCTCTCGGACCTCGCCCAGTCTCACCTGTTCCTCAGTGTCCCCAGGTCCTGACCCAGCACAAGCCACAGAGCTGCAGCCTAGACCCAGAGTCCTCTCTGTGCCTTCCATTGGTCTCCCCTTGGGGTGACCCCTGTGTCCCCAGGACCCCGTGTGGCCCTCCGAGGCTAGAGGACCATCCAGCCCTCAGCCTAGATCCTGGGGTCCCGGGGACTGTCTCTAAGGCTACTGCAGGGCCCCTCATCAGAACTGGCCTCTGTCCCTCACTCAGACATCTGCCCTGGGAGAGGGGAGGAGCCCTAACCCTGCCCAATCCCAGCACATGCACTGGGACCAGGCTGTGTCCTGCTGTTGGAACCTGAAGGCGGCTAATCCCACGGTGGGGGCCCTTCCTGCAGGATACCCTGAGACTAGCCCGCTTCCCTCAGACTCCATGGAGAAAGGAAGGGCTCCATGCTTAAGACTTGGAGGGCAGAGGGGAATAAGCCCCAGAGAAAGAAAGCAGACTTTTCCAGAGACAGGAGAGGGTGGGACAGGCTGGGGAAGGTTGTCAGATCCACCTACCTAAAACGGTGAGCTGGGTCCCGCTGCCAAACACATGCCTCGGTAAATTATGCTTGGATTGAAACCTCTGGGGCTAGCACCTGGGGCCAGTCCAGGAGTTGTGCTGGAGCAGGAACCTGCTGGGTGTGAGGGGCACAGGGCTGCAGTGTGGAGGTTGTGACCTAGGCACAGGGCAGGGGGTGCCCAGTATCCCAGTAGTGTCTCTGTGCCTGTCCCTTCTCTGCAGCAGGTGCCGCCCACAGCCCTGGAGTCACCCCAGCCTGTGTCCCACTCTCTGAAGCTATTGGTGCCGATGGCAACGCTGGCACAGAAGGTCCCAGCAACTCCCTGAGTGACAGATCCCCTGAAGCAGCTGTGTGGTGTGGCTGAGGAGTGCTGAGCTGGCTCAGACCTGCCCAACCTCACTTGGCCCCATTTTAAGGGCCTCTGAAATCCACCACAAGTGTCCCCAGTCAAGCCAGGCTGCCAGCCTGACTTCCTCCCTGGACCAGGACACTGGGTCATTCCCAACTCAAGACGAGATTCTTCTGCTTTTATATCTATCCAGGGAGATGCAGCTCAGTCTCACATTGTTCATGAAGTCTTTTCTGATCATTCATTCCATCTGTCCATCCGTCCATCTATGCATCTGTCCATCTATTCATCTGTCTTTGCATCCATCTATCATCTGTCCATTTATCCATCCATTCACCTGTCCATCCATCCATAAATCCATCCCGTCTACCAGGCACTGTTTTGTATACTAGGGACATGGTGTGGTCCTCCATGCTCTCACCCCCATCTCTCCCAGGTCATGGCCAACAAGGCCCTCCTCATGGTCATGTCCATAGTCCTTCTGCTGTACCTGGTGCCTCTGCTGGATGTGACACGGGGTTGGCCCCTCCTTCCAGTGACTCTTTTCCCCTTGGGGTCTGACTCCCCTTTCCTCTTCCCCTGGCATCTGTTTCTCCATGGCCTATGCCTGGCTGCTGACTCTCCAAGATCCCCACTCAGTCCTCTTTCTTGGCCATCTTCACACTCTGTGACGCCTACTCTTGCCCACATGGTGAGGCTGGAGTCAATCCCAGCTCCAAACCCTCTCAGCTCAACTGCCTACTGACCATGCCCAGTGAACTACCCAACAGGACTCTCAAATCACATCCAGAGGAGATGACCACCTTCCCCCAGCCCAGCTCATTTTCCACCTTCAACTCATCACAATGACCATGGGCGGTCTCAGCCCCTCAGCCAGAAACCTGGAGTCCCTGGACTCAGTCACCTCGCCTCCCACACTGAAATGGCTTCTGCGTACTTAGCTACTGCATTTAGACATTATTATTTTTTTTTTTTTGCTTTGAGACAGAATTTCGCTCTGTCGCCCAGGCTGGCATGATCTCACTACAACTCTGACTCCCAGGTTCTAGGCAATTCTGTCTCAGCCTCCAGAGTAGCTGGGATTACAGGCATGTGCCACCACAGCCGGCTAATTTTGTATTTTCAGTAGAGATGGGGTTTCACCATGTTGGCCAGGCTGGTCTCGAACTCCTGACCTCTGGTGATCTGCCCACCTTGGCCTCCCAAAGTGCTGGGATTACAGGCATAAGCCACCGTACACGGTGACATTCCCTTTAAAGCTAAAAGAAGGCTCAATATAATTAAGAAACAATAAAACCACCTTCTGAGACTCCAAAACCATAAGAAGAGTGAACTTTGCTTTTCTGGATTTTAATCTCAAACTCTCTTTGGTACAAGGATGTGGTGTTGAGCTGGGGCTTACTGGGTGCAAGCTCCCTGCCAGGGGTTCAGACCGGAGTGTTTCTACCTTAGAAGCTGGTCTAGTACTTGGTGATTGGTTTTGTGATGTGAACATAAGATTTTTCTTTGTTTATTTGCTTATTTAATTGTTGAGACAGGATCTCACTCTGACACCCAAAGTGGAGTGAAGTGGTGCCATCATAGCTCACTGCAGCCTTGATCTCCTGGGCTCAAGTGATCCTCACACCTCAGCCTCCTGAGTAGCTGGGACCACAGGCATGTGTTACCACGCCCAGCTATTTTTCTTGTAATATTGTTTTGTAGAAATGGGGTCTCACCATGTTGCCCAGGCTGGTCTCGAGCTCCTGGGCCTCCCAAAGTGCTGGGATTATAGGCATGAGCCACCATGCCCAGCGAGATTTTCTTTTTTCTTTTTGGAGACAGAGTCTTGCTCTGTCGGCATGTTGGAGCACAGTGATGCGACCTCGGCTCACTGCAACCTCCGCCTCCCAGGTTCAACTGACAGTCCTGCCTCAGCCTCCAACTAGCTGGGACTACAGGCGCACACCACCAAGCTCACCTAATTTTTCTATTTTTAGTAGAGATAGGGTTTCACCATGTTGGCCATTATGGTTTCAAACTCCTGAGCTCATGATTCACCCACCTCAGCCTCCCAAAGTGCTAGGATTACAGGTGTAAGTCACCCTGCCTGGCCATTATTTTTTATTTTCAAGAAAAACTTTGTTTTTTGAGATGGAGTCTCGCTCAGTCACCCAGGCTGGAGTGCAGTGGCGGCATCTTGGCTCACTGCAACCTCAGCCTCCCAGGTTCAAGTGATTCTCCTACTTCAGCCTCCAAGTTGCTGGGACTACAGGCACGTGCCACCACGCCTGGCTAATTTTTCTTTTTGTTTTTGATTTTGGTTTTTTGAGCCTCCCAAGCAGTTGGGATTACAGGCATGCATCACCACGCCTGGCTAATTTTTCTTTTTGTTTTTGATTTGGGTTTTTTGAGGCTCCCAAGTAGTTGGGATTACAGGCATGCACCACCACGCCCAGCTAATTTTTTGTATTTTTAGTAGAGATAGGGTTTCTCCACGTTGGCCAGGCTGGTTTTGAAATTCCAACCTCAGGTGATCCGCCCTCCTCGGCCTCCCAAAGTGATGGGATTACAGGTGTGAGCCACCACACCTGGATCCATTTTTATAATTGCACTCAAACATACATAGCATCAATATTTCCACTTTAGTTTTAAACGTACAGCTCGGTGGCACTAACTACATTCACACTATTGGGCAACCTTCACCACCATCCATCTCCAGAACTCTTTCATCTTCCCAAACAGAAACTCTAAACCCATTAACTACAGTCCCCCATTCTTCCTTCCCCCTCGCCCTGATAACCTCAAATCTACTTTCTGTCTATGTGAATTTGCCAATTCTAGGTACCTCATAAAAGTGGATTCAAATGACATTTGTTTGTGGCTGGCCTATTTCACTAAGTATAATATCTTCAAGTTTCATCCATGTTGTAGAAGATTTTTGAAATCAATTTAAAAATAATTAACAACTAAAACCTATGAAGACCTATTCAGAGTAGTACAGCCAGGCGCAGAGGCTCACGTCTGTAATCCCAGCACTGTGGGAGGCCGAGGCGGTGGTGGGAATCACCAGGCCAGGGGATTGAGACCATCCTGGCTAACACAGTGAAACTCCACCTCTACTAAAAATACAAAAAGATAGCTGGGCATGGTGGCACACACCTGCAGTCCCAGCTACTTGGGAGGCTGAAGCAGGAGAATCGCTTGAACCCAGGAGGTGGAGCTTTCAGTGAGCCAAGATTATGCCACTGCAGTCCAGCCTGGGCAACAGAGCAGGACTCTGTCTTAAAAAAACTTTTTTAAAAAAAAGGCTCAAATGTGTCCTTTGAAAAGTGTGTTGGGTCTGTCAGTATACAGTATATAAAATGTATGAAAGGTAGCCTGTTCCAGAGTTATGTTTGTAAAGCTGAGGACCCTCTGCATATACACAGCACACCCTTTCCCTGCACCACAGTATCTTCAAAAATTCTTCCCTCCAATCCTTTTTTTTTTTTTTTTTTGGAGACAGGGTCTCACTCTGTCACCCAGGCTGGAGTGCAGTGGCATGATCACAGCTCACTGCAGCCTTGACCTCCTCAAGTGATCCTCCCATCTCAGCCTTCTGAGTAGCTGGGATTATAGGCATGAGCCACTACACCCAGTTAATTTTTTTTTATTTTTTATTTTTAGAGATGGGGTCCCACAATGTTGCCCAGCTCATCTGGAACTCCTGCATACAAGCAATCCACCCACCTTGGCCTCCCAAAATGCTGAGATTATAGGTGTGAACCACCACACCTGGCCTCCAATCTCTTCAAATTTCAGAACCTTACCTTTCTATCACTATAACACTATTTCCCTCACAGGATGCATGGTTATCATCAAGAAAGGCAGGCAGTAAGGGTGAAGATTTTTAGCATTTCTCTCAGTCCCATTTGGTGCTTACATCTTATTTTGGGTTGCACTTGACACCTTGACATATGGAATACTTGTCAGGCTTACAGCAGCCTTAGAGTGATCATGTGGGTAATCTTGATGAGAGATATGATCATTAAATTCTAACCAAAATGTAGCATCCAAACATAAGACAAATACTTACAAGTGATAAATCCTGTATGATAGAGAGGATAACGGTGCCCAACTCTGATAATCTGTCCCAAATCAAGGCAGTAACATTTCTGCAAAGAAAAAAAAACAAAAGCATGTCTGCTAGTTCCTGGCCTGTGTTAGAGAAGGCTCTTTCTAGGGGCACCAGAGGGAATGGAGTGTAATTCAAACTGGAAGCCTTTTAAAGTGAGCTAGCTCACCTATTGAGGTTACACCTTTTAACTCGACTCAACTGCAGTAGTCAGGACTCTTGTTCCAAGTGACAGAAACCCCACTCAAACTAGCTTAAGCCTAAAGACAGATTTATGGACTGTCTCATGGAATTCATAAACAAGATCGTTCTGACTATCTCTCAGAACTCATTGGCCTTAAGAACTCTGTGGAGCCAGAGACTCAAACACCACTCTCTTCTCTTGTCATGTCTCCGTTTCTTTGAGATTTGTCCGTCTTTCTCAGCAACTCCCCCAACCCTCTAGTTCACATAATCTGAAGCATGGTTACAGGGAGCTCCTAAATTTTATATTTTGCAATCAGAAAGCCTACTTCAACCCTCTTTCAGTCTCCGTTTGAAAAATCTGTGTAAGGACACTTATTGAACTGGCCTGGGCAGGTGCGTTCCCTTGAATCAATCAGCACTGGGCATAGGACAAGTTCACATAATAATCGGGCAACCTAGAAAAAGGAAGTAAGGAGCAGAGGCAGCCCTTAGAAGGCAAGTAGTGCCAGAATGACATTCCCATGGGTGTTCTCTGCATCAACAACCCTACCATCCTGATGTTTTCTTTTGCATTCATTAATATTTGTGTGAGTCTGGAGAAATATACCATGTTCATGGATTGGAATACTCAATATCATAAAGATCAGTTCTCAAAGTAATTTGTATATTACATGTAATTCTTATCAAAATCTAAACAGATTTCTTTCTTTTCTTATTAATTTATTTATTTAGAGACAGAGTCTCGCTCTGTCACCCAGGCTGGAGTGCAGTGGTGCAATCTCGGCTCACTGCAAGCTCTGCCTCCCGCATTCACGCCACTCTCCTGCCTCAGCCTCCCAAGTAGCTGGGACTACAGGTGCCCGCCACGACGCCCGGCTTTTTTTTTTTTTCTTTTGTATTTTTGGTAGAGACGGGGCTTCACGGTTTTAGCCAGAATGGTCTCGAGTTCCTGACTTTGTGATTGGCCTGCCTCAGCCTCCCAAAGTGCTGGGATTACAGATGTGAGCCACTGCATCCAGCGCTTTTTTTTTTTTTTAAACAGTCATCATTAGGATGAATCTCAACATATTTCTTAATAAATAGTGACAAGCTGATTCTAATTTTGTTTTTAGAAAGCGTCTTGCTCTGTTGTCTAAGCTGGAGTATAGTGGTGCAATTACAGCTCACTGAAGCCTCAAACTCCTGGGCTCAAGCAATCCTCCCACCTCAGTCTCTCCAAGTGCTAGGATTACAGATGTCTGCCACCACGCCCGGCTAATTCTAAATTTATATGAAAATGCAGGCTGGTTGTGGTGGCTTATGCCTGTAATCCCAAAATTTTGGGAAGCAGAGGCGGGTGAATCACCTGAGGTCAAGAGTTCGAGATCAGCCTGGCCAACATGGCAAACCCCGTCTCTACTATAAAAACACAAAAAAGTTAGCCAAGTGTAGTGACACATGCCTGTAATCCCAGCTACTTGGGAGGCTGAGACAGGAGAAACACGTGAACCTGGGAGGCAGAGGTTACAGTGAGCTGAGATTGTACCATTGTACTGCAGCCTGGGCAAAAAGAGCAAAACTCTGTCTCAAAGAAAAAAAAAAATGCAAAGGGCCAAGAGTAGTCAAAATACTGGCTTGTTCTGAAATCTCTGGTCTATGAGATAATCTACTTCTTTTTTTTTTTTTTTTTTTGAGAGTCTCCTCGCTCTGTTGCCCAGGCTGGAGTTCCTTGGTGTGGTCTTGGCTCACTGCAAGCTCTGCCTTCTGGTCTCATGCCATTCTCCTGCCTCAACCTCTCAAGTAGCTGGGACAACAGGCACCCACCACCACCCTCGCTAATTTTTTGTGTTTTTAGTAGAGACAGGGTTTCACCGCGTTAGCCAGGATGGTCTCGATACCTGACCTCGTGATCTGCCCGCCTCTGCCTCCCAAAGTGCTGGGATTACAGGCATGAGCCACCGTGCCCAGCCAGACGAGATGATCTACTTCTTACTGACTTCAAGATGTGATAAAAGGCTTGGCACAGTGGCTTATGCCTGTAATGCCAACACTGCGAGGCTGAGGTGGGAGGATTACTTGAGGTCAGGAATTGGAGACCAGTCCAGGCAACATGGCAGGAGCTTGTTTCTGCAGAAAAAGTCAAAAAAAAACACAAATAGCTGAGCATGATGATACACACCTGTAGCCCCAGCTATCCAGGAGGCTGAGTCAGGATGATTATTTGAGCCCAGGAGTTCAAGGCTATAGTGGCTGAGGTGGGCGGATCACGAGGTCAGGAGGGCAAGACCATCCTGGCTAACATGGTGAAACCCTGTCTCTACTGAAAATACAAAAAAATTAGCTGGGCATGGTGGAAGGTGCCTGTAGTCCCAGCTACTCGGGAGGCTGAGGCAGGAGAATGGCATGAACCTGTGAGGAGGAGCTTGCACTGCACTGCAGCCTGGGCGACAAAGTGAGACTCCGTCTCCAAATAAACAAAACAAAAGAAAACAAAGGAAAGAAAGAACAAAACCCTAGCAGAATGCTGCCCGTAGCGCGTCTTCACTCAGGAATGCCCATTTGGCCACACAGTAGCTCTCAGGAAAAAAACATTAATTAGTTCACCAATAGAGCAAGGAAACTCACTCATTAGCTTTAGGTCTGTTTTAGGGCAGATGCGTTAATGGTCTAAAATATCACAGAGTTATTCCAAGAAGCATTCATTGAGAATGTATTCTCTTTATGTTCTACCCTACTCCTTCTACCTTGGTCTCCAGCATTCTGATTTTCCAATATCCTTATGCACTGTGCTCTTTTTAATTTTTGAGACAGAGTCTCACTCTTGCAGGCTGGAGTGCAGTGGTGCCATCGCAGCTCGCACCTCACTGCAACCTCCACCTCTTGGATTCAAGTGATTCTCAAATTTCAGCTTCCTGAGTAGCTGGGATTACAAGCACGTGCCAACGCGCCCATCTAATTTTTGTATTTTTAGTAGACACGGGGTATCACCATGGTGGCTAGGCTGGTGTCAAACCCCTGGCCTCAAGTCACTCGTCCACCACTGCGTCCCAAAGTCTTAGGATTACAGGCAAGCCACCGCATGCAGCCTGTTGTGCTCGCTTTAAATATAGAAATACTGGTATGTTTGTTGGTGTAATACTATTGTTTTGGCCTGAATCTCAAATCTGAATTATTTTGTATTGAGACTATTCATGGAGTTTTTTGATTCACTAAAATTCCAAATTGAACAAGGATACACTTAATTAATTTAAAAATAATTTTTCCAGTCTGAGTGCAGTGGCTCACACCTGTAATCCCAGCACTTTGGGAGACCAAGGCGGGTGAATCATTTGAGGTTTGAAGTTCAAGACCAGCCTGGCCAACATGGCAAAACCCCGTCTCTACAAAAAATACAAAAATTACCCGGCTGTGGTGGCACAAGCCTGTAATCCCAGTTACTTGGGAGGAGGAAGTGGGAGAATCACTTGAACTCAGGAGGCGAAGGTTGCAGTGAGCCAAGATCTCACCACTGCACTCCAGCCTGGGTGACAGAGCAAGGGACTCTGTCTCAAAAAATAATAATAATTTTTCCATATTTCACACTTCTATACTATCTTCGAGAGTCAGAAAATAACACCAACAAAACAGAGCATCTGATGCAATAATAATTTTTTTTTTTTTTTGAGGTGGAGTGGAGTTTCCCTCTGTGACCCAGGCAGGAGTGCAGTGGCACAGCCTCAACTACTGCAACCTCTGTCTCCCTGGTTCGAGCTATTATCGTGCCTCAGCTTCCAAGTGGCTGGGATGACAGGCACCTGCCACCGTGCCTGGCTAATTTTGCATTTTTACTAGAGACGGGTTTTTGCCATGTTGCCCAGGCTGGTTTCAAACTCCTGACAGGTGATCGACCCACCTTGGCCTCGAAGAGTGCTGGGATTACATACGTGAGCCACTGCGTCCAGCTAGTGATACAATAATATCATTCTTAGCTCTGGTTCAAAGACTTTTTGAAGAAGCAGATAATGAACATGACAGAATTGAAACTGACTTGGGGAATCGATTAAAATCTCCATCTAGGTCAGGCGCAATGGCCCACACCTGTAATCCCAGCACTATGGGAGGCCAAGACAGGCGGATCACTTGAGGTCAGGAGTTCGAGACCAGCCCAGCAAACATACTGAAACCCCATCTCTACTAAAAATACAAACATTTGCTGGGCGTGTTGGTGTGCACCTGTAATCCCAGCTACTCAGGAGGCTGAGCCACGAGGATCACTTCAACCCAGGAGGTGGAGGTTGCAGTGAGCCACGATCATGCCACTGTACTCCAGCCTGGGCAACAGAGTGAGACCCTGTCTCAAAAAAAAAAAAAAAAATTCCCCATTCATACACGATGAAACCGAAAGATCAAAAGAAAGCAGTGATTTTTTTCGAGCAAAACACACTGCTTGGTGTCAATAAAAAGATTACAGTCCTAACCTTTTCCCCAAGAATTCTGTCAGATAATCTCAAAGTCATCAAAATGAAATGGGATTATTTAAACATGAAGGACTTTTAAGAAAAATATTTGGCCAGGCACGGTGACTAATGCTTGTAATCCCAGCACTTTGGAAGGCCGAGGCTGGTGGATCACCTGAGGTCAGGAGTTCAAGACCAGCCTGGCCAACATCATGAAACCCCGTCTCCACTAACCTTAAAAAAATTGGCCAGGCACGGGGGCGGGTGCCTCCAATTCCAGCTACTCAGGAGGCTGAGGCAAGACAATCACTTGAACCCAGGAGGTGGACGGTGTGCGCCTGTAATCCCAGTTACCGGAGAGGCTGAGGCACGAGAATTGCTTGAGTTCAGGAGATGGCGGTTGCAGTGAACTGAGATCTCACCACTGCACTCCAGCCTGGGTGACAGAATGAGATGGCCTGAAAAAAAAGAAAAAGAAAATCAGTGCTATTTTATCTTAAGTGTTTTATGATTAAATGTCTACAATTGTCTTTTGCACTAAGTTTATTATTTTTATTGTATTAAACTTTAGATTCATGGGGCACATGTGCAGGTGTGTTCCATGAGTACACTGCAAAATGCTAAGGTTTGGGCTTCTAGTGAACCCATCACCCAAACACTGACCATAGTACCCAATGAGCAGTTTTTCAACCCTTTCCCCTACTTCCCTCCCCACCTGTGGAGTTCCCAGGGTCTGTTATTTCCATCTTTATGTCCATTTGAACCAACTGTTTAGCTATTTATTTATTAATTTATTTTTGAGACACAGTCTCGCTCCTTCACCCTGCCTGGAGTGCAGTGGCGCCATCTCAGCTCACTGCAACGTTCACCTCCTGGGTTCAAGTGATTCTCCTGTCTCAGCCTTCTGAGTAGCTGGGATTATAGGCACGCGCCACCACACTGGGCAAACTTTTGCAATTTTAGTAGAAATGGGGTTCCACCATGTTGGCCAGGCTGGTATCGAACTCCTGACCTCAGGTGATCCACCTGCTTTGCCCTCCCAGTGTGCTGGGATTATAGGTATGAGCCACTGTACCTTGCCTATTTTTAAATAATACTTAATTTTCTTTGATTTTTCTAAAAATTTAGAGTACAATTATATAATGATGTTAACCTTTTTGGGAGGTGGGACGGGGTCTCACTCAGTCACCCAGGATGGAGTGCAATGGCTCAGTCATGCTTCCCTGCAGCCTCAAATTCCTGTGCTCAAGTGATCCTCCCACCTCAGCCTCCCAAACAGCTGGGACCACAGGCACGCACCACCATGCCCAGCTCATTTTTCTATTTTTGTGGAGACAGGGTCTTGCTATGTTGCCCAGGGGGGTGTCAAATTCCTGAGCTCAAGCAATCTGCCCCCCATGGCTTCCCCAAGTGCTGGGATTAGAGACCTAAACCACCGTCCCTGGCCTAATAATGTAGAATCTTACTTAACGCTTCATAGTATGATTTTTAAAGTTTGTATTTGAAATATATTTAAATATATAGTTTGATCTTTTGAAAAACATTTGAATTCCTAACAGATTATAAAATACTAGTTGTGCCCAGGAGGCGGAGGTTGCAATGAACAGAGATCAAACCGCTGCACTCCAGCCTGGGTGACAGAGCAAGACGCCAGCTCAAAAAAAAAAAGTTGTCTTAGGGTTCAAACCAGAGAAGCAGAACCAGTAGGAAAGATACACAGATTCAGATATACACAAACATATAGCGACACATATCTGCATAGATATAGAAACGGATGGCTTCTAGCCGGGCACAGTGGCTCACGCCTGTAATCCCAGCACTTTGGAAGGCCGAGGCAGGCAGATCACCTGAGGTCAGGAGTTTGAGACCAGCCTGGCCAACACGATGAAAATCTGTCTCTCATAAAAACACAAAAATTAGCCAGGTGTGGTGGTGCATGCCTGCAGTTCCAGCAAATCGGGAGGCTGAGGCAGAAGAATTGCTTGAACCCGGGAGGTGGAGATTGCAGTGAACTGAGATCGCGCCACTGCACTCCAGCCTGGGTGACAAAGCTAGACTCCGTCTCTAACAAACAAACAAACAAAAAAATTATATACAGACATACATCTAGATAGATAGATAGATTGGTAAAACCTTGGCTTCTGCATTTGTGGGGTTGGCTAAGCAAGCCCAGAGTCCACAGGACTGGCCGTCAGGAAACGACAATCACCGGTGGGCTGGAGCCGCACAGGCAGGGCCAAAGCTTGTTTTTCACAGGCACTCAGGAAGAAAGATCCAGAGAGAAGGGAGCACAATGGTGGACTCAACTGCTATTTGAAGTCTGTGCTCCAGGAAGTCCTAAGCCCTCTCTTTTTTAAAAAAAGAAACATAAACTTTTTGGCTGGCTGTGGTGGCACAAGCTGTAGTCTCAGCTGCTCAGGAGGTTGAGGCAGAAGAATTGCTTGAGCACAGGAGTTAGAATCTAGCCTGAGCAGCATAACAAGACTTTGGTTCTAAAAAGTATTTAAAAAACAGTCCGGCCACAGTGGCTCACGACCATAGTCCCAGCACTTTGGGAGGCCAAGGTGGGTGAACTACTTGAAGCCAGGAGTTCAAGATCAGCCTGGCCAACATGGTGAAACCCGGTCTCTACTAAAAATACAAAATCAGCTGGGTGTGGTGACACATGCCTGTAATCCCAGTTACTTGGAAGGCTGAGGTGGAAGAATTGCTTGAACCTGGGAGGCAGAGCTTGCAGTGAGCCAACACTGCACTGCTGCACTCCAGCCTGGGTGACAGAGTGAGACCCTGTCTCAAAAAAATAAATAAGAAATATTTTCAAAATAAAACACTTTTAATGTTTTTATTATTTTTTTCTTTAGCAGTACATTGGCAAGTTGAGTAAACTTTTAATTTTAAAACAGTTTTAGAATTACAGACAAACTGCCAAGACAGCACAAAGTTCACACATACCCTTGTACCTGGCTTCCTTCTTATGATTATCTTAAATTAGTATGGTAAATTGCTACAGTTAAAAAACCTAGCTGCGCATGGTACCTCACACCTATGATCCCAGCACTTTGGGAAGCCAAAGTGGGAGGATTACTTGAGTCTTGGAGTTCAAGACTAGCCTGGGATACACAGTGAGACCTTGTTTTAGTTAAAAAAAAAAAAAAAAAATTTAAGGCCGGGCTGGGTGGCTCATGCCTATAATCACAACACCGTGGGAGGCCGAGGCAGACAGATTACCTGAGGTCGGGAGTTCAAGAACAGCCTGACCAACATGGAGAAACCCTGTCTCTACTAAAAATACAAAATTAGCCGGATGTGGTGGGGTATGCTTGTAATCCCAGCTACTCCGGAGGCTGATGCAGAAGAATCACTTGAAACCAGGAGGCGGAGTTTGCAGTGAGCCGAGATCTTGCCATTGCACTCCAGCCTGGGCAACAAGAGCAAAGCCCCACCTCAAAAAAAAGAAAAATTTTTTAAATGAAAAATTGGACCAGGCTTCAGCACAGTGGGACAGTCACACCTCACTGCAGCGTCAAACTCCTGGGCTCAAGCAATTCTCCCTCCTCAGCCTCCCTAGCAGCTGGGACTGTAAGTGCATACCACCATGCTGACTAACTAAAACAAAAAAAAAAAATTAGAGAGATGTAGTCTCGCTAATTTGCCCAGGCTAGTCTCACACTCCTGACCTCAAGATCTTCCCATCTTAGCCTCCCAAAGTGCTAGGATGTGAGCCACCATCCCTGGTCCCAATAAACCAATACTGATATATTATGATTAACTAGGGCTCATCTTGATTCAGATTTCTTTACTATTTCCCATAATGTCCTTTTCCTGTCCCAAGATGTCATCCAGGAGACCACACTATGTTTAGTTCTTAAGTCTCCTCAGGATTGCTGGAGTGCAGTGACTCCATCTCGGCTCACTGCAACCTCTGACCACTGAGTTCAAGCTATTCTCCTGCCTCAGCCTCCCCAGTTGCTGGGATTACAGGCACCTGCCACCATGCCCAGCAGTGCAGTGGGGCTATCTTGGCTCCCTGCAACCTCCGCCTCCCGGGTTCAAACAATTCTCCTGCCTCAGTCTCCCAAGTAGCTGGGATTACAGGTGTGTGCCACAACTCACTGTCTTTTTTTTTGGAGACAGAGTTTGAGATGGGGCTTCACCACGTTGGCCAGGCTGGTCTAGAACTCCTGGCCTCAGGTCATCCACCCACCTCACCCTCCCAAAGTGCTGGGATTACAGGTGTGAGCAACTGCGCCCAGGCTATTCTGCACTTCACGTGCAAAATAATTTTCCCTTTACAATAAATTGCTCTATGCTGCATCACCTTTGCTGTGTGATTCTTATTTAAATTCTTTATTTATTTTAATTATTTCTTCTTTTTGAAACAGGGTCTCACAATGTTGCCCTGGCTGGTCTCAAACCTTTGAGCTCAAGCAATCCATCCACCGTGGCCTCCCAAAGTGCTGGGATGACAGGAATTAGCCACCACACCTAGCCTAAATTCTTTGAAACTTACAACTGCGGCCTCAAAACAGTTGTCAATCATTGCACCACTGCCGTCCAGCCTGGGCGACAGTCTAATGCCTCATCTCACAAAAGGAAAAAGATATATTAAAAATAAATAAATAAATAAATAAATAAATAAATAAATAAATAAAATTTTTTTTTCCCCCTAAAAACAGGGTATCCCAGTCAGGCACGGTAGCTCACACCTGTAATCCTTGCACTTTGGGAGGCCGAGGCAGGTGAGTCATCTGAGGTCAAGAGTTCAAGACCAACCAGGCCTACATGGTGAAACCCTTGCTCTACTAAAAAAAAACCCACAAAAATTAGCTGGACACGGTGGAAGGTGCCTGTAATCCCTGCTACTCGGGAGGCTGAGGGAGAGAATCACTTGAACTTGGGAGGCAGACGTTGCAGTGAACCCAAGAGTGCACCAGTGTCCTCCAGTCTGGGATCCTACAGAATGAGATTCCAGCTCAAAAACAAATACAAGAGCCAGGGTCTCCCTCTGTTGCCCAGACCAGAGTGCAGTGACGCGGTCACAGCTCACTGCACCCTTGACCTCCCATGCTCAACTGATTCTCCTGCCTCAGTAGCTGGGACTACCAGCACGCATCACCATGCCTGATGAATTTTTTAATTTTTTGGGGTGATGGTCTCGCTATGTTGCCCAGGCAGGTTTTGAACTCTTGGCCTGAAGTGATCCTCCTACCAAGTCCTCCCTACAAAGAGCTGGGATGACAGGCGTCACCCACCACACCCGGCCCTTCAAAGCTGCCTGTTCCTTGACCACGATGTGTAGCAAGGGGAGCTAGAGTGAGAGCAGCACCGTGGGGAAGGGACAGGACTGCCAGCCTGAGCTATCTGACGTTAGGCCAGACCCCTCTTCTCCAAGCGAGATCAACCACATGAGTGATCTCAGGAGCCCGTGTCCGCTCAGACAGCCTGGATTTTAGCTTCGTAGATGGATGGGAACCTGTGAAGGTTTAGAGATGCTGGGAGAACCTTTTTCCTGGGAGAGTTTTCCAAATAGGGAACAAACAGAGCCACCCTGGGCCCCGCTGAGGGAGGATCCTACCAGAAGCCGTCACCACTGTCTCGCTCCACGCCGGTGGTGATGTTGATGTCATCGATGCAGGTAGTTGGTGTCGTGTACAGAAGCACAGACCACTGCAGTCCCGCGTACTTGAAGAAGTCAAAGTCTGTGTTCTGGACAAAGTAACCCTTGGGATACCGAGGGCGGGAGGACTGTGGTTCGCTGGGCCCTCGCCATGGGTCTTTTGCCCTCAGTTCACATGCCCCCCAGATCAGGGCCTCCTCTCTGCGAAGGCCACCCTGTCCCTGGCAGGAAGACCACAGTGTGGGGCGGAAAGATGGGTGTGTGCAGTGGTGGCAGGATGGTACCCACTTGGACATGTCGGTCACATACAGATGGTCCCTGGTGGCAGGGTGGGGGGGGGGGGGTGAGCGTGCTCTTGACGGCGACAGTGACTCAGAGGCGGGAGGGCAGGGGACCCAAGTGGAACAGACTGCTGACGTCAGCCTCGAAGGGGAGGTAGCCCCTTTCATGCTCTAGCGTGTGGACACCATTCACCCACTGCAGACATAGGAGATATGGGAAGGGGGTGGCAGGTCGGGACATGAGGAGGGGCTCTGCTATCGGGCACTCCCTCACATAACCCGCAGCATGGGGCTCAGGAGCCTGCCAGTCAGACAGGAAGAATGACATCCCAGTGGGGTAGATCAGGCCACCTATCCCCCTACACAGGGCACAGCCCCCAGGGCAGGGTAAGGCCCCCCACCGTCCCAACCCAGGAGACAGGCTGTGGGTGGAATCTGACGGTCCCGTGCTGTTCAGCAGCTGTGCCCACCCACCCGCCCTGCCTACTCCTGGCCATACTGACCACAATGGCATAGAAGTGGGCACTGCCAATCCTCAGCACCACTCTTGTGTGCAGGTCCTGGATCCATTGCTTCAGCAGGGTCACCTCCCGTTCATGCCACACCCAGCTGACAAAATGCCCAGTCCTGGCTGATATCATTGAAGATGCAGAGAACCGGTATGTCCAAGGTGGGGCCCGACTGCAAAGAGAAGGGCTGGGCTCAGCTCCTAAGCCCCCAAAGGGATCCGGGACCAGTGTGCTGCACAGCTGTGCCCCCAGACCTAGAACAAGCCCTGACACATGGCGGGGACTCCTGGTGGAAAAGACAGGTAGCTTGCTGATGACAGGTCCACTGCCAGGGCAGGTTGTACACCTGGGACACTGGGGTCAGGAGATCCTCATTGGGGCGGATGGCACCCAGTATCTCCCGAGACAGGGGTGAACCCAGGGGCACATCCCAGCCAAAGGCAAGAAAGTTCAGACCTGTGACTAAGATGCAAATGACCCACTGCCTGTCAGAGGAAGAAAGGCTGGTTAGGGGGAGGGGCAGCTCTGCTTAGGACACTGTGAGTGAGGCCCATGCTGGCAGCCAGCCCTCTCCTCTCTTTCTCTTGTACTGAATACCACAAAAACAGAAACAGAGGATGTAGGCTGGGTATGGTGGTTAATACCTGTAATCCCAGCACTTTGGGAAGCAGAGGCAGGCGGATCACAAGGTCAGGAGTTCGAGACCAACTTGGCCAATATGGTGAAACCCCATCTCTACTAAAAATACCAAAATTAACTGGGAGTGGTGGCGGGCGCCTGTAGTCCCAGCTACTAGGGAGGCTGAGGCAGGAGAATCGCTTGTACCCAGGAGGCGGAGGCTGCAGTGAGCCATCCCCTTGGATATCATGCCATCGCACTGCAGCCTGGGTGACACAGTGAGACTCTCTCTCAAAAAAAAAAAAAAGACAAAGAAAAAGAGGAGGTAGAACAGGCAAACGAGGCCCAGACTTCACCGGATTCCACTTCTCTGCTGACCACTTCCAAGTCAGGAGGGCAACAGGGGTGGCATCCTCGGCCTGATGTCACTGTCTGTCCTCTATCTGAACCCTGAAAACCAAGCTACCTTCCCCCCTCAGCAGAGCCGACATCAGAATGTCTAAACTGTCCCCTCCTCCTGATCCCCGGGCCCAGCTCTGTGCAGGGCCTGCCCCTCAGGCCTGACGAGTGTCTGGTGGCTCATGCCTATAATCAGTACTTTGGGAAGTCAACGTGGGAGGATGGCTTGAGGTCAGGAGTTTGAGATGCGCCTGCATAACGTACTGAGACCCTGTATCTTAAAAAACAAAACAAAACCAAAAAGTTGGTTTTTGTTTTGAGACAGAGTCTCAGTCTGTCGCACAGGCTGGAGTGCAGTGGCTTGATCTCGGCTCACTGCAACCTCCGCTTTCCTGGTTCAAGCAATTCTCCTGCCTCTGCCTCCCAAGTAGCTGGGATTACAGGTGCTCATCACCACGCCCGGCTAACTTTGTATTTTTAGTAGAGACGGGGTTTCACCACGTTGGCCGGGCTGGTCTTGAACTCCTGGCCTCAGGTGATCCGGCCGCCTGGGCCTCCCAAGGTGCTGGGATTACAGGCGTGAGCCACCAAGCCCGACCAAGTTTCTTTTCTTTCTTTTTTTTTTTAATTAGGCATGGCGGTCCCAGCTAAATTGCAAGGCTGGGGCGGGAGAATCGCTTGAGCTCAGAAGTTAGGACTGCCCCATTCCGCTCCAACCTGGGCGGCAGGGTCAAACCCCGTCTCAAAAACATTTCAAAAACTAAAAATCAATATTAGAAAGGACACTGCCCAGGCTCAGCCTTCGCCTCAGGACGCGGCTGGACAGGAGCTCTTCCTCCTCCTAACGCCTCCTCCGCCCTGGCCCTCCCGGGTCCCCCTAGTCCTCCCGGTTCCCCCATCCTCCAACCAGGCGCCCCCAAGCCCGTTGACCTTTAACCTCCTCCAGGCCCCCAGTTCTGGGGCACTCAGGTGAAGGAGGGTGCAGGGCGCCGGGGCTTACCCATTCCCAACGCCGGGTTTCCGGGCGCCTCTCCTAACGGTCACCGGTACCTCTGCTCCTGGAAGCCCAGGCGTCGGTTGACGGAGAAGTGGGCTGGGAAGCCTCAGAGGCGGTGGAGCTCCTTGCGCTCCCGCGACGCGCTCTCCCCGGTGTACAGCATCCCGCCCAGCAGCGCCTGCGCGCAGCCACACAACAGCGGCCCCAGAGCGGCCCCGGACACCGCCACCATCCAGGTCATAGTTCCCGCTCCCTGTCTTGTCAGCCAGTGTGAGGGGATGAGAGCGGCGCCCGCGGAGCCCTGCGGGCCTGTCGCGCGACGCGCCTGCGGCGTGAGGCGCGTGAGGCCGTCGGCGCCATGTTTGTTTAGGGCGAGTGCCAGGCCTGGAGGGCCGGGGCGGCGCCAGATGCTGCCCAGTAGGACCTGTGGCTGAAATCCAGGGCTAGGCCTTTGGGGAAGCGGGACCCCCACCCTCAGCTCCAGCCAAGAAGGGCGTCGTCTGCTCCCCATCCCAGCAGAGGCTGGACGATCCAGGGCCACAGACCAGGACAGAACCCCTGAGATTGGTGGCATCCCCGTTTCTTCAAGGGGCACCTCCACTTGCTTTCCCCAGCAGGAATTCGAGCAGGCCCCAGCGGAGCCTCTTCCATGACTGCTGGATGCAGCCTCTTGCAGGGATGCATGTCCTTGGGAGGCGGCCGTAGCCTTGACCCTGGACCTCTGGGACCCTGACTCTAACCAAGGGGACAGAAGCTCCTTCTTGGCTTTGAAGATAAACGAAGATACAGGGAGAGAGGCCAAGTGCGGTGGCTCACGCCTGTAATCCCAGCACTTTGGGACGCTGAGGTGGGGGGATCACTTGAGGCCAGGAGTTGAGACCAGCCTGGCCAACATGTCGAAACCCCCTCTCTACTGAAAATACTTAAAAAAAAAAAAAAAAGGCCGGGCGCGGTGGCTCAAGCCTGTAATCCCAGCACTTTGGGAGGCCGAGACGGGTGGATCACGAGGTCAGGAGATCGAGACCATCCTGGCTAACACGGTGAAACCCCGTCTCTACTACAAAATACAAAAAAACTAGCCGGGCGAGGTGGCGGGCGCCTGTAGTCCCACCTACTCGGGAGGCTGAGGCAGGAGAATGGCATAAACCTGGGAGACAGAGCTTGCAGTGAGCTGAGATCCGGCCACTGTACTCCAGCCTGGGTGACAGAGCGAGACTCCGTCTCAAAAAAAAAAAAAAACAAAAACAAAAACAAAAACAAAAACACAAAACAAAAGGGAGCCAAGCATGATAGCAGGCGCCTGTAATCCCAGCTATTCAGGAGGCTGAGGCTGAAGAATCACTTGAACCCAGGAGGCGAAGGTTGCAGTGAGCCGAGGTCACACCACTGCAGTCCAACCTGGGTGACAGAGCAAGAATCTATCTCAAAAAAAAAAAAAAAAAAAAATTGCAGGGAGAGGGTACCCTGCAGAACCCCACTTTACTCCAGTAGGGAAGGCACCGTGTGGAAGGGTAGAGGAAGAGATCTGGAGACAGTGAAAAAGACATAGGTTTATTAAGGGGACTTTCACACAGGTGCAGTGGCTGTGGCTGGACATGAGAACCACTACATTTGTAAAAAGCATGCAGCGTCCATAACATTTTCACCTAGCATCCTCGACCTGTTACCGGTGGAAGGTATCCAAGTTCCCGGTGGTGAATCCATACACAACTGAAACAACCTCAATTCTTGCCTCCTCAGAAGAAATAATTTGACTGAGGATCATAAGGTAGATACCAGATAGAGGCAAGTTACAGAGCAGGAGTAAAATTTTTTTAAAAAGCAGGCCAGGAAAGGGGGTAGTGGCTCATGCCTGTAATCCCAGTACTTTGGGAGGGTGAGTCGAGTGGATCACCTGAGATCAGGAGTTCGAGACCAGCCTGGCCAACATAGTGAAACCATGTCTCTACTAAAAATACAAAAATTAGCTGGACGTGATGGTGAGTGCCTGTAATCCCAGCTACTTGGGAGGCTGAGGCAGGAGAATCTCTTGAACCTGGGAGGTGGAGGTTGCAGAGAGATGAGATTGAGCCACTGCACTCCAGCCTGGGCTATAGAGTGAGATAGTATTTAAAAAAAATGGTTATTAAAAAACTTTAGAACAGGAAGTAAAGGAAACAAGGAAAGTGCAACTTGGAAGAGGGCCAAGCGGTCGACCTGAGAAACCAAGTGCCCAGCTTGACCTCTTGACTCAGAGTTTCACAGGTTGGCATCCTTCCAGGATCTTGCCACTCCTGATTCCTTAGCTTGGGGCTCTGAACACACTTTCTTCTTCGACCATAAAGTCATTCTGAGGGTACACATCAGGTACGGCTGTCGGGCACCTCTGCCATATAGAGGGGTCCCTCTGGTCCTAGGAACCTGGACTGGACACAATTGTTTGTACGATTACTCCCCCACCCCTTTTCTCATGCTCGCCAAATCCACCTTGTGGGAATGGACCTTAATACTGGAAATGGAGTCCCCAGCATAGTGAAAATAAATACATTCTACAAACTGACAAGGCCTAAAGGCTTTTTCCCAAATGTTTATGCACTTTTTCTTATTTTCTTTCTTTAAAATTTTACTTGTATATTCCTTTAGTGAAATGCTTACATGCTTAAATTAGGATATAGTTCGCTGTTTATGAGGCAGCTTTAGGCCACATTTAACAAAAGTAAGAACAAGTAGGATGTAAACGTTTATACAGTATGTAAAAATCAGTAATTCAGGATGGGCTTAGTGGCTCACACCTGTAATCCCAGTACTTTGGGAGGTGGAGGCAGGAGGATGACTTGAGCCCAGGAGTTTGTGACCAGCCTGGACAACATAATGAGACCACTGTCTCTACAAGAAACACAAAAAAAAAAAAAAAAAAAAAAATTACCCCGGTGGTGTGGCACACACAATCATCCCAGGTACATGAGAGTCTGAGACAGGAGCATTGATGAAGCCTGGGAAGCAGAGGTTGCAGTGAGCCAAGACTGTGCCACTGCACTCCAGCCTGGGTGACAGAGCGAGACCCTATCATAAGTAAATAAATGTATGTATGTATGTATGTATGTATGTATGTATAATGAAATTAAACCTAGATGGGCATGGCAGCTCAGGTCTGTAATCCCAGCACTTTGGGAGGTCAAGGCAGGAGGATCACTTGAGCCCAGGAGTTCAAGACCAGCCTAGGCAATACAGTGAGACCCAGTCTCTCCAAAAGTTTAAATATTAGCCAGCTGTGGTGACGCATGCCTGTGGTTCCAGCCACTTCGGGGGCTGAGGAGGTAGGATCATTTGAGCCCAGGAGGTTGAGCAATGAGCTGTGATTATGCCACTGCACTCCAGCCTGGGCAACAGAGTAAGGCTGTGTCAAAAAAATATATATCTTTAATTAAACTAAATAAATTCAGCTATTCTAGTCATATATCAAGACCTCAATAGCCACATGTAACTAGTGGCCACCATTTCACACAGTGCATATATGGGGCATTTCTATCATTGCAACGGTTCTTTTTTGAAACAAGGTCTCACTCTGTCCCCCAGGTGGGAGCACAGTGGTGCAATCATGGCAGACAGCAGCCTTGACCTACTGGGCTCTAACAATCCTCCCACCTCAGCGTCCCAAGTAGCTGGGACTACAGGCAAGCACAACCATAACCAACTAATTTTATTTTTTATTTTTCTTATTTTTTTGAGATGGAGTCTCGCTCTGCCACCCAGACTGGAGTGCAGTGACAGGATCTTGACTCACTACAACCTCTGCCTCCCTGGTTCAAGCAGTTCTCCTGCTTCAGCCTCCTGAGTAACTGGGATTACAGGTGCACACCACCACGCGCAGCTAATCTTTGTATTTTCTCAGTAGACACGAGGTTTCACCATGTTGGTCAGGTTGGACTCGAACTCCTGACCTCGTGATCCACCCACCTCGGCCTCCCAAAATGCTGGGATTACAGGTGTCAGCCACCTTGCCTGGCCACAACTAATCTTAAATATTTTGTAGAGATGGGCTTTATGTTGTGAAGACTGGTCTCAAACTCCTGGGCTCAAGAGAGCCTCTGACCTTGGTCTCCCAAAGTGCTAGCAGTCCAGGTGTGAGCCACCGCACCCAGCACTGCAGAACCCAGGTCTATCAGTGTTGACCTAGAACCTCTCGAGAGTTTCTTAAGAATTCAGAACTGGGGCCAGGCATGGTGGCCCATGCCTGTAATTCCAGTACTTTGGGAGGCCAAGGCAGGTGGATCACTTGAGGTCAAAAGTTCAAGACCAGCCTGACCACCATGGTGAAACCTCACCTCTACTAAAAAAATTTAAAAAAGCTTAGGAGAACGTGGTGGTACGTACCTGTAAACCAAGTTACTTGGGAGGCTGAGGCAGGAGAATCACTTGAACCAGGAGGTGGAGGTAGCAGTGAGTCAACATTGTGCCACTGAACTCCAGCCTGGGTGACAAGAATGATCTTCCCTCTCAACGAAAAAAGAAATCAGAGCTGGATACCTTTTCAAACAGGATGAGCAAGGGTGCATATCCATGAGCCACTTCCCTCTGCTTGATTAGTTTGCAGAAGTGGCATTCTGTAAGCAAGATAAATTTAAGGGTGCAAACAGAAGAGCACAGTCCACTGTGGGGGGTTGTTCTCTAGGTGTCAATGGGAGTCCCAGGAGCTGTGACAAATGAGTGTGAGCTGGCTGGGGAGAGAACAAGGGGCTGGATGGTGTTCAGGAATCCACATGGAAAAAAAAAAACAAAACCGTCAAGATAAAGCAACCTATCTTTGGTGAGGAAGATGAAAAAATGAGAGGGATAAAAATATGAGGACAGGCTTGGAATGGTGGCCAGGGAGGCCAGCCAGATCTCCACACAAAGATTCTGCTGTTCAGCAGGAGGCAGCCTCAGGGGTGAAAGTTTCCTGAAGCAACTCAGGTCAGGCCTCACACACAAGAGCCCCAGAGGCTGCAAAAGCACCAGCTCAGCCAGCCAAGAACCCAGGGCCACACCCTTCTGAGACCCAGACTCCAAGTGAGGATCACTGGGATTCAGCCGAACAGAAGGACGTGACAGCTGGAGGACCAATACTTCCCAACACCCTTCCAGCAAGCAGCTGTGGACCTGCCATAGGAGCGATGACAGGCAGGATGGTGGTCTGGGAAGAAGGATCCCAGACGGGGTGTCCCATAGGACCTGGTTGTGACGATCCCACAGCCAACACTCATGCCCCAGCCAAACCCAAACCCAACAGCTCCCCAAAGCCCTCCATGTAAATAGCCTGTGCACTGCTAAGCAGATACCTCAGGGAACAATCTGATGGCTGTGAAGAAGATGCAGCCTCAACAGGGTTCCACAAGCCTTCTGCAAGCAAAGCCTTCTTTGCTTGGGTGCCTCTTCAAACCACTAGGGAAGCTCTTAAAAGATACAGGGTCAGGCACAGTAGCTCACGTCTGTAAACTCAGCATTGTGGGAGGCAGAGGCAGGAGTACAGCTTGAGGTTAGGACTTTAAGGACAGCCTGGGTGGAATAGTGAGACCCTGTCTCTACAAAACACAAAAATTAGCATGGCATGGTGGTATATGCCCATAGTCCCACCCACTTGGGAGGCTGAGAAGGGAGGATTCCTTGAGCCTGGGAGGTCAAGGTTGCAGTGCCCATGATCATGCCACTGTGCTACAACCTGGGCCACAGCACAAGATCCTGTTACAATCAAACAAGCAAACAAAAAACCAAAGATGCCTGTCTTCTGCCCCATCAAATAAATCCAAATCTCCGCAGGGTGACACAGGGTATTCGCATTTTAAAATATCTCCTCTGCTGAATAAAAGTAGAGTAATGGCTGAAAACCACTGAGTTATGTAAATACACTTCCTGTGACTTATTTGTAGCCCTTTCGTATCTAGCAATTTCTACAGACCCTCTCTGTGGGCTTCAGAAGCCAGAATGGGCAGGGCCAGGTGAGAGGTGTCCTAGCACACTGAGGCTAGAGCACAGCTCCCAGCTCAGGGGGACCCATTTCTGAGGTGAAGGCACCCACCAGGGGCTCCGCCTGTCTTCAGAGGGAAAATCACACCTCAGAACCCCAGAGACCCAAAAGAAAGCTCAAATTCAACAGATACCTGCCACTGGACCCTGGAGCGGCAGCCCCAGGAAAAACTGCCATTGCACTGTCAGCTCCCTCCAGCCCTCTCTCAGGTCCCAGCAGGAGGAGGTCTCTGACTAAGCTCAGAGGTCTCAACAAAAGGTGGGGTGAACCTCAGAGGAGTTACTAATAGGCCTATAGTTACCTCAAGACTCCACCTGATCAGGGCCAAAAATGAGTCCTGGGAGGGCAGCCAGGAAGAAAGCAGGGCAGAGAGGAAACACAGGGAGAGGGGCCCTGGGACCACATCAGATACGGAGGGAACCAGGGGAACGAGAGCAGCCCTGATGATTGTGCTCCCCACAGCCCCTGCATGTCTCTGTTCCCTGAGAATTCAAGGTGAGGAGCTCATTCTTACCCTTCACCCGTTCCTGGGCTCTGGCAGGCTGGCCTGATTCCTGTCCCAGCCTCACCCATTCTCCGCAGTCGTCACCACTGATGTGGGCAAGCTTATGTCTCCGGTTTGCTGGGCTCTCACTCGCCACCCAATGGCACCAAGTTAACTTCTTTGCATGCTTTATTTTCTGTGATTAAAAAGGGAAGCAATTCTCACTGACGCCATTTCTCAGAGGAGAAAACAGGCACAGGGATGTTCTATCACTTCCTCAAGATCACCAAGCTACAAGTGGGAGCTGGGCTTTGAATGGAAGTCTACCCATGCTCCTAAAGTTGAGCCATCCTCCAAGGAAACAATGGGGGAGGGTGAGCGGCCAGAAGCCCAGTGGGGCCTTTGAGTAGGTCTTATGGAAAGGAGGTGCTTACAGGATGGAACCTACAAGATGTGACCTCACTTCCTTACTGACAGACCCCAACAGAACTTAGAATTCTGGTAACTAGGCACCCATATTATACACACAGCCCCATTTCCAGCTCAGTTGATAGTCGACACTCCAGAGAACAATATGTTCTCCTGCTGTGTCCCAACATGCTGCCGACCTCCTCATCGCAGGAAAGGCCAAAATGAGACTGTTTCTCGAGAATATAGACATTGGTACAACCCTCACCCTCGACGCCTCTGGCCCTTTGCCAGAAGGCACCCACAGGTAACACAGGGCCCAGGGCAGGCCCGTCCAGGCCAGGCCTCAACTGTGCCCATTAGGGCAGTGCTGAGCCCCTCCCCATGTGTTTGGGGAAACAGGAGAAGAGGGGCCCTCCCTGGACAGGAGCAGGTAGGTTGTCCGGAGATGGGAGCCTGGTCAGTATGTCAGGTTCACAGCCCAGACCATGCCTTCAGGATGGGAAGGTGAGTGTCGAGGACACAGTTTGTCTGCTCAGATCTGAATCCCAGGACCTCAAGCTGTCATCTGCCAGAGATCTCAAGCTCCTCTGGCTGGAGGTCTACGCAGATGCTCCTATGTGCCAAATCCTGTTGGGGAAGGGGGAGCCAGGGAGGAGTTCTAATGGGGGTGTCCCACTATGGGGTCAGCCAGGCAGGCCACTGACACCTCTTCGCCTGGCTCACTCTCTTTGCAGATCTCCACACAGCAGATCAAGCAGGAGCTGTTGGATGGATTCCATTTCTCCATCTTCTTCAAAGAAGGGCAGGGGCCCCCTGCTACCAACCACGGCCAGTGCTGGTCTGGGGTGAGACTGGACACAGAAGGGTCTCCACAGACAGGGATTCCAGAAAACCAGGGTGGGCCCAGGACTCAAACACGAATATGGGGATTCCCTAGGCTCTGTCCTAGGGCTTTCACACTTGAGTGAGCCACTGTCCTCTCCCAAAGGAATCTGGCTGCCATTAGTCCCCAGTGGCAACTTGGTTACAGGCAAAGTCCCTTTCACCTATCAGAGGAAGATCAGAGAAAATCCTTCTGTTTTCACTTGATGCTATGCCAGGAGTATCTCAGCATGTTGCTACAAGAATTGGGTATGATGGTAACATTGTAGCACATACTCATACTGTTATCATTTTAACTCCCCACCCTAAGTGTATGTCCAGCAACAGGCAGCTCCCCTGCCCTGCTGACCTCTTCCAGGACTTAAAATCCAACACTTCTACACAAACAAGATGGGGGGGGGGTGGTGATTACAACAAAAGAAGGTGAAGCTACTCTATGCATCTGTGTTGAAAGTGTCATCTCAGAGAACTCATCCCTGCAGACACACCGGGAAGCTGCTGCACTCTTGCATGTCACTGTAATATTCCTTAAGGGAGGCCATGCTCCACAGCGGGTCAGCCTCTCAGTGCTGGTGGAGCCTGTCGTGATAAAATTCCCTTTCTAGGCAGCCTTTCTACAGGGAGCATAATCCTATGTGTGTCCTAATAGGCTGGAGCAGTTTGCCAGGGCTGCCATAACATGCACGCTGACTGAATGGCTTAACCACAGAAATCTGGTTCCTCACAATTCTGGAGACTGGAAGCCTAAGGTCAAACTGTCAGTCTGGGGTGGTTTCTCTGGGCCTCTCTCCTTGCCTTGGAGATGGCTGATTTCTATCTCAGTCAGGACAGGGTCTTCTCTTGAATTTCTCTGTGCACTGACCACCTCTCCTTGTAAGAAGCGCAGGCCTATTAACTTAGGGGCCACCCTAATGAACTCACTTCTCCTGAATTACCTCTTGGAGAACTCTGTGTCCAAACACAGTCACATTCTGAGTCTCTGGGGTTGCGAATAGAAACAGTTACATTTGGGGAGGGGACACAATTCAACCCATAAAATACACAAATCCCCTGCGGAAGACACACACCCGGGAAAGGGAAATCTGGGTGAAAGGATGTGCAGATAGCAAGTTTCAACAGGTGTAGCCAGTTGACTTTCCAAAAGGGCTCCAGCTGCTCACAGGGTCACCAGCAGCCTCTAAACGTAGCTGCTGCTTTGAACACAACCTCCCCTGAATACTAACATGTTCTTAACTTTCTGTCAATCTGCTTTCTGTGTGGCAGAGAGAATCACCTTGTTTCATTTCCACTTTAAACCATACATTTCCGTAAGCTTTCCCGCTTTCAATACCTGCCTGCGTTTTCTCTTCCACGAGTCGCCTGGCAGATCCTGGGCCTTGGGATGCGCTTCCTCCCACCCTGGAGTCTTCCGGCACTTTCCCCTTGACCAGGGCTGGGATGGCCGTAGCTGTTTCTCCAGACTCACATTCATGTTAAAGAACAAAAACAATCATATCCCTTTAAGTCAAAGGGTTCTTCTAGAGCATCTTGTCCGGTGTGCTGTCACTAAAATAAGGAGGGGATGAGACCTCCCCAGACCCTTCCCTTCCATATAAGAAGCAGAGCCTCAGGTGGCCTAGAGGGAATTTCATCCAGTCCTCCCTGTGGAAGGTGCTCTCTTCTGAGCCGGGTGCTGCTGAGCAAGCATCTGACATCCAAAAGCCCGCGTCTCCTCTTCTCCACCATGAGGGTGATTTTTGAGGAGTGCAGGGATGATGCTCTTCATGCAGGCTGTTGATACAGAGGGTGCTGTTGCCCCACAGCTCACATTCACCATGCTGATGCCTTGAAGGCATGAATCATTTTATCCTTCCCCATCCTCACATGCAATTTTACCTTGAAAGCCTAGAACCCTTTTCACCATGGGCACCCAGGTTCTCCACATGCACAAGTCCCTGAAGGGTTGATGCTTCTTGGTGTGAGTTCCAGATCCCGATCCTCTGGTGGTTCATGGTGTTACCACTGACTCTCATGTCCCTCCTTGTCCCCCTAGTATGAAAATGAGATCTGCAGGATGCCAACTTTCCAGCCCAGCACAAGGGAGAAGCTGTTGGAGTCCCTGGTTCCAGCCTTTCTAACTAAACCCATCTCCTCCTATGCCACCTGCCTGGGTCCCTCCTGGGACTTTATCACCGTGCCACACTTTTTGGAACTACTGGTTAGAAGGTGAGTGTCCATCCCCTCCAAGGCACCGAGGTGCCTCTGTCCCCTACTGGCTGTGTCTTGAAGATGCACCTCTTGGAGCCTCAGTTGGCTCCTCTGGAATAGGGAGTAATGAGAAGATGAACCTCACAGGGTTCTTGTAGGGAATGAATGATCTAAGACATGGCAAACAAAGGGGTCCCTAGAGCCTAAAACTCTGGACAATCTGCTGTGGGTGCTGTGATTCATGTTTATTACTTTTCTCTTCCCCCTCACTGAAGCAGCTCTCAGCATTCTGCCACAATGGCCCATCTCTCTTCCTGTTTGGAAAGGCACATAGAAAGCAAGTCTGCAATGGCATTGGTAAACGATGTCTGAGTTTCCTTCTGGCTGGACTTTCTCCTTGATACAGACAGAAGAGGGGTCCCTTCATGCTGAAAAAGGAGCCACAGGCCCACTCTGACATCTGGAGAGGCTCACTGAGTTTCTCCAATGGTTGGGGTTCACTCATTCAACACATACATACAAAACACTTCATTTGTGCATCGTTCTTCTTGTGACTTGGCATAATTTCATAAACAAGGCAGATGACAATCCCTGGGCCTCAATTCTACTCAGAGTCAGGTGCTCACAGTAGACACAATAAACAAATGGTATCTTCAGAATGTTAGAGGTGAAACCCTCATGGCCTCCTCTACGTATGGTGGCATCCTCCCAGATCCTGACTAGAATGACGGAGCCCAACAAGTATCAACTGGGGGGACTTAGGGTTCTGAAGGGCCTCTTCACCCACAAAACATGGGGGGAAATATGTGGACTCTGGCTGGGGAGAGACTAAAGGAGCCCTGGGGTTCATATGTCTTGTAATTCCCACAACAAGGCTGACATCTGGGGACTTCCCCTGCACGAGGCAAATAGTGAGTTCTGTAAATGGAGACTTAGGTCCCTTGCAAAGGAGACGTGAGGTTGAGGTCACAACTGGCCACTGAGAGACCCATCCCCAGCACCGTGCCTTCCCAGGTCTCCCTGTCCTCCTCCACCCAACATCTGCCCCTACCCTCCTCACCCCAGGACCAGAGCTGGAGCTTTGATGAGCAAGCTGCTCACAAATCTGCCTGGAGCTGCAGTCCTGAGTGCCCAGGTGCACAGTGCTGTGCTCCAGGGCCATTGGGAAGAGAATGTCAGTGGGACGTTGGGGCGCAGAAGGGTCCGTACAGCCCTGCTACATGGCCAGGTCTGCCCCTTCCAGGACAGCACTGATGGCTTGGGGTAGGGTGGGGCTGCCCTCTACACAGGCAGCAAGAGGCCAGGGACCCAGAACCACACAAGGGTGCCCTGGAGGGTTGTGTGGGAGAAGGCCAGGCCTCTGACTCAGCTGTGCACTCCATCACCAGCACCACCGGCTCCATTTTGTTCACCTGGCCCCCTGAAAACACTTCAGTTTGCGGCCAGGCCCTGCAACGGTCATCTTTCTGGATAAAGCTGGCCTTCAGGACCTTCACCTGGCCTGGACTGGGCTTGGGGGACCATCAGGGAATTGTCCTAGGCCAGTTGGTGCTTCCGGAGCCCAAGGAGGCCAAGCCAGATGGTGAGAAGACTTTCCAGGGCTGGTGTTTTCGGGGTACAATTCCCTTAAATTCCATCCAGTCATTTCTATACTTGGAAATCCCAGTGAGGAGTGACTGGAATGGTGACCTTTTCTCCTTTTCCAGATCCTGCTCCACCTCCTGGGCAACACGCATTAACAATGCTGGCCCTGGAGCCAGCGCCACCACTGCTGGCGGAACTGCCGCCTGCTCTGGAGCCAGAGTCACCTGTAGCCCTGGATGCACAAGGATATCGACATTCAACACCAGCACCAGCACCAGGGGAAGGGCCCCCTCCAGGAACAGTGCTGGAGCCACAGTCAGCCCCAGAGTCACCCTGTCCCTGTCCCGGGACTGTCAAGAGCCAACACACTGAGGAGCGGCCTGACATCACCACCTTCCCTCCCAGGCTGCTGGCAGAGCAGCTGACCCTCATAGATGCGGTGAGCAGCTGGGCTTTGCAGGCTGTGCGTCTGGCACCAGCTGTCTCAGACCAGCCTCTCCCTGAAGAGCAGCCAATGCCCTGGGTCCAGTTTCAGCCCCACTTCTTACCAACCATGGGATCTGGATGAGTTTCCTCACCCACAAGCCTTCCCTGTCTGCATGTGGACAGCAGAGATGGGAAATCACCCGTACCAGCTGCACAGAGTGACTGTGCAGACTGAATGACAGGGGATGGACAGAAAGCAGGACAGGGCAGGTGATCAGTGAGGGGCAGGCAGGGCCATGGGTCACTCACCCAGCTGCTCAGGAGCCTCACTACCCTCAGCACTAATTAGGTATCTGATGCATATTAGATTCTATGGCAGACACCCAAACAGAGCCCAAGGTTGCAGTTGCTGCAAGGAAACTGCACCGGTATGGAGAGAAGGAGTAGAGGGCTGATTGGGATGGGAGGAAGTAGAGGCCTCAGGATGGGCAGGCCTGAGCCACCTTCTAGTTCTTGGAGTGAGAATGGCCTGGAAGAAAACGTCACTCTCACTTTCCACCCTTGTTGGGTTCTGGGCCATGATGCATTCAGGGCCCTCGGTGGGCAGAAAACCAAATGCAGGGACTCCCACAGGTCTGGAGCATATTTTAAAGCTTTCTCAGCTCCAGCTCTGTTCATGCCAGAGACTGTGGATGACTGTGAGCTCACTTCCTGCCTGGGACTGTGGGTGACTCTGAGCTGGGCTGTGCTGTGTCTGTGACACTCTCCTCCTCCCCCAAAGGAGCTGTTCAAGAAGGTGGAACTCTACGAATGCATGGGCTCCATATGGGGCCAACGACATCAGAAGGGGAGTGAGCATGTGGCACCCACAGTTTGTGCCACCATTGCACACTTCAACAGGCTCACCAACTGTGTCACCACCTCCTGCCTCGGGGACCACAGCATGAGGGCCCAGGACAGGGCCAGGGTGGTGGAGCACTGGATCAAGGTGGCCAGGGTAAGCCATGGTTGGGCCTTGGGATTCCCTCTCTCAAAATGGGGAACTGCCTCTTCTCCGCCATCGGCTTTCAGGATTGGCATCTGTATCTCTAGCCTGAGCTCTGCACATCCCCTAAGCCCTTCTTCCCAGAGCTTCCCTGACCTTGACCCCCATGGCCCAGTAGTGGCTGCTCACTTCTGACCTGGGATCTTCCTTGGGTTGAACTGAAATCTTCCTAGATGAGTGACATTCACTCAGCCCCAGGTGTACCCTCCTGAGGCTCCCTGGGCCTCTGCTTCATTCAGGAAGGGAGATCTCAGCAGAGGGGGCTGAGGCTGAAGTGGGTCGGACTCCAACTCTGGACCTCACAGCTCACTCTTCCCTCTCCAGGAGTGCCTACGCCTCAACAACTTCTCCTCAGTGCACGCCATCGTCTCTGCTCTGCGCAGCAACCCAATACATCGGCTACACAAGACGTGGGCAGGAGTGTCCAGGTGAGGAGCTCCCTCCACGGGAGCACCAGAGTTGACCTAGGGACCCATAGGTCTCCCCATGTGCCCTCAACGACTCTGAAAGGTTCTTGGAGAACAGGGACGGTGGAGGTAGGGATGGGCTGGTGGGTGTGCTCACTAAGCTGCCCTGGACTCCTAGGCAAGGATTTCTAACTCAGGAGGAAGGTTTTTTAACCATCAGGAACAGACTGGAGCCAATTGGAGGCTTTCAGGTGTTTGTACCCAGTAGTGGAACTGTGTCCAGCTGGAAGCTAACTGTGAACACGCAGGGGCTCATGTGAAGTGGAGATGGGCCAGGGGAGGAGCACGACAGTCCCACCCTGGTCCTCTGGAGCCCTTGTCATCAGACGACCCCACTGGAAACTCTCACGCAGGAAGCCGAGATTCATTGAGTTTTCAAACAAAAGGGATTGGAACTCACAAATCTCCCCCGTGATTCCCAAATTTACCCTTTTTTCTTTCCTCTGTCAATAGCAAGAGCACAAAATATCTAAAAGAACTCTGCAAAAAGGACACTGCAGTGAAGAGGGACCTGCTGATCAAGGTACAGTGGAGTCTGGGAGATGCGGCACAAGTGTTTAAGGGTCAGAGAAAAGAGTGAGTTTGGAAGGGCATTGGACCTGGTGTGCAGTGGTTATTTTGTAATGTTTTGACTTACCTACAAAAAGTGCACTTGAAAAATTCCCTCCAGGCCTACTTTGGGCAAACAGGAGGAAAGGTGTGTGGGTCCACGGGCGCGTGGGGGCACGGGGACAGGAGGTCCTGGAAATGGGATGTGGCAATGGCTGCTGGGCTTCTGAGTGGCGGTGATGAGCTGCAGCATTAGCAGGGCTCTGGCTCCCATGCTGGTCAATGCTGCTGGCATGGAGCTTCCTCCAGGCTGGCGGGTGGTCATTGTAGGTGGGACTTTCTTCCTTCCTCAAACTGGCAGCAATTCCTCAGGAAGCCAGGCCTCTGCTCCTTGCATCTGTCTGCAGCGCACATCCATGGGCAGGGACTGCAGCCCACACTGGGGGAAACAACAACAGAGGAAGCTCATGTGCCAGGGAGTCCCGTAGACTGCCCAGCTATGGGTACCAATGGGCAAACTCAGGACACATGTATGTGCTTGCTGGGACTCCCCGCTCTGCGCTTTGCAGACATCTGAAAATGGTCGTGTCACAGGATTCTCAACAATTAGCAGTGACAAAGGCTCATGACAAGTATCTGGGGGATCCATGCATTCCTAGGGGATTCTCCCCAACCAGATCTCCGAAACTCCATGCAAATGAGAAGGCAACATGCCACCCCACCCAGGTTTCTGGAAAACCCTGCCATATCCGTCAGAGATGTCGCCTCAGGAGGCCACATCCTGAGTGGAGGAAGAGAGAGTTCTGTGCATGGAACTCCCCTGGGGGATCACTGACGAGGCCAAACCATGGATTTGGCATGGCGCAAACCCAGTTTGTGTGGCAGAGACTCCGGTGGGGCTCAGATACGCAGGAGCCATTTAACCAGGTCTCCTAAAATGCCCTGTCCCTTTCCCATCACGACTCTGCAAGGTTGGAGTCCTAGACACTCAGAGACTCCAGAGAACAAGACCCTGATGGGTGGTGGTGCTGGGATGTGGGGTGAAGGCAGCCGAGACAGAGCCTCCAGTAGGGGGAGGAGGTGCCCTCTCTTTTGGGGCCCAGGGGAGTCACTGCGCACTCTTGGTCTCTGTTTATCTGGAAAATGAAGGGATGCTGAGCCTGTAGTGCGGGCCTCACAGGGTGGAAATGAGGTTCGAGAAAAGAAAGCAATTGGAGGGTGCTCCTGAATGGTTCTTCCTCAGAGGGATGAGGGGGAGAACAATGACAACAGCTACAGGAAACAGTACTCAGGAGGCCCTGTGAGGTAGCTGTGGTTTTCATGGCTCTTTACAGAAGAGGAAACAGTCTCAGGGAGGCCTGGCTGTATGATTGGGTGACACACACAGGAGTGTGGAGCTGGCCAGTGGTATGAACATTGTGCCAGGTGACTCACGCCAGTCCCTGGGGATCCAAGTGTGGGGTGGCTGGGGTATAACTGGGGGAAGGGAAGACAGCCTCACTGTCCCTGTCCCTGACACCTGGCAGGCGGGGAGCTTTAAGGTGGCCACCCAGGAGAGGAACCCCCAGAGAGCCCAGATGAGGCTGCGGAGGCAGAATAAGGTGAGTGAGACTGTGGCATGGAGGGACCGCAGGGGATCAGAGGACAGGGCTCTTTTCCCCACCAGCTGGAGACCTCCGTATCAAGACAGCGGGGGCTTCCTCCCCAGCCCTGTCCTCCTATGGCCACTGGGCCTGGAAAACCTCCATTGGAGAGACCAGAACAAGGGTCTGGGAAAGGAGAACTCAGAGTGGATGTGGGGAAGGGTAAGGCTGGGACCACAGGCCCTTGTGACTTGTTAAAATCCCACCATAGAGGTAACTAGGAGTGACTGCCAGATTGGAGGTCAGCTGGAATAGAGGAGGCAGAGAATTGGGAAAGGTAGCTGAGGGTCTTTGGCTGCTACAACTGGGAGACCTGGGGAGGGGGGTTCTGGGAGACAGGGGCTGATGGGATTTCATGGGACAGGGCCTTGGGCAGGCACCTCAGGGTCAATACTCATCACCACTACCCCTCCCACCTCCCCATCCCTCCATGGCACAGGGCGTGGTCCCCTTCCTGGGGGATTTTCTGACTGAGTTACACAGGTTGGATTTGGCCATCCCGGATGATCTGGATGTGAGTGAGCCTGGGGCAGGCTGCTTGGGAACCAGGATCCTGAGGCTTGGGAGGAGAGGGGCCTGGACGGAGCCCTTAGATCTCAGCCCTTGGAAAACCTCCTCTCCTGAGTCTCACAGCTGCTCCTGTGGGAGGGGGTGCCAGGCCCATCTCATTACCTCTGACTGACAGAGGCTCCATGGCAGTCACCAGTCCCTATCCCTGAGTGGTGAAGCTGCAGAGCTGCCTTACTGCAATGATGCTGAGCTGTGGGCTGAGCTGGACTCAGCCTCTCCCTAGGGTAGTCCCATAATAGGAGGGTGAAATTGAGCCTTTCCAAGGGCAGGCAATTCCAGGGTCACTGAGCACTTTCTTTCTACGAGAGACCTCAGTTTCTCTGTCTGTCATCTTAGAGGGTTGGGGCAGAAGGTCCCTGAGCCTCAGCTCCCATGCCCCCTGCCCTAGAGCCCGGAGCCTGAGGCAGGTTCATGTTGGTGGCCCTGGCAGTAGTGCAGCATGGGAAGGGATGGGGTGGGGCTGTTGTGGGCCAGGGACCTTTCTGATGGGCTCTATCTGACTTCCAGGGCAACAGCAACAAGAGGAGGAAGGTGAACAGCTGGGGCATTCTCGTTGGATGAGGTTGGGGATGTGGACGTCACAGTCCACCCTGGGCAGGACACTCCCTGGCTCCATCCTCTACATCTTAGGTTTACTGGGAGGGTTTGACACACACAGGAGGAGGAGGAGACCTATCCCAGTGGATAGAGTGGGAAAGGCACTGGAATCAAAGACCAGTTCCTGCAGGAGGGGCTGTTCACATCCAACTCTGAGAACAGGCTGGGGGCTGCATGGGGCCCCTTCACAGAATGGCCCCAGGGACCAGCCCCTTCTCCCTGCCTGCCAAAGGTCCCCTCAGTGTCTTCCACCCAGGCCCTGTCAGCATCCTGTCCTTTGTCTCTAGGAGGTCCGAGTTCTGCAAGAAATGCAGCTGCTCCAAGTGGCTGCCATGTATTACAGGCTTCGGCCTCTGGAGAAATTTGTCACTTGTTTCTCAAGAATGGAGCAGCTCAGTGAAAAGGAGAGGTGAGGGCCTGGCACATGGGCAGAGGGTGGGAGAAGGCTCTCCATTTTTTTTTTAAATGTGGTCTGGCTCTGTCGCCCAGGCTGCACTGCAGTGTCACCATCTCTGCTCACTGCAACATCTGCCTCCTGGGCTCAAGCCCTTCCTCAGCCTCCCAAGCAGCTGGCACTACTGCTATCCACCACCGTGTCCGGTTGTTCTCCAGTTGTTGTTCTGGTACAGGTGGGGTTTCACGATGATGTCCAGGCTGGTCTCAAACTCCTGGCCTCAAGCAATCCACCCACCTCAGCCTCCCAAAGTACTGACAGTACAGGTGTCAGCCACCCCACCTGGCCTAGAGGAGGCTCTCCTGTGGACAGCTGCAGAGAGCCTATGGCCATGACTCCACCACCAGCATCAAGCCCTGTTGCATGGGGACTGCTGGGGACCCAGGATTCCAGCTGGGCAGGCAATGAGAAGGGACCCGATGTGTGGCTCATGGTGGCCTCACAGCTGCCTCTCTGTCCTGCAGCTACAAGCTGTCCTGTCAGCTGGAGCCCGAATCCCAGTAGGCTGGAAACATCCTGCAGTGGCTGGGGCCCTATTGGGATGCTGGCTAGAACACCAGCTCTGCATCATCCTTCACCCAGACCGGAGACACCAGGAAATCACATCTAGGTGGCTGGCAGCTCAGCTATATCATGACCCCGCTCCTCAATACCAGCTGCTCCTGCTGGCCAGGATCAGGTCATGGGACTTTTGCATGTCAGGCGGGAAACCATTTTATGTTTATTTTCTTTAGTGTATAAGTAACGGTTTTTTTCTTAACTTTCGTTAAAATAAAAGTTTAAAACACTATTCAGAATGTTCTATAGTTGTTGGAATGAGAACAGTAACTCCAGTGCAGTAACCGTATACCAGTCTTTAGGATTCATTGTCTAGCATGTCAAATTGAGGCTATGGCTGAACAAGTCATGGAATAGCATTCGCGTTACACCTGCCAACCGTTTAATGTTTTCCTTCTTTATTCAAATTAATTATTGCTAACTCTGTTTAAGGAAAACAAAAAACAAAACAAACAAACAAAAAAACACTGAAAAACCACAGTATGTCACCCAATCTATGTCACTTGTTCTACTGACCAGTTACTCTCAAAGTTAAATTCTAGTTAAATTCAAGTTCCACTGGGTTACTCCACTTTTTTAAGTTGTAAATATTGAATGAATCACTTAAATGTTTACTGAAGGGCTGGAGATGGGAGGTATTTATGCCAGTGGTAGGGCTGGCCTTCTCCAGAAGTCCTGTGCACAAGGGAGCTGGCCACGAGTCTCCAGGAAATACAGATAAACTTTTCCCACTATGGATCTTCCCAGACTTTCTGACACCTCTCCCCTAAGGGAACATCAAGGAAGGAGAGAATTGTTTGAACCCAGTATCTAAAGGATGTCCCACAGCTTAATTTGAATACAAGCCCCATTGTGGTATATCAGACAAAAACAAGTCAAAGAAATCAACATTTCAGGGTCTGAAATATGATACCCCCAAATCAACACAAAATAAACACTTCAATCCAGTCCTGCAGCCACAAAGCTCCTATAAGAAAAGTGGGAGTTTATTTCAGCAAAACTTGTGTCTATGCATGCAGTTTGCAAAAAAGAAAGAAAACAAAAGCAAAAATTATCTATGGCAGCAAACCTTAGGCCGTGCAATTGATTTGGCATTACTTTTTCTTTCTTATTTTTTATTCTTTTCGGATGGGACACAAAAATCACTGCTAACAAATATAAATACAAACACATGGGACTATACATCATTTGAGAGCTTCTGCATGGGAAAGAGAAACAATGAACCATTAAAGAAGGCATCCTGATGAGTTCATGTCCTTTGTAGGGACATGGATGAAGCTGGAAACCATCATTCTCAGCAAACTATCGCAAGAACAGAAAACCAAACACCGCATGTTCTGACTCATAGGTGGGAATTGAACAGTGAGAACACTTGGACACAGGAAGGGGAACATCACACACTGGGGCCTGTGGTGGGTCCGGGGGTTGGGGGAGGGATAGAATAGGAGATATACCTAATGTAAATGATGAATTAATGGGTGCAGCACATCAACGTGGCACATGTATGCATATGTAGCAAACCTGCACATTGTGCACATGTACCCTAGAACATAAAGTGTAATAATAATAATAAAAAAAGAAGGCATCCTACGCATTGAAAGAAAGTTCAGCAGAAACATATCTGTGAAAGGGGTTGCAATCTAACCTGTAGGAGAAACTAACACTACTCTGGGAAAATGAACAAAATCTAATACCCAAGCTAAAACTGGGCAAAGAACCTCAACAGGCACATCTGAAAAGTAATCATGAAATTGACTGACAGGTCAAAGAGAAGCTGCTCAGCTTCACTAATCATCACACACATGTCCAAGTGCAAACCACACTCAGATACCTCTCACTCTAATTAGGATGAAACTTACCAAAAACAAGAAAAATCCCATACATTTGCAGGCAGTGGCCAATGTAGAAGTGCAGAAAAAGAGATTTTATACACTATTGGTGGGAATGTACATTACTATACACATGAAGGAAAACAGTTGAAGGTGCCTTAAACATTTTACAACTACCCGTTCACCTAGGAATACCACCACTGGTTACACACAGAAAGCGCATGAAATCTGTTATGTTAAAGAGATATCGGCCTTCTTATGGCAATTGTAGCACTATGCACAATAGCGAAGGTATCCAATCAACCTACCTGTTCATGCACAGATAAAGGGATAAAGAAACTGCGGTACACAATGGAATCCTCCTCGGCCATAGAAATTCATGAAACCATGTCATCTGCAACAACGTACAGAAACCTGGAGGACATGATCTTCCATGAAATGAGCCAGGAATAGAGAAATAAACACGGCATGATTCCATGCCTGTGAGAATGAGATCAACTTTGTCTCTAAATGATTTTATCTCCTAGTAGAACATTTCATAGTAGTGAAGAGAGCCTGGGGGTTGGGGAGGCAGCACAGGAACTGGGAAATGGATGCAATGTTACACTCAGATGACAGGAATAAATTCAGCTGTTCTACTCCACAGCAGGATGTCTAGAGTTAACTGTATCCTACCATATTTTCCAAAAAAGGCTGAAAAGAAGGATTCTGAATATTGTGACCACAGAGAACTAATAAATAATAACCACACAATGTAACAGAGATTGTCAGTCAATCCCTTGCTTTCATCATTACACAAGGTACATATACATGGATTAAAATGTCCCGCTCTACTCTTTAATTGTATAACTATACTAGAGAGCAAATTGGTTTTAAAGACATAGAAATAAACAATGCTGAAGTTCATGTGAGACCAGGAAATGCCCTGCATTTCCAAAGAAATTCTGAGAAATCCAAACTACATTGGATGCATGACACTCCCTGATGTGAAATTGCACTCAAACTCTAGGGACCTGCTTCCGCATGGATGAGTGGAAGAGAATAGAGAACCTGTAAACCCACACACTTCATACCACCTGATGCTGCATGAAATACACAATGATGAGTAATGGGGAAAGAACTCCCTTTTCAATAGTCTTGGGATAAATGGCGAACCATATGCAGAAGAGTAAGTAACACTAGGCATCTACTTCTCACCATGTATCAAAGTTCACTCAGATGAATGAAAGGTGTAAGTGGAAGACCTCAAAGTACAAAAATCCTACAAGAGACCCTAGGAAATACCCTTCTTGACATCAGCTTTGACAAAGCATTTATATGCCTAAGACCCCACATGACACTGCAACAACAGCAATAATCGACATGTGGGACCTAATACACTAAAGAGCCACCACACAACACAAGAAATTACCCACAGAGTAGACAGACGACATACAAGATGAGAGAAAATGTTCCCAAACTATGCACCAGACCAAGTTCTAATATCCAGAATCTACCTTAAAGACCTTACACAAATCAATTAGCAAAACCAACCTCATAATTAATAGGCAATGGATATAAACACAGACTTCTCAAAAGATGATGATGAGCAACCAACAAATTGAAAATATGCTCAACCTAATTATCAGAGAAATATAAATCAAAAGCACAATGTGATCTATCTCACGCTGGTCAGAATGGGGATAACGCAGTTAAAAAACAAAAAAAGACACTGGCGAGGCAGCAGAGAAAGAGGACACTGGTCCACTTTTGGTGAAAATGCAAAGTAGTTCAGACACCATGGAGAGCACTTCGGAGAGATTGCTCAAAGAACTTGAACCAGAACTACCATCTGACCCAGCAATCCCACCACTGGGGTATACACAGAGGAAAAGAAATCCTTCTCTCCAAAACACACATGCACACAAATGGTCATGGCAGCAGTATTTACAATGGCAAACACATGAAATCAGCCTAGGTACCCGTCAACAGTGGATCAGAAAAGGAAAATGTGGTACATATATACCACAAAAAACTAGGCAGCCATTAAAAAGAAAAAAAAAGAGAAGGAAATCATGTCCTTGGCAGCAACATGAAAGGAGCTGGAGGCCATTATCTAAAGAGAAATAAGGAAAAAACAGAACACCAAATACCACATGTTCTCGCTTATAAGGTGGAGCGAACATTGAATACACCCTACCGTAAAAGTGAAAACAACAGACACTGGTGACTGTCCGATGAAAAAGGATGAAGGCATGAGGTATGTGCCGAAGACCTACCTGGTGGGTACACCCACTGCCTGCATGATAAGGTTGCTTGGACCCCAAGTCTCAGTGTCATGGAATATACCAAAGGCAGTAACTAATCTGCATTTGTACCCTTTAGTCTATAATAAACTTAGAAGTTTTGTCACAAAATACAAACTTAGAAGCTAAAAGCATGAATGAAAAACACAAACTTTTATAATTATCCAAACAATCTTTTATTGGCATAAACTAAGAAAGTGGACAGAATGAGTAAACCAAATATTCAACCCCAATTTACATATAGTGAACAGGTTTTTCAAAAGAACACCAAAAAGATGCAATTGGAAAATAAAGAGCCTGTTCAATAGATGATTTTGAGCAAACTGAATATTCACATACAAAACACTGAAATAAGACCCTTATGTCACGCAACAGAAAAATCAACGCAAAATACATTAAAGATCTAAAACTCAATTCTGAAACCACAAAACTCCTACAAGAAAACATAGGGTGTGCATTATTTTAGAAAAGAAATCCATACATGTAGGCTGCTAAAGGTATTTAAAAAACATTAAACCAAAGGAAACACTCAAGAAAACACCCATAGACAAGGTAATGGCTTGGCATTTTCACTGAAAAGCTGGAGACACGGTTCCGCACAGCAGTGGAACACATTAGAAGACCCAGATATAAACCTGCACACCTGAAACCATCGATATTTGGGAAAAAAAAATCAACAAAAATAAGCAATGGAGAAAGGACTCCCTATCAGCAAGTGGTGCTGAGATAAGTGACCTAGCTAGATGTAGAAGAAATAACACTGGGCCCCTATGTCTCATCATGTACAGAAAGCAACTCAAAAGAAATAAAAGATTGAAATGTAAAACGCTGGGCTGGACACAGTGGCTCATTCCTGGAATCCAAGCACTCTGGGAGGTCGAAGCAGGCGGATGACTTGAGATCCTGGAGTTTGAGACCACCCTGACCGACATGGTGAAGCCGATGTCTAAGAAAAAACCAAAAGTTAGCTGGGCGTGGTGGCACGTGCCTGTACTCCCAGCTACTCAGGAGAATGAGGCAGAAGAATCACTTGAACCCAGAAGCTGGAAAGTGCAGTGATCTGAGATCACTCCATTGCATTCCAGCCTGTATGAGAGAGTGAGACTTGGTCTGTAAATAAATACGTAAATGCATAAAAATCCAATACCTGAAACTATTAAAAAAAAATCCTGCATGAGGATCTAGCAAATACCCTTCTTGACAGAGGCTTTGGCAAAGCATTTATATGTCAAGTCCCCAAAAGCAATGGCAACAAAAACAATTACTGATAAGTGGGACCTAAAACACAAAAGAGCTGCTGCACAGAACAAGAAACAACCATAGAGTCAGCACACAGCCTACAGAATGAGGGAAAACATTCCCCAACTATGCATCTGAAAAACGTCTAATATCTACGATTTACCATAAAGACCTTAAACAAATAAAATCAGAAAAAAAAAAAAACAACAACAAGTTATAAAAGGGCAAGGAACATGAACACTTAAAAGGAGGTGTACCAGTAACTAACGAGCATGAAAACATGTTCAATCTCACTGATCATCAGAGAAATGCAAATCAGAAACATACTGAGATAAGATCTACACTGGTCAGAATGGCAATTATGACACACAGTCCACAACAATAGAGGCTGCTGGGGCAGATGAGCAAAGAAATGCAGGTCCACTGTTGGGGCAAATGCAAACTAGTTCAGATCCCCTGGGGAGCAGTGTGGACATTTCTCAAAGAACCTCAAAGAGAACTACCACTCAACGCTGCAACCCCACTCCTAAGGATTTATAAAAAGGAAAATCCTTCCATCCAAAACTCACATACACTCCTATGTTCACGGCAGTACTACTCACAATGGTAAAGACATGAATCAGCCTTGATGCCCATCAGCAGTGGATAAGAGAAAGGAAATGTGGTACATACACACCACGGAACACTACACAGTCATAAAACACAAATACATGCTCTTACCAGAAACCTGGACAGAGCCATAGGCCATTATGAACAAAAGGCAAGAACAGAAAACCAAAATTTTCAAAACACCTACAAAGGTCAGTTGTGAATGTTCTCTCCACAGAGAAACCATAACTCTGGAGCTCACGGAGGTGCCAGACTCTGAAACTTCATTATGATGCTACCTTTACACAGATCAAATTGTCCCTTGCACCCGCTGGTTATACACACCTACTCTACGGCAATGAAACTGCCGTCCCAATTTGGTAACGCTCATTCTCACCGGAGTGAGATGATATCTGAGTGTGGTTTTCATTGACTTCTTGTGAGGATCAGTAATGTTGATTCAGAATCTTTTACCCGTGCATCCTTCTCAGGTCTTCAGGTTCTTTGCCCAGTCTTACACATCAAATTGAAACAAGTTCATGATAACTTGGCAAACATCTCTAACCACAGCAAAATGTAAATCAAAACCACACTTAGATATTGGTAACAGGTACAGAGTGACACTGAGACACAATGAATCTATTCTGGTGTTCTATTGCACAGCAGGGTGACTAGGTGACTAGGGTCAACAGAATCTAGAAAATTTTTTCAAAATCAGCTGGAAAATACGGTTCTGAATATTCTCTCCACAGAGAAATAATAATGATGGAAGGTCACAGAGATGCCAGATATGATGATTTGATCACGATACTACACATACATATGTCAAAATGTCCCTTGCACCCTTGGGTTGTGTGTGTGTGGGTGAATGTATATACCCACACACACACACACACACACACACTCTATAGAAACAAAACTGCCATCAAATGTTGCTAGTATTCATTCTAACTGGAGTGAGATGAAATCTGGGTGTGATTTTCACTTACACTTTTGTGTCCATCAGCGATGGTGAGAATCTTCTCTTTGACCTGTGCATCAACCTCATGTCTTCAGGTCCTCTGCCCAGTCCTACACAACAAATTAAAAACAAATTCACAATAGCATAGCAAGTACCACTTATCACACACACACAAAAATAAAAAACACACTCAAGATTCCATCTCACTCTACATGCAACAGATGCTACCAGAAAAAAGTTGAAACATATGAAAACACAATCCAATCAAGGTGTGGATTTCCGGAGGAGGCACTTGTCTCCACATGTGGTGGGAAATGGTAAACTAGTATGCACACTAAAGAAACCACTTGGATGTTCCTTGAAATCCTAAAACTACAACTACCATTTTCTCCAGCAATTCTATTCCTAGGTATATACACAGAGGACAAGATCAGGGCATGGAAGAGATTATCTGTCATCCCAGGTGGCATTCAGCCCTATGCTCAAAAGCCAAGAAAAGAAATCAGCCTATCTGTCCATCCACAGATGAAGGGATGAAGAATCTCTGGTACACAGACAGGATGGAATACTTTTATGCCATCAAAATTCATGGAATCCTATCATTTCCAGCAACATGGCTGCACCTGCAGATATTCTGTTCAATCACATCAGAAAGGCAGACAAAGACCAAGCCTGCATGTTCTCACTCATGTGGGAGCTGAAAACTTTAACTCACTGAAGGTGAAAATACAGTAGTGGTCACCACAGACGAGGTGGAGGACAGGACCTCAAGGATTGGCAATAGGTACACAGAGAGTTACAGGAGAGGAATACATTCTGGTATTCCACTCCAAAGCAGGGCGATGATACTTAACAATATGGTTATGCCGTTTTCAAAGTAGCTACCAAGGAGGATACTGAATGTTCACACATCGAAGATATCAAACTTACACGTGGTCACAAGCATGGGAAACTGCCTGATTTTATCCATACTCAAGGTATACAAACAAGTATCACAATGTCCCAATGCACCCCTAATTCTGGACATGAAGTGTAAAACCAACGTTTTATGAAATGTTAACAATACACGGCTAAATGTTCACATGGATCCACTGAAGACCCAAGGAACCTGAATATGCAAAGCAATTCTAGGGAATACACACTCAACTGGAGGCCACACACTCCCCAATTTCAAATTACATGTAACACCTCCACTCATCCAAAGACTACAGTAGTGGCATAAAAATGAATCCATCAACCTAGGGACTTAAGAGAATCTAAACACATACCTGCAGTCAACACATTCTTTTTCAAAGAATGCCTAGAAGATGCAATGAGGCCATGTGCTGTGGCTCACACCTGTACTTCCAGCAGTTTCAGAGACCGAGTTGGGTGGACCTCTTGAGGTCAGGAGTTTCAGACCAGCTTGGCCAAAATGGTGAAATCCTATCTCTAGTAAAAATACAAAAGATATTAGTCAGGTGTGGTGGTGCACAGCAGCAATCCCAGCCACTTGGGAAGATGAGGCAGGAGAATCACTCGAAGCAATGAGGCGGAGGTGGCAGAGAGCTGAGATCTCACCACTGCACTCCAGTCTGGGTGACAGCATGAGTGGGACTGTGTCCCCAAGGGGAAAAAGGATGAGATGAGGAGTCAGCAGTCTGTTCAATTGAGCAGTCTGAAATGACTGGATAGCCACATACAAAAGAATGAAATAAGACGTTGACGTTATACAATACACAAACACAAACTCGAAATACATTAAACCCTAAACACAAGACCTAAAAGCATAAAACTGCTACAGGAAAACACAGAGTGAGCTTAAGTGAGGAAAACCTGAATCTAAGCTCACAGGATATAAAAGCAAACAACAGACAAAAGAGAAAAATAGAAAAAAAACCACTTCCAACAACAGAAGTCAAAAACTCTAGTTTTTGTTATTGACTTTACCTTACAAAAACAATCACTGCTACTCAGGCACGGTGGCTCACACCTGTAAACCCAGGACTTTGGGAGGCTGAGGTGGGTGGATCACCTGAGGTCAGGAGTTTGAGACCAGCCTGGCCAACATGGTGAAACCCCTTATCTACATACAAAAATTAGGTGGGCGTGGTGACAGTTGTCTGTAATCCCAGCTACTCAGGAAGCTGAGGCAGGAGAATCACTTGAACCCAGGAGGCAGAGGTTGCAGTGAGCCAAGATTGCACCACTGCACTCCAGTCTGGGCAACAAAGTGAGATACTGTCTCAAAAAAAAAAAAAAAAAAAAAAGAAGACGTTCAAGTGATCAACCAACATGAAAAAATGCACAACCTCAGTGCAATGCAACTCCCAAACACAATAAGATATCATCTCATGTTGGTCACAATGGGTAATTTTGCAAATCAAAACAACATGCCGGTGAGGCAGCAAAGGAAAGGGAACGCTGCTACACTCTTGGTCAATGTGAAAACTAGTTCACACTGTGCAAACCAGTTGAGAGATTCTCAAAAAACTTAAAACAGAACTACCATCAGACCCAGCAATTCCACGACACTTGGTATCTACCCAAAAGACAATAAATCATTCTATCAAAAGACACATGCTCTCCCGCATTCATGGCCATGCCATTCACAAGAACAAAGATGTGGAAGCGTCCTAGGTGACCAGCAACAGTGGATTTCAGTTTTTGTTTTTGTTTTTTTTTAATGTGGTGCATACACATCACAAAATACTACAGAGCCATAAGAAGAACACACAATCATGTCCTAAGCAGCATGGATAGACCTGGGGCTTATTATGTTTAGCAAACCAAGGCAAGAACAGCAATCCAAATACTCAAAAAAAAGAAAAAAGAAAGAAAGAAACAAACAAAAAGTCTAGAACTTGAGTGATGAATGTCAACTTACAGAACAAAACCAAAGCCAAATTTTTGAAGACAGGAAATAGTGTGATACCATCTTTTGTGGGAACTCTTGGCTTCCCCCAAAATTAGAGAACTGGGGAGAAAGAAGCCGCAGCTCAGAATCTGTGACTGGGTTGGAAGTGGAGGCTGGAAATGTGCTCAAGGTCAAACTTTCCTCCTCCCTTCAAAGGAGCCTGGAGTTTTACCAGTGAGCCTAGAGTGAATATTCACCCCGCCGTCCACCCCAGGAGATCCCTTTAAACCAGGAGCGCACAGTGAGGACAGAAACATGAATGTGCACTAACAAGTCCTGAAAGTTCAGAGGGTGATTCTCCATTTCCCCGTGGCACACAGCAGAAGAACTGTGTCTCTAGGTTCCAGGAAATGCCTGTGAGAGAGCTGTGTCCCCCAGATTCCCTTCATCACAGATGACACCCAGTGCTTAAGCCTACACCCCTTGTGACCAATCCCAAGGAGTATTGACTAATCTAAACCAAAGGCTCTGATGTTCCACAAAAAGAAAAGAGCGGGTGGACTGCAAAGAGAATCTCTCATGAACGCAGCACCCTCATAGCCCATACAGACAGTTCTTACCATGATGCCAAGAAACTGAAAACAATAAGCCAGACCTCACACACATTTCCATTTTCCTTCTGATTTCATACCCCCTCCTTCAGCCCCTCCTCACAATCAGCAGGGATAACCTGGAGGCTCCTGGGAACCTTTTCCCATTGGGTTTTTCCTGGCACATAGTTCCCTACCTGGATGAGTCTCCACATCACTTATACTCTCCAGCATCAAGTCTTTAGAAACAAAAACACCAGGATAAGTCATTAGAGAGTGTGACTCACCAACTCCTCCTACGTTAGCTGAAGCTGAATGATGGGCTTTTCTCCCAACCCAGGCTGCTTCTTCCATGATCCCCTCATCTTTCTTCTGGATTGACAAACCTTCCTACAGCTTCTTGGGCCAGAGTTCTATACTGGCAAAATCACTTTCATGAGAATCCCAAGCCTCTTTCCCAGCAGGAACCCAGAAACAGGTTTCTATACAATGAAGCTAGCAAGTTTTTCCCTCGGGAAGTGAGTTATTTCATGGTACATACCTTTTCCTTTCCAAGATCTTATCTGCAATTATATAAAAAAAACATTATGAGAATCAGATTCTGTTGTGCGCTTCACACAGATCTGTTATTCTCTTGACAATGATAAAAAACCAGAAGGCAGTACAGTGATTTAGCCATGGGTCAAAATCCCCAAAGACTAGCACAGAGGATAGCTATAGAAAAACAAGACCTCTATTCACAGAATTTACCTTTAAATTTAATTTGATATGCAAATGCACAATGCTTCATCCAAGGAGGAAAACTGGTATTGTGGAAAATGCCTCAGTATTGCAGTTGATAATGCATGCTGTCATTTAAAAGCAGCATAGTGTACCATGTATCAGTTGGGAAGACATGCTTACTGAATTCCAGCCCCACAAAGACAATAGTGTACAGTGTACATAATGTACATTGCCAGGTTTTCAAATCAAAATTAATTGAGAAGTAAAGAATCAGGAAAGCAACATTGATGTAGAAGACAAAAAAGGGGGATCTTACCTGGACATCATCATCATCATCATCACAATCAACATCACCATTATCATCGTCATCATCTTCATCTTTGCATTGTGGTGAGCATCTTAAAAACAGGCCATCCTCAGGACGAGCTGGAAGGACATAGAGGAAAGATCAGTGCACCGGTGGTTGGTGACTGTGAGTCACTCAGGGAGCTTTGCTGGATGTGGTGTATGGAGGTGGTTGATATACAAGAATGGACTGAGTTGATACTGGGCTATTCCTCTGAGTGGAAGATGGATGGCAGAGGAGGGGAGCTGGAAAGACATGAGACATGGAGACCTTGGCTTCGTACTAGAGGCATCGGGCAGCAACACAAAACAGTCAACCCAAAATGGAACTAAAATGCACACTGAGGGTCAATGGAAGAGTGCCTTCCTGCCTCTCAAATGTTTTGAAACTCTTCTAAACAAACAGCCATTAATTAGTGTATTCAAGACCATGTCAGTACACTAGAATCTAATCATGCTGATACTACATTTAGCATCTGTTTTAAAGGATTTATTACTTGATTAAAAGCCTATTTTAGGGGTGAAATGGACTCAATTTTACCCAAAGCACTCTATTCTATTAATCACACATTCTTTTTCATAGAGATCATTAAAAAATTCAATATTAAAACGCTACAATTAAAAATAGTCATGATTTCCCATTTGTAAGTCTTATTCTAGAACGACTTCTACACACCCTTTTGGGGCCCTGTCATCAGGGGCTTCAGCACCTCCTGTGTGACTCTCCCTGGGGAGATTCCCTAAAAATCAAGCTTCATTCAAACAGGCCAAGCTCACACAGCCAGCTCTACTTACACCAGTGAAGCTGAGAGACATGACTTTGACCACTTTCTGCCATGAAGATAAGTTTAAAAGTTCAAATACACATTATCTACTGAAATGAGGAAATGTATACCAATAGAAATGAACAAATTCATGAAAAAATGTACACGAGTATGGGGGTGATTTTTGGTTAACTAGCTTACATAAAAATTATTTTTTTGGCCGAGTACTCTGGCTCACACCTGTAATCCCAGCACTTTGGGAGGCTGAGGCAGGGGGATGACCTGAGGTCAGGAGGTCATGACCAGCCTGGCCAACATGGTGAAACCCCATTTCTACTAAAAATACAAAAAGTTAGCCAGGCATGGTGGTGAGCGCCTGTGATCCCAGCTACTCAGGAGTCTCAGGCAGGAGAATTGCTTGAACCTGGGAGGCAGATGTTACAGTGAGCTGAGATCATGCCATTGCACTCCAGCCTGGGCAAGAAGAGTGAACCTCCATATCTATCTCTATCTCTCTCTCTCTCTCTCTCTCTCTCTCTCTCTCTCTCTCCCCCCCCGTCTCTCTCTCTCTCTCTCTCTATATATATATATATATATATGATGCCTATTCATTCAGACATACAAAATATTGGTATAGGAAATCAAAAATTCTTATCAGTCATGTTACATCTAACTTATCAGCTGTCAACATGAAGATCCTAGCAAATAAGGAAGGTACAAATAAGTGGAAAGGCATCCTGTATTCATGGATAGGAAGACTAAACCTGACTAACACACAATACTACACAATGATCTACAGACTCACAACAATTACTATCAAACTGGTAACACCCATCAGTGGAGAAATGGAAAAGATAATCTTACAATTTTAATGAATTTTATGTGCCTTATGTAACCATGATGACGTTAAAAAAATAGTGTTATAGGATGCAGGTTCATGAGATTGAAATGCACACACACACACACACAAAATACAGAAATACAGAGAGTTTGTTTCTAGCATAGGGGCACTCATAAGTTTCACAGATATAGAGAGCCCAGAATTAAATGCACACATATACAGTAAATTGATCTTCAACAAAGGTGTCAAAAATACACAATCGGGGGAAAGGAAAGCCTCTTCAACAAATGATGGTAAAACTGCACATTCTCATTCAAATGAAGAAATAGAATGCTGATAGAGTCCTCAAGGTTGTGCTTCTCCCTCCATTTCCAAGACACTGGAGCTTTTGCACTGAGCCCAGATTGAATTTTCATTCTGTCCTCCATGCCGAGGAAGAGCTCTTGATACCAGAGGTAAGCAGGGAAAAACAGACAAATGAGTGTGCTGCCAGGAAACTTAACAGTTCGTAAGGTGAGGATCAATCTCTCCTATGCCTCTGGGCACACCACAGAATTTTGTCTCCAGCATTAGGTAACTGCCTGTGATAGAACTCTGTCCTAAACTAAAGGCTTTGAGATTTTGCAGTGGCAGAGGGAGGAAAGAGCAGGTGTTCTAAAAAGATCATCTTTAAATAATAAATAAGAAGAGGTGATCAAAAACACAGGATACTCAAAATCTCATAAACTCAAAAGAACAAACTTCACTTACGTTTACTTTTTCTTTTTCTCTTTCTACACCCTCCCTCAGCCTCCCAAGCAGCAGGTATAACATGAAGGCTCCTGGAAATGCTGTGTTATTAGACCGCACTTGAAATCTTCTTACTTACCTAGAAAGGTATACTCTTCCCTGCTGAGATTCTCGAGAATCCACTCTTTAGAACGACCAACATCAGGATAAATCAGGGAGAGGTGCACTCACTACTCCGCCTCCAGGTGAAGACACAACGGCTTACACAAAATCTCCTGGTTGGTCCTCTGGGCTCACACACATTTCTACAGCCCCTCTGGTCATACGTGTACACTTGCAAAATCATTTGCTCTCACCAGATCCCCAATATTGTTTAACAGGAACCCAGATTAAGGTTTCTATATATTAAAGCCAGCAAGTCTGTTTCTCAGAAAGTGAGTTAGTTCAAGGTACATACCCAGGACAGGTGATGGTAAAATCTGCAATGAGACAAAAGAAGATGCCATGAGGATCAGATCAATTCTGCTGCACCCCTTACACAGATCTGTGAGTCTCTTGATGACTTCAGAAAACTACCTGTGAAACAGTGGTGAGTCAAATTCAAAGGCCAAACATTCTAGAATAGAGGACACTCATGGAAAAGACAAGAGCTTTTCCCACAAAATTTATCCTTGACGTTGATTTAGGTTGGTAAATGCACAATGCCTAATCCAAGGAGAAAAACTGGTGTGGAGGAAAACATCTCTGCATTACAGTTGGTGATGGATGCTGTCCTTCAAAAACATCATAGTGTGTCGTGTATTAGATGAAAGGAAACTGCCACTGAACTCCATCCTCACAAAGAGAATAGTGTGTGTCGTACATAATGTGCCTTGTCATATTATTATATCAAAATTAATTGAGAAGGAAAGAAATCAGATGAAGGAAATAATGTATACAGTGGTCCATTTTTAACACAAAGTGCCTTGAACCGGTTTAGGTCAGCAAAGGATAGAAGAAATAGGATGTGCCAGGCTCCTGATTGGATGGGCAATACCTGCTCATTGGGGCCCCTCTCCTCCCCATTTAGTTGCCCTCACTTCAACCAAAGAAGATTAGTCTAAGATGAAAGTTTACTAGCCAGAAAATAGCTCGTTTTGTCTGTTCTTCTCAGCCTGCCCAGCTACTTAGGTCATAAGTCAAATACTTGAAGTACCCCTGAGCTGACTAGGATAGCAATGCATTGTGGGCTGCAACAAAATGCAGTAAGACAACTCTAGAAAAATACCTAAAGTCTCTCCCCAAAAATCAATAGGCAACACCTGGGAAGATTGTGACCCCACAGTTCTCAGCCTATGAGGAACCAGGGGAGGGACCTGCACACTAGGGGATAAATTGCTTGTGGAAAGTGTGCTGGGTGTGTCTGCCCATCAGACACCGGATCTTGCAACACTGTCATTAAAAGTCTCACTTTCTGCCAGGTGGAATGGCTCACACCTGTAATCCCAACACTTTGGGAAGCTGAGGTGGGCAGATTACCTGAGGTCTGGAGTTCGAGACCAGTCTGGCCAACATGCTGAAACACCATCTCCACTGAGAATACAAAAATTAGCTGGGCATGGGGACACATGCGTGTAATCCCAGCTACTCGGGAGGTTGTGGCAGGAGAATTCATTGAGCCCAGGAGATGGAGCTGAGATTGCACCACTGCACTCCGGCCTGGCAAACTGAGTGAGACTCTGTCTCAAAAAGGAAAAAAAAAAAAAAAAAAAAAAAAGGAAAGAAAATCTCACTCTTGCTGTTTTTCAGCTCCCTGAGTCCATTCTTTGGGTTTGGACTGGTGAGTTTGTTTCTCACATCAGAAAACCAACATTTCCTTACAAGACAAAGAAAGGTGTTCTTACCTGGACATCATCATCACCATCATCATCACCCCAGTCATCATCTTCACTTGGTGGTAGGCATACTAAACTCAGGTTGTCCATAGAAAAAGCTGGAAGGACACAAGAAAGATCAGTGCACCGATGGTTGGTGACTGTGAGTCACTCAGGGAGCTTTTCTGGATGTGGTGTATGGAGGTGGTTGATTAACAAGCATGAACTGAGTTGATGCTGGGCTATTCCCCTGAGTGGAAGAGGGATGGCAAAGGAGGGGATCAGGAAAGACATGAGACATGGAAGCCTTGGCCTTGTACTAAAGACATCATGCAGCAACACAAAACAGTCAACCCAAAATGGAAATAAAGCACACACTAAGGGTCAATGGAAGAATGCCTTCCTCCGTCTCAAATGTTTTGAAACTCTACGAAACAAACAGCATTTTCTTAATGTATTCAAGACTGTGTAAGTACATTAGGACCCAGTTATGCTGGTACTACATGTAGCATCTGTTTTAAAGGATTAGTTACTTAATTTATTGGTGAAAAGGATTCAATTTTACCCAAATTACTCTGCTCTACTGATCACACAGTTTTGTTTGTTTGTTTGTTTGTTCATTTGTTAGTTTGTTTGTTTCTGAAATGGAGTCTCACTCTGTCATCCAGGCTGGAGTACTGTGGCACGATATTGGATCACTGCAAGCTCCACCTCCTGGGTTCACACCATTCTCCTATTTTAGACTCTGGAGTAGCTGGGACTACAGGCACCCGACACCACGCCTGGCTAATTTTTTTTGTATTTTCAGTAGAGACGGGATTTCACCATGTTATCCAGGATGGTCTCCATCTCCTGACCTCATAATCTGCCCACCGCAGCCTCCCAAAGTGCTGGGATTACAGGCATGAGTCACTACACCAGACAGATCACAATTTCTTTTTCATAGAGGTCATTTAAAAAATTAAGTATTAAAATGCTAAAATGAAAAATAGTCATGATTTCCTCTTTGTAAGTCTTCTTCTGGAACCATGGTGTGTGCACACAATTTTTTGGGTTCCTGTGATCAAGGGCTTCAGCAGCTCTGTGTCGCTCTCCCTCAGGAGATTCCCTAAAGATCAGGCTTCATTCAAACAGGCCAAGTTCACACAGCCTGCGCAACCTACACCAGCGAAGCTGAGAGACATGACTCTGAAAACTTTCTGCCATGAGGATAAGTTTCCAGGTTCAAATATACATGAGCTACTGAAATGAGGAAATGCATACCAATAGAAAATGAGCAAAATCATGAAAAACTGTCCCTGATCATGGGGGTGATTTTTGGTTAACTAGCATACATAATATTTTTTATTTGATGCATAATCATTCAGACAGACAAAAGATTGGCAAAAGATACAAATTTGACCAGGCACGGTGGCTCATGCTCGTAATCCTAGCACTTTGGGAGGCCAAGGTGGGTGGATCATGAGGTCAAGAGATCAAGACCATCCCGGCCAACAAGGTAAAATTACATCTCTACTAAAACAACAAAAATTAGCTGGATGTGGTGGCATGCATCTGTAGACCCAGCTACTCAGGAGGATAAGGCAGGAGAATCACTTGAACCCGGGAGGTGGAGGTGGCAGTGAGCAGAGATCATATCACTGCACACCTGTATGGTCACAGAGTGAGACTCTGTCTCAAAAACAAAAAACCAAAAAAAGAAATCACAAATTCATATCAGTCACATTAAATCTAACTAATCAGCTGTCATCATAAAGATTCTAGAAAGTAAAGAACATAGAAATAAGTTGAAAGGCTTCCCATATTCATGGATAGGAAGACTAAACCTAACTAACACACAATACTACACACATGATCTACAGACTAACAACAACAGCTACCAAATTGGCAATAGCCATCTGTGCAGAAATGGAAAAGATAATACTAATATTTTAATGAACTTTTATGTGCCTCAAATAGCCATGGCAACATTGAAAAATAAGAGTGTTGGAAGATGCACATTCATGAGATTGAAATCTAAAAATAAAAATTAAAAAAAAAAAACAGAAAAATTCAGACAGCATGCTTCTACTGTGGGGGGCACCCATAAGTATCACAGATATAGAATCGAGAGCACAGAATTAAATGCATACATACAGAGTCAGCTGATCTTCAACAAAAGTGCCAAGAATACACAATGGGGAAAGGAAAACGACTTCCACAAATGATGGTAAAACTGCATATTCTCATTCACATGAAGAAATGGAATACTGACAGTGTGCTCAAGGCTGTGTTTCTCCCTCCATTTCTAAGACACTGGAGCTTTTCAGTGAGCCCACAGTGAATTTTCATTCTGTCCTCCATGCCCAAGGAGATGTCTTGATACCAGAGGTAAACAGCAAGGACAGAAAAATGAATGTGCTGCCATGAAAACTATGTTCATAATGTATGGATCAATCTCTCCTATGCATCTGGGCACACCGCAGCAGAGTTTTATATTCAGGATTAAGTAACTGCCTGTGACAGAACTGTGTCCCAAACCAAAGGCTCTGATATTTTGCAGTGGCACAGGCAGAAAAGAACAGGTATTCTCTGAAAACTCATGTTTAAATAATAAACCAAGAACAGGTGATTGAAAACACAGGATACTCAAAAGCCCATGAACATACTACTCCTCACCATGATGACATTAAACTCTGAAAATAACAAACGCGGCTTATATTAACTTTTTCTTTTTCTCTTTCTATTCCCTCCCTAAGCCTCCCAAGCAGCAGGTATAACATGAAGGTTCTTGGAAATGCTGTTTTATTAGACCCCATCTGATGTCTTGTTGCCTACCTGGAAAGGCATCCTCTTCCCTGCTGAGATTTTCCAGAATCCACTCTCTAGAACCACCAACATCAGGATAAGTCAGTGAGAGGTGCACTCACTTCTCCTCCTCCCAGTGAAGACTCACTGGCTCACATAAAATCTCCTGGTTGGTCCTCTAGGTTCACACACATTAATACAGCCGCTCTGGTCATAGCTATACACTTGCAAAATCATTTTCTCTCACCAGACCCCCAACATTTTTTAACAGGAATCCAGATTAAGGTTTCTATATATTCAAGCCAGCAAAGTTGTTTCTCAGAAAATGAGTTAGTTCAAGGTACGTACCCAGGACAGGTGATGGTAAAATCTGCAATGAGACAAAAGAAGATGCTATGAGGATCAGATCAATTCTGCTGCCCCCTTACACAGATCCGTTCGTCTGTTGATGACTTCAGAAAACTACTTTTGAAACAGTGGTTGAGTCTATGTCAAAGACAAAACACTCTAGCATAGAGAACAAGCATGGAAAAGACAAGAGCTTTTCTCACAGAATTTCTTTGAAGTTTATTTAGATTGGTAAACTCACAATGCCTAATTCGAAGAGGAAAACTGGTGTGGATGAAAATGCCTCTGCATTACAGTTGATGATGGATGCTGTCATTCAAAAACATCCTACCATGTCATGTATTAGATGGGAAGACATTCCCAGTGAACTCCACCCCAAGAAGGACTATTGTGTATGTTGTACATAATGTGTCCCATCATATCCTTATACCAAAATTAATTGAGAGGGAAAGAAATCAGGTGAAGGAAATAGTGTATACAGTGGTCCATTTTTAAGACAAAGTGTCTTGAAGTTGTTTAGCTCAGTAAAGCACAGAAGAAATACTAGGCTCATGGTTGGATGGGCAATGCTGGCTTGTTGGGTCCCCCTTCCACCTCGCTTAGTTGTCCTCACTTTAACAATGAAGTACAGTCTAAGTTAAAATTTTACTAGCCTGCAAAATAGCTTGCTTGGTCTGTTCTTCTCAGCCTGCCCAGCTACTTAGGTCATAAGTCAAATACTTGAAGAGCTCCTAAGCTGACTAGGATGGCAATGAATTGTGGGCTTCCACAAAATGCAGTAAGACAACCATAAATATATATATATATATATAAAATATATATATTTATATTTATATATATATATATATATCTTGCAAGACCATCATTAAAATTCTCACTTTCTCTGTTCTGCAGGCCTCTGAGTCCATTCTTTGGGTTTCAATGGGTGAGTTTGTTTCTCACATCAGGAAAGTACCATTTCCTTAGAATGCAAAGAAAGGGAGTCTTACCTGGGCATCATCATTATCTTCCTCACTTGGTGGTAGAGATTTTAAACGCAGGCTGTCCTCAGGGTGGCCTAAAAGGACACAGAGTTAATGTCAGTGCCCTGGTGGTTGGAAACTGTGGGTCCCTCAGGGAGCTTTGCTGGATGTGGCATATGGAGCGCGGGACTGAAGATTCTGAGACCATCTCAGAGAAACAACTATGTTCAAGTAGTGAGCATGAGGGAGTCTCACCAGATATCTCGCATCTTAGTCAGTGCCTGGACCTAATAAGACTCTGCATTCCCAAGTCAAAGACCAAGGCTTTGATGTTTGCTGTGACATAGACAGGAAAAACTGATCTTCTGGTAACCATTAAACACCAGAGCAAGAAAAAAAATGGTTACAAACACAGCACACAAAACCCATGGAGGCAAATGACCTCATCTCTATCTTATTAAAATACAAAAGGAACAAGTCACACTTCTACACATATTTCCTTTGGTTCTGATTTCATTGCCCTTTTCCTGATTTCCAAAGCAACAAGTGTCACCCAACTGCTCCCAGAGATCCTCCTAGACTATCATGCTCTACCTGCAGGTCTGCCTCAATGCAGCTGCCCTCATGGATGGTGTCCATTGGCCAATCTTTAGAGACAAAAACTCCACAAGAAGTTATTCCAAAGGGCAACTTGCCCACCCTCCTACTCCAGGTGAGGCCACACTGGGTTGTACGAGATCACTCTGCCCTTCCCGCGGTGTTGTCAGACTCTCCCTGGACTCTGGGGAGTCAGAGGTCTCTAGAAAGGCATTGTTCACACTTGCCAGCCTTCAAGTGAGAAAGAGGAACTGAAGGAACCACCCTTCAACTTTTTCCTTCCAATGGCCCATTATAGGTCTCACCTCCAATCTCACAGCCCTGAGATTCCCACTTTAAGGTGCACGCTTTGAGTTAGAGGAGTTCAATAATCAGCCCCTCAGCCAGGCTTACAGCAGATGTGAAAGAACATTCTGCGGGGATGGAAATCTCTCTGCTGCATGAACAGAAGGCTACTGGGGGATTGCATGGTGGCTGTTGAGATGAAGTTCTGAATTTTTTTTTTTTTTCCGAGACAGAGTTTCACTCTTGCTGCCCAGGCTGGAGTACAATGGCATGATCTCGGCTCACTGCAACCTCTGCCTCCCGGACTCAGGCGATTCTTCTGTCTCAGTCTCCTGAGTAGCCGGGTTCACAGGCATGCACCACCACACATGGGCTAATTTTTGCATTTTTAGTAGAGATGGGGTTTCACCATGTTGGCCAGGTTGGTCTCGAACTCCTGACCTCAGCTGATCCACCCGCCCCGGCCTCCCACAGTGCTGGAATTACAGGTATGAGACGCCATGCCCAGCCCTGAACTTTTAATTGTAAATATTTAAATGTATTTAAATATGAAGAGGCACATATATGACCGAGAACCGCACTAGATGGCACAGGAGACACAGACATGAGGAAGACATGACTCCCCTCGCCTGGTGTTTTCTTGCAAAATACTTCGCAGCTCTGCTCCTACCATACATTTATGGTTACTTAGTGAACATCTGCAAAAGGTCCAGTCACTGTGTGGGGCTGGGGATATAACAATGAGGACAACATCCAGATCCAGAGGGATGCCAGCAGGGGGGACACATGCACACAAGGGAAGAGCGTGGCCCTGCACACCCTGTCTAGACAGGATCAGAGCAGCAGGAGCCGAGGGCCAGAGGCACCTCACTGTCCTCAAGAGCTCAACCTCATCTCCAGGGACCCTGACTCAGAAGCTGGGGCAGGCTCCAGGATTGGTGTAGGGCTCAACAGGCTGGACAGACTGAGAAGGGAACATTTCCACACCTGCGCTAGATCCCAGCCCAGGGCTGACCTAGAACTCATCCCAGGGATGTGTTCACTGCAATGCCCATGGGGCCTAACAGGTTCTCCCCAGGACTGACCTCTGGGATAAGGACTAATGAGGAAGACACAGTCACTGCCCTGGCAGGAAATGCCCATAGCCAGGGTTCCTCTATCCAACCTGTGGGAAGACACAACACAGATAGAGTTTGACACTGAAGATTCCAAACCTTCTATAAAATAAATGGAAACTGATGTGTTCTGGATTCCACAGAAGAGTTGCAAGGATGAGCTGGACTCTGGAATCAGTCACCATCCCTTTGCTGAGCTCCTGGTGCACTGGAACTCACGTCCCTCCCCACCTCCCCTGCTACTCGGGAGTGCTGTAGCTACAGGCCCAGGGTTAGGGGGTCTGTCCCATTGAAACACATTTCAGCCAGGCACGGTGGCTCACACCTGTAATCCCAGCATTTTGGGAGGCCAAGGCGAGTGGATCACCTGATGTCAGGAGTTCGAGACCAGCCTGGCCAACATGCAGAAACCTCGTCTCTATTACAAATACAAAAATTAGCTGGGCATGCTGGCCCATGCCTGTAATTCCAGCTACTCAGCAGACTCAGGCAGGAGAATTACTTGAACTTGGGAGGTGGACATTGCAGTGAGCTGAGATCGCACCACTGCACTCCAGCGAATGAGATCGCACCACTCACTCCAGAGTGAGACTCCATCTCAAAAAATAAAAGAAAAAGGAAGACCACACACACACATTTCTGGGCCAGAAAACCCTTGGCCAACAGTGTCTCCTCAAGGACCATCCCTCAAGTGACTTCCAGAAGAGGTGAAAAAGAAAAACTCATCTGTTCCAGCCCCAGGAATATCAGGCCTGGGACCTGTCTGTGTCTGTCCTGACCCTGAAGTCCATCCCTGCTGACTTGTGTCCTGTCTGCTCTGTGTCAGACAAGTGGGGACCTGATTCCTGTTCTGACCCCTCACCAATTTCTGCTGGTGTCACGGCCATCATTGCACAAAGAGATGGAGATGACAAGAGAAAGCAATGAAACTCCATTCTTGAGGCATTTAGGATGATGTCCACACCATGCTCTCGGCAGGCAGGCAGGCCAGGTCCTGCTCACTCCTACTCAGAAGGGGTCTCACTGGTATGAGTACTCACCCTGTGATATTTCTCCTCGGCTCTTCCCTTTTTTCTTTTTTTTGAGACGGAGTCTAGCTCAGTCACTCAGGCTGGAGTGCAATGGTTCGATCTCGGCTCACTGTAACCTCTGCCTCCTGGGTACAAGTGGTTCTGATGCCTCAGCCTCCTGAGTAGCTGGCATTACAGGCACCTGCCACCACTCCCAGCTCATTTTTGCATTTTCAGTAGAGATAGGGTTTCACCAGGTTGCCCAGGCTGGTTTCGAACTCCTAACCTCAGACAATCCATCCACCTCCTAATTTTTTTTTTTTTTTAAGTTCTGCGATACATGTGCAGGATGTACAGGTTGCTTACATGGGTAAAAGTGTGCCATGGTGCCTTGCTGCACCTGTTAACCCATCACCTAAGTATTAAGTCCTGCATGCATTAGCTGTTTATCCAGATGCTCTCCCTTCCCCTGCCCACTGACAGGCCCCAGTGTGTGTCATTCGCCTCTCTAACACTGTACGTATGCTAAGACCACTCCCTTGCTGATGACAATTCTAAGTGATGGGTCACGGGGACTCTCTTGTCTGTTTTTGTCTGGAGAGACTGCGTGGCTTCAGGTTCCTGATAGGAGTGAGGTCCTGGAGTGCAGTGTGAGAAACAGATGGCTCAGTGAAGAGCTGTGATCATCCACTAGAGTCCCTGGAGACAGCCATATCATTTAGACGGTGTGGGTATGTGTGCAGGAGGGCTGGAAGGTAGCTAGGGGTGAATCAATGTGTAGTGATTGTGAGTGTGTCTGTAAATGTGTGTTTTATCCCTAAAATGTGGCCCCACATGCCCAGCACAGTACAAGTGTCACTTTTCTTGAATTGCTGACCTATGTGGTCCTCTCACCTCAGCCTCCCAAGTCATGTCATTCTTCTAATAGAAAGGAAGAGAAACTTCAGCACCACCATACTCTTTACATAAATGACCTCTTTCTTCCCTCACCACAGCTGTACCTGAAAGTCAGTTTAATATCCCTACTCCTTAGATGGAGAGCGTGCAGAAAGGAGTGAACCCAGATTTTGACCTCCTGAATGGAAGAGGCAAAAGTGAACCCAGAAATGGGTCCCAATGTTGATGGTCTGTATGACTCAACTGTGTCATCACTCAGGCTTGGTGATAAGACCCCACACCTGGGAGTTCCAGCACGTATGTGTGCCCCTGGAACTGTGTGGCCCATAAGCTGCCAAACTTTGCCCATCATCAACTGGGGCCCTAGTGGTCACATAACCCTGGGTAGCAAAAGGTACAGAAAACAAGAGATGTTGGCATGGACATTACTGTGAAATACACATAGAAAGCCCACAGGCTTCTGGTCAGCTCACAGATTCTGAGAAGTGTAAGGGATCATGTAGAACAGTGCAGGTCAACATCTGTCAGTGCTGGGCTCATTCCTCAGCACTTGGTCAAAGCAGGGAAGATCAGGAAGATACTGCATTGTATTTCATAATACGACTACCTCAAACCTTAGAAATGCTCCAATCCATGGCTGGGTGTGGTGGCTCAAACCTGTAATCCCAGCATTTTGGGAGGCCGAGGTAGTAGATCACCTGAGGTCAGGAGTTTGAGACCAGCCTGGCCAACATGGTGAAAGCCTGTCTCTACTAAAAATGCAAAAATTAGCCAGGCATGGTGGCCCATACCTGTAATCACAGCCACTTGGGAGACTGAGGCTGCAGAATCGCTTGAACCTGAGAGGTGGAGGTTGCAGTGAGCTAAGATTGAGCCACTGCACACTCCAGCCTGGGTGACAGTGAGACTCTGTCTCCAAAAAATAAAGAAATAAATAAAAAGAGATGCTCCAATCCATAGCAGACAGACAAGGGCCAGTGCCACATCAGAACTCAGGACAACATTATCATTAGCCTGGTGCCCATCACCCTCACTGGAGACCTCCTGCACAGCTAGGTGAGTGAGGCTCAGCACTCACCAGGTACTGATCCCTGTGATGGACTGTCCCACTGTCGGGGGCTGGGGCGAGCATGAGCAGCCACTGACTCAGTGGACGCACACACAGTGCAAAGAAATGGAAGATGTGGGCTGGGCGCGGTGGCTCATGCATATAATCCCAGCACTTTGGGAGGCTGAGGCAGGTGGATCACAAGGTGAGGAAATTGTGGCCGTTCTGGCGAACACGGTGAAACCCCGTCTCTACTAAAAATACAAAAACATAACCAGGTGTAGTGGCGGGCAACTGTAGTCCCTATTCAGGAGGCTGAGGTCAAAGAATCACTTGTACCCAGGAAACACAGGTTGCAGTGATCTGAGATCACACCACTGCACTCCAGCCAGGGCAACAGACCAAGACTCCATCTAAATAAATAAATAAATACATAAAAATTTGAAAAAATAAGCTACCTTAAGGGATGGTAGAAAAGAAACAATCTGACCCTTACCTGATTCCTCTATTTAGGTACCAAACTGGCCAGATACGTAAGCTAGAGAATGGGATGGGGATTCCAAAATTGGGGTATTTGAATTTTCATTGCAAAAAGGGCTCTCCCTTTTCTAGATCAAAAAAGCCTCAATGACAAAGACAAGAGGCAGAGTCAGCTTTTCCCCCATGCCCCAGATCTGGGAAAGCTGGCTATGGGCAGGAGGGAGCTGGAAGCTGAGGATGTCTCTGGGGATGAGGCTATGGGAAGGGGGTGAGGGTGGCCATAGCTGTGCCAGTAAGTAAACGGCACCCGTGGCTTTTTTACCTGTGGGCATCTTTTGGTTGCTGCTGTGCTGCAGTTCGTCGCCCTCTGTGGCTCCCACATCCAGCTTGCCGGGCTCTACAGTATGGATTCTGATGTTGCAGCAGCCACAGCCTCATAAATAACAGATTCATAACAGGGCGCCACCTTCCCCCTGCACCAGCTACAGGTGGAGTCGATACAACAGGTCAGTACACACCCCATGGGGCACCCACAGTCCTCTCCACTCCTGCCTGAGACTTCGATGAAACTGAAATGGTGCTGTCCTAGCAGCCACACTACTGAAGCTGGCACAACACTTGTAGAAGCAGCCTGACCCCAGGCAGATCTGGGGCCTCAGCCCTTACTCTGCCGCCACCTCCCAAACTGGCTGATCTATGAGGTCGGGGACCTGCTGTCTTCTTTGAAAAATAAATGAACACGACAAGCGCCGAGAGGCACAAAAACTGCCTTGAGACAGCACAGTCGGAGCTCCTCCTCCTTCCACTACCAGCTACCGACTGAGGGTTGCTGGCCCTGGCTGATGCCTATAACCACAAAGCTTCCTATGTCACCTGCTTACCAGGAAACAGCCAGGTCAGGCTAGTGACTCACAATGTCCAGCCCCACAGCCCCACACAATGCCTCACAATGCCCATCCCTGCTGCTGCCCACCTTGTGGCCACCCTGCCCCTCTGTGGTGACGGCACTACTCAGCCTTTTATTCACCCTGGGCTGCCTGAGCTTTCTAGTCCTGAGGAAAGTGCGGGGGAGTTATTACTGGAAGTCACCCTTGGCAAGAAACTCAATAGAAAACCCTGGTACAACTAGGCACGGTGGCTCATGCCTGTAATCCTAGCACTTTGGGAGCCTGACGGGGGTGGATCACTAACCCCATCTCTACTAAAAATATAAAAATTAGCCTGGTGTGGTAGCGGGCGCTTGTAGTCCCATCTACTCAAGAGTCTGAGGCAGGAGAATTGTTTGAACCTGGGAGTTACAGGTTGCAGTGAGCCAAGCTCATGCCATTGAACTCCAGCCTGGGCCAAAGAGAGAGATTCTGTCTCAAAAAAAAAAAAGAGAGAGAGACATTATGTTCATCTGGAAGAACGGGTAAGGCTAAAGGTAGTGGAAATGACTGCAGTGGATGGAAAAGTCTTGTGATCATTTGGGAGAGAGAACAGGAAGCGCTAGATGATTAGATGTGGAAGAACAGGGCAAGTAAATGGAAAAACAGGCTGCTGAGGCTCTAGTTTGAAGGACTGGGTAAATAGCAATGACTTTCTCCTACACAGAGAATGTAGGAAGAGGAATAGGTATGGTGAATAAGATAGTTTTCAGTTGGGTGCAATGACTCACGCCTGTAATCCCAGCACTTTGGGAGGCCGAGCTGGGCGGATTATGAGGTCAGGGGTTTGAGACCAGCCTGGCCAACATGGCGAAACCGCATCTCTACTAAAATTACAAAAATTAGCCAGGTGCGATGGCGGGTGCCTGTAGTCCCAGCTTCTCAGGAGACTAAGGCAGGAGACTCACTTGGACCCAGGTCGTGGAGTTTGCAGTGAGCCGAGATCGTGCCACTGCACTCTAGCCTGAGTGACAGAGCGACACTGCGTGTCAAAAAAAAAAAAAAAAAAAAAAAAAAAAAGACATAGCTTTGGACTCTTAAGTATTGCATTCAAATGGAGCTCTCTGGTAGAAAGTTAGATAGAAACCTCTGTAGGATAACTCCATTCTGTGACATCAAAAGTCACGTTTTTAAAAAAAACGCATACAAAGTCAAACCATTACGGAAATTTCCTAAAATTTGCATACTAAAATATGACAACTTTTTAGTTATTACTTTCCTTTTTTTTTTTTTTTTTGAGACAGTCTTTGCTCTGTCACCCAGGCTGGGGTGCAGTGGCACGATCTCAGCTCACAGCAACCTTTGCCTCCTGGGTTTATGCCATTCTCCTGCCTCAGCCTCCGGGGTAGCTGGGACTACAGGCGTCCGCCACCTCGCCTGGCTAGTTTTTTGTACTTTTTTTTTAGTAGAGACGGGATTTCACCGTGTTAGCCAGGATGGTCTCGATCTCCTGACCTCATGATCCGTCCGTCTCGGCCTCCCAAAGTGCTGGGATTACAGGTTTGAGCCACCGCGCCCGGCCTTGTTATTACCTTCTTACAGGAACTTTGAATTTACAATCGTAGTGAATGAGGTGTCATGTAAAATAAAGCTGCTATATAAAAATGACATTTAAATTTTTTTGTCATCAGAGCATATAAAAAACAATTGCAGCCATGGGTATGGCAGGGATTGCTTTAAAAAGCTGTGTCTAATGAGGGGAGCTGGAAAGAAAGGAGACTTGGGGGCCAGGTGTGGTGGCTCACACCCATAATCCCAACACTTTGGGAGGCCTACGCAGGCGGATCACCTGAGGTCAGGAGGAGTTTGAGACCAGCCTTGCCAACATGGCAAAACCCCGTCTCTACTAAAAATACAAAAATAATTGGGTGTTGCAGTGGGCCCTACAATCCCAGCTATTTGGGTGGCTCAGGCAGGAGAATTGCTTAAACCCAGGAGATGGATGTTGCAGTGAGCTAAGATGGTGCCACTGCACTCCAGCATGGGTGACAGAGCAAGACTCTGTCTAAGAAACAAAATAGAAAAGAAAGAAGACTTGGGGAATAGGGAGGTTTAAGTGGCATTAAGTAAAGCCTGCAAATGTGAGCAGTGAGAGTCAGGGTACCTGAGTGTTCATCAGAAATGGGTGATTGGGTGAGTCTCATCACAATGGAGATGGTGTCTGCTTCTCATTTCTCTAATTGCTGTACTTAGCACAGTACCTGGTCAATAGGGACTCAGTACCAAATACCCCAATGAACACAGAAAAATTCTGCCAGTTCAAAACTATGTCCATACCCACCAACTTCCCTCATGGAGTTTTACTTCTTTCACTTACTGTAATGTTTTGAAGTCCATCCCTCCTGTGGCCTGTATCTATAGTTTCTTTTCTTTGTATAACTGAGCAGCGCTCCACTGTATCCATAGCCCACAAGGGTCTATCCATTCTCTAGCTGACAGACACTTGGGTTCCTTCCAGTTGTTGCCTGTAGTGAATGAGGCTACTGAGAACATTTATGTATACATCTTTTTGAACACATGCTTTCATTTCTTCTAGATAAATTCCAAGGGCTGGAATTGTTAGGTCAAATGGCTAGTTTATGCTTAACTTCTTTTTTGCCTTTCTTATTCATAGAAAATATTATACTGATACACAATATTGAAGATTTTTATGAGGCGCATGTGCTGTTTGGTTCCCTGCATCCAACATGTCATCATTAAGACAGTGAATTTGGAGTATGGCCTTGAGTATTTACCATTTCTATGTGTTGAGTATATTTGAAGTTCTCTCTTGTAGCTATTTTGAAATATACAATACATTATTGCTAACCATAGCCAACCTACTCTGCTATCCAACATTAGAACATACTCCTTGCATCTAACTGTAGGTGTGTATTCATTGTCCAACCTCTCTGCATTCCCTTTTCATACCGGGAGGAGAGAAGAAGGAGGGAAAGGAGCTGTGGGTGGCTGAATTAGGGCCCAGGGATGGCTGTGTCCCAGTCCCGGGACCTGTCCATGTGCAGTGTTGTGTGGCCACAGGGACTTTACAGATGTGAGGATGTGAAGGAGCCTGAGGTGGAAGATGATCCTGGGTTATCTGGGTGGGTCCAAGGTGCGGTCTTTATAAGGGAAAGAAGGAGGCAGGAGGGTCAGAGTGAGAGCAGGTGTGGCGGTGGAGGGAAAGAAAGGGAGAGAAAGAGGGAAGGTGAGAGAAGACGGTGGGAAGAGACAGAGAAGAGTGGGAGAGATACTTGAAGATGCTGAGCTCTGGCTTTGAAGTTGGAGGAAGGGGCCAGGAGCCCAGGGTGTCCTCTAGAAGCTGGAAAAATCCTGGAAATGGATTCTCCCCAGAGCCCTCAGAAGGAGCCTGGCCTGGCTGGCACCCTGATTTTAGACTCTAGGATTCATTTTGGACGTCTGACTCCATACCAGGGAGAGAATCAATACGTGATATTTAAGCCTCTAAATTAGGGGTCATTTGTGACAGCAGCCACAGGAAAGTCAAACAGGAGCCATCAGAGAGACTCCTTACGATGCCCCTAGTGTCCCTCCCTGGTCCCATCCACAGAAACACAGGCCTGACCACTGCTGGTGCCCCCACCCCTCGAACACCCTGCTCAGCAGGAACCATGCAGGAGGGGATGGATGTGGCTGGGCCATGCTCTCTCCTCCCACACCTTCTTCTCAGAGAGCAGCTGGAGCCCCAGACCCAGGGAGCCTCACAGAGAAATTCCCAACACAGGACCTGGTTTTCCACCTGAGCCTCAGGATCCAATGGAGAAGTGTTTCCCAAAAATGATGCTTCCTCCAAAGATGGTCAGTGACTTTCTGTGCCAAACGTCTGAGAAAATCTCCATGTCCTAGGGCTGTCAGGCAGTCACCTGTGCACATGTTGGAGCCCAAATCCCATCAATAGCGAGGCCTTGGGTAAAACACATCCCCACTTTTAATTATGATGAGCTGCCTGGCCTCAGCATTGACAACACCAACTTCCCTCGAGCAGACTTGTTTAATCTCTTAGAAATGATGGAGCACACCAACCTGAACAACATGGTGAAACCCTGTCTCTAATAAAAATACAAAAATTAGCTGGGTGTTGAAGCATGTACGTGTAATCCCAGGTACTCAGGAGGCTGAGGCAGGAGAATTGGTTGAACTTGGGAGGTCGAGGTTACGGTGAGCTCAGATCGTGCCATTGCACTCCAGCCTGGGCAACAGAGGGAGACTCCATCTAAAAAAAAAAAAAAAAAAAATTATGGAGCACCTATTGCCGTTCTTGCACTTGTTCCTGGGGAGCTCAGAGCTTATCTTTTACAAGTGTACTGAGCCTCTTGCAGGCCTTTCATGTGTGCTTCCTTCCTGACTTCCTCCTATTTTTCTCACACCTCTGAACCTGCTGTCAGGTGAAAAATCAAGGTGGGCCCCAAATTTAAGAGCTCATGAATTTGATGGTGTGGGAGTGTCCTAGACAGTCCAGCCCTTGGGGTTGGGGAGTTGGGCAGAGAGAAAGGAGGGCATTCCAAGGGCCAGAGCCAGAAGCAGAGGGACTCCAGGCCTAGAGTAGGATTTCCAGGCTGAGGAAAGAGAGGCCGTGGGTCAGGCGAAGGTCCAGACCAAGACAGGGACAGAGGGTGTATCTGGAGGCTCAGCCAGAAATAGCTCCCTCCAAAACGCAGGCAGCGAGTTGGAGGGTGAGCTGCAAGGAGGAAGAGGAGGGGGGAGAGAATGGATGGACCGGTGTTCAGTGAGCTGACTCCCCTTACCCTGGCCTATTTCCCCAGGGGACATGCCTGGGAGCCTGTGATCCTCTCCTCCAGGCTGCTTTCCCACTGGTGCCAGGATTCCCCCAACGCCACACTGAGAACCCAGGAGAAGCATCAAATTGTATGAGAGATAAGAAATGAAGAGGGGGAGCAGGATTTCTGGTTGACAAAGGATGTTTAATGAGGGTTTACTGGGTACAGGGAGAAGGGCTGGATGGCTTGGGATGCAGAGACACCCATCCCCTGGGATTCTGCAGCTCCAGGCCCCCATAGGTGGGGGACGGGTTGGGAACCTATGAACATTCTGCAGGGGCCACTGTCTTCTCCACGGTGCTCCCATCATGCGTGACCTGGCAGCTGAAGATGTTGCGGGACCTCCACTGCTCAGGCGTCAGGCTCAGATAGCTGCTGGCCACATACTTGTTGCTCTGTTTGGAGGGTGCAGTCATCTCCATGTCCTGGGTGATGGGGGTACCATCTGCCTTCCAGATCACCGTCAAGATTCCTGGATAGAAGTCACTCATGAGACACACCAGTGTGGCCTTGTTGGCTTGCATCTCCTCAGAAGATGGCGGAAACAGAGTGACTGAGGGGTGGCCTTGGGCTGACCTGTGTGGACAAAGGAGGGTGTGAGAGATGGCAGAGGTAGCGTGGGGTGCTGTGGAGCACCTCTCTCTGTCTAGTCTCTGGGAGGGTTCATGGTGTGGCCATCTGGTCCACCCAGGGTCTCTCCCCCCATCTTAATTCCCTCCTTTCCACTAGAGCCCTCTGGAGAGCAGACAACCCTGCACCTTCCTAGGGGCCTTCCCAAGTCACCTTTGCCAGGTGTCCTGGCTCAGTCATTTCCTCTGCAGCCTTGGTTTCCCCGTGTGTACCCAGAGCAGGCTGTGCTCCCTCCTTCTTGGTTTCTGGAGTCTGAGTTTGGAAACCAGGAGTCTCTCCCACAGCACACAAAACTGTTCTGGCAGTGTGTGGGGAGGCCTATGCCTGGCATGGCCTGGAGCCTCCCGTCCCCTGGGACACCAGGCTGTGTCCCAGCCTGGCCCACTCACCTCTCCTGGTGAAGCACAGGCTCCACCCGGACAAACCCTGGGGCTCTGCCGTCGACCCCGTCCCACCAGCCCGGCCACACGACCCTTCACATTGGCTGGGTTCTTGGGGCTGTTCCCCCAGACTTTGGGTCACTGCAGCCCCATGGCCACCCCAGCAGCCTCTGATGCCCCTGGACTTCACCTGGTGGCCCTGGAGTTCTCTGCACCCCCGTTTACTGCCTGCTAGTCACCTCCTGAGTCTAAGGTGCCATTCCTCAAATGAAGACTGGAGGTTGACCAGTGAACAGAGAGACAGTGGGCCCCAGAGGTGACGGGGCTCCAGGGACAGACACATCTCTGCCCCAAGAGACCCCCTCCTTTCTTGTTACTGTCCTGGGATAGCTGAGCTCTTGGACCTCGCCCAGTCTCATCTTTCCCTTGGTGTCCCCATGTCCTCATGACCCAGCACAAGCCACAGAGCTGCAGCCTAGAACCAGAGTCCTGTGCCTTCCACTGGTCTCCCCTTGGAGTGACTCCTGTGTCCCCAGGCCCCCGTGTGGCCCTCCCAGGCTGGATGAGCACCCAGCCCTCAGCCTAGACCCGGGGGTCCAGGGGACTGTCTCCAAGACCACTGCAGGGCCCCTCATCAGAACTGGCCTCTGTCCCTCACTCAGACATCTGCCCTGGGAGAGGCGGGGAGCCCTGACCCTGCCCAATCTCAGCCCAGGCACCGGGCAAAGGCTGTGTCCTGCTGTTGGAACCTGAAGGCGGCTGTTCCCACTGTGGTGGCCCTTCCTGCAGGATACCCTGAGACTAGCCCGCTTCCCCCAGACTCCATGGAGAAAGGAAGGGTTCCATGCTTAAGACTTGGAGGGCAGAGAAGAAGCCCCAGAGAAAGAAAGCAGACTTTTCCAGAGACAGGAGAGGGTGGGACAGGCTGGGGAAACTTGTCAGAGCCACGTACCTAAAACGGTGAGCTGGGTCCCACTGTCAAGCACATGCCTTGGTGAATTATGCTTGGATTGAAACCTCCGGGGCCAGCACCTGGGGCCAGTCCAGGAGTTGTGCTGGAGCAGGAACCTGCTGGGTGTGAGGGGCACAGGGCTGCAGTGTGGAGGTTGTGACCTAGGCACAGGGCAGGGGGTGCCCAGTATCCCAGTAGTGTCTCTGTGCCTGTTCCCTGTCTGAGGCAGGTGCCGTCCACAGCCTTGGAGTCACCGCAGCCTGTGTCCCACTCTCTGAAGCTGTTGGTGCCGATGGCAACCTGGCCCAGTGAGTCCGAGCAACTCCCTGAGTGACACATCCCCTCAGGCAGCTGTGCGGTGTGGCTGAGGAGTGCTGAGCTGGCTCAGACCTGCCCAACCTCACTTGGCTCCATTTTAAGGGCCTCTGAAATACGCCACAAGTGTCCCCAGTCAAGCCAGGCTGCCAGGCTGACTTCCTCCCTGGACCAGGTTGCTGGGTCATTCCCGACTCAAGAGGAGATTCCTCTGCTTTCATATCTATCCATGGAGATGCAGCTCAGTCTCACTTTCTTCATGAAGCCTTTTCTGATCATTCATTCCATCTGTCCACCTATTCATCTGTCTTTGCATCCATCTATCATCTATCCATTCATCCATCCGTTTACCTGTCCGTCCATCCATAAATGAATCCTGTCTACCAGGCACTGTTTTCTGTGCTGGGAACATGGTGTGGTCCTCCATGCTCTCACCCCCATCTCTCCGAGGTCATGGCCAACAAGGCACTCCTCATGGTCATGTCCAAAGTCCTTCTGCTGTACCTGGTGTCTCTGCTGGATGTGACACGGGGCTGCCCCTCTTTCCAGTGACTCTTTTCCCCTTGGGGTCTGACTCCCCTTTCCTCTTCCCCTGGCATCTGTTTCTCCATGGCCCATGCCCAGCTGCTGACTCCCCCAGACCCCCACCCAGTCCTCTTTCTTGGCCATCTTCACACTCTGTGACCCCTACTATTACCCACATGGTGAGGCTGGAGTCAATCCCAGCTCCAAACCCTCTCAGCTCAACTGCCTACTGACCATGCCCAGTGAACTACCCAACAGGACTCTCAAACTAATCACATCCAGAGGAAATGACCACCTTCCCCCAGCCCAGCTCATTTTCCACCTTCAACTCATCACAATGACCATGGGCGGTCTCAACCCCTCAGCCAGAAACCTGGAGTCCCTGGACTCAGTCACCTCGCCTCCCACACTGAAATGGCTTCTGCGTACTTAGCTACTGCATCTAGACATTCCCTTTTTTTTTTTCTCCTTTGAGACAGAATCTCGCTCTGTCGCCCAGACTGGCGTGATCTTGGCTCACTACAACTCTTGCCTCCCAGGTTCTAGGCAATTCTGTCTCAGCCTCAAGAGTAGCTGGGATTACAGGCATGTACCACCACAGCCGGCTAATTTTGTATTTTCAGTAGAGATGGGATTTCACCATATTGGCCAGGCTGGTCTCAAACTCCTGACCTCCGGTGATCTGCCCACCTTGGCCTCCCAAGGTGCTGGGATTACAGGTATAAGCCACTGTACCCGGTGACATTCCCTTTAAAGCTGAAAGAAGGCTCAATATGATTAAGAAACAATAAAACCACCTTCTGAGACTCTAAAACCACAAGAAGAGTGAACTTTGCTTTTCTGGATTTTAATCTCAAACTCTCTTTGGTACAAGGATGTGGTGTTGAGCTGGGGCTTACTGGGTGCAAGCTCCCTGCCAGGGGTTCAGACCGGAGTGTTTCTACCTTAGAAGCTGGTCTAGTAATTGGTGATTGGTTTTGTGATGTGAACATAAGATTTTTCTTTGTTTATTTGCTTATTTATTTGTTAAGAGAGGGTCTCACTCTGATACTCAAACTGGAGTGAAGTGGCGCCATCACAGCTCACTGCAGCCTTGATCTCCTGGGCTCGAGCGATCCTCACACCTCAGCCTCTTGAGTAGCTGGGACCACAGGCATGTGCTACCACGCCCAGCTATTTTTCTCTTAAATTTTTTTTTGGAGAAATGGGGTCTCACCATGTTGCCCAGGCTGGTCTCAAGATCCTGGGCCTCCCAAAGTGCTGCGATTATAGGCATGAGCCACCATGCCCAGCGAGATTTTTTTTTTTTTTTTGAGACAGAGTCTTGCTCTGTCGCCACGTCGGAGCACAGTGATGCGACCTCGGCTCACTGCCACCTCCGCCTCCCAGGTTCAACTGATAGTCCTGCTTCAGCCTCCAACTAGCTGGGACTACAGGCGCACACCACCACGCCCAGCTAATTTTTGTATTTTTAGTAGAGACAGGGTTTCACCATGTTGGCCATTATGGTTTCAAACTCCTGACCTTGTGATCCACCCACCTTGGCATCCCAAAGTGCTGGGATTACAGGTGTAAGTCACCCTGCCTGGCCTTTATTTTTTATTTTCAAGAAAAACTTTGTTTTTCGGATGGAGTCTCACTCAGTCACCGACGCTGGAGTGCAGTGGTGGCATCTTGGCTCACTGTAACCTCCTCCTCCCGGGTTCAAGCGATTCTCCTGCTTCAGCCTCCAAGTTGCTGGGACTACAGGCACGTGCCACCACGCCTGGCTTTTTTTTTTTTTTTTTTTTTTTTTTGAGACAGAGTCTTGCTCTTGTCACCCAGGCTGGAATGCAGTGGCACAATCTCAGCAACCTCCACCTCCTGGGTTCACGCCATTCTCCTCCCTCAGCCTCCTGAGTAGCTAGGACTACAGGCACCTGCCACCACACCCAGCTAATTTTTTGTATTTTTAGTAGAGATGGGATTTCACCATGTTAGCCAGGATGGTCTCGATCTCCTGACCTCGTGATCCACTTGCTTCAGCCTCCTAAAGTGCTGGGATTACAGGCTTGAGTCACCGAGCCCAGCCAGTTTTTGTATTTTTAGTAGAGATGGGGTTTCACCACGTTGGTCAGGCTAGTCTTGAACTCCTGACCTCGTGATCTCCCCGCCTCAGCCTCCCAAAGTGCTGACATTACAGGCATGAGACACCATCTCCAACCATTTTTTTTTTTTCCTCCTGAGTCTCATTCTGTTGCCCAGCCTGGAGTGCGGTGGTATGATCTCGGCTCACTGCAATCTCCGCCTTCTGAGTTCCTGGGTTCAAGCAATTCTCATGCCTCAGCCTCTCAAGTAGCTGGGACTGCAGGTATGCTCCACCACACCCAGCTAACTTGTCTATCTTTTACAGAGACAGGGTTTCACCATGTTGGCCAGCCTGGTCTCAATCTCCGGACCTCAAGTGATCCACCCACCTGGGCCTCCCAAAGTCCTGGAATTACAGGCATGAGCCACCATGCCCCAGCCCAAAAAACTCTTTCCTCTTTTAAAATTATGAGAATATAACATTTAAGACAATTAATGAATAGAGAAGTGTATTTAAGAATTGCAATATTGGGCTGCGCTCGGTGGCTCACACCTGTAATGCGAACACTTTGGGAGGCCAAGGTGGGCAGACTGCCTGAGCTCAGGAGTTTGAGACCAGCCTTGGCAACATGGCGAAACCCCATCTCTACTAAAATATTAAAAAAAAAAAAAAAAGGCTGGGTGCTATGGCTCATGCCTGTAAACTCAGCAGTTTCGGAGGCCAAGGAGGGGGAATCACCTAAGGTCAGGAGTTCAAGACCAGCCTGACCAACATGGAGAAACCCTGTCTCTATTAAAAATACAAAATTAGTCAGGCATGGTGGCACATGTCTGTAATCCCAGCTACTTGGGAGGCTGAGGCAGGAGAACTGCTTGAACCCAGGTGGCAGAGGTTGCGGTGAGCCAAGATCATGCCATTGCACTCCAGTCTGGGCAACAACAGTGAAACTCCGTCTCAAAAAAAAAAAAAAAATTTAGCCTGGTGTAGGTGTGCACCTATAGTCCCAGCTACTCAGGATGCTGAGGCAGAATTGCTTGAACATGGGAGGTGGAGGTTGCAGTAAGCTGAGATCGTGCCATTGCACTTCAACCTGGGCAACAAGAGAGGAACTCTGTCTCAAAAAAAAGAAGTGTAATATTGGCCAGGAGCTGTGGCTCATGCCTGTAATCCCAGCACTTTGGGAGGCTGAGGTGGGCGGATCATGAGGTCAAGAGATCGAGACCATCCTGGCCAACATGGTGAAACCCCATCTCTACTAAAAATACAAAAATTAGCTGGGCATGGTAGCACACAGCAGTAGTCCCAGCTACTCGGAAGGCTGAGGCAGAAGAATGGCTTAAACCCAGGAGGTGGAGGTTGCAGTGAGCCAAGCTCACGCCACTGCACTCCAGCCTAGCAAAAGAGCAAGACTCAATCTAAAAAAAAAAAAAAAAAATTGATCTCTCACTCTTTCTCCTGCCATGTTCGGCCCCATTTCCTTTTCTTTTTCTTTTGCAAGACTCCATAACAAAAAAAAAAAAAAAAAAAAAAAAAAAGAAGTATAATATTTTTTGTCTCTCCCTCCCTCTCTCTCTCCTGCTACATAGAGCCCCATTTCCTTTTTTTTTGAGACAGAGTTTAACGCTTGTTGCCCAGGCCAGAATGCAATGGCACAACCTTGGCTCACTGTAACCTCCACCTCCCGGATTCAAGCAATTCTCCTGACTCAGCCTCCCGAGTAGCTGGGATTACAGGCATGCACCACCACGCCCGGCTAATTTTTTGTATTTTTAGTAGAGACAGGGTTTCTCCACATTGGCCAGGCTGGTTTTGAACTGCCAACCTCAGGTGATTCACCCTCCTCAGCTTCCCAAAGTGATGAGATTACAGGTGTGAGTCACCATACCTGGCTCCATTTCTATAATTGCAGTCAACCATACATAGCATTAATATTTCCACTTAACTATTTTTAAATGTACAGCCCCATGGCACTAAGTACATTCACACTTGGGCAACCTTCACCACCATCCATCTCCAGGACTCTTTCATCTTCCCAAACAGAAACTCTAAACCCATTAACTACAGTACCCCATTCTTCCTTCCCCCTTGCCCTGATAACCTCAAAGCTACTTTTTGTCTATGTGAATTTGCCAGTTCTAGGTACCTCATAAAAGTGGACTCAAATGACATTTGTCTCTTTGTGTCTGGCCTATTTCACTAAGTATAATGTCTTCAAGTTTCATCCATGTTGTAGAAGATTTTGAAATCAATTTAAAAATAATTAACAATTAAAACCTATTAAGACCTATTCAAAGTAGTCCAGCTGGGCGCGGAGACTCACGCCTGTAATCCCAGCACTGTGGGAGGCCGAGGCGGGGGGATCACCAGGCCAGGAGATCCAGACCATCCTGGCTAACACAGTCAAACCCCGCCTCTACTAAAAATACAAAAAAATAGCTGGGCGTGGTGGTATGCACCTGTAGTCCCAGCTACTTGGGACGCTGAGGCAGGAGAATCGCTTGAACCTAGGAGGTGGAGGTTTCAGTGTGCCAAGATTGTGCCACTGCACTATGTCCCAGGTGACAGAGCAGGACTCTGTCTTAAAAAAATAATAAATTTTTTAAAAAGTTCAAATGTGGCCTTTGAAAAGTGTGTTGGGTCTGTCAGTATACAGTATATAAAATGTATGAAAGGTAGCCTGTTCCAGAGTTAAGTTTGAAGAGCTGAGGACCATCTGCATATACACAGCACGCCCTTTCCCTGCACCACAGTATCCTCAAAAATTCTTCCCTCCAATCTTTTTTTTTTTTTTTCTGAGACAGGGTCTCACTCTGTCACCCAGGCTGGAGTGCAGTAGCATGATCACAGCTCACTGCAGCCTTGACCTCCTAAAGCAATCCTCCCATCTCAGCCTCCTGAGTAGCTGGGATTACAGACGTGAGCCACTACACCCAGTTATTTATTTATTTTTTTTAGAGACAGGGTCCCACCGTGTTGCCCAGCACAACTGGAACTCCTGGGTACAAGCAATCCACCCACCTTGGCCTCCCAAAATGCTGAGATTACAGGCATGAACCACCACACCTGGCCTCCAATCTCTTCCAATTTCAGAACCTTATCTTTCTATCACTATAACACTATTTCCCTCACAAGATGCAAGGTTATCATCAAGAAAGGCAGTAAAAGTGAAGATTTCTAGCATTTCTCTCTCAGTCCCATTTGATGCTTGCATCTTATTTTGCGTTGCACTTCACATCCTGACATATGGAATACTTGTCAGTTAGGCTTACAACAGCCTTAGAGTGATCATGTGGGTAAACTTGATGAGAGACATGATCATTAAATTCTAACCAAAACGTAGCATCCAAACATACGACAAATACTTACATGTGATAAATCCTGCATGAAAGAGAGGATAAGGGTGCCCACCTCTGATAATCTGTCCCAGATCAAGGCAGTAAAATTGCTGCAAAGAAAAAACACAAAAGCATGTCTGCCAATTGCTGGCCTGTGTTAGAGAGGGTTCTTTCTAGGGGCACCAGAGGGAATGGAGTGTAATTCAAACTGGAAGCCTTTTAAAGCCAGAGCTAGCTCACCTATTGAGGCTATACCTTTTAACTCCACTCAATTTCAGTAGTTAGGACTCTTGTTCCAAGTGACAGAAACCCCACTCAAACTAGCTTAAGCCTAAAGACAGATTTATGGACTGTCTCATGGAATTCATAAACAAGATCGTTCTGACTATCTCTCAGAACTCATTGGCCTTAAGAACTCTGTGGAGCCAGAGACTCAAACACCACTCTCTTCTCTTGTCATGTCTCCATTTCTTTGAGATTTGTCCCTTTATCTCAGCAATTCTCCCAATCCTCTAGTTCACATAATCTGAAGCATGGTTACAGGGAGCTCCTAAATTTTATATTTTGCCATCAGAGAGCCTGGTTCAACTCTCCTTCAGTCTCCGTTCGAAAAATTTGTGTAAGGACATTTATTGGACTGGTCTGGGCAGGTGCGTTCCCCTGAATCAATCAGCACTGGGCATAGGACAAGTTCACATGATAATCAGGCAACCTAGAAAGAGGAAGTAAGGAGCAGAGGCAGCCCTTAGAAGGCAAGTAGTGCCAGAATGACATTCCCATGGGTGTTCTCTGCATCAACAACCCTACCATCCTGATGTTTTCTTTTGCCTTCATTAATATTTGTGTGAGTCTGGAGAAATATACCATGTTCATGGATTGGAATACTCAATATTATAAAGATCAGTTCTCCTCAAAATGATTTCTAGATTACATGTAATTCTTATCAAAATCTAAACATATTTCTTTCTTCTTTTTATTATTTATTTTTTTGATACAGAGTCTTGCTCTGTCACCCAGGCTGGAGTGCAGTGGCGCAGTCTCGACTCACTGCAGGCTCCACCTCCCGTGTTCACACCATTCTCCTGCCTCATCCTCCCAAGTAGCTGGGAATACAGGCGTCCGCCGCACCTTCCCCCCCGCTTTTGTTTGTTTGTTTTGTATTTTTGGTAGAGATAGGGTTTTACGGTTTTAGCTAGAATGGTCTCGAGCTCCTGACTTTGGGATCCACCCACCCCGGCCTCCCACAGTGCTGGGATTACAGATGTGAGCCATTGAGTCTGGCCTTTTTTTTTTTCTTTAATAAACAGTTACCCTTAGGATGAATCTCAACATATTTCTTAATAAATATTGACAAGCTGATTCTAATGTTTTTTAGAAAGCGTCTTGCTCTGTTATCTAAGCTGGAGTATAGTGGTGCAATTATGGCTCACTGCAGCCTCAAACTCCAGGGCTCAAGTGATCCTCCCACGTCAGTCTCTCCAAGTGCTAGGATTACAGATGTCTGCCAACATGCCTGGCTAATTCTAAATTTATATGAAAATGCAGGCTGGGTGTTGTGGCTCACGCCTGTAATCCCAGAACTTTGGGAAGCAGAGGCGGGTGAATCACCTGAGGTCAAGAGTTTGAGACCGGCCTGGCCTACATGGCAAAACCCCATCTCTACTATAAAAACAATAAAAAATTAGCCAAGCATAGTGGCACACGCCTGTAATCCCAGCTACTCGGGAGGCTGAGACAGGAGAATCACGTGAACCCAGGAGGCAGAGGTTACAGTGAGTTGAGATTACACCATTGCACTCCAGCCTGGGCAACAAGAGTGAAACTCTTTCTATAAAAAAAAAAAAAAAAAAAAAAAAAAAAAAGCAAAGGTCCAAGAATAGCCAAAATACTGGCTTGTTCTGAAAGCTCTGGTCTATGAAATAATCCACTTCTTTATTTTGTGGGGTTTTTTTTGTTTGTTTTTGTTTTGAGACAGAAACTCCTCGTTCTGTTGCCCAGGCTGGAGTGCAGTGGCGTGGTCTCAGCTCACTGCAAGCTCTGCCTCCTGGGCTCATGCCATTCTCCTGCCTCAACCTCTCAAACAGGTACCCACTGCCTCAGCTTCCAAGTGGCTGGGATGACAGGCACCTGCCACCGTGCCTGGCTAATGTTTGTATTTTTAGTAGAGACGGGTTTTCGCCATGTTGCCCAGGCTGGTTTCAAACTCCTGACAGGTGATCACCCACCTTGGCCTCGCAGAGTGATGGGATTACATACATGAGCCACTGTGCCTGGCTACTGACACAAGAACATTATTCTTAACTCTGGTTCAAAGACTTGTTGAAGAAGCAGACAATGAACATGACAGAATTGAAACTGATTTGAGGAATCGATTAAAATCTCCATCTAGGTCAGGCACAATGGCTCACTCCTATAATCCCAGCACTTTGGGAGGCCAAGACAGGCGGATCACTTGAGGTCAGGAGTTCAAGACTAGCCCAGCAAACACGCTGAAACCCCATCTCTGCTAAAAATACAAACATTCGCTGGGCGTGTTAGTGTGCACCTGTAATCCCAGTTATTCAGGAGGCTGAGCCACGAGGATCACTTCAACCCAGGAGGTGGAGGTTGCAGTGAGCCACGATCATGCCACTGCACTCCAGCCTGGGCAACAGAGTGAGACCCTGTCTCAAAAAAAAAAAAAATTCCCCATTCATACATGATGAAACCCAAAGACCAAAAGAAAGCAGAACGATTTTTTTGGAGCAAAACACACTGCTTGCTGTCAATAAAAAGATTACAGTCCTAACCTTTTCCCCAAGAATTCTGTCAGATAATCTCAAAGTCATCAAAATGAAATGAGATTATTTAAAGATGAAGGACTTCAAGAAAAATATTTGGCCAGGCACGGTGACCAATGCTTGTAATCCCAGCACTTTGGAAGGCCGAGGCTGGTGGATCACCTGAAGTCAGGAGTTCAAGACCAGCCTGGCCAACATCATGAAACTGCATCTCCACTAAACAAACAAAAATTGGCTGGGCACGGTGGCGGGTGCATCTAATTCCAGCTACTCAGGAGGCTGAGGCAAGAGAATCACTTGAACCCAGGAGGCGGAAGGTGTGCGCCTGTAATCCCAGTTACTAGGGAGGCTGAGGCACGAGAATTGCTTCCGTTCAGGAGACGGAGGTTGCAGTGAACTGAGATTTCACCACTGCACTCCAGCCTGGGTGACAGAATGAGACGGCCTGAAAAAAACAAAACAAAACAAAACAAAACAAAAAATCAGTGCTATTTTATCTTAAGTGTTTTATGATTAAACGTCTACAATTGTCTTTTGCACTAAGTTTACTATTTTTATTGTATTAAACTTCAGATTCACGGGGCACATGTGCAGGTGTGTTCCATGAGTACACTGCAAAATGCTAAGGTTTGGGCTTCTAGTGAACCCATCACCCAATCACTGACCATAGTACCCAATGAGCAGTTTTTCAACCCTTTCCGCTCCTTCCCTCCCCACCTGTGGAGCTCCCAGTGTCTGTTATTTCCATCTTTATGTCCATTTGAACCAAGTGTTTAGCTATTTATTTATTAATTTACTTTTGAGACAGAGTCTCGCTCCTTCACCCTGGCTGGAGCGCAGTGGCACCATCTCAGCTCACTGCAACGTTCGCCTCCCGGGTTCAAGCGATTCTCCTGCCTCAGCCTTCTGAGTAGCTGGGATTACAGGCACGCACCACCACACCAGGCAAACTTTTGCAATTTTAGTAGAAATGGGGTTCCACCATGTTGGCCAGGCTGGTATCGAACTCCTGACCTCAAGTGATCCACCTGCTTTGCCCTCCCAGAGTGCTGGCATTATAGGTACGAGCCACTGCACCTTGCGTATTTTTAAATAATACTTAATTTTCTTTCATTTTGCTAATAATTTAGAGTACAATTATATAATGATGTAAACTTCTTTGGGGGGTGGGAAGGGGTCTTACTCTGTTACCCAGGCTAGAGTGCAATGGCTCAATCATGCTTCCCTGCTGCCTCAAATTCCTGGGCTCAAGTGATCCTCCCACCTCAGCCTCCCAAACAGCTGGGACCACAGGCACGCACCACCATGCCCAGCTCATTTTTCTAATTTTGTGGAGATAGGGTCTTGCTATGTTGCCCAGGGGGGTGTCAAATTCCTGAGCTCAAGCAATCTGCCCACCTTGGCTTCCCAAAGTGCTGGGGTTATAGGCATAAACCACCGTCCCTGGCCTAATAATGTAGAATTTTACTTAATGCTTCATAATATCATTTTAAAAGATTATATTTGAAATGTATTTAAATATGTAGTTTAATCTTTTGAAAAACATTGGAATTCCTAACAGATTATAAAATACTAGTTGTGCCCAGGATGCGGAGGTTGCAATGAACAGAGACCACACAACTGCACTCCAGCCGGGGTGACAGAGCAAGATTCCAACTCAAAAAAAAAAAAAATAGTTGTGTTAGGGTTCAAACCAGAGAAGCAGAACCAGTAGGAGAGATACACAGATTCAGATATACATAAACACACAGTGACACACATCTGCATAGATAAAGATATGGATGGCTTGTAGCCGGGCACAGTGGCTCACGCCTGTAATCCCAGCACTTTGGGAGGCCGAGGCAGGCAGATCACCTGAGGTCAGGAGTTTGAGACCAGCCTGGCCAACATGATGAAACTCTGTCTCTAATAAAAATACAAAAATTAGCCAGGTGTGGTGGTGCATGCCTGTAGTTCCAGCAAATCAGGAGGCTGAGGCAGGAGAATCGCTTGAACCTGGGAGGCAGAGATTGTGCCATTACACTCCAGCCTGAGTGACAAAGCTAGACTCCGACTGTAACAAACAAACAAACAAACAAAAAAGCTATATACAGACATACATCTAGATAGACAGATATACTGGTAAAAGCTTGGCTTCTGCATTTGTGGGGTTGGCTAAGCAAGCCCAGAGCCCACAGGACTGGCTGTCAGGAAACGACAATCACCGGCGGGCTGGAGCTGCACAGGCAGCTCCTGTGAAAAGCTTGCTTTTCACAGGCACTCAGGAAGAAAGATCCAGAGGGAAGGGAGCACAATTGTGGACTCAACTGCTATTTGAAGTCTGTGCTCCAGAGAGTCCTAAGCCCTCTCTTTTTTTAAAAAAGAAACATAAACTTTTTGGCTGGCTGTGGTGGCACAAGCTGTAGCTCAGCTGCTCAGGAGGTTGAGGCAGGAGAACTGCTTGGGCACAGGAGTTAGAATCTAGCCTGAGAGGCATAACAAGACTTTGGTTCTAAAAAGTATTTAAAAAATAGTCTGGCCACAGTGGCTCACGACCATAGCCCCAGCACTTTGGGAGGCCAAGGCGGGTGAACTGTTTGAAGCCAGGAGTTCAAGATCAGCCTGGCCAACATGGTGAAACCCCGTCTCTACTAAAAACACAAAAATCAGCCGGGTGTGGTGGCGCACGCCTGTAATCCCAGCTACTTGGGAGGCTGAGGTGGAAGAATTGCTTGAACCTGGGAGGCAGAGCTTGCAGTGAGCCAACACTGCACTGCTGCACTCCAGCCTGGGTGACAGAGTGAGACTCTGTCTCAAAAAAAAAATAAGAAATATTTTCAAAATAAAACACTTTTAATTTTTTAATTTTTTTTTCTTTAGCAGCACATTGGGAAGTTGAGTAAACTTTTAATTTTAAAACAGTTTTAGAATTACAGACATATTGCCAAGACAGCACAAAGTTCACACATACCCTTGTACCTGGCTTCCTTCTTTTGAACATCTTAAATTAGTATGGTAAATTGCTACAGTTAAAAAACCTAGCTGGGCATGGTACCTCACACCTATGATCCCAGCACTTTGGGAAGCCAAAGTGGGAGGATTACTTGAGTCTTGGAGTTCAAGACTAGCCTGGGATACACAGTGAGACCTTGTTTTAGTTAAAAAAATAATAATAATAAAATTTAAGGCCGGGCGCGGTGGCTCATGCCTATAATCACAACACCTTGAGAGGCCGAGGCAGGCGGATCACCTGAGGTCGGGAGTTCAAGATAAGCCTGACCAACATGGAGAAACCCGGTCTCTACAAAAAATACAAAATAAGTCAGACGTGGTGGGGCATGCTTGTAATCCCAGCTACTTGGGAGGCTGATGCAGAAGAATCACTTGAAACCAGGAGGCAGAGGTTGCAATGAGCCGAGATCTCGCCATTGCACTCCAGCCTGGGCAACAAGAGCAAAACCCCATCTCAAAAAAAAATTTTTTTTAATGAAAAACTGGACCAGGCTGGAGCACAGTGGCACAGTCACATCTCACTGCAGCATCAAACTCCTGGGCTCAAGCAATTCTCCCTCCTCAGCCTCCCTAGCAGCTGGGACTGTAAGTGCATACCACCATGCTGACTAACTAAAAGAAAAAAAAAATTTAGAGAGATGTAGTCTCGCTATGTTGCCCAGGCTAGTCTCACACTCCTGACCTCAAGATCTTCCCATCTTAGCCTCCCAAAGTGCTAGGATGTGAGTCACCATCCCCGGTCCCAATAAACCAATACTGACACATTATTACTAACTAAGGTTCACCTTGATTCAGATTTCTTTACTATTTCCCCTAATGTTCTTTTCCTGTCCCAAGATCTCATCCAGGAGACCATACTATGTTTAGTTCTTAAGTCTCCTAAGGATTGCTGGAGTGCAGTGACTCCATCTCGGCTCACTGCAACCTCTGACCACTGAGTTCAAGCTATTCTCCTGCCTCAGCCTCCTCAGGTGTTGGGATTACAGGCACGTGCCACCATGCCCAGCAGTGCAGTGGGGTGATCTTGGCTCACTGTAACCTCCGCCTTCTGGGTTCAAAAGATTCTCCAGCCCCAGTCTCCCAAGTAGCTGTGTTAACAGGTGTGTGCCACCACTCACTGTCTTTTTTTTTTTTTGGAGACAGAGTTTGAGATGGGGCTTCACCACATTGGCCAGGCTGGTCTAGAACTCCTGGCCTCAGGTCATCCACCCACCTCAGCCTCCCAAAGTGCCGGGATTACAGGTGTGAGCAACTGTGCCCAGGCTATACTGCACTTCACTTGCAAAATACTTTTCCCGTTACATAAATTGCTCTATGCTGCATCACCTTTGCTGTGTGATTCTTATTTAAGTTCTTTATTTATTTTAATTATTTCTTCGTTTTGAAACAGGGTCTCACTATGTTGCCCAGGCTGGTCTCAAACCTTTGAGCTCAAGCAATCCACCCACCGTGGCCTCCCAAAGAGCTGGGATGACAGGCATTAGCCACCACACCCAGCCTAAATTCTTTGAAACTTACAACTTCGGACCCAAAAGAGCTGTCAATCATTGCACCACTGCCATCCAGCTTGGGTGACAGTCTAAGGCCTCATCTCACAAAAGGAAAAAGATATATTAAAAATAAATAAATAAATAAAATTTTTTTTCCTTAAAAACAGGGTATCCCAGTCAGGCACGGTAGCTCACACCTGTAATCCTTGCACTTTGGGAGGCCGAGGAACGTGAGTCATCTGAGGTCAAGAGTTCAAGACCAACCAGGCCTACATGGTGAAACCCTGGCTCTAATTAAAAAAAAAAAAAAAACACACACACAAAAATTAGCTGGACACGGTGGAAGTTGCCTGTAATCGCTGCTACTCGGGAGGCTGAGGGAGGAGAATCACTTGAACTTGGGAGGCGGAGGTTGCAGTGAACCCAAGAGTGCACCAGTGTCCTCCAGTCTGGGCTCCTACAGAGTGAGACTCCAGCTCAAAAACAAATACAAATAAAGAAGACAGGGTCTCCCTCTGTTGCCCAGACCAGAGTGCAGTGACGCGGTCACGGCTCACTGCACCCTTGACCTCCCATGCTCAACTGATTCTCCTGCCTCAGTAGCTGGGACTACCGGCACACATCACCATGCCTGCCGAATTTTTTAATTTTTGGGGGTGATTGTCTCACTATGTTGCCCAGGCTGCTCTTGAACTCTTGGCCTGAAGTGATCCTTCTACCAAGTCCTCCTTACAAACAGCTGGCATGACAGGCGTGAGCCACCGCACCCAGCCCTCCAAAGCTGCCTGTTCCTTGAGCACGATGTGTAACAAGGGGAGCGAGAGTGAGAGCAGCACCGTGGGGAAGGGACAGGACTGCCACCCTGAGCTATGTGACGTTAGGCCAGACCCCTCTTCTCCAAGTGAGATCAACCACATGAGTGATCTCGGGAGCCAGTGCGCGCTCAGACAGCCTGGATTTTAGCTTCGTAGGTGGATGGGAACCTGTGAAGGTTTAGAGATGCTGGGAGAACCTTTTTCCAAATAGGGAACAAACAGAGCCACCCCGGGCCCCGCTGACGGAGGATCCTACCAGAAGCCATCGCCACTGTCTCGCTCCACGCCAGTGGTGATGATGATGTCATCGATGCAGGTAGTTGGTGTCGTGTACAGAAGCACAGACGGCTGCAGTCTCGCATACTTGAAGAAATCAAAGTCTGTGTTCTGGACAAAGTAACCCTTGGGATACCTAGGGCGGGAGGACTGTGGTTCGCTGGGCCCTCGCCATGGGTCTTTTGCCCTCAGCTCACATGCCTCCCCAGATCAGGGCCTCCTCTCTGCGAAGGCCACCCTGTCCCTGGCAGGAAGACCACAGGGTGGGGCGGGAAGGTGGGTGCCTGCAGTAGAGGCAGGATGGTACCCACTTGGACGTGTCGGTCACATACGGATGGCCCCTGGTGGCACAGTGGGGGAGTGAGTGGGCTGTTGATGGCAACAGTGACACAGAGGCGGGAGGGCAGGGGCCCCACCTGGAACAGGCTGCTGCTGTCAGCCTCGAAGGGGAGGTAGCCCCTTTCATGCTCTAGCGTGTGGACACCATTCACCCACTGCAGACATAGGAGATATGGGGATGGGGTGGCAGGTCGGGGCATGAGGAGGGGCTCTGCTATCGGGCACTCCCTCACATAACCCGCAGCATGGGGCTCAGGGGCCTGCCAGCCAGACGGGAAGAACGACATCCCAGTGGCGGTAGATCAGGCCACCTATCCCCCTACACAGGGCACAGCCCCCAGGGCAGGGTAAGGCCTCCCACCGTCCCAACCCAGGAAACAGGCTGTGGGTAGAATCTGAGGGTCCCATGCTGATCAGGAGCTGTGCCCACCCACCCGCCCTGCCTGCTCCTGGCCACACTGACCACAATGGCATAGAAGTGGGCACTGCCAATCCTCAGCACCACTCTTGTGTGCAGGTCCTGGATCCATTGCTTCAGCAGGGTCACCTCCCGTTCATATCACACCCAGATGACAAAATGCCCAGTCCTGGCTGATGTCATTGAAGATGGAGAGAACCGGTATGTCCAAGGTGGGGCCAGACTGCAAAGAGAAGGGCTGGGCTCAGCTCCTAGGCCCCCAAAGGGATCTGGGACCAGTGTGCTGCACAGCTGTGGTCCCAGGCCTAGCACAAGCCCTGACACATGGCGGGGACTCCTGGTGGAAAAGACAGATAACTTGCTGATGACAGGTCCACTGCCAGGGCAGGTTGTACACCTGGACCAGTGGGGCCAGGAGATCCTCGTTGGAGCAGATAGCACCCAGTATCTCCCGAGACAGGAGTGAACCCAGGGGCACATCCCAGCCAAAGGCAAGAAAGTTCAGACCAGTGACTAAGATGCAAATGACCCACTGCCTGTCACAGGGAGGAAGGCTGGTTAGGGGAATGGGGGAGCTTTGCTTAGGACACTGTGAGTGAGGCCCACGCTGGCAGCCAGCCCTCTCCTCTCTTTCTCTTGTACTGAATACCACAAAGTCAGAAACAGAGGATGTAGGTTGGGCACAGTGGTTCACACCTGTAATCCCAGCACTTTGGGAGGCAGAGGCAGGCGGATCACAAGGTCAGGAGTTCGAGACCAGCCTGGCCAATATGGTGAAACCCCATCTCTACTAAAAATACAAAAATTAACTGGGAGTGGTGGCGGGCGCCTGTAGTCCCAGCTACTCGGGAGGCTGAGGCAGGAGAATCGCTTGAACCCAGGAGGCAGAGCCTGCAGTGAGCCAAGATCGTGCCATCGCACTGCAGCCTGGGTGACACAGCGAGACTCTCACAGAAAAAAAAAAAGAAAAAGAAAAAGAGGATGTAGACCAGGCAAACGCGGCCCAGACCTCACCGGATCCCACTTCTCTGCTGACCACATCCAAGTCAGGAGGGCAACAGGGGTGGCGTCCTTGGTCTGATGTCACCGTCTGTCCTCTATCTGAACCCTGAAAACCAAGCTACCTTCCCACCTTGGCAGAGCCGATCTCAGAATGTCTAAACTGTCCCCTCCTCCGATCCCCGGGCCCAGCTCTGTGCACGGCTTGCCCCTCAGGCATGACGAGTGTCTGGTGGCTCATGCCTGTAATGAGCGCTTTGGGAAGTCAACGTGGGAGGAGGACTTGAGGTCAGGAGTTCGAGATCAGCCTGGAGAACGTACTGAGACCCTGTATCTTAAAAAACAAAATGAAACCAAAAAGTTGGTTTTTGTTTTGAGACGGAGTCTCAGTCTGTCACACAGGCTGGAGTGCAGTGGCTTGATCTCGGCTCACTGCAACCTCCGCCTTCCTGGTTCAAGCAATTCTCCTGCCTCTGCATCCCAAGTAGCTGGGATTACAGG